>NC_141878.1:238633006-239883006 GCF_056163025.1 Triticum urartu | reverse complement strand
ATACACTGGGCATCAAAGATCGCCACCAGTGCAAATAAACACACCGACAAAATAATATACAAAACTGACAGCACTTCAATAGAGTTGAAGAAAGGTTAGCCCTGCTGGGGAGATGCAGCGCAAGAAGCTGAGCAACATGATGAGACTGCGCTTGTTTAACACTTATATCTTCCTCACTCTAAAATATAAACAAGCAGACAGATGACAATTCATCACATTTCTTACTGATGAATAAAGTGACACAGTTTAAATTTGCATTAACACAATATGGTATTGTTCAGGTCAAGACATGGCAGGAAATGACATTGTGAAGGAGTTGGCAGCTTCACGACACCACTGGATTACAGATCAAGAACTCATAAGTATCAATGGTTAGTGTGCTGTCAATTTATACCATTTCAGATTGGCAAATAAAGAGACGGTTTAAATAATAGTAGAATGATATGACATTTTTCATAGTTAAGACATTGCAGAATATGACATTGTGTTGTAGTGGGTAGGTTCACCACACCACTGGATTACAGATGAAGAACAGAAGCATACATGCAGTGCGAAAGAAGATCACTTGCTCTGTATAGTTTAATTTATATGGTATGAAGAAGGAACTTGGTTGTACAACTGAAAACTTAAATTGAGAAAGGACGAACTTTTGTTTATGAACTACATATAATAATGTTTAAACAAGCAATTTGATGCAAACACCAAAAATAAACAGTTGTTGCTGTCATGCCTAACCAAATATATACAACAAAGTTTGAAGGCTTGAGATAGACAAACTTACATTATTGGTGAAGACAGGTTCTATAAAGGCCTTGTCCATGCTGATGGGGGGGCAATTCAAGAAGTTTACCATAGAATCTTCTTCAAAAGCATTGCCTTTATTCTACATTTTGTTAAGAGTAAATATAGATGTGATAATATACAAAAAATGGAGAATATTTAAGATAAGATGAAGAGTGATGCTACATAACCAAGTAGCTATAAATGTAAGTGCAGCGATACAGGCAAAAGTACAGCCAAGAGCAATGCACAGCTAAACTTCTTCAGTACCAACCTTATGGTAAGAGTAAATATAGATCAAATGTGTAGAAAATGGAGGGCAAAGGAAAATAAGATGTAGAGTGATGGTACATGAACAACTACCTGTCATTATAAGTACACTAATAAAGGACAGAATGTACTTATAAGAACAATGGAGATCTAAAAAAACATTGGCATTGGATATATTCTACACTAATGTAACCATTCATACAGATCAGATAATTTGGAGCGAACAATTAATAAGCAAGCTATTATGCATACTTCTGTCACATAATGAACCAGGTATGTATGCAAGTATAGTGATACAGGACAACAGGTACTAACAAGAGCAAAGCAGCGGGCAGCATATTTGAGATATCCTGTCGTTCTTGTCAAACCGGAATTCTTCTTCGAGCAGATTTCCTGCAAAAAAGATCCGTCAGGCACATGCAGAAAAGTAGAAGTTCAAATTGTCATGTGATTTCATAGACAGTACCTCATCTTGGGAACGAGACCAGTGCATAACAAGGTTTTTCCATTCAATGTCTTCTAAATTTAGCACAGGAGACTTCACCAGAAATTCGTTTATAGACTTGCCATCAAAGTGTGATTTCCTCAGGTAACACCGATACTGCTGCAATGCTTCCTTGAAAAGCACAAGCAAGCTTTGCTCGTCATGACTATCCAGCTTGACCCTCGCCTAGTTACAACAATGTAATGTAAATCATTGATGTGTTCAATCAGCAGAAAATAGGAAAATAATAGCCATGAATAATAGCACTTACACGTAAGTTGGACAGGAAGATGTGAAAATGGTGTTTGTCTTCACAATAATCTTCCCATGATGGGAATATATGCACGTAGTCCCTAACAACATTGAAAGCATTGTCTTCTAAACTGGGAATAAATGGAATGGGGTTCCAATCTGCAGTAATTGGCCGTCTCTGCAGTTGGGACAGGTCTTCGGCTGGTGGACTTGCTGTACTTTTTGCTGGAGTGGGATTTTTCTGTGGTACAGCTGGTGCTATGGAAAATGAAACCGGTATACCTTTTGCTGGAGTGCAGGTCCTATGTGGTGGGGCTAGTGGTGTGGCCAATGAAGTATGGGTACAGTTTGCTGGAGTCGGTCCTACGTTTTGTGTCACTGGTTGTACAGCCAATATAAGTGGGGTGCTGTCTGATTTCTCCGGCACCACCACGTTTTTCAAGGACTTTGCTGGTGCTCCTTCAGGTTCGGCAATCACCATCTTCCTTTTTGATGTCTGATGCACAAGAACATCATTTGAGTGGAAAAACATGGTATGATGACAGATGGAATACATATTAATAATGGATGGGCATGGCATCTCAACATATATGATGAGTAAACTAAGTACATGGTGGTGCAACAAAGTAGAAGAAATGCAAGACAACATATGCAAGATACCCGCAATCAATAAAACATTGCCAAATTAGAATAGGCACCTTGATTGGTGAACAGGACAGGCCATCTGCCTTTGACTCCTCGAGGTTAGAATAGTCATTAGGATCATATTCTGAACAAGAATCAACAGGTGGGGAGCGTATGAGTTTCATTGCATCCAGAATGGCACTCAATGCCTTGGTGCTAATTTTGTAAGTCATTGCAGTGTTTAGCTTCAAGAGTGGACTGCTGCTAGTGCAACACAAAGCAGCTACACAGATCATAGTGTAGATATAACGGGAAAACCTTAAGCATCAGAGTAAAATCAGCAAAGTGGAACTTGCTGCAATATATGTGCTAGTATTGCTGGTATAGCTAGAAAGGCTTCGGATACCAGCTCTCTTCAAGTGAAGGTGCGGTACAGTTAATATCAAAGTAACTCTCAAAGGCAACACAGCTCCCCGCATTTCCTTGCTATTCTTCTAGGATTCAAGTGGGCAGGCCACTACAAATCCTATTCCTATGTTTACAAGATCCTACGAATCAAAGAGGCTCAAAGTGTCCATCACAACCGACCGTATAGACCTCTACACTACAAATGTCCATGCTCATCTTCAGTACAAAGAACATACTGTACTACTATCATACTCCCTCGGTTCCAAAATATAGGTCTTGGTAGAGATTTCCACTATGGATCACATACAGATGTATCCAGGTACATTTTAGAGTGTATATTCACTCATTTTGCTCCATATGTAGTCCATGGTGGAATCTATACAAAGACTTGTATTTAGGAATGGAGAGAGTACATATTAAAGAAGAACGGAAGATGAACATGGTAAAGAAGAGCAAGCAGATTTTGGATAATAAAATGTTGGTTGCGCAGTGCCCACACATGATGAACCAGAGCGCATTAAGAATGCAACTCCTAGCTGTCTCTTGACCATTTCAGGCGGTTGAATGAAGATCCTACGTCTCCTAACCCTTCTTCCTCGTCTCTGATTCTTCCCATACAGAACACCGCATGGGCCGCCGGCCGGACCACCGGCCCCACCGTCTGTGTTCCTCCGCCACCCCCACCCCCACCCCCACCCCAACCCCCACCCGCATCGAGTTTTCTTTGTTCGGCGAGGCCCCACAACCACCCGAGCCCCTTCGATCACACCGGCGAACTCCGGCGAGCTCTGAAAAATCGACTGACCCAATTTTGAAATTTAGTCTACTGTGATTTAACTAGTGTGGAATATAAAAGGGGAAAACCATAAGCATTGCGAGTATGGTGTTAAGCGTGCCATGGCGGAACTGAAGGTGCAAACCGGACAAAGGCAACTTTGCAACCAAGACAAGAAATCGGAGTAAAGCAGTGGCGATCTATTTTCTTGCTGCGATAAATAAGTTGAGCAGATACGAAAGTGTACCGCCTCTGGCGCGGCGCCGTGTATGCATTTGCAGTCGGGCTCAAGAACCTCATCTACTCTTGGCGGTACATGGACTGGGTGCACGCTTCCAGCGAGGAGGATTACTTGTTGGCGCCGGATCACCACACCGGTGAGATCGCGCTTGCCCGCCAGCAAGCTGCCAATCAGCACCTCGCGAGTTGCGAGGCTGAGGAAGAGGCGTTGTGTCGGCGCTCTAGGAAAGGGCCGCGCACCAGGGCACTCATGGTGCGCCGCAAGCGCTCCTGCGAGCGTCGTGGCTTTTAGGAGGAGTATAATTTTTGTTTCGTAAGGCGATCTCATTAGTTTTGGGACGCAAATGATAAATCCCGAATGTTCAGGAATTTTTAGCGTCCTTAATTAAGTATGTAAAAGGGAAATTTTGGAAACCTTGTGTATTCGTACGCATTTTGCAAGTACGTGCATATAGCACAAACTTTACTATATACTATCACAGGAAAAGAATTCTATGAGACCAGGTCTCACGCGAGACCCATCCTGATGGATGACACGTGGCATTCACAAATCACAAAGCATCCCCCACCCCCACTTAAAAGCCACATGTCATCCATTAGGACGGGTCTCACCTGCTAACTGTGAGACCTGGTCTCATATACGAGTAATTTTTTTCCACTATCGCACTACACGTCTCTCTCGATATATGCTTGCACACTGTGCTACTCCCTCCGTCCAGGTCAATAAGTCATCTTCGGTTGTGCACCATGACCAAGAAGGAGGGAAGACTTATAGACCTAGACAGAGGGAGTACTACTATTACTTATGTACGTGCAAATGCACGTTTTAACATTACGACGCGGTTTTTGTAAAAGTAGAAAAACAACACTAGTCAAGCTTGTGAAACGATTCAATGCAAAACAAATGCAAAAATGCTTGTTCGATTGTTTACTTTTAGCTTCCTTCTCTGTGGTTATTTCTCTGTCGTACTTTGTACGAAGTATCTCACTGGTTGGAAAGGCATGCAAATTCCCAAACCGTTTCCTACACCCCGTATCTCAATGGTTGCGGGCGTTGACGTTGTCGCCCATGTTGTCGAGGATGAGGTTGCCGAGGTCGGGGAAGAAGTTGTCGTTCGAAACTAATCATGTGGACTAGCATAGTAGTAGGATACAGAGTAGAAACATGAATTTTACCATGATTTCGAACAGGAAGGACAGAAACACATACGGTGCAATGGGAGTAGCACCGCTGGCGTTGAGGTTGTCGCCCATGTCCAAACACCATGTAGACACGGTCTTTGAGCATGGTTCGTAGTCGTTCCATGCTCGGACATTGAAGTTTGTAACTATTTTAGATTAGAATATACTACTCCTCCGGTGCTAGTAGTAGAGCAGAGTCCTACTCTACTAGTCTACTCAAGCAAGTTAGGGCGTAGCATTGTAGGGAGTACCAGTACTGTGATCACTCAAGCAAGTTTTCTGGCATCGACATGACCCTACGCTGCTGGTATGTGTCTCGTAAGTCAAGCGGCGTGATGTAGTCATCATCACCTGTCCACTTCCCGTAGCACATATTCGCTTCTCCATCTTTCTCCGCACATAATCTCGTCCAATCTTCCATCCCCGCTAAGGCGCCTCCCCCCCTCGTCCGAAACCCAAGCACTAACAATGGCAGAACCGAGTAGCGTCCGCCGTAAGAGTGGCCGGAATTTGCTCCCCATAGAGGTAATCAAGCTAATTGTTTCGCATGTGGAAAATCTCAGTACCATGCCGCTCGCCGCGTGCTCATCGGCGCTATACTGTTTACTCAAAGCACTCAGGCCGGAGCTTTTTAAGCCAACTCCTTGCTTGCTGATGCCGCCTGATCTTCAGAAACGGCGTGTCACGTAGCATAACGATCGTAGGGTGGCGAGCATCAAACCCCTTGACTGCGATCCAATCCCCGTCAGCCTCAACTACATTAACGGTATGTACTAGGTCGGCATGAACACGTCTTGGATGGTGCTCGTCGACGGTCGCGGCAGCTGGATGCTTGTGGAGGTCTACACCCGGCGATTGATCCCCCTTCCTTCGATTAACACTGCACTGCTTTGGCACCGCAGCCCAGAATACTCGGAATCTTACAGTAGACAACATGATACCAAGTTTGATTTGCTCAAGGTTGTAATTAGCCAAGTGCCCACAAGATCTGCGAATTATAAAGACTTCGGGCGAATTGCGTTCTTCAACCGCGGTCTCGCCTATCTGATAGGTCATTGCGGTAAGTGGATAAATCTACACGTCCATCACAGGATCATACATCCTCCATGGTTCTCTGATGCCATTGAACACAAGGGCTTCATTTATGATGTCGACTCCTTCTATGGCTGGACGTATTGCTGGCCTACTCCAGTCATCGCTACAAACGGCTGTTACAGCAGTATGTTACTTTCCTATGATATCATGACGGCTTTCTTATATTACTGTCAACATTTGCTGAAAAAATATTCATGCTCATAACATGCTGTTCTTAAGATTGACTAAACCAAGGGCCCTTTTTTATTTGACTCCAACTTGATATGATGTTGTAGGCCGCCTGGTGTCCCTACCCTTCCTAATCCCAGAACCTTTCAAAGAAAAGCGGCATGGCAGTTGCAGGTGGTTTCTGGCGCGATCAGGCAACAGCAAAAGATTGATGATCGTTCGCACATGCTGGACGTGTTGTTTCGCGGAATACAATCACAATCACTGCAAGGTTTTTGATCAGGATCCCAACTTCTCTGGGCCTTCAGGAATTTTTGCCTGGAGGCTGGTAAGTAGCCTTGGTACACGCTCTCTGTTTGTCAGATTGAATTATCCGATTAGCCAGGAGATAACCGACGGCAAGGATCATGATGGCAGCATGGTTTCGTCCATTAGGCAAAACTGTGTGTACACAGCGTACCATGCGTCTCTGCATGCACCATACCCTGATATGTGCCGCCACGCTCTGCAGCCCAAAGTAGGAGAGAGGGTCGCAAGTATCAGACTTCGACCTGCTGGCTGGAGTTTCCCCCATCAGGCACCCATCTGGTTCTAGTCGTCACCCAATCTCCACAGCTTAATAAATAGTAACGTCTAACTGAGCCAGTTAGTTAGATGCGTACACTTGGTGTAGTAGGATCTTTATTTAGTTTGATGCATACAGTTGTTCTTTTTTGGTAGCCCTTTTGTAATGATGGCTGATATTTGGTTTGGAAGAGAGAGCTGCGTCTTCACTCTTCTGGCCTGCTTACTGCTTTTGTTGCACTCCCAGCCGTGGTTGCTGCTGCTGGTGTTTTCAATGTACAATCAGTAGTATATTTCGTCTGTTGGTTTATTAAAAGTGTAGTTAGAACGACAAACACAATGTTTTGGAAGTCGTTGCATGGTTCGATCCCTTAGTGTCCCGTACCGTACATAGTGCATACTATTTATCGTACGGAACACATTTTTTTTAAAACTCGGAACACATTTTCCACTTGTTGATAACATGCAGCCCACTGATGAAGGCCCAATAGAGAAGCCCATAATTAACTGGAAGGGAGGCTCTCACATGAATCCGGCCCAGGTACATGCTCATGGTCCCTTAAACATAAATAAGTAAATAAATAAAGCTAAATGCTCATGCACCAGTTCTTTGGGAAAATAGGTAGCCCAGTATTTCTTTTTTGAAGAATACCCAAGCTAGGTCTATTTGTTTTCTCCGAATTACTGGGCTGGAAATCTTTCAAGACAAGGAGGGATGCATTCCGGCCTGGCTTAAGAGTATGGTCAATGTCTATTAAAATTAATATCAAAAGGGGTTGAAAATTCCAAAAAAATTATAGCAAATGGGATATAAGTTTCTTTTTTTGTTTTTGTTCTTCACTGATATCTTATACGTATTTCATTGGATTTAACATGACATAGTATTAATTTATTTTTAAATTTGTTTTAGTATGGCTATTAATTTTTGGATTAAGAATATTTCGTTCCCCAACAAAAAATTGTGAATTTTCAAAATTTCCCACATATTTAGTTAATTTTTTGACCCTGGTACTGACCAGAAAATGGCCAGCAATTCTAAAAATGGAAAACGGGTTGCAATAAATTCCATATGAATTCTAAAATGAGTAAAAATTATAAAAATAATAGCAAATGGCCTGTACACGCCACAGATTTCGAGGCTGACTTGTTTACGCAAGGCTTTGTCAGTGAACACACGATTCTAGCAGCAGTTAGTGTTGGATGTCCATCCAACCGCCGACGTGTTTCTTCAATCTCTGATCTTCCTGCTCCAGCCGCCTAAACTAGCACCGGCGGGACTGCCTGCTCCCTCCTCTTGTGGCCCGCTGTGATGCCACGCAGGCTTCCCCGGCCCACCCTACTCCCTCCGTTGGCTTGGCCACACGCAATCAACTGCCTCCTTATTATGCGAAAAAAATTATTCCTCCCACTGACATCTGGGGCGCACCGGTTGGGAGGCTGACCTGTGGGCCTATTAAGTTGACGAGTACGCAGGGCTTGTCAACTTAGTCAACAAACGATTCTAGTAGCAGTAACCGTTGGATTTGAATCGAACGGTCCTGCTGCTTGTTCAATCGCTGCTCTTCTTGCACCAGCCGCCCAAACTTGCACCGGGGAGACCGCCTGCTCCTGCCTCCAGAGGCCGGATGTGCCGCCGATGAGGCCTCACCGCCCCCTACTACTCCCACCGCTAGCCAGGCCCTGCGGCGACAATAGCCTCACACCGCAGCCGAACCAGTGAACCCTTGTACTCCTCTCCGCGTGGGCATCCACTGCCGCGTCTTCCCCGGCTCCGCATCGTCCCCTTCCTTGGCCTTGCCATCGTTCACCGCCTTGGTGTTCTCAGCGCGGCGTGGTCAACGTGGTTAACGACATTCCATCGGAAGAGTACTGTACGTGGAGAGGTTGACAGCTGGGTCCACGGCCACAGCCCAGTTTTTGTGATTTGCCAAGTAAGTCGCTTTGTCAGGCCTGTTGGGTTGCAAATCTTTCAACACGAGGAGAGCTTTCATTCGGCTGACCGAGAAAATGGTCCATCAGTAATGAGAAATGGGTTGTACATTTTTAAAACACATCAAACCGGCAATTAGTTTCAAATATCTTTTCTTCATTTCGAGATTTGAAATTACATTAATTTTTATGCATGGAGAATTTGTTGGATTTTATATTGATATACATTTATTTTTTAAATCAGTTTGAAAGTGAGTCGAAATTTCGGGATTAAAAACAGTTTGGACCGCACCGAAATATGCAAAATTTCGTATAATTTTTTAACCGTGGCCACAATATGGGCTGTAATGCTAACAAAAAGAATATGGCTCCAAAAAAACCTTAATAATTAGCAAATGGGCTGTAAATTATTAGAAATAATGGCAGATGGGTTGTATGCTGTTTTCTACAGATTTGAGGCTTTCCTAAAAAAGGGTTGACGCACAAGTAGTGACTGGTGGATGGTCATCCAACGGCCGTCGTGCTTCTTCAATCTCTGCTCTTCCTGCTCCAGCCGCTCAAACAGGCGGCGGTGGGACTGCTTGCTCCCTCCTCCCCGCGGACGGCTCTGCTGCCGCGCACGCCTCACTGCCCCACCGTACTCCCACCGCTGGCCTAGCCATCCCTCTACTCACCCACACCTGCTGTTATTCTCCCGCGACGGCAGACGAACCAGTAAACCCTCGTGCAGTCGTACTCCCCTCTGCGTGGGAAACAACTGCCGAGTCTTCCCTGCCTCCGTGTCGTTCATGTCCTAGGCCTCGCCATCGTCCACCGCCCTGGTGCTCTCCGCGCGGCCTGGTCAACGTGGTCAACGACCGACATGCATCTGAAGTGGATTGTACGTGGAGCGGCTGACAGCTGGGTCCACGGCCGCACGCAAGGAAATTCCTCCTTATTACGCGCAAAATAATGATTCCTCCACCTGACATCAGGGACCCACCGAAAGGGCCTCTAAAAAAACGTTACTGCCGCTGACAGCTCGGACCCACCAGCTATATCTTCGCACGCAAGGAAGTGCCTCCTTATTACGCTCAAAAAATGAATACCCCCTGCTAGCTGGGACCCACCTTGGTGGGAGACTGACTTGTGGGCCTACTAAGTTGACGAGGATGGAGGGCTTTGTCAACTTAGTCAATATGATAAATTCTAGCTCCAGTGACCGTATGATGTCCATCCAACGGCCGTAGTGCTTCTTCAACCTCTAGTCTTCTTGCTCCAGCCACCCAAACCAGCGTCGGTCCTGCCTCGTGCTCCTGCCTCCCGTGGTCAGCTGCGATGCGGCGGAGGCCTCACCGCCCCTACTACTCCCACCGCTGGCCAAGTCATCCCACTACTCACCCACACCCCCTGTTATTCTGCGGCGACGGTAACCTCACACCGCAGCGAACCAGTGAACCCTCGTACTTCTCTACGTGTGGGCATCGACTGCTGCATCTTCCCCGGCTCCGCGTCGTCCCCTTCCTAGGCCTCACCGTCGTCCACCACCTGGTGCTCTCGGCGCGGCGTGGTCAACATGGTCAAGGAACGGCTTCCATCGGATGTGGACTATACGTGGAGAGGCTGACAGCTAGGTCCATGGCCGCAGCAAGGAAGTGCCTCCTTATTACGTGCACAATAATTATTCCTCCACCTGACAGCGGGACCCACCGGACGGGCCACCGTATTTTGTGAAAAAACGTTTCCCCCTGACTGCTGGGACCCACCAGCTACATCTTCGCACCCAAGGAAGGGCGTCCAGGCAAAAAAACGATTCGCCCCCTGACTGCTGGGACCCACCAACTACATCTTCGCAGGCAAGGAAGTGCCTGACAGTCGGGACCCACCTAGTCGAAGCGTACGTAGCGTTGTCATTCTGGTCGCGAACGTGTACGTACATACTGGTCGATGTAGAGGCGCGCACGTGTTGTAGTAGAGGCGCGCACATGTCGTCGTAGAGGTGCGCACGTAGCATTTACACATACGTACAGCGGCCAGGGTGCAAGAAAGAAAATACGGCCACGTATGTGTACATACGGGCGGGGTCTCGAACACCTACTCACGCATACGTACGGCCAGGGCTCGTGTACATGGCTGGGTCAGAACGGAGAAATAGCGTCGTCATCGTGTTCATGGAGAGGCAACGGAATGCGTCGTGTTCACGGGGAGGCAACGGAATGCGTCGTGTTCATCGGGAGGGCTTGGACGGAACAGGCGATGGAAACGAGGCCTAGCGTACTGTAGAACGGAGGAAACGGCCTTGTGTTCGACCGACCACGTTCGAAACGGGATCTTGTTCATTGGGAGGGGTCTGGTGTACCGCAAAATGGAGGAAACGGACCTCCTACGGCCGAAACGGGGGTCCTGTTGATCGGGAGGGGTGTGGCGTATCGCAAAACGAAGGAAACGGACTTTCACATACGAATTTGATGATGTGCTTTGTGTGAGTTGCATGTCATATATTATTGCTCTAACATTTGGTCAAAGTTAGCCTCGAAAAACGCATTAGGCCCTATACAGATGGAAGGAGGGAGTATAAGAACTACGTTTTATGATGAGTGTAAAAATATTGATTTGACATTGTGAATGTTGACACACTGTGGAATAGTTTTTGAAGTTTGCATACTCAACTAGTGCTGTCGTTCTCCACAAAAAAATGTGTTTACCAATGCATGCATGAACTCTAGTTACTCTAACCCCCCTCTCTTCTTTAATTCTTTGCCACATCAGCATGTTTGCTATTCCCGTGTGCATGATACCAACTAAGATACCACCATTATGGCCAGCCTTAATCATCACATGGAATAATTTATTGCACCTTGAAATATGAACATGTATGGGGCGTGTTTGTTTTTAATGACTTGAGACTATACCTAGCCCGACATGCAAGATGACTTATTATGCACCGTTCCCCATACCTGCAGGAAGCCCATTCGTCTCCAAATTTTTTTCGTCTCCATGTGTGGAAACAATATGCCTGCCAATCTCTCCTTCTCCCTCCGGCGGTCCCACCGCTCCACCCCGTGTGAAAAAATCTGCATGCACGACTCTCCTCCCCCCACGCTCGTCCAGTCCGTTGTGACCAGCAATATTTCCACCCCTTCGCTCCCCCGTAATTTACTCCAACAAATATGCCCACGTAGCTGTTACTTAACTGCAGGTGCATTCGGTTACTAACATATGGGCCCAACGGGGGTCTCGCCCACATGTCAGTGACGCAACTGGACTAGCAGTTAAGTCAGTGCAGCTCAGTCCATATCTTACGTAGGTGTGCCAATGCTCGCTATAAATATTGCGCCTCCCACGATATTGCTATCTTCTCCCCCTCATGTTCACGTTCATCGCTATCTCCTCCCCCTCCCTCTCACGTCGACCACCATGGCATCGCCCCTCCCAAGCCCTAGGAGCCCCTCACTGCACCGCGCGGATGGTCATGCGTCACCGTTCCGCTCCTCGCCGCCACTAGTCAAGGAGGACGCGTCGGTGTTCCGCTACGCGACGCGTCGCCGTTCCGTTCCTCGCCGCCACTAGTCGAGGAGGACGCGTCGGCGTTCCGCTCCTCGCCGCGACGCGTCGAGGTGGACGCGTCGGCGTTCCCAATCTCGCCAGCACGCGCGCCGGAGGACGCGTCAGCTCCCCGCTACGAGGATAACGCCGCGCCGCCCGCCGAGCCCCCCAGCCTTGAGGAGCTTTGGAAAGAAATGGATGTCGCCTTGTGGGAGGCTTTGCCTCCAACAGAGTGTGCCAAAATAGAGGCAGAGAATAAGGCCGAGGAAGGGAAGCGCACCGCGGAACAAGCTGTCTGGGAGGCCTATGTCGCGTCTGAGAGAGTCAGGCAATTGGCTCTTTGGCAGAAGGATCGTGCAAGGGCCGTGAGGGTGGCGGAAGACGCCCGTGCCGACGCCCTGAGTGTAGTCGGGCTCAAGCGCCTCATCTATGCTTGGCGGTACGTGGACCGGGTGCACGCTTCTAGCGAGGAGGAGTACTTCTTGGCGCCGGATCACCACACCGGTGAGATCGCGCTCGCCCGCCGGCAAGCCGCCAATCAGCACCTTGCGAGTTGCGAGGCAGAGGAAGAGGCATTGTGTCGGCGCGCTGGGAAACGGCCGCGCACCAGGGCACTCGTGGCGTGCCGCAAGCGCTCCTACGAGCGTCGTGGCTTTTAGGAGGAGTATAATTTTTGTTTCGTAAGGCGATCTCATTAGTTTTGGGATGCAAATGATAAATCCCGAACGTTCCGGAATTTTTAGCGTCCTTAATTAAGTATGTAAAAGGGAAAGTTTGGAAACCTTGTGTATTCGTACGCATTTTGCAAGTACGTGCATATAGCACAAACTTTACTATATACTATCGCATGAAAAGAATTCTATGAGACCAGTTCTCACGCGAGACCCATCCTGATGGATGACACGTGGCATTCACAAATCACAAAGCATCCCCCACCCCCCACTTAAAAGCCACATGTCATCCATTAGGACGGGTCTCACCTGCTAACCGTGAGACCTGGTCTCATATACGAGTAATTGTTTTCCACTATCGCACTACACGTCTCTCTCGATATATGCTTGCACACTATGCTACTCCCTCCGTCCAGGTCAATAAGTCATCTTCGGTTGTGCATCGTGACCAAGACGGAGGGAAGACTTATACACCTAGACAGAGTGAGTACTACTACTACTACTTATGTACGTGCAAATGCACGTTTTAACATTACGATGCGGTTTTTGTAAAAGTAGAAAAACAGCACTAGTCAAGCTTGTGAAACGATTCAATGCAAAACAAATGCAAAAATGCTCGTTCGATTGTTTACTTTTAGCTTCCTTCTCTGTGGTTATTTCTCTGTCGTACTTTGTACGGAGTATCTAACTGGTTGGAAAGGCATGCAACTTCCCAAACCGCTTCCTACACCCCGTATCTCACTGGTTGCCGGCGTTGACGTTGTCGCCCATGTTGTCGAGGATGAGGTTGCCGAGGTCGGGGAAGAAGTCGTCATTCACAACTAATCATGTGGACTAGCATAGTAGTAGGATACAGAGTAGAAACATGAATTTTACCACGATTTCGCATAGGAAGGACAGAAACACATACGGTGCAACGGGAGCAGCACCGTTGGGGTTGAGGTTGTTGCCCATGTCCAAACACCATGTAGACACGGTCTATGAGAATGGTTCATAGTCGTTCCACGCTCGGGCATTGAAGTTTGTAACTATTTTATATTAGAATATACTACTCCTCCGGTGCTAGTACTAGAGCAGAGTCCTACTCTACTACTCTACTCAAGAAAGTTAGGGCATAGCATTGTAGGGAGTACCAGTACTGTGATCACTCAAGCAAGTTGTCTGGCATCGACATGACCCTACGCTGTTGGTATATGTCTCATAAGTCAAGCGGCGTGATGTAGTCATCATCACCTATCTACTTCCCGCAGCACATATTCGCTTCTCCATCTTTCTCCGCACATAATCTTGTCCAATCTTCCATCCCCGCTAAGGCGCCTCCCCCCCTCGTCCGAAACCCAAGCACTAACAATGGAAGAATCGAGGAGCATCCGCCGTAAGAGTGGCCGGAATTCGCTCCCCACAGAGGTAATCAAGCTCATTGTTTCGCGTGTGGACAATCTCAGTACCATGCCGCTCGCCACGTGCTCATCGGGGCTGTACCGTTTACTCAAAGCCCTCAGGCCGGAGCTTTTCAAGCCAGCTCCTTGCTTGCTGATGCCGCCTGATCTTCACAAACAGCGTGTCACGCAGCATAACGATCGTAGGGCGGCGAGCATCAACCCCCTTGACTGCGATCCGATCCCCATCAGCTTCAACTACATTAACGGCATGTACTGGGTCGGCATGAACACGTCTTGGATGGTGCTCGTCGACGGTCGCGGCAGCTGGAGGCTCATGGAGGTCTACACCCGGCGATTGATCCCCCTTCCTTTGATTAACACTGCTTTGGCACCGCAGCCTAGAATACTCGGAATCTTATAGTAGCCAACATGATACCAAGTTTCATTTCCTCAAGGTTGTAATCAGCCAAGTGCCCACAAGATCTGCTAATTATAAAGACTTCAGGCTAATTGCGTTCTTCAACCGCGGTCTCGCCTATCTGACAGGTCACTGCGGTAAGTGGATAAATCTGCACGTCCATCGCAGGATCATACATCCTCCATGGTTCTACGATGCCATTGAACACAAGGCTTCATTTACACTGTCGACTCCTTCTATGGCTGGACGTATTGCTCGCCTACTCCAGTCATCGCTACAAATGGCTATTACAACAGTATGTTACTTTCCTATGATATCATGATGGCTTGCTTATATTACTGTCAACATTTGCTGAAAAAATATTCATGCTCATAACATGTTGTTCTTCAGATTGACTAAACCAAGAGCCCTTTTTTATTTGACTCCAACTTGATATGATGTTGTAGGCCTCCTGGTGTCCCTACCCTTCCTAATCGCAGAACCTTTCAAAGAAAAGCGGCATGGCAGTTGCAGGTGGTTCCTGGCTCGATCAAACGACGGCGAAAGATTGATAATCATTCGCACGTACCGGACGTGTTGTTTCGCGGAATACAATCACTATCACTGCAAGGTCTTTGAGTAGGATCCCAGCTTCTCTAGGCCTTCAGGAATTTTTGACTGGAGGCTAGTAAGTAGCCTTGGTACACGCTCTCTGTTTGTCGGATTGAATTATCCGATTAACCAGGAGATAACCGATGGCAAGGATCATGATGGCAGCGTGGTTTCGTTCATTAGGCAAAACTGTGTGTACACAGCGTACCATGCGTCTCTGCATGCACCATACCCTGATATGTGCCGCCATGCTCTGCAGCCCAAAGCAGGAGAGAGGGTCGCAAGTATCAGACTTCGACCTGCTGGCTAGAGTTTCCCCCGTCAGGCACCCATCTAGTTCAAGCCGTCAGCCAATCTCCACAGCTTTATAAATAGTAACGTCTAACTGAGCCAGTTAGTTAGATGCGTACACTTGGTGTAGTAGGATCTTTATTTAGTTTGATGCATACAATTGTTCTTTTTTGGTAGCCCTTTTGTAATGATGGCTGATGTTTGGTTTGGAAGAGAGAGATGCGTCTTGACTCTTCTGGCCTGCTTACTACTTCTGTTGCACCCCCAGCCGTGGTTGCTGCTGCTGGTGTTTTCAACGTACAATCAGTAGTATATTTCGTCTGTTGGTTTATTAAATGTGTTGTTAGAACGACAAACATAATGTTTTGGAAGTCGTTGCATGGTTCGATCCTTTAGTGTCCCGTACCGTACGTAGCGCATACTATTTATCGTACGGAACACATTTTTTTAAACTCGGAACACATTTTCCACTTCTTGATAACATGCAACCCACTGATGAAGGCCCAATAGAGAAGCCCATAATTAACAGGAAGGGAGGCTCTCACAGGAATCCGGCCCAGGTACATGCTCATGGTCCCTTAAACATAAATAAGTAAATAAATAAATAAAGTTAAATGCTCATGCACCAGTTCTTTGGGAAAATAGGTAGCCCAATATTTCTTTTTGAAGAATACCCAAGCTAGGCCTATTTGTTTTCTCCAAATTATAGGGCTGCAAATCTTTCAAGACGAGGAGGGATGCATTCCGGCCTGGCTTAAGAGTATGGTCAATGTCTGTTAAAAGTAATATCAAAAGGGGTTGAAAATTCCAAAGAAATTATAGCAAATGGGATATAAGTTTCTTTTTTTGTTTTTGTTCTTCACTGATATCTTATACGTATTTCATTGGAATTAACATGACATAGTACTAATTTATTTTTAAATTTGTTTTAGTATGGCTATTAATTTTTGGATTAAGAATATTTCGTTCCCCAACAAAAATATGTGAATTTTCAAGATTTCCCACATATTTAGTTAATTTTTTACCCTGGTACTGACCAGAAATTGGCCAGCAATTCTAAAAATGGAAAACGGGCTGCAATAAATTCCATATGAATTAGAAAATGAGTAAAAGATTATAAAAATAATAGCAAATGGGCTGTACACGCCACAGATTTCGAGGCTGACTTGTTTACGCAAGGCTTTGTCAGTGAACACACGATTCTAGCAGCAGTTAGTGTTGGATGTCCATCCAACGGCCGACATGCTTCTTCAATCTCTGATATTCTTGCTCCAGCCGCCTAAACTAGCGCCGGTGGGACTGCCTGCTCCCTCCTCTTATGGCCTGCTGTGATGCCGCGCAGGCTTCCCCGGCCCACCCTACTCCCTCGGCTGGCCTGGCCGCACGCAATCAACTGCCTCCTTATTACGCGAAAAAAATGATTCCTCCCACTGACATCTGGGGCGCACCGGTTGGGAGGCTGACCTGTGGGCCTACTAAGTGACGCGTACGCAGGGCTTGTCAACTTAGTCAACAAACGATTCTAGCAGCAGTAATCGTTGGATTTGAATCGAACGGTCCTGCTGCTTCTTCAATCGCTACTCTTCTTGCACCAGCCGCCCAAACTAGCGCCGGGGAGACCGCCTGCGCCTGCCTCTAGTGGCCGGCTGTGCTAACGATGAGGCCTCATCGCCCCCTACTACTCCCACCGCTAGCCAGGCCCTACGGCGACGACAGCCTCACACCGCAGCCGAACCAGTGAACCCTTGTACTCCTCTCCGCGTGGGCATCAACTGCCGCGTCTTCCCCGGCTCCGCGTCGTCCCCTTCCTAGGCCTCGCCGTCGTCCACCGCCTTGGTGCTCTCGGCGCAGCGTGGTCAACGTGGTTAACGACATTCCATCGGAAGAGTACTGTACGTGGAGAGGTTGACAGCTGGGTCCACGGCCACAGCCCAGTTTTTTTGTGATTTGCCAAGTAAGTCGCTTTGTCAGGCCTGTTGGGGTTGCAAATTTTTCAAGACGAGGAGAGCTTTCATTCGGCTGGCCGAGAAAATGCCCCATCAGTAATGAGAAATGGGTTGTACATTTTTAAAACACATCAAACCAGCAATTAGTTTCAAATATATTTTCTTCATTTCGAGATTTGAAATTACATTAATTTTTATGCGTGGAGAATTTGTTTATATTGATATACACTTATTTTTAAAATCAGTTTGAATGTGAGTCAAAAGTTCGGGATTAAAAGCAGTTCGGAACGCACCGAAATATGCAAAATTTCGTATAATTTTTTAACCGTGGCCACAATATGGGCTGTAATGCTAACAAAAAGAATATGGGCTCCAAAATAACCTTAATAATTAGCAAATGGGCTGTAAATTATTAGAAATAATGGCAGATGGGCTGTATGCTCTTTTCTACAGATTTGAGGCTTTCCTAAAAAAAGGTTGATGCACAAGTAGTGACTGGTGGATGGTCATCCAACGGCCGTCGTGCTTCTTCAATCTCTGCTCTTCCTGCTCCAGCCGCTCAAACAGGCGGCAGTGGGACTGCCTGCTCCCTCCTCCCCGCGGCCGGCTCTGCTGCCGCGCACGCCTCACCGCCCCATTGTACTCCCATTGCTGGCCTAGCCATCCCTCTACTCACCCACACCTGCTGTTATTCTCCGGTGACGGCAGACGAACCAGTAAACCCTCGTACAGTCGTACTCCCCTCTGCGTGGGAAACAACTGCCGAGTCTTCCCTGCCTCCGTGTCGTTCCCTTCCTAGGCCTCGCCGTCGTCCACCGCCCTGGTGCTCTCGGCGCGGCCTGGTCAACATGGTCAACGACCGACATGCATCTGAAGTGGACTGTACGTGGAGAGGCCGACAGCTAGGTCCACGGCCGCATGCAAGGAAATGCCTCCTTACTACGCGCAAAATAATGATTCCTCCACCTGGCATCAGGGACCCACCGAAAGGGCCTCTGTATTTCGCGAAAAAACGTTACCGCCGCTGACAGCTCGGACCCACCAGCTATATCTTCGCACGAAAGGAAGTGCCTCCTTATTATGCTCAAAAAATGAATACCCCCCTGCTAGCTGGGACCCACCTTGGTGGGAGGCTGACTTGTGGGCCTACTAAGTTGACGGGGACGGAGGGCTTTGTCAACTTAGTCAATATGCACGATTCTAGCTCCAGTGACCATACGATGTCCATCCAACGGCCGTAGTGCTTCTTTAACCTCTGGTCTTCTTGCACCAGCCACCCAAACCAGCACCGGTCGTGCCTCGTGCTCCTACCTTCCGTGGCTGGCTGCGATGCGGCGGAGGCCTCACTGCCCCTACTACTCCCACCGCTGGCCAGGCCATCCCTCTACTCACCGACACCCACTGTTATTCTGTGGCGACGGCAGCCTCACACTACAGCAAACCAGTGAACCCTCGTACTCCTCTACACGTGGGCATCGACTGTCGCGTCTTCCCTAGCTCCGCGTCGTCCCCTTCCTAGGCCTCACCATCATCCACCGCCCTCGTGCTCTCGGCGCGGCGTAGTCAACGTGGTCAAGGAACGGCTTCCATCGGACATGGACTATACGTGGAGAGGCTGACAGCTGGGTCCATGGCCGCAGCAAGGAAGTGCCTTCTTATTACGTGCAAAATAATTATTCCTCCACCTGACAGCAGGACCCACCGTACGGGCCACCGTATTTCATGAAAAAACGTTTCCCCCTGACTGCTGGGACCCACCAGCTACATCTTCGCACGCAAGGAAGTGCGTCCGGGCAAAAAAAATGACACCCCCTGACTGCTGGGACCCACCAGCTACATCTTCGCAGGCAAGGAAGTGCCTGACAGTCGGGACCCACCTAGTCGAAGCGTACGTAGCATTGTCATTCTGGTCACGAACGTGTACGTGCATACTGCTCGATGTAGAGCCGCGCACGTGTCATAGTAGAGGCGCGCACGTGTCGTAGTAGAGGTGCGCGCGTAGCATTTACACGTACGTACAGCGGCCAGGGTGCAAAAAGAAAATACGGCCACGTATGTGTATATACGGGCAGGGTCTCGAATGCCTACTCGCGCATACGTACGGCCAGGGCTCGTGTACATGGCTGGGTCGGAATGGACAAATAGTGTCGTCGTCGTGTTCATGGGGAGGCAACGAAATGCGTCGTGTTCATGGGGAGGCAACGGAATGCGTCGTGGTCATCGGAAGGGCTTGGACGGAACAGGCGATGGAAACGAGGCCTAACGTACCGCAGAACGGAGGAAACGGCCTTGTGTTCGACTGGCCACGTTCGAAATGGGATCCTGTTCATCGGGAGGGGTCTGGTGTACCGCAAAACGGAGGAAACGGACCTCCTACAGCCGAAACGGGGGTCCTGTTGATCGGGAGGGGTGTGGCGTACCGCAATACGGAGGAAACGGACTTGTGTTGGAGCGCTACGGTCGAAACGGGGGTCCTGTTCATCGGGAGGGGTGTGGCGTACCGCCAAACGGGACTCCACGGGATACTGTTCATCTCCACCGTCGACCTCCTCCAACCTCCATGGGCTCCTGTTCATCCAGCCTCCACCGCGCTCTACTCCACCGGCTAATGTTCAACCACCCCTCCATCGTCTACTGTTCATCCAGCCCTCCACACCACGGGGCCCTGTTCAACCACCCCTCCACGGGCACCCCTCCACCGTCTATTGTTCATCCAGCCCTCCACACCACGGGGTCCTGTTCAACCACCCCTCCACCGTCTACTATTCATCCAGCCCTCCACACCACGGGGTCCTGTTCATCAACCCCTCCACGGGCACCCCTCCACCGTCTACTGTTCATCCAGCCCTCCACCACACCACGGGGTCCTGTTCATCTAGAGGCAACGCCACCGCTCACTGTTCATCCAAACCCCCCTACAACGCTCACTGTTCATCCCATCGACCGGCTTCAGTTAGCAGCAGTAGCGAAGGAATCGCTCGATCGGGTTCAGTTAACAGCCATCGATCGATCGCTCGGGTTTAGTAACGCATAGCCTGCAGTGCAATCGCTCAGGTTCAGTTAGAGCCCAACACCTCGCTCGGGTTCAGTTAGAGCCAACTCCTCGCACACACGCGCGTACGTGTACGAGAGAAACGCGCATCGCTCGGTCCCCGACCTCCCACCGTAACCGGGAACTCCTCGAAATTTTCCTCCCCCTCGCTTCTACCATGGTTTTTTCCGTCATGGACGGCCCAAAGAATGTCATGCAGCTGCATCTCCGACCCGCCCAGGATGAAAAGCCCATTTTCTGTCATGATTTTTTCTCATATAAGTAGGAGCCCACCACATCTATGATGATACCGGGTTTTGTCACAATTATCGTCATAGAAGTGTCAGATGTATGACAGAAAAAAAATCCGTTCGGCCCAAAATGTCACGAATGTGTCTTTTTTTGTAGTGGTGGATGCACGTGTGTGGATGCATGCAAAGGTGAGGCACGTAGAGGCTAGAACACAAGCTTGGGCTAGCTGCCATGGTCGTCCATGGCGGACACAGGCTCGGACACGACAGGATCGGTGGCCATAGCGACAAAATCGAACCTGAGAGGGGCAGGGAGGAATGGCTGCTCACCGAGGGGGTGCTGCTGAAGTTGTATGAGGTTGGAGGTGAACGGGGACGGCGAGAAGACGCGTTGATCGGGGCAGCGTCCTCATGTACCTGAAGCAGGGGAAGCAGGGGAGGAAGAGGGCATCGAGGGACTTGGTGATCCTTGCGCGTGGCTTGGCATCTGAATGGAACCGTGACGACATGGCGGTGCTCGGAGGCGTGAGGATGGAGGCCGGCGGAGCTGCTATGCCAGAGGGAAGCTCGTGGCCTCGCCGGCCATGTCTCCTGGAAGCAGCGGGGCCAGGCACGAGTGGAGATTTTGTGGAGAGGTGGCCACGCAGAGGGAAGAGAGGGAAGGAGAGAAACCCTACGGCAAGGCCCTGTGCGGCTTTGTAGGAGGGGGCCTGGCGTTGGGGCTTGCCCTCGTGGCCATGTGTACTCCTGCTCTGTTTTACTGTGAAGGGGATGTGGTGAGATGAGGAAGAAAAGGGAGAAGGGAACAGTCGTTGCAGGTGGGCTCATCGTGGGTGACCAGCGTGGCAAGCTGGAATTACCAGCGGAGGGGAAGAGAGGTGGGCTGAGGGAGGTGCTGGAGCTGGGCCGGGCTGCTATTGCTACTCTCTCTTTCTCTCTTTTCCTTTAAGAAATTTCTTCAAACAGAAATGCAAGAAAAGGCCAGAGAGTTTGGCAAGGAATTAGGATGAGATAAAAATATATCTGGGATTCTGGATTTATGTAGCATTTGAATACATTGCTTTGGGTCATTTTTAGAGGTAAAAGAAATGATACGAGTTTGAATAAAGTTCAAACTTGGACCATTTTTTTAACCCAACCAAGACAACTCCAAATAGAAAGAAATTTGGCAAGGAGGTAAGTGGCATGGTCTAAAATTTGGAGGGAAAAGATGAACATTAATGAGGAAGGGAAAATGTGGCTCTTACTAAAATGAAAGAAAGAAGAAGGAAGGAGGAGGTGATGATGCATGGGACATATGCATAGGGCAAGCAACATAGGATGGCACAATGCAATATAATGTCCAGAGGCACAACGGAAACACATGGCATAACAAGCGAAATGAGCATGGTGCAAGAAGCAAAGATATGACAAGGCACTCAACATGATCATGGCATAAACATATAGGAATGCAATATGCCAAACAATTATGCTAATGCAACAAACATAATAAACACATGTCAAGAACTAAAATAAATGGAAGGGCAACTGAAGCGCCGGTCTTGGGGTGTCACAACTCTCCTCCACTTACAATTGATCTCGACCCGAGATCTAAGGATGACACCGGGGAGAAATGGAAGAGGAATAGGTAAAACAAAGTTGCTTCTTTGACAAACGAGTGAAACCAATGAACCTTGAGAGGTTGAAAACTTGAAAGAAGAACACAACAGAGTTGAATGGAATTGAGGGCACTCTGGTAGAAAAGAGAAACAAGGAACACCATGTGAACCTTGGAGGTTGCACAGCTATGAATGATGAGCACAATGGACAAGAAGGAATTGAAACCACTCTGGTTGAAATGAGATAAACAAGGAATGATGAAGAACAGATTCGAACAACACTCCGGTTGAAAAGAGATGCAAGACTTGATAAGATGAAAATAACTCGAAGAGATGACACAACACTCTGGTTTAAATGGTTAAGCGAGGAAAAGAACATGATCTTGGCAACATGAGATGATGGGATGAAGAGAGCAACATCATAAAACCTCCAGAACAAATGTGAGAATGGGATGAAAAGAATGGAGAAGAAAACAACATCTTCTACCTCGAATGAATTTGATAGAGCATCATTAAAAAAGAAGGGTTGAACGGAGTTGTTGAAAATATCAACAATGAAATGATATGAAGTTCGTGGGCTTATGTACTCATCTCAATAAACTAAGGTTAATTATGCCACCAATGGAAAACAATGACAGGCTGAGATCAACGAAGGGATGAAAAACTTCTTTTGCCGAGAGAATAGGAGAAAACTTGGATCACTGATAAGCACCACAATTAGAAACATTCCCAATGGAAGGCTTTAGGTGAAATTTATACCAAGATAACTCCAACAAAGAAATTTATGGATTTAAAATATCCCACTCTTGCTAATTTGTGAATCATGAAACACGAATGTAAATTATCAAGAATGACATAGAAGAAGTGCACTTCTAAATGCAAGATGAAGAATGCTTGAGCTCCTCCAATAAGAATCTTGGCGAACACTTCGGGAATGAATTAAATCTTTGATGAACCACCATGTTGAGCCTTCGTGAGAACACCAGTAACAAAAGAGAATGATATAAAGAAAAGATAAGTTGAAAACACAAGTTGAAGCCTTGCAATGATTTAGATGGAGCTTCGCGACGAGATAAATGAGAGAGCTTGGAACTCCGGAAAGAAAATATGAAGCATCTCGAACTGAGTGTGATACGATGAACAACTATGGAAAGAAAGATGAATCACTTGTAATCAAGAATTTACTCATCGTGAACAATCTCCGGAAGAAAAGAATTGAATCACCTCGAGGAAATACGAAAAAGATTTATTGTATGCTTATCCTTCATCAAATTAAATTGATGACAAGCAATGGACAGGCATGCTACCTGTTCTTCTTGAAAAGGATTAGCGAGATATAGCGCAAACTTGAGAAAGTCTTGAACAAACCACTGATAGGATTTTTGTCACACCCTAGCTAGTTCAAGCATTAGAGTATGCATCATGTTTAAATTTCTCTTAAATTTGAAATGGGGAAAGCAGAAACCCCCAACACCCCCCTGGAAACAACTAGGGTTTACTAAAATTATTTTCAATGAACCTGAAATGCCCTTCTAAAAAGTTCACCCTCCTTCTCTTGGGTTAAAACCTCTGGCAAAATTGGTGCACAATTTTCTAGGTCAACAGAAGGTCCTTGAATTAAATCATAAGTATTTGAATTTGGGCATTTAAATGCTATAAAATAATTTAAATGCTCAAATAATCCTGGAAATAAATGTTTGCTGTTGGAAATAATCTAAACAAAGCCCACTATTATTTTCAGGATTTTTGGAAACGTTTTAGTATTTTATTTAAAGCCCAACAGTTGCAGTTAATTAGAAAAACAGAAACAAATAAAAAGAGAGAGAGAGAGAGAGGGAAGCCCACCCGTGCCTTACCTCTGCTGGCCCAGCCAGCTGGCTCGGCCAAGCCTACTGGCTCTGCCAGTCGTCGTCCTCCTCGCGCCAGAAGGACGCGGAGCGCGTGGCCGGCGCCCGCGGCCACATGCCGGCCACCTCCTGCTTCCGCCGACGCCTGGAGACGCCTAGGGGTGCCATGCGACCCCCACGTCCCCCTCTCATCCTCGCTCACTCTCCCCTCGTCTCCCTCACCCTCTCCCACACCATGGCCATCGGATCGTCTTCAACCTCGGTACCCGCCGGACGCCGTTCATCGATTCGCCTCCCTCCGGTCGCCCCCGAGCCCACTGAGCTGCTCATCGACCTCCCTGTGAGCTCCGTCGCCTTTCCCCTCTTCTTTCCCACGCGTTTGCACCCTCTAGGCCATAGTTCCACCATGGCCGAAGCTCGTCTCCGCTCGAGCTCGTCGCCGGCGTTGCTCCGGCGACCATTTGGTCCCCCCGTGCTATGCAACGTGCTTGCCGCATCGTGTAGTGCCTCGCTAGCGCTTCAGTTTCGGTGTTTGCACGCCGCAGCCCACTCCCCGCACATGGCCGAACTCCGGCCGCCGCCTTGGAGCTCGCCGTCGTCGTCTCCGGCCACCGTAGGCCCGGCCTCCACCACCACTAGATGCGCGACTGCAAGAGCTCTACAACCAGCCCAAGAACGGCCTCGCCCGTGCCCTGTGGGCGTTTTCCGAGCTGCGCCACCGTCTCGGGCCTCGCCGGCGTCGAGTCGCCGGCGAGTTTGACCCAGTTTGACTCCTGGGTGGGCCCAGGTAGACCCCCCTGAGTCTATGACAGGTGGGGCCAGTCTGCTAACTAATTTAGGATTAGTTTTAATTAATTTTAATTAAATCAGTCACGGACATGTGGGTCCAAGCCCCACTGACAGCTAATTAGTGTTAATCTAATCCTGTTAATTAGCTGAGAGGCTGACAGAAGGGGCCCACCAGTCAGGTTTGACCTGGGCTGGCGCCTTTGACCCGCTGAGGTCAGCATGACGCAATGCTGACGCAGTAATGCATTTTCTGGATTTATTTTTATTCAGGAATTTGTAGAAAATAGTTAAAACTTCTAAAAATCATAGAAAATCAACCATAGCTCCAAATGCAAAGATTTATATATGAAAAATGATCAGAAAAATTCAATCTATCCATCTGTAATGGTTTCATGCATGACAAAACAAGTTTACCTTGCTGTTTAAGCAGAATAAGGAAATGCACTATTAAGGCCATGTTTAATGAGCTAATATTTGAATCTTTGATTCAAATGAGTTCATTCCTTTCTGTTATAGCTTGCATTAGGCCAAGACACATTCATATTGCCATGTCATAGCATGCATCATATTGTTGCATATCGTCATGTGTTGATTGTGTTCCGATGTGTTCTTCGTGGTAGGTTCTGCCTCCGAGGATATTCACGAGTATCCAACTGAAGGGCAGTATCCCACTACCACTCCATCAGGCAAGCAACCATTGATCATTCCGATACAAACCCATGTTCTTGCTTCTGCTCTTGTTTACTGCATTAAGACAACGCGATTCAAACTGCTGTGTGCTACGGTAGTTGAACCCTTATCCTCTGCATGACCTATCATTGCCACAATAACTAGATGAAACCCACTAGCATGTGTAGGAGTTGATCGAGCCATGTATGTGATTCCTACCTTGCTATGCCTGCTATGCTTAGAGTTGTGTCAGGTCTGGTTCATCTGGGTGATGGGCCAGAGTGAAATGCTTATGC
This sequence comes from Triticum urartu, assembly GCF_056163025.1. Lineage (NCBI taxonomy): Eukaryota > Viridiplantae > Streptophyta > Magnoliopsida > Poales > Poaceae > Triticum > Triticum urartu. Next base: position 239,856,930 of record NC_141878.1, on the reverse strand, counting down.
CGGTAATGTAAGGGATGTGTTGAACATGTTTTGCTAAAGGTATCGATGAGAGGCCATGTAGGAGTACATGGTGGGTTGTTTCATTGAGGCCGTGCGTAGCGCTGACCCTAGGGGTGGGCTATGTTGCGGTAGATACACCATGGCACGGTGTATCGAGTCACCCGTTTGGTGTCTCGGGATCCCTGTTCACATCGTTCGGGGCCGTATGTGGAAACCTCGGCCGGACTCCCTGCGGATGGAACCTGGATAGGTGATAAACCTGGATCAGAGACTTAAGTGTTTAGGTAGACCGTGTCCGACACCCTCGCTGGGCTTCCGCTTGAAGGTTGCCGAGTACATGTCGTGTAAACGGCGGTAAGTGGTGAAAGCGTGTATGAAGAAGTACACCCCTGCAGGGTATAAAACTATTCGAATAGCCGCGTCCACGGTAAAGGACTACTTGGTTGCCTATACAGTTCATAGACAAGTTAATGGGTACTAATAAAAGACTCAAGATAAGTGTGAGTACCGAGGATGGCCCTCTCGTAGGATGACGAGGGAGGATCCCCGGTGGAGTATTGTGTTGGTGAGTAGTGGACTCGTGTGCGAAAACTATTTTTACTGGTGAAGTTCCGTAGGATAGCTTAGCCAAGAGTCAAAGCTGGCTTGCTGCATTAACCCCGCCACCTTCTTGAGAATAAGCATGTATAGTAGGTTCTGATGTAAGACTTGCTGAGTACCTTTGTACTCATGTTTGCTTAATTACTGTTTTCAGACGACAACACCGCCCCCTCCAATGGGTTCTACGTAGACCTTGACGTTGACAAGTGACTAGCCACCCAGGTGGTGATCCTGGCCATGGAGGGCCCTATGTAGATAGACAGGCTTCGAGAAGCTTTCTTTCTTTCTAGAGTCTGTACTCAGACTAGTTGCTTCCGCATGTGCTTGTATGTTTGTATGACTTGAGTGTCGGGTCATGTGACCCCTATCTGTATGAACATGTCATGTATGGCTCCATGGAGCCTTTAAATAAAGTACTTGAGTTGTAGAGTTTTGTTGTGATGCCATGTTGTATGTACTCATATCGGGCATATTGTGTGTATGATTGAAATGCTTGGTATGAGTGGGATCCGATAATCTAGTTGTTTATCCTTGGCAGCCTTCCTCAAGCCATAGTAGTCCTCTACAGCCCGGTTCACCGGAGTCCTGCTAGCCTAGCACTACTGTTCAGGACACTTGACTGGCCGGCATGTGTTTCACTTCGTTCCTATGTCTGTCCCTTCGGGGGAATGTCACGGTGTGACTTTTGGAGTCCTGCCTAGCCTGCTACAGCCCGGGTTCCCCGGAGTCCTGTTAGCCCAATGCTACAGCCCGGAATCAATCGCTGATGACCGACATGCTCGATGTGATTCATGTATGCCTGTCTCCATAGGTCTGTGCCGCTTTGGGTTCATGACTAGCCATGTCATCCCGGGTTCTCTGTCATATGGATGCTAGCGACACTATCATATACGTGAGCCAAAAGGCGCAAACGGTCCCGTGCCATGATAAGGCGACACCCGTGGGATACCGTGCGTGAGGCCGCAAAGTGATATGAGGTGTTACCGGCTAGATCGATGTGACTTGGAATCGGGGTCCTGACAGCGTTGGCATCAGAGCTGGACTGCCTGTAGGTTCGTTGAGCCAAACTGGTCGATGTCGAGTCTAGAAATGCTTTAGTTATATGTAGGGGAATTGATTGTGGGAGGGAACGTAAGGCTCTTTTAATCCTTTACCCTATGCCTCTGATCTGAGTCATTCTCTTCTCATTCAACGTGGGTTAAGGACTAGGCTCTCTCCTTCTATCAGGTTCACGTGTTACTAATCCGTAGTAGCTTATAGGATTGATGCTACAAGCCCCAGTTCAGTTTCTACTATTTTAGTATGTTGCTAATTGGATCAGAATCTTGATATGATGTTGTTGAGTGGTATTGTGAACTGTTGTGGATGTCTCAAATCTTTTTTTGAGCATTTACAGCTGTTATGCTGTCTAATTTTCCCTAGAAATTCTGATGTCTTTGCATTGTGGTTGTGCTTTCAGATGGCCAACCGTGTTCAAAACCAAGTGGTTCGCCTGACCCGGTGCCTCGACGTGCCCGGTCATACTGCTATGTTAGTTCGGGTAATGATCGAGACGGGCTACCGTTGGTATCCCGAATACACCGTCGAAGAGAAGTTCCGCGACTTAAATCAAAGCCAATATCTCTGCACCGTCAGGATATTTCCTTCTTATCCTGGATCTACCGAGCCCCTTCACTGTTCCTATGGACTCGGGGTTACTGTTGAGATGGCTGTGCAGGATGCTGCCTATTCCATGATGACCATGTTGCGAGTCCGGACTGGCCTGCTTCGGAACACCGACTTCCGTTACATGCCAGCTTCACTTCCGGGAGCGCAAGGGTATCTTCAGGCTATCTATGCTGACTCCACTCAGGAGGACTCATTAACTCGTACCACTACCGAGATGCTCGAAGATAAGGACCGAGAGAATCGGGCCTTGAGGCTGGAGCTTTTCAATACCCGTGCTGATCAATGGGCCACATTGACTCGGTTTGCACCTGCGGTGCAAGCTGGATGTATGGATACAAGGGATCTGTATCCTGTGAGATCAGCTCTGCCAGACATGGTGGATTGGCGTGATGTGGGAGGCATCACCACACCCCGTGGTCCCCGCAGGCCACCGTTTGTTGGTCCAAGACCTCATCCTAGCCCCTATGGTCCACAGGCTCCTCAGGTCCGTCTGTTCCCGGATGGTCACGTTGAAATTCTAGGCTATGGAGGTGACTTCTATGAGGACTACTACGGAGCTGTCTGAGTTAGTAGTAGTACCACTAGTATTGTAGTAGTTGTATCTCCACTGTCCTGCGAGACTTGTGGAATATGACTTTGTGTGTAATCAAATCCGGAGGTGTAGACAAATACTGTATAGGAGCTTGGAATGCCTCTGATGAGATGTAACATATTTCATCATAGTTGTACTGTAGCCTGGGCTTGTACTAAACTATGTATGATGTGTATGACCGTTGGTATATATATGGCAGTTTTATATTACCATGACATACGGATGAACATCTCTGCATTCCGTGTTATCCATTACATTCTGCACTCCTTGCTAAGTTTGAGCCATCCTTATCTAAACCATTGTCTTGTTTTCTCCTAGGATGGTCAACACCCGCAGCAACCCTGCTGCCTCGGAGCAGGGGGAAGCCAGTGCAGCTAGAGGTGAAAATCTGCCTCACCCTCCTTCTCTGGCCAAAGTAATGCTGGAGGCGGAAAGAAACAAGCGTGAGACTAACCGCCTGCTAGAGCGGATTGAGCAGAACACTGCACGCCACCCACGAAATGACTTGGTGTCAATCAATGACTTTATCAAGCTGTACCCACCAAAGTTTAACCATTCCGTCGAGCCCCTCGACGCGGATGACTAGCTTCGCAGCATCACTCACAAGCTACGTTCTGCCAACGTAGCCGAAGCCGACAAGGTTACCTATGCTGCCTATCACCTCGAAGGCCCTGCTAGCCTTTGGTGGGAAAACTTCGAAGCTATGCACCCGGTCGGCCAAGTTACTACTTGGGCTGAGTTCAGTGAGGCTTTCCGCGAGCATCACATTCCCGAAGGTCTCATGGATCACAAGAGGGAGGAGTTCTGCAACTTCACCCAAGGAAGACTGACTGTGGATGCTTATAGTCATGAATTTGGAAATCTGGCACGCTATGCTCCCGAAGAGGTATCTACTGACGCTAAGAAGCAAGCAAGGTTCCGCAAGGGACTTAGCCCTGAGCTTCGCCGCGATCTTCATCTGCACGAGTGCACTTCCTTTCAGAAGTTGGTCAATAAAGCCATCAGTGGTGAGACAGGCCAGACTGATTATGACGCTTCACGCAAGCACTCCCGTGACTTTGGCTCTTCATCCGGCTCTGGAGCTTAGAAGCGCCGGGTGTGGATCCCAAGCACGGCACTGCCACCCAGGTTCATCCCGAGGCCATCCTTTGAGGCACCTCGTCCCAACCAGCAATTTGCACCGCCCAAGCCCTATGGTGGCCCTGCTGCTAATGCTGCTCCACGCCCCAATGTGGTGACATGCTTTAAGTGTGGAGAGCCGGGTCACTATAGCCGAGAGTGTCCCCAGAACAACAACCCCAATCAAACTGGAAAGTCCGTTGGCCGTGGTAAGCCCGCGGGAAAAACATTCTATGCCAAGCCGGCCACCACTGCACGTGGCCATGTCAACTATGTTTCAGCCGAGGAGGCTCATGAGGATCCCAACGTCGTCCTTGGTACGCTCCTTGTTAACTGCCATCCGGCATTTGTTCTTTTCGATACTGGAGCATCTCATTCATTCATATCCGAGAGCTATGCTCGATTGCATAACACGACATTCTGTGACATGCCCACTTCCATGGTAATTCAAACTCCGGGTTCCAAATGGCAAACTTCTAGAGTAAGTCATGGGAACGAAATTCTTGTCGATAGACTTGTCTTCCTTGCATCCTTGATAGCTCTCAAGTCCATGGACATAAACATCATCTTGGGTATGGACTGGATGTCAGCTCATTACGCTAAGATTGATTGTGCCACTAGAACGGTTCAGCTTACTCACCCATTGGGCAAGACAGTCAATGTCTTAACTCGAGTGGCCAAGCGCCAACTTTACTCCCTAAATGCCAACCCCCTTCTAGACCTTGAGGATGTTCCTATAGTTCGAGACTTTCCGAATGTCTTTCCAGAAGAACTGCCAGGTGTTCCACCTGACAGGGATGTCGAGTTTGTGATAGACCTTGTTCCAGGAACCGTGCCAATTTCTAGAAGACCCTACAAGATGGCACCCTTAGAACTAGCCGAGCTTAAGAACCAACTCAATGAGTCCTTGAAAAAGGGTTTCATCCGTCCTAGTTCCTCTCCTTGGGCTTGCCCCGTCCCCTTCGTCAAGAAGAAGGATGGAACGGATCGAATGGTTGTGGACTACCGCCCTGTCAACCTGGTCACCATCAAGAACAAATACCCTCTTCCTAGGATTAACGATCTGTATGATCAGCTCGCTGGATCCTAAGTCTTTTCCAAGATGGATTTGAGGTTGGGCTACCATCAAATCAAAATCAGAACCGGGGACATTCCCAAAACGGCCTTTGTTACTCGTTATGGCCAATACGAGTACACCGTCATGTCCTTCGGTTTAACCAATGCCCCAGCTACCTTCTCTCGGTTAATGAACTCGGTTTCCATGGATTACTTGGATAAATTCGTCGTGGTATACCTCGATGACATACTCATCTACTCCAAGAATGAAGAGGAACATGCCGAACATCTAAGGCTGGTATTGATGAAACTTCGAGAGCATCGCCTTTATGCCAAATTCTCCAAGTGTGAATTTTGGTTGCCAGAAGTGACCTATCTAGGCCATGTAATCTCTGGCAAGGGTATTGCTGTCAATCCCGAGCGAGTTCAAGCCGTCCTTGATTGGACTCCACCTGAGACGGTCAAGCAAGTTCGGAGTTTCCTTGGCTTAGCAAGCTATTGCCGCCGCTTCGTCGAGAATTTCTCCAAGGTTGCTAAACCTCTAACTGAACTCCTCAAGAAAGATAAAAAGTTCGAGTGGACTCCACAGTGCGATTTCAGCTTTCAGGAACTGAAAAGACGCCTGACATCTGCTCCCGTACTGGTACCACCATATTTCTCCAAGGACTTTATTATCTATTGCGACGCCTCGCGACAAGGACTAGGTTGCATACTCATGCAGGATCGTTAGGTAATTGCCTATGCTTCACGGCAATTATACCCACATGAGGAAAATTATCCCACACATGATCTAGAGCTTGCAGCTGTAGTCCATGCACTTAAAACCTGGCGACATTACCTCCTCGGTAATCGTTGCGAGATCTTCACCGATCACCAAAGTTTGAAATATATCTTCACCCAACCAGACTTGAATCTCAAGCAAAGACGTTGGGTTGAGTTGATCTCGGATTACGACATAGGAATAACTTACACCCCGGGCAAAGCCAATGTCATGGCTGATACACTAAGCCGTAAATCCTATTGTAACAACCTGATGTTACAACAGAGTCAACCACCTCTCCATGAGGAATTCCGTAAGCTTAACCTTCACATTGTTCCTCGAGGATTCCTATCCACCCTGGTGGCGAAACCTACCCTTATGGATCAAATCATAACCGCCCAGCGGTATGATAAGGGCATATCCCGGATTAAGGAAAACATCGCTAGCAGAGTTGCTAAATGTTTCTCCATGGATCAGTGAGGTGCTGTCTTCTTCGAGAACCGTTTGGTGGTTCCCAAGAAACAACATCTGCGCCAGTTGATCCTTAAGGAAGCTCATGGATCCCCTCTCACCATTCATCCCGGTAGTACTAAAATGTATCAAGACCTACGCCAGAGGTTTTGGTGGACTAGGATGAAGAGAGAAATCTCTCAATACATTGCTAATTGCGACGTTTGTCGTCGTATTAAAGCAAAGCATCAACGGCCTACTGGCACTCTTCAACCTTTGGCTATTCCCGAATGGAAATGGGATAAAATCAGTATGGATTTCATCACTGGGTTTCCCAGGACCAAGAGAGGGAATAATGCCATCTTCGTCGTGATCGACCGTCTTTCCAAAGTAGCCCACTTTCTACCTGTTCGTGAGAGTATCACCGCTAGCCAGCTAGCCGATTTATACATCTCCCGAATAGTGTCTCTTCATGGTGTTCCATTGGAAATTAACTCAGACCGTGGGAGTCTCTTCACCTCTCGATTTTGGGAAAGTTTCCAAAATGCTATGGGAACTCGTCTCTCTTTTAGTACTGCCTTCCATCCTCAATCAAGTGGTCAAGTAGAGCGAGTCAATCAAATTCTGGAAGATATGCTCCGAGCTTCTGTCATCTCGTTCGGAATGAGTTGGGAGAAATGCCTTCCATTCGCGGAGTTTGCTTATAACAATAGTTATCAAGCCATCTTGGGCAAGGCTCCTTTCGAAGTTCTCTATGGATGAAAATGTCGAACGCCTCTTAACTAGTCAGAAACCGGGGAAAGACAACTCTTTGGCCCGGATATTATTCAGGAAGCAGAAGAGCAGGTTCGCATTACTCGTGAGAAATTGAAAACAGCCAAGTCTCGTCAAAAGAGTCAATATGATCGTAAACATAAGCCTATGACTTATGAAGTCGATGAGAAGGCTTACCTTCGGGTTACTCTGTTAAAGGGAACCCATCGTTTCGGTATCAAAGGCAAATTGGCCCCTCGTTACATTGGACCCTTTCGCATTCTTGCCAAACGAGGAGAAGTTGCCTACCAATTGGAACTACCTCCACATCTTTCCAGAGTTCACAATGTCTTCCACGTTTCACAACTCAGGCGTTGCTTCGCGGATCCTATCCGTGGAGTGGACCACGAAATGCTTGATCTACAAGATAACCTCTCCTATCGGGAATATCCCGTTCGTATCCTTGATCAGGCCGAGCGTACCACTCGATGTTAGAATATCAAGTATCTCAAGGTTCAATGGTCACACCATTCCGAGAAAGAAGACACTTGGGAAAGGGAGGATCGTCTTTGACTTGACACCCCACCTTCTTCCCGGAGGATCCTAAATCTCGGGACGAGATTCTTTTGAGTGGGGGTGAGTTGTCACACCCTAGCTAGTTCAACCATTAGAGTGTGCATCATGTTTAAATTTCTCTTAAATTTGAAATGGGGAAAGCAGAAACCCCCAACACCCCCTGGAAACAACTAGGGTTTACTAAAATTATTTTCAATGAACCTGAAATGCCCTTCTAAAAAGTTCACCCTCCTTGTCTTGGGTTAAAACCTCTGGCAAAATTGGTGCACAATTTTCTAGGTCAACAGAAGGTCATTGAATTAAATCATAAGTATTTGAATTTGGGCATTTAAATGCTATAAAATAATTTAAATGCTCAAATAATCCTAGAAATAAATGTTTGTTGTTGGAAATAATCTAAACAGAGCCCACAATTATTTTCAGGATTTTTGGAAACGTTTTAGTATTTTATTTAAAGCCCAACAGTTGCAGTTAATTAGAAAAACAGAAACAAATAAAAAGAGAGAGAGAGAGAGGGAAGCCCACCCGGGCCTTACCTGTGCTGGCCCAGCCACCTGGCTCGGCCCAACCTACTGGCTCTGCCAGTCGTCGTCCTCCTCGTGCCAGAAGGATGCGGAGCGCGTGGTCGGCGCCCGCGGCCACACGCCGGCCACCTCCTGCTTTCGCCGATGCCTGGAGACACGTAGGGGTGCCACACGACCCCCACGTCCCCCTCTCATCCTCGCTCACTCTGCCCTCGTCTCCCTCACCCTCTCCCGCACCATGGCCGACGAGCTTGTCGCCGTCTCACCGCCGTAGTCGCGCTCTCCGTCACCCCCTCGCCTCTCTGACCTGTCCAGAAGCTCCGCCGCGACGCCCTCGCCCTCCCCATCGAGCCACGCATCGCCGGAGGCCCTGCATCGCCGCCATCGGATCGTCTTCAACCTCGGTACCCGCCGGACGCTGTTCATCGATTCGCCTCGCTCCGGTCGCCCCCGAGCCCACTGAGCTGCTCATCGACCTCCCTGTGAGCTCCGCCGCCTTTCCCCTCTTCTTTCCCACGCGTTTGCACCCTCTAGGCCATAGTTCCACCATGGCCGAAGCTCGTCTCCGCTCGAGCTCGTCGCCGGCGTCGCTCCGGCGACCATTTGGTCCTCCCGTGCTATGCAACGTGCTTGCCGCATCGCGTAGTGCCTCGCTAGCGCTTCAGTTTCCGTGTTTGCACGCCGCAGCCCACTCCCCGCACATGGCCGAACTCCGGCCGCCGCCTTGGAGCTCGCCGTCGTCGTCTCCAGCCACCGTAGGCCCGGCCTCCACCACCACTAGATGCGCGACTGCAAGAGCTCTCCAACGAGCCCAAGAACGGCCTCGCCCGTGCCCTATGGGCATTTTCCGAGCTGCGCCACCGACTCGGGCCTCGCCGGCGTTGAGTCGCCGGCGAGTTTGTCCCAGTTTGACTCCTGGGTGGGCCCAGGTAGACCCCCCCTGAGTCTATGACAGGTGGGGCCGGTCTGCTAACTAATTTAGGATTAGTTTTAATTAATTTTAATTAAATCAGTCACTAACATGTGGGCCCAGGCCCCACTGACAGCTAATTAGTGTTAATCTAATCCTGTTAATTAGCTAAGAGGCTGACAGAAGGGGCCCACCAGTCAGGTTTGACCTGGGCTGGCACCTTTGACCTGCTGAGGTCAGCATGACGCAATGCTGACGCAGTAATGCATTTTCTGGATTTATTTTTATTCAGGAATTTCCAGAAAATAGTTAAAACTTCTAAAAATCATAGAAAATCAACCATAGCTCCAAATGCAAATATTTATATATGAAAAATGATCAGAAAAATTCAATCTATCCATCTGTAATGGTTTCATGCATGACAAAACAAGTTTACCTTGCTGTTTAAGCAGAATAAGGAAATACACTATTAAGGCCATGTTTAATGAGCTAATATTTGAATCTTTGATTCAAATGAGTTCATTCCTTTCTGTTATAGCTTGCATTAGGCCAAGACACATTCATATTGCCATGTCTAGCATGCATCATATTGTTGCATATCGTCATGTGTTGATTGTGTTCCGATGTGTTCTTCGTGGTAGGTTCTGCCTCTGAGGATATTCACGAGTATCCAACTGAAGGGCAGTATCCCACTACCACTCCATCAGGCAAGCAACCATTGATCATTCCGATACAAACCCATGTTCTCACTTCTGCTCTTGTTTACTGCATTAAGACAACGCGATTCAAACTGCTGTGTGCTACGGTAGTTGAACCCTTATCCTCTGCATGACCTGTCATTGCCACAATAACTAGATGAAACCCACTAGCATGTGTAGGAGTTGATCGAGCCATGTATGTGATTCCTAATTTGCTATGCCTGCTATGCTTAGAGTTGTGTCAGGTCTGGTTCATCTGGGTGATGGGCCAGAGTGAAATGCTTATGCCGGTAATGTGAGGGATGTGTTGAACATGTTATGGTAAAGGTATCGATGAGAGGCCATGTAGGAGTACATGGTGGGTTGTTTCATTGAGGCTGTCCCTAAGAACTGAGATATGTATGTGTGATTTAAGATTCAGCTACTACCATGCATTGGGATCCTTAATCGACCCTCTCGGCTTCTTAACCACCCTAGTACTCTGTCCAGGAGTTGCAAATAGTTTCTGGTGTTTGTAGGTTATGTGTTGGCGGCCGTGCGTAGCGCTGACCCTAGGGGTGGGCTATGTTGCGGTAGGTACACCGTGGCACGGTGTACCGAGTCACCCGTTTGGTGTCTCGGGATCCCTGTTCACATTGTTCGGGGCCGTTTGTGGAAACCTCGGCCGGACTCCCTGCGGATGGAACCTGGATAGGCGATAAACCTGGACTAGAGACTTAAGTGTTTAGGTAGGCCATGGCCGACACCCTCGCTGGGCTTCCGCTTGAAGGTTGCTGAGTACATGTCGTGTAAACGGCGGTAAGTGGTGAAAGTTTGTATGAAGAAGTACACCCCTGCAGGGTATAAAACTATTTGAATAGCCGCGTCCACGGTAAAGGACTACTTGGTTGCCTATACAGTTCATAGACAAGTTAATGGGTACTAATAAAAGACTCAAGATAAGTGTGAGTACCGAGGATGGCCCTCTCGTAGGATGACGAGGGAGGATCCCCGGTGGAGTACTGTGTTGGTGAGTAGTGGACTTGTGTGCGAAAACTATTTTTACTGGTGAAGTTCCATAGGATAGCTTAGCCAAGAGTCAAATCTGGCTTGCTGCATTAACCCCACCACCTTCTTGAGAATAAGCATGTATAGTAGGTTCTGATGTAAGACTTGCTGAGTACCTTTGTACTCATGTTTGCTTAATTACTGTTTTCAGACGACAACACCGCCCCCTCCGATGGGTTCTACGTAGACCTTGACGTCGACGAGTGACTAGCCACCCAGGTGGTGATCCTGGCCATGGAGGGCCCTATGTAGATAGACAGGCTTCGAGAAGCTTTCTTTCTTTCTAGAGTCTGTACTCAGACTAGTTGCTTCCGCATGTGCTTGTATGTTTGTATGACTTGAGTGTCGGGTCATGTGACCCCTATCTGTATGAACATGTTATGTATGGCTCCCTGGAGCCTTTAAATAAAGTACTTGAGTTGTAGAGTTTTGTTGTGATGCCATGTTGTATGTACTCATATCGGGCATATTGTGTGTATGATTGAAATGCTTGGTATGAGTGGGATCCGACAATCTAGTTTTTTTATCCTTGGAAGCCTTTCTTATGGGGAAATGTAGTCTAGTGTTCCTCGAGCCATAGTAGTCCGCTACAGCCCGGTTCACCGGAGTCCTGCTAGCCTACACTACTGTTTAGGACACTTGACTGGCCGGCATGTGTTTCACTTCGTTCCTATGTCTGTCCCTTCGGGGGAATGTCACGGTGTGACTTTTGGAGTCCTGCCTAGCCTGCTACAGCTCGGGTTCCCCGGAGTCCTGTTAGCCCAGTGCTACAGCCCGGAATCAATCGCTGATGACCGACATGCTCGATGTGATTCATGTATGCCTGTCTCCATAGGTCTGTGCCGCTTTGGGTTCATGACTAGCCATGTCATCCCGGGTTCTCTGTCATATGGATGCTAGCGACACTATCATATACGTGAGCCAAAAGGCACAAACGGTCCCGTGCCATGATAAGGCGACACCCGTGGGATACCGTGCGTGAGGCCGCAAAGTGATATGAGGTGTTACCGGCTAGATCGATGTGACTTGGAATCGGGGTCCTGACAATTTTGGAAAGAAACGAATGAATTAATTTGATAACATGGAAAAGGAATCTTGAACGAACCACCGTAAGAATTGAAAACGATTGAAGAAAAGTGAATGAATCACCGCAAAGAATTAGAAAATAAACGAAGATACTTGAGGAAATTTAGATACAAGAGAATGAAGAGATCACGAACTGACTATAGAATTCTTCAACGATGCACCGGTAAGATTTGGAGAATGAGAGCTGAAGCTGAGAATGAATAATTCTGAGATGGTGGGATCCGGAGAATCAAACTGAAAAGACTCCTGAATTGCTCCGGATGGGTGAAAAGAATTCTCACAATTGAAAACAATTATGAGAGGTTGGAGGCAAGCTTGAACTACACATCTTCAAGAGAACCGATATGATTGAAGAGAAACTCTTCTTTGGTCTTCAAATCTGAGAATGACGACGAGAAACACTATGGCAAAAGATGAGCCACTCCGGAACAATGAAGAATAGAAATGATGAACCAACGATGACAAAGTTTTGAAACCGATCTTGGAGAAGGAATATGACTAATGATAATTCATGCATACGTCAAACTTTAAAAAGAATTTAGGAATCGCTCTGGCTAAATTAGAAGAGTCAAGTAAGATCCTGGGAAAAGACCTGTGGGTTAATGCCCACTCAAAATACAGCATTGGACGAAATACTTGAAAGGGAGATTGCACTGGTTGATTTAAATGGCTTGAATGAGATAACAACCTCGAATTAGTTTGAACGGATTGAGAATGGAAGCACGAATCTCCTGAGATATCCTCAGCACTCCGGCACCAATGAATAGCGAGAGGTTAATGATTAAGAGGTGCACCAGCATAAGAAAGCATATGAAAGGACGAAAGGGATATGGTCAACACCGAAAGCTTGAATTGAATCCACCGGAGAAGGAAAGAGAATGAAGAAGGATAAACTTGAAGCTCCGTTAGTATCTTCCTGAGAATCACTGGAAAAGAACATTGACGGAATACAATGGAGAGACTTCCCATCAATAAAAAGGATACTTGATTAAGAAATCTGATTCTTAAAGAAAAGGGTGGGAGGGCGGGAAAACAAAGGCAACTTGGGGACGGATGAAACAAACACTATTGTGAAAACTTAGAATTGATCTTGCGGATGTTGAAATGATCAGATCGACTTGAAGAGAAGCACGCTGGTTGGAAAGAATTGACTGACCATCTCGATGATCAAGAAGAATTAGCAATCACATCAAAATAAGAGAAAACCGCTTAGGAAAAAGGTATGGAATCAACACTTGACATTGAAGCAACTCGAATACCACAACTCAAAACAAACAAAGGATTTGGCTTGCAAAATAAGCCGGAAACAAACACATGATAGAGATTTTGTCCGAAATTTTCATGGTGGGGCACACACAGGCTTGATCGTACAGCACCATCATGCACAAGGCAGTACACATGACATACGAAGCATCCTCGAGTCAGCATAGCCAAGGACTCTTTAAGACACAACGAGACCACTGTAAAACCAACAGTGGATAGACGGACCACTGGACGTCGAATCCCAATCTCATATCATGCTTCTATCGGAAAGATATCCTAGGAGCTACTTGAATTCCCACCTATAAACTCCTGAAACTTTCTGGTATGCAATATGGTGTTGGGGATACAGGGAGGCACAATATATATCACACAACTAACAAGCCCTACGCTCCAACTGTATCCATCCGTCAAAACATAACCAAGAAAACTTCGGAAATCGTGTACCTCAACCTCGAAAAGCATCCATTATACGAGCTATGGCCATACTCCCGAACTCCCGCCCCAGTACTGGGTGGCATCGAGGTTATCTCACCAACAACTACATCAAAGAGATTTTCGATGTCGACGAACTCAGGTATTCCAAAACTTCAATGATAAAATTGTGATGACAACACCTCGGAGCTCAACTCCCCAGGACACTGCCACAACCCCTAAATGTCAGGAGGAACCAAGAACAATGTTCTCGTCACAAAAATATCGGAACGATCCCAAGATACCCGCGTGATCCTAAATTTGTTTTTCATGAAATTTGAGGAGAGGAAAGTCAAAACTTGTAGACCAGGCGGCCTCACCAGAGCGACGAAGGGACTGAGGAGTAAAAAGAATCCTACTCTCCGATATATATAATCCTAAGACTCAAAACATTTTGTTCTAGACTCGACAACATCAGCACTTCGATCAGGGGGCTCCTAAGTCGGGGATGGCTCTGATTACCAACTTGTAACGCCCACGATGTGGCTATATCTCCCATGTGTCGAGGCACGACTTAGAGGCATAACCGCATGGTGGTTTTGTCGCAAGAGGGGTAATCTTCACACAATCCCATGTACTGAATAAGAAAGGGATAAAGAGTTGGCTTACAATCGCCACTTCACATAAATAACAAGTTAAACATACATCATCCAGAGTACAATCAAGGTCCGACTAAGGAACCAAAAAAGAAGAAGACAACCCCAAATGCTAGATCCCCGATCGTCCCAACTAGGCTCCACTACTGATCACCAGGAAACGAAACATAGTAACGACCAAGGTCCTCGTCGAACTCCCACTTGAGTTTGATAGCATCACCTGCACTGGCATCATCGGCACGAGCAACTGTTTTGGTAGTATCTGTGAGTCACGAGTAAACAACAATCTCAAAACCTGCGAGATCAAGTCTATTTAAGCTTATGGGTAGGATAAGGTAATGAGGTGGAGCTGCAGCAAGCGCTAAACAAATATGGTGGCTAACATACGCAAATAAGAGTAAGATGAGAAGCTACGCAACGGTCGTGAAGCTAAAAGTGATCAAGAAGTGAGCCTTAAACTACTTACGTTCAAACTTAACCCAGACCTTGTTCACTTATCGGACTCCGCCAAAAAGGGAGCATCACGGCTACACACGCGGTTGATTCATTTTAATTAAGTCAAATGTCAAGTTCTATACAACCGGATTTTAACAAATGCCCATCAGCCACATAACCGTGGGCACATATCTCAAAAGTTTATACCCTGTAGGGGTGTCCCAACTTACCCCATCACAAGCTCTCAAGATCAACGACGAAGGATATCCCTTCTCCTAGAAAGACCCGATTAGTCTCGCAATCCCGGTTACAAGACATTTCAACCATGGTAAAACAAGACCAGCAAGACCGCCCGAATGTGCCAACAAATCCCGATAGGAGCTGCACATATCTCGTTCTCAGGGCACACCGGATGGGCCAGATGTTGGGTTGGCATAGACCCTAGTTGCCCGGGGGGTTCCAGACATCGCCCAGGTTGGACCAACACTCAGAGGAGCACTGGCCCGGGGGGGTTAAAATAAAGATGACCCTCGGGAGCACGACTTCCAATGGGAAAAGTAATAGGTGGTGGTGGCAAATGTTAAAACCAAGGTTGGTCCTTGCTGGAGGAGTTTTATTCAAAGTGAACTGTCAAGGGGGTCCCATAACCCCAACCGCGTTAGGAACGTAAAATAAAGGAACATAACACCGGTATGATGGAAACTAGGGCGGCACGAGTGGAACAAAACACCAGGCAAAAGGTCAGGCCTTCCACCCTTTACCAAGTATATAGATGTATTAATTAAATAAGAGATATTATGATATCCCATAAACATGTTCCAACATGGAGCAACCTTCAACTTCACCTACAACTAACAACGCTATGAGAGGGGCTGAGCCAAAGCGGTAACATAGCCAAACAACGGTTTGCTAGGAAGGTGGGTTAGAGGCTTGACATGGCAATATGGGAGACATGATAAACAAGTGGTAGGTAGCGCGACATAATGATAGAGCGAACAACTAGCAAGCAAAGATAGAAGTGATTTCGAGGGTAATGGTCATCTTGCCTGAGGTCCCGCTAGGAAGAAGAACGAGTCCATGAAGAAGACAAACAGGCGTAGTTGAACGAATCCTCACAACTCCAGAACGAAACCGATGCTAACGAGAGAAGCAAACCGGAAAGAATGAAGCAACATGGTTAACAACCATCACATAAACATGGCATGATGCACAAGCAAGGATGATGCATGTCCTGTTTAAATATGCATGGCATGGAAAAGTGCACAAACAACGCTACAAGTTAAGTGGAGCTCAATATGTAACGAGTTGCATATTGACGAAACACCACATTCGATTATTTAGTTCACTCCCGTTTAGGTACCCAACAATATTAAATGTTGTTAAACATGGCAACAGATGAGGCATAAGTAAACTAACTATTTAGGCAAGTTTAAAAGAGGTCGGAAATAACAAACAACAATTACGAAACAATACCATATGCATAGTATGAATTTGGTACTATTCTGCCCTAGATTATATTTTAGAGGTGTACCAACATACAAAGTAATGCCACCATGTTAAACTATGCATTTTTCTACCCCATTTACATATAAAGATTATTAAATTTGAAGCCACGTTTATTTAGTAATGAATTAATCCATTTTAACATGCTATGTATGCAAATTAATGCAAACAACAATTTAAATATTTCAAACATGGATGAAAGTTGGATATTGTGAAACTACATAAAAATCTGAGCAAGATGTCTGTATGACATGTTTCAATCCGATGCATGATTATTTAAATATGAGCAAAGCAATTAAATGGCATTTCTGCAATTATTCAATAACTGGAAAAAAATAACTAAATGCACAGGCAGAGAAAAAAACATGCACGGGCCCGAAGCATCACGGTGCAGCGGCCAAGAAATGGAATTGGCCCAAGCGGCTGAATGTGTGCGTGTGTGCAGGCAAAGAAAACAAAAACAGAGGGAAAAAGGGATAGTTGGGTTTCGAACCTAGGAGTTCCACCGTGCGGGTCAACCAGCTAGGCTAGCGTAATATTTGTGAAAAACATAGCATGCCACGGAATAAGAACACTCCAAAATTCTAAATCCTTAGCCATGGAAGTACGGGGATCTCGCCGGCATTGCCTGCGAGCAAACGAGGCGATGCTAGGGGCCGTGGAGCTGCTGCGGGGCTGCGGGTTTGAACAAAGGAGCTGCTGCAGGACGCAGCCTTGTTCGCATGTGTGTAGGTCGAGCTTCTGCTCGTGGCCATGGCGGCCATGGAGGCCCGGTGATGCTTCCGGTGACGGGAGCAAGTAGCGGTTGCAGGTGCAGCAGATCACCGGTGGGGGTGCAGAAACTGACGAGGGTTCCCGTGGTGAAGTGCGCGAGCAAGCGTGTGCAAGGCGATGCCTGTGGGAACTCGAGGACGAGCTCGTACTCGTCTCGGGTGCGGCAGCGGCAGGAACGGGCTGGGCCACGAGGCGAGGGGCGAGTGGCCGGGGGTGCTGCGAGTGACGCGCTGCGTGGATGCCCGTGTGTGGATGCATGCAAAGGTGAGGTGCGTAGAGGCTAGAACACGAGCTTGGGGTCACTGCCATGGTCGCCCATGGCGGACATAGCGTCGAACACGACGGGATCGGCGGCCATAGCAACAAAATCGAACCGGAGAGGGGCTGGGAGGAATGACTGCTCACCGAGGGGGTGCTGCTGAAGTTGTACGAGGTTGGAGGTGAACGGGGCAGCGAGAAGACGCGCTGATCGGGGCTGCGTCCTCATGTCCCCGAAGCAGAGGAAGCAGTGGAAGAAGAGGACGTCAAGGGACTTGGCGATCTTTGGGCGTGGCGGTGCTCGGAGGCGCGTGGATGGAGGCCGGCGGAGCTGCTATGCCGGAGGGAAGCTAGTGGCCTCACCGGCCATGGCTCCTGGAAGCAGCGGGGCCGGGCGCGAGTGGGGATTTTGTGGAGAGGCGGTGGCGCAGAGGGAAGCGAGGGAAGGAGAGAAACCCTAGGGCGATGCCCTGGGCGGCTTTATAGGAGGGGGCCCGGCGTCGGGGCTTGCCCTCGTGGCCATGTGTGCTCCTCCTCTGTTTTACTGAGAGGGGGATGTGGCGAGAGGAGGAAGAAAAGGGAGAAGGGAATGGTCGCTGCAGGTGGGCTCAGCGCGGGTGACCAGCGTGGCAAGCTGGAATTACCAGCGGAGGGGGAGAGAGGTGGGCTGAGGGAGGTGCTAGAGCTAGGCCGGTCTGCTGCTGCACTGGGCTGCTCCTGCTGCTGTTGCTACTCTCTCTTTCTCTCTTTTCCTTTAAGAAATTTCTTCAAACAGAAATGCAAGAAAAGGCCAGATAGTTTGCAAGGAATTAGGATGAGATAAAAATATATATGGGATTCTGGATTTATGTAGCATTTGAATAAATTGCTTTGGGACATTTTTAGAGATAAAAATAATAATACAAGTTTGAATAAAGTTCGAACTTGGACCATTTTTTATCCCAACCAAGACAACTCCAAATAGAAAGAAATTTGGCAGGGAGGTAAGTGGCATGGTCTAAAACATGTAGGGAAAAGATGAACATTAATGAGGAAGGGAAAATGTGGCTCTTGCTAAAATGAAAGAAAGAAGAAGGAAGGAGGAGGTGATGATGCATGGGACATATGCATAGGGCAAGAAACATAGGATGGCACAATGCAATATAATGGCAAGTGGCACAATGC
Source organism: Triticum urartu (assembly GCF_056163025.1). Classification (NCBI taxonomy): domain Eukaryota; kingdom Viridiplantae; phylum Streptophyta; class Magnoliopsida; order Poales; family Poaceae; genus Triticum; species Triticum urartu. Next base: position 239,838,627 of record NC_141878.1, on the reverse strand, counting down.
AAACACATGGCATAACAAGCGAAATGAGCATGGTGCAAGAAGCAAACATATGACAAGGCACTCAACATGATCATGGCACAAACATATAGGAATGAAATATGAAAAACAATTATGCTAATGCAACAAACATAATAAACACACATCAACAACTAAAATAAATGGAAGGGCAACTAAAGCTCCGGTCTTGGTCAGTTGGATCATGAAGACGTTCGACTACATCAACCGCGTTACTCAACGCTTCCGCTTTCGGTCTACGAGGGTACGTAGATACACTCTCCCCTCTCGTTGCTATGCATCACCTAGATAGATCTTGCGTGATCGTAGGAAAATTTTGAAATACTGTGTTCCGCAACAGACCCCACTTCTTTTTAGGGAACATATGCACAAGATGATCTTCCACCAAAAGACCACATGCTAAAAGGCAAGGAAAATCTTCAAGAGGAGATTGACTCATCTAAAGAAGCATCTAAAGCCATGGTCAAGTGAGTTTCCAAGACTTCATCAAGCTCTTCGTCATCAAGTTTAACTACAACTCCAAGGATTCCCATCAAGTTGATGTGGGTCTGAAAGAAGAATAACTAGAGTGTTCTTGAGGGTGACTCCAAGAACATACTTCACTCACATTCATTTTGGCAAAGACTTGTGCAACCAACTTTCACATATTGCACTAGTTCATGGAGTCACAAACCCTCTTATTGATAAGACAAGGGACAAGGTAACTCAATGCATTCATGGACATCATCATATGTGTAATTCACTCCATGTCTATGGATATTCTTGTATGTTCCTTATGGGACTAACCCATGTAGGTGTTGAAAGTGCAAAACTCCAAAGGATTGCTCCGAACTCTTGATGGTCTACATCAACATTGAGCATCCACATCCTCACTATCTACATGAAGTCATCATCAACAAAACTAAAGGTTGTCTCTCATCCCTCCTTGGGGGGATATCACATCGAGGGGGAGCTTTGCTCTAAAAATTAAGCTAAAGCAACACTAATGGTGTGAACAGATTGATGCTTTATGTAAAAGTGGCAACGCCACTTGTGCTTCAATGATTAGTATGACCTATGATCAAATTTTCTCATTTGACTCCTAAGTCAATATACTCATATATAGATGACCTAGTCATCGCCAATTGCTTCATAGATGCTAGAATTGGTTGTACATGTTTGACACGTATTTCATTTGCTATTTTATTGTGTGAGCATGTTGGTTTGCATGTTTTCTCCATTCGAGGACATCCATTTGTTGTTTTGATTGTCTTGGTTTTTCTGGCCAAGTGGATGTACAAGAATGCCTAAGAACCTTCTCTAGCTATCTATGCTTTCTTGTCTCAAATTCTCTTCATGCTACATCACAAAAATTGAAAAAGTTATTTTCGGACCCTACGGGTGAGGCGCTCTCGGAGCCACCGATCTAAAAGGACTAACCTCCAAAACCTTCAAAATTGGTTCGATGTGACCTATCCACTCTCATTCGGACTAATCGAAATAGATTGATTGATCTGGGCTGTCAATCTTGGTGCTACCAATTAGACCAACTTAGAGTCACCAATATGCTGTAACTGCTCGCAGTAACATATCTCGGTACCAATTTGTTCCACTCGGTGACACTGACAACAACTCAGTATATATATCCCGCGGGCCTCATATGGTTGATATTTCTCAAATGTCATGGCTCCCACACCCCTCTGCTGCCATCGCCCTCGTCTCTAGACTTCGTCGTTGCGTCTAGCATGCCCTCGCCATTGGACTCCACCGCCGCCAACAGAAATCCTTCCCGCCATTGCCGTCGTAGGGGATTTGCACTGAGTTAGGGTAGAAATCCCACCCCATTGTGCATCCACTTTTCTGATTCGATGCACTAGGTTTCTTCCATGAGTCTTGCCACAAATGAAACACTTCTATCCAGTGGGTAGATTCCTTAGATTAGTTTTGAGCAAAAAGATTAGGTTTAGGTTTCCGCCAAAAGCATCTCACAGCTAGACAAACACTTTGCTCTGCCCCTATCGATTGAAGCGATAATAGAACTGAACTCTTTAATGATGGTGCTTCAGGGCCTTCAACGTCAGCACATGGCGAAGGATGAATGGATACTTTGTTGGGGGGACACGACCTACCGTCCCAAAAAATTCTACAAATTTTTGTTTAGAAACTGTCAAGCCCCAAAACACATCACGATGGTATGGAAGACTAAATGCATCCCGAGACACAAAGTTTTTGCCTGGCTCATGTTCATAGACAGGATCAACACGAGAGACATGCTTATCAGGATGTAGTTCCCAATTGGTGACGATCATGGTTGCATGCTCTGTGCTGTTTAGCCCTTGGAAATGTACATCCACTTGTTTTTCCCATGAACTTATAGTGTTGCATGTTGGAATGTTCTGGACCTCACTTGGGATTGTGGCAGGCCCATTCAGGAGATGATTGACCATGCTTCAAACACTTGGCACCATCCACTTTTCAAAGAAATTTGATCTTGGCTATGTGGAACATTTGGAAACAGAGGAATACAAGATACTTCGAGGGGGTGTCTGCCTCAACTCATGACTGACTGCATGCATTTAAGAGTGATCTTGAGATTCTGAGCTATAGAGTGAAACCAGAATTATCTGAGTTCATCAAATATTTTTCTACCTCTCTTGTTGTATAGAGACAAACTACATAAACCTCTCTCTATAGCTGGCCTCTGTGCCATGTAAAACCAAACTTTGTACATATTTTGTTTAATGGAGCAACAATAGGAGCCTCTCATGCTATTTTTAACTATTCAAATTTTCTTGAGTCATCGGTTTAGCCCTGGCCATTGCACTATGTCTCGGTGCCACCAAGAAGTACGAATCGGTGAGACCGAAAGTAACGTTTCTGCAAAACCCTAGCATCTTGGAGACACCGAATCACATCTCGGTCTGACCGTAATGGTGTGATTTTGTTCTGTTGAGTGCTTCGGTATCACCGAGATGATAAACTCGGTGGATACCCAATGCATTCTGTGAAACATAATAGTAATATTTGAACTCAATTTTCATGAAAAATTGTCTGCGTTTTGTGATGACTCATCTACTTTTCCCATACCTATCTGTTCACAGGGTCTGTTTGCAAGATGTCAAGTGCCAGTGAGAGCCAGAATGTGTCAGAATAGCATGAGGATCTCCGTGAGGGATCTAGTATTGAGGGCACCTATTATGAAGGAGCGAGGAGCTTACTTGAACTGCCCAAGGCTGCCAAGAGGACCAGAAAGAGAACCTCAAATCATGAGGATGCGGATTTTGTGGCAAGTGAGGCCACATCAAAGAAGAAGAAAGTGGTGCTTACTAAGGAGTATGGCACAACAGCTGGCTCAAGACCTTCAGGCAGTGCCAAGGAGAGAAGTGCAGTGTGAAAAGTCGCACTCTCCAAGGCAGATAAGGCCACAGCTCCAAGGGAACGCATGAATTTCACACTTAAGGAGCGATACGTCTCCAACGTACCTATAATTTTTGATTGTTCCGTGCTGTTATATTATCAATCTTGGATGTTTTATATTCATTTTCTAGAAACTTTATATCATTTTGTGGGACTAACCTATTGACATAGTGCCCAGTGACGGTTGCTATTTTTTGCTTGTTTTTTGGGACATAGTGCCAAACGAAGTACAAATGCCACAAAACTTTTTGGAGATTTTTTTCTACCTGGAAGACACCCAGGGAGCCAAAGGAGCACATGGGAGGAGGCCCGTGGGGCCCACTAGGCACCAGGGCGCGCTAGAGGCCCCTAGCGCCCCGGTGGGTAGTGGAGCCTAGGGGAAGCTTCTTGACCTACATCCACCTCTATAAATACTTTAAAACCCCCAAAACCCTAGGGAGTCGAGGAAATACAGTTTCCGCCGCCGCAAGTTCCAGAACCACGAGATCCAATCTAGAGGCCTTTTCGGCACTCTGTCAGAGGGGGCAACAACCACACAACGGTTCTTCATCATCCATGTTGCCCCTTCGATGATGCGTGCGTAGTTTACCACAGACCTTCGGGGTCCATAGCTAGTAGCTAGATGCCTTTTTCTCTCTTTTTGATGTCCAACACAATGTTCTCCTCGATGTTCTTGGAGATCTATGTAACTCTTTTTTTGCGGTGTCTTTATTGGAATCCGATGAATTGTGAATTTATGATCAGTTCTATCCATGAATATTATTTGTGTCTTTACTGTACTCTTATATGCATGATTGTTAGAGCCTCGTATTTCTTCTCCGAAATTTTGGTTTGGTTTGGCCAAGTAGATTGATTTTTCTTGCCATGGGAAGAGGTGCTTTGTGATGGGTTTGATCTTGCGGTGCTCAATCTCAGTGACAGAAAGAGACATGAAACGCATGTATCGTTGCTATTAAGGGTAGCAATATGGGGTTTATTCCTACATGAATAGATCTTGTCTACATCATGCCATCGTTCTTATTGCATTACTCCATTTTTCCATGAACTTAATACACTAGATGCATGCTGGATAGTGGTCGATGTGTGGAGTAATAGTAGTAGATGCAGAATCATTTTGGCCGACTAATCTTGGACGTGATGCCTATATACATGATCATTGCCTTGGATATAGTCATGATTATTCACTTTTCTATCAATTGCCCAACAGTAATTCGCTTACCCACTGTATGTTATTTTTTGAGAGAAGCCTCTAATGAAAACTATGACCCTCGGGTCTATTTTCCTATCATATTAAACCAAAATACCTTGCTGCAATTTTTTTATTTTTTGTTCTTGCTACACCTATTTACCAAAACCTATACAGTTAAATCTATCTCAATACCACATAGGTATTGACAACACCTCTTACGCGTTGGGTTGCAAGTTTTTGTTGTTAGTGTGCAAGTGTTGTTTACATAGTGTTGCTTGGTTCTCCTAATGGATTGATAATCTTGGTTTCATAACTGAGGGAAGTACTTACCTTTGCTGTGCTGCATCATCCTATCCTCCTCGGGGAAATACCAACGCAGTGCAAGCAATCAGGAAGAATTTCTGGTGCCGTTGCCGGGGAGACATCATCAACAATCAGGTACCTACACATAAACTCTAATATCCTTGCAATTACTTTATTTTCCATTTGCCTATCATTTTCCTCTCCCCCACTTCTAAAACGTTTTTGCAAAAATACAAAAATATTTTTCGTTGCCCTTTTTCTTGGTTGATCTTTGTTTGCTTAAGATCTTGTTTGCGTGGTTACTATGTCTCAATTAAAATACCAAATTGTGTGATTTTTCAAATACTAATAATAATGATTTTATTAGTATCCCTATTGCTCCTCCCACCGCTAGTGTGGAGTCTTATCATATTAATGCCGCTTTGTTGTATCTTGTTATGAAAGAGCAATTTTCCGGTAATCCTAATGAGGATGTCGCGTCCCATCTAAACACTTTCGTAGAATTGTGTGAGATGAAAAAGAAAAAAGATGTGGACAATGATATTGTGAAATTAAAATTATTTCCTTTCTCTTTGTGGGATCATTCAAAAATTTGGTTTTCATCTTTGCCACATAATAGTATTGATGCTTGGGATAAGTGCAAAGATGCTTTTATTACTAAGTATTTTTCGAGCACCAAAATTATTTCCCTTAGAAACCAAATTATGAATTTCAAGAAACTTGAGCATGAACATGTTGCACAATCTTGGGAAAGAATGAAACTAATGCTAAGAACTTGTCCTACTCATAGTTTAAATCTATGGATGATTATACAAAAAAATATGCAGGATTGAATTTTGTTTCTAGAAATATTTTATTCCGCCACGAGTGTTACTTTTATGGAGAATACTTTGGGAGAATCTACTAAATTAATAGATAATATCATGGCAAATTATTCACAATGGCATACCGGAAGAGCACCAACTAGTAAAAAAGTTAATCCTGTTGAAAAAATCAGTACTTTGAGTGAAAAAATTGATGCACTTATGAAATTGTTGCTAGTAAAAATGCTCGTATTGATCTTACTGATGTGCCTTTGTCTACTTTGATTGAGCAAAATAATGATCCAGTAGTTGTGAATTTTGTCTCGTGAAACAATTTTAACAACAATGCTTATAGAGGTAATTTTAATCCTAGGCCTTTTCTTGGAAATTCCTCTAATAATTATGGCAATTCCTATGGTAATTATTATTCTAATAATAATCGGATTCCCTTTGACCTTGAGAGTGATGTTAAAGAATTTATTAATGCGCAAAAAGTTTTCAACACTACGATAGAAGACAATTGAATAAGACTAATGATATGTCTAGAAGGATTGATAGAATTACACATGATGTAGAAAGTCTCAAGATTAAAATTTTCCCACCCAAGTTTGATGAATCAATTAAGGCTTTATATGTTTCCATGGATGAAATTAAGAAGAGAACCACTCTGCTAAGAGCTAAAGGAGAATTTCTAGAAAAAGCGTTTCCGCCCGATTTTTTCCGTAGTAATGATGAAGATGTTAAAATGATTGGTGTTTCTTCTATTGATTCCTTGTTTAGTAATATTAAAATTGATGGTAAGAGGACTGAAGAAGAGTCACCTTTAGTTAGAAGGCATTCTCATAATTCGAAGGGTGAAAACTTTAGCTAGTGATGTGCCACTCTTTTGGATTACAAAGATTTTAGTTATGATAGTTGTTCTTTGATTGAGTGTATTTCTTTGTTGCATTCCATGCTAAATTGACCCAAGGCATATGAACAAAATTAAGCTTTTACTAAACATACTGTAGAAGCGATGATGAAAGCTTTAGAAGAAAAGCTAGAATTAGATTTAGTTCCTAGAAAATTATATGATGAATGGGAACCCACAATTAAAGTCAAGATAAAAAATTATGAGTGCAATGCTTTATGTGATTTGGGTGCTAGTTTTTCCACAATTCCGAAATCTCTATGTGATGTGCTAGGTTTTACCAAGTTGGAAGAATGTTCTCTTAATTTGCACTTGGCGGATTCTACTATTAAAAAGCCTTTGGGAAGAATTAATGATGTTCTTATTCTTGCAAATAGGAACTACGTGCCTATAGATTTATTGTTCTTGATATTGATTGTACTCCGTGTTGTCCCATAATATACTTGGTAGACAATTTTTGCGAACTATAGGTGTCGTGATTGATATGAAAGAAGGGAATATAAAATTTCAGTTTCCATCGAGAAAGGGTATGGAACACTTCCCTAGAACTAGAATTAAGTCACCATATGAGTCAATCATGAGGGCAACCTTGGAGCAAGAACTAAAGAAGACAATACTTGAATCTATGCATTATGCCTAGTTAGGGGCATAAAACAATATCGCTTGTTGGGAGGTAACCCAATAATTATCCTTTAAATTTTTGTTTCTTTTCTGTTTTTCAATAAATACACAATTATGCCTCTGTTGTTATTATGCTTTCTATTTTTTTAGTTAGTGCATGTTTGTGCCAAGTAATGCCTTTAGGATGGCTTGGGTGATAGTTGACTTGATCCTGTTGGAAAACATAAACTTTTACATCTAGTAGTAGAATTGTTAAAAATCACTGGAGCGACAAAAAATTCAGAGTTTTTTTACACAGGATTTATATACAAATTTCCTATGTTGTCCTAATTTGTCAGAATTTTTGGAGTTACAGAAGTATGGTTAAAGTACACATTACTATAGACTGTTCTGTTTTTGACAGATTCTGTTTTTGTTGCATTGTTTGCTTATTTTGATGAATCTATGGATTATATTCGGGGGGGTATAAGCCATGGTAAAGTTAGAATACAGTAGGTATAATGCGATAATAAAATATGAATGGGTTTGCAATAGTACTTAAAGTGGTGATTTCCTTTATTATACTAACGAATCTCACGAAGGTTTTGCTAAGTTATGTGTAATTGAAGTTTTCAAGTTTTGGGCGAGATCACGATAGATGAAGGAATAAGGAGTGAAAAGAGCCTAACTTGGGAATGCCCATGGCACCCAAGGTAATATTCAAGGAGTACCAAGCAACTAGGCTTGGGGATGCCTCGGAAGGCATCCCCTCTTTCTTCTAATGTCCATCGGTAATTTTACTTGGAGCTATATTTTTTTGTCACATGTCATGAGTTTTGCTTGGAGCGGCTTGTATTATATGAGTCTTTGATTGTTTTGCATTTTAGTTTGTCACAATATCCTTGCTGGACACACCTATTTGAGAGAGCCATAATGATGCTATGATTTGTTAGAATTGCTCTATGTGCTTCACTTAAATTTTTTGATCTAGGAATTGCTCCAGTGCTTCACTTTTATCTTTTTGAGCACGGTGGTGGTTTAATGTTTGAAGAAATGCTCTCATGATTCACTTAGATTATTTTGAGAGTTAGTAATTTTGAAGTAATACTCTCATGCTTCACTTATATTATTTTGAGAGTTGAAAATTTTGAAGAAATATTTATGCTCTCGTGCCTCACTTAAATTTATTTCAGAGCTTCAAAAGTAGCAATGGTAATATATGAATGTAGTGCCAAAGTGATAGATATTTAAGACAGATATAATAAAACCTTTGATGAAGATCAATGGATATTATAAACTTGATTCCGTGTAATAGTTTTGATATATGGAGATAGTAATATGTGAGTAATGTTGGTGAGTAATTCTTCTTAGTAAGAATATTGGTGTTAAGGTTGTGATTCCCTATGCAAGCACGAAAGTCAATAGTTATGCAATGAAGTTATATCCTACTTGTGGTGCATTATTCGGTGTTAGTTATGTTTAATGTTTGTTTATGATCGTTTTCGTTTCTTGGTTGGTTGCTTCCCAATCTATTTGCTAGTCTTAATTTGTACTTAGCGGGAATACTGCTTGTGCATCTAACTCCTTAAGCCCAAAGTTGTGCCAAATGAGTCCACCATACCTACCTATATGCGGTATTTCCATGTCGTTCCAAGTAAATTTGTATGTGCTAACTCTAATTTTCAAAATGAATTTCCTTTTTGTGTGCCCGTACCACTCATGAAGCGACAAGGGGTGGCCAATATTTTCCATGCTAGACATGTTATTCTCAAGATGAGTGTTTATTCACTTGTCATTGCAATTTGTGGTAGGTAATAGGGATGCCTAGTCCCGAAATGAAAAAAAATATTTATATGTTGTCAATAAAAAATTTCTTAGAAAGTGTTGGTATGGAAGACATCTGTTGATACGGTTAGCCATGGATTTGTCAAAGAATGGTGGAAAAGGAAATAAACTTTATTTTATGTTTGGGAACCGTGGATGATTTATCTAGCATGAAAAGTATTGAGAATTCTCAATCGTTTTTGTTGACAGGAAAATCATGCCTCTCAAAATAATTTTTATCTCTCAATTTAAGCTTTGACTCTGGCACATCTACAAATCTTTGCTTCCCTTTGCGAAGGGCCTATCTATTTACTTTATGCAATTTTTTATTTTATTGAGTCTCCATCTTCTCTTATAAAGCACCAACTAGGGAACACTGTTATCATACTTATGCATTGGATATAGCTAATATTTGAGTGTGTTTCATGAATGGATCAATGATTGAGCATAATGGGCTAGGGATAGCTTTCTTTAGTGTTGATATTTTGAAAGACATGGTTGCTTGTTGATATGCTTGAATTTTGATGTCTTCATGTCAATTATAAAATATTACGTTGAATCATGTAAAAGTCCAAATGTCCATGCTACAAAAGAAAATAATATGTGATGAATATGTTAGGCAGCATTCCACATCAAAAATTATGTTTTATCATTTACCTACTCGAGGACGAGCAGGAACTAAGCTTGGGGATTCTGATACGTCTCCAACGTATCTATAATTTTTGATTGTTCCATGCTGTTATATTATCAATCTTGGATGTTTTATATTCAATTACTAGCAAGTTTATATCATTTTTTGGGACTAACCTATTGACATAGTGCCCAGTCCCAGTTGCTGTTTTTTGCTTGTTTTTTTACTTTGTAGAATATCAATACCAAACGAAGTCGAAATGCCACGAAACATTTTGGAGATTTTTCTCTGCCAGAAGACGCCTAGGGAGCCAAACGAGCACACGGGAGGAGGCCCATGGGGCCCACTAAGCGCCAGGGCGTGCCAGAGGCCCCTGGCGTGCCCTGGTGGGTAGTGGAGGCCATGGGAAGCTTCCTGCCCTAGCTCCACCTCTATAAATACTGTAAACTCCCAAACACCCTACGGGAGTCAAGGAAATATAGTTTCCGCCGCCGCAAGTTCCAAAACCATGAGATCCAATCTAGAGGCCTTTTTCGGCACTCTACCAGAGGGGGCAACGATCACGGAGGGGTTCTTCATCATCCTTGTTGCCCCTCCGATGATGCGTGAGTAGTTTACTACAGACCTACGGGTCCGTAGCTAGTAGCTAGATGGCTTCTTCTCTATTTTTGATATTCAATACAATGTTCTCCTCGATGTTCTTGGAGAAATATTTGATGTAAATCTTTTTTCCGGTGTGTTTGTTGGGACTCGATGAATTGTGAGTTTATGATCAGTTCTATCCATGAATATTATTTGTGTCTTTTCTGAACTCTTATATGCATGATTGTTATAGCCTCGCATTTCTTCTCCAAAATTTTTGTTTGGTTTGGCCAACTAGATTGATTTTTCTTGCCATGGGAAGAGGTGCTTTGTGATGGGTTCGATCTTGCAGTGCTCAATCTCAGTAACAGAAAGAGTCATGACACGCATGTATAGTTGCTATTAACGATAACAGGATGGGGTTTATTCCTACATGAATAGGTCTTATCTACATCATGTCATCGTTCTTATTACATTACTCTATTTTCCAAGAACTTAATACACTAGATGCATGCTGGATAGCGGTCGATGTGTGGAGTAATAGTAGTAGATGCAGAATTGTTTAAGTCTACTAATCTTGGACATGATGCCTATATACATGATCATTGCCTTGGATGACGTCATGATTATTCGATTTTCTATCAATTGCCCAAAAATAAGTTGTTTACCCACCCTATGCTATTTTCTTGAGAGAAGGCTCTAGTGAAAACAACGACCCTCGGGTCTATTTTCCTACCATATTAAGCCAAAAATACCTTGTTGCATTATTTATTTATTTATTTATTTTATTTCGTGTTCTAGCTTGACTTATTTACCAAAACATATACAATTTAATCTATCTCAATATCGTGGAGGGATTGACAACCCCTCTTACGCGTTGGGTTGCAAGTTTTTGTTGTTTGTGTGCAGGTGTTGTTTACATAGTGTTGCTTGGTTGTCCTACTGGATTGATAACCTTGGTTTCATAACTAAGGTAAATACTTACCTTTGCTATGCTGCATCATCCTATCCTCTTTGGGGAAATACCAACGCAGATAGAAGCAATCAAGGAGCCAAGTGATACAAAAGCTGCTGCAAGAAAGAACAATAATAGGGCTAGGAAGACTACTGCCTATGTCATTGGTAAACGCTCATGGTTGCTGATGAGGAGGATGAGGAGGAACCAACAGCTGATGCACCTCTAGCCAAGACTAAGAAGCTCACGTCTGATGCAACGAAGTCTGCTGCCCCCATGATGTCGCTTGAAGCTACATTGGTATTTCCCCAAAGAGGAAGGGATGATGCAGCACAACAGCGGTAGGTATTTCCCTCAGATATGAAACCAAGGTTATCGAACTAGTAGGAGAACCAAGCAACACAATGTAAACAACCCCTGCACACAAATAACAACACCTCGCAACCCGACGTGTTAAAGGGGTTGTCAATCCCTTTCGGGTGACAGCGCCTCAAACTATGCATGGACAGGAGAAAGTGGTGATAGATTGAAATAATAGATCACAAATAAACCCCATTGCAGCAAAGCATTTTTGGGGTTTTGGTTTAATAGATCTGAAAATAAAAGCAAATAAAAAGTAGATCGCAAAGGCAAATATATGAGAAAGAAGACCCGGGGGCCGTAGGTTTCACTAGTGGCTTCTCTTGAGAAAATAAGCAAACAACGGGTAAACAAATTACTGTTGGGCAATTGATAGAACCTCAAATAATTATGACGATATCCAAGCAATGATAATTACATAGGCTTCACATCCAAGATTAGTAGACCGACTCCTGCCTACATCTACTACTATTACAACACACATCGACCGCTATCCAGCATGCATCTAGTGTATTAAGTTCATGGAAAAATGGAGTAATGCAATAAGAACGATGACATGATGTAGACGAGATATGTTTATCTATGGCGGTAGATGCAGATCCCATATTGTTATCCTTAGTAGCAACGATACATACGTGTTGGTTCCCTTTCTGTCACTAGGATCAAGCATCTTTAGATCGAACCCACTACCGGGCACCTCTTCCCATTGCAAGATAAATAGATCAAGTTGGCCAGACAAAACCAAATATCAGAGAAGAAATATGAGGCTATAAGAGATCATGCATAAAAGAGATCAAAGAAACTCAAATACTTTCATGGATATAAAAAGATAGATCTGATCATAAACTCAAAGTTCATCGGTCCCAACAAACACACCGCAAAAGAATTACATCACATGGATCTCCAAGAGACTATTGTATTGAGAATCAAGAGAGAGAGATGAAGCCATCTAGCTACTAACTACAGACCCGAAGGTCTACAAAGAACTACTCACGCATCATCGGAGAGGCACCAATGGAAGTGGTGAACCCCTCCGTGATGGTGTCTAGATTGGATCTGGTGGTTCTAGACTCTGCGGTGGCTGGATGAATATTTCATCGACTCCCCTAGGGTTTTGGGAATATTGGGGTATTTATAGAGCAAGGAGACGTTCCGGGGGGCAGCCGAGGTGGGCACAACCCACGAGGGTGCGCCTGGGCCTCGTGGCGCGCCCTGGTGGGTTGTCCCATCCTCGGGACTCCCCCAGGTGCAACCAGGTCCCAATATCTTCCATCTGGTCCATCAAAATTTTCCGTAAAGTTTCGTGGCATTTGGACTCCGTTAGATATTGATTTCCTACGATGTAAAAAACATGGAAAAAATAACAACTGGCACTTGGCACTATGTCAATAGGTTACTACCAAAAATGATATAAAATGATTATAAAACATCCAAGATTGATAATAAAACAGTATGGAACAATCAAAAATTATAGATACATTGGAGACGTATCACCCTACTAAGTCCAAGCCCAAAGCTCCAGCAACGAAGAGATCAATGAGGAACATTTCAACTAGTGAGAAGAACAAGGCCCTAGTGCTTGAGGCTGAGATTGATGATGAGCCACTAGTGCTCAGAAGGTTGAGACCCAAGATCCTAGACCATGATAACACATATCCTGTTGCAGAGAACATGATGCTTAAGAAGGACAAGGGCCTGTGTCAGTCGAGATTGTCTGATCCGTATGCTGCAAGGAGAAGCACTGCATGTGATTATCGTTTCCACGCATGAGAGCAACAAGACTTATATGAGACAGTGTTGCTTGACAAGAAGCCCATAGTCAGTGACATGAAGTGGGTGGACTGGAAGTACATTAATGCAAATGAGGACCACTTCCCCCACGTTCATGAAAGCTTCAAGAGTGCAGGTGCTGCAGATTTTGTTGGGAAGAAGCTCACAAGATGGAATGATGAGATGATCATGTAATTCTATCCCACTGCACACTTTTACTCTGATGGCAGAATTGTATGGATGACTAAAGGATCCAGATACCAGTCAACCATCTCTGAATAGGTTGATCTTCTTGGTGCTCTATAAGAGGAGAATGACATTTATGTCTATGGAAAACCCAAGATGGATCACAACTCTATGGCTAACATGTACAAGCCCATCCCTGGAAAAGATGTTGAAACTCACAAGTTTGGTTCCATGAAGCATTTGCTCGCTGGTTTGGCCACCACCAACACAATCTTGAGGCACACTCTTTTCCCCAAGTCTGGAGATGACAAGATGATCCGTGGCCACTCCATCAACTTGCTACATTTGTTTGACACACCATGGAAGTTCAAGGTAATGAGACTTATTGTTGAGACAATCAAGAGAACCATAGCTAACCAAAAGAGATCTTCTTGATTTGCTCCTCACATTCAGTTGCTCAGCAACTCCAAGGTTGGAATGAGTGTCTTTATCAAAACCGGCCGATCTCTGGTAGCGGGTCCCGAACTATGCGTCTGAGGATCGAAGGTAACAAGGGACATAGGGAACACGACGTTTACCCAGGTTCGGGACCTCTTAATGGAGGTAAAACCCAACGTCCTTCTTGATTATATTTGATGAGTATAGGGGTTACAAGAGTTGATCTACCTTGAGATCGTGATAGCTAAACCCTAGAAGCCTAGCTTGTATGAATTCTGATGATGCGTATGGACTAAACCCTCCGGTTTATATATACACCAAAGGGGTACAGAGGCGGTTTAGAAGGGAAGGAAACAATACATCCGGCCTCCAATCTTGCTCTCCACGCATCCAGGAGTCCTATCCGAACACGGGGAATAATCTTCCAATCTATCTTCACGGCCCATCAGACCGGCCCATGCTTGCATAGGCCGGACACCTAAGGACCCCCGAATCCAGGTCTCCCTCCGTTGCCCCGAACTTCCCTTCAATGAAGACGTAGTATCCGGCTTATGTCTTCGGCTTTGCAAGGCAGGTTCTTCACTATAATTCAGACCAACAACAGTCTGGTTCTGACCTATATGTTTTTCCTTTATGACTCCTTCCTGTTGTCGCTTCGATTTCCGCGCGTCGGGTGAATACAAACGGTCCATGATTTTTTGCATATAAGCTCCTCATCACACTCGGATGACATCTATATAAGGAGATTTAGATCCCCAAATGCCATCTCACATCATGCATAAGAAAAACCGTCAAGATTAGCTACGAAAAAGGCCTTCCAACATGGCCAGTGCCCTAGGCTCCTCTTCGCGCCCCCATGGCCCTTAAGAGGGTGATTGGCAGAGTTGCTCAGTGCCTCATCTTCAGCTGAGTCAACTCCAGATGCAGGGCTATCTTCCCCTCGCAGATCTAGTCTCCGTTCGAGGGGGATTGGCCTCAATCGGCAATGATGTGATGGCTAAGAATTTCCCCAACCCCAATAAGGAGGAGAGGGTGTGATTTGTCCCATTCCTATTGTGGGTCCTAGGATTTCCAATCCATCCCTTTCTTAGGGGCCTATTGGAATTTTACGACATCCAACTGCACAACCTTACCGCAGGTTCGATTATGCACATCTCAGGTTTTGTTGCCCTCTGGGAACTGTTCTTAGGCATTGAGGCCCATTTTGAACTATGGAGGAAGTTCTTTTGCCCCGTTCCCTGCCATCAAGGAGGCTCCATATTTGAAGTGGGCGATGCCGAAGTATGGCGTATAGCTGGATCCGAATACCTCATAGGAACTCCCAAAGAGGTATACCCACAGTGGTCTTCAGAATGGTTCTACATGGATGACGTCCCACTGCTAGACCCAGTTCGGCGCGACCTTCCCGAATTTTCCAGCGCTCCTTTAAAGAAGTGTTTCAACTGGCGTCCCGGAAGTCCCAAGGAGGAAGACCGTGCGGAAATAATGGTTGGTTAGCAAGGTCAGGTTACTAGCCCTTACCGAGCTCTCTATTGTCGAAGTTATGCCTATTGTAATAAAGAGGTGCGCCCAGCCTCTCCAATCCAGAGTAACCCCCTCATGGTGTCACAACGGAGAAGATGACCCATCCCCTTATAGACAGAAGGGTTCGGATACCCCTGCCGAACTGGCCACAATCTTGGCCGATTTGTATAAGGGTGAAAAAGAAGATTTCCTCTGCTTAAACAGCCGGGAAGGCTATTCCATGTACAACCCCATTGAATGGGTAAGACTTCGATTATCTATGTTGCCTTATTGCTATTACGGCATGCTAACCCAATTTGTTCTGTGTTAAAACAGTCATGGCGGAAGATGATCGAGGACGTTCACTGTCCTTCCCCACAGCCAGAGGACCATAATCGCGATGAAGACCCTAGCTTTTGCGAGGATCCGTATATATACATAGAGTTTGATGACGGGGTATTTTATCAAGCGAGCTTTAACGGCTCGGAAGTGGCTATCAGCGCCGACTACCCGTGCCCCTATCCATTCTCCATCGTAAGTTTCCGGAGGGCCCTTAAAAGGAAGTCCCTAATTGCACCTTTATCCATTATACTAATCTGGACTTTAATAGGATCAGCGCTCGGTGGACCTCACCTCCTCAAGGGCGGCCCCTACGCAGGGTAGTCGTTCAAAACAAAATGGGACCGGCAGCGCTGCGGAAATCTCACAGCCTTCCAAGAGGTATGTGTGCTTAATACATGCCTAGGCACGAGTCCGAATTGTTTAAAGTCTCCTTTTATCCTTGATGTTAGGAGAAACACACGGCAGACAGTGGGAAAACGCCCTGTTAGCCGAATGTCCGCCAATCCGGTGCCGGACTCGCCAGTTAGGACGAGAGCCGATGTAATGCCAGTTCCGCCGCCTCATGAGGATTCAGACGACGTATCTGTCCTGAATTCCGAAGTGGAGAGCGTGATGAATCATCGTCGATTGAAAGAGGCCATGCGCGCTCCGGCCTTTTCCAAGCAAGAGTTTACCGCACTCAGCTCGGTGGAGGCATATATCCGAGCTGCTCGATGCGGACTTGCCGGAGTCATTCAGTTGTTCTCAAAGGATATATAGGTAAAAATTTATGCAATTTTGATAGTCATATGTCAGTAGCCCCCGGGACTTGAAGCGGTGAGGCCAACCGATTTAAGGATCGATATGAACCGCATGTTCTCAAAGAGAAGAATACTACGCTATCCCAGGAGCTAAAGATTAATCAGACGTAGCTAAATGCCGTCGCCCCCGAACTGGTGGAAATGAAAAAGGCCGCAGTGATCACGTTCGGAAAGAAAAACATGAGGAGGAAAAAGACAAACAATCTGAAGAAATAGAGAGCTTAAGGGCTCAGTTATCGGCCGCGTAGAAAGAAAATGAGAAGCTGAAGGGCGGCATGTTTGGTATGTCTTCCTTTCTTACTGAAAACCACCCTAGGGGCTCATGTTTAGTCCATAATTCAGAACATCATGACTCTGTTGCTGCAAGCCTGTTAGCTGGTCGACCGGAAGAAGAAGTATCCAGACTTCAAGGCGACATGCTGAAGGAACTGTGAGTGGTACATGCTTGGCCCCGGAAAGCCATGCAGAGTATGGTGAAGGCATTTATGGCCATCTGATACCCCTCCAGAAAGTATGGAGGACTTGGCGGACCTGTTCAAAGGTGCCCGGCACCGGTTTGAGCTATGGAAGACATTGGGGTAATCTATGCATAGGGGTTGATGCATGTTTTCGTCCTTGTTTCTCTGGTAGCAATCTTGGGGCACTCTTTGAGGTTCTTTGTGTTGGGTTGAACTAGTAAAAATGCCCGTGCATTGCAACGGGTATAAAAAATGAGTTTAAAATAATGTACCATTCAAACAGCTTTGCAAGTAGCTAAACAATGTCCTTTTGACTTGAGCAAAATAGTATTAAAAGTATTTAGAAGTACCAAATGTGATTTTAGAATTAAAAAAAATAAAAGTGTCCAGCCCTCTCCTATTGCAGAATCACATGGGATTTACATTTTTTCTTGGGACCAGTGATCTTTCCTCTCTCGTCATGTTTTCATGTCTCCTATTTCTTTTTCTCCACTACTAATAATGAAGTGACTGTTCCTATAAATCCAAATTGCATCTCTCTTACGGCCTTTTTCGTGTTTATTTAGGCTTTCTTTTATCTATTCAACCTGACGACCATGTGAATAAAATCAGAATTCTGCCAGCAACCACCATTACGACCTGTCCCAGCCTAGTAAACTAATACAACATGTACTTGCATGATCCGACCCTTTTGATCAAGTTCAAGTTCCAATAATTCACCTTTTTAACTTGATCTTCCATATCATTAACCAGCTTCTCAACTTGTTTTTCTTTGTCTTATTTTTCAGATTTGTTTTGGTGGTTGCAACAACATCACTACTCATTTACCAAAACTGGAGCATGATTCTTGAGCATCACATTGTTCTCATGTTCTCCTTGACGATGTTCTGCAGCTTCCTGCCAGGATCTAGCTGACTACACCTCTAAGCAAAACCAATTATGCTCAAAAGTTGATTCTTTCTCTTCATTAGGCCCAGCAGAGTTGGCAAGGAGCCCGACTACAGTCTAAATCATGTGCTCGACAAATTAGCAGGGAACTCACCTAGCGATGCCAACCTGAGCCTCTGAACCTCCAGCTCCATCTCGTCGCCACATAGAAGGCCAGCAAATAAGCACAAGAAGAGAAGCATCGTCTCGGCGAGTGGGGCCCCATGGTGGCCTCTCTTGTAATCTGCTGAGCAGGCACTTGCTCGTAGATCATGTCATGCGATGGTGGCTGCTACAACGACTGTGTGTACTATGGCATCTGGGGCGACACCGCTGCCTAGTGTCTGATGATCGACATGCCTAGTTTGCGCCTCCGTCATGTCTGTCGTCCCGAACGGCCCTGCCCCTTTTCTGGATCGTGTGCCACTGCAGCTAGTGTCGACTTGCTTCTGTCGTTGTGCTCCTCCAAGGCGGTGCCGGCCTTCTTGGAAGAGACATAAGTGGCTGCTGCCGCTCGCCTGCACGACGACCGGACTTTGAGCCTAAGGCATGCCTAGTTGCTTGCGACATAGCTTGGTAGCCTGATGCACCAGGATGTTGTCATTATTGTTCTCAGGCACTGCCTACTCAGGGGCAAGCACTCCTTCAAATTCGAATCTGGCATCCCCGTAAGAGAGGAATATGCTAGAAATTTGCACGTTAATCCAAAACATATGACCATTTATTAGATAGGAATATGCAATGTCGAACTGGAATTTAAATGTTTTGGTTGGAACTAAACTCGGGACCTCTCTTATTTTTACATATTTTTGATGCGAGCAAAACCATGTATATATATAAATTGAATCAATACAGTTTATTTCACAAAAGCACACAATACAGTAATTTAGGATATAGAATTATAGATCATAGGTTGCTATAGAATCTAAGCATTTAATAGGAACATATTTTCACTCATGCTTCCATAACAATTTGACAGTGGGAATCTTGTAAGAACTTCATTTTCAGTGATAAAAAGGAGAAATTATCAATTCCTAAGCCTTTGCTAGAACCCAATAATGATTTATAATAAGGATGGTCTAGCAAGAGCTAGATCACCACCACCTATGAAATTTCGTCAAGCATATGATGTACAACAACCAACAATGGTGGAGCAAAGTGAGTTGTACCTGAATAGTGCCCGACCGAGGCGACTCAGTCTGAGATTTCGTAGCCACATCCATGGCAAGTGTGCATGGCCTCACCATGAGAGAGAGAGGGCACCAAAGCCATTCTGGCTCAAATAGGATGAAGGCTTGAGTGGTAGGAGAAGCACATGCCCCTGGTCGTTGTGTAGACAGCTCTGTACAGCAAATACAATACAAATAATTGTTGTAATTGTCAGCTGAATAGCAAATTCAGTTATAATTTCATGTCAATATAAAACCCCAATTTAATCAGATTAATAAATCTTCTTTTTACCAAAAAATAAACACAAGTGCTAGAACAATAGTTGTACATAAACAAAGTACAGATGCACTTGAATAGATCCACACGAACATAGCGAAACGAAGAGTTGAGTCAGTAACCTGACCATGATCCTGAGATCATGCTATGCATCTGGAGGCGACTTCATCATCACCATGGAGTAGAGCTACAGAACCATAGAACAACATCTCTCCTCATGGGAACTGGGGTGAGTGGAACACATGGAGGAGCATCATATCAGGTCACATAAGGCGCGATGTCAAGCACGCCAGCAACCAACAATGCCATGGAGAAGAAACATAGCAAAAGCAGCTGAGCAAGGAAGTAGTGAATAGTGAATCCATGGAAAGGTCAACGCAGTAGCTTGGACCAATGGAATTGATGGCCATTAGATGGGTCTGCGAAAGCGAATTGGGTGGTGCTTGGCTAGGGTTTTTCTTCGCAATGTTCGTCTTCTTTAGGATTGCACTCCGTCGCCACACTTCCTCGTGGTATTCTCCGCCCCGCCAGATACCTCCCCTGCTTCTCAGGCCATCTAGTGGTCTCATGTTACTCGATGGCCTCACTGCCCAGTAGCTACTTCATTGTAACAATGGGATCCGATCTTGTTTAGAGAGAAGATTGTGTCAATGAAAACTACAAAACACATGAATCATCATGAAAACAAATAGCAGTACATCAGAACCAAGAGAAGAAATAAATAAGAAGAAAGGAACTTGCAGAAATCAATGGCTTATGCAAGCATAATCTACAAAATATGTTTGTCAAGAGAAATCTGAAAACGAAACTGCTTGTGTGACCTTAATACGAATTAAATTCCTGAACCAAATACTTTTGTCAAAACAAATCTGAAAACCAAACTTCTTGTGTGACTAACACGAAATAAATTGCTGAACCTCAATATAGTGGAAAAGATATTAATAATGTACAGGGTAAGATTTCCAATCGTCATGTTTGTTAGCATGCATAACAATGTGACTCCCAGGATGCACCAACAACCCGAAAAAATTAGAGATGGAAGGCATGAATTCCTAATACAAATAACATGATAGTCAAAAACTAATTCAAGCTGAATAGAATCAAATCCTATAGCTCATCCATCTTATAAGGTAAGGATCCTGCTTCCAAAATCTATTTTTCTCTGCAAATTCAGATGACCATTATAGGAATAATTAATACATGGCATGGCCATAAATTATAACTGGAACAAAATTTGCTGAAGCAAGAACTTGAGCAACAATTTCCAACTGTGTGGGTTACCTCTGATCTTTGTGGGGATGAGAAGGTCCTCTGTTGAAGGACGAAGCGGCCACAGTGGATCCATGACCTGAGATGGTATCCTGTAGGTGCATAACCATAGAACATAGAACATGCTTGCCAAAAGACCGCAGCACCTCTGATTGCTCAATTCGGTCGGATGAAGGTAAACACCAAATAAAACTAAAAAGGCACAACAAAGATAAAAGAAAAAAAGGTGCAACAAAAACAAAAAGCATGCATATATATCTCGCCATGAGTGCCTAGATTTTGTTGGAGCGGTTGTGTCTAGGGACAAAAAAGGGCAACACCTAACTGTAACTTCATACATGTCATGATGGCCACATGTACATACTGAATCATTACCTTAGACATTGTTAATGAAAGATCGATAATTAGCACATTAAGGTTCAGTTTGTGTTTGTTTCATTATGTGTAGGTTTTCAGAAAAACAAATAGGATAATTCCTATCCTAATTGTGACTTTAGTTGCAATACCTCATGGAGAACCGGCACCCAGAGTTCCATCGATGTTTGGAGCATCGTCGGACATGGTCTTTCGGCTAAGTAGGTGGAGGCGACATTGGACGTTTCCCGCACATCAACTTTGTCTCATGAACATGCAATGCGATTTACTTGTGCTTCCACTCTAGGGTTTCTTCTTATGGCAGGGAAATTGGTGTGAAATCTAGGTTGGCTTGATAACCCACAAGTATAGGGGATCACAACAGTTTTTGAGGGTAGAGTATTCAACCCAAATTTATTGATTCGACACAAGGGGAGCTAAACAATATTCTCAAGTATTAGCAACTGAGTTGTCAACTCAACCACACCTGGAAACTTAATATCTGCAGCAAAGTGTTTAGTAGAAAAGTAGTATGATAATAGTGGTAACGATAGAAAAAGTAATCGTAGCAAAAGTAATGTTTTTGGTAATTTGTAGTGATGATAACAATAGCAACAGAAAAGTAAATAAGCGAACAACAATATATGGAAAGCTCGTAGGCAATTGATCGGTGATAGAGAATTATGCCGGATGCGGTTCATCATGTAACAGTCAAAACCTAGGGTGACACAGAACTAGCTCCAATTCATCAATGTAATGTAGGCATGTATTCCGAATATAGTCATATACGTGCTTATGGGAAAGAACTTGCATGACATCTTTTGTCCTACCCTCCCGTGGCAGTGGGGTCCTAGAGGAAACTAAGGGATATTAAGGCCTCCTTTTAATAGAGTACCAGACCAAAGCATTAACACATAGTGAATAGATGAACTCCTCAAACTATGGTCATCACCGGGAGTGGTCCCGATTATTATCACTTCGGGGTTGCCGGATCATAACACATAGTAGGTGTCTATAGACTTGCAAGATAGGATCAAGAACTCACACATATTCATGAAAACATAATAGGTTCAGATCTGAAATCATGGCACTCGGGCCCTAGTGACAAGCATTAAGCATAGCAAAGTCATAACAACATCAATCTCAGAACATAGTGGATACTAGGGATCAAACCCTAACAAAACTAACTCGATTACATGATAAATCTTTTTGTTGTAAATATGTAAAGCCAGCATTCAAGTTTTCAGCAAAGATTATGAACTAACCATATTCACAACAACTCTTAGGTCTCATGTTTACTCAATGGCATAATCAACTAGCGAGCAATAATAATAAGTCTCGGTTGACAACACTTTCTCAAAACAATCATAATATGATATAACAAGATTGTATCTCGCTAGCCCTTTCTGAGACCGCAAAACATAAATGTAGAGCACCTTTAAAGATCAAGGACTGACTACACATTGTAATTCATGGTAAAAGAGATCCAGTCAAGTCATACTCAATGTAAACTAACAGTAATGAATGCAAATGACAGCGGTGCTCTCCAACTGGTGCTTTTTAATAAGAGGATGATGACTCAACATAAAAGTAAATAGATAGGCCCTTCGTAGAGGGAAGCATGGATTTGTAGAGGTGTCAGAGCTCGATTTTGAAATAGAGATGAATAATATTTTGAGCGGTATACTTTCATTGTCACCATAACAACCAAAAGATGGCGATATCTTCCATGCTACACACATTATAGGCGGTTCACAAACAGAATGGTAAAGTTTATACTCCCCCTCCACCAACAAGCATCAATCCATGGCTTGCTCGAAACAACGAGTGCCTCCAACTAACAAGAGTCCCCGTGGGAGTTTTGTTTGCAATTATTTTGATTTGATTTGCATAAAGCATGGGACTGGGCATCCCGGTGATCAGCCATTTTCTCATGAGTGAGGAGCAGAGTCCACTCCTCTTGAGAATAACCCGCCTAACATTGAAGATACGGACAGCCCTAGTTGATACAAGAGCTATTCGAGCATACAAAACAGGATATTTATTTAAAGGTTTAGAGTTTGGCACATACAAATTTACTTGGAACGGCACGTAGATACCGTATATAGGTAGGTATGGTGGACTCATATGGAATAACTTTGGGGTTTATGGGATTGGATGCACAAGCAGTATTCCCGCTTAGTACATGTGAAGGCTAGAAAAAGACTGGGAAGCGACCAGCTAGAGAGCGACAACAGTCATGAACATGCATTAAAATCAATGAACATTGAGTGCAAGCTTGAGTAGGATATAATCCACCATGAACATAAATATCGTGAAGGCTATGTTGATTTTGTTTGAACTACATGCGTGAACATGTGCCAAGTCAAGTCACTTAAATCATTCAGAGGAGGATACCACCCTATCATACCACATCACAACCATTTTAATAGCATGTTGGCATGCAAGGTAAACCATTATAGGGTCCTAGCTAATTAAGCATGGCATAAGAAACTATGATCTCTAATTGTCATCGCAAACATGTTTATTCATAATAGGCTGAATCAGGAACGATGAACTAATCATATTTACGAAAACAAGAGAGGTCGAGTTCATACCAGCTTCTCCCATCTCAATCAGTTCATCATATATCGTCATAGTTGCCTTTCACTTGCACGACCGAATGATGTGAATAATAATAATAGTGCACGTGCATTGGACTAAGCTAGAATCTACAAGCATTCAATAAACAGGAGAAGACAAGGCAATATGGGCTCATTTGTCAGACCAACAATAATGCATATAAGAGCTACCTCAACAACTTAATCATGGTCTTCTCCTATCGACCTCCAAAGAAAAGAAAATAAATAAAACTATTTACATGGGAAAGCTCCCAACATGCAAAAGAACAACAGGAAATCTTTTTGGGTTTTCTTTTTAATTACTACTACAAGCATGGAAAGTAAACTAATTAAAAGCTACAACTAATTTTTTTTGTTTTTCTTAATGTTTATTAAACACACAAGAAGAAAGAATAAAAAGAGAAAATTAACTAGCATGGATATTACAATGAAAAAGTATGAGCACCGACATCTAGCAATGAGTGTGTGAACATGAATGTAATGTCGGTGAGAAATACATACTCCCCCAAGCTTAGGCTTTTGGCCTAAGTTGGTCTATGGCCACGGTTGGCCTGGCGGATATCCATAGTAATAGTTGGGGTTGTACTGTGAAGAAGAAGACTCTGATTGCCACTGGTTGGCAATCATCTCCGGATCCCACTTGTAATTAGACTGTCATGGAGGATCAACTTGTGGTTCCGACTCTGGCTTTGTGGCTGATGTAGGGTTCTGGTAGGCGTGAATAGCCTTCAACGGAACAAGGTACTTTCCTCCAGATAAATCAAACGAGGAAGGAGCAGGCAGGGTAATAGTCTCAGGATGATGTTTATCAAAGAACAATTTGTATTTGAGCTCATTTTCCCTATTCTTAACAATAAAATCATGTGCTACCATACTCTTATAATCTAAATAAACAGGAGGCAGCATTTTTTCTTCCTTCTCATAATTCCTAATAGGTATGTTAAAATGTGCACCTAGGCGCAAGGCGAAGATGCCTCCAAAGATGGGGCCCTTAGTACGGTTAAGATTTAACCGCTTTGCAATAATAGCACCCATGCTGAATGTATCATCACGAAATAAGGTGTGGCACAAAATAACAGTATCAGGGGCACTCGGGTTTCCATAGTTTCCGCGCCCAATTAAGCATCTACTAGAAAATGTAGCAAAGTAACATAGAACAGGAAAGTGTATGCTAGTAGTTCGTGCATCGGAAACCTTACTCGTTTCCCCTACAGTGATGGTATCAATAAACCCATCCACATCGCCGCGATGTGGTTCCTCTATGATGCCCTCGAAAGCGATCAAACAAACCCGACAAAAATCACGAAGTGACATCTCCTTATGCTCATCATATAAATAAAACTCCACCATAGGTGGTGAGCTCCTAGCATGGAAATGAAAGTTTTGCACAAAGATATTGGTGAGTAAGAGATACTGTTCGCGCTGGTCGTGGAGGAAGGCAGTGAGGCCTGCATTCCCAGCCTATTCATATAAATCATCCTAAATCCCAGATTCTCTCAAGAAATCATCACAAGGCCATTCACACGGCCGAACCTCCGCGATGTGAGGCAGATTATATTTGGTCCTCTTTGCTTCTTCATTTTGCTTTTCCTTCGAGCTTCACCTCGATGAGCCCCTCAAAAATCTCTTCATTATTTTCTAAAAAATTCTGAAATTTTTAGTAACTTCAAATAAAAGTGAACCAAACTCAACAAAATTGATAGCAACTAGTCCTACAAGTGCCTAGAGCCTATATCATGCATCCAAACTACTTGGAACCACATAAATTTGACATGCAAGCTCAAGAACAGGGTCACCTAAGCAGCAAAAATATGCAATGAATAAAGCACTAGAACAAAAACTAATTGGACCAATGGGGGAGTCACACACCAAGAAACAATCCCCCAAAGCAGTTTTGTGAGAGGTGCTTTGAGCAAGGAGATCGAAAATCGCAGCAAAATGAGCTAGAACTCATGCTTGAGCTGGATAATGGTGTTTGTGGGAGGAAGAAGGAGTGTGTGGGTGCAGGAATAAGTGGAGGAGGGCCACCATGGGCCCACGAGGTAGGGGGCGCGCCGAGGGGGGTAGGAAGCGCCCTCCACCCTCATGGCCACGTGGATGCCGCCCTGCTATGTTCTCAGTGCCAAATATTCTCAAATATTCCAGAAAAATCATATTTAAATTTTCGGGCATTTGGAGAACTTTTATTTTCAGGGTATTTTTATATTGCACGGATAATTCAGATAACAGACATAAAATACTATTTTTATTTTATTTAATATAAATAACAGAATGTGTAAAGAGGGTATAGAGAGTTGTGTTATCTAAATTCATCCATCTCATGATCATCAAAAGGAATCCATTAACAATGTTGATCAAGTCTTGTTAACAAACTCATTCCGAATAACATGGAACTGGAGAATTTTCGAATAACACTAGGTTACCTCAACGGGGATATGCACATCCCCAACAATAAGAATATTATATTTCTTTTTGACAGTAGGTACAGGAAATTCAAAACCTCCAAAAATAATCGATGAAAATTTTCCAATAGAATTGATACTATGAACTTGAGGTTCTTTCCTCGGAAAGTGTACCGTATGCTCATTACCATTAACATGAAAAGTGACATGGCGTTTGTTGCAATCAATAACAGCCACTGCAGTATTCAAAAAGGGTCTTCCAAGAATAATAGACATACTATCGTCCTCGGGAATATCAATAATAACAAAGTCCGTTAAAATAGTAACATTTGCAACCACAACAGGCACATCCTCACAAATACCGACAGGTATAGCAGTTGATTTATCAGCCATTTGCAAAGATATTTCAGTAGGTGTCAACTTATTCAAATCAAGTCTACGATATAAAGAGAGAGGCATAACACTAACACCGGCTCCAAGATCGCATAAATAGTTTTAACATAGTTTCTTTTAATGGAGCATGGTATAGTGGGTACTCCTGGATCTCCAAGTTTCTTTGGTATTCCACCCTAAAAGTGTAATTAGCAAGCATGGCGGAAATTTCAGCTTCTGGTAACTTTCTTTTGTTAGTAACAAATTCTTTCGTGTACTTAGCATAAGGATTCATTTTAAGCATATCAGTTAATCACATATGCAAAAAGATAGGTCTAATCATTTTAGCAAAGCTCTCAAAATCCTCATCATCCTTTTTCTTGGATGGTTTGGGAGGAAAAGCATGAGTTTCTGAACCCATGGTTCTCTTTGTTTACCATGTTTCCTAGCAACAAAGTCTTTCTTATCATAACGTTGATTCTTTGATTGTGGGTTATCAAGATCAACAGCAGGTTCAATTTCTATATCATTATCATTACTAGGTTGAGCATCAACATGAACATTATCAGTTACATTATCACTAGTTTCATGTTCATTACCAGGTTGTGTTTCAGCATCAGAAATAGAAATATCATTTGGATTCTCAGGTGTTTTAGTAATACGTTCACTAGAAGCATGCAAAGTCCTATCATTCTTCTTTTTCTTCCTTTTAGAAGGACTAGGTGCATCTATATTATTTCTCTGAGAATCTTGCTCAATTCTCTTAGGGTGGCCTTCAGGATACAAAGGTTCCTGGGTCATTTTACTAGTTCTAGTAGCCACTCTAAGAGCATAATCATTATTCTTACTATTCAATTCATTGAGCAAATCATTTTGATCTTTAAGTACTTGTTCTACTTGAGTGGTAACCATAGAAGCATGTTTACTAATAAGTTTAAGTTCACCTTTGACATTAGCCATATAATCACCCAAGTGTTCAAGCATATCAGCATCGCGTTTTAATTCTCTACCAAAATAAGCATTGAAGTCTTCTTGCTTAATCATAAATTTATCAAACTCATCTAAGCATGGGCTAGCAAACTTAGTAAATGGGATTTTAGCTTTATCATGTCTATAGAGAGAATTTACCTTTACTACCTGTGTTGGATTTTCAAGACCATGTATTTCTTCAATATGAGATGGATTAAAATTATGCATTTCTTTGACAAGTGGTAAATTAAGACCATGTATTTCTTCAATAGGAGGTAAATTCTTAACATCTTCAGCTTTAATACCCTTTTCTTTCTTGGATTTGTTTGCCTCTTGCATATCTTTAGGACTGAGAAATAGAACACCTCTCTTCTTCGGAGTTGGTTTAGGAATAGGCTGAGGAAGTGACAAATTATTTTCATTAGTCAACATATTGTTTAATAAAATTTCAGCTTCATCCGATGTTCTTTCCCTGAAAATAGAACTAGCACAACTATCCAGGTAGTCTATGGAAGCATCGGTTAGTCCATTATAAAAGATATAAAGAATTTCATTTTTCTTAAGAGGATGATCAAGCAAAGCATTAAGTGATTGGAGAAGCCTCCCCCAAGCTTGTGGGACACTGTCTTCTTCAATTTGCACAAAATTATATATATCCCTTAAGGTAGCTTGTTTCTTATGAGCAGGGAAATATTTAGTAGAGAAGTAATAAATCATATCCTGGGGACTACGCACACAACCAGGATCAAGAGAATTAAACCATATCTTAGGATCACCCTTTAATGAGAACGGGAATATTTTACGGATATAAAAGTTGCGAGTTCTCTCATCATTAGTGAACAGGGTGGCTATATCATTTAATTTAGTAAGATGTGCCACAACAGTTTCAGATTCATAGCCATAAAAAATATTAGATTCAACCAAAGTAATTATATCAGGATCAACAGAGAATTCATAATCCTTATCAGTAACACAGATAGGTGAAGTAGCAAAAGCAGGGTCAGGTTTCATTCTAGCATTAATGGATTGCTGCTTCCATTTAGCTAATAACCTCTTTAGATCATATCTATCATTGCAAGCTAAAATAGCTCTAGTAGCTTGTTCATCCATAACATAACCCTCAAGAACAATAGGCAATTCATATTTATTAGGGGGAGAGTCTTCATCATCAATTTCATCAATATTATCAGTTTCAATAATTTCATTCTCTCTAGCCCTAGCAAGTTGTTCATCAAGAAATTCACCAAGTGGCATAGTAGTATCAAGCATAGAAGTAGTTTCATCATAAGTATCATGCATAGCAGAAGTGGCATCATCAATAATATGCGATATATCAGAGTCAATAGCAGAAGTAGGTTTAGGTGTCGCAAGCTTACTCAAAATAGATGGTGAATCAAGTGCAGAGCTAGATGGCAGTTCCTTACCTCCCCTCGTAGTTGAGGGATAAATCTTGGTTCTTGGATCTTTAAAGTTCTTCATAATGATAAGCAGATATAAATTCCAAGTGACTCAAAGAATAGAGCTATGCTCCCCGGCAACGGTGCCAGAAAATAGTCTTGATAACCCACAAGTATAGGGGATCGCAACAGTTTTCGAGGGTAGAGTATTCAACCCAAATTTATTGATTCGACACAAGGGGAGCCCAAGAATATTCTCAAGTATTAGTAGTTGAGTTGTCAATTCAACCACACCTGGAAACTTAATATCTGCAGCAAAGTGTTTAGTAGCAAAGAAATATGATAGTAGTGGTAACGATAGCAAAAGTAACGGTAGCAAAAGTAATGTTTTTTCTATTTTGTAGTGATGATAACAATAGCAACAGAAAAGTAAATAAGCGAAGAATAATATATGGAAAGCTCATAGGCAATGGATCGGTGATAGAGAATTATGCCGGATGCGGTTCTTGATGTAACAGTCATAACCTAGGGTGACACAGAACTAGCTCCACTTCATCAATGTAATGTAGGCATGTATTTCGAATATAGTCATACGTGCTTATGGAAAAGAACTTGCATGACATCTTTTGTCCTACCCTCCCGTGGCAGCGGGGTCCTAGCGGAAACTAAGGGATATTAAGGCCTCCTTTTAATAGAGTACCGGACCAAAGCATTAACACATAGTGAATACATGAACTCCTCAAACTATGGTCATCACCGGGAGTGGTCCCGATGATTGTCACTTCGGGGTTGCCGGATCATAACACATAGTAGGTGACTATAGACTAGCAAGATAGGATCAAGAGCTCACATATATTCATGAAAACATAATAGGTTCAGATCTGAAATCATGGCACTCGGGTCCTAGTGACAATCATTAAGCATAGCAAAGTCATAGTAACATCAATCTCAGAACATAGTGGATACTAGGGATCAAATCCTAACAAAACGACTCGATTACATGATAATTCTCATCCAACCCATCACCGTCCAGCAAGCCTACGATGGAATTACTCACGCACGGCGGTGAGCATCATGAAATTGGTGATGGAGGATGGTTGATGACGACGACGGCGACGTATTCTCCTCTCCGGAGCCCCGAACAGACTCCAGATCAGCCCTCCCAAGAGGTTTTAGGGCTTGGCGGCAGCTCCGTATCGTAAAACGTGATGAATCCTTCTCCTTTATTTTTTTTCTCTCCGAACACGAATATATAGAATTGGAGTTGAGGTCGGAGGAGCTCCAGGGGGCCCACGAGGTAGGGGCGCATCTAGGGGGGCAGGCGCGCCCCCACCCTCATGGCTAGGGTGTGGGCCCCTGGCCTTGATCTTTTGCCGGTATTTTTTTAATTATTTCCAAAAATACGCTCCATGGAGTTTCAGGTCATTCCGAGAGCTTTTGTTTCTGCAGATAAATAACACCATGGCAATTCTGCTGATAACAGCGTCAGTCTGGGTTAGTTCCATTCAAATCATGCAAGTTAGAGTCCAAAACAAGGGCAAAAGTGTTTGGAAAAGTAGATACGACGGAGACGTATCATGGCTCCATGGCTACGTGTTGGAGCAGTAGTCCTGTGTGAACACACCATCGAATCCTATCTAAATCGGAGACGTCCGCCTCAAGGTAGATGAGGGTGGGGGTGAGGAGTTGGCGGCAGGTGGCGAGGGGAAGAGGAATACGGCGACGGCGGCGCTGCTGGACGAGTAGTTGTAGAGGAAGATGGGCCACTCGTGGCGGCGTGATTCACGACAGCGGTGTCATGCAGGGAGAGGACCCTGTGATGCCGTGCGTATGCATTGACGAGAGGATAGGCTGTCGTGCTCTTCTCTTTTTTCGCCCTATAAAGGCCGCACCGAGGCCCAAGGCCAACACACGAAACGTTTTTCGGGCCGCCGGAATGTGGGCCAGAATAATTGGGCCCAGCTCGGGCTGGAATAATTCGTGGAGTGGACCACGAAATGCTTGATCTACAAGATAACCTCTCCTATCGGGAATATCCTGTTCGTATCCTTGATCAGGCCGAGCGTACCACTCGACGTCAGAATATCAAGTTTCTCAAGGTTCAATGGTCACACCATTCCGAGAAAGAAGCCACATGGGAAAGGGAGGATCGTCTTCGACTTGAGTACCCCACCTTCTTCCCGGAGGATCCTAAATCTGGGGACGAGATTCTTTTGAGTGGGGGTGAGTTGTCACACCCTAGCTAGTTCAAGCATTAGAGTGTGCATCATGTTTAAATTTCTCTTAAATTTGAAATGGGGAAAGCAGAAACCCCCAACACCCCCTGGAAACAACTAGGGTTTACTAAAATTATTTTCAATGAACCTGAAATGCCCTTCTAAAAAGTTCACCCTCCTTGTCTTGGGTTAAAACCTCTGGCAAAATTGGTGCACAATTTTCTAGGTCAGCAGAAGGTCATTGAATTAAATCATAAGTATTTGAATTTGGGCATTTAAATGCTATAAAATAATTTAAATGCTCAAATAATCCTGGAAATAAATGTTTGCTGTTGGAAATAATCTAAACAGAGCCCACAATTATTTTCAGGATTTTTGGAAACATTTTAGTATTTTATTTAAAGCCCAACAGTAGCAGTTAATTTGAAAAACAGAAACAAATAAAGAGAGAGAGAGAGAGAGGGAAGCCCACCCGGGCCTTACCTGTGCTGGCCCAGCCACCTGGCTCGGCCCAGCCTACTGGCTCTTCCAGTCGTCGTCCTCCTCGTGCCAGAAGGATGCGGAGCGCGTGGCCGGCGCCCGCGGCCACACGCCGGCCACCTCCTGCTTTCGCCGACGCCTGGAGACGCGTAGGGGTGCCACACGACCCCCACGTCCACCTCTCATCCTCGCTCACTCTCCCTCGTCTCCCTCACCCTCTTCCGCACCATGGCCGACGAGCTTGTCGCCGTCTCACCGCCGTAGTCGCGCTCTCCGTCACCCCCTCACCTCTCTGACCTATCCAGAAGCTCCGCCGCGACGCCCTCGCCCTCCCCACCGAGCCACGCATCGCCGGAGGACCTGCATCGCCGCCGATTCTCCTCGCTCCGGTCGCCCCCGAGCCCACTAAGCTGCTCATCGACCTCCCTGTGAGCTCCGCCGCCTTTCCCCTCTTCTTTCCCACGCGTTTGCACCCTCTAGGCCATAGTTCCACCATGGCCGAAGCTCGTCTCCGCTCGAGCTCGTCGCCGGCGTCGCTCCGGCGACCATTTGGTCCTCCCGTGCTATGCAACGTGCTTGCCGCATCGCGTAGTGCCTCGCTAGCGCTTCAATTTTCGTGTTTGCACGCCGCAGCCCACTCCCCGCACATGGCCGAACTCCGGCCACCGCCTTGGAGCTCGCCGTCGTCGTCTCCGGCCACCGTAGGCCCAGCCTCCACCACCACTAGATGCGCGACTGCAAGAGCTCACCAACGAGCCCAAGAACGGCCTCGCCCGTGCCCTGTGGGCATTTTCCGAGCAGCGCCACCGACTCGGGCCTCGCCGGCGTCGAGTCGCTGGCGAGTTTGACCCAGTTTGACTCCTGGGTGGGCCCAGGTAGACCCCCCTGAGTCTATGACAGGTGGGGCCGGTCTGCTAACTAATTTAGGATTAGTTTTAATTAATTTTAATTAAATCAGTCACTAACATGTGGGCCCAGGCCCCACTGACAGCTAATTAGTGTTAATCTAATCCTGTTAATTAGCTGAGAGGCTGACAGAAGGGGCCCACCAGTCAGGTTTGACCTGGGCTGGCACCTTTGACCTGCTGAGGTCAGCATGACGCAATGCTGATGCAGTAATGCATTTTCTGGATTTATTTTTATTCAGGAATTTCCAGAAAATAGTTAAAACTTCTAAAAATCATAGAAAATCAACCATAGCTCCAAATGCAAATATTTATATATGAAAAATGATCAGAAAAATTCAATCTATCCATCTGTAATGGTTTCATGCATGACAAAACAAGTTTATCTTGCTGTTTAAGCAGAATAAGGAAATACACTATTAAGGCCATGTTTAATGAGCCAATATTTGAATCTTTGATTCAAATGAGTTCATTCCTTTCTGTTATAGCTTGCATTAGGCCAAGACACATTCATATTGCCATGTCATAGCATGCATCATATTGTTGCATATCGTCATGTGTTGATTGTGTTCCGATGTGTTCTTCGTGGTAGGTTCTGCCTCCGAGGATATTCACGAGTATCCAACTGAAGGGCAGTATCCCACTACCACTCCATCAGGCAAGCAACCATTGATCATTCCGATACAAACCCATGTTCTCACTTCTGCTCTTGTTTACTGCATTAAGACAACGCGATTATGCCAGAGTGAAATGCTTATGCCGGTAATGTGAGGGATGTGTTGAACATGTTATGGTAAAGGTATCGATGAGAGGCCATGTAGGAGTACATGGTGGGTTGTTTCATTGAGGCTGTCCCTAAGAACTGAGATCTGTATGTGTGATTCAAGATTCAGCTACTACCATGCATTGGGATCCTTAATCGACCCTCTCGGCTTCTTAACCACCCTAGTACTCTGTCCAGGAGTTGCAAATAGTTTCTGGTGTTTGTAGGTTATGTGTTGGCGGCCGTGCGTAGCGCTGACCCTAGGGGTGGGCTATGTTGCGGTAGATACCCCGTGGCACGGTGTACCGAGTCACCCGTTTGGTGTCTCGGGATCCCTGTTCACATTGTTCGGGGCCGTTTGTGGAAACCTCGGCCGGACTCCCTGCGGATGGAACCTGGATAGGCGATAAACCTGGACTAGAGACTTAAGTGTTTAGGTAGGCCATGGCCGACACCCTCGCTGGGCTTCCGCTTGAAGGTTGCCGAGGACATGTCGTGTAAACGGCGGTAAGTGGTGAAAGTGTGTATGAAGAAGTACACCCCTGCAGGGTATAAAACTATTCGAATAGCCGCGTCCACGGTAAAGGACTACTTGGTTGCCTATACAGTTCATAGACAAGTTAATGGGTACTAATAAAAGACTCAAGATAAGTGTGAGTACCGAGGATGGCCCTCTCGTAGGATGACGAGGGAGGATCCCTGGTGGAGTATTGTGTTGGTGAGTAGTGGACTCGTGTGCGAAAACTATTTTTACTGGTGAAGTTCCGTAGGATAGCTTAGCCAAGAGTCAAAGCTGGCTTGCTGCATTAACCCCACCACCTTCTTGAGAATAAGCATGTATAGTAGGTTCTGATGTAAGACTTGCTGAGTACCTTTGTACTCATGTTTTCTTAATTACTGTTTTCAGACGACAACACCGCCCCCTCCGATGGGTTCTACGTAGACCTTGACGTCGACGAGTGACTAGCCACCCAGGTGGTGATCCTGGCCATGGAGGGCCCTATGTAGATAGACAGGCTTCGAGAAGCTTTCTTTCTTTCTAGAGTCTGTACTCAGACTAGTTGCTTCCTCATGTGCTTGTATGTTTGTATGACTTGAGTGTCGGGTCATGTGACCCCTATATGTATGAACATGTTATGTATGGCTCCCTGGAGCCTTTAAATAAAGTACTTGAGTTGTAGAGTTTTGTTGTGATGCCATGTTGTATGTACTCATATCGGGCATATTGTGTGTATGATTGAAATGCTTGGTATGAGTGGGATCCGACAATCTAGTTGTTTATCCTTGGCAGCCTTTCTTATGGGGAAATGTAGTCTAGTGTTCCTCGAGCCATAGTAGTCCGCTACAGCCCGGTTCACCGGAGTCCTGCTAGCCTAGAACTACTGTTTAGGACACTTGACTGGCCGGCATGTGTTTCACTTCGTTCCTATGTCTGTCCCTTCGGGGAAATGTCACGCTGTGACTTCTGGAGTCCTGCCTAGCTTGCTACAGCCCGGGTTCCCCGGAGTCCTGTTAGCCCAGTGCTACAGCCCGGAATCAATCGCTGATGACCGACATGCTCGATGTGATTCATGTATGCCTGTCTCCATAGGTCTGTGCCGCTTTGGGTTCATGACTAGCCATGTCGTCCCGGGTTCTCTGTCATATGGATGCTAGCGACACTATCATATACGTGAGCCAAAAGGCGCAAACGGTCCCGGGCCATGGTAAGGCGACACCCGTGGGATACCGTGCGTGAGGCCGC
This sequence comes from Triticum urartu, assembly GCF_056163025.1. Classification (NCBI taxonomy): domain Eukaryota; kingdom Viridiplantae; phylum Streptophyta; class Magnoliopsida; order Poales; family Poaceae; genus Triticum; species Triticum urartu. The sequence goes on along the minus strand of NC_141878.1, from coordinate 239,803,697 downwards.
AAAGTGATATGAGGTGTTACCGGCTAGATCGATGTGACATGGAATCGGGGTCCTGACAATTTTGGAAAGAAACGAATGAATTAATTTGATAACATGGAAAAGGAATCTTGAACGAACCACCGTAAGAATTGAAAACGATTGAAGAAAAGTGAATGAATCACCGCAAAGAATTAGAAAATAAACGAAGATACTTGAGGAAATTTAGATACAAGAGAATGAAGAGATCACGAACTGACTATAGAATTCTTCAACGATGCACCGGTAAGATTTGGAGAATGAGAGCTGAAAGCTGAGAATGAATAATTCTGAGATGATGGGATCCGGAGAATCAAACTGAAAAGACTCCTGAATTGCTCCGGATGGGTGAAAAGAATTCTCACAATCGAAAACAATTATGAGAGGTTGGAGGCAAGCTTGAACTACACATCTTCAAGAGAACCGATATGATTGAAGAGAAACTCTTCTTTGGTCTTCAAATCTGAGAATGACGACGAGAAACACTATGGCAAAAGATGAGCCACTCCGGAACAATGAAGAATAGAAATGATGAACCAACGATGACAAAGTTTTGAAAGCGATCTTGGAGAAGGAATATGACTAATGATAATTCATGCATACGTCAAACTTTAAAAAGAATTTAGGAATCGCTCTGGCTAAATTAGAAGAGTCAAGTAAGATCCTGGGAAAAGACCTGTGGGTTAATGCCCACTCAAAATACAGCATTGGACGAAATACTTGAAAGGGAGATTGCACTGGTTGATTTAAATGGCTTGAATGAGATAACAACCTCGAATTAGTTTGAACGGATTGAGAATGGAAGCACGAATCTCCTGAGATATCCTCAGCACTCCGTCACCAATGAATAGCGAGAGGTTAATGATTAAGAGGTGCACCGGCATAAGAAAGCATATGAAAGGACGAAAGGGATATGGTCAACACCGAAAGCTTGAATTGAATCCACCGGAGAAGGAAAGAGAATGAAGAAGGATAATCTTGAAGCTCCGTTAGTATCTTCCTGGGAATCACTGGAAAAGAACATTGATGGAATACAATGGAGAGACTTCCCATCAATAAAAAGGATACTTGATTAAGAAATCTGATTCTTAAAGAAAAGGTTGGGAGGGCGGGAAAACAAAGGCAACTTCGGGACGGATGAAACAAACACTATTGTGAAAACTTAGAATTGATCTTGCGGATGTTGAAATGATCAGATCGACTTGAAGAGAAGCACGCCGGTTGGAAAGAATTGATTGACCATCTCGATGATCAAGAAGAATTAGCAATCACATCAAAATAAGAGAAAACCTCTTAGGAAAAAGGTATGGAATCAACACTTGACATTGAAGCAACTCGAATACCACAACTCAAAACAAACAAAGGATTTGGCTTGCAAAATAAGCCGGAAACAAACACGTGATAGAGATTTTGTCCGAAATTTTCATGGTGGGGCCCACACAGGCTCGATCGTACAGCACCATCATGCACAAGGCAGTGCACATGACATACGAAGCATCCTCGAGTCAGCATAGCCAAGGACTCTTTAAGACACAACGAGACCACTGTAAAACCAACAGTGGATAGACGGACCACTAGACGTCGAATCCCAATCTCATATCATGCATCTATCAGAAAGATATCCTAGGAAGAGAGGAAAGTCAAAACTTGTAGACCAGGTGGCCTCACCAGAGCGACGAAGGGACTGAGGAGTAAAAAGAATCCTACTCTCCGATATATATAATCCTAAGACTCAAAACATTTTGTTCTAGACTCGACAACATCAGCGCTTCGATCAAGCAGGGGGCTCCTAAGTCGGGGATGGCTCTGATTACCAACTTGTAACGCCCACGATGCGGCTATATCTCCCATGTGTCGAGGCACGACTTAGAGGCATAACCGCATGGTGGTTTTGTCGCAAGAGGGGTAATCTTCACACAATCCCATGTACTGAATAAGAAAGGGATAAAGAGTTGGCTTACAATCGCCACTTCACATAAATAACAAGTTAAACATACATCATCCAGAGTACAATCGAGGTCCGACTAAGAAACCAAAAAAGAAGAAGACAACCCCAAATGCTAGATCCCCGATCGTCCCAACTAGGCTCCACTACTGATCATCAGGAAACGAAACATAGTAACGACCAAGGTCCTCGTCGAACTCCCACTTGAGTTTGGTAGCATCACCTGCACTGGCATCATCGGCACGAGCAACTGTTTTGGTAGTATCTGTGAGTCACGCGTAAACAACAATCTCAAAACCTGCGAGATCAAGACTATTTAAGCTTATGGGTAGGATAAGGTAATGAGGTGGAGCTGCAGCAAGCGCTAAACAAATATGGTGGCTAACATACGCAAATAAGAGTAAGATGAGAAGCTACGCAACGGTCGTGAAGCTAAAAGTGATCAAGAAGTGATCCTGAAACTACTTACGTTCAAACTTAACCCAGACCGTGTTCACTTCTCGGACTCCGCCAAAAAGGGAGCATCACGGCTACACATGCGGTTGATTCATTTTAATTAAGTCAAATGTCAAGTTCTATACAACCGGATTTTAACAAATGCCCATCAGCCACATAACCATGGGCACATATCTCAAAAGTTTATACCCTGTAGGGGTGTCCCAACTTACCCCATCACAAGCTCTCAAGATCAACGACGAAGGATATCCCTTCTCCTGGAAAGACCCGATCAGTCTTGCAATCCCGGTTACAAGACATTTCAACCATGGTAAAACAAGACCAGCAAGACCGCCCGAATGTGCCAACAAATCCCGATAGGAGCTGCACATATCTCGTTCTCAGGGCACACCGGATGGGCCAGATGTTGGGTTGGCATAGACCCTAGTTGCCCGGGGGGTTCCAGACATCGCCAGGTTGGACCAACTCTCAGAGGAGCACTGGCCCAGGGGGGTTAAAATAAAGATGACCCTCGGGAGCACGACTTCCAATGGGAAAAGTAATAGGTGGTGGTGGCAAATGTTAAAACGAAGGTTGGGCCTTGCTGGAGGAGTTTTATTCAAAGTGAACTGTCAAGGGGGTCCCATAACCCCAACCGCGTTAGGAACGTAAAATCAAGGAACATAACACCGGTATGATGGAAACTAGGGCGGCACGAGTGGAACAAAACACCAGGAAAAAGGTCAGGCCTTCCACCCTTTACCAAGTATATAGATGCATTAATTAAATAAGAGATATTATGATATCCCATAAACATGTTCCAACATGGAGCAATCTTCAAATTCACCTGCAACTAACAACGCTATGAGAGGGGCTGAGCCAAAGCGGTAACATAGCCAAACAACAGTTTGCTAGGAAGGTGGGTTAGAGGCTTGACATGGCAATATGGGAGACATGATAAACAAGTGGTAGGTAGCGCGACATAACGATAGAGCGAACAACTAGCAAGCAAAGATAGAAGTGATTTCGAGGGTAATGGTCATCTTGCCTGAGGTCCCGCTAGGAAGAAGAACGAGTCCATGAAGAAGACAAACAGGCGTAGTTGAACGAATCCTCACAACTCCAGAACGAAACCGATGCTAACGAGAGAAGCAAACCGGAAAGAATGAAGCAACATGGTTAACAACCATCACATAAACATGGCATGATGCACAAGCAAGGATGATGCATGTCCTGTTTAAATATGCATGGCATGGAAAAGTGCACAAACAACGCTACAAGTTAAGTGGAGCTCAATATGTAACGAGTTGCATATTGACGAAACACCACATTCGATTATTTAGTTCACTCCCGTTTAGGTACCCAACAATATTAAATGTTGTTAAACATGGCAAGAGATGAGGCATAAGTAAACTAACTATTTAGGCAAGTTTAAAAGAGGTCGGAAATAACAAACAACAATTACGAAACAATACCATATGCATAGTATGAATTTGGTACTGTTCTGCCCTAGATTATATTTTAGAGCTGTACCAACATACAAAGTAATGCCAGCATGTTAAACTATGCATTTTTCTACCCCATTTACATATAAAGATTATTAAATTTGAAGCCACGTTTATTTAGTAATGAATTAATCCATTTTAACATGCTATGTATGCAAATTAATGCAAACAACAATTTAAATATTTCAAACATGGATGAAAGTTGGATATTGTGAAACTACAAGAAAATCTGAGCAAGATGTATGTATGACATGTTTCAATCCGATGCATGATTATTTAAATATGAGCAAAGCAATTAAATGGCATTTCTGCAATTATTCAATAACTGGAAAAAATAACTAAATGCACAGGCAGAGAAAAAAACATGCACGGGCCCGAAGCATCACGGTGCAGCGGCCAAGAAATGGAATTGGCCCAAGCGGCTGAATGTGTGCGTGTGTGCAGGCAAAGAAAACAAAAACAGAGGGAAAAAAGGGATAGTTGGGTTTCGAACCCAGGAGTTCCACCGTGCGGGTCAACCAGCTAGGCTAGCGTAATATTTTTGAAAAACATAGCATGCCACGGAATAAGAACACTCCAAAATTCTAAATCCTTAGCCATGGAAGTACGGGGATCTCGCCGGCGTTGCCAGCGATCAAACGAGGCGATGCTAGGGGCCGCGGAGCTGCTACGGGGCTGCGGGTTTGAACAAAGGAGCTGCTGCAGGACGCAGCCTTGTTCGCATGTGTGTAGGTCGAGCTTCTGCTCGTGGCCATGGCGGCCATGGAGGCCCGGTGATGCTTCCGGTGACGGGAGCAAGTAGCGGTTGTAGGTGCAGCAGATCACCGGTGGGGGTGCAGAAACTGACGAGGGTTCCCGTGGTGAAGTGCGCGAGCAAGTGTGTGTAAGGCGATGCCTGTGGGAACTCGAGGACGAGCTCGTACTCGTCTTGGGTGCGGCAGCGGCAGGAACGGGTCGGGCCACGAGGCGAGGGGCGATTGGCCGCGGGTGCTGCGAGTGACGCGCTGCGTGGATGCCCGTGTGTGGATGCATGCAAAGGTGAGGTGCGTAGAGGCTAGAACACAAGCTTGGGGTCACTGCCATGGTCGCCCATGGCGGACATAGCGTCGAACACGACGGGATCGGCGTCCATAGCAACAAAATCGAACCGGAGAGGGGCTGGGAGGAACGACTGCTCACCGAGGGGGTGCTGCTGAAGTTGCACGAGGTTGGAGGTGAACGGGGCGGCGAGAAGACGCGCTGATCGGGGCTGCGTCCTCATGTCCTCGAAGCAGAGGAAGCAGTGGAGGAAGAGGACGTCGAGGGACTTGGTGATCTTTGGGCGTGGCTTGGCGTCTGAATGGAATGTGAGGGCGTGGCGGTGCTCGGAGGCCCGAGGATGGAGGCCGGCGGAGCTGCTATGCCGGAGGGAAGCTCGTGGCCTCACCGGCCATGGCTCCTGGAAGCAGCGGGGCCGGGCGCGAGTGGGGATTTTGTGGAGAGGCGGTGGCGCAGAGGGAAGCGAGGGAAGGAGAGAAACCCTAGGGCGAGGCCCTGGGCGGCTTTATAGGAGGGGGCCCGGCGTCGGGGCTTGCCCTCGTGGCCATGTGTGCTCCTCCTCTGTTTTACTGTGAGGGGGATGTGGCGAGAGGAGGAAGAAAAGGGAGAAGGGAATGGTCGCTGCAGGTGGGCTCAGCGCGGGTGACCAGCGTGGCAAGCTGGAATTAGCAGCGGAGGGGGAGAGAGGTGGGCTGAGGGAGGTGCTAGAGCTAGGCCGGTCTGCTGCTGCACTGGGCTGCTCCTGCTGCTGTTGCTACTCTCTCTTTCTCTCTTTTCCTTTAAGAAATTTCTTCAAACAGAAATGCAAGAAAAGGCCAGATAGTTTGGCAAGGAATTAGGATGAGATAAAAATATATATGGGATTCTGGATTTATGTAGCATTTGAATAAATTGCTTTGGGACATTTTTAGAGATAAAAATAGTAATACAAGTTTGAATAAAGTTCGAACTTGGACCATTTTTTATCCCAACCAAGACAACTCCAAATAGAATGAAATTTGGCAGGGAGGTAAGTGGCATGGTCTAAAACATGTAGGGAAAAGATGAACATTAATGAGGAAGGGAAAATGTGGCTCTTGCTAAAATGAAAGAAAGAAGAAGGAAGGAGGAGGTGATGATGCATGGGACATATGCATAGGGCAAGCAACATAGGATGGCACAATGCAATATAATGGCAAGTGGCACAATGCAAACACATGGCATAACAAGCGAAATGAGCATGGTGCAAGAAGCAAAGATATGACAAGGCACTCAACATGATCATGGCATAAACATATAGGAATGAAATATGCAAAACAATTATGCTAATGCAACAAACATAATAAACACACATCAACAACTAAAATAAATGGAAGGGCAACTAAAGCTCCGGTCTTGGTCAGTTGGATCATGAAGACGTTCGACTACATCAACCGCGTTACTCAACGCTTCCGCTTTTGGTCTACGAGGGTACGTAGATACACTCTCCCCTCTCGTTGCTATGCATCACCTAGATAGATCTTGCGTGATCGTAGGAAAATTTTGAAATACTGTGTTCCGCAACAGACCCCACTTCTTTTTAGGGAACATATGCACAAGATGATCTTCCACCAAAAGACCACATGCTAAAAGGTAAGGAAAATCTTCAAGAGGAGATTGACTCATCTGAAGAAGCATCTAAAGCCATGGTCAAGTGAGTTTCCAAGACTTCATCAAGCTCTTCTTCATCAAGTTTAACTACAACTCCAAGGATTCCCATCAAGTTGATCTGGGTCCGAAAGAAGAATAACTAGAGTGTTCTTGAGGGTGACTCCAAGAACATACTTCACTCACATTCATTTTGGCAAAGACTTGTGCAACCAACTTTCACATCTTGCACTAGTTGATGGAGTCACAAACCCTCTTGTTGATAAGACAAGGGACAAGGTAACTCAATGCATTCATGGACATCATCATATGTGTAATTCACTCCATGTTTATGGATATCCTTTTATGTTCCTTATGGGACTAACCCATGTAGGTGTTGAAAGTGCAAAACTCCAAAGGATTGCTCTGAACTCTTGATTTTCTACATCAACATTGAGCATCCACATCCTCACTATCTACATGAAGTCATCATCGACAAAACTAAAGGTTATCTCTCATCCCTCCTTGGGGGGATATCACATCTAGGGGGAGCTTTGCTCTAAAAATTAAGCTAAAGCAACACTAATGGTGTGAACAGATTGATGCTTTATGTAAAAGTGGCAACGCCACTTGTGCTTCAATGATTAGTATGACCTATGATCAAATTTTCTCATTTGACTCCTAAGTCAATATACTCATATATAGATGACCTAGTCATCGCCAATTGCTTCATGGATGCTAGAATTGGTTGTACATGTTTGACACGTATTTCATTTGCTATTTTATTGTGTGAGCATGTTGGTTTGCATGTTTTCTCCATTCGAGGACATCCATTTGTTGTTTTGATTGTCTTGGTTTTTCTGGCCAAGTGGATGTACAAGAATGCCTAAGAACCTTCTCTAGCTATCTATGCTTTCTTGTCTCAAATTCTCTTCATGGTACATCACAAAAATTGAAAAAGTTATTTTCGGACCCTACGGGTGAGGCGCACTCGGAGCCACCGATCTAAAAGGACTGACCTCCAAAACCTTCAAAATTGGTTCGATGTGACCTATCCACTCTCATTCGGACTAATCGAAATAGTTTGATTGATCTGGGCTGTCAATCTTGGTGCTACCAATTAGACCAACTTAGAGTCACCAATATGCTGTAACTGCTCGCAGTAACATATCTCGGTGCCACCAATTTGTTCCACTCAGTGACACTGACAACAACTCAGTATATATATCCCGCGAGCCTCGTACGGTTGATATTTCTCAAATGTCATGGCTCCCACACCCCTCTGCTGCCATCGCCCTCGTCTATAGACTTCGTCGTTGCGTCTAGCATGCCCTCGCCATTGGACTCCACCGCCGCCAACAGAAATCCTTCCCGCCATTGCCGTCGTAGGGGATTTGCACTGAGTTAGGGTAGAAATCCCGCCCCATTGTGCATCCACTTTTCTGATTCGATGCACTAGGTTTTTTCCATGAGTCTTGCCACAAATGAAACACTTCTATCCAGTGGGTAGATTCCTTAGATTAGTTTCGAGCAAAAAGATTAGGTTTAGGTTTCCGCCGAAAGCATCTCACAGCCAGACAAACATTTTGCTCTGCCCCTATCGATTGAAGCATTAATAGAACTGAACTCTTTAATGATGGTGCTTCAGGGCCTTCAACTTCAGCACATGGCGAAGGAAGAATGGATACTTTGTTGGGGGGACACGACCTACCGTCCCAAAAAATTCTACAAATTTTTGTTTAGAAACTGTCAAGCCCCAAAACATATCACGATGGTATGGAAGACTAAATGCATCCCGAGACACAAAGTTTTTGCCTGGCTCATGTTCATAGACAGGATCAACACGAGAGACATGCTTATCAGGATGTAGTTCCCAATTGGTGACTATCATGGTTGCATGCTCTGTGCTGTTTAGCCCTTGGAAACGTACATCCACTTGTTTTTCCCATGAACTTATAGTGTTGCATGTTGGAATGTTCTGGACCTCACTTGGGATTGTGGCAGGCCCATTCAGGAGATGATTGACCATGCTTCAAACACTTGGCACCATCCACTTTTCAAAGAAATTTGATCTTGGCTATGTGGAACATTTGGAAACAGAGGAATACAAGATACTTCGAGGGGGTGTCTGCCTCAACTCATGACTGACTGCATGCATTTAAGAGTGATCTTGAGATTTTGAGCTATAGAGTGAAACCAGAATTATCTGAGTTCATCAAATATTTTTCTACCTCTCTTGTTGTATAGAGACAAACTACATAAACCTCTCTCTATAGCTGGCCTCTGTGCCATGTAAAACCAAACTTTGTACATATTTTGTTTAATGGAGCAACAGTAGGAGCCTCTCATGCTATTTTTAACTATTCAAATTTTCTTGAGTCATCGGTTTAGCCCTGGCCATTGCACTATGTCTCGGTGCCACCAAGAAGTACGAATCGGTGAGACCGAAAGTAACGTTTCTGTGAAACCCTAGCATCTTGGAGACACCGAATCACATCTCGGTCTGACCGTAATGGTGTGATTTGGTTCTGTTGAGTGCTTCGGTATCACCGAGATGATAAACTCGGTGGATACCCAATGCATTCTGTGAAACATAACAGTAATATTTGAACTCAATTTTCATGAAAAATTGTCTGCGTTTTGTGATGACTCATCTACTTTTCCCATACCTATCTGTTCACAGGGTCTGTTTGCAAGATGTCAAGTGCCAGTGAGAGCCAGAATGTGTCATAATAGCATGAGGATCTCCGTGAGGGATCTAGTCTTGAGGGCACCTATTATGAAGGAGCGAGGAGCTTACTTGAACTGCCCAAGGCTGCCAAGAGGACCAGAAAGAGAACCTCAAATCATGAGGATGCGGATTTTGTGGCAAGTGAGGCCACATCAAAGAAGAAGAAAGTGGTGCTTACTAAGAAGTATGGCACAACAGCTGGCTCAAGACCTTCAGGCAGTGCCAAGGAGAGAACTGCAGTGTGAAAAGTCCCACTCTCCAAGGCAGATAAGGCCACAGCTCCAAGGGAACGCATGACTTTCACACTTAAGGAGTGATACGTCTCCAACGTACCTATAATTTTTTATTGTTCCATGCTGTTATATTATCAATCTTGGATGTTCTATATTCATTTTCTAGAAACTTTATATCATTTTGTGGGACTAACCTATTGACATAGTGCCTAGTGACGGTTGCTATTTTTTGCTTGTTTTTTGGGACATAGTGCCAAACGAAGTACAAATGCCACAAAACTTTTTGGAGATTTTTTTTCTACCTGGAAGACACCCAGGGAGCCAAAGGAGCACATGGGAGGAGTCCCGTGGGGCCCACTAGGCACCAGGGCGCGCTAAAGGCCCCTAGCGTCCCGGTGGGTAGTGGAGCCTAGGGGAAGCTTTAAAACCCCCAAAACCCTAGGGAGTCGAGGAAATACAATTTCCGCCGCCGCAAGTTCCAGAACCACGAGATCCAATCTAGAGGCCTTTTCGGCACTCTGTCAGAGGGGGCAACAACCACACAACGGTTCTTCATCATCCATGTTGCCCCTTCGATGATGCGTGCGTAGTTTACCACAGACCTTCGGGGTCCATAGCTAGTAGCTAGATGCCTTTTTCTCTCTTTTTGATGTCCAACACAATGTTCTCCTCGATGTTCTTGGAGATCTATGTAACTCTTTTTTTGCGGTGTCTTTATTGGAATCCGATGAATTGTGAATTTATGATCAGTTCTATCCATGAATATTATTTGTGTCTTTACTGTACTCTTATATGCATGATTGTTAGAGCCTCGTATTTCTTCTCCGAAATTTTGGTTTGGTTTGGCCAAGTAGATTGATTTTTCTTGCCATGGGAAGAGGTGCTTTGTGATGGGTTTGATCTTGCGGTGCTCAATCTCAGTGACAGAAAGAGACATGAAACGCATGTATCGTTGCTATTAAGGGTAGCAATATGGGGTTTATTCCTACATGAATAGATCTTGTCTACATCATGCCATCGTTCTTATTGCATTACTCCATTTTTCCATGAACTTAATACACTAGATGCATGCTGGATAGTGGTCGATGTGTGGAGTAATAGTAGTAGATGCAGAATCATTTTGGCCGACTAATCTTGGACGTGATGCCTATATACATGATCATTGCCTTGGATATAGTCATGATTATTCACTTTTCTATCAATTGCCCAGCAGTAATTCGTTTACCCACTGTATGTTATTTTTTGAGAGAAGCCTCTAATGAAAACTATGACCCTCGGGTCTATTTTCCTATCATATTAAACCAAAATACCTTGCTACAATTTTTTTATTTTTTGTTCCTGCTACACCTATTTACCAAAACCTATACAATTAAATCTATCTCAATACCACATAGGTATTGACAACACCTCTTACGCGTTGGGTTGCAAGTTTTTGTTGTTAGTGTTTACATAGTGTTGCTTGGTTCTCCTACTGGATTGATAATCTTGGTTTCATAACTGAGGGAAGTACTTACCTTTGCTGTGCTGCATCATCCTATCCTCCTCGGGGAAATACCAACGTAGTGCAAGCAATCAGGAAGAATTTCTGGTGCCGTTGCCGGGGAGACATCATCAACAATCAGGTACCTACACATAAACTCTAATATCCTTGCAATTACTTTATTTGCCATTTGCCTATTGTTTTCCTCTCCCCCACTTCTAAAACGTTTTTGCAAAAATACAAAAATATTTTTCGTTGCCCTTTTCCTTGGTTGATCTTTGTTTGCTTAAGATCTTGTTTGCGTGGTTACTATGTCTCAATTAAAATACCAAATTGTGTGATTTTTCCAATACTAACAATAATGATTTTATTAGTATCCCTATTGCTCCTCCCACCGCTAGTGTGGAGTCTTATCATATTAATGCCGCTTTGTTGTATCTTGTTATGAAAGAGCAATTTTCCGGTAATCCTAATGAGGATGTCGCGTCCCATCTAAACACTTTCGTAGAATTGTGTGAGATGCAAAAGAAAAAAGATGTGGACAATGATATTGTGAAATTAAAATTATTTCCTTTCTCTTTGTGGGATCATTCAAAAATTTGGTTTTCATCTTTGCCACATAATAGTATTGATGCTTGGGATAAGTGCAAAGATGCTTTTATTACTAAGTATTTTTCGAGCACCAAAATTATTTCCCTTAGAAACCAAATTATGAATTTCAAGAAACTTGAGCATGAACATGTTGCACAATCTTGGGAAAGAATGAAACTAATGCTAAGAACTTGTCCTACTCATAGTTTAAATCTATGGATGATTATACAAAAAAAATATGCGGGATTGAATTTTGTTTCTAGAAATATTTTATTCCGCCACGAGTGTTACTTTTATGGAGATTACTTTGGGAGAAGCTACTAAATTAATAGATAATATCATGGCAAATTATTCACAATGGCATACCGGAAGAGCACCAACTAGTAAAAAAGTTAATCCTGTTGAAAAAATCAGTACTTTGAGTGAAAAAATTGATGCACTTATGAAATTGTTGCTAGTAAAAATGCTCGTATTGATCTTACTGATGTGCCTTTGTCTACTTTGATTGAGCAAAATAATGATCCAGTAGATGTGAATTTTGTCTCGCGAAACAATTTTAACAACAATGCTTATAGAGGTAATTTTAATCCTAGGCCTTTTCCTGGAAATTCCTCTAATAATTATGGCAATTCCTATGGTAATTATTATTCTAATAATAATCGGATTCCCTTTGACCTTGAGAGTAATGTTAAAGAATTTATTAATGCGCAAAAAGTTTTCAACACTACGATAGAAGACAATTGAATAAGACTAATGATATGTCTAGAAGGATTGATAGAATTACACATGATGTAGAAAGTCTCAAGATTAAAATTTTCCCACCCAAGTTTGATGAATCAATTAAGGCTTTATATGTTTCCATGGATGAAATTAAGAAGAGAACCACTCTGCTAAGAGCTAAAGGAGAATTTCTAGAAAAAGCGTTTCCGCCCGATTTTTTCCGTAGTAATGATGAAGATGTTAAAATGATTGGTGTTTCTTCTATTGATTCCTTGTTTAGTAATATTAAAATTGATGGTAAGAGGACTGAAGAAGAGTCACCTTTAGTTAGAAGGCATTCTCATAATTCGGAGGGTGAAAACTTTAGCTAGTGATGTGCCACTCTTTTGGATTACAAAGATTTTAATTATGATAGTTGTTCTTTGATTGAGTGTATTTGTTTGTTGCATTCCATGCTAAATTGACCCAATGCATATGAACAAAATTAAGCTTTTACTAAACATACTGTAGAAGCGATGATGAAAGCTTTAGAAGAAAAGCTAGAATTAGATTTAGTTCCTAGAAAATTATATGATGAATGGGAACCCACAATTAAAGTCAAGATAAAAAATTATGAGTGCAATGCTTTATGTGATTTGGGTGCTAGTTTTTCCACAATTCCGAAATCTCTATGTGATGTGCTAGGTTTTACCAAGTTGGAAGAATGTTCTCTTAATTTGCACTTGGCGGATTCTACTATTAAAAAGCCTTTGGGAAGAATTAATGATGTTCTTATTCTTGCAAATAGGAACAACGTGCCTATAGATTTATTGTTCTTGATATTGATTGTACTCCGTGTTGTCCCATAATATACTTGGTAGACAATTTTTGCGAACTATAGGTGTCGTGATTGATATGAAAGAAGGGAATATAAAATTTCAGTTTCCATCGAGAAAGGGTATGGAACACTTCCCTAGAACTAGAATTAAGTCACCATATGAGTCAATCATGAAGGCAACCTTGGAGCAAGAACTAAAGAAGACAATACTTGAATCTACGCATTATGCCTAGTTAGGGGCATAAAACAATATCGCTTGTTGGGAGGTAACCCAATAATTATCCTTTAAATTTTTGTTTCTTTTCTGTTTTTCAATAAATACACAATTATTCCTCTGTTGTTATTATGCTTTCTATTTTTTTAGTTAGTGCATGTTTGTGCCAAGTAATGCCTTTAGGATGGCTTGGGTGATAGTTGACTTGATCCTGTTGGAAAACGTAAACTTTTACATCTAGTAGCAGAATTGTTAAAAATCACTGAAGCGACAAAAAATTCAGAGTTTTTTACACAGGATTTATATACAAATTTCCTATGTTGTCCTAATTTGTCAGAATTTTTGGAGTTACAGAAGTATGGTTAAAGTACACATTACTATAGACTGTTCTGTTTTTGATAGATTCTGTTTTTGTTGCATTGTTTGCTTATTTTGATGAATCTATGGATTATATTCGGGGGGGTATAAGCCATGGTAAAGTTAGAATACAGTAGGTATAATGCGATAATAAAATATGAATGGGTTTGCAATAGTACTTAAAGTGGTGATTTCCTTTATTATACTAACGAATCTCACGAAGGTTTTGTTAAGTTATGTGTAATTGAAGTTTTCAAGTTTTGGGCGAGATCACGATAGATGAAGGAATAAGGAGTGAAAAGAGCCTAACTTGGGAATGCCCATGGCACCCAAGGTAATATTCAAGGAGTACCAAGCAACTAGGCTTGGGGATGCCTCGGAAGGCATCCCCTCTTTCTTCTAATGGCCATCGGTAATTTTACTTGGAGCTATATTTTTTTGTCACATGTCATGAGTTTTGCTGGGAGCGGCTTGTATTATATGAGTCTTTGGTTGTTTTGCATTTTAGTTTGTCACAATATCCTTGCTGGACACACCTATTTGAGAGAGCCATAATGATGCTATGATTTGTTAGAATTGCTCTATGTGCTTCACTTAAATTTTTTGATCTAGGAATTGCTCCAGTGCTTCACTTTTATCTTTTTGAGCACGGTGGTGGTTTAATGTTTGAAGAAATGCTCTCATGATTCACTTAGATTATTTTGAGAGTTAGTAATTTTGAAGAAATACTCTCATGCTTCACTTATATTATTTTGAGAGTTGAAAATTTTGAAGAAATATTTATGCTCTCGTGCCTCACTTAAATTTATTTCAGAGCTTGAAAAGTAGCAATGGTAATATATGAATGTAGTGCCAAAGTGATAGATATTTAAGACAGATATAATAAAAACTTTGATGAAGATCAATGGATATTATAAACTTGATTCCGTGTAATAGTTTTGATATATGGAGATAGTAATATGCGAGTAATGTTGGTGAGTAATTCTGCTTAGTAAGAATATTGGTGTTAAGGTTGTGATTCCCTATGCAAGCACGAAAGTCAATAGTTATGTAATGAAGTTATATCCTACTTGTGGTGCATTATTCGGTGTTAGTTATGTTTAATGTTTGTTTATGATCGTTTTCGTTTCTTGGTTGGTTGCTTCCCAATCTATTTGCTAGTCTTAATTTGTACTTAGCGGGAATACTGCTTGTGCATCAAACTCCTTAAGCCCAAAGTTGTGCCAAATGAGTCCACCATACCTACCTATATGCGGTATTTCCATGTCGTTCCAAGTAAATTTGTATGTGCTAACTCTAATTTTCAAAATGAATTTCCTTTTTGTGTGCCCGTACCACTCATGAAGCGACAAGGGGTGGCCAATATTTTCCATGCTAGACATGTTATTCTCAAGATGAGTGTTTATTCACTTGTCATTGCAATTTGTGGCAGGTAATAGGGATGCCTAGTCCCGAAATGAAAAAAAAATTTATATGTTGTCAATAAAAAATTTCTTAGAAAGTGTTGGTATGGAAGACATCTGTTGATACGGTTAGCCATGGATTTGTGAAAGAATGGTGGAAAAGGAAATAAACTTTATTTTATGTTTGGGAACCGTGGATGATTTATCTAGCATGAAAAGTATTGAGAATTCTCAATCGTTTTTGTTGACAGGAAAATCATGCCTCTCAAAATAATTTTATCTCTCAATTTAAGCTTTGACTCTGGCACATCTACAAATCTTTGCTTCCCTTTGCGAAGGGCCTATCTATTTACTTTATGCAATTTTTTATTTTATTGAGTCTCCATCTTCTCTTATAAAGCACCAAATAGGGAACACTATTATCATACTTATGCATTGGATATAGCTAATATTTGAGTGTGTTTCATGAATGGATCAATGATTGAGCATAATGGGCTAGGGATAGCTTTCTTTAGTGTTGATATTTTGAAAGACATGGTTGCTTGTTGATATGCTTGAATTTTGATGTCTTCATGTCAATTATAAAATATTACGTTGAATCATGTAAAAGTCCAAATGTCCATGCTACAAAAGAAAATAATATGTGATGAATATGTTAGGCAGCATTCCACATCAAAAATTATGTTTTATCATTTACCTACTCGAGGACGAGCAGGAACTAAGCTTGGGGATTCTGATATGTCTCCAATGTATCTATAATTTTTGATTGTTCCATGCTGTTATATTATCAATCTTGGATGTTTTATATTCAATTACTAGCAAGTTTATATCATTTTTTGGGACTAACCTATTGACATAGTGCCCAGTGCCAGTTGCTGTTTTTTGCTTGTTTTTTTACTTTGTAGAATATCAATACCAAACGAAGTCGAAATGCCACGAAACATTTTGGAGATTTTTCTCTGCCCAGAAGACGCCTAGGGAGCCAAACGAGCACACGGGAGGAGGCCCATGGGGCCCACTAAGCGCCAGGGCATGCCAGAGGCCCCTGGCATGCCCTGGTGGGTAGTGGAGGCCATGGGAAGCTTCCTGCCCTAGCTCCACCTCTATAAATACTGTAAACTCCCAAACACCCTACAGGAGTCAAGGAAATATAGTTTCCGCCGCCGCAAGTTCCAAAACCACGAGATCCAATCTAGAGGCGTTTTTCGGCACTCTACCAGAGGGGGCAACGATCACGGAGGGGTTCTTCATCATACTTGTTGCCCCTCCGATGATGCGTGAGTAGTTTACTACAGACCTACGGGTCCGTAGCTAGTAGCTAGATGGCTTCTTCTCTATTTTTGATCTTCAATACAATGTTCTCCTCGATGTTCTTGGAGATCTATTTGATGTAAATCTTTTTTCCGGTGTGTTTGTTGGGACTCAATGAATTGTGAGTTTATGATCAGTTCTATCCATGAATATTATTTGTGTCTTTTCTGAACTCTTATATGCATGATTGTTATAGCCTCGCATTTCTTCTCCAAAATTTTTGTTTGGTTTGGCCAACTAGATTGATTTTTCTTGCCATGGGAAGAGGTGCTTTGTGATGGGTTCGATCTTGCAGTGCTCAATCTCAGTAACAGAAAGAGTCATGACATGCATGTATCGTTGCTATTAACGATAACAGGATGCGGTTTATTCCTACATGAATAGATCTTATCTACATCATGTCATCGTTCTTATTGCATTACTCCATTTTCCAAGAACTTAATACACTAGATGCATGCTGGATAGCGGTCGATGTGTGGAGTAATAGTAGTAGATGAAGAATCGTTTAAGTCTACTAATCTTGGACATGATGCCTATATACATGATCATTGCCTTGGATGACGTCATGATTATTCGATTTTCTATCAATTGCCCAAAAATAAGTTGTTTACCCACCCTATGCTATTTTCTTGAGAGAAGGCATTAGTGAAAACAATGACCCTCGGGTCTATTTTCCTACCATATTAAGCCAAAAATACCTTGTTGCATTATTTATTTATTTATTTATTTTATTTCGTGTTCTAGCTTGACTTATTTACCAAAACATATACAATTTAATCTATCTCAATATCGTGGAGGGATTGACAACCCCTCTTACGCGTTGGGTTGCAAGTTTTTTTTGTTTGTGTGCAGGTGTTGTTTACATACTGTTGCTTGGTTGTCCTACTGGATTGATAACCTTGGTTTCATCACTGAGGTAAATACTTACCTTTGCTATGCTGCATCATCCTATCCTCTTTGGGGAAATACCAACGCAGATACAAGCAATCAAGGAGCCAAGTGATACAAAAGCTGCTGCAGGAAAGAACAATAATAGGGCTAGGAAGACTACTGCCTATGTCATTGGTAAACGCTCATGGTTGCTGATGAGGAGGATGAGGAGGAATCAACAGCTGATGCACCTCTAGCCAAGACTAAGAAGCTCATGTCTGATGCAACGAAGTCTGCTGCCCCCATGATGTCGCTTGAAGCTACATTGGTATTTCCCCAAAGAGGAAGGGATGATGCAGCACAACAGCGGTAGGTATTTCCCTCAGATATGAAACCAAGGTTATCGAACTAGTAGGAGAACCAAGCAACACAATGTAAACAACCCCTGCACACAAATAACAACACCTCGCAACCCGACGTGTTAAAGGGGTTGTCAATCCCTTTCGGGTAACAGCGCCTCAAACTATGCGTGGACGGGAGAAAGTGGTGATAGATTGAAATAATAGATCACAAATAAACCCCATTGCAGCAAAGCATTTTGGGGTTTTGGTTTAATAGATCTGAAAATAAAAGCAAATAAAAAGTAGATCGCAAAGGCAAATATATGAGAAAGAAGACCCGGGGGCCGTAGGTTTCACTAGTGGCTTCTCTTGAGAAAATAAGCAAACAACGGGTAAACAAATTACTGTTGGGCAATTGATAGAACCTCAAATAATTATGACGATATCCAGGCAATGATAATTACATAGACTTCACATCCAAGATTAGCAGACCGACTCCTGCCTACATCTACTACTATTACTCCACACATCGACCGCTATCCAGCATGCATCTAGTGTATTAAGTTCATGGAAAAATGGAGTAATGCAATAAGAACGATGACATGATGTAGACTAGATATGTTTATCTATGGCGGTAGATGCAGATCCCATCTTTTTATCCTTAGTAGCAACGATACATACGTGTTGGTTCCCTTTCTGTCACTGGGATCAAGCATCGTAAGATCGAACCCACTACCGGGCACCTCTTCCCATTGCAAGATAAATAGATCAAGTTGGCCAGACAAAACCAAATATCAGAGAAGAAATATGAGGCTATAAGAGATCATGCATAAAAGAGATCAAAGAAACTCAAATACTTTCATGGATATAAAAAGATAGATCTGATCATAAACTCAAAGTTCATCGGTCCCAACAAACACACCGCAAAAGAATTACATCACATGGATCTCCAAGAGACTATTGTATTGAGAATCAAGAGAGAGAGATGAAGCCATCTAGCTACTAACTACAGACCCGAAGGTCTACAAAGAACTACTCACGCATCATCGGGAGGCACCAATGGAAGTGGTGAACCCCTCCGTGATGGTGTCTAGATTGGATCTGGTGGTTCTAGACTCTGCGGCGGCTGGATGAATATTTCATCGACTCCCCTAGGGTTTTGGGAATATTGGGGTATTTATAGAGCAAGGAGACGTTCCGGGGGGTAGCCGAGGTGGGCACAACCCGCCAGGGTGCGCCTGGGCCTCGTGGCGCGCCCTGGTGGGTTGTCCCATCCTCAGGACTCCCCCAGGTGCAACCAGGTCCCAATATCTTCCATCTGGTCCATAAAAATTTTCCGTAAAGTTTCATGGCATTTGGACTCCGTTAGATATTTATTTCCTACGATGTAAAAAACATGGAAAAATTAACAACTGGCACTTGGCACTATGTCAATAGGTTAGTACCAAAAATGATATAAAATGACTATAACATGATTATAAAACATCCAAGATTGATAATAAAATAGTATGGAACAATCAAAAATTATAGATACATTGGAGACGTATCACCCCACTAAGTCCAAGCCCAAAGCTCCAGCAACGAAGAGATCAATGACGAACATTTCAACTAGTGAGAAGAACAAGGCCCTAGTGCTTGAGGCTGAGATTGATGATGAGCCACTAGTGCTCAGAAGGTTGAGACCCAAGATCCTAGACCATGATAACACACATCCTGTTGCAGAGAACATGATGCTTAAGAAGGACAAGGGCCTGTGTCAGTCGAGATTGTCTGATCCGTATGCTGCAAGGAGAAGGACTGCATGTGATTATCGTTTCCACGCATGAGAGCAACAAGACTTATATGAGACAGTGTTGCTTGACAAGAAGCCCATAGTCAGTGACATGAAGTGGGTGGACTGGAAGTACATTAATGCAAATGAGGACCACTTCCCCCACGTTCATGAAAGCTTCAAGAGTGCAGGTGCTGCAGATTTTGTTGGGAAGAAGCTCACAAGATGGAATGATGAGATGATCATGTAATTCTATCCCACTTCACACTTTTACCCTGATGGCAGAATTGTATGGATGACTAAAGGATCCAGATACCAGTCAACCATCTCTGAATAGGTTGATCTTCTTGGTGCTCTAGAAGAGGAGAATGACATTGATGTCTATGGAAAACCCAAGATGGATCACAACTCTATGGCTAACATGTACAAGCCCATCCCTAGAAAAGATGTTGAAACTCATAAGTTTGGTTTCGTGAAGCATTTGCTCGCTGGTTTGGCCACCACCAACACAATCTTGAGGCACACTCTTTTCCCCAAGTCTAGAGATGACAAGATGATCCGTGGCCACTCCATCAACTTGCTACATTTGTTTGACACACCACGGAAGTTCAAGGTAATGAGACTTATTGTTGAGACAATCAAGAGAACCATAGCTGACCAAAAGAGATCTTCTTGATTTGCTCCTCACATTCAGTTGCTCATCAACTCCAAGGTTGGAATGAGTGTCTTTGTCAAAACCGGCCGATCTCTGGTAGCGGGTCCCGAACTATGCGTCTGAGGATCGAAGGTAACAAGGGACATAGGGAACACGACGTTTACCCAGGTTCGGGACCTCTTAATGGAGGTGAAACCCAACATCCTTCTTGATTATATTTGATGAGTATAGGGGTTACAAGAGTTGATCTACCTTGAGATCATGATAGCTAAACCCTAGAAGCCTAGCTTGTATGAATTCTGATGATGCGTATGGACTAAACCCTCCGGTTTATACATACACCAAAGGGGTACAGAGGCGGTTTACAAGGGAAGGAAACAATACATCCGGCCTCCAATCATGCTCTCCACGCATCTAGGAGTCCTATCCGAACACGAGGAATAATCTTCCAATCTATCTTCACGGCCCATCAGACCGGCCCATGCTTGAATAGGCCGGACACCTAAGGACCCCCGAATCCAGGTCTCCCTCCGTTGCCCCGAACATCCCTTCAATGAAGACGTAGTATCCGGCTTATGTCTTCGGCTTTGCAAGGCAGGTTCTTCACTATACTTCAGACCAACAACAGTCTGGTTCTGACCTATATGTTTTGCCTTTATGACTCCTTCCTGTTGTCGCTTCGATTTCCGCGCGTCGGGTGAATACAAACGGTCCATGATTTTTTGCATATAAGCCCCTCATCACACTCGGATGACATCTATATAAGGAGATTTAGATCCCCAAATGCCATCTCACATCGCACATAAGAAAAACCGTCAAGATTAGCTACGAAAAAGGCCTTCCAACATGGCCAGTGCCCTAGGCTCCTCTTCGCGGCCCCATGGCCCTTAAGAGGGTGATTGGCAGAGTTGCTCAGTGGCTCATCTTCAGCTGAGTCAACTCCAGATGCAGGGCTATCTTCCCCTCGCAGATCTAGTCTCTGTTCGAGGGGGATTGGCCTCAATCGGCAATGATGTGATGTCTAAGAATTTCCCCAACCCCAATAAGGAGGAGAGGGTGTGATTTGTCCCATTCCTATTGTGGGTCCTAGGATTTCCAATCCATCCCTTTCTTAGGGGCCTATTGGAATTTTACGACATCCAACTGCACAACCTTACCGCAGGTTCGATTATGCACATCTCAGGTTTTGTTGCCCTCTGGGAACTGTTCTTAGGCATTGAGGCCCATTTTGAACTATGGAGGAAGTTCTTTTGCCCCGCTCCCCGCCATCAAGGAGGCTCCATATTTGAAGTGGGCGATGCCGAAGTATGGCATATAGCCGGATCCGAATACCTCATAGGAACTCCCAAAGAGGTATACCCACAGTGGTCTTCAGAATGGTTCTACATGGATGACGTCCCACTGCTAGACCTAGTTCGGCGCGACCTTCCCGAATTTTCCAGCGCTCCTTTAAAGAAGTGTTTCAACTGGCGTCCCGGAAGTCCCAAGGAGGAAGACCGTGCGGAAATAATGGTTGGTTAGCAAGGTCAGGTTACTAGCCCTTACTGAGCTCTCTATTGTCGAAGTTATGCCTATTGTAATAAAGAGGTGCGCCCAGCCTCTCCAATCCAGAGTAACCCCCTCATGGTGTTACAACGGAGAAGATGACCCATCCCGTTATAGAAAGAAGGGTTCGGATACCCCTGCCGAACTGGCCACAATCTTGGCCGATTTGTATAAGGGTGAAAAAGAAGATTTCCTCTGCTTAAACAGTCGGGAAGGCTATTCCATGTACAACCCCATTGAATGGGTAAGACTTCGATTATCTATGTTGCCTTATTGCTATTACGGCATGCTAACCCAATTTGTTCTGTGTTAAAACAGTCATGGCGGAAGATGATCGAGGACGTTCACTGTCCTGCCCCACAGCCAGAGGACCATAATCGCGATGAAGACCCTAGCTTTTGCGAGGATCCGTATATATACATAGAGTTTGATGACGGGGTATTTTATCAAGCGAGCTTTGACGGCTCGGAAGTGGCTATCAGCCCCGACTACCCGTGCCCCTATCCATTCTCCATAGTAAGTTTCCGGAGGGCCCTTAAAAGGAAGTCCCTAATTGCACCTTTATCCATTATACTAATCTGGACTTTAATAGGATCAGCGCTCGGTGGACCGCACCTCCTCAAGGGTGGCCCCTACGCAGGGTAGTCGTTCAAAACGAAATGGGACCGGCAGCGCTGCAGAAACCTCACAGCCTTCCAAGAGGTATGTGTGCTTAATACATGCCTAGGCATGAGTCCGGATTGTTTAAAGTCTCCTTTTATCCTTGATGTCAGGAGAAACACGCGGCAGACAGTGGGAAAACGCCCTGTTAGCCGAATGTCCGCCAATCCGGTGCCGGACTCGCCAGCTAGGACGAGAGCCGATGTAATGCCAGTTCCGCCGCCTCATGAGCATTCAGACGACGTATCTGTCATGAATTCCGAAGTGGAGAGCGTGATGAATCATCGTCGATTGAAAGAGGACATGCGCGCTCCGGCCTTTTCCAAGCAAGAGTTTACCGCACTCAGCTCGGTGGAGGCATATATCCGAGCCGCTCGAGACGGACTTGCCGGAGACATTCAGTTGTTCTCAAAGGATATATAGGTAAAAATTTATGCAATTTTGATAGTCATATGTCAGTAGCCCCCGGGACTTGAAGCGGTGAGGCCAACCGATTTAAGGATCGATATGAACCGCATGTTCTCAAAGAGAAGAATACTACGCTATCCCAGGAGCTAAAGATTAATCAGACGTAGCTAAATGCCGTCGCCCCCGAACTGGTGGAAATGAAAAAGGCCGCAGTGATCACGTTCGGAAAGAAAAACACGAGGAGGAAAAAGACAAACAATCCAAAGAAATAGAGAGCTTAAGGGCTCAGTTATCGGCCGCGCAGAAAGAAAATGAGAAGCTGAAGGGCGGCATGTTTGGTATGTCTTCCTTTCTTACTGAAAACCACCCTAGGGGCTCATGTTTAGTCCATAATTCAGAACATCATGACTCTGTTGCTGCAAGCCTGTTAGCTGGTCGACCGGAAGAAGAAGTATCCAAACTTCAAGGCGACATGCTGAAGGAACTGTGAGTGGTACATGCTTGGCCCCGGAAAGCCATCCAGAGTATGGTGAAGGCATTTATGGCCATCTGATACCCCTCCAGAAAGTATGGAGGACTTGGCAGACCTGTTCAAAGGTGCCCGGCACCGGTTTGAGCTATGGAAGACATTGGGGTAATCTATGCATAGGGGTTGATGCTTGTTTTCGTCCTTGTTTCTCTGGTAGCAATCTTGGGGCACTCTTTGAGGTTCTTTGTGTTGGGTTGAACTAGTAAATATGCCCGTGCATTGCAACGGGTATAAAAAATGAGTTTAAAATAATGTACCATTCAAACAGCTTTGCAAGTAGCTAAACAATGTCCTTTTGACTTGAGCAAAATAGTATTAAAAGTATTCAGAAGTACCAAATGTGATTTTAGAATTAAAAAAATAAAAGTGTCCAGCCCTCTCCTATTGCAGAATCACATGGGATTTACATTTTTTCTTGGGACCAGTGATCTTTCCTCTCTCGTCATGTTTTCATGTCTCCTATTTCTTTTTCTCCACTACTAATAATGAAGTGAATGTTCCTATAAATCCAAATTGCATCTCTCTTATGGCCTTTTTCGTGTTTATTTAGGCTTTCTTTTATCTATTCAACCTGACGACCATGTGAATAAAATCAGAATTCTGCCAGCAACCACCATTACGACCTGTCCCAGCCTAGTAAACTAATACAACATGTACTTGCACGATCCGACCCTTTTGATCAAGTTCAAGTTCCAATAATTCACCTTTTTAACTTGATCTTCCATATCATTAACCAGCTTCTCAACTTGTTTTTCTTTGTCTTATTTTTCAGATTTGTTTTGGTGGTTGCAACAACATCACTACTCATTTACCAAAACTGGAGCATGATTCTTGAGCATCACATTGTTCTCATCTTCTCCTTGACGATGTTGTGCAGCTTCCTGCCAGGATCTAGCTGACTACACCTCTAAGCAAAACCAATTATGCTCAAAAGTTGATTCTTTCTCTTCATTAGGCCCAGCAGAGTTGGGAAGGATCCCGACTACAGTCTAAATCACGTGCTCGACAAATTAGCAAGGAACTCACCTAGCGATGCCAACCTGAGCCTCTGAACCTCCAGCTCCATCTCGTCGCCACATAGAAGGCCAGCAAATAAGCACAAGAAGAGAAGCATCGTCTCGGCGAGTGGGGCCCCACGGTGGCCTCTCTTGTAATCTGCTGAGCAGGCACTTGCTCGTAGATCATGTCATGCGATGGTGGCTGCTACAACGACTGTGTGTACTATGGCATCTGGGGCGACACCGCTGCCTAGTGTCTGATGATCGACATGCCTAGTTTGCGCCTCCGTCATGTCTGTCGTCCCGAATGGCCCTGCCCCTTTTCTGGATCGTGCGCCACTGCAGCCAGTGTCGACTTGCTTCTGTCGTTGTGCTCCTCCAAGGCGGTGCCGGCCTTCTTGGAAGAGACATAAGTGGCTGCTGCCGCTCGCCTGCACGACGACCGGACTTTGAGCCTAAGGCATGCCTAGTTGCTTGCGACATAGCTTGGTAGCCTGATGCACCAGGATGTTGTCATTATTGTTCTCAGGCACTGCCTACTCAGGGGCAAGCACTCCTTCAAATTCGAATCTGGCATCCCCGTAAGAGAGGAATATGCTAGAAATTTGCACGTTAATCCAAAACATATGACCATTTATTAGATAGGAATATGCAATGTTGAACTGGAATTTAAATGTTTTGGTTGGAACTAAACTCGGGACCTCTCTTATTTTTACATATTTTTGATGCGAGCAAAACCATGTATATATATAAATTGAATCAATACAGTTTATTTCACAAAAGCACACAATACAGTAATTTAGGATATAGAATTATAGATCATAGGTTGCTATAGAATCTAAGCATTTAATAGGAACATATTTTCACTCATGCTTCCATAACAATTTGACAGTGGGAATCTTGTAAGAACTTCATTTTCAGTGATAAAAAGGAGAAATTATCAATTCCTAAGCCTTTGCTAGAACCCAATAATGATTTATAATAAGGATGGTCTAGCAAGAGCTAGATCACCACCACCTATGAAATTTCGTCAAGCATATGATGTACAACAACCAACAATGGTGGAGCAAAGTGAGTTGTACCTGAATAGTGCCCGACCGAGGCGACTCAGTCTGAGATTTCGTAGCCACATCCATGGCAAGTGTGCATGGCCTCACCATGAGAGAGAGAGGGCACCAAAGCCATTCTGGCTCAAATAGGATGAAGGCGTGAGTGGTAGGAGAAGCACATGCCCCTGGTCGTTGTGTAGACAGCTCTGTACAGCAAATACAATACAAATAATTGTTGTAATTGTCAGCTGAATAGCAAATTCAGTTATAATTTCATGTCAATATAAAACCCCAATTTAATCAGATTAATAAATCTTCTTTTTACCAAAAAATAAACACAAGTGCTAGAACAATAGTTGTACATAAACAAAGTACAGATGCACTTGAATAGATCCACACGAACATAGCGAAACGAAGAGTTGAGTCAGTAACCTGACCATGATCCTGAGATCATGCTATGCATCTAGAGGCGACTTCATCATCACCATGGAGTAGAGCTATAGAACCATAGAACAACATCTCTCCTCATGGGAACTGGGGTGAGTGGAACACGTGGAGGAGCATCATATCAGGTCACATAAGGCGCGATGTCAAGCACACCAGCAACCAACAATGCCATGGAGAAGAAACATAGCAGAAGCAGCTGAGCAAGGAAGTAGTGAATAGTGAATCCATGGAAAGGTCAACGCAGTAGCTTGGACCAATGGAATTGATGGCCATTAGATGGGTCTACGAAAGCGAATTGGGTGGTGCTTGGCTAGGGTTTTTCTTCGCAATGTTCGTCTTCTTTAGGATTGCACTCCGTCGCCACACTTCCTCGTGGTATTCTCTGCCCCGCCAGATACCTCCCCTGCTTCTCAGGCCATCTAGTGGTCTCATGTTACTCGATGGCCTCACTGCCCAGTAGCTACTTCATTGTAACAATGGGATCCGATCTTGTTTAGAGAGAAGATTGTGTCAATGAAAACTACAAAACACATGAATCATAATGAAAACAAATAGCAGTACATCAGAACCAAGAGAAGAAATAAATAAGAAGAAAGGAACTTGTAGAAATCAATGGCTTATGCAAGCATAATCTACAAAATATGTTTGTCAAGAGAAATCTGAAAACGAAACTGCTTGTGTGACCTTAATACGAATTAAATTGCTGAACCAAATACTTTTGTCAAAACAAATCTGAAAACCAAACTTCTTGTGTGACTAACACGAAATAAATTGCTGAACCTCAATATAGTGGAAAAGATATTAATAATGTACAGGGTAAGACTTCCAATCGTCATGTTTGTTAGCATGCATAACAATGTGACTCCCAGGATGCACCAACAACCCGAAAAAATTAGAGATGGAAGGCATGAATTCCTAATACAAATAACATGATAGTCAAAAACTAATTCAAGCTGAATAGAATCAAATCCTATAGCTCATCCATCTTATAAGGTAAGGATCCTGCTTCCAAAATCTATTTTTCTCTGCAAATTCAGATGACCATTATAGGAATAATTAATACATGGCATGGCCATAACTTATAACTGGAATAAAATTTGTTGAAGCGAGAACTTGAGCAACAATTTCCAACTGTGTGGGTTACCTCTGATCTTTGTGGGGATGAGAAGGTCCTCTGTTGAAGGACAAAGCGGCCACAGTGGATCCATGACCTGAGATGGTATCCTGTAGGTGCATAACCATAGAACATAGAACATGCTTGCCAAAAGACCGCAGCACCTCTGATTGCTCAATTCGGTCGGATGAAGGTAAACACCAAATAAAACTAAAAAGGCACAACAAAGATAAAAGAAAAAAAGGTGCAACAAAAACGAAAAGCATGCATATATATCTCGCCATGAGTGCCCAGATTTTGTTGGAGCGGTTGTGTCTAGGGACAAAAAAGGGCAACACCTAACTGTAACTTCATACATGTCATGATGGCCACATGTAGATACTGAGTCATTACCTTAGACATTGTTAATGAAAGATCGATAATTAGCACATTAAGGTTCAGTTTGTGTTTGTTTCATTATGTGTAGGTTTTCAGAAAAACAAATAGGATAATTCCTATCCTAATTGTGACTTTAGTTGCAATACCTCATGGAGAACTGGCACCCAGAGTTCCGTCGATGTTTGGAGCATCGTCGGACATGGTCTTTCGGCGAAGTAGGTGGAGGCGACATTGGACGTTTCCCGCACATCAACTTTGTCTCATGAACTTGCAATGCGATTTACTTGTGCTTCCACTCTAGGGTTTCTTCTTATGGCAGGGAAATTGGTGTGAAATCTAGGTTGGCTTGATAACCCACAAGTATAGGGGATCACAACAGTTTTCGAGGGTAGAGTATTCAACCCAAATTTATTGATTCGACACAAGGGGAGCCAAAGAATATTCTCAAGTATTAGCAACTGAGTTGTCAATTCAACCACACCTGGAAACTTAATATCTGCAGCAAAGTGTTTAGTAGAAAAGTAGTATGATAATAGTGGTAACGATAGCAAAAGTAATGTTTTTGGTAATTTGTAGTGATGATAACAATAGCAACAGAAAAGTAAATAAGCGAAGAACAATATATGGAAAGCTCGTAGGCAATTGATCGGTGATAGAGAATTATGCCGGATGCGGTTCATCATGTAACAGTCAAAACCTAGGGTGACACAGAACTAGCTCCAATAAATCAATGTAATGTAGGCATGTATTCCGAATATAGTCATATACGTGCTTATGGGAAAGAACTTGCATGACATCTTTTGTCGTACCCTCCCATGGCAGTGGGGTCCTAGCGGAAACTAAGGGATATTAAGGCCTCCTTTTAATAGAGTACCAGACCAAAGCATTAACACATAGTGAATAGATGAACTCCTCAAACTATGGTCATCACCGGGAGTGGTCCCGATTATTATCACTTCGGGGTTGCCGGATCATAACACATAGTAGGTGTCTATAGACTTGCAAGATAGGATCAAGAGCTCACACATATTCATGAAAACATAATAGGTTTAGATCTGAAATCATGGCACTCGGGCCCTAGTGACAAGCATTAAGCATAGCAAAGTCATAACAACATCAATCTCAGAACATAGTGGATACTAGGGATCAAACCCTAACAAAACTAACTCGATTACATGATAAATCTTGTTGTTGTAAATATGTAAAGCTAGCATTCAAGTTTTCAGCAAAGATTATGAACTAACCATATTCACAATAACTCTCAGGTCTCATGTTTACTCAATGGCATAATCAACTAGCGAGCAATAATAATAAGTCTCGGTTGACAACACTTTCTCAAAACAATCATAATATGATATAACAAGATTGTATCTCGCTAGCCCTTTCTGAGACCGCAAAACATAAATGTAGAGCACCTTTAAAGATCAAGGACTGACTAGACATTGTAATTCATGGTAAAAGAGATCCAGTCAAGTCATACTCAATGTAAACTAACAGTAATGAATGCAAATGACAGCGGTGCTCTCCAACTGGTGCTTTTTAATAAGAGGATGATGACTCAACATAAAAGTAAATAGATAGGCCCTTCGTAGAGGGAAGCATGGATTTGTAGAGGTGTCAGAGCTCGATTTTGAAATAGAGATGAATAATATTTTAAGCGGTATACTTTCATTGTCACCATAACAACCAAAAGATGGCGATATCTTCTGTGCTACACACATTATAGGCGGTTCACAAACAGAATGGTAAAGTTTATACTCCCCCTCCACCAACAAGCATCAATCCATGGCTTGCTCGAAACAACGAGTGCCTCCAACTAACAAGAGTCCCCGTGGGAGTTTTGTTTGCAATTATTTTGATTTGATTTGCATAAAGCATGGGACTGGGCATCCCGGTGATCAGCCATTTTCTCATGAGTGAGGAGCGGAGTCCACTCCTCTTGAGAATAACCCACCTAACATTGAAGATACGGACAGCCCTAGTTGATACAAGAGCTATTCGAGCATACAAAACAGGATATTTATTTAAAGGTTTAGAGTTTGGCACATACAAATTTACTTGGAACGGCACGTAGATACCGTATATAGGTAGGTATGGTGGACTCATATGGAATAACTTTGTGGTTTATGGGATTGGATGCACAAGCAGTATTCCCGCTTAGTACATGTGAAGGCTAGAAAAAGACTAGGAAGCGACCAACTAGAGAGCGACAACAGTCATGAACATGCATTAAAATCAATGAACATTGAGTGCAAGCTTGAGTAGGATATAATCCACCATGAACATAAATACCGTGAAGGCTATGTTGATTTTGTTTGAACTACATGCGTGAACATGTGCCAAGTTAAGTCACTTAAATCATTCAGAGGAGGATACCACCCTATCATACCACATCACAACCATTTTAATAGCATGTTGGCATGCAAGGTAAACCATTATAGGCTCCTAGCTAATTAATCATGGCATAAGAAACTATGATCTCTAATTGTCATCGCAAACATGTTTATTCATAATAGGCTGAATCGGGAACGATGAACTAATCATATTTACGAAAACAAGAGAGGTCGAGTTCATACCAGCTTCTCCCATCTCAATCAGTTCATCATATATCGTCATAATTGCCTTTCACTTGCACGACCGAATGATGTGAATAATAATAATAGTGCACGTGCATTGGACTAAGCTAGAATCTGCAAGCATTCAATAAACAGGAGAAGACAAGGCAATATGGGCTCATTTGTCAGACCAACAATAATGCATATAAGAGCTACCTCAACAATTTAATCATGGTCTTCTCCTATCGACCTCCAAAGAAAAGAAAATAAATAAAACTATTTACATGGGAAAGCTCCCAACATGCAAAAAAAGAACAGGAAATCTTTTTGGGTTTTCTTTTTAATTACTACTACAAGCATGGAAAGTAAACTAATTAAAAGCTACAACTAATTTTTTTTGTTTTTCTTAATGTTTATTAAACACACTAGAAGAAAGAATAAAAAGAGAAAATTAACTAGCATGGATATTACAATGAAAAAGTATGAGCACCGACATCTAGCAATGAGTGTGTGAACATGAATGTAATGTCGGTGAGAAATACATACTCCCCCAAGCTTAGGCTTTTGGCCTTAGTTGGTCTATGGCCACGGTTGGCCTGGCGGATATCCATAGTAATAGTTGGGGTTGTACTGTGAAGAAGAAGACTCTGATTGCCACTGGTTGGCAATCATCTCCGGATCCCACTTGTAATTAGACTGTCATGGAGGATCAACTTGTGGTTCCAACTCTGGCTTTGTGGCTGATGTAGGGTTCTGGTAGGCGTGAATAGCCTTCAACGGAACAAGGTACTTGCCTGCAGATAAATCAAACGAGGAAGGAGCAGGCAGGGTAATAGTCTCAGGATGATGTTTATCAAAGAACAATTTGTATTTGAGCTCATTTTCCCTATTCTTAACAATAAAATCATGTGCTACCATACTCTTATAATCTAAATAAACAGGAGGCAGCATTTTTTCTTCCTTCTCATAATTCCTAATAGGTATGTTAAAATGTGCACCTAGGCGCAAGGCGAAGATGCCTCCAAAGATGGGGCCCTTAGTACGGTTAAGATTTAACCGCTTTGCAATAATAGCACCCATGCTGAATGTATCATCACGAAATAAGGTGTGGCACAAAATAACAGTATCAGGGGCACTCAGGTTTCCATAGTTTCCGCGCCCAATTAAGCATCTACTAAAAAATGTAGCAAAGTAACATAGAACAGGAAAGTGTATGCTAGTAGTTCGTGCATCGGAAACCTTCCTCGTTTCCCCTACAGTGATGGTATCAATAAACCCATCCACATCGCCGCGATGTGGTTCCTCTATGATGCCCTCGAAAGCGATCAAACAAACCCGACAAAAATCACGAAGTGACATCTCCTTATGCTCATCATATAAATAAAACTCCACCGTAGGTGGTGAGCTCCTAGCATGGAAATGAAAGTTTTGCACAAAGATATTGGTGAGTAAGAGATACTGTTCGCGCTGGTCGTGGAGGAAGGCGGTGAGGCCTGCATTCCCAGCCTATTCATATAAATCATCCTAAATCCCAGATTCTCTCAAGAAATCATCACAAGGCCATTCACACGGCCGAACCTCCGCGATGTGAGGCAGATTATATTTGGTCCTCTTTGCTTCTTCATTTTGCTTTTCCTTCGAGCTTCACCTCGATGAGCCCCTCAAAAATCTCTTCATTATTTTCTAAAAAATTCTGAAATTTTTAGTAACTTCAAATAAAAGTGAACCAAACTCAACAAAATTGATAGCAACTAGTCCTACAAGTGCCTAGAGCCTATATCATGCATCCAAACTACTTGGAACCACATAAATTTGACATGCAAGCTCAAGAACAGGGTGACCTAAGCAGCAAAAATATGCAATGAATAAAGCACTAGAACAAAAACTAATTGGACCAATGGGGGAGTCACACACCAAGGAACAATCCCCCAAAGCAGTTTTGTGAGAGGTGCTTTGAGCAAGGAGACCGAAAATCGCAGCAAAATGAGCTAGAACTCATGCTTGAGCTGGATAATGGTGTTTGTGGGAGGAAGAAGGAGTGTGTGGGTGCAGGAATAAGTGGAGGAGGGCCACCATGGGCCCACAAGGTAGGGGGCGCGCCGAGGGCGGTAGGAAGCGCCCTCCACCCTCATGGCCACGTGGATGCCGCCCTGCTATGTTCTCAGTGCCAAATATTCTCAAATATTCCAGAAAAATCATATTTAAATTTCCGGGCATTTGGAGAACTTTTATTTTCAGGGTAT
This sequence comes from Triticum urartu, assembly GCF_056163025.1. Classification (NCBI taxonomy): domain Eukaryota; kingdom Viridiplantae; phylum Streptophyta; class Magnoliopsida; order Poales; family Poaceae; genus Triticum; species Triticum urartu. The sequence continues at coordinate 239,771,734 of NC_141878.1, read as the reverse complement.
TTTTATATTGCACGGATAATTCAGATAACAGACATAAAATACTATTTTTATTTTATTTAATATAAATAACAGAATGTGTAAAGAGGGTATAGAGAGTTGTGTTATCTAAATTCATCCATCTCATGATCATCAAAAGGAATCCATTAACAACGTTGATCAAGTCTTGTTAACAAACTCATTCTGAATAACATGGAACTGGAGAATTTTCGAATAACACTAGGTTACCTCAACGGGGATATGCACATCCCCAACAATAAGAATATTATATTTCTTTTTGACAGTAGGTAGAGGAAATTCAAAACCTCCAAAAATAATCGATGAAAATTTTCCAATAGAATTGATACTATGAACTTGAGGTTCTTTCCTCGGAAAGTGTACCGTATGCTCATTACCATTAACATGAGAAGTGACATGGCGTTTGTTGCAATCAATAACAGCCACTGCAGTATTCAAAAAGGGTCTTCCAAGAATAATAGACATACTATCGTCCTCGGGAATATCAATAATAACAAAGTCCGTTAAAATAGTAACATTTGCAACCACAACAGGCACATCCTCACAAATACCGACAGGTATAGCAGTTGATTTATCAGCCATTTGCAAAGATATTTCAGTAGGTGTCAACTTATTCAAATCAAGTCTACGATATAAAGAGAGAGGCATAACACTAACACCGGCTCCAAGATCGCATAAATAGTTTTAACATAGTTTCTTTTAATGGAGCATGGTATAGTGGGTACTCCTGGATCTCCAAGTTTCTTTGGTATTCCACCCTAAAAGTGTAATTAGCAAGCATGGCGGAAATTTCAGCTTCTGGTATCTTTCTTTTGTTAGTAACAAATTCTTTCGTGTACTTAGCATAAGGATTCATTTTAAGCATATCAGTTAATCACATATGCAAAAAGATAGGTCTAATCATTTTAGCAAAGCTCTCAAAATCCTCATCATCCTTTTTCTTGGATGGTTTGGGAGGAAAAGCATGAGTTTCTGAACCCATGGTTCTCTTTGTTTACCATGTTTCCTAGCAACAAAGTCTTTCTTATCATAACGTTGATTCTTTGATTGTGGGTTATCAAGATCAACAGCAGGTTCAATTTCTATATCATTATCATTACTAGGTTGAGCATCAACATGAACATTATCAGTTACATTATCACTAGTTTCATGTTCATTACCAGGTTGTGTTTCAGCATCAGAAATAGAAATATCATTTGGATTCTCAGGTGTTTTAGTAATACGTTCACTAGAAGCATGCAAAGTCCTATCATTCTTCTTTTTCTTCCTTTTAGAAGGACTAGGTGCATCTATATTATTTCTCTGAGAATCTTGCTCAATTCTCTTAGGGTGGCCTTCAGGATACAAAGGTAAATGGGATTTTAGCTTTATCATGTCTATAGAGAGAATTTACCTTTACTACCTGTGTTGGATTTTCAAGACCATGTATTTCTTCAATATGAGATGGATTAAAATTATGCATTTCTTTGACAAGTGGTAAATTAAGACCATGTATTTCTTCAATAGGAGGTAAATTCTTAACATCTTCAGCTTTAATGCCCTTTTCTTTCTAGGATTTGTTTGCCTCTTGCATATCTTTAGGACTGAGAAATAGAACACCTCTCTTCTTCGGAGTTGGTTTAGGAATAGGCTCAGGAAGTGACAAATTATTTTCATTAGTCAACATATTGTTTAATAGAATTTCAGCTTCATCCGATGTTCTTTCCCTGAAAATAGAACTAGCACAACTATCCACGTAGTCTATGGAAGCATCGGTTAGTCCATTATAAAAGATATAAAGAATTTCATTTTTCTTAAGAGGATGATCAGGCAAAGCATTAAGTGATTGGAGAAGCCTCCCCCAAGCTTGTGGGACACTGTCTTCTTCAATTTGCACAAAATTATATATATCCCTTAAGGTAGCTTGCTTCTTATGAGCAGGGAAATATTTAGTAGAGAAGTAATAAATCATATCCTGGGGACTACGCACACAACCAGGATCAAGAGAATTAAACCATATCTTAGGATCACCCTTTAATGAGAACGGGAATATTTTAAGGATATAAAAGTTGCGAGTTCTCTCATCATTAGTGAACAGGGTGGCTATATCATTTAATTTAGTAAGATGTGCCACAACAGTTTCAGATTCATAGCCATAAAAAAGATTAGATTCAACCAAAGTAATTATATCAGGATCAACAGAGAATTCATAATCCTTATCAGTAACACAGATAGGTGAAGTAGCAAAAGCAGGGTCAGGTTTCATTCTAGCATTAAGGGATTGCTGCTTCCATTTAGCTAATAACCTCTTTAGATCATATCTATCATTGCAAGCTAAAATAGCTCTAGTAGCTTGTTCATCCATAACATAACCCTCAAGAACAATAGGCAATTCATATTTATTAGGGGGAGAGTCTTCATCATCACTTTCATCAATATTATCAGTTTCAATAATTTCATTCTCTCTAGCCCTAGCAAGTTGTTCATCAAGAAATTCACCAAGTGGCATAGTAGTATCAAGCATAGAAGTAGTTTCATCATAAGTATCATGCATAGCAGAAGTGGCATCATCAATAATATGCGACATATCAGAGTCAATAGCAGAAGCAGGTTTAGGTGTCGCAAGCTTACTCAAAATAGATGGTGAATCAAGTGCAGAGCTAGATGGCAGTTCCTTACCTCCCCTCGTAGTTGAGGGATAAATCTTGGTTCTTGGATCTTTAAAGTTCTTCATAATGATAAGCAGATATAAATGCCAAGTGACTCAAAGAATAGAGCTATGCTCCCCGGCAACGGTGCCAGAAAATAGTCTTGATAACCCACAAGTATAGGGGATCGCAACAGTTTTCGAGGGTAGAGTATTCAACCCAAATTTATTGATTCGACACAAGGGGAGCCCAAGAATATTCTCAAGTATTAGTAGTTGAGTTGTCAATTCAACCACACCTGGAAACTTAATATCTGCAGCAAAGTGTTTAGTAGCAAAGAAATATGATAGTAGTGGTAACGATAGCAAAAGTAACGGTAGCAAAAGTAATGTTTTTTGTATTTTGTAGTGATGATAACAATAGCAATAGAAAAGTAAATAAGCGAAGAACAATATATGGAAAGCTCATAGGCAATGGATCGGTGATAGAGAATTATGCCGGATGCGGTTCATCATGTAACAGTCATAACCTAGGTTGACACAGAACTAGCTCCAATTCATCAATGTAATGTAGGCATGTATTTCGAATATAGTCATACGTGCTTATGGAAAAGAACTTGCATGACATCTTTTGTCCTACCCTCCCGTGGCAGCGGGGTCCTAGCGGAAACTAAGGGATATTAAGGCCTCCTTTTAATAGAGTACCGAACCAAAGCATTAACACATAGTGAATACATGAACTCCTCAAACTATGGTCATCACCGGGAGTGGTCCCGATTATTGTCACTTCGGGGTTGCCGGATCATAACACATAGTAGGTGACTATAGACTAGCAAGATAGGATCAAGAACTCACATATATTTATGAAAACATAATAGGTTCAGATCTGAAATCATGGCACTCGGGTCCTAGTGACAAGCAGTAAGCATAGCAAAGTCATAGCAACATCAATCTCAGAACATAGTGGATACTAGGGATCAAATCCTAACAAAACGAACTCGATTACATGATAAATCTCATCCAACCCATCACCGTCCAGCAAGCCTACGATGGAATTACTCAGGCACGGCGGTGAGCATCATGAAATTGGTGATGGAGGATGGTTGATGATGACGACGGCGACATATTCTCCTCTCCGGAGCCCCGAACAGACTCCAGATCAGCCCTCCCAAGAGGTTTTAGGGCTTGGCGGCAGCTCCGTGTCGTAAAACGCGATGAATCCTTCTCCTTTATTTTTTTCTCTCCGAACACGAATATATAGAATTGGAGTTGAGGTCGGAGGAGCTCCAGGGGGCCCACGAGGTAGGGGGCGCCCCTAGGGGGGCAGGCGCGCCCCCACCCTCATGGCTAGGGTGTGGGCCCCTGGCCTTGATCTTTTGCCGGTATATTTTTATTATTTCCAAAAATACGCTCCATGGAGTTTCAGGTCATTCCGAGAGCTTTTGTTTCTGCACATAAATAACACCATGGCAATTCTGCTGATAACAGCGTCAGTCTGGGTTAGTTCCATTCAAATCATGCAAGTTAGAGTCCAAAACAAGGGCAAAAGTGTTTGGAAAAGTAGATACGACGGAGACGTATCATGGCTCCATGGCTACGTGTTGGAGCAGTAGTCCTGTGTGAACACACCATCGAATCCTATCTAAATCGGAGACGTCCGCCTCAAGGTAGGTGAGGGTGGGGGTGAGGAGTTGGCGGCAGGTGGCGAGGGGAAGAAGAATACGGCGACGGCGGCGCTGCTGGACGAGTAGTTGTATAGGAAGATGGGCCACACATGGCAGCGTGATTCACGACAGCGGTGTCATGCAGGGAGAGGACCCTGTGATGCCGTGCGTATGCATTGACGAGAGGATAGGCTGTCGTGCTCTTCTCTTTTTTCGCCCTATAAAGGCCGCGCCGAGGCCCAAGGCAAACACACGAAACGTTTTTCGGGCCGCCGGAATGTGGGCCAGAATAATTAGGCCCAGCTCGGGCTGGAATAATTCGTGGAGTGGACCACAAAATGCTTGATCTACAAGATAACCTCTCCTATCGGGAATATCCTGTTCGTATCCTTGATCAGGCCGAGCGTACCGCTCGACGTCAGAATATCAAGTTTCTCAAGGTTCAATGGTCACACCATTCCGAGAAAGAAGCCACTTGGGAAAGGGAGGATCGTCTTCGACTTGAGTACCCCACCTTCTTCCCGGAGGATCCTAAATCTCAGGACGAGATTCTTTTGAGTGGGGGTGAGTTGTCACACCCTAGCTAGTTCAAGCATTAGAGTGTGCATCATGTTTAAATTTCTCTTAAATTTGAAATGGGGAAAGCAGAAACCCCCAACACCCCCCTGGAAACAACTAGGGTTTACTAAAATTATTTTCAATGAACCTGAAATGCCCTTCTAAAAAGTTCACCCTCCTTGTCTTGGGTTAAAACCTCTGGCAAAATTGGTGCACAATTTTCTAGGTCAACAGAAGGTCATTGAATTAAATCATAAGTATTTGAATTTGGGAATTTAAATGCTATAAAATAATTTAAATGCTCAAATAATCCTGGAAATAAATGTTTGCTGTTGGAAATAATCTAAACAGAGCCCACAATTATTTTCAGGACTTTTGGAAACGTTTTAGTATTTTATTTAAAGCCCAACAGTTGCAGTTAATTAGAAAAACAGAAACAAATAAAGAGAGAGAGAGAGAGAGAGGGAAGCCCACCCGGGCCTTACCTATGCTGGCCCAGCCACCTGGCTCGGCCCAGCCTACTGGCTCTGCCAGTCATCGTCCTCCTCGTGCCAAAAGGATGCGGAGCGCGTGGCCGGCGCCCGCGGCCACACGCCGGCCACCTCCTGCTTTCGCCGACGCCTGGAGATGCGTAGGGGTGCCACACGACCCCCACGTCCCCCTCTCATCCTCGCTCACTCTCCCCTCGTCTCCCTCACCCTCTCCCGCACCATGGCCGACGAGCTTGTCGCCGTCTCACTGCCGTAGTCGCGCTCTCCCTCACCCCCTCGCCTCTCTGACCTGTCTAGAAGCTCCGCCGCGACGCCCTCGCCCTCCCCACCGAGCCACGCATCGCCGGAGGCCCTGCATCGCGGCCATCGGATCGTCTTCAACCTCGGTACCCGCCGGACGCCGTTCATCGATTCGCCTCGCTCCGGTCGCCCCCGAGCCCACTAAGCTGCTCATCGACCTCCCTCTGAGCTCCGCCGTCTTTCCCCTCTTCTTTCCCACGCGTTTGCACCCTCTAGGCCATAGTTCCACCATGGCCGAAGCTCGTCTCCGCTCGAGCTCGTCGCCGGCGTCGCTCCGGCGACTATTTGGTCCTCCCGTGCTATGCAACGTGCTTGCCGCATCGCGTAGTGCCTCGCTAGTGCTTCAGTTTCCGTGTTTGCACGCCACAGCCCACTCCCCGCACATGGCCGAACTCCGGCCGCCGCCTTGGAGCTCGCCGTCATCGTCTCTAGCCACCGTAGGCCCGGCCTCCACCACCACTAGATGCGCGACTGCAAGAGCTCTCCAACGAGCCCAAGAACGGCCTCGCCCGTGCCCTGTGGGCATTTTCCGAGCTGCGCCACTGACTCGGGCCTCGCCGGCGTCGAGTCGCCGGCGAGTTTGACCCAGTTTGACTCCTGGGTGGGCCCAGGTAGACCCCCCCTGAGTCTATGACAGGTGGGGCCGGTCTGCTAACTAATTTAGGATTAGTTTTAATTAATTTTAATTAAATCAGTCACTAACATGTGGGCCCAGGCCCCACTAACAGCTAATTAGTGTTAATCTAATCCTGTTAATTAGCTGAGAGGCTGACAGAAGGGGCCCACCAGTCAGGTTTGACCTGGGCTGGCACCTTTGACCTGCTGAGGTCAGCATGACGCAATGCTGACGCAGTAATGCATTTTCTGGATTTATTTTTATTCAGGAATTTCCAGAAAATAGTTAAAACTTCTAAAAATCATAGAAAATCAACCATAGCTCCAAATGCAAATATTTATATATGAAAAATGATCAGAAAAATTCAATCTATCCATCTGTAATGGTTTCATGCATGACAAAACAAGTTTACCTTGCTGTTTAAGCAGAATAAGGAAATACACTATTAAGGACATGTTTAATGAGCTAATATTTGAATCTTTGATTCAAATGAGTTCATTCCTTTCTGTTATAGCTTGCATTAGGCCTAGACACATTCATATTGCCATGTCATAGCATGCATCATATTGTTGCATATCGTCATGTGTTGATTGTGTTCCGATGTGTTCTTCGTGGTAGGTTCTGCCTCCGAGGATATTCACGAGTATCCAACTGAAGGGCAGTATCCCACTACCACTCCATCAGGCAAGCAACCATTGATCATTCCGATACAAACCCATGTTCTCACTTCTGCTCTTGTTTACTGCATTAAGACAACGCGATTCAAACTGCTGTGTGCTACGGTAGTTGAACCCTTATCCTCTGCATGACCTGTCATTGGCACAGTAACTAGATGAAACCCACTAGCATGTGCAGGAGTTGATCGAGCCATGTATGTGATTCCTACCTTGCTATGCCTACTATGCTTAGAGTTGTGTCAGGTCTGGTTCATCTGGGTGATGGGCCAGAGTGAAATGCTTATGCCGGTAATGTGAGGGATGTGTTGAACATGTTATGGTAAAGGTATCGATGAGAGGCCATGTAGGAGTACATGGTGGGTTGTTTCATTGAGGCTGTCCCTAAGAACTGAGATCTGTATGTGTGATTTAAGATTCAGCTACTACCATGCATTGGGATCCTTAATCGACCCTCTCGACTTCTTAACCACCCTAGTACTCTGTCCAGGAGTTGCAAATAGTTTCTGGTGTTTGTAGGTTATGTGTTGGCGGCCGTGCGTAGCGCTGACCCTAGGGGTGGGCTATGTTGCGGTAGATACACCGTGGCACGGTGTACCAAGTCACCCGTTTGGTGTCTCGGGATCCCTGTTCACATTGTTCGGGGCCGTTTGTGGAAACCTCGGCCGGACTCCCTGCGGATGGAACTTGGATAGGCGATAAACCTGGACTAGAGACTTAAGTGTTTAGGTAGGCCATGGCCGACACCCTCGCTGGGCTTCCGCTTGAAGGTTGCCGAGTACATGTTGTGTAAACAGCGGTAAGTGGTGAAAGCGTGTATGAAGAAGTACACCCCTGCAGGGTATAAAACTATTCGAATAGCCGCGTCCACGGTAAAGGACTACTTGGTTGCCTATACAGTTCATAGACAAGTTAATGGGTACTAATAAAAGACTCAAGATAAGTGTGAGTACCGAGGATGGCCCTCTCGTAGGATGACGAGGGAGGATCCCCGGTGGAGTATTGTGTTGGTGAGTAGTGGACTCGTGTGCGAAAACTATTTTTACTGGTGAAGTTCCGTAGGACAGCTTAGCCAAGAGTCAAAGCTGGCTTGCTGCATTAACCCCACCACCTTCTTGAGAATAAGCATGTATAGTAGGTTCTGATGTAAGACTTGCTGAGTACCTTTGTACTCATGTTTGCTTAATTACTGTTTTCAGACGACAACACCGCCCCCTCCGATGTGTTCTATGTAGACCTTGACGTCGATGAGTGACTAGCCACACAGGTGGTGATCCTGGCCATGGAGGGCCCTATGTAGATAGACAGGCTTCGAGAAGCTTTCTTTCTTTCTAGAGTCTGTACTCAGACTAGTTGCTTCCGCATGTGCTTGTATGTTTGTATGACTTGAGTGTCGGGTCATGTGACCCCTATCTGTATGAACATGTTATGTATGGCTCCCTGGAGCCTTTAAATAAAGTACTTGAGTTGTAGAGTTTTGTTGTGATGCCATGTTGTATGTACTCATATCGGGCATATTGTGTGTATGATTGAAATGCTTGGTATGAGTGGGATCCGACAATCTAGTTGTTTATCCTTGGCAGCCTTTCTTATGGGGAAATGTAGTCTTGTGTTCCTCGAGCCATAGTAGTCCGCTACAACCCGGTTCACCGGAGTCCTGCTAGCCTAGCACTACTGTTCAGGACACTTGACTGGCCGGCATGTGTTTCACTTCGTTCCTATGTCTGTCCCTTCGGGGAAATGTCACGCTGTGACTTCTGGAGTCCTGCCTAGCTTGCTACAGCCCGGGTTCCCCGGAGTCCTGTTAGCCCAGTGCTATAGCCCGAAATCAACCGCTGATGACCGACATGCTCGATGTGATTCATGTATGCCTGTCTCCATAGGTCTGTGCCGCTTTGGGTTCATGACTAGCCATGTCGTCCCGGGTTCTCTGTCATATGGATGCTAGCGACACTATCATATACGTGAGCCAAAAGGCGCAAACGGTCCCAGGCCATGGTAAGGCGACACCCATGGGATACCGTGCGTGAGGCCGCAAAGTGATATGAGGTGTTATCGGCTAGATCGATGTGACTTGGAATCGGGGTCGTGACAATTTTGGAAAGAAACGAATGAATTAATTTGATAACAAGGAAAAGGAATCTTGAACGAACCACCGTAAGAATTGAAAACGATTGAAGAAAAGTGAATGAATCACCGGGAAGAATTAGAAATAAACGAAGATACTTGAGGAAATTTAGATACAAGAGAATGAAGAGATCACGAACTGACTATAGAATTCTTCAACGATGCACCGGTAAGATTTGGAGAATGAGAGCTGGAAGCTGAGAATGAATAATTCTGAGATGATGGGATCCGAAGAATCAAACTGAAAAGACTCCTGAATTGCTCCGGATGGGTGAAAAGAATTCTCACAATCGAAAACAATTATGAGAGGATGGAGGCAAGTTTGAACTACAAATCTTCAAGAGAACCGATATGATTGAAGAGAAACTCTTCTTTGGTCTTCAAATCTGAGAATGACGACGAGAAACACTATGGCAAAAGATGAGCCACTCCGGAACAATGAAGAATAGAAATGATGAACCAACGATGACAAAGTTTTGAAAGCGATCTTGGAGAAGGAATATGACTAATGATAATTCATGCATACGTCAAACTTTAAAAAGAATTTAGGAATCGCTCTGGCTAAATTAGAAGAGTCAAGTAAGATCCTGGGAAAAGACCTGTGGGTTAATGCCCACTCAAAATACAGCATTGGAAGAAATACTTGAAAGGGAGATTGCACCGGTTGATTTAAATGGCTTGAATGAGATAACAACCTCGAATTAGTTTGAACGGATTGAGAATGGAAGCACGAATCTCCTGAGATATCCTCAGCACTCCAGCACCAATGAATAGCGAGAGATTAATGATTAAGAGGTGCACCGGCATAAGAAAGCATATGAAAGGACGAAAGGGATATGGTCAACACCGAAAGCTTGAATTGAATCCACCGGAGAAGGAAAGAGAATGAAGAAGGATAAACTTGAAGCTCCGTTAGTATCTTCCTGAGAATCACTGGAAAAGATCATTGACGGAATACAATGGAGAGACTTCCCATCAATAAAAAGGATACTTGGTTAAGAAATCTGATTCTTAAAGAAAAGGGTGGGAGGGCGGGAAAACAAAGGCAACTTGGGGACGGACAAAACAAACACTATTGTGAAAACTTAGAATTGATCTTGCGGATGTTGAAATGATCAGATCGACTTGAAGAGAAGCACGCCGGTTGGAAAGAATTGACATGACCATCTCGATGATCAAGAAGAATTAGCAATCACATCAAAATAAGAGAAAACCGCTTAGGAAAAAGGTATGGAATCAACACTTGACATTGAAGCAACTCGAATACCACAACTCAAAACAAACAAAGGATTTGGCTTGCAAAATAAGCTGGAAACAAACACATGATAGAGATTTCGTCCGAAATTTTCATGGTGGGGCCCACACAGGCTCGATCGTACAGCACCATCATGCACAAGGCAGTGCACATGACATACGAAGCATCCTCGAGTCAGCATAGCCAAGGACTCTTTAAGACACAACAAGACCACTGTAAAACCAACAGTGGATAGACGGACCACTGGACGTCGAATCCCAATCTCATATCATGCATCTATCGGAAAGATATCCTAGGAGCTACTTGAATTCCCACCTATAAAGTCCCGAAACTTTCTGGTATGCAATATGGTGTTGGGGATACAGGGAGGCACAATATATATCACACAACTAACAAGCCCTACGCTCCAACTGTATCCATCCGTCAAAACATAACCAAGAAAACTTCGGAAATCGTGTACCTCAACCTCGAAAAGCATCCATTATACGAGCTATGGCCATACTCCCGAACTCCCGCCCCAGTACTGGGTGGCATCGAGGTTATCTCACCAACAACTACATAAAAGAGATTTTCGATGTCGACGAACTCAGGTATTCCAAAACTGCAACGATAAAATTGTGACGACAACACCTCGGAGCTCAACTCCCCAGGACACTGCCACAACCCCTAAATGTCAGGAGGAACCAAGAACAATGTTCTCGTCACAAAAATATCGGAACGATCCCAAGATACCCGCGTGATCCTAAATTTGTTTTTCATGAAATTTGAGGAGAGGAAAGTCAAAACTTGTAGACCAGGCGGCCTCACCAGAGCGACGAAGGGACTGAGGAGTAAAAAGAATCCTAAGTCGGGGATGGCTCTGATTACCAACTTGTAACGCCCACGATGCAGCTATATCTCCCATGTGTCGAGGCACGACTTAGAGGCATAACCGCATGGTGGTTTTGTCGCAAGAGGGGTAATCTTCACACAATCCCATGTACTGAATAAGAAAGGGATAAAGAGTTGGCTTACAATCACCACTTCACATAAATAACAAGTTAAACATACATCATCCAGAGTACAATCAAGGTCCGACTAAGGAACCAAAAAAGAAGAAGACAACCCCAAATGCTAGATCCCCGATCATCCCAACTAGGCTCCACTATTGATCATCAGGAAACGAAACATAGTAACGACCAAGGTCCTCGTCGAACTCCCACTTGAGTTTGGTAGCATCACCTGCACTGGCATCATCGGCACGAGCAACTGTTTTGGTAGTATCTGTGAGTCACTAGTAAACAACAATCTCAAAACCTGCGAGATCAAGACTATTTAAGCTTATGGGTAGGATAAGGTAATGAGGTGGAGCTGCAGCAAGCGCTAAACAAATATGGTGGCTAACATACGCAAATAAGAGTAAGATGAGAAGCTACGCAACGGTCGTGAAGCTAAAAGTGATCAAGAAGTGATCCTGAAACTACTTACGTTCAAACTTAACCCAGACCGTGTTCACTTCTCGGACTCCGCCAAAAAGGGAGCATCACGGCTACACACGCGGTTGATTCATTTTAATTAAGTCAAATGTCAAGTTCAATACAACCGGATTTTAACAAATGCCCATCAGCCACATAACCGTGGGCACATATCTCAAAATTTTATACCCTGTAGGGGTGTCCCAACTTACCCCATCACAAGCTCTCAAGATCAACGACGAAGGATATCCCTTCTCCTGGAAAGACCCGATCAGTCTCGCAATCCCAGTTACAAGACATTTCAACCATGCTAAAACAAGACCAGCAAGACCGCCCGAATGTGCCAACAAATCCCGATAGGAGATGCACATATCTCGTTCTCAGGGCACACCGGATGGGCCACATGTTGGGTTGGCATAGACCCTAGTTGCCCAGGGGGTTCCAGACATCGCCCAGGTTGGACCAACACTCAGAGGAGCACCGGCCCGGGGGGGTTAAAATATAGATGACCCTCGGGAGCACGACTTCCAATGGGAAAAGTAATAGGTGGCGGTGGCAAATGACAAAACCAAGGTTGGGCCTTGCTGGAGGAGTTTTATTCAAAGTGAACTTTCAAGGGGGTCCCATAACCCCAACCGCGTTAGGAACGTAAAATCAAGGAACATTACACCGGTATGATGGAAACTAGGGCGGCACAAGTGGAACAAAACACCAGGCAAAAGGTCAGGCCTTCCACCCTTTACCAAGTATATAGATGCATTAATTAAATAAGAGATATTAAGATATCCCATAAACATGTTCCAACATGGAGCAATCTTCAACTTCACCTGCAACTAATAATGCTATGAGAGGGGCTGAGGCAAAGCGGTAACATAGCCAAACAACGGTTTGCTAGGAAGGTGGGTTAGAGGCTTGACATGGCAATATGGGAGACATGATAAACAAGTGGTAGGTAGCGCGACATAACGATAGAGCGAACAACTAGCAAGCAAAGATAGAAGTGATTTCGAGGGAATGGTCATCTTGCCTGAAGTCCCGCTAGGAAGAAGAACGAGTCCATGAAGAAGACAAACAGGCGTAGTTGAACGAATCCTCACAACTCCAGAATGCAACCGATGCTAACGAGAGAAGCAAACCGGAAAGAATGAAGCAACATGGTTAACAACCATCACATAAACATGGCATGATGCACAAGCAAGGATGATGCATGTCCTGTTTAAATATGCATGGCATGGAAAAGTGCACAAACAACGCTACAAGTTAAGTGGAGCTCAATATGTAACGAGTTGCATATTGACGAAACACCACATTCGATTATTTAGTTCACTCCCATTTAGGTACCCAACAATATTAAATGTTGTTAAACATGGCAAGAGATGAGGCATAAGTAAACTAACTATTTAGGCAAGTTTAAAAGAGGTCGGAAATAACAAACAACAATTACGAAACAATACCATATGCATAGTATGAATTTGGTACTGTTCTGCCCTAGATTATATTTTAGAGTTGTACCAACATACAAAGTAATGCCACCATGTTAAACTATGCATTTTTCTACCCCATTTACATATAAAGATTATTAAATTTGAAGCCACGTTTATTTAGTAATGAATTAATCCATTTTAACATGCTATGTATGCAAATTAATGCAAACAACAATTTAAATATTTCAAACATGGATGAAAGTTTGATATTGTGAAACTACATGAAAATCTGAGCAAGATGTATGTATGACATGTTTCAATCCGATGCATGATTATTTAAATATGAGCAAAGCAATTAAATGGCATTTCTGCAATTATTCAATAACTGGAAAAAATAACTAAATGCACAGGCAGAGAAAAAAACATGCACGGGCCCGAAGCATCATGGTGCAGCGGACAAGAAATGGAATTGGCCCAAGCGGCTGAATGTGTGCGTGTGTGCAGGCAAAGAAAACAAAAACAGAGGGAAAAAAGGGATAGTTGGGTTTCGAACCCAGGAGTTCCACCGTGCGGGTCAACCAGCTAGGCTAGCGTAATATTTGTGAAAAACATAGCATGCCACGGAATAAGAACACTCCAAAATTCTAAATCCTTAGCCATGGAAGTACGGGGATCTCGCCGGCGTTGCCAGCGAGCAAATGAGGCGATGCTAGGGGCCGCGGAGCTGCTGCGGGGCTGCGGGTTTGAACAAAGGAGCTGCTGCAGGAAGCAGCCTTGTTTGCATGTGTGTAGGTCGAGCTTCTGCTCGTGGCCATGGCGGCCATGGAGGCCCGGTGATGCTTCCGGTGACGGGAGCAAGTAGCGGTTGCAGGTGCAGCAGATCACCGGTGGGGGTGCAGAAACTGACGAGGGTTGGGCCACGAGGCGAGGGGCGAGTGGCCGGGGGTGCTGCGAGTGACGCGCTGCGTGGATGCCCGTGTGTGGATGCATGCAAAGGTGAGGTGCGTAGAGGCTAGAACACAAGCTTGGGGTCACTGCCATGGTCGCCCATGGCGGACATAGCGTCGAACACGACGGGATCGGCGTCCATAGCAACAAAATCGAACCGGAGAGGGGCTGGGAGGAACGACTGCTCACCGAGGGGGTGCTGCTGAAGTTGCACGAGGTTGGAGGTGAACGGGGCGGCGAGAAGACGCGCTGATCGGGGCTGCGTCCTCATGTCCCCGAAGCAGAGGAAGCAGTGGAGGAAGAGGACGTCAAGGGACTTGGCGATCTTTGGGCGTGGCTTGGCGTCTGAATGGAATGTGAGGGCGTGGCGGTGCTCGGAGGCGCGAGGATGGAGGCCGGCGGAGCTGCTATGCCGGAGGGAAGCTTGTGGCCTCACCGGCCATGGCTCCTGGAAGCAGCGGGGCCGGGCGCGAGTGGGGATTTTGTGGAGAGGCGGTGGCGCAGAGGGAAGCGAGGGAAGGAGAGAAACCCTAGGGCGAGGCCCTGGGCGGCTTTATAGGAGGGGGCCCGGCGTCGGGGCTTGCCCTCGTGGCCATGTGTGCTCCTCCTCTGTTTTACTGAGAGGGGGATGTGGCGAGAGGAGGAAGAAAAGGGAGAAGGGAATGGTCGCTGCAGGTGGGCTCAACGCGGGTGACCAGCGTGGCAAGCTGGAATTACCAGCGGAGGGGGAGAGAGGTGGGCTGAGGGAGGTGCTAGAGCTAGGCCGGTCTGCTGCTGCACTGGGCTACTCCTGCTGCTGTTGCTACTCTCTCTTTCTCTCTTTTCCTTTAAGAAATTTCTTCAAACAGAAATGCAAGAAAAGGCCAGATAGTTTGGCAAGGAATTAGGATGAGATAAAAATATATATGGGATTCTGAATTTATGTAGCATTTGAATAAATTGCTTTGGGACATTTTTAGAGATAAAAATAATAATACAAGTTTGAATAAAGTTCGAACTTGGACCATTTTTTATCCCAACCAAGACAACTCCAAATAGAAAGAAATTTGGCAGGGAGGTAAGTGGCATGGTCTAAAACATGTAGGGAAAAGATGAACATTAATGAGGAAGGGAAAATGTGGCTCTTGCTAAAATGAAAGAAAGAAGAAGGAAGGAGGAGGTGATGATGCATGGGACATATGCATAGGGCAAGCAACATAGGATGGCACAATGCAATATAATGGCAAGTGGCACAATGCAAACACATGGCATAACAAGCGAAATGAGCATGGTGCAAGAAGCAAAGATATGACAAGGCACTCAACATGATCATGGCATAAACATATAGGAATGAAATATGCAAAACAATTATGCTAATGCAACAAACATAATAAACACACATCAACAACTAAAATAAATGGAAGGGCAACTAAAGCTCCGGTCTTGGTCAGTTGGATCATGAAGACGTTCGACTACATCAACTGCATTACTCAACGCTTCCGCTTTCGGTCTACACTCTCCCCTCTCGTTGCTATGCATCACCTAGATAGATCTTGCACGATCGTAGGAAAATTTTGAAATACTGTGTCCCGCAACAGACCCCACTTCTTTTTAGGGAACATATGCACAGGATGATCTTCCACCAAAAGACCACATGCTAAAAGGCAAGGAAAATCTTCAAGAGGAGATTGACTCATCTGAAGAAGCATCTAAAGCCATGGTCAAGTGAGTTTCCAAGACTTCATCAAGATCTTCTTCATCAAGTTTAACTACAACTCCAAGGATTCCCATGAAGTTGATGTGGGTCCGAAAGAAGAATAACTAGAGTGTTCTTGAGGGTGACTCCAAGAACATACTTCACTCACATTCATTTTGGCAAAGACTTGTGCAACCAACTTTCACATCTTGCACTAGTTCATGGAGTCACAAACCCTCTTGTTGATAAGACAAGGGACAAGGTAACTCAATGCATTCATGGACATCATCATATGTGTAATTCACTCCATGTCTATGGATATCCTTGTATGTTCCTTATGGGACTAACCCATGTAGGTGTTTAAAGTGCAAAACTCCAAAGGATTGCTCCGAACTCTTGATGGTCTACATCAACATTGAGCATCCACATCCTCACTATCTACATGAAGTCATCATCGACAAAACTAAAGGTTATCTCTCATCCCTCCTTGGGGGGATATCACATCTAGGGGGAGCTTTGCTCTAAAAATTAAGCTAAAGCAACACTAATGGTGTGAACAGATTGATGCTTTATGTAAAAGTGGCAACGCGACTTGTGCTTCAATGATTAGTATGACCTATGATCAAATTTTCTCATTTGACTCCTAAGTCAATATACTCATATATAGATGACCTAGTCATCGCCAAATTGCTTCATAGATGCTAGAATTGGTTGTACATGTTTGACACGTATTTCATTTGCTATTTTATTGTGTGAGCATGTTGGTTTGCATGTTTTCTCCATTCGAGGACATCCATTTTTTGTTTTGATTGTCTTGGTTTTTCTGGCCAAGTGGATGTACAAGAATGCCTAAGAACCTTCTCTAGCTATCTATGCTTTCTTGTCTCAAATTCTCTTCATGCTACATCACAAAAATTGAAAAAGTTATTTTCGGACCCTACGGGTGAGGCGCACTCGGAGCCACCGATCTAAAAGAACTGACCTCCAAAACCTTCAAAATTGGTTCCATGTGACCTATCCACTCTCATTCGGACTAATCGAAATAGTTTGATTGATCTGGGCTGTCAATCTTGGTGCTACCAATTAGACCAACTTAGAGTCACCAATATGCTATAACTGCTCGCAGTAACATATCTCGGTGCCACCAATTTGTTCCACTCGGTGACACTGACAACAACTCAGTATATATATCCCGCGGGCCTCATACGGTTGATATTTCTCAAATGTCATGGCTCCCACACCCCTCTGCTGCCATCGCCCTCGTCTCTAGACTTCGTCGTTGCGTCTAGCATGCCCTCGCCATTGGACTCCACCGCCGCCAACAGAAATCCTTCCCGCCATTGCCGTCATAGGGGATTTGCACTGAGTTAGGGTAGAAATCCCACCCCATTGTGCATCCACTTTTCTGATTCGATGCACTAGGTTTTTCCATGAGTATTGCCACAAATGAAACACTTCTATCCAGTGGGTAGATTCCTTAGATTAGTTTCGAGCAAAAAGATTAGGTTTAGGTTTTCGCCGAAAACATCTCACAGTCAGACAAACATTTTGCTCTGCCCCTATCGATTGAAGCTATAATAGAACTGAACTCTTTAATGATGGTGCTTCAGGGCCTTCAACTTCAGCACATGGCGAAGGATGAATGGATACTTTGTTGGGGGACACGACCTACCGTCCCAAAAAATTCTACAAATTTTTGTTTAGAAACTGTCAAGCCCCAAAACATATCACGATGGTATGGAAGACTAAATGCATCCCGAGACACAAAGTTTTTTCCTGGCTGATGTTCATAGACAGGATCAACACGAGAGACATGCTTATCAGGATGTAGTTCCCAATTGGTGACGATCATGGTTGCATGCTCTGTGCTGTTTAGCCCTTGGAAACGTACATCCACTTGTTTTTCCCATGAACTTATAGTGTTGCATGTTGGAATGTTCTGGACCTCACTTGGGATTGTGGCAGGCCCATTCAGGAGATGATTGACCATGCTTCAAACACTTGGCACCATCCACTTTTCAAAGAAATTTGATCTTGGCTATGTGGAACATTTGGAAACAGAGGAATACAAGATACTTCGAGGGGGTGTCTGCCTCAACTCATGACTGACCGCATGCATTTAAGAGTGATCTTGAGATTCTGAGCTATAGAGTGAAACCAGAACTATCTGAGTTCATCAAATATTTTTCTACCTCTCTTGTTGTATAGAGACAAACTACATAAACCTCTCTCTATAGCTGGCCTCTGTGCCATGTAAAACCAAACTTTGTACGTATTTTGTTTAATGGAGCAACAATAGGAGCCACTCATGCTATTTTTAACTATTCAAATTTTCTTGAGTCATCGGTTTAGCCCTGGCCATTGCACTATGTCTCGGTGCCACCAAGAAGTACGAATCGGTGAGACCGAAAGTAACGTTTCTGTGAAACCCTAGCATCTTGGAGACACCGAATCACATCTCGGTCTGACCGTAATGGTGTGATTTGGTTCTGTTGAGTGCTTCAGTATCACCGAGATGATAAACTCGGTGAATACCCAATGCATTCTGTGAAACATAACAGTAATATTTGAACTCAATTTTCATGAAAAATTGTGTGCGTTTTGTGATGACTCATCTACTTTTCCCATACCTATCTATTCACAGGGTCTGTTTGCAAGATGTCAAGTGCCAGTGAGAGCCAGAATGTGTCAGAATAGCATGAGGATCTCCGTGAGGGATATAGTCTTGAGGGCGCCTATTATGAAGGAGCGACGAGCTTATTTGAACTTCCCAAGGCTGCCAAGAGGACCAGAAAGAGAACCTCAAATCATGAGGATGCGGATTTTGTGGCAAGTGAGGCCACATCAAAGAAGAAGAAAGTGGTGCTTACTAAGGAGTATGGCACAATAGCTGGCTCAAGACCTTCAGGCAGTGCCAAGGAGAGAACTGCAGTGTGAAAAGTCCCACTCTCCAAGGCAGATAAGGCCACAGCTCCAAGGGAACGCATGACTTTCACACATAAGGAGTGATACGTCTCCAACGTACCTATAATTTTTTATTGTTCCATGCTGTTATATTATCAATCTTGGATGTTTTATATTCATTTTCTAGAAACTTTATATCATTTTGTGGGACTAACCTATTGACATAGTGCCCAGTGACGGTTGCTATTTTTTGCTTGTTTTCTACTTTGCAGAATATCAATACCAAACGAAGTACAAATGCCACAAAACTTTTTGGAGATTTTTTTCTACCTGGAAGACACCCAGGGAGCCAAAGGAGCACATGGGAGGAGGCCCGTGGGGCCCACTAGGCACCAGGGCGCGCTAGAGGCCCCTAGCGCCCCGGTGGGTAGTGGAGCCTAGGGGAAGCTTCTTGACCTACATCCACCTCTATTAATACTTTAAAACCCCCAAAACCCTAGGGAGTCGAGGAAATACAGTTTCCACCGCCAAAAGTTCCAGAACCACGAGATCCAATCTAGAGGCCTTTTCGGCACTCTGTCAGAGGGGGCAACAACCACACAACGGTTCTTCATCATCCATGTTGCCCCTTCGATGATGCGTGCGTAGTTTACCACAGACCTTCGGGGTCCATAGCTAGTAGCTAGATGCCTTTTTCTCTCTTTTTGATGTCCAACACAATGTTCTCCTCGATGTTCTTGGAGATCTATGTAACTCTTTTTTTGCGGTGTCTTTATTGGAATCCGATGAATTGTGAATTTATGATCAGTTCTATCCATGAATATTATTTGTGTCTTTACTGTACTCTTATATGCATGATTGTTAGAGCCTCGTATTTCTTCTCCGAAATTTTGGTTTGGTTTGGCCAAGTAGATTGATTTTTCTTGCCATGGGAAGAGGTGCTTTGTGATGGGTTTGATCTTGCGGTGCTCAATCTCAGTGACAGAAAGAGACATGAAACGCATGTATCGTTGGTATTAAGGGTAGCAATATGGGGTTTATTCCTACATGAATAGATCTTGTCTACATCATGCCATCGTTCTTATTGCATTACTCCATTTTTCCATGAACTTAATACACTAGATGCATGCTGGATAGTGGTCGATGTGTGGAGTAATAGTAGTAGATGCAGAATCATTTTGGCCGACTAATCTTGGACGTGATGCCTATATACATGATCATTGCCTTGGATATAGTCATGATTATTCACTTTTCTATCAATTGCCCAACAGTAATTCGCTTACCCACTGTATGTTATTTTTTGAGAGAAGCCTCTAATGAAAACTATGACCCTCGGGTCTATTTTCCTATCATATTAAACCAAAATACCTTGCTGCAATTTTTTTATTTTTTGTTCTTGCTACACCTATTTACCAAAACCTATACAATTAAATCTATCTCAATACCAAATAGGTATTGACAACACCTCTTACGCGTTGGGTTGCAAGTTTTTGTTGTTAGTGTGTAAGTGTTGTTTACATAGTGTAGCTTGGTTCTCCTACTGGATTGATAATCTTGGTTTCATAACTGAGGGAAGTACTTACCTTTGATGTGCTGCATCATCCTATCCTCCTCGGGGAAATACCAACGCAGTGCAAGCAATCAGGAAGAATTTCTGGTGCCGTTGCCGGGGAGACATCATCAACAATCAGGTACCTACACATAAACTCTAATATCCTTGCAATTACTTTATTTGCCATTTGCCTATCGTTTTCCTCTCCCCCACTTCTAAAACGTTTTTGCTAAAATACAAAAATATTTTTCGTTGCCCTTTTTCTTGGTTGATCTTTGTTTGCTTAAGATCTTGTTTGCGTGGTTACTATGTCTCAATTAAAATACCAAATTGTGTGATTTTTCCAATACTAATAATAATGATTTTATTAGTATCCCTATTGCTCCTCCCACCGCTAGTGTGGAGTCTTATCATATTAATGCTGCTTTGTTGTATCTTGTTATGAAAGAGCAATTTTCCGGTAATCCTAATGAGGATGTCGCGTCCCATCTAAACACTTCCGTAGAATTGTGTGAGATGCAAAAGAAAAAAGATGTGGACAATGATATTGTGAAATTAAAATATTTTCCTTTCTCTTTGTGGGATCATTCAAAAATTTGGTTTTCATCTTTGCCACATAATAGTATTTATGCTTGGGATAAGTGCAAAGATGCTTTTATTACTAAGTATTTTTCGAGCACCAAAATTATTTCCCTTAGAAACCAAATTATGAATTTCAAGAAACTTGAGCATGAACATGTTGCACAATCTTGGGAAAGAATGAAATTAATGCTAAGAACTTGTCCTACTCATAGTTTAAATCTATGGATGATTATACAAAAAATTATGCGGGATTGAATTTTGTTTCTAGAAATATTTTATTCCGCCACGAGTGTTACTTTTATGGAGATTACTTTGGGAGAAGCTACCAAATTAATAGATAATATCATGGCAAATTATTCACAATGGCATACCGGAAGAGCACCAACTAGTAAAAAAGTTAATCCTGTTGAAAAAATCAGTACTTTGAGTGAAAAAATTGATGCACTTATGAAATTGTTGCTAGTAAAAATGCTCGTATTGATCTTACTAATGTGCCTTTGTCTACTTTGATTGAGCAAAATAATGATCCAGTAGATGTGAATTTTGTCTCGCGAAACAATTTTAACAACAATGCTTATAGAGGTAATTTTAATCCTAGGCCTTTTCCTGGAAATTCCTCTAATAATTATGGCAATTCCTATGGTAATTATTATTCTAATAATAATAGGATTCCCTTTGACCTTGAGACTAATGTTAAAGAATTTATTAATGCGCAAAAAGTTTTCAACACTACGATAGAAGACAATTGAATAAGACTAATGATATGTCTAGAAGGATTGATAGAATTACACATGATGTAGAAAGTCTCAAGATTAAAATTTTCCCACCCAAGTTTGATGAATCAATTAAGGCTTTATATGTTTCCATGGATGAAATTAAGAAGAGAACCACTCTGCTAAGAGCTAAAGGAGAATTTCTAGAAAAAGCGTTTCCGCCCGATTTTTTCCGTAGTAACGATGAAGATGTTAAAATGATTGGTGTTTCTTCTATTGATTCCTTGTTTAGTAATATTAACATTGATGGTAAGAGGACTGAAGAAGAGTCACCTTTAGTTAGAAGGCATTCTCATAATTCGGAGGGTGAAAACTTTAGCTAGTGATGTGCCACTCTTTTGGATTACAAAGATTTTAATTATGATAGTTGTTATTTGATTGAGTGTATTTCTTTGTTGCATTCCATGCTAAATTGACCCAATGCATATGAACAAAATTAAGCTTTTACTAAACATACTGTAGAAGCGATGATGAAAGCTTTAGAAGAAAAGCTAGAATTAGATTTAGTTCCTAGAAAATTATATGATGAATGGGAACCCACAATTAAAGTCAAGATAAAAAATTATGAGTGCAATGCTTTATGTGATTTTGGTGCTAGTTTTTCCACAATTCCAAAATCTCTATGTGATGTGCTAGGTTTTACCAAGTTGGAAGAATGTTCTCTTAATTTGCACTTGGCGGATTCTACTATTAAAAAGCCTTTGGGAAGAATTAATGATGTTCTTATTCTTGCAAATAGGAACAACGTGCCTATAGATTTATTGTTCTTGATATTGATTGTACTCCGTGTTGTCCCATAATATACTTGGTAGACAATTTTTGCGAACTATAGGTGTCGTGATTGATATGAAAGAAGGGAATATAAAATTTCAGTTTCCATCGAGAAAGGGTATGGAACACTTCCCTAGAACTAGAATTAAGTCACCATATGAGTCAATCATGAGGGCAACCTTGGAGCAAGAACTAAAGAAGACAATACTTGAATCTATGCATTATGCCTAGTTAGGGGCATAAAACAATATCGCTTGTTGGGAGCTAACCCAATAATTATCCTTTAAATTTTTGTTTCTTTTCTGTTTTTCAATAAATACACAATTATGCCTCTGTTGTTATTGTGCTTTCTATTTTTTTAGTTAGTGCATGTTTGTGCCAAGTAATGCCTTTAGGATGGCTTGGGTGATAGTTGACTTGATCCTGTTGGAAAACATAAACTTTTACATCTAGTAGCATAATTGTTAAAAATCACTGGAGCAACAAAAAATTCAGAGTTTTTTACACAGGATTTATATACAAATTTCCTATGTTGTCCTAATCTGTGAGAATTTTTGGAGTTACAGAAGTATGGTTAAAGTACACATTACTATAGACTGTTCTGTTTTTGACAGATTCTGTTTTTGTTGCATTGTTTGCTTATTTTGATGAATCTATGGATTATATTCGGGGGGGTATAAGCCATGGTAAAGTTAGAATACAGTAGGTATAATGCGATAATAAAATATGAATGGGTTTGCAATAGTACTTAAAGTGGTGATTTCCTTTATTATACTAACGAATCTCACGAAGGTTTTGTTAAGTTATGTGTAATTGAAGTTTTCAAGTTTTGGGCGAGATCACGATAGATGAAGGAATAAGGAGTGAAAAGAGCCTAACTTGGGAATGCCCATGGCACCCAAGGTAATATTCAAGGAGTACCAAGCAACTAGGCTTGGGGATGCCTCGGAAGGCAACCCCTCTTTCTTCTAATGGCCATCGGTAATTTTACTTGGAGCTATATTTTTTTGTCACATGTCATGAGTTTTGCTTGGAGCGGCTTGTATTATATGAGTCTTTGATTGTTTTGCATTTTAGTTTGTCACAATATCCTTGCTGGACACACCTATTTGAGAGAGCCATAATGATGCTATGATTTGTTAGAATTGCTCTATGTGCTTCACTTAAATTTTTTGATCTAGGAATTGCTCCAGTGCTTCACTTTTATCTTTTTGAGCACGGTGGTGGTTTAATGTTTGATGAAATGCTCTCATGATTCACTTAGATTATTTTGAGAGTTAGTAATTTTGAAGAAATACTCTCATGCTTCACTTATATTATTTTGAGAGTTGAAAATTTTGAAGAAATATTTATGCTCTCGTGCCTCACTTAAATTTATTTCAGAGCTTGAAAAGTAGCAATGGTAATATATGAATGTAGTGCCAAAGTGATAGATATTTAAGACAGATATAATAAAAACTTTGATGAAGATCATTGGATGATATAAACTTGATTCCTTCTAATAGTTTTGATATATGGAGATAGTAATATGGGAGTAATGTTGGTGAGTAATTCTGCTTAGTAAGAATATTGGTGTTAAGGTTGTGATTCCCTATGCAAGCACAAAAGTCAATAGTTATGCAATGAAGTTATATCCTACTTGTGGTGCATTATTCGGTGTTAGTTATGTTTAATGTTTGTTTATGATCGTTTTCATTTCTTGGTTGGTTGCTTCCAAATCTATTTGCTAGTCTTAATTTGTACTTAGCGGGAATACTGCTTGTGCATCTAACTCCTTAAGCCCAAAGTTGTGCCAAATGAGTCCACCATACCTACCTATATGCGGTATTTCCATGTCGTTCCAAGTAAATTTGTATGTGCTAACTCTAATTTTCAAAATGAATTTCCTTTTTGTGTGCCTGTACCACTCATGAAGCGACAAGGGGTGGCCAATATTTTCCATGCTAGACATGTTATTCTCAAGATGAGTGTTTATTCACTTGTCATTGCAATTTGTGGCAGGTAATAGGGATGCCTAGTCCCGAAATGAAAAAAAATATATTTATATGTTGTCAATAAAAAAATTCTTAGAAAGTGTTGGTATGGAAGACATCTGTTGATACGGTTAGCCATGGATTTGTGAAAGAATGGTGGAAAAGGAAATAAACTTTATTTTATGTTTGGGAACCGTGGATGATTTATCTAGCATGAAAAGTATTGAGAATTCTCAATCGTTTTTGTTGACAGGAAAATCATGCCTCTCAAAATAATTTTATCTCTCAATTTAAGCTTTGACTCTGGCACATCTACAAATCTTTGCTTCCCTTTGCGAAGGGCCTATCTATTTACTTTATGCAATTTTTTATTTTATTGAGTCTCCATCTTCTCTGATAAAGCACCAACTAGGGAACACTATTATCATACTTATGCATTGGATATAGCTAATATTTGAGTGTGTTTCATGAATGGATCAATGATTGAGCATAATGGGCTAGGGATAGCTTTCTTTAGTGTTGATATTTTGAAAGACATGGTTGCTTGTTGATATGCTTGAATTTTGATGTCTTCATGTCAATTATAAAATATTACGTTGAATCATGTAAAAGTCCAAATGTCCATGCTACAAAAGAAAATAATATGTGATGAATATGTTAGGCAGCATTCCACATCAAAAATTATGTTTTATCATTTACCTACTCGAGGACGAGCAGGAACTAAGCTTGGGGATTTTGATACGTCTCCAACGTATCTATAATTTTTGATTGTTCCATGCTGTTATATTATCAATCTTGGATGTTTTATATTCAATTACTAGCAAGTTTATATCATTTTTTTGGGACTAACCTATTGACATAGTGCCCAGTGCCAGTTGCTGTTTTTTGCTTGTTTTTTTACTTTGTAGAATATCAATACCAAACGAAGTCGAAATGCCACGAAACATTTTGGAGATTTTTCTCTGCCCAGAAGACGCCTAGGGAGCCAAAGGAGCACATGGGAGGAGGCCCATGGGGGCCACTAAGCGCCAGGGCGTGCCAGAGGCCCCTGGCGTGCCCTGGTGGGTAGTGGAGGCCATGGGAAGCTTCCTGCCCTAGCTCCACCTCTATAAATACTGTAAACTCCCAAACACCCTACGGGAGTCAAGGAAATATAGTTTCCGCCGCCGCAAGTTCCAAAACCACGAGATCCAATCTAGAGGCCTTTTTCGGCACTCTACCAGAGGGGGCAACGATCACGGAGGGGTTCTTCATCATCCTTGTTGCCCCTCCGATGATGCGTGAGTAGTTTACTACAGACCTATGGGTCCGTAGCTAGTAGCTAGATGGCTTCTTCTCTATTTTTGATCTTCAATACAATGTTCTCCTCGATGTTCTTGGAGATCTATTTGATGTAAATCTTTTTTCCGGTGTGTTTGTTGGGACTCGATGAATTGTGAGTTTATGATCAGTTCTATCCATGAATATTATTTGTGTCTTTTCTGAACTCTTATATGCATGATTGTTATAGCCTCGCATTTCTTCTCCAAAATTTTTGTTTGGTTTGGCCAACTAGATAGATTTTTCTTGCCATGGGAAGAGGTGCTTTGTGATGGGTTCGATCTTGCAGTGCTCAATCTCAGTAACAGAAAGAGTCATGACACGCATGTATCGTTGCTATTAACGATAACAAGATGGGGTTTATTCCTACATGAATAGATCTTATCTACATCATGTCATCGTTCTTATTGCATTACTCCATTTTCCAAGAACTTAATACACTAGATGCATGCTGGATAGCGGTCGATGTGTGGAGTAATAGTAGTAGATGCAGAATCGTTTAAGTCTACTAATCTTGGACATGATGCCTATATACATGATCATTGCCTTGGATGACGTCATGATTATTCGATTTTCTATCAATTGCCCAAAAATAAGTTGTTTACCCACCCTATGCTATTTTCTTGAGAGAAGGCTCTAGTGAAAACAACGACGCTCGGGTCTATTTTCCTCCATATTAAGCCAAAAATACCTTGTTGCATTATTTATTTATTTATTTATTTATTTTATTTCGTGTTCTAGCTTGACTTATTTACCAAAACATATACAATTTAATCTATCTCAATATCGTGGAGGGATTGACAACCCCTCTTACGCGTTGGGTTGCAAGTTTTTGTTGTTTGTGTGCAGGTGTTGTTTACATAGTGTTGGTTGGTTGTCCTACTGGATTGATAACCTTGGTTTCATAACTGAGGTAAATACTTACCTTTGCTATGCTGCATCATCCTATCCTCTTTGGGGAAATACCAACACAGATACAAGCAATCAAGGAGCCAAGTCATACAAAAGCTGTTGCAGGAAAGAACAATAATAGGGCTAGGAAGACTACTGCCTATGTCATTGGTAAACGCTCATGGTTGCTGATGAGGAGGATGAGGAGGAACCAACAGCTGATGCACCTCTAGCCAAGACTAAGAAGCTCATGTCTGATGCAACGAAGTCTGCTGCCCCCATGATGTCGCTTGAAGCTACATTGGTATTTCCCCAAAGAGGAAGGGATGATGCAGCACAACAGCGGTAGGTATTTCCCTCAGATATGAAACCAAGGTTATCGAACTAGTAGGAGAACCAAGCAACACAATGTAAACAACCCCTGCACACAAATAACAACACCTCGCAACCCGACGTGTTAAAGGGGTTGTCAATCCCTTTCGGGTAACAGCGCCTCAAACTATGCGTGGACGGGAGAAAGTGGTGATAGATTGAAATAATAGATCACAAATAAACCCCATTGCAGCAAAGCATTTTTGGGGTTTTCTTTTAATAGATCTAAAAATAAAAGCAAATAAAAAGTAGATCGCAAAGGCAAATATATGAGAGAGAAGACCCGGGGGCCGTAGGTTTCACTAGTGGCTTCTCTTGAGAAAATAAGCAAACAACGGGTAAACAAATTACTGTTGGGAAATTGATAGAACCTCAAATAATTATGACGATATCCAGGCAATGATAATTACATAGGCTTCACATCCAAGATTAGCAGACCGACTCCTGCCTACATCTACTACTATTACTCCACACATCGACCGCTATCCAGCATGCATCTAGTGTATTAAGTTCGTGGAAAAATTGAGTAATGCAATAAGAACGATGACATGATGTAGACGAGATATGTTTATCTTTGGCGGTAGATGCAGATCCCATCTTTTTATCCTTAGTAGCAACGATACATACGTGTTGGTTCCCTTTCTGTCACTGGGATCAAGCATCGTAAGATCGAACCCACTACCGGGCACCTCTTCCCATTGCAAGATAAATAGATCAAGTTGGCCAGACAAAACCAAATATCAGAGAAGAAATATGAGGCTATAAGAGATCATGCATAAAAGAGATCAAAGAAACTCAAATACTTTCATGGATATAAAAAGATAGATCTGATCATAAACTCAAAGTTCATCGGTCCCAACAAACACACCGCAAAAGAATTACATCACATGGATCTCCAAGAGACTATTGTATTAAGAATCAAGAGAGAGAGATGAAGCCATCTAGCTACTAACTACAGACCCAAAGGTCTACAAAGAACTACTCACGCATCATCGGAGAGGCACCAATGGAAGTGGTGAACCCCTCCGTGATGGTGTCTAGATTGGATCTGGTGGTTCTAGACTCTGCGGCGGCTGGATGAATATTTCATCGACTCCCCTAGGGTTTTGGGAATATTGGGGTATTTATAGAGCAAGGAGACGTTCCGGGGGGCAGCCGAGGTGGGCACAACCCACCAGGGTGCGCCTGGGCCTCGTGGCGCGCCCTGGTGGGTTGTCCCATCCTCGGGACTCCCCCAGGTGCAACCAGGTCCCAATATCTTCCATCTGGTCCATAAAAATTTTCCGTAAAGTTTCGTGGCATTTGGACTCCGTTAGATATTGATTTCCTACGATGTAAAAAACATGGAAAAAATAACAAGTGGCACTTGGCACTATGTCAATAGGTTAGTACCAAAAATGATATAAAATGACTATAAAATGATTATAAAACATCCAAGATTGATAATAAAATAGTATGGAACAATCAAAAATTATAGATACATTGGAGACGTATCACCCCACTAAGTCCAAGCCCAAAGCTCCAGCAACGAAGAGATCAATGAGGAACATTTCAACTAGTGAGAAGAACAAGGCCCTAGTGCTTGAGGCTGAGATTGATGATGAGCCACTAGTGTTCAGAAGGTTGAGACGCAAGATCCTAGACCATGATAACACACATCCTGTTGCAGAGAACATGATGCTTAAGAAGGACAAGGGCCTGTGTCAGTCGAGATTGTCTGATCCGTATGCTGCAAGGAGAAGGACTGCATGTGATTATCGTTTCCATGCATGAGAGCAACAAGACTTATATGAGACAGTGTTGCTTGACAAGAAGCCCATAGTCAGTGACATGAAGTGGGTGGACTGGAAGTACATTAATGCAAATGAGGACCACTTCCCCCACGTTCATGAAAGCTTCAAGAGTGCAGGTGCTGCAGATTTTGTTGGGAAGAAGCTCACAAGATGGAATGATGAGATGATCATGTAATTCTATCCCACTTCACACTTTTACCCTGATGGCAGAATTGTATGGATGACTAAAGGATCCAGATACCAGTCAACCATCTCTGAATAGGTTGATCTTCTTGGTGCTCTAGAAGAGGAGAATGACATTGATGTCTATGGAAAACCCAAGATGGATCACAACTCTATGGCTAACATGTACAAGCCCATCCCTGGAAAAGATGTTGAAACTCATAAGTTTGGTTCCGTGAAGCATTTGCTCGCTGGTTTGGCCACCACCAACACAATCTTGAGGCACACTCTTTTCCCCAAGTCTAGAGATGACAAGATGATCCGTGGCCACTCCATCAACTTGCTACATTTGTTTGACACACCACGGAAGTTCAAGGTAATGAGACTTATTGTTGAGACAATCAAGAGAACCATAGCTGACCAAAAGAGATCTTCTTGATTTGCTCCTCACATTCAGTTGCTCATCAACTCCAAGGTTGGAATGAGTGTCTTTGTCAAAACCGGCCGATCTCTGGTAGCGGGTCCCGAACTATGCGTCTGAGGATCGAAGGTAACAAGGGACATAGGGAACACGACGTTTACCCAGGTTCGGGACCTCTTAATGGAGGTGAAACCCAACATCCTTCTTGATTATATTTGATGAGTATAGGGGTTACAAGAGTTGATCTACCTTGAGATCGTGATAGCTAAACCCTAGAAGCCTAGCTTGTATGAATTCTGATGATGCGTATGGACTAAACCCTCCGGTTTATATATACACCAAAGGGGTACAGAGGCGGTTTACAAGGGAAGGAAACAATACATCCGGCCTCCAATCTTGCTCTCCACGCATCCAGGAGTCCTATCCGAACACGGGGAATAATCTTCCAATCTATCTTCACGGCCCATCAGACCGGCCCATGCTTGAATAGGCCGGACACCTAAGGACCCCCGAATCCAGGTCTCCCTCCGTTGCCCCGAACTTCCCTTCAATGAAGACGTAGTATCCGGCTTATGTCTTCGGCTTTGCAAGGCAGGTTCTTCACTATACTTCAGACCAACAACAGTCTGGTTCTGACCTATATGTTTTGCCTTTAAGACTCCGTCCTGTTGTCGCTTCGATTTCAGCGCGTCGGGTGAATACAAACGGTCGATGATTTTTTGCATATAAGCCCCTCATCACACTCGGATGACATATATATAAGGAGATTTAGATCCCAAAATGCCATCTCACATCGCGCATAAGAAAAACCGTCAAGATTAGCTACGAAAAAGGCCTTCCAACATGGCCAGTGCCCTAGGCTCCTCTTCGCGCCCCCATGGCCCTTAAGAGGGTGATTGGCAGAGTTGCTCAGTGCCTCATCTTCAGCTGAGTCAACTCCAGATGCAGGGCTATCTTCCCCTCGCAGATCTAGTCTCCGTTCGAGGGGGATTGGCCTCAATCGGCAATGATGTGATGGCTAAGAATTTCCCCAACCCCAATAAGGAGGAGAGGGTGTGATTTGTCCCATTCCTATTGTGGGTCCTAGGATTTCCAATCCATCCATTTCTTAGGGGCCTATTGGAAT
Source organism: Triticum urartu (assembly GCF_056163025.1). Classification (NCBI taxonomy): domain Eukaryota; kingdom Viridiplantae; phylum Streptophyta; class Magnoliopsida; order Poales; family Poaceae; genus Triticum; species Triticum urartu. Next base: position 239,741,267 of record NC_141878.1, on the reverse strand, counting down.
TTTACGACATCCAACTGCACAACCTTACCGCAGGTTCAATTATGCACATCTCAGGTTTTCTTGCCCTCTGGGAACTGTTCTTAGGCATTGAGGCCCATTTTGAACTATGGAGGAAGTTCTTTTGCCCCGTTCCCCGCCATCAAGGAGGCTCCATACTTGAAGTGGGCGATGCCGAAGTATGGCGTATAGCCGGATCCGAATACCTCATAGGAACTCCCAAAGAGGTATACCCACAGTGGTCTTCAGAATGGTTCTACATGGATGACGTCCCACTGCTAGACCCAGTTCGGCGCGACCTTCCCGAATTTTCCAGCGCTCCTTTAAAGAAGTGTTTCAACTGGCGTCCCGGAAGTCCCAAGGAGGAAGACCGTGCGGAAATAATGGTTGGTTTGCAAGGTTAGGTTACTAGCCCTTACCGAGCTCTCTATTGTCGAAGTTATGCCTGTTGTAATAAAGAGGTGCGCCCAGCCTCTCCAATCTAGAGTAACCCCCTCATGGTGTTACAACGGAGAAGATGACCCATCCCGTTATGGACAGAAGGGTTCGGATACCCCTGCCGAACTGGCCACAATCTTGGCCGATTTGTATAAGGGTGAAAAAGAAGATTTCCTCTGCTTAAACAGCCGGGAAGGCTATTCCATGTACAACCCCATTGAATGGGTAAGACTTCGATTATCTGTGTTGCCTTATTGCTATTACGGCATGCTAACCCAATTTGTTCTGTGTTAAAACAGTCATGGCGGAAGATGATCGAGGACGTTCACTGTCCTGCCCCACAGCCAGAGGACCATAATCGCGATGAAGACCCTAGCTTTTGCGAGGATCCGTATATATACATAGAGTTTGATGACGGGGTATTTTATCAAGCGAGCTTTGACGGCTCGGAAGTGGCTATCAGCGCCGACTACCTGTGCCCCTATCCATTCTCCATAGTAAGTTTCCGGAGGGCCCTTAAAAGGAAGTCCCTAATTGCACCTTTATCCATTATACTAATCTGGACTTTAATAGGATCAGCGCTCGGTGGACCGCACCTCCTCAAGGGCGGCCCCTACGCAGGGTAGTCGTTCAAAACGAAATGGGACCGGCAGCGCTGCAGAAACCTCACAGCCTTCCAAGAGGTATGTGCGCTTAATACATGCCTAGGCATGAGTCCGGATTGTTTAAAGTCTCCTTTTATCCTTGATGTCAGGAGAAACACGCGGCAGACAGTGGGAAAACGCCCTGTTAGCTGAATGTCCGCCAATCCGGTGCCGGACTCGCCAGCTAGGACGAGAGCCGATGTAATGCCAGTTCCGCCGCCTCATGAGCATTCAGACGACGTATCTGTCATGAATTCCGAAGTGGAGAGCGTGATGAATCATCGTCGATTGAAAGAGGCCATGCGCGCTCCGGCCTTTTCCAAGCAAGAGTTTACCGCACTCAGCTCGGTGGAGGCATATATCCGAGCCGCTCGAGACGGACTTGCCCGAGTCATTCAGTTGTTCTCAAAGGATATATAGGTAAAAATTTATGCAATTTTGATAGTCATATGTCAGTAGCCCCCGGGACTTGAAGCGGTGAGGCCAACCAATTTAAGGATCGATATGAACCGCATGTTCTCAAAGAGAAGAATACTACGCTATCCCAGGAGCTAAAGATTAATCAGACGTAGCTAAATGCCGTCGCCCCCGAACTGGTGGAAATGAAAAAGGCCGCAGTGATCACGTTCGGAAAGAAAAACACGAGGAGGAAAAAGACAAACAATCCAAAGAAATAGAGAGCTTAAGGGCTCAGTTATCGGCCGCGCAGAAAGAAAATGAGAAGCTGAAGGGCAGCATGTTTGGTATGTCTTCCTTTCTTACTGAAAACCACCCTAGGGGCTCATGTTTAGTCCATAATTCAGAACATCATGACTCTGTTGCTGCAAGCCTGTTAGCTGGTCGACCGGAAGAAGAAGTATCCAAACTTCAAGGCGACATGCTGAAGGAACTGTGAGTGGTACATGCTTGGCCCCGGAAAGCCATGCAGAGTATGGTGAAGGCATTTATGGCCATCTGATACCCCTCCAGAAAGTATGGAGGACTTGGCAGACCTGTTCAAAGGTGCCCGGCACCGGTTTGAGCTATGGAAGACATTGGGGTAATCTATGCATAGGGGTTGATGCATGTTTGCGTCCTTGTTTCTCTGTTAGCAATCTTGGGGCACTCTTTGAGGTTCTTTGTGTTGGGTTGAACTAGTAAAATGCCCATGCATTGCAACGGGTATAAAAAATGAGTTTAAAATAATGTACCATTCAAACAGCTTTGCAAGTAGCTAAACAATGTCCTTTTGACTTGAGCAAAATAGTATTAAAAGTATTCAGAAGTACCAAATGTGATTTTAGAATTAAAAAAAATAAAAGTGTCCAGCCCTCTCCTATTGCAGAATCACATGGGATTTACATTTTTTCTTGGGACCAGTGATCTTTCCTCTCTCGTCATGTTTTCATGTCTCCTATTTCTTTTTCTCCACTACTAATAATGAAGTGACTGTTCCTATAAATCCAAATTGCATCTCTCTTACGGCCTTTTTCGTGTTTATTTAGGCTTTCTTTTATCTATTCAACCTGACGACCATGTGAATAAAATCAGAATTCTGCCAGCAACCACCATTACGACCTGTCCCAGCCTAGTAAACTAATACAACATGTACTTGCACGATCCGACCCTTTTGATCAAGTTCAAGTTCCAATAATTCACCTTTTTAACTTGATCTTCCATATCATTAACCAGCTTCTCAACTTGTTTTTCTTTGTCTTATTTTTCAGATTTGTTTTGGTGGTTGCAACAACATCACTACTCATTTACCAAAACTGGAGCATGATTCTTGAGCATCACATTGTTCTCATCTTCTCCTTGACGATGTTGTGCAGCTTCCTGCCAGGATCTAGCTGACTACACCTCTAAGCAAAACCAATTATGCTCAAAAGTTGATTCTTTCTCTTCATTAGGCCCAGCAGAGTTGGGAAGGAGCCCGACTACAGTCTAAATCACGTGCTCGACAAATTAGCAGGGAACTCACCTAGCGATGCCAACCTGAGCCTATGAACCTCCAGCTCCATCTCGTCACCACATAGAAGGCCAGCAAATAAGCACAAGAAGAGAATCATCGTCTCGGCGAGTGGGGCCCCACGGTGGCCTCTCTTGTAATCTGCTGAGCAGGCACTTGCTCGTAGATCATGTCATGCGATGGTGGCTGCTACAACGACTGTGTGTACTATGGCATCGGGGGCGACACCGCTGCCTAGTGTCTGATGATAGACATGCCTAGTTTGCGCCTCCGTCATGTCTGTCATCCCGAACGGCCCTGCCCCTTTTCTGGATCGTGCGCCACTGCAGCCAGTGTCGACTTGCTTCTGTCGTTGTGCTCCTCCAAGGCGGTGCCGGCCTTCTTGGAAGAGACATAAGTGGCTGCTGCCGCTCGCCTGCACGACGACCGGACTTTGAGCCTAAGGCATGCCTGGTTGCTTGCGACATAGCTTGGTAGCCTGATGCACCAGGATGTTGTCATTATTGTTCTCAGGCACTGCCTACTCAGGGGCAAGCACTCCTTCAAATTCGAATCTAGCATCCCCGTAAGAGAGGAATATGCTAGAAATTTGCACGTTAATCCAAAACATATGACCATTTATTACATAGGAATATGCAATGTTGAACTGGAATTTAAATGTTTTGGTTGGAACTAAACTCGGGACCTCTCTTATTTTTACATATTTTTGATGCGAGCAAAACCATGTATATATATAAATTGAATCAATACAGTTTATTTCACAAAAGCACACAATACAGTAATTTAGGATATAGAATTATAGATCATAGGTTGCTATAGAATCTAAGCATTTAATAGGAACATATTTTCACTCATGCTTCCATAACAATTTGACAGTGGGAATCTTGTAAGAACTTCATTTTCAGTGATAAAAACGAGAAATTATCAATTCCTAAGCCTTTGCTAGAACCCAGTAATGATTTATAATAAGGATGGTCTAGCAAGAGCTAGATCACCACCACCTATGAAATTTCATCAAGCATATGATGTACAACAACCAACAATGGTGGAGCAAAGTGAGTTGTACCTGAATAGTGCCCGACCGAGGCGACTCAGTCTGAGATTTCGTAGCCACATCCATGGCAAGTGTGCATGGCCTCACCATGAGGGAGAGAGGGCACCAAAGCCATTCTGGCTCAAATAGGATGAAGGCGTGAGTGGTAGGAGAAGCACATGCCCCTGGTCGTTGTGTAGATAGCTCTGTACAGCAAATACAATACAAATAATTGTTGTAATTGTCAGCTGAATAGCAAATTCAGTTATAATTTCATGTCAATATAAAACCCCAATTTAATCAGATTAATAAATCTTCTTTTTACCAAAAAATAAACACAAGTGCTAGAACAATAGTTGTACATAAACAAAGTACAGATGCACTTGAATAGATCCACACGAACATAGCGAAACGAAGAGTTGAGTCAGTAACCTGACCATGATCCTGAGATCATGCTATGCATCTGGAGGCGACTTCATCATCACCATGGAGTAGAGCTACAGAACCATAGAACAACATCTCTCCTCATGGGAACTGGGGTGAGTGGAACACGTGGAGGAGCATCATATCAGGTCACATAAGGCGCGATGTCAAGCACGCCAGCAACCAACAATGCCATGGAGAAGAAACATAGCAGAAGCAGCTGAGCAAGGAAGTAGTGAATAGTGAATCCATGGAAAGGTCAACGCAGTAGCTTGGACCAATGGAATTGATGGCCATTAGATGGGTCTGCGAAAGCGAATTGGGTGGTGCTTGGCTAGGGTTTTTCTTCGCAATGTTCGTCTTCTTTAGGATTGCACTCCGTCGCCACACTTCCTCGTGATCTTCTCCGCCCCACCAGATACCTCCCCTGCTTCTCAAGCCATCTAGTGGTCTCATGTTACTCGATGGCCTCACTGCCCAGTAGCTACTTCATTGTAACAATGGGATCCGATCTTTTTTAGAGAGAAGATTGTGTCAATGAAAACTACAAAACACATGAATCATCATGAAAACAAATAGCAGTACATCAGAACCAAGAGAAGAAATAAATAAGAAGAAAGGAACTTGCAGAAATCAATGGCTTATGCAAGCATAATCTACAAAATATGTTTGTCAAGAGAAATCTGAAAACGAAACTGCTTGTGTGACCTTAATACGAATTAAATTGCTGAACCAAATACTTTTGTCAAAACAAATCTGAAAACCAAACTTCTTGTGTGACTAACACGAAATAAATTGCTGAACCTCAATATAGTGGAAAAGATATTAATAATGTACAGGGTAAGACTTCCAATAGTCATGTTTGTTAGCATGCATAACAATGTGACTCCCAGGATGCACCAACAACCCGAAAAAATTAGAGATGGAAGGCATGAATTCCTAATACAAATAACATGATAGTCAAAAACTAATTCAAGCTGAATAGAATCAAATCCTATAGCTCATCCATCTTATAAGGTAAGGATCCTGCTTCCAAAATCTATTTTTCTCTGCAAATTCAGATGACCATTATAGGAATAATTAATACATATGGCCATAAATTATAACTGGAACAAAATTTGTTGAAGCAAAACTTGAGCAACAATTTCCAACTGTGTGGGTTACCTCTGATCTTTGTGGGGATGAGAAGGTCCTCTATGAAGGAAGAAGCGGCCACAGTGGATCCATGACCTGAGATGGTATCCTGTAGGTGCATAACCATAGAACATAGAACATGCTTGCCAAAAGACCAGAGCACCTCTGATTGCTCAATTCGGTCGGATGAAGGTAAACACCAAATAAAACTAAAAAGGCACAACAAAGATAAAAGAAAAAAAGGTGCAACAAAAACGAAAAGCATGCATATATATCTTGCCATGAGTGCCCAGATTTTGTTGGAGCGGTTGTGTCTAGGGACAAAAAAGGGCAACACCTAACTGTAACTTCATACATGTCATGATGGCCACATGTACATACTGAATCATTACCTTAGACATTGTTAATGAAAGATCGATAATTAGCACATTAAGGTTCAGTTTGTGTTTGTTTCATTATGTGTAGGTTTTCACAAAAACAAATAGGATAATTCCTATCCTAATTGTGACTTTAGTTGCAATACCTCATGGAGAACTCGCACCCAGAGTTCCGTCGATGTTTGGAGCATCGTCGGACATGGTCTTTCGGTGAAGTAGGTGGAGGCGACATTGGACGTTTCCCGCACATCAACTTTGTCTCATGAACTTGCAATGCGATTTACTTGTGCTTCCACTCTAGGGTTTCTTCTTATGGCAGGGAAATTGGTGTGAAATCTAGGTTGGCTTGATAACCCACAAGTATAGGGGATCACAACAGTTTTCGAGGGTAGAGTATTCAACCCAAATTTATTGATTCGACACAAGGGGAGCCAAAGAATATTCTCAAGTATTAGCAACTGAGTTGTCAATTCAACCACACCTGGAAACTTAATATCTGCAGCAAAGTGTTTAGTAGAAAAGTAGTATGATAATAGTGGTAACGATAGCAAAAGTAATCGTAGCAAAAGTAATGTTTTTGGTAATTTGTAGTGATGATAACAATAGCAACAGAAAAGTAAATAAGAGAACAATAATATATGGAAAGCTCGTAGGCAATTGATCGGTGATAGAGAATTATGCCGGATGCGGTTCATCATGTAACAGTCAAAACCTAGGGTGACATAGAACTAGCTCCAATTCATCAATGTAATGTAGGCATGTATTCCGAATATAGTCATATACGTGCTTATGGGAAAGAACTTGCATGACATCTTCTGTCCTACCCTCCCGTGGCAGTGGGGTCCTAGCGGAAACTAAGGGATATTAAGGCCTCCTTTTAATAGAGTACCAGACCAAAGCATTAACACATAGTGAATAGATGAACTCCTCAAACTATGGTCATCACCGGGAGTGGTCCCGATTATTATCACTTCGGGGTTGCCGGATCATAACACATAGTAGGTGTCTATAGACTTGCAAGATTGGATCAAGAACTCACACCTATTCATGAAAACATAATAGGTTCAGATCTGAAATCATGGCACTCGGGCCCTAGTGACAAGCATTAAGCATAGCAAAGTCATAACAACATCAATCTCAGAACATAGTGGATACTAGGGATCAAACCCTAACAAAACTAACTCGATTACATGATAAATCTTGTTCTGGTAAATATGTAAAGCCAGCATTCAAGTTTTCAGCAAAGATTATGAACTAACCATATTCACAATAACTCTCAGGTCTCATGTTTACTCAATGGCATAATCAACTAGCGAGCAATAATAATAAGTCTCGGTTGACAACACTTTCTCAAAACAATCATAATATGATATAACAAGATTGTATCTCGCTAGCCCTTTCTGAGACCGCAAAACATAAATGTAGAGCACCTTTAAACATCAAGGACTGACTAGACATTGTAATTCATGGTAAAAGAGATCCAGTCAAGTCATACTCAATGTAAACTAACAGTAACAAATGACAGCGGTGCTCTCCAACTGGTTCTTTTTAATAAGAGGATGCTGACTCAACATAAAAGTAAATAGATAGGCCCTTCGTAGAGGGAAGCATGGATTTGTAGAGGTGTCAGAGCTCGATTTTGAAATAGAGATGAATAATATTTTGAGCGGTATACTTTCATTGTCACCATAACAACCAAAAGATGGCGATATCTTCCATGCTACACACATTATAGGCGGTTCACAAACAGAATGGTAAAGTTTATACTCCCCCTCCACCAACAAGCATCAATCCATGGCTTGCTCGAAACAACGAGTGCCTCCAACTAACAAGAGTCCCCGTGGGAGTTTTGTTTGCAATTATTTTGATTTGATTTGCATAAAGCATGGGACTGGGCATCCCGGTGATCAGCCATTTTCTCATGAGTGAGGAGCGGAGTCCACTCCTCTTGAGAATAACCCGCCTAACATTGAAGATACGGACAGCCCTAGTTGATACAAGAGCTATTCGAGCATACAAAACAGGATATTTATTTAAAGGTTTAGAGTTTGGCACATACAAATTTACTTGGAACGGCACGTAGATACCGTATATAGGTAGGTATGGTGGACTCATATGGAATAGCTTTGGGGTTTATGGGATTGGATGCACAAGCAGTATTCCCGCTTAGTACATGTGAAGGCTAGAAAAAGACTGGGAAGCGACCAGCTAGAGAGCGACAACAGTCATGAACATGCATTAAAATCAATGAACATTGAGTGCAAGCTTGAGTAGGATATAATCCACCATGAACATAAATATCGTGAAGGCTATGTTGATTTTGTTTGAACTACATGCGTGAACATGTGCCAAGTCAAGTCACTTAAATCATTCAGAGGAGGATACCACCCTATCATACCACATTACAACCATTTTAATAGCATGTTGGCATGCAAGGTAAACCATTATAGGCTCCTAGCTAATTAAGCATGGCATAAGAAACTATGATCTCTAATTGTCATCGCAAACATGTTTATTCATAATAGGCTGAATCAGGAACGATGAACTAATCATATTTACGAAAATAAGAGAGGTCGAGTTCATACCAGCTTCTCCCATCTCAATTAGTTCATCATATATCGTCATAATTTCCTTTCACTTGCACGACTGAATGATGTGAATAATAATAATAGTGCACGTGCATTGGACTAAGCTAGAATCTGCAAGAATTCAATAAACAGGAGAAGACAAGGCAATATGGGCTCATTTGTCAGACCAACAATAATGCATATAAGAGCTACCTCAACAATTTAATCATGGTCTTCTCCTATCGACCTCCAAAGAAAAGAAAATAAATAAAACTATTTACATGGGAAAGCTCCCAACATGCAAAAGAAGAACAGGAAATATTTTTGGGTTTTCTTTTTAATTACTACTACAAGCATGGAAAGTAAACTAATTAAAAGTTACAACTAATTTTTTTTGTTTTTCTTAATGTTTATTAAACACACAAGAAGAAAGAATAAAAAGAGAAAATTAACTAGCATGGATATTACAATGAAAAAGTATGAGCACCGACATCTAGCAATGAGTGTGTGAACATGAATGTAATGTCGGTGAGAAATACATACTCCGCCAAGCTTAGGCTTTTGGCCTAAGTTGGTCTATGGCCACGGTTGGCCTGGCGGATATCCATAGTAATAGTTGGGGTTGTACTGTGAAGAAGAAGACTCTGATTGCCACTGGTTGGCAATCATCTCCGGATCCCACTTGTAATTAGACTGTCATGGAGGATCAACTTGTGGTTCCAACTCTGGCTTTGTGGCTGATGTAGGGTTCTGGTAGGCGTGAATAGCCTTCAACGGAACAAGGTACTTGCCTGCAGAGAAATCAAACAAGGAAGGAGCAGGCAGGGTAATAGTCTCAGGATGATGTTTATCAAAGAACAATTTGTATTTGAGCTCATTTTCCCTATTCTTAACGATAAAATCATGTGCTACCATACTCTTATAATCTAAATAAACAGGAGGCAGCATTTTTTCTTCCTTCTCATAATTCCTAATAGGTATGTTAAAATGTGCACCTAGGCGCAAAGCGAAGTTGCCTCCAAAGATGGGGCCCTTAGTACGGTTAAGATTTAACCGCTTTGCAATAATAGCACCCATGTTGAATGTATCATCACGAAATAAGGTGTGGCACAAAATAACAGTATCAGGGGCACTCAGGTTTCCATAGTTTCCACACCCAATTAAGCATCTACTAGAAAATGTAGCAAAGTAACATAGAACAGGAAAGTGTATGCTAGTAGTTCGTGCATCGGAAACCTTCCTCGTTTCCCCTACAGTGATGGTATCAATAAACCCATCCACATCACCGCGATGTGGTTCCTCTATGATGCCCTCGAAAGGGATCAAACAAACCCGACAAAAATCACGAAGTGACATCTCCTTATGCTCATCATATAAATAAAACTCCATCGTAGGTGGTGAGCTCCTAGCATGGAAATGAAAGTTTTGCACAAAGATATTGGTGAGTAAGAGATACTGTTCGCGCTGGTCGTGGAGGAAGGCGGTGAGGCCTACATTCCCAGCCTATTCATATAAATCATCATAAATCCCAGCTTCTCTCAAGAAATCATCACAAGGCCATTCACACGGCCGAACCTCCGCGATGTGAGGCAGATTCTATTTGGTCCTCTTTGCTTCTTCATTTTACTTTTCCTTCGAGCTTCACCTCGATGAGCCCCTCAAAAATCTCTTCATTATTTTCTAAAAAATTCTGAAATTTTTAGTAACTTCAAATAAAAGTGAACCAAACTCAACAAAATTGATAGCAACTAGTCCTACAAGTGCCTAGAGCCTATATCATGCATCCAAACTACTTGGAACCACATAAATTTGACATGCAAGCTCAAGAACAGGGTCACCTAAGCAGCAAAAATATACAATGAATAAAGCACTAGAACAAAAACTAATTGGACCAATGGGGGAGTCACACACCAAGGAACAATCCCCCAAAGCAGTTTTGTGAGAGGTGCTTTGAGCAAGGAGATCGAAAATCGCAGCAAAATGAGCGAGAACTCATGCTTGAGCTGGATAATGGTGTTTGTGGGAGGAAGAAGGAGTGTGTGGGTGCAGGAATAAGTGGAGGAGGGCCACCATGGGCCCACGAGGTAGGGGGCGCGCCGAGGGTGGTAGGAAGCGCCCTCCACCCTCATGGCCACGTGGATGCCGCCCTGCTATGTTTTCAGTGCCAAATATTCTCAAATATTCCAGAAAAATCATATTTAAATTTCCGGTCATTTGGAGAACTTTTATTTTCGGGGTATTTTTATATTGCACGGATAATTCACATAATAGACATAAAATACTATTTTTATTTTATTTAATATAAATAACAGAATGTGTAAAGAGGGTATAGAGAGTTGTGTTTTCTAAATTCATCCATCTCATGATCATCAAAAGGAATCCATTAACAACGTTGATCAAGTCTTGTTAACAAACTCATTCCGAATAACATGGAACTGGAGAATTTTCGAATAACACTAGGTTACCTCAACGGGGATATGCACATCCCCAACAATAAGAATATTATATTTCTTTTTGACAGTAGGTAGAGGAAATTCAAAACCTCCAAAAATAATCGATGAAAATTTTCCAATAGAATTGATACTATGAACTTGAGGTTCTTTCCTCGGAAAGTGTACCGTATGCTCATTACCATTAACATGAAAAGTGACATGGCGTTTGTTGCAATCAATAACAGCCACTTCAGTATTCAAAAAGGGTCTTCCAAGAATCATAGACATACTATCGTCCTCGGGAATATCAAGAATAACAAAGTCCGTTAAAATAGTAATGTTTGCAACCACAACAGGCACATCCTCACAAATACCGACAAGTATAGCAGTTGATTTATCAGCCATTTGCAAAGATATTTCAGTAGGTGTCAACTTATTCAAATCAAGTCTACGATATAAAGAGAGAGGCATAACACTAACACCGGCTCCAAGATCGCATAAATAGTTTTAACATAGTTTCTTTTAATGGAGCATGGTATAGTGGGTACTCCTGGATCTCCAAGTTTCTTTGGTATTCCACCCTAAAAGTGTAATTAGCAAGCATGGTGGAAATTTCAGCTTCTAGTATCTTTCTTTTGTTACTAACAAATTCTTTCGTGTACTTAGCATAAGGATTCATTTTAAGCATATCAGTTAATCACATATGCAAAAAGATAGGTCTAATCATTTTAGCAAAGCTCTCAAAATCCTCATCATCCTTTTTCTTGGATGGTTTGGGAGGAAAAGGCATGAGTTTCTGAACCCATGGTTCTCTTTGTTTACCATGTTTCCTAGCAACAAAGTATTTCTTATCATAACGTTGATTCTTTGATTGTGGGTTATCAAGATCAACAACAGGTTCAATTTCTATATCATTATCATTACTAGGTTGAGCATCAACATGAACATTATCAGTTACATTATCACTAGTTTCATGTTCATTACCAGGTTGTGTTTCAGCATCAGAAATAGAAATATCATTTGGATTCTCAGGTGTTTTAGTAATACGTTCACTAGAAGCATGCAAAGTCCTATCATTCTTCTTTTTCTTCCTTTTAGAAGGACTAGGTGCATCTATATTATTTCTCTGAGAATCTTGCTCAATTCTCTTAGGGTGGCCTTCAGGATACAAAGGTTCCTGGGTCATTTTACTAGTTCTAGTAGCCACTCTAACAGCATAATCATTATTCTTACTATTCAATTCATTGAGCAAATCATTTTGAGCTTTAAGTACTTGTTCTACTTGAGTGCTAACCATAGAAGCATGTTTACTAATAAGTTTAAGTTCACCTTTGACATTAGCCATATAATCACCCAAGTGTTCAAGCATATCAGCACCGCGTTTTAATTCTCTACCAAAATAAGCATTGAAGTCTTCTTGCTTAATCATAAATTTATCGAACTCATCTAAGCATGGGCTGGCAAACTTAGTAAATGGGATTTTAGCTTTATCATGTCTATAGAGAGAATTTACCTTTACTACCTGTGTTGGATTTTCAAGACCATGTATTTCTTCAATATGAGATGGATTAAAATTATGCATTTCTTTGACAAGTGGTAAATTAAGACCATGTATTTCTTCAATAGGAGGTAAATTCTTAACATCTTCAGCTTTAATACCCTTTTCTTTCTAGGATTTGTTTGCCTCTTGCATATCTTTAGGACTGAGAAATAGAACACCTCTCTTCTTCGGAGTTGGTTTAGGAATAGGCTCAGGAACTGACAAATTATTTTCATTAGTCAACATATTGTTTAATAGAATTTCAGCTTCATCCGATGTTCTTTCCCTGAAAATAGAACTAGCACAACTATCCAGGTAGTCTATGGAAGCATCGGTTAGTCCATTATAAAAGATATAAAGAATTTCATTTTTCTTAAGAGGATGATCAGGCAAAGCATTAAGTGATTGGAGAAGCCTCCCCCAAGCTTGTGGGACACTGTCTTCTTCAATTTGCACAAAATTATATATATCCCTTAAGGTAGCTTGTTTCTTATGAGCAGGGAAATATTTAGTAGAGAAGTAATAAATCATATCCTGGGGACTACGCACACAACCAGGATCAAGAGAATTAAACCATATCTTAGGATCACCCTTTAATGAGAACGGGAATATTTTAGGGATATAAAAGTTGCGAGTTCTCTCATCATTAGTGAACAGGGTGGCTATATCATTTAATTTAGTAAGATGTGCCACAACAGTTTCAGATTCATAGCCATAAAAAAGATTAGATTCAACCAAAGTAATTATATCAGGATCAACAGAGAATTCATAATCCTTATCAGTAACACAGATAGGTGAAGTAGCAAAAGCAGGGTCAGGTTTCATTCTAGCATTAAGGGATTGTTGCTTCCATTTAGCTAATAACCTCTTTAGATCATATCTATCATTGCAAGCTAAAATAGCTCTAGTAGCTTGTTCATCCATAACATAACCCTCAAGAACAATAGGCAATTCATATTTATTAGGGGGAGAGTCTTCATCATCACTTTCATCAATATTATCAGTTTCAATAATTTCATTCTCTCTAGCCCTAGCAAGTTGTTCATCAAGAAATTCACCAAGTGGCATAGTAGTATCAAGCATAGAAGTAGTTTCATCATAAGTATCATGCATAGCAGAAGTGGCATCATCAATAATATGCGACATATCAGAGTCAATAGCAGAAGCAGGTTTAGGTGTCGCAAGCTTACTCAAAATAGATGGTGAATCAAGTGCAGAGCTAGATGGCAGTTCCTTACCTCCCCTCGTAGTTGAGGGATAAATCTTGGTTCTTGGATCTTTAAAGTTCTTCATAATGATAAGCAGATATAAATCCCAAGTGAATCAAAGAATAGAGCTATGCTCCCCGGCAACGGCGCCAGAAAATAGTCTTGATAACCCACAAGTATAGGGGATCGCAACAGTTTTCGAGGATAGAGTATTCAACCCAAATTTATTGATTCGACACAAGGGGAGCCCAAGAATATTCTCAAGTATTAGTAGTTGAGTTGTCAATTCAACCACACCTGGAAACTTAATATCTGCAGCAAAGTGTTTAGTAGCAAAGAAATATGATAGTAGTGGTAACGATAGCAAAAGTAACGGTAGCAAAAGTAATGTTTTTTGTATTTTGTAGTGATGATAACAATAGCAACAGAAAAGTAAATATGCGAAGAACAATATATGGAAAGCTCGTAGGCAATGGATCAGTGATAGAGAATTATGCCGGATGCGGTTCATCATGTAACAGTCATAACCTAGGTTGACACAGAACTAGCTCCAATTCATCAATGTAATGTAGGCATGTATTTCGAATATAGTCATACGTGCTTATGGAAAAGAACTTCCCGTGGCAGCGGGGTCCTAGCGGAAACTAAGGGATATTAAGGCCTCCTTTTAATAGAGTACCGAACCAAAGCATTAACACATGGTGAATACATGAACTCCTCAAACTATGGTCATCACCGGGAGTGCTCCCGATTATTGTCACTTCGGGGTTGCCGGATCATAACACATAGTAGGTGACTATAGACTAGCAAGATAGGATCAAGAACTCACATATATTCATGAAAACATAATAGGTTCAGATCTGAAATCATGGCACTCGGGTCCTAGTGACAAGCATTAAGCATAGCAAAGTCATAGCAACATCAATCTCAGAACATAGTGGATACTAGGGATCAAATATAGAATTGCCTCTCCTAGTGAATTGGCGGCAGCTCCGTGTCGTAAAACGCGATGAATCCTTCTCCTTTATTTTTTTTCTCTCCGAACACGAATATATAGAATTGCAGTTGAGGTCGGAGGAGCTCCAGGGGGCCCACGAGGTAGGGGGCGCACCTAGGGGGGCAGGCGCGCCCCCACCCTCATGGCTAGGGTGTGGGCCCCTGGCCTTGATCTTTTGCCGGTATTTTTTTATTATTTCCAAAAATACGCTCCATGGAGTTTCAGGTCATTCCGAGAGCTTTTGTTTCTGCACATAAATAACACCATGGCAATTCTGCTGATAACAGCGTCAGTCTGGGTTAGTTCCATTCAAATCATGCAAGTTAGAGTCCAAAACAAGGGCAAAAGTGTTTGGAAAAGTAGATACGACGGAGACGTATCATGGCTCCATGGCTACGTGTTGGAGCAGTAGTCCTGTGTGAACACACCATCGAATCCTATCTAAATCGGAGACGTCCGCCTCAAGGTAGATGAGGGTGGGGGTGAGGAGTTGGCGGCAGGTGGCGAGGGGAAGAAGAATACGGCGACGGCGGCGCTGCTGGACGAGTAGTTGTAGAGGAAGATGGGCCACTCGTGGCGGCGTGATTCACGACAGCGGTGTCATGCAGGGAGAGGACCCTGTGATGCCGTGCGTATGCATTGACGAGAGGATAGGCTGTCGTGCTCTTCTCTTTTTTCGCCCTATAAAGGCCGCGCCGAGGCCCAAGGCCAACACACGAAACGTTTCTCGGGCCGCCGGAATGTGGGCCAGAATAATTAGGCCCAGCTCGGGCTGGAATAATTCGTGGAGTGGACCACGAAATGCTTGATCTACAAGATAACCTCTCCTATCGGGAATATCCTGTTCGTATCCTTGATCAGGCCGAGCGTACCACTCGATGTCAGAATATCAAGTTTCTCAAGGTTCAATGGTCACACCATTCCGAGAAAGAAGCCACTTGGGAAAGGGAGGATCGTCTTCGACTTGAGTACCCCACCTTCTTCCCGGAGGATCCTAAATCTCGGGACGAGATTCTTTTGAGTGGGGGTGAGTTGTCACACCCTAGCTAGTTCAAGCATTAGAGTGTGCATCATGTTTAAATTTCTCTTAAATTTGAAATGGGGAAAGTAGAAACCCCCAACACCCCCCTGGAAACAACTAGGGTTTACTAAAATTATTTTCAATGAACTAGATGAAACCCACTAGCATGTGTAGGAGTTGATCGAGCCATGTATGTGATTCCTACCTTGCTATGCCTACTATGCTTAGAGTTGTGTCAGGTCTGGTTCATCTGGGTGATGGGCCAGAGTGAAATGCTTATGCCGGTAATGTGAGGGATGTGTTGAACATGTTATGGTAAAGGTATCGATGAGAGGCCATGTAGGAGTACATGGTGGGTTGTTTCATTGAGGCTGTCCCTAAGAACTGAGATCTGTATGTGTGATTTAAGATTCAGCTACTACCATGCATTGGGATCCTTAATCGACCCTCTCGGCTTCTTAACCACCCTAGTACTCTGTCCAGGAGTTGCAAATAGTTTCTGGTGTTTGTAGGTTATGTGTTGGCGGCCGTGCGTAGCGCTGACCCTAGGGGTGGGCTATGTTGCGGTAGATACACCGTGGCACGGTGTACCAAGTCACCCGTTTGGTGTCTCGGGATCCCTGTTCACATTGTTCGGGGCCGTTTGTGGAAACCTCGGCCGGACTCCCTGCGGATGGAACCTGGATAGGCGATAAACCTGGACTAGAGACTTAAGTGTTTAGGTAGGCCATGGCCGACACCCTCGCTGGGCTTCCGCTTGAAGGTTGCCGAGTACATGTTGTGTAAACGGCGGTAAGTGGTGAAAGCGTGTATGAAGAAGTACACCCCTGCAGGGTATAAAACTATTCGAATAGCCGCGTCCATGGTAAAGGACTACTTGGTTGCCTATACAGTTCATAGACAAGTTAATGGGTACTAATAAAAGACTCAAGATAAGTGTGAGTACCGAGGATGGCCCTCTCGTAGGATGTCGAGGGAGGATCCCCGGTGGAGTATTGTGTTGGTGAGTAGTGGACTCGTGTGCGAAAACTATTTTTACTGGTGAAGTTACGTAGGATAGCTTAGGCAAGAGTCAAAGCTGGCTTGCTGCATTAACCCCACCACCTTCTTGAGAATAAGCATGTATAGTAGGTTCTGATATAAGACTTGCTGAGTACCTTTGTACTCATGTTTGCTTAATTACTGTTTTCAGACGACAACACCGCCCCCTCCGATGGGTTCTACGTAGACCTTGACGTCGACGAGTGACTAGCCACCCAGGTGGTGATCCTGGCCATGGAGGGCCCTATGTAGATAGACAGGCTTCGAGAAGCTTTCTTTCTTTCTAGAGTCTGTACTCAGACTAGTTGCTTCCGCATGTGCTTGTATGTTTGTATGACTTGAGTGTCGGGTCATGTGACCCCTATCTGTATGAACATGTTATGTATGGCTCCCTGGAGCCTTTAAATAAAGTACTTGAGTTGTAGAGTTTTGTTGTGATGCCATGTTGTATGTACTCATATCGGGCATATTGTGTGTATGATTGAAATGCTTGGTATGAGTGGGATCCGACAATCTAGTTGTTTATCCTTGGCAGCCTTTCTTATGGGGAAATGTAGTCTAGTGTTCCTCGAGCCATAGTAGTCCGCTACAGCCCGGTTCACCGGAGTCCTGCTAGCCTAGCACTACTGTTCAGGACACTTGACTGGCCGGCATGTGTTTCACTTCGTTCCTATGTTTGTCCCTTCGGGGAAATGTCACGCTGTGACTTCTGGAGTCCTGCCTAGCCTACTACAGCCCAGGTTCCCCGGAGTCCTGTTAGCCCAGTCCTACAGCCCGGAATCAATCGCTGATGACCGACATGCTCGATGTGATTCATGTATGCCTGTCTCCATAGGTCTGTGCCGCTTTGGGTTCATGACTAGCCATGTCGTCCCGGGTTCTCTGTCATATGGATGCTAGCGACACTATCATATACGTGAGCCAAAAGGCGCAAACGGTCCCGGGCCATGGTAAGGCGACACCCGTGGGATACCGTGCATGAGGCCGCAAAGTGATATGAGGTGTTACCGGCTAGATCGATGTGACTTGGAATCGGGGTCCTGACAATTTTGGAAAGAAACGAATGAATTAATTTGATAACAAGGAAAAGGAATCTTGAACGAACCACCGTAAGAATTGAAAACGATTGAAGAAAAGTGAATGAATCACCGGGAAGAATTAGAAAATAAACGAAGATACTTGAGGAAATTTAGATACAAGAGAATGAAGAGATCACGAAATGACTACAGAATTCTTCAACGATGCACCGGTAAGATTTGGAGAATGAGAGATGGAAGCTGAGAATGAATAATTCTGAGATGATGGGATCCGGAGAATCAAACTGAAAAGACTCCTGAATTGCTCCGGATGGGTGAAAAGAATTCTCACAATCGAAAACAATTATGAGAGGATGGAGGCAAGCTTGAACTACACATCTTCAAGAGAACCGATATGATTGAAGAGAAACTCTTCTTTGGTCTTCAAATCTGAGAATGATGACGAGAAACACTATGGCAAAAGATGAGCCACTCCGGAACAATGAAGAATAGAAATGATGAACCAACGATGAAAAAGTTTTGAAAGCGATATTGGAGAAGGAATATGACTAATGATAATTCATGCATACATCAAACTTTAAAAAGAATTTAGGAATCGCTCTGGCTAAATTAGAAGAGTCAAGTAAGATCCTGGGAAAAGACCTGTGGGTTAATGCCCACTCAAAATACAGCATTGGACGAAATACTTGAAAGGGAGATTGCACTGGTTGATTTAAATGGCTTGAATGAGATAACAACCTCGAATTAGTTTGAACGGATTGAGAATGGAAGCAGGAATCTCCTGAGATATCCTCAGCACTCCGGCACCAATGAATAGCGAGAGGTTAATGATGAAGAGGTGCACCAGCATAAGAAAGCATATGAAAGGACGAAAGGGATATGGTCAACACCGAAAGCTTGAATTGAATCCACCGGAGAAGGAAAGAGAATGAAGAAGGATAAACTTGAAGCTCCGTTAGTATCTTCCTGAGAATCACTGGAAAAGATCATTGACGGAATACAATGGAGAGACTTCCCATCAATAAAAAGGATACTTGATTAAGAAATCTGATTCTTAAAGAAAAGGGTGGGAGGGCGGGAAAACAAAGGCAACTTGGGGACGGATGAAACAAACACTATTGTGAAAACTTAGAATTGATCTTGCGGATGTTGAAATGATCAGATCGACTTGAAGAGAAGCACGCCAGTTGGAACGAATTGACATGACCATCTCGATGATCAAGAAGAATTAGCAATCACATCAAAATAAGAGAAAACCGCTTAGGAAAAAGGTATGGAATCAACACTTGACATTGAAGCAACTCGAATACCACAACTCAAAACAAACAAAGGATTTGGCTTGCAAAACAAGCCGGAAACAAACACATGATAGAGATTTCGTCCGAAATTTTCATGGTGGGGCCCACACAGGCTCGATCGTACAGCACCATCATGCACAAGGCAGTGCACATGACATACGAAGCATCCTCGAGTCAGCATAGCCAAGGACTCTTTAAGACAAAACGAGACCACTGTAAAACCAACAGTGGATAGACGGACCACTAGACGTCGAATCCCAATCTCATATCATGCATCTATCGGAAAGATATCCTAGGAGCTACTTGAATTCCCACCTATAAACTCCCAAAACTTTCTTGTATGCAATATGGTGTTGGGGATACAGGGAGGCACAATATATATCACACAACTAACAAGCCCTACGCTCCAACTGTATCCATCCGTCAAAACATAACCAAGAAAACTTCGGAAATCGTGTACCTCAACCTCGAAAAGCATCCATTATACGAGCTATGGCCATACTCCCGAACTCCCGCCCCAGTACTGGGTGGCATCGAGGTTATCTCACCAACAACTACATAAAAGAGATTTTCGATGTCGACGAACTCAGGTATTCCAAAACTGCAACGATAAAATTGTGACGACAACACCTCGGAGCTCAACTCCCCAGGACACTGCCACAACCCCTAAATGTCAGGAGGAACCAAGAACAATGTTCTTGTCACAAAAATATCGGAATGATCCCAAGATACCAGCGTGATCCTAAATTTGTTTTTCATGAAATTTGAGGAGAGGAAAGTCAAAACTTGTAGACCAGGCGGCCTCACCAGAGCGACGAAGGGACTGAGGAGTAAAAAGAATCCTACTCTCCGATATATATAATCCTAAGACTCAAAACATTTTGTTCTAGACTCGACAACATCAGCGCTTCGATCAAGCAGGGGGCTCCTAAGTCGGGGATGGCTCTGATTACCAACTTGTAACGCCCACGATGCGGCTATATCTCCCATGTGTCGAGGCACGACTTAGAGGCATAACCGCATGGTGGTTTTGTCGCAAGAGGGGTAATATTCACACAATCCCATGTACTGAATAAGAAAGGGATAAAGAGTTGGCTTACAATCGCCACTTCAGATAAATAACAAGTTAAACATACATCATCCAGAGTACAATCAAGGTCCGACTAAGGAACCAAAAAAGAAGAAGACAACCCCAAATGCTAGATCCCCGATCGTCCCAACTAGGCTCCACTACTGATCATCAGGAAACGAAACATAGTAACGACCAAGGTCCTCGTCGAACTCCCACTTGAGTTTGGTAGCATCACCTGCACTGGCATCATCGGCACGAGCAACTGTTTTGGTAGTATCTGTGAGTCACGAGTAAACAACAATCTCAAAACCTGCGAGATCAAGACTATTTAAGCTTATGGGTAGGATAAGGTAATGAGGTGGAGCTGCAGCAAGCGCTAAACAAATATGGTGGCTAACATACGCAAATAAGAGTAAGATGAGAAGCTACGCAACGGTCGTGAAGCTAAAAGTGATCAAGAAGTGATCCTGAAACTACTTACGTTCAAACTTAACCTAGACCGTGTTCACTTCTCGGACTCCGCCAAAAAGGGAGCATCACGGCTACACACGCAGTTGATTCATTTTAATTAAGTCAAATGTCAAGTTCAATACAACCGGATTTTAACAAATGCCCATCAGCCACATAACCGTGGGCACATATCTCAAAAGTTTATACCCTGTAGGGGTGTCCCAACTTACCCCATCACAAGCTCTCAAGATCAACGACGAAGGATATCCCTTCTCCTGGAAAGACCCGATCAGTCTCGCAATCCCGGTTACAAGACATTTCAACCATGGTAAAACAAGACCAGCAAGACCGCCCGAATGTGCCAACAAATCCCGATAGGAGCTGCACATATCTCGTTCTCAGGGCACACCGGATGGGCCAGATGTTGGGTTGGCATAGACCCTAGTTGCCCAGGGGGTTCCAGACATCGCCCAGGTTGGACCAACACTCAGAGGAGCACTGGCCTGGGGGGGTTAAAATAAAGATGACCCTCGGGAGCATGACTTCCAATGGGAAAAGTAATAGGTGGTGGTGGAAAATGACAAAACCAAGGTTGGGCCTTGCTGGAGGAGTTTTATTCAAAGTGAACTTTCAAGGGGGTCCCATAACCCCAACCGCGTTAGGAACGTAAAATCAAGGAACATAACACCGGTATGATGGAAACTAGGGCGGCACGAGTGGAACAAAACACCAGGCAAAAGGTCAGGCCTTCCAACCTTTACCAAGTATATAGATGCATTAATTAAATAAGAGATATTAAGATATCCCATAAACATGTTCCAACATGGAGCAATCTTCAACTTCACCTGCAACTAAGAACGCTATGAGAGGGGCTGAGGCAAAGCGGTAACATAGCCAAACAACTGTTTGCTAGGAAGGTGGGTTAGAGGCTTGACATGGCAATATGGGAGACATGATAAACAAGTGGTAGGTAGCGCGACATAACGATAGAGCGAACAACTAGCAAGCAAAGATAGAAGTGATTTCGAGGGTAATGGTCATCTTGCCTGAGGTCCCGCTAGGAAGAAGAACGAGTCCATGAAGAAGACAAACAGGCGTAGTTGAACGAATCCTCACAACTCCAGAATGAAACCGATGCTAACGAGAGAAGCAAACCGGAAAGAATGAAGCAACATGGTTAACAACCATCACATAAACATGGCATGATGCACAAGCAAGGATGATCATTGTCCTGTTTAAATATGCATGGCATGGAAAAGTGCACAAACAACGCTACAAGTTATGTGGAGCTCAATATGTAACGAGTTGCATATTGACGAAACACCACATTCGATTATTTAGTTCACTCCCGTTTAGGTACCCAACAATATTAAATGTTGTTAAACATGGCAAGAGATGAGGCATAAGTAAACTAACTATTTAGGCAAGTTTAAAAGAGGTCGGAAATAACAAACAACAATTACGAAACAATACCATATGCATAGTATGAATTTGGTACTGTTCTGCCCTAGATTATATTTTAGAGTTGTACCAACATACAAAGTAATGCCACCATGTTAAACTATGCATTTTTCTACCCCATTTACATATAAAGATTATTAAATTTGAAGCCACGTTTATTTAGTAATGAATTAATCCATTTTAACATGCTATGTATGCAAATTAATGCAAACAACAATTTAAATATTTCAAACATGGATGAAAGTTGGATATTGTGAAACTACATGAAAATCTGAGCAAGATGTATGTATGACATGTTTCAATCCGATGCATGATTATTTAAATATGAGCAAAGCAATTAAATGGCATTTCGGCAATTATTCAATAACTGGAAAAAATAACTAAATGCACAGGCAGAGAAAAAAACATGCACGGGCCCGAAGCATCACGGTGCAGCGGCCAAGAAATGGAATTGGCCCAAGCGGCTGAATGTGTGCGTGTGTGCAGGCAAAGAAAACAAAAACAGAGGGAAAAAAGGGATAGTTGGGTTTCGAACCCAGGAGTTCCACCGTGCGGGTCAACCAGCTAGGCTAGCATAATATTTGTGAAAAACATAGCATGCCACGGAATAAGAACACTTCAAAATTCTAAATCCTTAGCCATGGAAGTACGGGCATCTCGCCGGCGTTGCCAGCGAGCAAACGAGGCGATGCTAGGGGCCGCGGAGCTGCTGCGGGGCTGCGGGTTTGAACAAAGGAGCTGCTGCAGGACGCAGCCTTGTTCGCATGTGTGTAGGTCGAGCTTCTGCTCGTGGCCATGGTGGCCATGGAGGCCCGGTGATGCTTCCCGCGACGGGAGCAAGTAGCGGTTGCAGGTGCAGCAGATCACCGGTGGGGGTGCAGAAACTGACGAGGGTTCCCGTGGTGAAGTGCGCGAGCAAGCGTGTGCAAGGCGATGCCTGTGGGAACTCGAGGACGAGCTCGTACTCGTCTCGGGTGCGGCAGCGGCAGGAACGGGCCGGGCCACGAGGCGAGGGGCGAGTGGCCGCGGGTGCTGCGAGTGATGCGCTGCGTGGATGCCCGTGTGTGGATGCATGCAAAGGTGAGGCGCATAGAGGCTAGAACACAAGCTTGGGGTCACTGCCATGGTCACCCATGGCGGACATAGCGTAGAACACGACGGGATCGGCGGCCATAGCAACAAAATCGAACCGGAGAGGGGCTGGGAGGAACGACTGCTCACCGAGGGGGTGCTGCTGAAGTTGTATGAGGTTGGAGGTGAACGGGGCGTCGAGAAGACGCGCTGATCGGGGCTGCGTCCTCATGTCCCCGAAGCAGAGGAAGCAGTGGAGGAAGAGGACGTCAAGGGACTTGGCGATCTTTGGGCGTGGCTTGGCGTCTGAATGGAATGTGAGGGCGTGGCGGTGCTCGGAGGCGCGAGGATGGAGGCCGGCGGAGCTGCTATGCCGGAGGGAAGCTCGTGGCCTCACCGGCCAGGGCTCCTGGAAGCAGCGGGGCCGGGCGCGAGTGGGGATATTGTGGAGAGGCGGTGGCGCAGATGGAAGCGAGGGAAGGAGAGAAACCCTAGGGCGAGGCCCTGGGCGGCTTTATAGGAGGGGGCCCGGCGTCGGGGCTTGCCCTCGTGGCCATGTGTGCTCCTCCTCTGTTTTACTGAGAGGGGGATGTGGCGAGAGGAGGAAGAAAAGGGAGAAGGGAATGGTCGCTGCAGGTGGGCTCAGCGCGGGTGACCAGCGTGGCAAGCTGGAATTACCAGCGGAGGGGGAGAGAGGTGGGCTGAGGGAGGTGCTAGAGCTAGGCCGGTCTGCTGCTGCACTGGGCTACTCCTACTGCTGTTGCTACTCTCTCTTTCTCTCTTTTCCTTTAAGAAATTTCTTCAAACAGAAATGCAAGAAAAGGCCAGATAGTTTGGCAAGGAATTAGGATGAGATAAAAATATATATGGGATTCTGGATTTATGTAGCATTTGAATAAATTGCTTTGGGACATTTTTAGAGATAAAAATAATAATACAAGTTTGAATAAAGTTCGAACTTGGACCATTTTTTATCCCAACCAAGACAACTCCAAATAGAAAGAAATTTGGCAGGGAGGTAAGTGGTATGGTCTAAAACATGTAGGGAAAAGATGAACATTAATGAGGAAGGGAAAATGTGGCTCTTGCTAAAATGAAAGAAAGAAGAAGGAAGGAGGAGGTGATGATGCATGGGACATATGCATAGGGCAAGCAACATAGGATGGCACAATGCAATATAATGGCAAGTGGCACAATGCAAACACATGGCATAACAAGCGAAATGAGCATGGTGCAAGAAGAAAAGATATGACAAGGCACTCAACATGATCATGGCATAAACATATAGGAATGAAATATGCAAAACAATTATGCTAATGCAACAAACATAATAAACACACATCAACAACTAAAATAAATGGAAGGGCAACTAAAGCTCCGGTCTTGGTCAGTTGGATCATGAAGACATTCGACTACATCAACCGCGTTACTCAACGCTTCCGCTTTCGGTCTACGAGGGTACGTAGATACACTCTCCCCTCTCGTTGCTATGCATCACCTAGATAGATCTTGCATGATCGTAGGAAAATTTTGAAATACTGTGTCCCGCAACAGACCCCACTTCTTTTTAGGGAACATATGCACAAGATGATCTTCCACGAAAAGACCACATGCTAAAAGGCAAGGAAAATCTTCTTGAAATACTGTGTCCCGCAACAGACCCCACTTCTTTTTAGGGAACATATGCACAAGATGATCTTCCACCAAAAGACCACATGCTAAAAGGCAAGGAAAATCTTCAAGAGGAGATTGACTCATCTGAAGAAGCATCTAAAGCCATGGTCAAGTGAGTTTCCAAGACTTCATCAAGCTCTTCTTCATCAAGTTTAACTACAACTCCAAGGATTCCCATCAAGTTGATGTGGGTCCGAAAGAAGAATAACTAGAGTGTTCTTGAGGGTGACTCCAAGAACATACTTCACTCACATTCATTTTGGCAAAGACTTGTGCAACCAACTTTCACATCTTGCACTAGTTCATGGAGTCACAAACCCTCTTGTTGATAAGACAAGGTACAAGGTAACTCAATGCATTCATGGACATCATCATATGTGTAATTCACTCCATGTCTATGGATATCCTTGTATGTTCCTTATGGGACTAACCCATGTAGGTGTTGAAAGTGCAAAACTCCAAAGGATTGCTCCGAACTCTTGATGGTCTACATCAACATTGAGCATCCACATCCTCACTATCTACATGAAGTCATCATCGACAAAACTAAAGGTTATCTCTCATCCCTCCTTGGGGGGATATCACATCTAGGGGGAGCTTTGCTCTAAAAATTAAGCTAAAGCAACACTAATGGTGTGAACAGATTGATGCTTTATGTAAAAGTGGTAACGCCACTTGTGCTTCAATGATTAGTATGACCTATGATCAAATTTTCTCATTTGACTCCTAAGTCAATATACTCATATATAGATGACCTAGTCATCGCCAATTGCTTCATAGATGCTAGAATTGGTTGTACATGTTTGACACGTATTTCATTTGCTATTTTATTGTGTGAGCATGTTGGTTTGCATGTTTTCTCCATTCGAGGACATCCATTTGTTGTTTTGATTGTCTTGGTTTTTCTGGCCAAGTGGATGTACAAGAATGCCTAAGAACCTTCTCTAGCTATCTATGCTTTCTTGTCTCAAATTCTCTTCATGCTACATCACAAAAATTGAAAAAGTTATTTTCGGACCCTACGGGTGAGGCGCACTCGGAGCCACCGATCTAAAAGGACTGACCTCCAAAACCTTCAAAATTGGTTCCATGTGACCTATCCACTCTCATTCGGACTAATCGAAATAGTTTGATTGATCTGGGCTGTCAATCTTGGTGCTACCAATTAGACCAACTTAGAGTCACCAATATGCTGTAACTGCTCGCAGTAACATATCTCGGTGCCACCAATTTGTTCCACTCGGTGACACTGACAACAACTCAGTATATATATCCTGCGGGCCTCGTACGGTTGATATTTCTCAAATGTCATGGCTCCCACACCCCTCTGCTGCCATCGCCCTTGTCTCTAGACTTCGTCGTTGCGTCTAGCATGCCCTCGCCATTGGACTCCACCGCCGCCAACAGAAATCCTTCCCGCCATTGCCGTCATAGGGGATTTGCACTGAGTTAGGGTAGAAATCCCACCCCATTGTGCATCCACTTTTCTGATTCGATGCACTAGGTTTTTCCATGAGTATTGCCACAAATGAAACACTTCTATCCAGTGGGTAGATTCCTTAGATTAGTTTCGAGCAAAAAGATTAGGTTTAGGTTTTCGCCGAAAGCATCTCACAGTCAGACAAACATTTTGCTCTGCCCCTATCGATTGAAGCTATAATAGAACTGAACTCTTTAATGATGGTGCTTCAGGGCCTTCAACTTCAGCACATGGCGAAGGATGAATGGATACTTTGTTGGGGGGACACAACCTACCGTCCCAAAAAATTCTACAAATTTTTGTTTAGAAACTGTCAAGCCCCAAAACATATCACGATGGTATGGAAGACTAAATGCATCCCGAGACACAAAGTTTTTGCCTGGCTGATGTTCATAGACAGGATCAACACGAGAGACATGCTTATCAGGATGTAGTTCCCAATTGGTGACGATCATGGTTGCATGCTCTGTGCTGTTTAGCCCTTGGAAACGTACATCCACTTATTTTTCCCATGAACTTATAGTGTTGCATGTTGGAATGTTCTGGACCTCACTTGGGATTGTGGCAGGCCCATTCAGGAGATGATTGACCATGCTTCAAACACTTGGCACCATCCACTTTTCAAAGAAATTTGATCTTGGCTATGTGGAACATTTGGAAACAGAGGAATACAAGATACTTCGAGGGGTGTCTGCCTCAACTCATGACTGACTGCATGCATTTAAGAGTGATCTTGAGATTCTGAGCTATAGAGTGAAACCAGAATTATCTGAGTTCATCAAATATTTTTCTACCTCTCTTGTTGTATAGAGACAAACTACATAAACCTCTCTCTATAGCTGGCCTCTGTGCCATGTAAAACCAAACTTTGTAGATATTTTGTTTAATGGAGCAACAATAGGAGCCTCTCATGCTATTTTTAACTATTCAAATTTTCTTGAGTCATCGGTTTAGCCCTGGCCATTGCACTATGTCTCGGTGCCACCAAGAAGTACGAATCGGTGAGACCGAAAGTAACGTTTCTGTGAAACCCTAGCATCTTGGAGACACCGAATCACATCTCGGTCTGACCGTAATGGTGTGATTTGGTTCTGTTGAGTGCTTCGGTATCACCGAGATGATAAACTCGGTCGATACCCAATGCATTCTGTGAAACATAACAGTAATATTTGAACTCAATTTTCATGAAAAATTGTCTGCGTTTTGTGATGACTCATCTACTTCTCCCATACCTATCTATTCACAGGGTCTGTTTGCAAGATGTCAAGTGCCAGTGAGAGCCAGAATGTGTCAGAATAGCATGAGGATCTTCGTGAGGGATCTAGTCTTGAGGGCACCTATTATGAAGGAGCGAGGAGCTTACTTGAACTGCCCAAGGCTGCCAAGAGGACCAGAAAGAGAACCTCAAATCATGAGGATGCGGATTTTGTGGCAAGTGAGGCCACATCAAAGAAGAAGAAAGTGGTGCTTACTAAGGAGTATGGCCCGACAGCTGGCTCAAGACCTTCAGGCAGTGCCAAGGAGAGAACTGCAGTGTGAAAAGTCCCACTCTCCAAGGCAGATAAGGCTACAGCTCCAAGGGAACGCATGACTTTCACACTTAAGGAGTGATACGTCTCCAACATACCTATAATTTTTTATTGTTCCATGCTGTTATATTATCAATCTTGGATGTTTTATATTCATTTTCTAGAAACTTTATATCATTTTGTGGGACTAACCTATTGACATAGTGCCCAGTGACGGTTGCTATTTTTTGCTTGTTTTTTACTTTGCAGAATATCAATACCAAATGAAGTACAAATGCCACAAAACTTTTTGGAGATTTTTTTCTACCTGGAAGACACCCAGGGAGCCAAAGGAGCACATGGGAGGAGGCCCGTGGGGCCCACTAGGCACCAGGGCGCGCTAGAGGCCCCTAGCGCCCCGGTGGGTAGTGGAGCCTAGGGGAAGCTTCTTGACCTACATCCCCCTCTATAAATACTTTAAAACCCCCAAAACCCTAGGGAGTCGAGGAAATACAGTTTCCACCGCCGCAAGTTCCAGAACCATGAGATCCAATCTAGAGGCCTTTTCGGCACTCTGTCGGAGGGGGCAACGACCACACAACGGTTCTTCATCATCCATGTTACCCCTTCGATGATGCGTGCGTAGTTTACCACAGACCTTCGGGGTCCATAGCTAGTAGCTAGATGCCTTTTTCTCTCTTTTTGATGTCCAACACAATGTTCTCCTCGATGTTCTTGGAGATCTATGTAACTCTTTTTTTGCGGTGTGTTTATTGGAATCTGATGAATTGTGAATTTATGATCAGTTCTATCCATGAATATTATTTGTGTCTTTACTGTACTTATATGCATGATTGTTAGAGCCTCGTATTTCTTCTCCGAAATTTTGGTTTGGTTTGGCCAAGTAGATTGATTTTTCCTGCCATGGGAACAGGTGCTTTGTGATGGGTTTGATCTTGCGGTGCTCAATCTCAGTGACAGAAAGAGACATGAAACGCATGTATCGTTGCTATTAAGGGTAACAATATGGGGTTTATTCCTACATGAATAGATCTTGTCTACATCATGCCATTGTTCTTATTGCATTACTC
This sequence comes from Triticum urartu, assembly GCF_056163025.1. Taxonomy (NCBI): domain Eukaryota; kingdom Viridiplantae; phylum Streptophyta; class Magnoliopsida; order Poales; family Poaceae; genus Triticum; species Triticum urartu. The sequence continues at coordinate 239,712,325 of NC_141878.1, read as the reverse complement.
CATTTTTCCATGAACTTAATACACTAGATGCATGCTGGATAGTGGTCGATGTGTGGAGTAATAGTAGTAGATGCAGAATCATTTTGGCCGACTAATCTTGGGCGTGATGCCTATATACATGATCATTGCCTTGGATATAGTCATGATTATTCACTTTTCTATCAATTGCCCAACAGTAATTCGCTTACCCACTGTATGTTATTTTTTGAGAGAAGCCTCTAATGAAAACTATGACCCTCGGGTCTATTTTCCTATCATATTAAACCAAAATACCTTGCTGCAATTTTTTTATTTTTTGTTCTTGCTACACCTATTTACCAAAACCTATACAATTAAATCTATCTCAATACCACATAGGTATTGACAACACCTCTTACGCGTTGGGTTGCAAGTTTTTGTTGTTAGTGTGCAAGTGTTGTTTACATAGTGTTGCTTGGTTCTCTTACTGGATTGATAATCTTGGTTTCATAACTGAGGGAAGTACTTACCTTTGCTGTGCTGCATCATCCTATCCTCCTCGGGGAAATACCAACGCAGTGCAAGCAATCAGGAAGAATTTTTGGTGCCGTTGCCGGGGAGACATCATCAACAATCAGGTACCTACACATAAACTCTAATATCCTTCCAATTACTTTATTTGCCATTTGCCTATCGTTTTCCTCTCCCCCACTTCTAAAACGTTTTTGCAAAAATACAAAAATATTTTTCGTTGCCCTTTTTCTTGGTTGATCTTTGTTTGCTTAAGATCTTGTTTGCGTGGATACTATGTCTCAATTAAAATACCAAATTGTGTGATTTTTCCAATACTAATAATAATGATTTTATTAGTATCCCTATTGCTCCTCCCACCGCTAGTGTGGAGTCTTATCATATTAATGCCGCTTTGTTGTATCTTGTTATGAAAGAGCAATTTTCCGGTAATCCTAATGAGGATGTCGCGTCCCATCTAAACACTTCCGTAGAATTGTGTGAGATGCAAAAGAAAAAAGATGTGGACAATGATATTGTGAAATTAAAATTATTTCCTTTCTCTTTGTGGGATCATTCAAAAATTTGGTTTTCATCTTTGCCACATAATAGTATTGATGCTTGGGATAAGTGCAAAGATGCTTTTATTACTAAGTATTTTTCGAGCACCAAAATTATTTCCCTTAGAAACCAAATTATGAATTTCAAGAAACTTGAGCATGAACATGTTGCACAATCTTGGGAAAGAATGAAATTAATGCTAAGAACTTGTCCTACTCATAGTTTAAATCTATGGATGATTATACAAAAAAATATGCGGGATTGAATTTTGTTTCTAGAAATATTTTATTCCGCCACGAGTGTTACTTTTATGGAGATTACTTTGGGAGAAGCTACTAAATTAATAGATAATATCATCGCAAATTATTCACAATGGCATACCGGAAGAGCACCAACTAGTAAAAAAGTTAATCCTGTTGAAAAAATCAGTACTTTGAGTGAAAAAATTGATGCACTTATGAAATTGTTGCTAGTAAAAATGCTCGTATTGATCTTACTGATGTGCCTTTTTCTACTTTGATTGAGCAAAATAACGATCCAGTAGATGTGAATTTTGTCTCGCGAAACAATTTTAACAACAATGCTTATAGAGGTAATTTTAATCCTAGGCCTTTTCCTGCAAATTCCTCTAATAATTATGGCAATTCCTATGGTAATTATTATTCTAATAATAATAGTATTCCCTTTGACCTTGAGAGTAATTTTAAAGAATTTATTAATGCGCAAAAAGTTTTCAACACTACGATAGAAGACAATTGAATAAGACTAATGATATGTCTAGAAGGATTGATAGAATTACACATGATGTAGAAAGTCTCAAGATTAAAATTTTCCCACCAAGTTTGATGAATCAATTAAGGCTTTATATGTTTCCATGGATGAAATTAAGAAGAGAACCACTCCGCTAAGAGCTAAAGGAGAATTTCTAGAAAAAGCGTTTCCGCCCGATTTTTTCCGTAGTAACGATGAAGATGTTAAAATGATTGGTGTTTCTTCTATTGATTCCTTGTTTAGTAATATTAAAATTGATGGTAAGATGACTGAAGAAGAGTCACCTTTAGTTAGAAGGCATTCTCATAATTCGGAGGGTGAAAACTTTAGCTAGTGATGTGCCACTCTTTTGGATTACAAAGATTTTAATTGTGATAGTTGTTATTTGATTGCGTGTATTTCTTTGTTGCATTCCATTCTAAATTGACCCAATGCATATGAACAAAATTAAGCTTTTACTAAACATATTGTAGAAGCGATGATGAAAGCTTTAGAAGAAAAGCTAGGATTAGATTTAGTTCCTAGAAAATTATATGATGAATGGGAACCAACAATTAAAGTCAAGATAAAAAATTATGAGTGCAATGCTTTATGTGATTTGGGTGCTAGTTTTTCCACAATTCCGAAATCTCTATGTGATGTGCTAGGTTTTACCAAGTTGGAAGAATGTTCTCTTAATTTGCACTTGGCGGATTCTACTATTAAAAAGCCTTTGGGAAGAATTAATTATGTTCTTATTCTTGCAAATAGGAACTACATGCCTATAGATTTATTGTTCTTGATATTGATTGTACTCCGTGTTGTCCCATAATATACTTGGTAGACAATTTTTGCGAACTATAGTTGTCGTGATTGATATGAAAGAAGGGAATATAAAATTTCAGTTTCCATCGAGAAAGGGTATGGAACACTTCCCTAGAACTAGAATTAAGTCACCATATGAGTCAATCATGAGGGCAACCTTGGAGCAAGAACTAAAGAAGACAATACTTGAATCTATGCATTATGCCTAGTTAGGGGCATAAAACAATATCGCTTGTTGGGAGGTAACCCAATAATTATCCTTTAAATTTTTGTTTCTTTTCTGTTTTTCAATAAATACACAATTATGCCTCTGTTGTTATTATGCTTTCTATTTTTTTAGTTAGTGCATGTTTGTGCCAAGTAATGCCTTTAGGATGGCTTGGGTGATAGTTGACTTGATCCTGTTGGAAAACATAAACTTTTACATCTAGTAGCATAATTGTTAAAAATCACTGGAGCGACAAAAAATTCAGAGTTTTTTACAGAGGATTTATATACAAATTTCCTATATTGTCCTAATTTGTCAGAATTTTTGGAGTTACAGAAGTATGGTTAAAGTACACATTACTATAGACTGTTCTGTTTTTGACAAATTCTGTTTTTGTTGCATTGTTTGCTTATTTTGATGAATCTATGGATTATATTCGGGGGGGGTATAAGCCATAGTAAAGTTAGAATACAGTAGGTATAATGCGATAATAAAATATGAATGGGTTTGCAATAGTACTTAAAGTGGTGATTTCCTTTATTATACTAACGAATCTCACGAAGGTTTTGTTAAGTTATGTGTAATTGAAGTTTTCAAGTTTTGGGCGAGATCACGATAGATGAAGGAATAAGGAGTGAAAAGAGCCTAACTTGGGAATGCCCATGGCACCCAAGGTAATATTCAAGGAGTACCAAGCAACTAGGCTTGGGGATGCCTCGGAAGGCAACCCCTCTTTCTTCTAATGGCCATCGGTAATTTTACATGGAGCTATATTTTTTTGTCACATGTCATGAGTTTTGCTTGGAGCGGCTTGTATTATATGAGTCTTTGATTGTTTTGCATTTTAGTTTGTCACAATATCCTTGCTGGACACACCTATTTGAGAGAGCCATAATGATGCTATGATTTGTTAGAATTGCTCTATGTGCTTCACTTTTATATTTTTGAGCACGGTGGTGGTTTGATGTTTGAAGAAATGCTCTCATGATTCACTTAGATTATTTTGAGAGTTAGTAATTTTGAAGAAATACTCTCATGCTTCACTTATATTATTTTGAGAGTTGAAAATTTTGAAGAAATATTTTGAAGAAATATTTTGAGAGCTTGAAAAGTAGCAATGGTAATATATGAATGTAGTGCCAAAGTGATAGATATTTAAGACAGATATAATAAAAACTTTGATGAAGATCATTGGATAATATAAACTTGATTCCTTGTAATAGTTTTGATATATGGAGATAGTAATATGCGAGTAATGTTGGTGAGTAATTCTGCTTAGTAAGAATATTGGTGTTAAGGTTGTGATTCCCTATGCAAGCACGAAAGTCAATAGTTATGCAATGAAGTTATATCCTACTTGTGGTGCATTATTCGGTGTTAGTTATGTTTAATGTTTGTTTATGATCGTTTTCGTTTCTTGGTTGGTTGCTTCCCAATCTATTTGCTAGTCTTAATTTGTACTTAGCGGGAATACTACTTGTGCATCTAACTCCTTAAGCCCAAAGTTGTGCCAAATGAGTCCACCATACCTACCTATATGCGGTATTTCCATGTCGTTCCAAGTAAATTTGTATGTGCTAACTCTAATTTTCAAAATGAATTTCCTTTTTGTGTGCCCGTACCACTCATGAAGCGACAAGGGGTGGCCAATATTTTCCATGCTAGACAAGTTATTCTCAAGATGAGTGTTTATTCACTTGTCATTGCAATTTGTGGCAGGTAATAGGGATGCCTAGTCCCGAAATGAAAAAAAATATTTATATGTTGTCAATAAAAAAATTCTTAGAAAGTGTTGGTATGGAAGACATCTGTTGATACGGTTAGCCATGGATTTGTGAAAGAATGGTGGAAAAGGAAATAAACTTTATTTTATGTTTGGGAACCGTGGATGATTTATCTAGCATGAAAAGTATTGAGAATTCTCAATCGTTTTTGTTAACAGGAAAATCATGCCTCTCAAAATAATTTTATCTCTCAATTTAAGCTTTGACTCTGGCACATCTACAAATCTTTGCTTCCCTTTGCGAAGGGCCTATCTATTTACTTTATGCAATTTTTTATTTTATTGAGTCTCCATCTTCTCTTATAAAGAACCAACTAGGGAACACTATTATCATACTTATGCATTGGATATAGCTAATATTTGAGTGTGTTTCATGAATGGATCAATGATTGAGCATAATGGGCTAGGGATAGCTTTCTTTAGTGTTGATATTTTGAAAGACATGGTTGCTTGTTGATATGCTTGAATTTTGATGTCTTCATGTCAATTATAAAATATTACGTTGAATCATGTAAAAGTCCAAATGTCCATGCTACAAAAGAAAATAATATGTGATGAATATGTTAGGCAGCATTCCACATCAAAAATTATGTTTTATCATTTACCTACTCGAGGACGAGCAGGAACTAAGCTTGGGGATTCTGATACGTCTCCAACGTATCTATAATTTTTGATTGTTCCATGCTGTTATATTATCAATCTTGGATGTTTTATATTCAATTACTAGCAAGTTTATATCATTTTTTGGGACTAACCTATTGACATAGTGCCCAGTGCCAGTTGCTGTTTTTTGCTTGTTTTTTTACTTTGTAGAATATCAATACCAAACGAAGTCGAAATGCCACGAAACATTTTGAAGATTTTTCTCTGCCCAGAAGACGCCTAGGGAGCCAAACGAGCACACGGGAGGAGGCCCATGGGGCCCACTAAGCGCCAGGGCGTGCCAGAGGCCCCTGGCGTGCCCTGGTGGGTAGTGGAGGCCATGGGAAGCTTCCTGCCCTAGCTCCACCTCTATAAATACTGTAAACTCCCAAACACCCTACAGGAGTCAAGGAAATATAGTTTCCGCCGCCGCAAGTTCCAAAACCACGAGATCCAATCTAGAGGCCTTTTTCGGCACTCTACCAGAGGGGGCAACGATCACGGAGGGGTTCTTCATCATACTTGTTGCCCCTCCGATGATGTGTGAGTAGTTTACTACAGACCTACGGGTCCGTAGCTAGTAGCTAGATGGCTTCTTCTCTATTTTTGATCTTCAATACAATGTTCTCCTCGATGTTCTTGGAGATCTATTTGATGTAAATCTTTTTTCCGGTGTCTTTGTTGGGACTCGATGAATTGTGAGTTTATGATCAGTTCTATCCATGAATATTATTTGTGTCTTTTCTGAACTCTTATATGCATGATTGTTATAGCCTCGCATTTCTTCTCCAAAATTTTTGTTTGGTTTGGCCAACTAGATTGATTTTTCTTGCCATGGGAAGAGGTGCTTTGTGATGGGTTCGATCTTGCAGTGCTCAATCTCAGTAACAGAAAGAGTCATGACACGCATGTATCGTTGCTATTAACGATAACATGATGGGGTTTATTCCTACATGAATAGATCTTATCTACATCATGTCATCGTTCTTATTGCATTACTCCATTTTCCAAGAACTTAATACACTAGATGCATGCTGGATAGCGGTCGATGTGTGGAGTAATAGTAGTAGATGCAGAATCGTTTAAGTCTACTAATCTTGGACATGATGCCTATATACATGATCATTGCCTTGGATGACGTCATGATTATTCGATTTTCTATCAATTGCCCAAAAATAAGTTGTTTACCCACCCTATGCTATTTTCTTGAGAGAAGGCTCTAGTGAAAACAACGACCCTCGGGTCTATTTTCCTACCATATTAAGCCAAAATTACCTTGTTGCATTATTTATTTATTTATTTTATTTCGTGTTCTAGCTTGACTTATTTACCAAAACATATACAATTTAATCTATCTCAATATCGTGGAGGGATTGACAACCCCTCTTACGCGTTGGGTTGCAAGTTTTTGTTGTTTGTGTGCAGGTGTTGTTTACATAGTGTTTCTTGGTTATCCTACTGGATTGATAACCTTGGTTTCATAACTGAGGTAAATACTTACCTTTGCTATGCTGCATCATCCTATCCTCTTTGGGGAAATACCAACACAGATACAAGCAATCAAGGAGCCAAGTGATACAAAAGCTGTTGCAGGAAAGAACAATAATAGGGCTAGGAAGACTACTGCCTATGTCATTGGTAAATGCTCATGGTTGCTGATGAGGAGGATGAGGAGGAACCAACAGCTGATGCACCTCTAGCCAAGACTAAGAATCTCATGTCTGATGCAACGAAGTCTGCTGCCCCCATGATGTCGCTTGAAGCTACATTGGTATTTCCCCAAAGAGGAAGGGATGATGCAGCACAACAGCGGTAGGTATTTCCCTCAGATATGAAACCAAGGTTATCGAACTAGTAGGAGAGCCAAGCAACCCAATGTAAACAACCCCTGCACACAAATAACAACACCTCGCAACCCGACGTGTTAAAGGGGTTGTCAATCCCTTTCGGGTAACAGCGCCTCAAACTATGCGTGGACGGGAGAAGGTGGTGATAGATTGAAATAATAGATCACAAATAAACCCCATTGCAGCAAAGCATTTTTGGGGTTTGGTTTAATAGATCTGAAAATAAAAGCAAATAAAAAGTAGATCGCAAAGGCAAATATATGAGAAAGAAGACCCGGGGGCCGTAGGTTTCACTAGTGGCTTCTCTTGAGAAAATAAGCAAACAACGGGTAAACAAATTACTGTTGGGCAATTGATAGAACCTCAAATAATTATGACGATATCCAGGCAATGATAATTACATAGGCTTCACATCCAAGATTAGCAGACCGACTCCTGCCTACATCTACTACTATTACTCCACACATCGACCGCTATCCAGCATGCATCTAGTGTATTAAGTTCATGGAAAAATGGAGTAATGCAATAAGAACGATGACATGATGTAGACGAGATATGTTTATCTATGGCGATAGATGCAGATCCCATCTTTTTATCCTTAGTAGCAACGATTCATACGTGTTGGTTCCCTTTCTGTCACTGGGATCAAGCATCGTAAGATCGAACCCACTACCGGGCACCTCTTCCCATTGCAAGATAAATAGATCAAGTTGGCCAGACAAAACCAAATATCAGAGAAGAAATATGAGTCTATAAGAGATCATGCATAAAAGAGATCAAAGAAACTCAAATACTTTCATGGATATAAAAAGATAGATCTGATCATAAACTCAAAGTTCATCGGTACCAACAAACACACCGCAAAAGATTTACATCACATGGATCTCCAAGAGACTATTGTATTGAGAATCAAGAGAGAGATGAAGCCATCTAGCTACTAACTACGGACCCGAAGGTCTACAAAGAACTACTCACGCATCATCGGAGAGGCACCAATGGAAGTGGTGAACCCCTCCGTGATGGTGTCTAGATTGGATCTGGTGGTTCTAGACTCTGCGGCGGCTGGATGAATATTTCATCGACTCCCCTAGGGTTTTGGGAATATTGGGGTATTTATAGAGCAAGGAGACGTTCCGGGGGGCAGCCGAGGTGGGCACAACCCACCAGGGTGCGCCTGGGCCTCGTGGCGCGCCCTGGTGGGTTGTCCCATCCTCGGGACTCCCCAGGTGCAACCAGGTCCCAATATCTTCCATCTGGTCCATAAAAATTTTCCATAAAGTTTCGTGGCATTTGAACTCCGTTAGATATTGATTTCCTACGATGTAAAAAACATGGAAAAAATAACAACTGGCACTTGGCACTATGTCAATAGGTTAGTACCAAAAATGATATAAAATGACTATAAAATGATTATAAAACATCCAAGATTGATAATAAAACAGTATGGAACAATCAAAAATTATAGATACATTGGAGACGTATCACCCCACTAAGTCCAAGCCCAAAGCTCCAGCGACGAAGAGATCAATGAGGAACATTTCAACTAGTGAGAAGAACAAGGCCCTAGTGCTTGAGGCTGAGATTGATGATGAGCCACTAGTGTTCAGAAGGTTGAGACGCAAGATCCTAGACCATGATAACACACATCCTGTTGCAGAGAACATGATGCTTAAGAAGGACAAGGGCCTGTGTCAGTCGAGATTGTCCGATTCGTATGCTGCAAGGAGAAGGACTGCATGTGATTATCGTTTCCACGCATGAGAGCAACAAGACTTATATGAGACAGTGTTGCTTGATAAGAAGCCCATAGTCAGTGACTTGAAGTGGGTGGACTGGAAGTACATTAATGCAAATGAGGACCACTTCCCCCACGTTCATGAAAGCTTCAAGAGTGCAGGTGCTGCAGATTTTGTTGGGAAGAAGCTCACAAGATGGAATGATGAGATGATCATGTAATTCTATCCCACTTCACACTTTTACCCTGATGGCAGAATTGTATGGATGACTAAAGGATCCAGATACCAGTCAACCATCTCTGAATAGGTTGATCTTCTTGGTGCTCTAGAAGAGGAGAATGACATTGATGTCTATGGAAAACCCAAGATGGATCACAACTCTATGGCTAACATGTACAAGCCCATCCCTGGAAAAGATGTTGAAACTCATAAGTTTGGTTCCGTGAAGCATTTGCTCGCTGGTTTGGCCACCACCAACACAATCTTGAGGCACACTCTTTTCCCCAAGTCTGGAGATGACAAGATGATCCGTGGCCACTCCATCAACTTGCTACATTTGTTTGACACACCACGGAAGTTCAAGGTAATGAGACTTATTGTTGAGATAATCAAGAGAACCATAGCTGACCAAAAGAGATCTTCTTGATTTGCTCCTCACATTCAGTTGCTCATCAACTCCAAGGTTGGAATGAGTGTCTTTGTCAAAACCGGCCGATCTCTGGCAGCGGGTCCCGAACTATGCGTCTGAGGATCGAAGGTAACAAGGGACATAGGGAACACGACGTTTACCCAGGTTCGGGACCTCTTAATGGAGGTGAAACCCAACATCCTTCTTGATTATATTTGATGAGTATAGGGGTTACAAGAGTTGATCTACCTTGAGATCGTGATAGCTAAACCCTAGAAGCCTAGCTTGTATGAATTCTGATGATGCGTATGGACTAAACCCTCCGGTTTATATATACACCAAAGGGGTACAGAGGCGGTTTACAAGGGAAGGAAACAATACATCCGGCCTCCAATCTTGCTCTCCACGCATCCAGGAGTCCTATCCGAACACAGGGAATAATCTTCCAATCTATCTTCACGGCCCATCAGACCGACCCATGCTTGAATAGGCCGGACACCTAAGGACCCCCGAATCCAGGTCTCCCTCCGTTGCCCCGAACTTCCCTTCAATGAAGACGTAGTATCCGGCTTATGTCTTCGGCTTTGCAAGGCAGGTTCTTCACTATACTTCAGACCAACAACAGTCTGGTTCTGACCTATATATTTTGCCTTTATGACTCCGTCCTGTTGTCGCTTCGATTTCCGCGTGTCGGGTGAATACAAACGGTCCATGATTTTTTGCATATAAGCCCCTCATCACACTCGGATGACATCTATATAAGGAGATTTAGATCCCCAAATGCCATCTCACATCGCGCATAAGAAAAACCGTCAAGATTAGCTATGAAAAAGGCCTTCCAACATGGCCAGTGCCCTAGGCTCCTCTTCGCGCCCCCATGGCCCTTAAGAGGGTGATTGGCAGAGTTGCTCAGTGCCTCATCTTCAGCTGAGTCAACTCCAGATGCAGGGCTATCTTCCCCTCGCAGATCTAGTCTCCGTTCGAGGGGGATTGGCCTCAATCGGCAATGATGTGATGGCTAAGAATTTCCCCAACCCCAATAAGGAGGAGAGGGTGTGATTTGTCCCATTCCTATTGTGGGTCCTAGGATTTCCAATCCATCCCTTTCTTAGGGGCCTATTGGAATTTTACGACATCCAACTGCACAACCTTACCGCAGGTTCGATTAAGCACATCTCAGGTTTTGTTGCCCTCTGGGAACTGTTCTTAGGCATTGAGGCCCATTTTGAACTATGGAGGAAGTTCTTTTGCCCCGTTCCCTGCCATCAAGGAGGCTCCATATTTGAAGTGGGCGATGCCGAAGTATGGCGTATAGCTGGATCCGAATACAGCATAGGAACTCCCAAAGAGGTATACCCACAGTGGTCTTCAGAATGGTTCTACATGGATGACGTCCCACTGCTAGACCCAGTTCGGCGCGACCTTCCCGAATTTTCCAGCGCTCCTTTAAAGAAGTGTTTCAACTGGCATCCCGGAAGTCCCAAGGAGGAAGACCGTGCGGAAATAATGGTTGGTTAGCAAGGTCAGGTTACTAGCCCTTACCGAGCTCTCTATTGTCGAAGTTATGCCTATTGTAATAAAGAGGTGCGCCCAGCCTCTCCAATCCAGAGTAACCCCCTCATGGTGTTACAAGGGAGAAGATGACCCATCCCGTTATAGACAGAAGGGTTCGGATACCCCTGCCGAACTGGCCACAATCTTGGCTGATTTGTATAAGGGTGAAAAAGAAGATTTCCTCTGCTTAAACAGCCGGGAAGGCTATTCCATGTACAAACCCATTGAATGGGTAAGACTTCGATTATCTATGTTGCCTTATTGCTATTACGGCGTGCTAACCCAATTTGTTCTGTGTTAAAACAGTCATGGCGGAAGATGATCGAGGACGTTCATTGTCCTGCCCCACAGCCAGAGGACCATAATCGCGATGAAGACCCTAGCTTTTGCGAGGATCCGTATATATACATAGAGTTTGATGACGGGGTATTTTATCAAGAGAGCTTTGACGGCTCGGAAGTGGCTATCAGCGCCGACTACCCGTGCCCCTATCCATTCTCCATAGTAAGTTTCCGGAGGGCCCTTAAAAGGAAGTCCCTAATTGCACCTTTATCCATTATACTAATCTGGACTTTAATAGGATCAGCGCTCGGTGGACCGCACCTCCTCAAGGGCGGCCCCTACGCAGGGTAGTCGTTCAAAACGAAATGGGACCGGCAGCGCTGCAGAAACCTCACAGCCTTCCAAGAGGTATGTGTGCTTAATACATGCCTAGGCATGAGTCCGGATTGTTTAAAGTCTCCTTTTATCCTTGATGTCAGGAGAAACACACGGCAGACAGTGGGAAAACGCCCTGTTAGCCGAATGTCCGCCAATCCGGTGCCGGACTCGCCAGCTAGGACGAGAGCCGATGTAATGCCAGTTCCGCCGCCTCATGAGCATTCAGACGACGTATCTGTCATGAATTCCGAAGTGGAGAGCGTGATGAATCATCGTCGATTGAAAGAGGCCATGCGCGCTCCGGCCTTTTCCAAGCAAGAGTTTACCGCACTCAGCTCGGTGGAGGCATATATCCGAGCCGTTCGAGACAGACTTGCCGGAGTCATTCAGTTGTTCTCAAAGGATATATAGGTAAAAATTTATGCAATTTTGATAGTCATATGTCAGTAGCCCCCGGGACTTGAAGCGGTGAGGCCAACCGATTTAAGGATCGATATGAACCGCATGTTCTCAAAGAGAAGAATACTACGCTATCCCAGGAGCTAAAGATTAATCAGACGTAGCTAAATGCCGTCGCCCCCGAACTGGTGGAAATGAAAAAGGCCGCAGTGATCACGTTCGGAAAGAAAAACACGAGGAGGAAAAAGACAAACAATCCGAAGAAATAGAGAGCTTAAGGGCTCAGTTATCGGCCGCGCAGAAAGAAAATGAGAAGCTGAAGGGCGGCATGTTTGGTATGTCTTCCTTTCTTACTGAAAACCACCCTAGGGGCTCATGTTTAGTCCATAATTCAGAACATCATGACTCTGTTGCTGCAAGCCTGTTAGCTGGTCGACCGGAAGAAGAAGTATCCAGACTTCAAGGCGACATGCTGAAGGAACTGTCAGTGGTACATGCTTGGCCCCAGAAACCCATGCAGAGTATGGTGAAGGCATTTATGGCCATCTGATACCCCTCCAGAAAGTATGGAGGACTTGGCAGACCTGTTCAAAGGTGCCCGGCACCGGTTTGAGCTATGGAAGACATTGGGGTAATCTATGCATAGGGGTTGATGCATGTTTTCGTCCTTGTTTCTCTGGTAGCAATCTTGGGGCACTCTTTGAGGTTCTTTGTGTTGGGTTCAACTAGTAAAAATGCCCGTGCATTGCAACGGGTATAAAAAATGAGTTTAAAATAATGTACCATTCAAACAGCTTTGCAAGTAGCTAAACAATGTCCTTTTGACTTGAGCAAAATAGTATTAAAAGTATTCAAAAGTACCAAATGTGATTTTAGAATTAAAAAAAATAAAAGTGTCCAGCCCTCTCCTATTGTAGAATCACATGGGATTTACATTTTTTCTTGGGACCAGTGATCTTTCCTCTCTCGTCATGTTTTCATGTCTCCTATTTCTTTTTCTCCACTACTAATAATGAAGTGACTGTTCCTATAAATCCAAATTGCATCTCTCTTACGGCCTTTTTCGTGTTTATTTAGGCTTTCTTTTATCTATTCAACCTGACGACCATGTGAATAAAATCAGAATTCTGCCAGCAACCACCATTACGACCTGTCCCAGCCTAGTAAACTAATACAACATGTACTTGCACGATCCGACCCTTTTGATCAAGTTCAAGTTCCAATAATTCACCTTTTTAACTTGATCTTCCATATCATTAACCAGCTTCTCAACTTGTTTTTCTTTGTCTTATTTTTCAGATTTGTTTTGGTGGTTGCAACAACATCACTACTCATTTACCAAAACTGGAGCATGATTCTTGAGCATCACATTGTTCTCATCTTCTCCTTGACGATGTTCTGCAGCTTCCTGCCAGGATCTAGCTGACTACACCTCCAAGCAAAACCAATTATGCTGAAAAGTTGATTCTTTCTCTTCATTAGGCCCAGCAGAGTTGGGAAGGAGCCCGACTACAGTCTAAATCACGTGCTCGACAAATTAGCAGGGAACTAACCTAGCGATGCCAACCTGAGCCTCTGAACCTCCAGCTCCATCTCGTCGCCACATAGAAGGCCAGCAAATAAGCACAAGAAGAGAAGCATCGTCTCGGCGAGTGGGGCCCCACGGTGGCCTCTCTTGTAATCTGCTGAGCAGGCACTTGCTCGTAGATCATGTCATGCGATGGTGGCTGCTACAACGACTGTGTGTACTGTGGCATCGGGGGCGACACCGCTGCCTAGTGTCTGATGATCGACATGCCTAGTTTGCGCCTCCGTCATGTCTGTCGTCCCGAATGGCCCTGCCCCTTTTCTGGATCGTGCGCCACTGCAGCTTCTGTCGTTGTGCTCCTCCAAGGCGGTGCCGGCCTTCTTGGAAGAGACATAAGTGGCTGCTGCCGCTCGCCTGCACGACGACCGGACTTTGAGCCTAAGGCATGCCTGGTTGCTTGCGACATAGCTTGGTAGCCTGATGCACCAGGATGTTGTCATTATTGTTCTCAGGCACTGCCTACTCAGGGGCAAGCACTCCTTCAAATTCGAATCTGGCATCCCCGTAAGAGAGGAATATGCTAGAAATTTGCACGTTAATCCAAAACATATGACCATTTATTAGATAGGAATATGCAATGTTGAACTGGAATTTAAATGTTTTGGTTGGAACTAAACTCGGGACCTCTCTTATTTTTACATATTTTTGATGCGAGCAAAACCATGTATATATATAAATTAAATCAATACAGTTTATTTCACAAAAGCACACAATACAGTAATTTAGGATATAGAATTATAGATCATAGGTTGCTATAGAATCTAAGCATTTAATAGGAACATATTTTCACTCATGCTTCCATAACAATTTGACAGTGGGAATCTTGTAAGAACTTCATTTTCAGTGATAAAAACGAGAAATTATCAATTCCTAAGCCTTTGCTAGAACCCAGTAATGATTTATAATAAGGATGGTCTAGCAAGAGCTAGATCACCACCACCTATGAAATTTCGTCAAGCATATGATGTACAACAACCAACAATGGTGGAGCAAAGTGAGTTGTACCTGAATAGTGCCCGACCGAAGCGACTCAGTCTGAGATTTCGTAGCCACATCCATGGCAAGTGTGCATGGCCTCACCATGAGCGAGAGAGGGCACCAAAGCCATTCTGGCTCAAATAGGATGAAGGCGTGAGTGGTAGGAGAAGCACATGCCCCTGGTCGTTGTGTAGACAGCTCTGTACAGCAAATACAATACAAATAATTGTTGTAATTGTCAGCTGAATAGCAAATTCAGTTATAATTTCATGTCAATATAAAACCCCAATTTAATCAGATTAATAAATCTTCTTTTTACCAAAAAATAAACACAAGCGCTAGAACAATAGTTGTACATAAAAAAAGTACAGATGCACTTGAATAGATCCACACGAACATAGCGAAACGAAGAGTTGAGTCAGTAACCTGACCATGATCCTGAGATCATGCTATGCATCTGGAGGCGACTTCATCATCACCATGGAGTAGAGCTACAGAACCATAGAACAACATCTCTCCTCATGGGAACTGGGGTGAGTGGAACACGTGGAGGAGCATCATATCAGGTCACATAAGGCGCGATGTCAAGCACGCCAGCAACCAACAATGCCATGGAGAAGAAACATAGCAGAAGTAGCTGAGCAAGGAAGTAGTGAATAGTGAATCCATGGAAAGGTCAACGCAGTAGCTTGGACCAATGGAATTGATGGCCATTAGATGGGTCTGCGAAAGCGAATTGGGTGGTGCTTGGCTAGGGTTTTTCTTCGCAATGTTCGTCTTCTTTAGGATTGCACTCCGTCGCCACACTTCCTCGTGGTCTTCTCCGCCCCGCTAGATACCTCCCCTGCTTCTCAGGCCATCTAGTGGTCTCATGTTACTCGATGGCCTCACTACCCAGTAGCTACTTCATTTTAACAATGGGATCCGATCTTGTTTAGAGAGAAGATTGTGTCAATGAAAACTACAAAACACATGAATCATCAAGAAAACAAATAGCAGTACATCAGAACCAAGATAAGAAATAAATAAGAAGAAAGGAACTTGCAGAAATCAATGGCTTATGCAAGCATAATCTACAAAATATGTTTGTCAAGAGAAATCTGAAAACGAAACTGCTTGTGTGACCTTAATACGAATTAAATTGCTGAAACAAATACTTTTGTCAAAACAAATCTGAAAACTAAACTTCTTGTGTGACTAACTCGAAATAAATTGCTGAACCTCAGTATAGTGGAAAAGATATTAATAATGTACAGGGTAAGACTTCCAATCGTCATGTTTGTTAGCATGCATAACAATGTGACTCCCAGGATGCACCAACAACCCGAAAAAATTAGAGATGGAAGGCATGAATTCCTAATACAAATAACATGATAGTCAAAAACTAATTCAAGCTGAATAGAATCAAATCCTATAGCTCATCCATCTTATAAGGTAAGGATCCTGCTTCCAAAATCTATTTTTCTCTGCAAATTCAGATGACCATTATAGGAATAATTAATACATGGCATGGCCATAAATTATAAATGGAACAAAATTTGTTGAAGCAAGAACTTGAGCAACAATTTCCAACTGTGTGGGTTACCTCTGATCTTTGTGGGGATGAGAAGGTCCTCTGTGAAGGACGAAGCGGCCACAGTGGATCCATGACCTGAGATGGTATCCTGTAGGTGCATAACCATAGAACATAGAACATGCTTGCCAAAAGACCGCAGCACCTCTGATTGCTCAATTCGGTCGGATGAAGGTAAACACCAAATAAAACTAAAAAGGCACAACAAAGATAAAAGAAAAAAAGGTGCAACAAAAACGAAAAGCATGCATATATATCTCGCCATGAGTGCCCAGATTTTGTTGGAGCGGTTGTGTCTAGGGACAAAAAAGGGCAACACCTAACTGTAACTTCATACATGTCATGATGGCCACATGTACATACTGAATCATTACCTTAGACATTGTTAATGAAAGATCGATAATTAGCACATTAAGTTTCAGTTTGTGTTTGTTTCATTATGTGTAGGTTTTCAGAAAAACAAATAGGATAATTCCTATCCTAATTGTGACTTTAGTTGCAATACCTCATGGAGAACCGGCACCCAGAGTTCCGTCGATGTTTGGAGCATCGTCGGACATGGTCTTTCGGTGAAGTAGGTGGAGGCGACATTGGACGTTTCCCGCACATCAACTTTGTCTCATGAACTTGCAATGCGATTTACTTGTGCTTCCACTCTAGGGTTTCTTCTTATGGCAGGGAAATTGGTGTGAAATCTAGGTTGGCTTGATAACCCACAAGTATAGGGGATCACAACAGTTTTCGAGGGTAGAGTATTCAACCCAAATTTATTGATTCGACACAAGGGGAGCCAAAGAATATTCTCAAGTATTAGCAACCGAGTTCTCAATTCAACCACACCTAGAAACTTAATATCTGCAGCAAAGTGTTTAGTAGAAAAGTAGTATGATAATAGTGGTAACGATAGCAAAAGTAATCGTAGCAAAAGTAATGTTTTTGGTAATTTGTAGTGATGATAACAATAGCAACAGAAAAGTAAATAAGCGAACAACAATATATGGAAAGCTCGTAGGCAATTGATCGGGGATAGAGAATTATGCCGGATGCGGTTCATCATGTAACAGTCAAAACCTAGGGTGACACAGAACTAGCTCCAATTCATCAATGTAATGTAGGCATGTATTCCGAATATAGTCATATACGTGCATATGGGAAAGAACTTGCATGACATCTTTTGTCCTACCCTCCCGTGGCAGTGGGGTCCTAGCGGAAACTAAGGGATATTAAGGCCTCCTTTTAATAGAGTACCAGACCAAAGCATTAACACATAGTGAATAGATGAACTCCTCAAACTATGGTTATCACCGGGAGTGGTCCCGATTATTATCACTTCGGGGTTGCCGGATCATAACACATAGTAGGTGTCTATAGACTTGCAAGATAGGATCAAGAACTCACACATATTCATGAAAACATAATAGGTTCAGATCTGAAATCATGGCACTCGGGCCCTAGTGACAAGCATTAAGCATAGCAAAGTCATAACAACATCAATCTCAGAACATAGTGGATACTAGGGATCAAACCCTAACAAAACTAACTCGATTACATGATAAATCTTGTTCTGGTAAATATGTAAATCCAGCATTCAAGTTTTCAGCAAATATTATGAACTAACCATATTCACAATAACTCTCAGGTCTCATGTTTACTCAATGGCATAATCAACTAGCGATCAATAATAATAAGTCTCGGTTGACAACACTTTCTCAAAACAATCATAATATGATATAACAAGATTGTATCTCGCTAGCCCTTTCTGAGACCGCAAAACATAAATGTAGAGCACCTTTAAACATCAAGGACTAACTAGACATTGTAATTCATGGTAAAAGAGATCCAGTCAAGTCATACTCAATGTAAACTAACAGTAATGAATGCAAATGACAGCGGTGCTCTCCAACTGGTGCTTTTTAATAAGAGGATGATGACTCAACATAAAAGTAAATAGATAGGCCCTTCGTAGAGGGAAGCATGGATTTGTAGAGGTGTCAGAGCTCGATTTTGAAATAGAGATGAATAATATTTTGAGCGGTATACTTTCATTGTCACCATAACAACCAAAAGATGGCGATATCTTCCATGCTACACACATTATAGGCGGTTCACAAACAGAATGGTCAAGTTTATACTCCCCCTCCACCAACAAGCATCAATCCATGGCTTGCTCGAAACAACGAGTGCCTCCAACTAACAAGAGTCCCCGTGGGAGTTTTGTTTGCAATTATTTTGATTTGATTTGCATAAAGCATGGGACTGGGCATCCCGGTGATCAGCCATTTTCTCATGAGTGAGGAGCGGAGTCCACTCCTCTTGAGATAACCCGCCTAACATTGAAGATACGGACAGCCCTAGTTGATACAAGAGCTATTCGAGCATACAAAACAGGATATTTATTTAAAGGTTTAGAGTTTGGCACATACAAATTTACTTGGAACGGCACGTAGATACCGTATATAGGTAGGTATGGTGGACTCATATGGAATAGCTTTGGGGTTTATGGGATTGGATGCACAAGCAGTATTCCCGCTTAGTACATGTGAAGGCTAGAAAAAGACTGGGAAGCGACCGGCTAGAGAGCGACAACAGTCATGAACATGCATTAAAATCAATGAACATTGAGTGCAAGCTTGAGTAGGATATAATCCACCATGAACATAAATATTGTGAAGGCTATGTTGATTTTGTTTGAACTACATGCGTGAACATGTGCCAAGTCAAGTCACTTAAATCATTCAGAGGAGGATACCACCCTATCATACCACATCACAACCATTTTAATAGCATGTTGGCATGCAAGGTAAACCATTATAGGCTCCTAGCTAATTAAGCATGGCATAAGAAACTATGATCTCTAATTGTCATCGCAAACATGTTTATTCATAATAGGCTGAATCAGGAACGATGAACTAATCATATTTACGAAAACAAGAGAGGTCGAGTTCATACCAGCTTCTCCCATCTCAATCAGTTCATCATATATCGTCATAATTGCCTTTCACTTGCACGACCGAATGATGTGAATAATAATAATAGTGCACGTGCATTGGACTAAGCTAGAATCTGCAAGCATTCAATAAACAGGAGAAGACAAGGCAATATGGGCTCATTTGTCAGACCAACAATAATGCATATAAGAGCTACCTCAACAATTTAATCATGGTCTTCTCCTATCGACCTCCAAAGAAAAGAAAATAAATAAAACAATTTACATGGGAAAGCTCCCAACATGCAAAAGAAGAACAGGAAACCTTTTTGGGTTTTCTTTTTAATTACTACTACAAGCATGGAAAGTAAACTAATTAAAAGCTACAACTAATTTTTTTTGTTTTTCTTAATGTTTATTAAACACACAAGAAGAAAGAATAAAAAGAGAAAATTAACTATCATGGATATTACAATGAAAAAGTATGAGCACCGACATCTAGCAATGAGTGTGTGAACATGAATGTAATGTCGGTGAGAAATACATACTCCGCCAAGCTTAGGCTTTTGGCCTAAGTTGGTCTATGGCCACGGTTGGCCTGGCGGATATCCATAGTAATAGTTGGGGTTGTACTGTGAAGAAGAAGACTCTGATTGCCACTGGTTGGCAATCATCTCCGGATCCCACTTGTAACTGTCATGGAGGATCAACTTGTGGTTCCGACTCTGGCTTTGTGGCTGATGTAGGGTTCTGGTAGGCGTGAATAGCCTTCAACGGAACAAGGTACTTGCCTGCAGATAAATCAAACGAGGAAGGAGCAGGCAGGGTAATAGCCTCAGGATGATGTTTATCAAAGAACAATTTGTATTTGAGCTCATTTTCCCTATTCTTAACAATAAAATCATGTGCTACCATACTCTTATAATCTAAATAAACAGGAGGCAGCATTTTTTCTTCCTTCTCATAATTCCTAATAGGTATGTTAAAATGTGCACCTAGGCGCAAGGCGAAGATGCCTCCAAAGATGGGGCCCTTATTACGGTTAAGATTTAACCGCTTTGCAATAATAGCACCCATGCTGAATGTATCATCACGAAATAAGGTGTGGCAAAAAATAACAGTATCAGGGGCACTCAGGTTTCCATAGTTTCCGCGCCCAATTAAGCATCTACTAGAAAATGTAGCAAAGTAACGTAGAACAGCAAAGTGTATGCTAGTAGTTCGTGCATCGGAAACCTTCCTCGTTTCCCCTACAGTGATGGTATCAATAAACCCATCCACATCGCCGCGATGTGGTTCCTCTATGATGCCCTCGAAAGGGATCAAACAAACCCGACAAAAATCACGAAGTGACATCTCCTTATGCTCATCATATAAATAAAACTCCACAGTAGGTGGTGAGCTCCTAGCATGGAAACGAAAGTTTTGCACAAAGATATTGGTGAGTAAGAGATACTGTTCACGCTGGTCGTGGAGGAAGGCGGTGAGGCCTGCATTCCCAACCTATTCATATAAATCATCAGAAATCCCAGCTTCTCTCAAGAAATCATCACAAGGCCATTCACACGGCCGAACCTCCGCGATGTGAGGCAGATTATATTTGGTCCTCTTTGCTTCTTCATTTTGCTTTTCCTTCGAGCTTCACCTCGATGAGCCCCTCAAAAATCTCTTCATTATTTTCTGAAAAATTCTGAAATTTTTAGTAACTCCAAATAAAAGTGAACCAAACTCAACAAAATTGATAGCAACTAGTCCTACAAGTGCCTAGAGCCTATATCATGCATCCAAACTACTTGGAACCACATAAATTTGACATGCAAGCTCAAGAACAGGGTCACCTAAGCAGCAAAAATATGCAATGAATAAAGCACTAGAACAAAAACTAATTGGACCAATGGGGGAGTCACACACCAAGGAACAATCCCCCAAAGCAGTTTTGAGAGAGGTGCTTTGAGCAAGGAGATCGAAAATCACAGCAAAATGAGCTACAACTCATGCTTGAGCTGGATAATGGTGTTTGTGGGAGGAAGAAGGAGTGTGTGGGTGCAGGAATAAGTGGAGGAGGGCCACCATGGGCCCACGAGGTAGGGGGCGCACCGAGGGGGGTAGGGAGCGCCCTCCACCCTCATGGCCACGTGGATGCCGCCCTGCTATGTTCTCAGTGCCAAATATTCTCAAATATTCCAGAAAAATCATATTTAAATTTCCGGGCATTTGGAGAACTTTTATTTTCGGGGTATTTTTATATTGCACGGATAATTCAGATAACAGACATAAAATACTATTTTTATTTTATTTAATATAAATAACAGAATGTGTAAAGAGGGTATAGAGAGTTGTGTTTTCTAAATTCATCCATCTCATGATCATCAAAAGGAATCCATTAACAACGTTGATCAAGTCTTGTTAACAAACTCATTCCGAATAACAAGGAACTGGAGAATTTTTGAATAACACTAGGTTACCTCAACGGGGATATGCACATCCCCAACAATAAGAATATTATATTTCTTTTTGACAGTAGGTAGAGGAAATTCAAAACCTCCAAAAATAATCGATGAAAATTTTCCAATAGAATTGATACTATGAACTTGAGGTTCTTTCCTCGGAAAGTGTACCGTATGCTCATTACCATTAACGTGAAAAGTGACATGGCGTTTGTTGCAATCAATAACAGCCACTGCAGTATTCAAAAAGGGTCTTCCAAGAATAATAGACATACTATCGTCCTCGGGAATATCAAGAATAACAAAGTCCGTTAAAATAGTAACGTTTGCAACCACAACAGGCACATCCTCACAAATACCGACAGGTATAGCAGTTGATTTATCAGCTATTTGCAAAGATATTTCAGTAGGTGTCAACTTATTCAAATCAAGTCTACGATATAAAGAGAGAGGCATAACACTAACACCGGCTCCAAGATCGCATAAATAGTTTTAACATAGTTTCTTTTAATGGAGCATGGTATAGTGGGTACTCCTGGATCTCCAAGTTTCTTTTGTATTCCACCCTAAAAGTGTAATTAGCAAGCATGGTGGAAATTTCAGCTTCTGGTATCTTTCTTTCGTTAGTAACAAATTCTTTCGTGTACTTAGCATAAGGATTCATTTTAAGCATATCAATTAATCACATATGCAAAAAGATAGGTCTAATCATTTTAGCAAAGCTCTCAAAATCCTCATCATCCTTTTTCTTGGATGGTTTGGGAGGAAAAGGCATGAGTTTCTGAACCCATGGTTCTCTTTGTTTACCATGTTTCCTAGCAACAAAGTCTTTCTTATCATAACATTGATTCTTTGATTGTGGGTTATCAAGATCAACAGCAGGTTCAATTTCTATATCATTATCATTACTAGGTTGAGCATCAACATGAACATTATCAGTTACATTATCACTAGTTTCATGTTCATTACTAGGTTGTGTTTCAGCATCAGAAATAGAAATATCATTTGGATTCTCAGGTGTTTTAGTAATACGTTCACTAGAAGCATGCAAAGTCCCATCATTCTTCTTTTTCTTCCTTTTAGAAGGACTAGGTGCATCTATATTATTTCTCTGAGAATCTTGCTCAATTCTCTTAGGGTGGCCTTCAGGATACAAAGGTTCCTGGGTCATTTTACTATTTCTACTAGCCACTCTAACAGAATAATCATTATTCTTACTATTCAATTCATTGAGCAAATCATTTTGAGCTTTAAGTACTTGTTCTACTTGAGTGGTAACCATAGAAGCATGTTTACTAATAAGTTTAAGTTCACCTTTGACATTAGCCATATAATCACCCAAGTGTTCAAGCATATCAGCACCGCGTTTTAATTCTCTACCAAAATAAGCATTGAAGTCTTCTTTCTTAATCATAAATTTATCAAACTCATCTAAGCATGGGCTAGCAAACTTAGTAAATGGGATTTTAGCTTTATCATGTCTATAGAGAGAATTTACCTTTACTACCTGTGTTGGATTTTCAAGACCATGTATTTCTTCAATATGAGATGGATTAAAATTATGCATTTCTTTGACAAGTGGTAAATTAAGACCATGTATTTCTTCAATAGGAGGTAAATTCTTAACATCTTCAGCTTTAATACCCTTTTCTTTCTTGGATTTGGTTGCCTCTTGCAAATCTTTAGGACTGAGAAATAGAACACCTCTCTTCTTCGGAGTTGGTTTAGGAATAGGCTCAGGAAGTGAAAAATTATTTTCATTAGTCAACATATTGTTTAATAGAATTTCAGCTTCATCCGATGTTCTTTCCCTGAAAATAGAACTAGCACAACTATCCAGGTAGTCTATGGAAGCATCGGTTAGTCCATTATAAAAGATATAAAGAATTTCATTTTTCTTAAGAGGATGATCAGGCAAAGCATTAAGTGATTGGAGAAGCCTCCCCCAAGCTTGTGGGACACTGTCTTCTTCAATTTGCACAAAATTATATATATCCCTTAAGGTAGCTTGTTTCTTATGAGCAGGGAAATATTTAGTAGAGAAGTAATAAATCATATCCTGGGGACTACGCACACAACCAGGATCAAGAGAATTAAACCATATCTTAGGATCACCCTTTAATGAGAACGGGAATATTTTAAGGATATAAAAGTTGCGAGTTCTCTCATCATTAGTGAACAGGGTGGCTATATCATTTAATTTAGTAAGATGTGCCACAATAGTTTCAGATTCATAGCCATAAAAAAGATTAGATTCAACCAAAGTAATTATATCAGGATCAACAGAGAATTCATAATCCTTATCAGTAACACAGATAGGTGAAGTAGCAAAAGCAGGGTCAGGTTTCATTCTAGCATTAAGGGATTGCTGCTTCCATTTAGCTAATAACCTCTTTTGATCATATCTATCATTTCAAGCTAAAATAGCTCTAGTAGATTGTTCATCCATAACATAACCCTCAAGAACAATAGGCAATTCATATTTATTAGGGGTAGAGTCTTCATCATCACTTTCATCAATATTATCAGTTTCAATAATTTCATTCTCTCTAGCCCTAGCAAGTTGTTCATCAAGAAATTCACCAAGTGGCATAGTAGTATCAAGCATAGAAGTAGTTTCATCATAAGTATCATGCATAGCAGAAGTGGCATCATCAATAATATGCGACATATCAGAGTCAATAGCAGAAGCAGGTTTAGGTGTCGCAAGCTTACTCAAAATAGATGGTGAATCAAGTGCAGAGCTAGATGGCAGTTCCTTACCTCCCCTCGTAGTTGAGGGATAAATCTTGGTTCTTGGATCTTTAAAGTTCTTCATAATGATAAGCAGATATAAATCCCAAGTGACTCAAAGAATAGAGCTATGCTCCCCGGCAACGGCGCCAGAAAATAGTCTTGATAACCCACAAGTATAGGGGATCACAACAGTTTTCGAGGGTAGAGTATTCAACCCAAATTTATTGATTCGACACAAGGGGAGCCCAAGAATATTCTCAAGTATTAGTAGTTGAGTTGTCAATTCAACCACACCTGGAAACTTAATATCTGCAGCAAAGTGTTTAGTAGCAAAGAAATATGATAGTAGTGGTAACGATAGCAAAAGTAACGGTAGCAAAAGTAATGTTTTTTGTATTTTGTAGTGATGATAACAATAGCAACAGAAAAGTAAATAAGCGAAGAACAATATATGGAAAGCTCGTAGGCAATGGATCGGTGATAGAGAATTATGCTAGATGCGGTTCATCATGTAACAGTCATAACCTAGGTTGACACAGAACTAGCTCCAATTCATCAATGTAATGTAGGCATGTATTTCGAATATAGTCATACGTGCTTATGGAAAAGAACTTGCATGACATCTTTTGTCCTACCCTCCCGTGGCAGCGGGGTCCTAGCGGAAACTAAGGGATATTAAGGCCTCCTTTTAATAGAGTACCGAACCAAAGCATTAACACATAGTGAATACATGAACTCCTCAAACTATGGTCATCACCGGGAGTGCTCCCGATTATTGTCACTTCGGGGTTGCCGGATCATAACACATAGTAGGTGACTATAGACTAGCAAGATAGGATCAAGAACTCACATATATTCATGAAAACATAATAGGTTCAGATCTGAAATCATGGCACTCGGGTCCTAGTGACAAGCATTAAGCATAGCAAAGTCATAGCAACATCAATCTCAGAACATAGTGGATACTAGGGATCAAATCCTAACAACACGAACTCGATTACATGATAAATCTCATCCAACCCATCACCGTCCAGCAAGCCTATGATGGAATTACTCACGCACGGCGGTGAGCATCATGAAATTGGTGATGGAGGATGGTTGATGATGACGACGGTGACGTATTCTCCTCTCCGGAGACCCGAACAGACTCCAGATCAGCCCTCCCAAGAGGTTTTAGGGCTTGGTGGCGCTCCGTATCGTAAAACGCGATGAATCCTTCTCCTTTATTTTTTTTCTCTCCGAACACGAATATATAGAATTGGAGTTGAGGTCGGAGGAGCTCCAGGGGGCCCACGAGGTAGGGGGCGCACCTAGGGGGGCAGGCGCGCCCCCACCCTCATGGCTAGGGTGTGGGCCCCTGGCCTTGATCTTTTGTCGGTATTTTTTTATTATTTCCAAAAATACGCTCCATGGAGTTTCAGGTCATTCTGAGAGCTTTTGTTTCTGCACATAAATAACACCATGGCAATTCTGCTGATAACATCGTCAGTCTGGGTTAGTTCCATTCAAATCATGCAAGTTAGAGTCCAAAACAAGGGCAAAAGTGTTTGGAAAAGTAGATACGACGGAGACGTATCATGGCTCCATGGCTACGTGTTGGAGCAGTAGTCCTGTGTGAACACACCATCGAATCCTATCTAAATCGGAGACGTCCGCCTCAAGGTAGATGAGGGTGGGGGTGAGGAGTTGGCGGCAGGTGGCGAGGGGAAGAAGAATACAGCGACGGCGGCGCTGCTGGACGAGTAGTTGAAGAGGAAGATGGGCCACGCGTGGCGGCGTGATTCACGACAGCGATGTCATGCAGGGAGAGGACCCTGTGATGCCGTGCGTATGCATTGATGAGAGGATAGGCTGTCGTGCTCTTCTCTTTTTTCGCCCTATAAAGGCCGCGCCGAGGCCCAAGGCCAACACACGAAACGTTTTTCGGGCCGCCGGAATGTGGGCCAAAATAATTAGGCCCAGCTTGAGCTGGAATAATTCGTGGAGTGGACCACGAAATGCTTGATCTACAAGATAACCTCTCCTATCGGGAATATCCTGTTCGTATCCTTGATCAGGCCGAGCGTACCACTCGACGTCAGAATATCAAGTTTCTCAAGGTTCAATGGTCACACCATTCCGAGAAAGAAGCCACTTGGGAAAGGGAGGATCGTCTTCGACTTGAGTACCCCACCTTCTTCCCGGAGGATCCTAAATCTCGGGACGAGATTCTTTTGAGTGGGGGTGATTGTCACACCCTAGCTAGTTCAAGCATTAGAGTGTGCATCATGTTTAAATTTCTCTTAAATTTGAAATGGGGAAAGCAGAAACCCCCAACACCCCCCTGGAAACAACTAGGGTTTACTAAAATTATTTTCAATGAACCTGAAATGCCCTTCTAAAAAGTTCACCCTCCTTGTCTTGGGTTAAAACCTCTGGCAAAATTGGTGCACAATTTTCTAGGTCAACAGAAGGTCATTGAATTAAATCATAAGTATTTGAATTTGGCCATTTAAATGCTATAAAATAATTTAAATGCTCAAATAATCCTGGAAATAAATGTTTGCTGTTGGAAATAATCTAAACAGAGCCCACAATTATTTTCAGGATTTTTGGAAACGTTTTAGTATTTTATTTAAAGCCCAACAGTTGCAGTTAATTAGAAAAACAAAAACAAATAAAAAGAGAGAGAGAGAGAGGGAATCCCACCCGGGCCTTACCTATGCTGGCCCAGCCACTGGCTCGGCCCAGCCTACTGGCTCTGCCAGTCGTCGTCCTCCTCGTGCCAAAAGGATGCGGAGCGCGTGGCCGGCGCCCGCGGCCACACGCCGGCCACCTCCTGCTTTCGCCGACGCCTGGAGACGCGTAGGGGTGCCACACAACCCCCACGTCCCCCTCTCATCCTCGCTCACTCTCCCCTCGTCTCCCTCACCCTCTCCCGCACCATGGCCGACGAGCTTGTCGCCGTCTCACCGCCGTAGTCGCGCTCTCCGTCACCACCTCGCCTCTCTGACCTGTACAGAAGCTCCGCCGCGACGCCCTCGCCCTCCCCACCGAGCCACGCATCGCCGGAGGCCCTGCATCGCCGCCATCGGATCGTCTTCAACCTCGGTACCCGCCGGACGCTGTTCATCGATTCGCCTCGCTCCGGTCGCCCCCGAGCCCACTGAGCTGCTCATCGACCTCCCTGTGAGCTCCGCCGCCTTTCCCCTCTTCTTTCCCACGCGTTTGCACCCTCTAGGCCATAGTTCCACCATGGCCGAAGCTCGTCTCCGCTCGAGCTCGTCGCCGGCGTCGCTCCGGCGACCATTTGGTCCTCCCGTGCTATGCAACGTGCTTGCCGCATCGCATAGTGCCTCGCTAGCGCTTCAGTTTCCGTGTTTGCACGCCGCAGCCCACTCCCCGCACATGGCCGAACTCCGGCCGCCGCCTTGGAGCTCGCCATCGTCGTCTCCGGCCACCGTAGGCCCGGCCTCCACCACCACTAGATGCGCGACTGCAAGAGCTCTCCAACGAGCCCAGGAACGGCCTCGCCCGTGCCCTGTGGGCATTTTCCGAGCTGCGCCACTGACTCGGGCCTCGCCGGCGTCGAGTCGCCGGAGAGTTTGACCCAGTTTGACTCCTGGGTGGGCTCAAGTAGACCCCCCCTGAGTCTATGACAGGTGGGGCCGGTCTGCTAACTAATTTAGGATTAGTTTTAATTAATTTTAATTAAATCAGTCACTAACATGTGGGCCCAGGCCCCACTGACGGCTAATTAGTGTTAATCTAATCCTGTTAATTAGCTGAGAGGCTGATAGAAGGGGCCCACCAGTCAGGTTTGACCTGGGCTGGCACCTTTGACCTGCTGAGGTCAGCATGACACAATGCTGACGCAGTAATGCATTTTCTGGATTTATTTTTATTCAGGAATTTCCAGAAAATAGTTAAAACTTCTAAAAATCATAGAAAATCAACCATAGCTCCAAATGCAAATATTTATATATGAAAAATGATCAGAAAAATTCAATCTATCCATCTGTAATGGTTTCATGCATGACAAAACAAGTTTACCTTGCTGTTTAAGCAGAATAAGGAAATACACTATTAAGGACATGTTTAATGAGCTAATATTTGAATCTTTGATTCAAATGAGTTCATTCCTTTCTGTTATAGCTTGCATTAGGCCAAGACACATTCATATTGCCATGTCATAGCATGCATCATATTTTTGCATATCGTCATGTGTTGATTGTGTTCCGATGTGTTCTTCATGGTAGGTTCTGCCTCCGAGGATATTCACGAGTATCCAACTGAAGGGCAGTATCCCACTACCACTCCATCAGGCAAGCAACCATTGATCATTCCGATACAAACCCATGTTCTCACTTCTGCTCTTGTTTACTGCATTAAGACAACACGATTCAAACTGCTGTGTGCTACGGTAGTTGAACCCTTATCCTCTGCATGACCTGTCATTGCCACAGTAACTAGATGAAACCCACTAGCATGTGTAGGAGTTGATCGAACCATGTATGTGATTCCTACCTTGCTATGCCTGCTATGCTTAGAGTTGTGTCAGGTCTGGTTCATCTGGGTGATGGGCCAGAGTGAAATGCTTATGCCGGTAATGTGAGGGATGTGTTGAACATGTTATGGTAAAGGTATCGATGAGAGGCCATGTAGGAATACATGGTGGGTTGTTTCATTGAGGCTGTCCCTAAGAACTGAGATCTGTATGTGTGATTTAAGATTCAGCTACTACCATGCATTGGGATCCTTAATCGACCCTCTCGGCTTCTTAACCACCCTAGTACTCTGTCCAGGAGTTGCAAATAGTTTCTGGTGTTTGTAGGTTATGTGTTGGCGGCCGTGCGTAGCGCTGACCCTAGGGGTGGGCTATGTTGCGGTAGATACACCGTGGCACGGTGTACCAAGTCACCCGTTTGGTGTCTCGGGATCCCTATTCACATTGTTCGGGGCCGTTTGTGGAAACCTCGGCCGGACTCCCTGCGGATGGAACCTGGATAGGCGATAAACCTGGACTAGAGACTTAAGTGTTTAGGTAGGCCATGGCCGACACCCTCGCTGGGCTTCCGCTTGAAGGTTGCCGAGTACATGTTGTGTAAACGGCGGTAAGTGGTGAAAGCGTGTATGAAGATGTACACCCCTGCAGGGTATAAAACTATTCGAATAGCCGCGTCCACGGTAGAGGACTACTTGGTTGCCTATACAGTTCATAGATAAGTTAATGGGTACTAATAAAAGACTCAAGATAAGTGTGAGTACCGAGGATGGCCCTCTCGTAGGATGACGAGGGAGGATCCCCGGTGGAGTATTGTGTTGGTGAGTAGTGGACTCGTGTGCGAAAACTATTTTTACTAGTGAAGTTCCGTAGGATAGCTTAGCCAAGAGTCAAAGCTGGCTTGCTGCATTAACCCCACCACCTTCTTGAGAATAAGCATGTATAGTAGGTTCTGATGTAAGACTTGCTGAGTACCTTTGTACTCATGTTTGCTTAATTACTGTTTTCAGACGACAACACCGCCCCCTCCGATGGGTTCTACGTAGACCTTGACGTTGATGAGTGACTAGCCACCCAGGTGGTGATCCTGGCCATGGAGGGCCCTATGTAGATAGACAGGCTTCGAGAAGCTTTCTTTGTTTCTAGAGTCTGTACTCAGACTAGTTGCTTCCGCATGTGCTTGTATGTTTGTATGACTTGAGTGTCGGGTCATGTGACCCCTATATGTATGAACATGTTATGTATGGCTCCCTGGAGCCTTTAAATAAAGTACTTGAGTTGTAGAGTTTCGTTGTGATGCCATGTTGTATGTACTCATATCGGGCATATTGTGTGTATGATTGAAATGCTTGGTATGAGTGGGATCCGACAATCTAGTTGTTTATCCTTGGCAGCCTTTCTTATGGGGAAATGTAGTCTAGTGTTCCTCGAACCATAGTAGTCCGCTACAGCCTGGTTCACCGGAGTCCTGCTATCCTAGTGCTACAGCCTGGAATCAATCGCTGATGACCGACATGCTCGATGTGATTCATGTATGCCTGTCTCCATATGTCTGTGCCGCTTTGGGTTCATGACTAGCCATGTCGTCCCGGGTTCTCTGTCATATGGATGCTAGCGACACTATCATATACGTGAGCCAAAACGCGCAAACGGTCCCGGGCCATGGTAAGGCGACACCCGTGGGATACCGTGTGTGAGGCCGCAAAGTGATATGAGGTGTTACCGGCTAGATCGATGTGACTTGGAATCGGGGTCCTGACAATTTTGGAAAGAAACGAATGAATTAATTTGATAACAAGGAAAAGGAATCTTGAACGAACCACCGTAGGAATTGAAAACGATTGAAGAAAAGTGAATGAATCACCGGGAAGAATTAGAAAATAAACGAAGATACTTGAGGAAATTTAGATACAAGAGAATGAAGAGATCACGAACTGACTATAGAATTCTTCAACGATGCACCGGTAAGATTTGGAGAATGAGAGCTGAAGCTGAGAATGAATAATTCTGAGATGATGGGATCCGGAGAATCAGACTGAAAAGACTCCTGAATTGCTCCGGATGGGTGAAAAGAATTCTCACAATCGAAAACAATTATGAGAGGATGGAGGCAAGCTTGAACTACACATCTTCAAGAGAACCGATATGATTGAAGAGAAACTCTTCTTTGGTCTTCAAATCTGAGAATGACGACGAGAAACACTATGGCAAAAGATGAGCCACTCCGGAACAATGAAGAATAGAAATGATGAACCAACGATGACAAAGTTTTGAAAGCGATCTTGGAGAAGGAATATGACTAATGATAATTCATGCATACGTCAAACTTTAAAAAGAATTTAGGAATCGCTCTGGCTAAATTAGAAGAGTCAAGTAAGATCCTGGGAAAAGACCTGTGGGTTAATGCCCACTCAAAATACAGCATTGGACGAAATACTTGAAAGGGAGATTGCACCGGTTGATTTAAATGGCTTGAATGAGATAACAACCTCGAATTAGTTTGAACGGATTGAGAATGGAAGCACGAATCTCCTGAGATATCCTCAGCACTCCGGCACCAATGAATAGCGAGAGGTTAATGATTAAGAGGTGCACCGGCATAAGAAAGCATATGAAAGGACGAAAGGGATATGGTCAACACCGAAAGCTTGAATTGAATCCACCGGAGAAGGAAAGAGAATGAAGAAGGATAAACTTGAAGCTCCGTTAGTATCTTCCTGAGAATCACTGGAAAAGAACATTGACGGAATACAATGGAGAGACTTCCCATCAATAAAAAGGACACTTGATTAAGAAATCTGATTCTTAAAGAAAAGGGTGGGAGGGCGGGAAAATAAAGGCAACTTGGGGACGGATGAAACAAACACTATTGTGAAAACTTAGAATTGATCTTGCGGATGTTGAAATGATCAGATCGACTTGAAGAGAAGCACGCCGGTTGAAAAGAATTGACATGACCATCTCGATGATCAAGAAGAAGTAGCAATCACATCAAAATAAGAGAAAACCGCTTAGGAAAAAGGTATGGAATCAACACTTGACATTGAAGCAACTCGAATACCACAACTCAAAACAAACAAAGGATTTGGCTTGCAAAATAAGCCGGAAACAAACACATGATAGAGATTTCGTCCGAAATTTTCATGGTGGGGCCCACACAGGCTCGATCGTACAGCACCATCATGCACAAGGCAGTGCACATGACATACGAAGCATCCTCGAGTCAGCATAGCCAAGGACTCTTTAAGACACAACGAGACCACTGTAAAACCAACAGTGGATAGACGGACCACTAGACATCGAATCCCAATCTCATATCATGCATCTATCGGAAAGATATCCTAGGAGCTACTTGAATTCCCACCTATAAACTCCCGAAAATTTCTGGTATGCAATATGGTGTTGGGGATACAGGGAGGCACAATATATATCACACAACTAACAAGCCCTACGCTCCAACTGTATCCATCCGTCAAAACATAACCAAGAAAACTTCGGAAATCGTGTACCTCAACCTCGAAAAGCATCCATTATACGAGCTATGGCCATACTCCCGAACTCCTGCCCCAGTACTGGGTGGCATCGAGGTTATCTCACCAACAACTACATAAAAGAGATTTTCTATGTCGACGAACTCAGGTATTCCAAAACTGCAACGATAAAATTGTGACGACAACACCTCAGAGCTCAACTCCCCAGGACACTGCCACAACCCCTAAATGTCAGGAGGAACCAAGAACAATGTTCTCGTCACAAAAATATCGGAACGATCCCAAGATACCCGCGTGATACTAAATTTGTTTTTCATGAAATTTGAGGAGAGGAAAGTCAAAACTTGTAGACCAGGCGGCCTCACCAGAGCGATGAAGGGACTGAGGAGTAAAAAGAATCCTACTCTCCGATATATATAATCCTAAGACTCAAAACATTTTGTTCTAGACTCGACAACATCAGCGCTTCGATCAAGCAGGGGGCTCCTAAGTCGGGGATGGCTCTGATTACCAACTTGTAACGCCCATGATGCGGCTATATCTCCCATGTGTCGAGGCACGACTTGGAGGCATAACCGCATGGTGGTTTTGTCGCAAGAGGGGTAATCTTCACACAATCCCATGTACTGAATAAGAAAGGGATAAAGAGTTGGCTTACAATCGCCACTTCACATAAATAACAAGTTAAACATACATCATCCAAAGTACAATCAAGGTCCAACTAAGGAACCAAAAAAGAAGAAGACAACCCCAAATGCTAGATCCCCGATCGTCCCAACTAGGCTCCACTACTGATCATCAGGAAACGAAACATAGTAATGACCAAGGTCCTCGTCGAACTCCCACTTGAGTTTAGTTGCATCACCTGCACTGGCATCATCGGCACGAGCAACTGTTTTGGTAGTATCTGTGAGTCACGAGTAAACAACAATCTCAAAACCTGCGAGATCAAGACTATTTAAGCTTATGGGTAGGATAATGTAATGAGGTGGAGCTGCAGCAAGCGCTAAACAAATATGGTGGCTAACATACGCAAATAAGAGTAAGATGAGAAGCTACGCAACGGTCGTGAAGCTAAAAGTGATCCAGAAGTGATCCTAAACTACTTACGTTCAAACTTAACCCAGACCGTGTTCACTTCTCGGACTCCGCCAAAAAGGGAGCATCACGGCTACACACGCGGTTGATTCATTTTAATTAAGTCAAATGTCAAGTTCTATACAACCGGATTTTAACAAATGCCCATCAGCCACATAACCGTGGGCACATATCTCAAAAGTTTATACCCTGTAGGGGTGTCCCAACTTACCCCATCACAAGCTCTCAAGATCAACGACGAAGGATATCCCTTCTCCTGGAAAGACCCGATCAGTCTCGCAATCCCGGTTACAAGACATTTCAACCATGGTAAAACAAGACCAGCAAGACCGCCCGAATGTGCCAACAAATCCCGATAGGAGCTGCACATATCTCGTTCTCAGGGCACACCGGATGGGCCAGATGTTGGGTTGGCATAGACCCTAGTTGCCTAGGGGGTTCCAGACATCGCCCAGGTTGGACCAACACTCAGAGGAGCACTGCCTGGGGGGGTTAAAATAAAGATGACCCTCGGGAGCACGACTTCCAATGGGAAAAGTAATAGGTGGTGGTGGCAAATGTCAAAACCAAGGTTGGGCCTTGCTGTAGGAGTTTTATTCAAAGTGAACTTTCAAGGGGGTCCCATAACCCCAACCGCGTTAGGAACGTAAAATCAAGGAACATAACACCGGTATGATGGAAACTAGGGTGGCACGAGTGGAACAAAACACCAGGCAAAAGGTCAGGCCTTCCACCCTTTACCAAGTATATAGATGCATTAATGAAATAAGAGATATTATGATATCCCATAAACATGTTCCAACATGGAGCAATCTTCAACTTCACCTGCAACTAACAACGCTATGAGAGGGGCTGAGGCAAAGCGGTAACATAGCCAAACAACGGTTTGCTAGGAAGGTGGGTTAGAGGCTTGACATGGCAATATGGGAGACATGATAAACAAGTGGTAGGTAGCGCGACATAACGATAGAGCGAACAACTAGCAAGCAAAGATAGAAGTGATTTCGAGGGTAATGGTCATCTTGCCTGAGGTCCCGCTAGGAAGAAGAACGAGTCCATGAAGAAGACAAACAGGCGTAGTTGAACGAATCCTCACAACTCCAGAATGAAACCGATGCTAACGAGAGAAGCAAACCGGAAAGAATGAAGCAACATGGTTAACAACCATCACATAAACATGGCATGATGCACAAGCAAGGATGATGCATGTCCTGTTTAAATATGCATGGCATGGAAAAGTGCACAAACAACGCTACAAGTTAAGTGGAGCTCAATATGTAACGAGTTGCATATTGACGAAACACCACATTCGATTATTTAGTTCACTCCCGTTTAGGTACCCAACAATATTAAATGTTGTTAAACATGGCAAGAGATGAGGCATAAGTAAACTAACTATTTAGGCAAGTTTAAAAGAGGTCGGAAATAACAAACAACAATTACGAAACAATACCATATGCATAGTATGAATTTGGTACTGTTCTGCCCTAGATTATATTTTAGAGTTGTACCAACATATAAAGTAATGCCACCATGTTAAACTATGCATTTTTCTACCCCATTTACCTATAAAGATTATTAAATTTGAAGCCACGTTTATTTAGTAATGAATTAATCCATTTTAACATGCTATGTATGCAAATTAATGCAAACAACAATTTAAATATTTCAAACATGGATGAAAGTTGGATATTGTGAAACTACATGAAAATCTGAGCAAGATGTATGTATGACATGTTTCAATCCGATGCATGATTATTTAAATATGAGCAAAGCAATTAAATGGCATTTCTGCAATTATTCAATAACTGGAAAAAATAACTAAATGCACAGGCAGATAAAAAAACATGCACGGGCCTTAAGCATCACGGTGCAGCGGCCAAGAAATGGAATTGGCCCAAGCGGCTGAATGTGTGCGTGTGTGCAGGCAAACAAAACAAAAACAGAGGGAAAAAAGGGATAGTTGGGTTTCGAACCCAGGAGTTCCACCGTGCGGGTCAACCAGCTAGGCTAGCGTAATATTTGTGAAAAACATAGCATGCCACGGAATAAGAACACTCCAAAATTCTAAATCCTTAGCCATGGAAGTATGGGGATCTCGCCGGCGTTGCCAGCGAGCAAACAAGGCGATGCTAGGGGCCGCGGAGCTGCTGCGAGGCTGCGGGTTTGAACAAAGGAGCTACTGCAGGACGCAGCCTTGTTCGCATGTGTGTAGGTCGAGCTTCTGCTCGTGGCCATGGCGGCCATGGAGGCCCGGTGATGCTTCCGGTGACGGGAGCAAGTAGCGGTTGCAGGTGCAGCAGATCACCGGTGGGGGTGCAGAAACTGACGAGGGTTCCCGTGGTGAAGTGCGCGAGCAAGCGTGTGCAAGGCGATGCCTGTGGGAACTCGAGGACGAGCTCGTACTCGTCTCGGGTGCGGCAGCGGCAGGAACGGGCCGGGCCACGAGGCGAGGGGCGAGTGGCCGCGGGTGCTGCGAGTGACGCGCTGCGTGGATGCCCATGTGTGGATGCATGCAAAGGTGAGGCGCGTAGAGGATAGAACACAAGCTTGGGGTCACTGCCATGGTCGCCCATGGCGGACATAGCGTCGAACACGACGGGATCGGCGGCCATAGCAACAAAATCGAACCGGAGAGGGGCTGGGAGGAACGACTGCTCACCGATGGGGTGCTGCTGAAGTTGTACGAGGTTGGAGGTGAATGGGGCGGCAAGAAGACGCGCTGATCAGGGCTGCGTCCTCATGTCCCCGAAGCAAAGGAAGCAGTGGAGGAAGAGGACGTCAAGGGACTTGGCGATCTTTGGGCGTGGCTTAGCGTCTGAATGGAATGTGAGGGCGTGGCGGTGCTCGGAGGCGCGAGGATGGAGGCCGGCGGAGCTGCTATGCCGGAGGGAAGCTCGTGGCCTCACCGGCCATGGCTCCTGGAAGCAGCGGGGCCGGGCGCGAGTGGGGATTTTGTGGAGAGGCAATGGCGCAGAGGGAAGCGAGGGAAGGAGAGAAACCCTAGGGCGAGGCCCTGGGCGGCTTTATAGGAGGGGGCCCGGCGTCGGGGCTTGCCCTCATGGCCATGTGTGCTCCTCCTCTGTTTTACTGAGAGGGGGATGTGGCAAGAGGAGGAAGAAAAGGGAGAAGGGAATGGTCGCTGCAGGTGGGCTCAGCGCGGGTGACCAGCGTGGCAAGCTGGAATTACCAGCGGAGGGGGAGAGAGGTGGGCTGAGGGAGGTGCTAGAGCTAGGCCGGTCTGCTGCTGCACTGGGCTGCTCCTGCTGCTGTTGCTACTCTCTCTTTCTCTCTTTTCCTTTAAGAAATTTCTTCAAACAGAAATGCAAGAAAAGGCCAGATAGTTTGGCAAGGAATTAGGATGAGATAAAAATATATATGGGATTCTGGATTTATGTAGCATTTGAATAAATTGCTTTGGGACATTTTTAGAGATAAAAATCATAATACAAATTTGAATAAAGTTCGAACTTGGACCATTTTTTATCGCAACCAAGACAAATCCAAATAGAAAGAAATTTGGCAGGGAGGTAAGTGGCATGGTCTAAAACATGTAGGGAAAAGATGAACATTAATGAGGAAGGGAAAATGTTGCTCTTGCTAAAATGAAAGAAAGAAGAAGGAAGGAGGAGGTGATGATGCATGGGACATATTCATAGGGCAAGCAACATAGGATGGCACAATGCAATATAATGGCAAGTGGCACAATGCAAACACATGGCATAACAAGCGAAATGAGCATGGTGCAAGAAGCAAAGATATGACAAGGCACTCAACATGATCATGGCATAAACATATAGGAATGAAATATGCAAAACAATTATGCTAATGCAACAAACATAATAAACACACATCAACAACTAAAATAAATGGAAGGGCAACTAAAGCTCCGGTCTTGGTCAGTTGGATCATGAAGACGTTCGACTACATCAACCGCGTTACTCAACGCTTCCGCTTTCGGTCTACGAGGGTACGTAGATACACTCTCCCCTCTCGTTGCTATGCATCACCTAGATAGATCTTGCGTGATCATAGGAAAATTTTGAAATACTGTGTCCCGCAACAGACCCCACTTCTTTTTAGGGAACATATGCACAAGATGATCTTCCACCAAAAGACCACATGCT
This sequence comes from Triticum urartu, assembly GCF_056163025.1. Classification (NCBI taxonomy): domain Eukaryota; kingdom Viridiplantae; phylum Streptophyta; class Magnoliopsida; order Poales; family Poaceae; genus Triticum; species Triticum urartu. The sequence continues at coordinate 239,674,817 of NC_141878.1, read as the reverse complement.
AAAAGGCAAGGAAAATCTTCAAGAGGAGATTGACTCATCTGAAGAAGCATCTAAAGCCATGGTCAAGTGAGTTTCCAAGACTTCATCAAGCTCTTCTTCATCAAGTTTAACTACAACTCCAAGGATTCCCATCAAGTTGATGTGGGTCCGAAAGAAGAATAACTAGAGTGTTCTTGAGGGTGACTCCAAGAACATACTTCACTCACATTCATTTTGGCAAAGACTTGTGCAGCCAACTTTCACATCTTGCACTAGTTCATGGAGTCACAAACCCTCTTGTTGATAAGACAAGGGACAAGGTAACTCAATGCATTCATGGACATCATCATATGTGTAATTCACTCCATGTCTATGGATATCCTTGTATGTTCCTTATGGGACTAACCCATGTAGGTGTTGAAAGTGCAAAACTCCAAAGGATTGCTCCGAACTCTTGATGGTCTACATCAACATTGAGCATCCACATCCTCACTATCTACATGAAGTCATCATCGACAAAACTAAAGGTTATCTCTTATCCCTCCTTGGGGGGATATCACATCTAGGGGGAGCTTTGCTCTAAAAATTAATCTAAAACAACACTAATGGTGTGAACAGATTGATGCTTTATGTAAAAGTGGCAACGCCACTTGTGCTTCAATGATTAGTATGACCTATGATCAAATTTTCTCATTTGACTCCTAAGTCAATATACTCATATATAGATGACCTAGTCATCGCCAATTGCTTCATAGATGCTAGAATTGGTTGTACATGTTTGACACGTATTTCATTTGCTATTTTATTGTGTGAGCATGTTGGTTTGCATGTTTTCTCCATTCGAGGACATCCATTTGTTGTTTTGATTGTCTTGGTTTTTCTGGCCAAGTGGATGTACAAGAATGCCTAAGAACCTTCTCTAGCTATCTATGCTTTCTTGTCTCAAATTCTCTTCATGCTACATCACAAAAATTGAAAAAGTTATTTTCGGACCCTACGGGTGAGGCGCACTCGGAGCCACCGATCTAAAAGGACTGACCTCCAAAACCTTCAAAATTGGTTCGATGTGACCTATCCACTCTCATTCGGACTAATCGAAATAGTTTGATTGATCTGGGCTGTCAATCCTGGTGCTACCAATTAGACCAACTTAGAGTCACCAATATGCTGTAACTGCTCGCAGTAACATATCTCGGTGCCACCAATTTGTTCCACTCGGTGACACTGACAACAACTCAGTATATATATCCCGCGGGCCTCGTACGGTTGATATTTCTCAAATGTCATGGCTCCCACACCCCTCTGCTGCCATCGCCCTCGTCTCTAGACTTCGTCGTTGCGTCTAGCATGCCCTCGCCATTGGACTCCACCGCCGCCAACAGAAATCCTTCCTGCCATTGCCGTCATAGGGGATTTTCACTGAGTTAGGGTAGAAATCCCACCCCATTGTGCATCCACTTTTCTGATTCGATGCACTAGGTTTTTTCCATGAGTCTTGCCACAAATGAAACACTTCTATCCAGTGGGTAGATTCCTTAGATTAGTTTCGAGCAAAAAGATTAGGTTTAGGTTTCCGCCGAAAGCATCTCACAGTCAGACAAACATTTTGCTCTGCCCCTATCGATTGAAGCGATAATAGAACTGAACTCTTTAATGATGGTGCTTCAGGGCCTTCAACTTCAGCACATGGCGAAGGATGAATGGATACTTTGTTGGGGGGACATGACCTACCGTCCCAAAAAATTCTACAATTTTTTGTTTAGAAACTGTCAAGCCCCAAAACATATCATGATGGTATGGAAGACTAAATGCATCCCGAGACACAAAGTTTTTGCCTGGCTGATGTTCATAGACAGGATCAACACGAGAGACATGCTTATCAGGATGTAGTTCCCAATTGGTGACGATCATGGTTGCATGCTCTGTGCTGTTTAGCCCTTGGAAACGTACATCCACTTGTTTTTCCCATGAACTTATAGTGTTGCATGCTGGAATGTTCTGGACCTCACTTGGGATTGTGGCAGGCCCATTCAGGAGATGATTGACCATGCTTCAAACACTTGGCACCATCCACTTTTCAAAGAAATTTGATCTTGGCTATGTGGAACATTTGGAAACAGAGGAATACAAGATACTTTGAGGGGGTGTCTGCCTCAACTCATGACTGACTGCATGCATTTAAGAGTGATCTTGAGATTCTGAGCTATAGAGTGAAACCAGAATTATCTGAGTTCATCAAATATTTTTCTACCTCTCTTGTTGTATAGAGACAAACTACATAAACCTCTCTCTATAGCTGGCCTCTGTGCCATGTAAAACCAAACTTTGTACATATTTTGTTTAATGGAACAACAATAGGAGCCTCTCATGCTATTTTTAACTATTCAAATTTTCTTGACTCATCGGTTTTGCCCTGGCCATTGCACTATGTCTCGGTGCCACCAAGAAGTACGAATCGGTGAGACCGAAATTAACGTTTCTGTGAAACCCTAGCATCTTGGAGACACCGAATCACATCTCGGTCTGACCGTAATGGTGTGATTTGGTTCTGTTGAGTGCTTCGGTATCACCGAGATGATAAACTCGGTGGATACCCAATGCATTCTGTGAAACATAACAGTAATATTTGAACTCAATTTTCATGAAAAATTGTCTGTGTTTTGTGATGACTCATCTACTTTTCCCTTACCTATCTATTCACAGGATCTGTTTGCAAGATGTCAAGTGCCAGTGAGAGCCAGAATGTGTCAGAATAGCATGAGGATCTCCGTGAGGGATCTAGTCTTGAGGGCACCTATTATGAAGGAGCGAGGAGCTTACTTGAACTGCCCAAGGCTGCCAAGAGGACAAGAAAGAGAACCTCAAATCATGAGGATGCGGATTTTGTGGCAAGTGAGGCCACATCAAAGAAGAAGAAAGTGGTGCTTACTAAGGAGTATGGCACAACAGCTGGCTCAAGACCTTCAGGCAGTGCCAAGGAGAGAACTGCAGTGTGAAAAGTCCCACTCTCCAAGGCAGATAAGGCCACAGCTCCAAGGGAACGCATGACTTTCACACTTAAGGAGTGATACGTCTCCAATGTACCTATAATTTTTTATTGTTCCATGCTGTTATATTATCAATCTTGGATGTTTTATATTCATTTTCTAGAAACTTTATATCATTTTGTGGGACTAACCTATTGACATAGTGCCCAGTGACGGTTGCTATTTTTTGCTTGTTTTTTACTTTGCAGAATATCAATACCAAACGAAGTACAAATGCCACAAAACTTTTTGGAGATTTTTTTCTACCTGGAAGACACCCAGGGAGCTAAAGGAGCACATGGGAGTAGGCCCGTGGGGCCCACTAGGCACCAGGGCGCGCTAGAGGCCCCTAGCGCCCCGGTGGGTAGTGGAGCCTAGGGGAAGCTTCTTGACCTACATCCACCTCTATAAATACTTTAAAAACCCCAAAACCATAGGGAGTCGAGGAAATACAGTTTCCACCGCCGCAAGTTCCAGAACCACGAGATCCAATCTAGAGGCCTTTTCGGCACTCTGTCGGAGGGGGCAACGACCACACAACGGTTCTTCATCATCCATGTTGCCCCTTCGATGATGCGTGCGTAGTTTACCACAGACCTTCGGGGTCCATAGCTAGTAGCTAGATGCCTTTTTCTCTCTTTTTGATGTCCAACACAATGTTCTCCTCGATGTTCTTGGAGATCTATGTAACTCTTTTTTGCGGTGTGTTTATTGGAATCCGATGAATTGTGAATTTATGATCAGTTCTATCCATGAATATTATTTGTGTCTTTACTGTACTCTTATATGCATGATTGTTAGAGCCTCATATTTCTTCTCCGAAATTTTGGTTTGGTTAGGCCAAGTAGATTGATTTTTCTTGCCATGGGAAGAGGTGCTTTGTGATGGGTTTGATCTTGCGGTGCTCAATCTCAGTGACAGAAAGAGACATGAAACGCATGTATCGTTGCTATTAAGGGTAACAATATGGGGTTTATTCCTACATGAATAGATCTCGTCTACATCATGCCATCGTTCTTATTGCATTACTCCATTTTTCCATGAACTTAATACACTAGATGCATGCTGTCGATGTGTGGAGTAATAGTAGTAGATGCAGAATCATTTTGGCCGACTAATCTTGGACGTGATGCCTATATACATGATCATTGCCTTGGATATAGTCATGATTATTCACTTTTCTATCAATTGCCCAACAGTAATTCGCTTACCCACTGTATGTTATTTTTTGAGAGAAGCCTCTAATGAAAACTATGACCCTCGGGTCTATTTTCCTATCATATTAAACCAAAATACCTTGCTGCAATTTTTTTATTTTTTGTTCTTGCTACACCTATTTACCAAAACCTATACAATTAAATCTATCTCAATACCACATAGGTATTGACAACACCTCTTACGTGTTGGGTTGCAAGTTTTTGTTGTTAGTGTGCAAGTGTTGTTTACATAGTGTTGCTTGGTTCTCCTACTGGATTGATAATCTTGGTTTCATAACTGAGGGAAGTACTTACCTTTGCTGTGCTGCATCATCCTATCCTCCTCAGGGAAATACCAAGGCAGTGAAGCAATCAGGAAGAATTTCTGGTATCGTTGCCGGGAAGACATCATCAACAATCAGGTACCTACACATAAACTCTAATATCCTTCCAATTACTTTATTTGCCATTTGCCTATCGTTTTCCTCTCCCCCACTTCTAAAATGTTTTTGCAAAAGTACAAAAATATTTTTCGTTGCCCTTTTTCTTGGTTGATCTTTGTTTGCTTAAGATCTTGTTTGCGTGGTTACTATGTCTCAATTAAAATACCAAATTGTATGATTTTTCCAATACTAATAATAATGATTTTATTAGTATCCCTATTGCTCCTCCCACCGCTAGTGTGGAGTCTTATCATATTAATGCCGCTTTGTTGTATCTTGTTATGAAAGAGCAATTTTCCGGTAATCCTAATGAGGATGCCGCGTCCCATCTAAACACTTCCGTAGAATTGTGTGAGATGCAAAAGAAAAAAGATGTGGACAATGATATTGTGCAATTAAAATTATTTCCTTTCTCTTTGTGGGATCATTCAAAAATTTGGTTTTCATCTTTGCCACATAATAGTATTGATGCTTGGGATAAGTGCAAAGATGCTTTTATTACTAAGTATTTTTCGAGCACCAAAATTATTTCCCTTAGAAACCAAATTATGAATTTCAAGAAACTTGAGCATGAACATGTTGCAAAATCTTGGGAAAGAATGAAATTAATGCTAAGAACTTGTCCTACTCATAGTTTAAATCTATGGATGATTATACAAAAAAATATGCGGGATTGAATTTTGTTTCTAGAAATATTTTATTCCGCCACGAGTGTTACTTTTATGGAGATTACTTTGGGAGAAGCTACTAAATTAATAGATAATATCATGGCAAATTATTCACAATGGCATACCGGAAGAGCACCAACTAGTAAAAAGTTAATCCTGTTGAAAACATCAGTACTTTGAGTGAAAAAATTGATGCACTTATGAAATTGTTGCTAGTAAAAATGCTCGTATTGATCTTACTGATGTGCCTTTGTCTACTTTGATTGAGCAAAATAATGATCCAGTAGATGTGAATTTTGTCTCGCGAAACAATTTTAACAACAATGCTTATAGAGGTAATTTTAATCCTAGGCCTTTTCCTGGAAATTCCTCTAATAATTATGGCAATTCCTATGGTAATTATTATTCTAATAATAATAGGATTCCCTTTGACCTTGAGAGTAATGTTAAAGAATTTATTAATGCGCAAAAAGTTTTCAACACTACGATAGAAGACAATTGAATAAGACTAATGATATGTCTAGAAGGATTGATAGAATTACACATGATGTAGAAAGTCTCAAGATTAAAATTTTCCCACCCAAGTTTGATGAATCAATTAAGGCTTTATATGTTTCCATGGATGAAATTAAGAAGAGAACCACTCTGCTAAGAGCTAAAGGAGAATTTCTAGAAAAAGCGTTTCCGCCCGATTTTTTCCGTAGTAACGATGAAGATGTTAAAATGATTGGTGTTTCTTCTATTGATTCCTTGTTTAGTAATATTAACATTGATGGTAAGAGGACTGAAGAAGAGTCACCTTTAGTTAGAAGGCATTCTCATAATTCGGAGGGTGAAAACTTTAGCTAGTGATGTGCCACTCTTTTGGATTACAAAGATTTTAATTATGATAGTTGTTATTTGATTGAGTGTATTTCTTTGTTGCATTCCATGCTAAATTGACCCAATGCATATGAACAAAATTAAGCTTTTACTAAACATACTGTAGAAGCGATGATGAAAGCTTTAGAAGAAAAGCTAGAATTAGATTTAGTTCCTAGAAAATTATATGATGAATGGGAACCCACAATTAAAGTCAAGATAAAAAATTATGAGTGCAATGCTTTATGTGATTTGGGTGCTAGTTTTTCCACAATTCCGAAATCTCTATGTGATGTGCTAGGTTTTACCAAGTTGGAAGAATGTTCTCTTAATTTGCACTTGGCGGATCCTACTATTAAAAAGCCTTTGGGAAGAATTAATGATGTTCTTATTCTTGCAAATAGGAACTACGTGCCTATAGATTTATTGTTCTTGATATTGATTGTACTCCGTGTTGTCCCATAATATACTTGGTAGACAATTTTTGCGAACTATAGGTGTCGTGATTGATATGAAAGAAGGGAATATAAAATTTCAGTTTCCATCGAGAAAGCGTATGGAACACTTCCCTAGAACTAGAATTAAGTCACCATATGAGTCAATCATGAGGGCAACCTTGGAGCAAGAACTAAAGAAGACAATACTTGAATCTATGCATTATGCCTAGTTAGGGGCATAAAACAATATTGCTTGTTGGGAGGTAACCCAATAATTATCCTTTAAATTTTTGTTTCTTTTCTGTTTTTCAATAAATACACAATTATGCCTCTGTTGTTATTATGCTTTCTATTTTTTTAGTTAGTGCATGTTTGTGCCAAGTAATGCCTTTAGGATGGCTTGGGTGATAGTTGACTTGATCCTGTTGGAAAACATAAACTTTTACATCTAGTAGCATAATTGTTAAAAATCACTGGAGCGACAAAAAATTCAGAGTTTTTTTACACAGGATTTATATACAAATTTCCTATGTTGTCCTAATTTGTCAGAATTTTTGGACTTACAGAAGTATGGTTAAAGTACACATTACTATAGACTGTTCTGTTTTTGACAGATTCTGTTTTTGTTGCATTGTTTGCTTATTTTGATGAATCTATGGATTATATTCGGGGGGGTATAAGCCATGGTAAAGTTAGAATACAGTAGGTATAATGCGATAATAAAATATGAATAGGTTTGCAATAGTACTTAAAGTGGTGATTTCCTTTATTATACTAACGAATCTCACGAAGGTTTTGTTAAGTTATGTGTAATTGAAGTTTTCAAGTTTTGGGCGAGATCACGATAGATGAAGGAATAAGGAGTGAAAAGAGCCTAACTTGGGAATGCCCATGGCACCCAAGGTAATATTCAAGGAGTACCAAGCAACTAGGCTTGGGGATGCCTCAGAAGGCAACCCCTCTTTCTTCTAATGGCCATCGGTAATTTTACTTGGAGCTATATTTTTTTTGTCACATGTCATGAGTTTTTCTTGGAGCGGCTTGTATTATATGAATCTTTGATTGTTTTGCATTTTAGTTTGTCACAATATCCTTGCTGGACACACCTATTTGAGAGAGCCATAATGATGCTATGATTTGTTAGAATTGCTCTATGTGCTTCACTTAAATTTTTTGATCTAGGAATTGCTCCAGTGCTTCACTTTTATCTTTTTGAGCACGGTGGTGGTTTAATGTTTGAAGAAATGCTCTCATGATTCACTTAGATTATTTTGAGAGTTAGTAATTTTGAAGAAATACTCTCATGCTTCACTTATATTATTTTGAGAGTTGAAAATTTTGAAGAAATATTTATGCTCTCGTGCCTCACTTAAATTTATTTCAGAGCTTGAAAAGTAGCAATGGTAATATATGAATGTAGTGCCAAAGTGATAGATATTTAAGACAGATATAATAAAAACTTTGATGAAGATCATTGGATAATATAAACTTGATTCCTTGTAATAGTTTTGATATATGGAGATAGTAATATGCGAGTAATGTTGGTGAGTAATTCTGCTTAGTAAGAATATTGGTGTTAAGGTTGTGATTCCCTATGCAAGCACAAAAGTCAATAGTTATGCAATGAAGTTATATCCTACTTGTGGTGCATTATTCGGTGTTAGTTATGTTTAATGTTTGTTTATGATCGTTTTCGTTTCTTGGTTGGTTGCTTCCCAATCTATTTGCTAGTCTTAATTTGTACTTAGCGGGAATACTACTTGTGCATCTAACTCCTTAAGCCCAAAGTTGTGCCAAATGAGTCCACCATACCTACCTATATGCGGTATTTCCATGTCATTCCAAGTAAATTTGTATGTGCTAACTCTAATTTTCAAAATGAATTTCCTTTTTGTGTGCCCGTACCACTCATGAAGCGACAAGGGGTGGCCAATATTTTCCATGCTAGACATGTTATTCTCAAGATGAGTGTTTATTCACTTGTCATTGCAATTTGTGGCAGGTAATAGGGATGCCTAGTCCCGAAATGAAAAAAATATATTTATATGTTGTCAATAAAAAAATTCTAAGGAAGTGTTGGTATGGAAGACATCTGTTGATACGGTTAGCCATGGATTTGTGAAAGAATGGTGGAAAAGGAAATAAACTTTATTTTATGTTTGGGAACCGTGGATGATTTATCTAGCATGAAAAGTATTGAGAATTCTCAATCGTTTTTGTTGACAGGAAAATCATGCCTCTCAAAATAATTTTATCTCTCAATTTAAGCTTTGACTCTGGCACATCTACAAATCTTTGCTTCCCTTTGCGAAGGGCCTATCTATTAACTTTATGCAATTTTTTATTTTATTGAGTCTCCATCTTCTCTTATAAAGCACCAACTAGGGAACACTATTATCATACTTATGCATTGGATATAGCTAATATTTGAGTGTGTTTCATGAATGGATCAATGATTGAGCATAATGGGCTAGGGATAGCTTTCTTTAGTGTTGATATTTTGAAAGACATGGTTGCTTGTTGATATGCTTGAATTTTGATGTCTTCATGTCAATTATAAAATATTACGTTGAATCATGTAAAAGTCCAAATGTCCATGCTACAAAAGAAAATAATATGTGATGAATATGTTAGGCAGCATTCCACATCAAAAATTATGTTTTATCATTTACCTACTCGAGGACAAGCAGGAACTAAGCTTGGGGATTCTGATACGTCCCCAACGTATCTATAATTTTTGATTGTTCCATGCTGTTATATTATCAATCTTGGATGTTTTATAATCAATTACTAGCAAGTTTATATCATTTTTTGGGACTAACCTATTGACATAGTGCCCAGTGCCAGTTGCTGTTTTTTGCTTGTTTTTTTATTTTGTAGAATATCAATACCAAACAAAGTCGAAATGCCACGAAACATTTTGGAGATTTTTCTCTGCCCAGAAGACGCCTAGGGAGCCAAAGGAGCACACGGGAGGAGGCCCATGGGCCCACTAAGCGCCAGGGCGTGCCAGAGGCCCCTGGCGTGCCCTGGTGGGTAGTGGAGGCCATGGGAAGCTTCCTGCCCTAGCTCCACCTCTATAAATACTGTAAACTCCCAAACACCCTACGGGAGTCAAGGAAATATTGTTTCCGCCGCCGGAAGTTCCAAAACCACGAGATCCAATCTAGAGGCCTTTTTCGGCACTCTACCAGAGGGGGCAACGATCACGGAGGGGTTCTTCATCATCCTTGTTGCCCCTTCGATGATGCGTGAGTAGTTTACTGCAGACCTACGGGTCCGTAGCTAGTAGCTAGATGGCTTCTTCTCTATTTTTGATCTTCAATACAATGTTCTCCTCGATGATCTTGGAGATCTATTTGATGTAAATCTTTTTTCCGGTGTGTTTGTTGGGACTCGATGAATTTTGAGTTTATGATCAGTTCTATCCATGAATATTATTTGTGTCTTTTCTGAACTCTTATATGCATGATTGTTATAGCCTCGCATTTCTTCTCCAAAATTTTTGTTTGGTTTGGCCAACTAGATTGATTTTTCTTGCCATGGGAAGAGGTGCTTTGTGATGGGTTCGATCTTGCAGTGCTCAATCTCAGTAATAGAAAGAGTCATGACACGCATGTATCGTTGCTATTAACGATAACAGGATGGGGTTTATTCCTACATGAATAGATCTTATCTACATCATGTCATCGTTCTTATTGCATTACTCCATTTTCCAAGAACTTAATACACTAGATGCATGCTGGATAGCGGTCGATGTGTGGAGTAATAGTAGTAGATGCAGAATCGTTTAAGTCTACTAATCTTGGACATGATGCCTATATACATGATCATTGCCTTGGATGACGTCATGATTATTCGATTTTCTATCAATTGCCCAAAAATAAGTTGTTTACCCACCCGATGCTATTTTCTTGAGAGAAGGCTCTAGTGAAAACAACGACCCTCGGGTCTATTTTCCTACCATATTAAGCCAAAAATACCTTGTTGCATTATTTATTTATTTATTTATTTATTTATTTTATTTCGTGTTGTAGCTTGACTTATTTACCAAAACATATACAATTTAATCTATCTCAATATCGTGGAGGGATTGACAACCCCTGTTATGCGTTGGGTTGCAAGTTTTTGTTGTTTGTGTGCAGGTGTTGTTTACATAGTGTTGCTTGGTTGTCCTACTGGATTGATAACCTTGGTTTCATAACTGAGGAAAATACTTACCTTTGCTATGCTGCATCATCCTATCCTCTTTGGGGAAATACCAACGCAGATACAAGCAATCAAGGAGCCAAGTGATACAAAAGTTGTTGCAGGAAAGAACAATAATAGGGCTAGGAAGACTACTGCCTATGTCATTGGTAAACGCTCATGGTTGCTGATGAGGAGGATGAGGAGGAACCAACAGCTGATGCACCTCTAGCCAAGACTAAGAAGCTCATGTCTGATGCAACGAAGTCTGCTGCCCCCATGATGTCGCTTGAAGCTACATTGGTATTTCCCCAAAGAGGAAGGGATGATGCAGCACAACAGCGGTAGGTATTTCCCTCAGATATTAAACCAAGGTTATCGAACTAGTAGGAGAACCAAGCAACCCAATGTAAACAACCCCTGCACACAAATAACAACACCTCGCAACCCGACGTGTTAAAGGGGTTGTCAATCCCTTTCGGGTAACAGCGCCTCAAACTATGCGTGGACGGGAGAAAGTGGTGATAGATTGAAATAATAGATCACAAATAAACCCCATTGCAGCAAAGCATTTTTGGGGTTTTGGTTTAATAGATCTGAAAATAAAAGCAAATAAAAAGTAGATCGCAAAGGCAAATATACGAGAAAGAAGACCCGGGGGCCGTAGGTTTCACTAGTGGCTTCTCTTGAGAAAATAAGCAAACAACGGGTAAACAAATTACTGTTGGGCAATTGATAGAACCTCAAATAATTATGACGATATCCAGGAAATGATAATTACAAAGGGTTCACATCCAAGATTAGCAGACCGACTCCTGCCTACATCTACTACTATTACTCCACACATCGACCGCTATCCAGCATGCATCTAGTGTATTAAGTTCATGGAAAAATGGAGTAATGCAATAAGAACGATGACATGATGTAGACGAGATATGTTTATCTATGGCGGTAGATGCAGATCCCATCTTTTTATACTTAGTAGCAACGATACATACGTGTTGGTTCCCTTTCTGTCACTGGGATCAAGCATCGTAAGATCGAACCCACTACCGGGCACCTCTTCCCATTGCAAGATAAATAGATCAAGTTGGCCAGACAAAACCAAATATTAGAGAAGAAATATGAGGCTATAAGAGATCATGCATAAAAGAGATCAAAGAAACTCAAATACTTTCATGGATATAAAAAGATAGATCTGATCATAAACTCAAAGTTCATCGGTCCCAACAAACACACCACAAAAGAATTACATCACATGGATCTCCAAGAGACTATTGTATTGAGAATCAAGAGAGAGATGAAGCCATCTAGATACTAACTACAGACCCGAAGGTCTACAAAGAACTACTCACGCATCATCGGAGAGGCACCAATGGAAGTGGTGAACCCCTCCGTGATGGTGTCTAGATTGGATCTAGTGGTTCTAGACTCTGCGGCGGCTGGATGAATATTCCATCGACTCCCCTAGGGTTTTGGGAATATTGGGGTATTTATAGAGCAAGGAGACGTTCCGGGGGGCAGCCGAGGTGGGCACAACCCACCAGGGTGCGCCTGGGCCTCGTGGCGCGCCCTGGTGGGTTGTCCCATCCTCGGGACTCCCCCAGGTGCAACCAGGTCCCAATATCTTCCATCTGGTCCATAAAAAATTTTCGTAAAGTTTCGTGGCATTTGGACTCCGTTAGATATTGATTTCCTACGATGTAAAAAACATGGAAAAAATAACAACTGGCACTTGGCACTATGTCAATAGGTTAGTACCAAAAATGATATAAAATGACTATAAAATGATTATAAAACATCCAAGATTGATAATAAAATAGTATGGAACAATCAAAAATTATAGATACATTGGAGACGTATCACCCCACTAAGTCCAAGCCCAAAGCTCTAGCAACGAAGAGATCAATGAGGAACATTTCAACTAGTGAGAAGAACAAGGCCCTAGTGCTTGAGGCTGAGATTGATGATGAGCCACTAGTGTTCAGAAGGTTGAGACGCAAGATCCTAGACCATGATAACACACATCCTGTTGCAGAGAACATGATGCTTAAGAAGGACAAGGGCCTGTGTCAGTCGAGATTGTCTGATCCGTATGCTGCAAGGAGAAGGACTGCATGTGATTATCGTTTCCACGCATGAGAGCAACAAGACTTATATGAGACAGTGTTGCTTGACAAGAAGCCCATAGTCAGTGACATGAAGTGGGTGGACTGGAAGTACATTAATGCAAATGAGGACCACTTCCCCCACGTTCATGAAAGCTTCAAGAGTGCAGGTGCTGCAGATTTTGTTGGGAAGAAGCTCACAAGATGGAATGATGAGATGATCATGTAATTGTATCCCACTACACACTTTTACCCTGATGGCAGAATTGTATGGATGACTAAAGGATCCAGATACCAGTCAACCATCTCTAAATAGGTTGATCTTCTTGGTGCTCTAGAAGAGGAGAATGACATTGATGTCTATGGAAAACCCAAGATGGATCACAACTCTATGGCTAACATGTACAAGCCCATCCCTGGAAAAGATGTTGAAACTCATAAGTTTGGTTCAATGAAGCATTTGCTCGCTGGTTTGGCCACCACCAACACAATCTTGAGGCACACTCTTTTCCCCAAGTCTGGAGATGACAAGATGATCCGTGGCCACTCCATCAACTTGCTACATTTGTTTGACACACCACGGAAGTTCAAGGTAATGAGATTATTGTTGAGACAATCAAGAGAACCATAGCTGAACAAAAGAGATCTTCTTGATTTGCTCCTCACATTCAGTTGCTCATCAACTCCAAGGTTGGAATGAGTGTCTTTGTCAAAACCGGCCGATCTCTGGTAGCGGGTCCCGAACTATGCGTCTGAGGATCGAAGGTAACAAGGGACATAGGGAACATGACGTTTACCCAGGTTCGGGACCTCTTAATGGAGGTGAAACCCAACATCCTTCTTGATTATATTTGATGAGCATAGGGGTTACAAGAGTTGATCTACCTTGAGATCGTGATAGCTAAACCCTAGAAGCCTAGCTTGTATGAATTCTGATGATGCGTATGGACTAAACCCTCCGGTTTATATATACACCAAAGGGGTACAAAGGCGGTTTACAAGGGAAGGAAACAATACATCCGGCCTCCAATCTTGCTCTCCACGCATCCAGGAGTCCTATCCGAACACGGGGAATAATCTTCCAATCTATCTTCACGACCCATCAGACCGGCCCATGTTTGAATAGGCCGGACACCTAAGGACCCCCGAATCCAGGTCTCCCTCCGTTGCCCCGAACTTCCCTTCAATGAAGACGTAGTATCCGGCTTATGTCTTCGGCTTTGCAAGGCAGGTTCTTCACTATACTTCAGACCAACAACAGTCTGGTTCTGACCTATATGTTTTGCCTTTATGACTCCTTCCTGTTGTCGCTTCGATTTCTGCGCGTCGGGTGAATACAAACGGTCCATGATTTTTTGCATATAAGCCCCTCATCACACTCGGATGACATCTATATAAGGAGATTTAGATCCCCAAATGCCATCTCACATCGCGCATAAGAAAAACCGTCAAGATTAGCTACGAAAAAGGCCTTCCAACATGGCCAGTGCCCTAGGCTCCTCTTCGCGCCCCCATGGCCCTTAAGAGGGTGATTGGCAGAGTTGCTCAGTGCCTCATCTTCAGCTGAGTCAACTCCAGATGCAGGGCTATCTTCCCCTCGCAGATCTAGTCTCCGTTCGAGGGGGATTGGCCTCAATCGGCAATGATGTGATGGCTAAGAATTTCCCCAACCCCAATAAGGAGGAGAGGGTGTGATTTGTCCCATTCCTATTGTGGGTCCTAGGATTTCCAATCCATCCCTTTCTTAGGGGCCTATTGGAATTTTACGACATCCAACTGCACATCTCAGGTTTTGTTGCCCTCTGGGAACTGTTCTTAGGCATTGAGGCCCATTTTGAACTATGGAGGAAGTTCTTTTGCCCCGTTCCCCGCCATCAAGGAGGCTCCATATTTGAAGTGGACGATGCCGAAGTATGGCGTATAGCCGGATCCGAATACCTCATAGGAACTCCCAAAGAGGTATACCCACAGTGGTCTTCAGAATGGTTCTACATGGATGACGTCCCACTGCTAGACCCAGTTCGGCGCGACCTTCCTGAATTTTCCAGCGCTCCTTTAAAGAAGTGTTTCAACTGGCGTCCCGGAAGTCCCAAGGAGGAAGACCGTGCGGAAATAATGGTTGGTTAGCAAGGTCAGGTTACTAGCCCTTACCGAGCTCTCTATTGTCGAAGTTATGCCTATTGTAATAAAGAGGTGCGCCCAGCCTCTCCAATCCAGAGTAACCCCCTCATGGTGTTACAACGGAGAAGATGACCCATCCCGTTATAGACTGAAGGGTTCGGATACCCCTGCCGAACTGGCCACAATCTTAGCCGATTTGTATAAGGGTGAAAAAGAAGATTTCCTCTGCTTAAACAGCCAGGAAGGCTATTCCATGTACAACCCCATTTAATGGGTAAGACTTCGATTATCTATGTTGCCTTATTGCTATTACGGCAAGCTAACCCAATTTGTTCTGTGTTAAAACAGTCATGGCGGAAGATGATCGAGGACGTTCACTGTCCTGCCCCACAGCCAGAGGACCATAATCGCGATGAAGACCCTAGCTTTTGCGAGGATCCGTATATATACATAGAGTTTGATGACGGGGTATTTTATCAAGCGAGCTTTGACGGCTCGGAAGTGGCTATCAGCGCCGACTACCCGTGCCCCTATCCATTCTCCATAGTAAGTTTCCGGAGGGCCCTTAAAAGGAAGTCCCTAATTGCACCTTTATCCATTATACTAATATGGACTTTAATAGGATCAGCGCTCGGTGGACCGCACCTCCTCAAGGGCGGCCCCTACGCAGGGTAGTCGTTCAATACGGAATGGGACCGGCAGCGCTGCAGAAACCTCACAGCCTTCCAAGAGGTATGTGTGCTTAATACATGCCTAGGAACGAGTCCGGATTGTTTAAAGTCTCCTTTTATCCTTGATGTTAGGAGAAACACGTGGCAGACAGTGGGAAAATGCCCTGTTAGCCGAATGTCCGCCAATCCGGTGCCGGACTCGCTAGCTAGGACGAGAGCCGATGTAATGCCAGTTCCGCCGCCTCATGAGGATTCAGACGACGTATCTGTCATGAATTCCGAAGTGGAGAGCGTGATGAATCATCATCGATTGAAAGAGGCCATGCGCGCTTCGGCCTTTTCCAAGCAAGAGTTTACCGCACTCAGCTCGGTGGAGGCATATATCCGAGCCGCTCGAGACGGACTTGCCGGAGTCATTCAGTTGTTCTCAAAGGATATATAGGTAAAAATTTATGCAATTTTGATAGTCATATGTCAGTAGCCCCCGGGACTTGAAGCGGTGAGGCCAACCGATTTAAGGATCGATATGAACCGCATGTTCTCAAAGAGAAGAATACTACGCTATCCCAGGAGCTAAAGATTAATCAGACGTAGCTAAATGCCGTCGCCCCGGAACTGGTGGAAATGAAAAAGGCCGCAGTGATCATGTTCGGAAAGAAAAACACGAGGAGGAAAAAGACAAACAATCCGAAGAAATAGAGAGCTTAAGGACTCAGTTATCGGCCGCGCAGAAAGAAAATGAGAAGTTGAAGGGCGGCATGTTTGGTATGTCTTCCTTTCTTACTAAAAACCACCCTAGGGGCTCATGTTTAGTCCATAATTCAGAACATCATGACTCTGTTGCTGCAAGCCTGTTAGCTGGTCGACCGGAAGAAGAAGTATCCAGACTTCAAGGCGACATGCTGAAGGAACTGTCAGTGGTACATGCTTGGCCCCGGAAAGCCATGCAGAGTATGGTGAAGGCATTTATGGCCATCTGATACCCCTCCAGAAAGTATGGAGGACTTGGCAGACCTGTTCAAAGGTGCCCGGCACTGGTTTGAGCTATGGAAGACATTGGGGTAATCTATGCATAGGGGTTGATGCATGTTTTCGTCCTTGTTTCTCTGGTAGCAATCTTGGGGCACTCTTTGAGGTTCTTTGTGTTGGGTTGAACTAGTAAAAATGCCCATGCATTGCAACGGGTATAAAAAATGAGTTTAAAATAATGTACCATTCAAACAACTTTGCAAGTAGCTAAACAATGTCCTTTTGACTTGAGCAAAATAGTATTAAAAGTATTCAGAAGTACCAAATGTGAATTTAGAATTAAAAAAAATAAAAGTGTCCAGCCCTCGCCTATTGCAGAATCACATGGGATTTACATTTTTTCTTGGGACCAGTGATCTTTCCTCTCTCGTCATGTTTTCATGTCTCCTATTTCTTTTTCTCCACTACTAATAATGAAGTGACTGTTCCTATAAATCCAAATTGCATCTCTCTTACGGCCTTTTTCGTGTTTATTTAGGCTTTCTTTTATCTATTCAACCTGACGACCATGTGAATAAAATCAGAATTCTGCCAGCAACCACCATTACGACCTGTCCCAACCTAGTAAACTAAAACAACATGTACTTGCATGATCTGACCCTTTTGATCAAGTTCAAGTTCCAATAATTCACCTTTTTAACTTGATCTTCGATATCATTAACCAGCTTCTCAACTTGTTTTTCTTTGTCTTATTTTTCATATTTGTTTTGGTGGTTGCAACAACATCACTACTCATTTACCAAAACTGGAGCATGATTCTTGAGCATCACATTGTTCTCATCTTCTCCTTGACGATGTTCTGCAGCTTCCTGCCAGGATCTAGCTGACTACACCTCTAAGCAAAACCAATTATGCTCAAAAGTTGATTCTTTCTCTTCATTAGGCCCAGCAGAGTTGGGAAGGAGCCCGACTACAGTCTAAATCACGTGCTCGACAAATTAGCAGGGAACTCACCTAGCGATGCCAACCTGAGCCTCTGAACCTCCAGCTCCATCTCGTCGCCACATAGAAGGCCAGCAAATAAGCACAAGAAGAGAAGCATCGTCTCGGCGAGTGGGGCCCCACGGTGGCCTCTCTTGTAATCTGCTGAGCAGGCACTTGCTCGTAGATCATGTCATGCGATGGTGGCTGCTACAACGACTGTGTGTACTGTGGCATCGGGGGCGACACCGCTGCCTAGTGTCTGATGACCGACATGCCTAGTTTGCGCCTCCGTCATGTCTGTCGTCCCGAATGGCCCTGCCCCTTTTCTGGATCGTGCGCCACTGCAGCCAGTGTCGACTTGCTTCTGTCGTTGTGCTCCTCCAAGGCGGTGCCGGCCTTCTTGGAAGAGACATAAGTGGCTGCTGCCGCTCGCCTGCACGACGACCGGACTTTGAGCCTAAGGCATGCCTGGTTGCTTGCGACATAGCTTGGTAGCCTGATGCACCAGGATGTTGTCATTATTGTTCTTAGGCACTGCCTACTCAGGGGCAAGCACTCCTTCAAATTCGAATCTGGCATCCCCGTAAGAGAGGAATATGCTAGAAATTTGCACGTTAATCCAAAACATATGACCATTTATTAGATAGGAATATGCAATGTTGAACTGGAATTTAAATGTTTTGGTTGGAACTAAACTCGGGACCTCTCTTATTTTTACATATTTTGATGCGAGCAAAACCATGTATATATATAAATTGAATCAATACAGTTTATTTCACAAAAGCACACAATACAGTAATTTAGGATATAGAATTATAGATCATAGGTTGCTATAGAATCTAAGCATTTAATAGGAACATATTTTCACTCATGCTTCCATAACAATTTGACAGTGGGAATCTTGTAAGAACTTCATTTTCAGTGATAAAAACGAGAAATTATCAATTCCTAAGCCTTTGCTAGAACCCAGTAATGATTTATAATAAGGATGGTCTAGCAACAGCTAGATCACCACCACCTATGAAATTTCGTCAAGCATATGATGTACAACAACCAACAATGGTGGAGCAAAGTGAGTTGTACCTGAATAGTGCCCGACCGAAGCGACTCAGTCTGAGATTTCGTAGCCACATCCATGGCAAGTGTGCATGGCCTCACCATGAGCGAGAGAGGGCACCAAAGCCATTCTGGCTCAAATAGGATGAAGGCGTGAGTGGTAGGAGAAGCACATGCCCCTGGTCGTTGTGTAGACAGCTCTGTACAGCAAATACAATACAAATAATTGTTGTAATTGTCAGCTGAATAGCAAATTCAGTTATAATTTCATGTCAATATAAAACCCCAATTTAATCAGATTAATAAATCTTCTTTTTACCAAAAAATAAACACAAGCGCTAGAACAATAGTTGTACATAAACAAAGTACAGATGCACTTGAATAGATCCACACGAACATAGCGAAACGAAGAGTTGAGTCAGTAACCTGACCAAGATCCTGAGATCATGCTATGCATCTGGAGGCGACTTCATCATCACCATGGAGTAGAGCTACAGAACCATAGAACAGCATCTCTCTCTCATGGGAACTGGGGTGAGTGGAACACATGGAGGAGCATCATATCAGGTCACATAAGGCGCGATGTCAAGCACGCCAGCAACCAACAATGCCATGGAGAAGAAACATAGCAGAAGCAGCTGAGCAAGGAAGTAGTGAATAGTGAATCCATGGAAAGGTCAACGCAGTAGCTTGGACCAATGGAATTGATGGGCATTAGATGGGTCTGCGAAAGCGAATTGGGTGGTGCTTGGCTAGGGTTTTTCTTCGCAATGTTCGTCTTCTTTAGGATTGCACTCCGTCGCCACACTTCCTCGTGGTCTTCTCCGCCCCGCCAGATACCTCCCCTGCTTCTCAGGCCATCTAGTGGTCTCATGTTACTCGATGGCCTCACTACCCAGTAGCTACTTCTTTGTAACAATGGGATCCGATCTTGTTTAGAGAGAAGATTGTGTCAATGAAAACTACAAAACACATGAATCATCATGAAAACAAATAGCAGTACATCAGAACCAAGAGAAGAAATAAATAAGAAGAAAGGAACTTGCAGAAATCAATGGCTTATGCAAGCATAATCTACAAAATATGTTTGTCAAGAGAAATCTGAAAACGAAACTGCTTGTGTGACCTTAATACGAATTAAATTGCTGAACCAAATACTTTTGTCAAAACAAATCTGAAAGCCAAACTTCTTGTGTGACTAACACGAAATAAATTGCTGAACCTCAGTATAGTGGAAAAGATATTAATAATGTACAGGGTAAGACTTCCAATCGTCATGTTTGTTAGCATGCATAACAATGTGACTCCTAGGATGCACCAACAACCCAAAAAAATTAGAGATGGAAGGCATGAATTCCTAATACAAATAACATGATAGTCAAAAACTAATTCCAGCTGAATAGAATCAAATCCTATAGCTCATCAATCTTAGAAGGTAAGGATCCTGCTTCCAAAATCTATTTTTCTCTGCAAATTCAGATGACCATTATAGGAATAATTTATACATGTCATGGTCATAAATTATAAATGGAACAAAATTTGTTGAAGCAAGAACTTGAGCAACAATTTCCAACTGTGTGGGTTACCTCCGATCTTTGTGGGGATGAGAAGGTCCTCTGTGAAGGACGAAGCGGCCATAGTGGATCCATGACCTGAGAACATGCTTGCCAAAAGACCGCAGCACCTCTGATTGCTCAATTCGGTCGGATGAAGGTAAACACCAAATAAAACTAAAAAGGCACAACAAAGATAAAAGAAAAAAAGGTGCAACAAAAACGAAAAGCATGCATATATATCTCGCCATGAGTGCCCAGATTTTGTTGGAGCGGTTGTGTCTAGGGACAAAAAAGGGCAACACCTAACTGTAACTTCATACATGTCATGATGGCCACATGTACATACTGAATCATTACCTTAGACATTGTTAATGAAAGATCGATAATTAGCACATTAAGGTTCAGTTTGTGTTTGTTTCATTATGTGTAGGTTTTCAGAAAAACAAATAGGATAATTCCTATCCTAATTGTGACTTTAGTTGCAATACCTCATGGAGAACCGGCACCCAGAGTTCCGTCGATGTTTGGAGCATCGTCGGACATGGTCTTTCGGCGAAGTAGGTGGAGGCGACATTGGACGTTTCCCGCACATCAACTTTGTCTCATGAACTTGCAATGTGATTTACTTGTGCTTCCACTCTAGGGTTTCTTCTTATGGCAGGGAAATTGGTGTGAAATCTAGGTTGGCTTGATAACCCACAAGTATAGGGGATCACAATAGTTTTCGAGGGTAGAGTATTCAACCCAAATTTATTGATTCGACACAAGGGGAGCCAAAGAATATTCTCAAGTATTAGCAACTGAGTTGTCAATTCAACCACACCTGGAAACTTAATATCTGCAGCAAAGTGTTTAGTAGAAAAGTAGTATGATAATAGTGGTAACGATAGCAAAAGTAATCGTAGCAAAAGTAATGTTTTTGGTAATTTGTAGTGATGATAACAATAGCAACAGAAAAGTAAATAAGCGAACAACAATATATGGAAAGCTCGTAGGCAATTGATCGATGATAGAGAATTATGCCGGATGCGGTTCATCATGTAACAGTCAAAACCTAGGGTGACACAGAACTAGCTCCAATTCATCAATGTAATGTAGGCATGTATTCCGAATATAGTCATATACGTGCATATGGGAAAGAACTTGCATGACATCTTTTGTCCTACCCTCCCGTGGCAGTGGGGTCCTAGCGGAAACTAAGGGATATTAAGGCCTCCTTTTAATAGAGTACCAGACCAAAGCATTAACACATAGTGAATAGATGAACTCCTCAAACTATGGTTATCACCGGGAGTGGTCCCGATTATTATCACTTCGGGGTTGCCGGATCATAACACATAGTAGGTGTCTATAGACTTGCAAGATAGGATCAAGAACTCACACATATTCATGAGAACATAATAGGTTCAGATCTGAAATCATGGCACTCGGGCCCTAGTGACAAGCATTAAGCATAGCAAAGTCATAACAACATCAATCTCAGAACATAGTGGATACTAGGGATCAAACCCTAACAAAACTAACTCGATTACATGATAAATCTTGTTGTTGTAAATATGTAAAGCCAGCATTCAAGTTTTCAGCAAAGATTGTGAACTAACCATCTTCACAATAACTCTCAGGTCTCATGTTTACTCAATGGCATAATCAACTAGCGAGCAATAATAATAAGTCTCGGTTGACAACACTTTCTCAAAACAATCATAATATGATATAACAAGATTGTATATCGCTAGCCCTTTCTGAGACCGCAAAACATAAATGTAGAGCACCTTTAAAGATCAAGGACTGACTAGACATTGTAATTCATGGTAAAAGAGATCCAGTCAAGTCATACTCAATGTAAACTAACAGTAATGAATGCAAATGACAGCGGTGCTCTCCAACTGGTGCTTTTTAATAAGAGGATGATGACTCAACATAAAAGTAAATAGATAGGCCCTTCGTAGAGGGAAGCATGGATTTGTAGAGGTGTTAGAGCTCGATTTTGAAATAGAGATGAATAATATTTTGAGCGGTATACTTTCATTGTCACCATAACAACCAAAAGATGGCGATATCTTCCATGCTACACAAATTATAGGCGGTTCACAAAAAGAATGGTAAAGTTTATACTCCCCCTCCACCAACAAGCATCAATCCATGGCTTGATCGAAACAACGAGTGCCTCCAACTAACAAGAGTCCCCGTGGGAGTTTTGTTTGCAATTATTTTGATTTGATTTGCATAAAGCATGGGACTGGGCATCCCGGTGATCAGCCATTTTCTCATGAGTGAGGAGCGGAGTCCACTCCTCTTGAGAATAACCCGCCTAACATTGAAGATACGGACAGCCCTAGTTGATACAAGAGCTATTCGAGCATACAAAACAGGATATTTATTTAAAGGTTTAGAGTTTGGCCCATACAAATTTACTTGGAACGGCACGTAGATACCGTATATAGGTAGGTATGGTGGACTCATATGGAATAACTTTGGGGTTTATGGGATTGGATGCACAAGTAGTATTCCCGCTTAGTACATGTGAAGGCTAGAAAAAGACTGGGAAGCGACCAGCTAGAGAGCAGTCATGAACATGCATTAAAATCAATGAACATTGAGTGCAAGCTTGAGTAGGATATAATCCACCATGAACACAAATATCGTGAAGGCTATGTTGATTTTGTTTGAACTACATGCGTGAACATGTGCCAAGTCAAGTCATTTAAATCATTCAGAGGAGGATACCACCCTATCATACCACATCACAACCATTTTAATAGCATGTTGGCATGCAAGGTAAACCATTATAGGCTCCTAGCTAATTAAGCATGGCATAAGAAACTATGATCTCTAATTGTCATCGCAAACATGTTTATTCATAATAGGCTGAATCAGGAACGATGAACTAATCATATTTACGAAAACAAGAGAGGTCGAGTTCATACCAGCTTCTCCCATCTCAATCAGTTCATCATATATCGTCATAATTGCCTTTCACTTGCACGACCGAATGATGTGAATAATAATAATAGTGCACGTGCATTGGACTAAGCTAGAATCTGCAAGCATTCAATAAACAGGAGAAGACAAGGCAATATGGGCTCATTTGTCAGACCAACAATAATGCATATAAGAGCTACCTCAACAATTTAATCATGGTCTTCTCCTATCGACCTCCAAAGAAAAGAAAATAAATAAAACTATTTACATGGGAAAGCTCCCAACATGCAAAAGAAGAACAGGAAATCTTTTTGGGTTTTCTTTTTAATTACTACTACAAGCATGGAAACTAAACTAATTAAAAGCTACAACTAATTTTTTTTGTTTTTCTTAATGTTTATTAAACACACAAGAAGAAAGAATAAAAAGAGAAAATTAACTAGCATGGATATTACAATGAAAAAGTATGAGCACCGACATCTAGCAATGAGTGTGTGAACATGAATGTAATGTCGGTGAGAAATACATACTCCCCCAAGCTTAGGCTTTTGGCCTAAGTTGGTCTATGGCCACGGTTGGCCTGGCGGATATCCATAGTAATAGTTGGGGTTGTACTGTGAAGAACAAGACTCTGATTGCCACTGGTTGGCAATCATCTCCGGATCCCACTTGTAATTAGACTGTCATGGAGGATCAACTTGTGGTTCCGACTCTGGCTTTGTGGCTGATGTAGGGTTCTGGTAGGCGTGAATAGCCTTCAACGGAACAAGGTACTTGCCTGCAGATAAATCAAACGAGGAAGGAGCAGGCAGGGTAATAGTCTCAGGATGATGTTTATCAAAGAACAATTTGTATTTGAGCTCATTTTCCCTATTCTTAACAATAAAATCAGGTGCTACCATACTCTTATAATCTAAATAAACAGGAGGCAACATTTTTTCTTCCTTCTCATAATTCCTAATAGGTATGTTAAAATGTGCACCTAGGCGCAAGGCGAAGATGCCTCCAAAGATGGGGCCCTTAGTACGGTTAAGATTTAACCGCTTTGCAATAATAGCACCCATGCTGAATGTATCATCACGAAATAAGGTGTGGCACAAAATAACAGTATCGGGGGCACTCAGGTTTCCATAGTTTCCGCGCCCAATTAAGCATCTACTAGAAAATGTAGCAAAGTAACGTAGAACAGGAAAGTGTATGCTAGTAGTTCGTGCATCGGAAACCTTCCTCGTTTCCCCTACAGTGATGGTATCAATAAACCCATCCACATCGCCGCGATGTGGTTCCTCTATGATGCCCTCGAAAGGGATCAAACAAACCCGACAAAAATCACGAAGTGACATCTCCTTATGCTCATCATATAAATAAAACTCCACCGTAGGTGGTGAGCTCCTAGCATGGAAATGAAAGTTTTGCACAAAGATATTGGTGAGTAAGAGATACTGTTCGTGCTGGTCGTGGAGGAAGGCGGTGAGGCCTGCATTCCCAGCCTATTCATATAAATCATCATAAATCCCAGCTTCTCTCAAGAAATCATCACAAGGCCATTCACACGGCCGAACCTCCGTGATGTGAGGCAGATTATATTTGGTCCTCTTTGCTTCTTCATTTTGCTTTTCCTTCGAGCTTCACCTCGATGAGCCCCTCAAAAATCTCTTCATTATTTTCTGAAAAATTCTGAAATTTTTAGTAACTTCAAATAAAAGTGAACCAAACTCAACAAAATTGATAGCAACTAGTCCTACAAGTGCCTAGAGCCTATATCATGCATCCAAACTACTTGGAACCACATAAATTTGACATGCAAGCTCAAGAACAGGGTCACCTAAGCAGCAAAAATATGCAATGAATAAAGCACTAGAACAAAAACTAATTGGACCAATGGGGGAGTCACACACCAAGGAACAATCCCCCAAAGCAGTTTTGTGAGAGGTGCTTTGAGCAAGGAGATCGAAAATCACAGCAAAATGAGCTACAACTCATGCTTGAGCTGGATAATGGTGTTTGTGGGAGGAAGAAGGAGTGTGTGGGTGTAGGAATAAGTGGAGGAGGGCCACCATGGGCCCATGAGGTAGGGGGCGCACCGAGGGGGGTAGGAAGCGCCCTCCACCCTCATGGCCACGTGGATGCCGCCCTGCTATGTTCTCAGTGCCAAATATTCTCAAATATTCTAGAAAAATCATATTTAAATTTCCGGGCATTTGGAGAACTTTTATTTTCGGGGTATTTTTATATTGCACGGATAATTCAGATAATAGACATAAAATACTATTTTTATTTTATTTAATATAAATAACAGAATGTGTAAAGAGGGTATAGAGAGTTGTGTTTTCTAAATTCATCCATCTCATGATCATCAAAAGGAATCCATTAACAACGTTGATCAAGTCTTGTTAACAAACTCATTCCGAATAACATGGAACTGGAGAATTTTCGAATAACACTAGGTTACCTCAACGGGAATATGCACATCCCCAACAATAAGAATATTATATTTCTTTTTGACAGTAGGTAGAGGAAATTCAAAACCTCCAAAAATAATCGATGAAAATTTTCCAATAGAATTGATACTATGAACTTGAGGTTCTTTCCTCAGAAAGTGTACCGTATGCTCATTACCATTAACGTGAAAAGTGACATGGCGTTTGTTGCAATCAATAACAGCCACTGCAGTATTCAAAAAGGGTCTTCCAAGAATAATAGACATACTATCGTCCTCGGGAATATCAAGAATAACAAAGTCCGTTAAAATAGTAACGTTTGCAACCACAACAGGCACATCCTCACAAATACCGACAGGTATAGCAGTTGATTTATCAGCCATTTGCAAAGATATTTCAGTAGGTGTCAACTTATTCAAATCAAGTCTACGATATAAAGAGAGAGGCATAACACTAACACCGGCTCCAAGATCGCATAAATAGTTTTAACATAGTTTCTTTTAATGGAGCATGGTATAGTGGGTACTCCTGGATCTCCAAGTTTCCTTGGTATTCCACCCTAAAAGTGTAATTAGAAAGCATGGTGGAAATTTCAGCTTCTGGTATCTTTCTTTTGTTAGTAACAAATTCTTTCGTGTACTTAGCATAAGGATTCATTTTAAGCATATCAGTTAATCACATATGCAAAAAGATAGGTCTAATCATTTTAGCAAAGCTCTCAAAATCCTCATCATCCTTTTTCTTGGATGGTTTGGGAGGAAAAGGCATGAGTTTCTGAACCCATGGTTCTCTTTGTTTACCATGTTTCCTAGCAACAAAGTCTTTCTTATCATAACGTTGATTCTTTGATTGTGGGTTATCAAGATCAATAGCAGGTTCAATTTCTATATCATTATCATTACTAGGTTGAGCATCAACATGAACATTATCAGTTACATTATCACTAGTTTCATGTTCATTACCAGGTTGTGTTTCAGCATCAGAAATAGAAATATCATTTGGATTCTCAGGTGTTTTAGTAATACTTCACTAGAAGCATGCAAAGTCCTATCATTCTTCTTTTTCTTCCTTTTAGAAGGAGTAGGTGCATCTATATTATTTCTCTGAGAATCTTGCTCAATTCTCTTAGGGTGGCCTTCAGGATACAAAGGTTCCTGGGTCATTTTACTAGTTCTACTAGCCACTCTAACAGCATAATCATTATTCTTACTATTCAATTCATTGAGCAAATCATTTTGAGCTTTAAGTACTTGTTCTACTTGAGTGGTAACCATAGAAGCATGTTTACTAATAAGTTTAAGTTCACCTTTGACATTAGCCATATAATCTCCCAAGTGTTCAAGCATATCAGCACCGCGTTTTAATTCTCTACCAAAATAACCATTGAAGTCTTCTTGCTTAATCATAAATTTATCAAACTCATCTAAGCATGGGCTAGCAAACTTAGTAAATGGGATTTTAGCTTTATCATGTCTATAGAGAGAATTTACCTTTACTACCTATGTTGGATTTTCAAGACCATGTATTTCTTCAATATGAGATGGATTAAAATTATGCATTTCTTTGACAAGTGGTAAATTAAGACCATGTATTTCTTCAATAGGAGGTAAATTCTTAACATCTTCAGCTTTAATACCCTTTTCTTTCTTGGATTTGTTTGCCTCTTGCATATCTTTAGGACTGAGAAATAGAACACCTCTCTTCTTCGGAGTTGGTTTAGGAATAGGCTCAGGAAGTGACAAATTATTTTCATTAGTCAACATATTGTTTAATAGAATTTCAGCTGCATCCGATGTTCTTTCCCTGAAAATAGAACTAGCACAACTATCCAGGTAGTCTATGGAAGCATCGGTTAGTCCATTATAAAAGATATAAAGAATTTCATTTTTCTTAAGAGGATGATCAGGCAAAGCATTAAGTGATTGGAGAAGCCTCCCCCAAGCTTGTGGGACACTGTCTTCTTCAATTTGCACAAAATTATATATATCCCTTAAGGTAGCTTGTTTCTTATGAGCAGGGAAATATTTAGTAGAGAAGTAATAAATCATATCCTGGGGACTACGCACACAACCAGGATCAAGAGAATTAAACCATATCTTAGGACCACCCTTTAATGAGAACGGGAATATTTTAAGGATATAAAAGTTGCGAGTTCTCTCATCATTAGTGAACATGGTGGCTATATCATTTAATTTAGTAAGATGTGCCACAACAGTTTCAGATTCATAGCCATAAAAAAGATTAGATTCAACCAAAGTAATTATATCAGGATCAACAGAGAATTCATAATCCTTATCAGTAACACAGATAGGTGAAGTAGCAAAAGCAGGGTCAGGTTTCATTCTAGCATTAAGGGATTGCTGCTTCCATTTAGCTAATAACCTCTTTAGATCATATCTATCATTGCAAGCTAAAATAGCTCTAGTAGCTTGTTCATCCATAACATAACCCTCAAGAACAATAGGCAATTCATATTTATTAGGGGGAGAGTCTTCATCATCACTTTCATCAATATTATCAGTTTCAATAATTTCATTCTCTCTAGCCCTAGCAAGTTGTTCATCAAGAAATTCACCAAGTGGCATAGTAGTATCAAGCATAGAAGTAGTTTCATCATAAGTATCATGCATAGAAGAAGTGGCATCATCAATAATATGCGACATATCAGAGTCAATAGCAGAAGCAGGTTTAGGTGTCGCAAGCTTACTCAAAATAGATGGTGAATCAAGTGCAGAGCAAGATGGCAGTTCCTTACCTCCCCTCGTAGTTGAGGGATAAATCTTGGTTCTTGGATCTTTAAAGTTCTTCATAATGATAAGCAGATATAAATCCCAAGTGACTCAAAGAATAGAGCTATGCTACCCGGCAACGGCGCCAGAAAATAGTCTTGATAACCCACAAGTATAGGGGATCGCAACAGATTTCGAGGGTAGAGTATTCAACCCAAATTTATTGATTCAACACAAGGGGAGCCCAAGAATATTCTCAAGTATTAGTAGTTGAGTTGTCAATTCAACCACACCTGGAAACTTAATATCTGCAGCAAAGTGTTTAGTAGCAAAGAAATATGATAGTAGTGGTAACGATAGCAAAAGTAACGGTAGCAAAAGTAATGTTTTTTGTATTTTGTAGTGATGATAACAATAGCAACAGAAAAGTAAATAAGCGAAGAACAATATATGGAAAGCTCGTAGGCAATGGATCGGTGATAGAGAATTATGCCGGATGCGGTTCATCATGTAACAGTCATAACCTAGGTTGACACAGAACTAGCTCCAATTCATCAATGTAATGTAGGCATGTATTCCGAATATAGTCATACGTGCTTATGGAAAAGAACTTGCATGACATCTTTTGTCCTACCCTCCCGTGGCAGCGGGGTCCTAGCGGAAACTAAGGGATATTAAGGCCTCCTTTTAATAGAGTACCGAACCAAAGCATTAACACATAGTGAATACATGAACTCCTCAAACTATGGTCATCACCGGGAGTGGTCCCGATTATTGTCACTTCGGGGTTGCCGGATCATAACACATAGTAGGTGACTATAGACTAGCAAGATAGGATCAAGAACTCACATATATTCATGAAAACATAATAGGTTCAGATCTGAAATCATGGCACTCGGGTCCTAGTGACAAGCATTAAGCATAGCAAAGTCATAGCAACATCAATCTCAGAATATAGTGGATACTAGGGATCAAATCCTAACAAAACGAACTCGATTACATGATAAATCTCATCCAACCCATCACCGTCCAGCAAGCCTATGATGGAATTACTCACGCACGGCGGTGAGCATCATGAAATTGGTGATGGAGGATGGTTGATGATGACGACGGCGACGTATTCTCCTCTCCGGAGTGCCGAACAGACTCCAGATCAGCCCTCCCAAGATGTTTTAGGGCTTGGCGGCAGCTCCGTATCGTAAAACGCAATGAATCCTTCTCCTTTATTTTTTTCTCTCCGAACACGAATATATAGAATTGGAGTTGAGGTCGGAGGAGCTCCAGGGGGACCACGAGGTAGGGGGCGCACCTAGGGGGGCAGGCGCGCCCCCACCCTCATGGCTAGGGTGTGGGCCCCTGGCCTTGATCTTTTGCTGGTATTTTTTTATTATTTCCAAAAATACGCTCCATGGAGTTTCAGTTCATTCCGAGAGCTTTTGTTTCTGCACATAAATAACACCATGGCAATTCTGCCGATAACAGCGTCAGTCTGGGTTAGTTCCATTCAAATCATGCAAGTTAGAGTCCAAAACAAGGGCAAAAGTGTTTGGAAAAGTAGATACGACGGAGACGTATCATGGCTCCATGGCTACGTGTGAACACACCATCGAATCCTATCTAAATCGGAGACGTCCACCTCAAGGTAGATGAGGGTGGGGGTGAGGAGTTGGCGGCAGGTGGCGAGGGGAAGAAGAATACGGTGACGGCGGCACTGCTGGACGAGTAGTTGTAGAGGAAGATGGGCCACGCGTGGCGGCGTGATTCACGACAGCGGTGTCATGCAGGGAGAGGACCCTGTGATGCCGTGCGTATGCATTGACGAGAGGATAGGCTGTCGTGCTCTTCTGTTTTTTCGCCTATAAAGGCCGCGCCGAGGCCCAAGGCCAACACACGAAACGTTTTTCGGGCCACCGGAATGTGGGCCAAAATAATTAGGCCCAGCTCGGGCTGGAATAATTCGTGGAGTGGACCACGAAATGCTTGATCTACAAGATAACCTCTCCTATCGGGAATATCCTGTTCGTATCCTTGATCAAGCCGAGCGTTCCACTCGACGTCAGAATATCAAGTTTCTCAAGGTTCAATGGTCACACTATTCCGAGAAAGAAGCCACTTGGGAAAGGGAGGATCGTCTTCGACTTGAGTACCCCACCTTCTTCCCGGAGGATCCTAAATCTCGGGACGAGATTCTTTTGAGTGGGGGTGATTGTCACACCCTAGCTAGTTCAAGCATTAGAGTGTGCATCATGTTTAAATTTCTCTTAAATTTGAAATGGGGAAAGCAGAAACCCCCAACACCCCCCTGGAAACAACTAGGGTTTACTAAAATTATTTTCAATGAACCTGAAATGCCCTTCTAAAAAGTTCACCCTCCTTGTCTTAGGTTAAAACCTCTGGCAAAATTGGTGCACAATTTTCTAGGTCAACAGAAGGTCATTGAATTAAATCATAAGTATTTGAATTTGGGCATTTAAATGCTATAAAATAATTTAAATGCTCAAATAATCCTGGAAATAAATGTTTGCTGTTGGAAATAATCTAAACAGAGCCCACAATTATTTTCAGGATTTTTGGAAACGTTTTAGTATTTTATTTAAAGCCCAACAGTTGCAGTTAATTAGAAAAACAGAAACAAATAAAAAGAGAGAGAGAGAGAGAGAGGGAAGCCCACCCGGGCCTTACCTATGCTGGCCCAGCCACCTGGCTCGGCCCAGCCTACTGGCTCTGCCAGTCGTCGTCCTCCTCGTGCCAAAAGGATGCGGAGCGCATGGCCGGCGCCCGCGGCCACACGCCGGCCACCTCCTGCTTTCGCCGACGCCTGGAGACGCGTAGGGGTGCCACACGACCCCCACGTCCCCCTCTCATCCTCGCTCACTCTCCCCTCGTCACCCTCACCCTCTCCCGCACCATGGCCGATGAGCTTGTCGCTGTCTCACCGCCGTAGTCGCGCTCTCCGTCACCCCCTCGCCTCTCTGACCTGTCCAGAAGCTCCGCCGCGACGCCCTCGCCCTCCCCACCGAGCCACGCATCGCCGGAGGCCCTGCATCGCCGCCATCGAATCGTCTTCAACCTCGGTACCCGCCGGACGCCGTTCATCGATTCGCCTCGCTCCGGTCGCCCCCGAGCCCACTGAGCTGCTCATCGACCTCCCTGTGAGCTCCGCCGCCTTTCCCCTCTTCTTTCCCACGCGTTTGCACCCTCTAGGCCATAGTTCCACCATGGCCGAAGCTCGTCTCCGCTCGAGCTCGTCGCCGGCGTCGCTCCGGCGACCATTTGGTCCTCCCGTGCTATGCAACGTGCTTGCCGCATCGCGTAGTGCCTCGCTAGCGCTTCAGTTTCCGTGTTTGCATGCCGCAGCCCACTCCCCGCACATGGCCGAACTCCTGCCGCTGCCTTGGAGCTCGCCGTCGTCGTCTTCGGCCACCGTAGGCCCGGCCTCCTCCACCACTAGATGCGCGACTGCAAGAGCTCTCCAACGAGCCCAAGAACGGCCTCGCCCGTGCCCTGTGGGCATTTTCCGAGCTGCGCCACTGACTCGGGCCTCGCCAGCGTCGAGTCGCCGGAGAGTTTGACCCAGTTTGACTCCTGGGTGGGCCCAGGTAGACCCCCCCTGAGTCAATGACAGGTGGGGCCGGTCTGCTAACTAATTTAGGATTAGTTTTAATTAATTTTAATTAAATCAGTCACTAACATGTGGGCCCAGGCCCCACTGACAGCTAATTAGTGTTAATATAATCCTGTTAATTAGCTGAGAGGCTGACAGAAGGGGCCCACCAGTCAGGTTTGACCTGGGCTGGCACCTTTGACCTGCTGAGGTCAGCATGACACAATGCTGATGCAGTAATGCATTTTCTGGATTTATTTTTATTCAGGAATTTCCAGAAAATAGTTAAAACTTCTAAAAATCATAGAAAATCAACCATAGCTCCAAATGCAAATATTTATATATGAAAAATGATCAGAAAAATTCAATCTATCCATCTGTAATGGTTTCATGCATGACAAAACAAGTTTACCTTGCTGTTTAAGCAGAATAAGGAAATACAGTATTAAGGACATGTTTAATGAGCTAATATTTGAATCTTTGATTCAAATGAGTTCATTCCTTTCTGTTATAGCTTGCATTAGGCCAAGACACATTCATATTGCCATGTCATAGCATGCATCATATTGTTGCATATCATCATGTGTTGATTGTGTTCCGATGTGTTCTTCGTGGTAGGTTCTGCCTCCGAGGATATTCACGAGTATCCAACTGAAGGGCAGTATCCCACTACCACTCCATCAGGCAAGCAACCATTGATCATTCCGATACAAACCCATGTTCTCACTTCTACTCTTGTTTACTGCATTAAGACAACGCGATTCAAACTGCTGTGTGCTACGGTAGTTGAACCCTTATCCTCTGCATGACCTGTCATTGCCACAGTAACTAGATGAAACCCACTAGCATGTGTAGGAGTTGATCGAGCCATGTATGTGATTCCTACCTTGCTATGCCTGCTATGCTTAGAGTTGTGTCAGGTCTGGTTCATCTGGGTGATGGGCCAGAGTGAAATGCTTATGCCGGTAATGTGAGGGATGTGTTGAACATGTTATGGTAAAGGTATCAATGAGAGGCCATGTAGGAGTACATGGTGGGTTGT
This sequence comes from Triticum urartu, assembly GCF_056163025.1. Classification (NCBI taxonomy): domain Eukaryota; kingdom Viridiplantae; phylum Streptophyta; class Magnoliopsida; order Poales; family Poaceae; genus Triticum; species Triticum urartu. Next base: position 239,641,816 of record NC_141878.1, on the reverse strand, counting down.
TTCATTGAGGCTGTCCCTAAGAACTGAGATCTGTAGGTGTGATTTAAGATTCAGCTACTACCATGCATTGGGATCCTTAATCGACCCTCTCGGCTTCTTAACCACCCTAGTACTCTGTCCAGGAGTTGCAAATAGTTTCTGGTGTTTGTAGGTTATGTGTTGGCGGCCGTGCGTAGCGCTGACCCTAGGGGTGGGCTATGTTGCGGTAGATACACCGTGGCACGGTGTACCAAATCACCCGTTTGGTGTCTCGGGATCCCTGTTCACATTGTTCGGGGCCGTTTGTGGAAACCTCGGCCGGACTCCCTGCGGATGGAACCTGGATAGGCGATAAACCTGGACTAGAGACTTAAGTGTTTAGGTAGGCCATGGCCGACACCCTCGCTGGGCTTCCGCTTGAAGGTTGCCGAGTACATGTTGTGTAAACGGCGGTAAGTGGTGAAAGCGTGTATGAAGAAGTACACCCCTGCAGGGTATAAAACTATTCGAATAGCTGCGTCCATGGTAGAGGACTACTTGGTTGCCTATACAGTTCATAGACAAGTTAATGGGTATTAATAAAAGACTCAAGATAAGTGTGAGTACCGAGGATGGCCCTCTCGTAGGATGACGAGGGAGGATCCCCGGTGGAGTATTGTGTTGGTGAGTAGTGGATTCGTGTGCGAAAACTATTTTTACTGGTGAAGTTCCGTAGGATAGCTTAGCCAAGAGTCAAAGCTGGCTTGCTGCATTAACCCCACCACCTTCTTGAGAATAAGCATGTATAGTAGGTTCTGATGTAAGACTTGCTGAGTACCTTTGTACTCATGTTTGCTTAATTACTGTTTTCAGACGACAACACCGCCCCCTCCGATGGGTTCTACGTAGACCTTGACGTCGATGAGTGACTAGCCACCCAGGTGGTGATCCTGGCCATGGAGGGCCCTATGTAGATAGACAGGCTTCGAGAAGCTTTCTTTCTTTCTAGAGTCTGTACTCAGACTAGTTGCTTCCGCATGTGCTTGTATGTTTGTATGACTTGAGTGTCGGGTCATGTGACCCCTATATGTATGAACATGTTATGTATGGCTCCCTGGAGCCTTTAAATAAAGTACTTGAGTTGTAGAGTTTTGTTGTGATGCCATGTTGTATGTACTCATATCGGGCATATTGTGTGTATGATTGAAATGCTTGGTATGAGTGGGATCCGACAATCTAGTTGTTTATCCTTGGCAGCCTTTCTTATGGGGATATGTAGTCTAGTGTTCCTCGAGCCATAGTAGTCCGCTACAGCCCGGTTCACCGGAGTCCTGCTAGCCTAGCACTACTGTTCAGGACACTTGACTGGCCGGCATGTGTTTCACTTCGTTCCTATGTCTGTCCCTTCGGGGAAATGTCACGCTGTGACTTCTGGAGTCCTGCCTAGCCTGCTACAGCCCGGGTTCCCCGGAGTCCTGTTAGCCCAGTGCTACAGCCCGGAATCAATCGCTGATGACCGACATGCTTGATGTGATTCATGTATGCCTGTCTCCATAGGTCTGTGCCGCTTTGGGTTCATGACTAGCCATGTCGTCCCGGGTTCTCTGTCATATGGATGCTAGCGACACTATCATATACGTGAGCCAAAAGGCGCAAACGGTCCCGGGCCATGGTAAGGCAACACCCGTGGGATACCGTGCGTGAGGCCGCAAAGTGATATGAGGTGTTACCGGCTAGATCGATGTGACTTGGAATCGGGGTCCTGACAATTTTGGAAAGAAACGAATGAATTAATTTGATAACAAGGAAAAGGAATCTTGAACGAACCACCGTAAGAATTGAAAACGATTGAAGAAAAGTGAATGAATCACCGGGAAGAATTAGAAAATAAACGAAGATACTTGAGGAAATTTAGATACAAGAGAATGAAGAGATCACGAAATGACTATAGAATTCTTCAACGATGCACCGGTAAGATTTGGAGAATGAGAGATGGAAGCTGAGAATGAATAATTCTGAGATGATGGGATCCGGAGAATCAAACTGAAAAGACTCCTGAATTGCTTCGGATGGGTGAAAAGAATTCTCACAATCGAAAACAATTATGAGAGGATGGAGGCAAGCTTGAACTACACATCTTCAAGAGAACCGATATGATTGAAGAGAAACTCTTCTTTGGTCTTCAAATCTGAGAATGACGACGAGAAACACTATGGCAGAAGATGAGCCACTCCAGAACAATGAAGAATAGAATTGATGAACCAACGATGACAAAGTTTTGAAAGCGATCTTGGAGAAGGAATATGACTAATGATAATTCATGCATACGTCAAACTTTAAAAAGAATTTAGGAATCGCTCTGGCTAAATTAGAAGAGTCAAGTAAGATCCTGGGAAAAGACCTGTGGGTTAATGCCCACTCAAAATACAGCATTGGACGAAATACTTGAAAGGGAGATTGCACCGGTTGATTTAAATGGCTTGAATGAGATAACAACCTCGAATTAGTTTGAACGGATTGAGAATGGAAGCACGAATCTCCTGAGATATCCTCAGCACTCCGGCACCAATGAATAGCGAGAGGTTAATGATTAAGAGGTGCACCGGCATAAGAAAGCATATGAAAGGACGAAAGGGATATGGTCAACACCGAAAGCTTGAATTGAATCCACCGGAGAAGGAAAGAGAATGAAGAAGGATAAACTTGAAGCTCCATTAGTATCTTCCTGAGAATCACTGGAAAAGAACATTGACGGAATACAATGGAGAGACTTCCCATCAATAAAAAGGATACTTGATTAAGAAATATGATTCTTAAAGAAAAGGGTGGGAGGGCGGGAAAACAAAGGCAACTTGGGGACGGATGAAACAAACACTATTGTGAAAACTTAGAATTGATCTTGCGGATGTTGAAATGATCAGATCGACTTGAAGAGAAGCACGCGGGTTGAAAAGAATTGACATGACCATCTCGATGATCAAGAAGAATTAGCAATCACATCAAAATAAGAGAAAACCGCTTAGGAAAAAGGTATGGAATCAACACTTGACATTGAAGCAACTCGAATACCACAACTCAAAACAAACAAAGGATTTGGATTGCAAAATAAGCCGGAAACAAACACATGATAGAGATTTCGTCCGAAATTTTCATGGTGGGGCCCACACAGGCTTGATCGTACAGCACCATCATGCACAAGGCAGTGCACATGACATACGAAGCATCCTTGAGTCAGCATAGCCAAGGACACTTTAAGACACAGCGAGACCACTGTAAAACCAACAGTGGATAGACGGACCACTAGACGTCGAATGCCAATCTCATATCATGCATCTATCGGAAAGATATCCTAGGAGCTACTTGAATTCCCACCTATAAACTCCTGAAACTTTCTGGTATGCAATATGGTGTTGGGGATACAGGGAGGCACAATATATATCACACAACTAACAAGCCCTACGCTCCAACTGTATCCATCTGTCAAAACATAACCAAGAATACTTCGGAAATCGTGTACCTCAACCTCGAAAAGCATCCATTATACGAGCTATGGCCATACTCCCGAACTCCCGCCCCAGTACTGGGTGGCATCGAGGTTATCTCACCAACAACTACATAAAAGAGATTTTCGATGTCGACGAACTCAGGTATTCCAAAACTACAACGATAAAATTGTGACGACAACACCTCGGAGCTCAACTCCCCAGGACACTGCCACAACCCCTAAATGTCAGGAGGAACCAAGAACAATGTTCTCGTCACAAAAATATCGGAATGATCCCAAGATACCCGCGTGATACTAAATTTGTTTTTCATGAAATTTGAGGAGAGGAAAGTCAAAACTTGTAGACCAGGCGGCCTCACCAGAGCGACGAAGGGACTGAGGAGTAAAAAGAACCCTACTCTCCGATATATATAATCCTAAGACTCAAAACATTTTGTTCTAGACTCGACAACATCAGCGCTTCGATCAAGCAGGGGGCTCCTAAGTCGGGGATGGCTCTGATTACCAACTTGTAACACCCACGATGCGGCTATATCTCCCATGTGTCGAGGCACGACTTAGAGGCATAACCGCATGGTGGTTTTGTCGCAAGAGGGGTAATCTTCACACAATCCCATGTACTGAATAAGAAAGGGATAAAGAGTTGGCTTACAATCGCCACTTCACATAAATAACAAGTTAAACATACATCATCCAGAGTACAATCAAGGTCCGACTAAGGAACCAAAAAAGAAGAAGACAACCCCAAATGCTAGATCCCCGATCGTCCCAACTAGGCTCCACTACTGATCATCAGCAAACGAAACATAGTAACGACCAAGGTCCTCGTCGAACTCCCACTTGAGTTTGGTAGCATCACCTGCACTGGCATCATCGGCACGAGCAACTATTTTGGTAGTATCTGTGAGTCACGAGTAAACAACAATCTCAAAACCTGCGAGATCAAGACTATTTAAGCTTATGGGTAGGATAAGGTAATGAGGTGGAGCTGCAGCAAGCGCTAAACAAATATGGTGGCTAACATACACAAATAAGAGTAAGATGAGAAGCTACGCAACGGTCGTGAAGCTAAAAGTGATCAAGAAGTGATCCTAAAACTACTTACGTTCAAACTTAACCCAGACCGTGTTCACTTCTCGGACTCCGCCAAAAAGGGAGCATCACGGCTACACACGCGGTTGATTCATTTTAATTAAGTCAAATGTCAAGTTCTATACAACCGGATTTTCTAGGAAGGTGGTAACATAGCCAAACAACGCTATGAGAGGGGCTGAGGCAAAGCGGTAACATAGCCAAACAACGGTTTGCTAGGAAGGTGGGTTAGAGGCTTGACATGGCAATATGGGAGACATGATAAACAAGTGGTAGGTAGCGCGACATAACGATAGAGCGAACAACTAGCAAGCAAAGATAGAAGTGATTTCGAGGGTAATGGTCATCTTGTCTGAGGTCCCGCTAGGAAGAAGAACGAGTCCATGAAGAAGACAAACAGGCGTAGTTGAACGAATCCTCACAACTCCAGAATGAAACCGATGCTAACGAGAGAAGCAAACCGGAAAGAATGAAGCAACATGGTTAACAACCATCACATAAACATGGCATGATGCACAAGCAAGGATGATGCATGTCCTGTTTAAATATGCATGGCATGGAAAAGTGCACAAACAACGCTACAAGTTAAGTGGAGCTCAATATGTAACGAGTTGCATATTGACGAAACACCACATTCGATTATTTAGTTCACTCCCGTTTAGGTACCCAACAATATTAAATGTTGTTAAACATGGCAAGAGATGAGGCATAAGTAAACTAACTATTTAGGTAAGTTTAAAAGAGGTCGGAAATAACAAACAACAATTACGAAACAATACCATATGCATAGTATGAATTTGGTACTGTTCTGCCCTAGATTATATTTTAGAGTTGTACCAACATACAAAGTAATGCCACCATGTTAAACTATGCATTTTTCTACCCCATTTACATATAAAGATTATTAAATTTGAAGCCACGTTTATTTAGTAATGAATTAATCCATTTTAACATGCTATGTATGCATATTAATGCAAACAACAATTTAAATATTTCAAACATGGATGAAAGTTGGATATTGTGAAACTACATGAAAATCTGAGCAAGATGTATGTATGACATGTTTCAATCCGATGCATGATTATTTAAATATGAGCAAAGCAATTAAATGGCATTTCTGCAATTATTCAATAACTGGAAAAAATAACTAAATGCACAGGCAGAGAAAAAAACATGCACGGGCCCGAAGCATCACGGTGCTGCGGCCAAGAAATGGAATTGGCCCAAGCGGCTGAATGTGTGCGTGTGTGCAGGCAAAGAAAACAAAAACAGAGGGAAAAAAGGGATAGTTGGGTTTCGAACCCAGGAGTTCCACCATGCGGGTCAACCAGCTAGGCTAGCGTAATATTTGTGAAAAACATAGCATGCCACGGAATAAGAACAATCCAAAATTCTAAATCCTTAGCCATGGAAGTACGGGGATCTCTCCGGCGTTGCCAGCGAGCAAACGAGGCGATGCTGGGGGCCGCGGAGCTGCTGCGAGGCTGCGGGTTTGAACAAAGGAGCTGCTGCAGGACGCAGCCTTGTTCGCATGTGTGTAGGTCGAGCTTCTGCTCGTGGCCATGGCGGCCATGGAGGCCCGGTGATGCTTCCGGCGACGGGAGCAAGTAGCGGTTGCAGGTGCAGCAGATCACCGGTGGGGGTGCAGAAACTGACGAGGGTTCCCGTGGTGAAGTGCGCGAGCAAGCGTGTGCAAGGCGATGCCTGTGGGAACTCGAGGACGAGCTCGTACTCGTCTCGGGTGCGGCAGCGGCAGGAACGGGCCGGGCCATGAGGCGAGGGGCGAGTGGCCGCGGGTGCTGCGAGTGACGCGCTGCGTGGATGCCCATGTGTGGATGCATGCAAAGGTGAGGCACGTAGAGGATAGAACACAAGCTTGGGGTCACTGCCATGGTCGCCCATGGCGGACATAGCGTCGAACACGACGGGATCGGCGGCCATAGCAACAAAATCGAACCGGAGAGGGGCTGGGAGGAACGACTGCTCACCGAGGGGGTGCTGCTGAAGTTGTACGAGGTTGGAGGTGAATGGGGCGGCGAGAAGACGCGCTGATCGGGGCTGCGTCCTCATGTCCCCGAAGCAGATGAAGCAGTGGAGGAAGAGGACGTCAAGGGACTTGGCGATCTTTGGGCGTGGCTTAGCGTCTGAATGGAATGTGAGGGCGTGGCGGTGCTCGGAGGCACGAGGATGGAGGCCGGCGGAGCTGCTATGCCGGAGGGAAGCTCGTGGCCTCAACGGCCATGGCTCCTGGAAGCAGCGGGGCCGGGCGCGAGTGGGGATTTTGTGGAGAGGCGATGGCGCAGAGGGAAGCGAGGGAAGGAGAGAAACCCTAGGGCGAGGCCCTGGGCGGCTTTATAGGAGGGGGCCTGGCGTCGGGGCTTGCCCTCATGGCCATGTGTGCTCCTCCTCTGTTTTACTGAGAGGGGGATGTGGCAAGAGTCGGAAGAAAAGGGAGAAGGGAATGGTCGCTGCAGGTGGGCTCAACGCGGGTGACCAGCGTGGCAAGCTGGAATTACCAGCGGAGGGGGAGAGAGGTGGGCTGAGGGAGGTGCTAGAGCTAGGCCGGTCTGCTGCTGCACTGGGCTGCTCCTGCTGCTGTTGCTACTCTCTCTTTCTCTCTTTTCCTTTAAGAAATTTCTTCAAACAGAAATGCAAGAAAAGGCCAGATAGTTTGGCAAGGAATTAGGATGAGATAAAAATATATATGGGATTCTGGATTTATGTAGCATTTGAATAAATTGCTTTGGGACATTTTTAGAGATAAAAATAGTAATACAAGTTTGAATAAAGTTCGAACTTGGACCATTCTTTATCCCAACCAAGACAACTCCAAATAGAAAGAAATTTGGCAGGGAGGTAAGTGGCATGGTCTAAAACATGTAGGGAAAAGATGAACATTAATGAGGAAGGGAAAATGTGGCTCTTGCTAAAATGAAAGAAAGAAGAAGGAAGGAGGAGGTGATGATGCATGGGACATATGCATAGGGCAAGCAACATAGGATGGCACAATGCAATATAATGGCAAGTGGCACAATGCAAACACATGGCATAACAAGCGAAATGAGCATGGTGCAAGAAGCAAAGATATGACAAGGCACTCAACATGATCATGGCATAAACATATAGGAATGAAATATGCAAAACAATTATGCTAATGCAACAAACATAATAAACACACATCAACAACTAAAATAAATGGAAGGGCAACTAAAGCTCCGGTCTTGGTCAGTTGGATCATGAAGACGTTCGACTACATCAACCGCGTTACTCAACGCTTCCGCTTTCGGTCTACGAGGGTACGTAGATACACTCTCCCCTCTCGTTGCTATGCATCACCTAGATAGATCTTGCGTGATCGTAGGAAAATTTTGAAATACTGTGTCCCGCAACAGACCCCACTTCTTTTTAGGGAACATATGCACAAGATGATCTTCCACCAAAAGACCACATGCTAAAAGGCAAGGAAAATCTTCAAGAGGAGATTGACTCATCTGAAGAAGCATCTAAAGCCATGGTCAAGTGAGTTTCCAAGACTTCATCAAGCTCTTCTTCATCAAGTTTAGCTACAACTCCAAGGATTCCCATCAAGTTGATGTGGGTCCGAAAGAAGAATAACTAGAGTGTTCTTGAGGGTGACTCCAAGAACATACTTCACTCACATTCATTTTGGCAAAGACTTGTGCAACCAACTTTCACATCTTGCACTAGTTCATGGAGTCACAAACCCTCTTGTTGATAAGACAAGGGACAAGGTAACTCAATGCATTCATGGACATCATCATATGTGTAATTCACTCCATGTCTATGGAAATCCTTGTATGTTCCTTATGGGACTAACCCATGTAGGTGTTGAAAGTGCAAAACTCCAAAGGATTGCTCCGAACTCTTGATGGTCTACATCAACATTGAGCATCCACATCCTCACTATCTACATGAAGTCATCATCGACAAAACTAAAGGTTATCTCTCATCCCTCCTTGGGGGGATATCACATCTAGGGGGAGCTTTGCTCTAAAAATTAAGCTAAAGCAACACTAATGGTGTGAACAGATTGATGCTTTATGTAAAAGTGGCAACGCCACTTGTGCTTCAATGATTAGTATGACCTATGATCAAATTTTCTCATTTGACTCCTAAATCAATATACTCATATATAGATGACCTAGTCATTGCCAATTGCTTCATAGATGCTAGAATTGGTTGTACATGTTTGACACGTATTTCATTTGCTATTTTATTGTGTGAGCATGTTGGTTTGCATGTTTTCTCCATTCGAGGACATCCATTTGTTGTTTTGATTGTCTTGGTTTTTCTGGCCAAGTGGATGTAAAAGAATGCCTAAGAACCTTCTCTAGCTATCTATGCTTTCTTGTCTCAAATTCTCTTCATGCTACATCACAAAAATTGAAAAAGTTATTTTCGGACCTTACGGGTGAGGTGCACTCGGAGCCAGTGATCTAAAAGGACCGACCTCCAAAACCTTCAAAATTGGTTCGATGTGACCTATCCACTCTCATTCGGACTAATCGAAATAGTTTGATTGATCTGGGCTGTCAATCTTGGTGCTACCAATTAGACCAACTTAGAGTCACCAATATGCTGTAACTGCTCGCAGTAACATATCTCGGTGCCACCAATTTGTTCCACTCGGTGACACTGACAACAACTCAGTATATATATCCCACGGGCCTCGTACGGTTGATATTTCTCAAATGTCATGGCTCCCACACCCCTCTGCTGCCATCGCCCTCGTCTCTAGACTTCGTCGTTGCGTCTAGCATGCCCTCGCCATTGGACTCCACCACCGCCAACAGAAATCCTTCCCGCCATTGCCGTCATAGGGGATTTGCACCGAGTTAGGGTAGAAATCCCACCCCATTGTGCATCCACTTTTCTGATTCGATGCACTAGGTTTTTTCCATGAGTCTTGCCACAAATGAAACACTTCTATCAAGTGGGTAGATTCCTTAGATTAGTTTCGAGCAAAAAGATTAGGTTTAGGTTTCCGCCGAAAGCATCTCACAGTCAGACAAACATTTTGCTCTGCCCCTTTCGATTGAAGTGATAATAGAACTAAACTCTTTAATGATGGTGCTTCAGGGCCTTCAACTTCAGCACATGGCGAAGGATGAATGGATACTTTGTTGGGGGGACACGACCTACCGTCCCAAAAAATTCTACAGATTTTTGTTTAGAAACTGTCAAGCCCCAAAACATATCACGATGGTATGGAAGACTAAATGCATCCCGAGACACAAAGTTTTTGCCTGGCTGATGTTCATAGACAGGATCAACATGAGAGACATGCTTATCAGGATGTAGTTCCCAATTGGTGACGATCATGGTTGCATGCTCTGTGCTGTTTAGCCCTTGGAAACGTACATCCACTTGTTTTTCCCATGAACTTATAGTGTTGCATGCTGGAATGTTCTGGACCTCACTTGGGATTGTGGCAGGCCCATTCAGGAGATGATTGACCATGCTTCAAACACTTGGCACCATCCACTTTTCAAAGAAATTTGATCTTGGCTATGTGGAACATTTGGAAACAGAGGAATACAAGATACTTCGAGGGGGTGTCTGCCTCAACTCATGACTGACTGCATGCATTTAAGAGTGATCTTGAGATTCTGAGATATAGAGTGAAACCAGAATTATCTGAGTTCATCAAATATTTTTCTACCTCTCTTGTTGTATAGAGACAAACTACATAAACCTCTCTCTATAGCTGGCCTCTGTGCCATGTAAAACCAAACTTTGTACATATTTTGTTTAATGGAGCAACAATAGGAGCCTCTCATGCTATTTTTAACTATTCAAATTTTCTTGAGTCATCGGTTTAGCCCTGGCCATTGCACTATGTCTCGGTGCCACCAAGAAGTACGAATCGGTGAGACCGAAAGTAACGTTTCTGTGAAACCCTAGCATCTTGGAGACACCGAATCACATCTCGGTCTGACCGTAATGGTGTGATTTCGTTCTGTTGAGTGCTTCGGTATCACCGAGATGATAAACTCGATGGATACCCAATGCATTCTGTGAAACATAACAGTAATATTTGAACTCAATTTTCATGAAAAATTGTCTGTGTTTTGTGATGACTCATCTACTTTTCCCATACCTATCTATTCACAGGATCTGTTTGCAAGATGTCAAGTGCCAGTGAGAGCCAGAATGTGTCAGAATAGCATGAGGATCTCCGTGAGGGATCTAGTCTTGAGGGCACCTATTATGAAGGAGCGAGGAGCTTACTTGAACTGCCCAAGGCTGTCAAGAGGACCAGAAAGAGAACCTCAAATCATGAGGATGCGGATTTTGTGGCAAGTGAGGCCACATCAAAGAAGAAGAAAGTGGTGCTTACTAAGGAGTATGGCACAACAGCTGGCTCAAGACCTTCAGGCAGTGCCAAGGAGAGAACTGCAGTGTGAAAAGTCCCACTCTCCAAGGCAGATAAGGCCACAGCTCCAAGGGAACGCATGACTTTCACACTTAAGGAGTGATACGTCTCCAACGTACCTATAATTTTTTATTGTTCCATGCTGTTATATTATCAATCTTGGATGTTTTATATTCATTTTCTAGAAACTTTATATCATTTTGTGGGACTAACCTATTGACATAGTGCCCAGTGACGGTTGCTATTTTTTGCTTGTTTTTTACTTTGCAGAATATCAATACCAATTGAAGTACAAATGCCACAAAACTTTTGGAGATTTTTTTCTACCTGGAAGACACCCAGGGAGCCAAAGGAGCACATGGGAGGAGGCCCGTGGGGCCCACTAGACACCAGGGCGCGCTAGAGGCCCCTAGCGCCCCGGTGGGTAGTGGAGCCTAGGGGAAGCTTCTTGACCTACATACACCTCTATAAATACTTTAAAACCCCCAAAACCCTAGGGAGTCAAGGAAATACAGTTTCCACCGCCGCAAGTTCCAGAACCACGAGATCCAATCTAGAGGCCTTTTCGGCACTCTGTCGGAGGGGGCAACGACCACACAACGGTTCTTCATCATCCATGTTGCCCCTTCGATGATGCGTGCGTAGTTTACCACAGACCTTCGGGGTCCATAGCTAGTAGCTAGATGCCTTTTTCTCTCTTTTTGATGTCCAACACAATGTTCTCCTCGATGTTCTTGGAGATCTATGTAACTCTTTTTTTGCGGTGTGTTTATTGGAATCCGATGAATTGTGAATTTATGATCAGTTCTGTCCATGAATATTATTTGTGTCTTTACTGTACTCTTATATGCTTGATTGTTAGAGCCTCGTATTTCTTCTTCGAAATTTTGGTTTGGTTTGGCCAAGTAGATTGATTTTTCTTGCCATGGGAAGAGGTGCTTTGTGATGGGTTTGATCTTGCGGTGCTCAATCTCAGTGACAGAAAGAGACATGAAACGCATGTATCGTTGCTATTAAGGGTAACAATATGGGGTTTATTCCTACATGAATAGATCTTGTCTACATCATGCCATTGTTCTTATTGCATTACTCCATTTTTCCATGAACTTAATACACTAGATGCATGCTGGATAGTGGTCGATGTGTGGAGTAATAGTAGTAGATGCAGAATCATTTTGGCCAACTAATCTTGGACATGATGCCTATATACATGATCATTGCCTTGGATATAGTCATGATTATTCACTTTTCTATCAATTGCCCAACAGTAATTCGCTTACCCACTGTATGTTATTTTTTGAGAGAAGCCTCTAATGAAAACTATGACCCTCGGGTCTATTTTCCTATCATATTAAACCAAAATACCTTGCTGCAATTTTTTTTATTTTTTGTTCTTGCTACACCTATTTACCAAAACCTATACAATTAAATCTATCTCAATACCACATAGGTATTGACAACACCTCTTACGCGTTGGGTTGCAAGTTTTTGTTGTTAGTGTGCAAGTGTTGTTTACATAGTGTTGCTTGGTTCTCCTACTGGATTGATAATCTTGGTTTCATAACTGAGGGAAGTACTTACCTTTGCTGTGCTGCATCATCCTCTCCTCCTCGGGGAAATACCAACGTAGTGCAAGCAATCAGGAAGAATTTCTGGTGCCGTTGCCGGGGAGACATCATCAACAATCAGGTACCTACACATAAACTCTAATATCCTTGCAATTACTTTATTTGCCATTTTCCTATCGTTTTCCTCTCCCCCACTTCTAAAACGTTTTTGCAAAAATACAAAAATATTTTTCGTTGCCCTTTTTCTTGGTTGATCTTTGTTTGCTTAAGATCTTGTTTGCGTGGTTACTATGTCTCAATTAAAATACCAAATTGTGTGATTTTTCCAATACTAATAATGATGATATTATTAGTATCCCTATTGCTCCTCCCACCGCTAGTGTGGAGTCTTATCATATTAATGCCGCTTTGTTGTATCTTGTTATGAAAGAGCAATTTTCCGGTAATCCTAATGAGGATGTCGCGTCCCATCTAAACACTTCCGTAGAATTGTGTGAGATGCAAAAGAAAAAAGATGTGTACAATGATATTGTGAAATTAAAATTATTTCCTTTCTCTTTGTGGGATCATTCAAAAATTTGGTTTTCATCTTTGCCACATAATAGTATTGATGCTTGGGATAAGTGCAAAGATGCTTTTATTACTAAGTATTTTTCGAGCACCAAAATTATTTCCCTTAGAAACCAAATTATGAATTTCAAGAAACTTGAGCATGAACATGTTGCACAATCTTGGGAAAGAATGAAATTAATGCTAAGAACTTGTCCTACTCATAGTTTAAACCTATGGATGATTATACAAAAAAATATGCGGGATTGAATTTTGTTTCTAGAAATATTTTATTCCGCCACGAGTGTTACTTTTATGGAGATTACTTTGGGAGAAGCTACTAAATTAATAGATAATATCATGGAAAATTATTCACAATGGCATACCGGAGAGCACCAACTAGTAAAAAAGTTAATCCTGTTGAAAAAATCAGTACTTTGAGTGAAAAAATTGATGCACTTATGAAATTGTTGCTAGTAAAAATGCTCGTATTGATCTTACTGATGTGCCTTTGTCTACTTTGATTGAGCAAAATAATGATCCAGTAGATGTGAATTTTGTCTCGCGAAACAATTTTAACAACAATGCTTATAGAGGTAATTTTAATCCTAGGCCTTTTCCTGGAAATTCCTCTAATAATTATGGCAATTCCTATGGTAATTATTATTCTAATAATAATAGGATTCCCTTTGACCTTGAGAGTAATGTTAAAGAATTTATTAATGCGCAAAAAGTTTTCAACACTACGATAGAAGACAATTGAATAAGACTAATGATATGTCTAGAAGGATTGATAGAATTACACATGATGTAGAAAGTCTCAAGATTAAAATTTTCCCACCCAAGTTTGATGAATCAATTAAGGCTTTATATGTTTCCATGGATGAAATTAAGAAGAGAACCACTCTACTAAGAGCTAAAGGAGAATTTCTAGAAAAAGCGTTTCCACCCGATTTTTTCCGTAGTAACGATGAAGATGTTAAAATTATTCGTGTTTCTTCTATTGATTCCTTGTTTAGTAATATTAAAATTGATGGTAAGAGGACTGAAGAAGAGTCACCTTTAGTTAGAAGGCATTCTCATAATTCGGAGGGTGAAAACTTTAGCTAGTGATGTGCCACTCTTTTGGATTACAAAGATTTTAATTATGATAGTTGTTATTTGATTGAGTGTATTTCTTTGTTGCATTCCATGCTAAATTGACCCAATGGATATGAACAAAATTAAGCTTTTACTAAACATACTGTAGAAGCGATGATGAAAGCTTTAGAAGAAAAGCTAGAATTAGATTTAGTTCCTAGAAAATTATATGATGAATGGGAACCCACAATTAAAGTCAAGATAAAAAATTATGAGTGCAATGCTTTATGTGATTTGGGTGCTAGTTTTTCCACAATTCCAAAATCTCTATGTGATGTGCTAGGTTTTACCAGGTTGGAAGAATGTTCTCTTAATTTGCACTTGGCGGATTCTACTATTAAAAAGCCTTTGGGAAGAATTAATGATGTTCTTATTCTTGCAAATAGGAACTACGTGCCTATAGATTTATTGTTCTTGATATTGATTGTACTCCATGTTGTCCCATAATATACTTGGTAGACAATTTTTGCGAACTATAGGTGTCGTGATTGATATGAAAGAAGGGAATATAAAATTTCAGTTTCCATCGAGAAAGGGTATGGAACACTTCCCTAGAACTAGAATTAAGTCACCATATGAGTCAATCATGAGGGCAACCTTGGAGCAAGAACTAAAGAAGACAATACTTGAATCTATGCATTATGCCTAGTTAGGGGCATAAAACAATATCGCTTGTTGGGAGGTAACCCAATAATTATCCTTTAAATTTTTGTTTCTTTTCTGTTTTTCAATAAATACACAATTATGCCTCTGTTGTTATTATGCTTTCTATTTTTTTAGTTAGTGCATGCTTGTGCCAAGTAATGCATTTAGGATGGCTTGGGTGATAGTTGACTTGATCCTGTTGGAAAACATAAACTTTTACATCTAGTAGCATAATTGTTAAAAATCACTGGAGCGACAAAAAATTCAGAGTTTTTTACACAAGATTTATATACAAATTTCCTATGTTGTCCTAATTTGTCAGAATTTTTGGAGTTACAGAAGTATGGTTAAAGTACACATTACTATAGACTGTTCTGTTTTTGACAGATTCTGTTTTTGTTGCATTGTTTGCTTATTTTGATGAATCTATGGATTATATTCGGGGGGGTATAAGCCATGGTAAAGTTAGAATACAGTAGGTATAATGCGATAATAAAATATGAATGGGTTTGCAATAGTACTTAAAGTGGTGATTTCCTTTATTATACTAACGAATCTCACGAAGGTTTTGTTAAGTTATGTGTAATTGAAGTTTTCAAGT
Organism: Triticum urartu; assembly: GCF_056163025.1. Taxonomy (NCBI): domain Eukaryota; kingdom Viridiplantae; phylum Streptophyta; class Magnoliopsida; order Poales; family Poaceae; genus Triticum; species Triticum urartu. Next base: position 239,626,361 of record NC_141878.1, on the reverse strand, counting down.
TTTGGGCGAGATCACGATAGATGAAGGAATAAGGAGTGAAAAGAGCCTAACTTGGGAATGCCCATGGCACCCAAGGTAATATTCAAGGAGTACCAAGCAACTAGGCTTGGGGATGCCTCGGAAGGCAACCCCTCTTTCTTCTAATGGCCATCGGTAATTTTACTTGGAGCTATATTTTTTTTGTCACATGTCATGAGTTTTGCTTGGAGCGGCTTGTATTATATGAGTCTTTGATTGTTTTGCATTTTAGTTTGTCACAATATCCTTGCTGGACACACCTATTTGAGAGAGCCATAATGATGCTATGATTTGTTAGAATTGCTCTATGTGCTTCACTTAAATTTTTTGATCTAGGAATTGCTCCAGTGCTTCACTTTTATCTTTTTGAGCACGGTGGTGGTTTAATGTTTGAAGAAATGCTCTCATGATTCACTTAGATTATTTTGAGAGTTAGTAATTTTGAAGAAATACTCTCATGCTTCACTTATATTATTTTGAGAGTTGAAAATTTTGAAGAAATATTTATGCTCTCGTGCCTCACTTAAATTTATTTCAGAGCTTGAAAAGTAGCAATGGTAATATATGAATGTAGTGCCAAAGTGATAGATATTTAAGACAGATATAATAAAAACTTTGATGAAGATCATTGGATAATATAAACTTGATTCCTTGTAATAGTTTTGATATATGGAGATAGTAATATGCGAGTAATGTTGGTGAGTAATTCTGCTTAGTAAGAATATTGGTGTTAAGGTTGTGATTCCCTATGCAAGCACAAAAGTCAATAGTTATGCAATGAAGTTATATCCTACTTGTGGTGCATTATTCGGTGTTAGTTATGTTTAATGTTTGTTTATGATCGTTTTCGTTTCTTGGTTGGTTGCTTCCCAATCTATTTGCTAGTCTTAATTTGTACTTAGCGGGAATACTGCTTGTGCATCTAACTCCTTAAGCCCAAAGTTGTGCCAAATGAGTCCACCATACCTACCTATATGCGGTATTTCCATGTCGTTCCAAGTAAATTTGTATGTGCTAACTCTAATTTTCAAAATGAATTTCCTTTTTGTGTGCCCGTACCACTCATGAAGCGACAAGGGGTGGCCAATATTTTCCATGCTAGACATGTTATTCTCAAGATGAGTGTTTATTCACTTGTCATTGCAATTTGTGGCAGGTAATAGGGATGCCTAGTCCCGAAATGAAAAAAAATATATTTATATGTTGTCAATAAAAAAATTCTTAGAAAGTGTTGGTATGGAAGACATCTGTTGATACGGTTAGCCATGGATTTGTGAAAGAATGGTGGAAAAGGAAATAAACTTTATTTTATGTTTGGGAACCATGGATGATTTATCTAGCATGAAAAGTATTGAGAATTCTCAATCGTTTTTGTTGACAGGAAAATCATGCCTCTCAAAATAATTTTATCTCTCAATTTAAGCTTTGACTCTGGCACATCTACAAATCTTTGCTTCCCTTTGTGAAGGGCCTATCTATTTACTTTATGCAATTTTTTATTTTATTGAGTCTCCATCTTCTCTTATAAAGCACCAACTAGGGAACACTATTATCATACTTATGCATTGGATATAGCTAATATTTGAGTGTGTTTCATGAATGGATCAATGATTGAGCATAATGGGCCAGGGATAGCTTTCTTTAGTATTGATATTTTGAAAGACATGGTTGCTTGTTGATATGCTTGAATTTTGATGTCTTCATGTCAATTATAAAATATTACGTTGAATCATGTAAAAGTCCAAATGTCCATGCTACAAAAGAAAATAATATGTGATGAATATGTTAGGCAGCATTCCACATCAAAATTATGTTTTATCATTTACCTACTCGAGGACGAGCAGGAACTAAGCTTGGGGATTCTGATACGTCTCCAACATATCTATAATTTTTGATTGTTCCATGCTGTTATATTATCAATCTTGGATGTTTTATATTCAATTACTAGCAAGTTTATATCATTTTTTGGGACTAACCTATTGACATAGTGCCCAGTGCCAGTTGCTGTTTTTTGCTTGTTTTTTTATTTTGTAGAATATGAATACCAAACGAAGTCGAAATGCCACGAAACATTTTGGAGATTTTTCTCTGCCCAGAAGACGCCTAGGGAGCCAAAGGAGCACACGGGAGGAGGCCCATGGAGCCCACTAAGCGCCAGGGCGTGCCAGAGGCCCCTGGCGTGCCCTGGTGGGTAGTGGAGGCCATGGGAAGCTTCCTGCCCTAGTTCCACCTCTATAAATACTGTAAACTCCCAAACACCCTACGGGAGTCAAGGAAATATAGTTTCCGCCGCCGCAAGTTCCAAAACCACGAGATCCAATCTAGAGGCCTTTTTCGGCACTCTACCAGAGGGGGCAACGATCACGGAGGGGTTCTTCATCATCCTTGTTGCCCCTCCGATGATGCGTGAGTAGTTTACTACAGACCTACGGGTCCGTAGCTAGTAGCTAGATGGCTTCTTCTCTATTTTTGATCTTCAATACAATGTTCTCCTCGATGATCTTGGAGATCTATTTGATGTAAATCTTTTTTCCGGTGTGTTTGTTGGGACTCGATGAATTGTGAGTTTATGATCAGTTCTATCCATGAATATTATTTGTGTCTTTTCTGAACTCTTATATGCATGATTGTTATAGCCTCGCATTTCTTCTCCAAAATTTTTGTTTGGTTTGGCCAACTAGATTGATTTTTCTTGCCATGGGAAGAGGTGCTTTGTGATGGGTTCGATCTTGCAGTGCTCAATCTCAGTAATAGAAAGAGTCATGACTCGCATGTATCGTTGCTATTAACGATAACAGGATGGGGTTTATTCCTACATGAATAGATCTTATCTACATCATGTCATCGTTCTTATTGCATAACTCCATTTTCCAAGAACTTAATACACTAGATGCATGCTGGATAGCGGTCGATGTGTGGAGTAATAGTAGTAGATGCAGAATCGTTTAAGTCTACTAATCTTGGACATGATGTCTATATACATGATCATTTCCTTGGATGACGTCATGATTATTTGATTTTCTATCAATTGCCCAAAAATAAGTTGTGTACCCACCCTATGCTATTTTCTTGAGAGAAGGCTCTAGTGAAAACAACAACCCTCGGGTCTATTTTCCTACCATATTAAGCCCAAAATATCTTGTTGCATTATTTATTTATTTATTTATTTATTTTATTTCGTGTTCTAGCTTGACTTATTTACCGAAACATATACAATTTAATCTATCTCAATATCGTGGAGGGATTGACAACCCCTCTTATGCGTTGGGTTGCAAGTTTTTGTTGTTTGTGTGCAGGTGTTGTTTACATAGTGTTGCTTGGTTGTCCTACTGGATTGATAACCTTGGTTTCATGACTGAGGTAAATACTTACCTTTGCTATGATGCATCATCCTATCCTCTTTGGGGAAATACCAACGCAGATACAAGCAATCAAGGAGCCAAGTGATACAAGAGCTGTTGCAGGAAAGAACAATAATAGGGCTAGGAAGACTACTGCCTATGTCATTGGTAAACGCTCATGGTTGCTGATGATGAGGATGAGGAGGAACCAACAGCTGATGCACCTCTAGCCAAGACTAAGAAGCTCATGTCTGATGCAACGAAGTCTGCTGCCCCCATGATGTCGCTTGAAGCTACATTGGTATTTCCCCAAAGAGGAAGGGATGATGCAGCACAACAGCGGTAGGTATTTCCCTCAGATATGAAACCAAGGTTATCGAACTAGTAGGAGAACCAAGCAACACAATGTAAACAACCCCTGCACACAAATAACAACACCTTGCAACCCGACGTGTTAAAGGGGTTGTCAATCCCTTTCGGGTAACAGCGCCTCAAACTATGCGTGGACGGGAGAAAGTGGTGATAGATTGAAATAATAGATCACAAATAAACCCCATTGCAGCAAAGCATTTTTGGGGTTTTGGTTTAATAGATCTGAAAATAAAAGCAAATAAAAAGTAGATCGCAAAGGCAAATATATGAGAAAGAAGACCCGGGGGCCGTAGGTTTCACTAGTGGCTTCTCTTGAGAAAATAAGCAAACAACGGGTAAACAAATTACTGTTGGGCAATTGATAGAACCTCAAATAATTATGACGATATCCAGGCAATGATAATTACATAGGCTTCACATCCAAGATTAGCAGACCGACTCCTGCCTACATCTACTACTATTACTCCACACATCGACCGCTATCCAGCATGCATCTGGTGTATTAAGTTCATGGAAAAATGGAGTAATGCAATAAGAACGATGACATGATGTAGACGAGATATGTTTATCTATGGCGGTAGATGCAGATCCCATCTTTTTATCCTTAGTAGCAACGATACATACGTGTTGGTTCCCTTTCTGTCATTGGGATCAAGCATCGTAAGATCGAACCCACTACCGGGCACCTCTTCCCATTGCAAGATAAATAGATCAAGTTGGCCAGACAAAACCAAATATCAGAGAAGAAATATGAGGCTATAAGAGATCATGCATAAAAGAGATCAAAGAAACTCAAATACTTTCATGGATATAAAAAGATAGATCTGATCATAAACTCAAAGTTCATCGGTCCCAACAAACACACCGCAAAAGAATTACATCACATGGATCTCCAAGAGACTATTGTATTGAGAATCAAGAGAGAGAGATGAAGCCATCTAGCTACTAACTACAGACCCGAAGGTCTACAAAGAACTACTCACGCATCATCGGAGAGGCACCAATGGAAGTGGTGAACCCCTCCGTGATGGTGTCTAGATTGGATCTGGTGGTTCTAGACTCTGCGGCGGCTGGATGAATATTTCATCGACTCCCCTAGGGTTTTGGGAATATTGGGGTATTTATAGAGAAAGGAGACGTTCCGGGGGGCAGCCGAGGTGGGCATAACCCACCAGGGTGCACCTGGGCCTCGTGGCGCGCCCTGGTGGGTTGCCCTATCCTCGGGACTCCCCCAGGTGCAACCAGGTCCCAATATCTTCCATCTGGTCCATAAAAATTTTCCGTAAAGTTTCGTGGCATTTGGACTCCGTTAGATATTGATTTCCTACGATGTAAAAAACATGGAAAAAATAACAACTGGCACTTGGCACTATGTCAATAGGTTAGTACCAAAAATGATATAAAATGACTATAAAATGATTATAAAACATCCAAGATTGATAATAAAACAGTATGGAACAATCAAAGATTATAGATACATTGGAGACGTATCAGCCCACTAAGTCCAAGCCCAAAGCTCCAGCAACGAAGAGATCAATGAGGAACATTTCAACTAGTGAGAAGAACAAGGCCCTAGTGCTTGAGGCTGAGATTGATGATGAGCCACTAGTGTTCAGAAGGTTGAGACCCAAGATCCTAGACCATGATAACACACATCCTGTTGCAGAGAACATGATGCTTAAGAAGGACAAGGGCCTGTGTCAGTCGAGATTGTCTGATCCGTATGCTGCAAGGAGAAGGACTGCATGTGATTATCGTTTCCACGCATGAGAGCAACAAGACTTATATGAGACAGTGTTGCTTGACAAGAAGCCCATAGTCAGTGACATGAAGTGGGTGGACTGGAAGTACATTAATGCAAATGAGGACCACTTCCCCCACGTTCATGAAAGCTTCAAGAGTGCAGGTGCTGCAGATTTTGTTGGGAAGAAGCTCACAAGATGGAATGATGAGATGATCATGTAATTCTATCCCACTGCACACTTTTACCCTGATGGCAGAATTGTATGGATGACTAAAGGATCCAGATACCAGTCAACCATCTCTGAATAGGTTGATCTTCTTGGTGCTCTAGAAGAGGAGAATGACATTGATGTCTATGGAAAACCCAAGATGGATCACAACTCTATGGCTAACATGTACAAGCCCATCCCTGGAAAAGATGTTGAAACTCATAAGTTTGGTTCCGTGAAGCATTTGCTCGCTGGTTTGGCCACCACCAACACAATCTTGAGGCACACTCTTTTCCCCAAGTCTGGAGATGACAAGATGATCCGTGGCCACTCCATCAACTTGCTACATTTGTTTGACACACCACGGAAGTTCAAGGTAATGAGACTTATTGTTGAGACAATCAAGAGAACCATAGCTGACCAAAAGAGATCTTCTTGATTTGCTCCTCACATTCAGTTGCTCATAAACTCCAAGGTTGGAATGAGTGTCTTTGTCAAAACCGGCCGATCTCTGGTAGCGGGTCCCGAACTATGCGTCTGAGGATCGAAGGTAACAAGGGACATAGGGAACACGACGTTTACCCAGGTTCGGGACCTCTTAATGGAGGTGAAACCCAACATCCTTCTTGATTATATTTGATGAGTATAGGGTTACAAGAGTTGATCTACCTTGAGATCGTGATAGCTAAACCCTAGAAGCCTAGCTTGTATGAATTCTGATGATGCGTATGGACTAAACCCTCCGGTTTATATATACACCAAAGGGGTACAGAGGCGGTTTACAAGGGAAGGAAACAATACATCCGGCCTCCAATCTTGCTCTCCACGCATCCAGGAGTCCTATCCGAACATGGGGAATAATCTTCCAATCTATCTTCACGGCCCATCAGACCGGCCCATGCTTGAATAGGCCGGACACCTAAGGACCCCCGAATCCAGGTCTCCCTCCGTTGCCCCGAACTTCCCTTCAATGAAGACATAGTATCCGGCTTATGTCTTCAGCTTTGCAAGGCAGGTTCTTCACTATACTTCAGACCAACAACAGTCTGGTTCTGACCTATATGTTTTGCCTTTATGACTCCTTCCTGTTGTCGCTTCGATTTCCACATGAAAAAGGCCTTTCAACATGGCCAGTGCCCTAGGCTCCTCTTCGCGCCCCCATGGCCCTTAAGAGGGTGATTGGCAGAGTTGCTCAGTGCCTCATCTTCAGCTGAGTCAACTCCAGATGCAGGGCTATCTTCCCCTCGCAGATCTAGTCTCCGTTCGAGGGGGATTGGCCTCAATCGGCAATGATGTGATGGCTAAGAATTTCCCCAACCCCAATAAGGAGGAGAGGGTGTGATTTGTCCCATTCCTATTGTGGGTCCTAGGATTTCCAATCCATCCCTTTCTTAGGGGCCTATTGGAATTTTACGACATCCAACTGCACACCTTACCGCAGGTTTGATTATGCACATCTCAGGTTTTGTTGCCCTCTAGGAACTGTTCTTAGGCATTGAGGCCCATTTTGAACTATCGAGGAAGTTCTTTTGCCCCGTTCCCCGCCATCAAGGAGGCTCCATATTTGAAGTGGGCGATGCCGAAGTATGGCGTATAGCCGGATCCGAATACCTCATAGGAACTCCCAAAGAGGTATACCCACAGTGGTCTTCAGAATGGTTCTACATGGATGACGTCCCACTGCTAGACCCAGTTCGGCGCGACCTTCCCGAATTTTCCAGCGCTCCTTTAAAGAAGTGTTTCAACTGGCGTCCCGGAAGTCCCAAGGAGGAAGACCGTGCGGAAATAATGGTTGGTTAGCAAGGTCAGGTTACTAGCCCTTACCGAGCTCTCTATTGTCGAAGTTATGCCTATTGTAATAAAGAGGTGCGCCCAGCCTCTCCAATCCAGAGTAACCCCCTCATGGTGTTCCAACGGACAAGATGACCCATCCCGTTATAGACAGAAGGGTTCGGATACCCCTGCCGAACTGGCCACAATCTTGGCCGATTTGTATAAGGGTGAAAAAGAAGATTTCCTCTGCTTAAACAGCCGGGAAGGCTATTCCATGTACAACCCCATTGAATGGGTAAGACTTCGATTATCTATGTTGCCTTATTGCTATTACGGCATGCTAACCCAATTTGTTCTGTGTTAAAACAGTCATGGCGGAAGATGATCGAGGACGTTCACTGTCCTGCCCCACAGCCAGAGGACCATAATCGTGATGAAGACCCTAGCTTTTGCGAGGATCCGTATATATACATAGAGTTTGATGACGGGGTATTTTATCAAGCGAGCTTTGACGGCTCGGAAGTGGCTATCAGCGCCGACTACCCGTGCACCTATCCATTCTCCATCGTAAGTTTCCGGAGGGCCCTTAAAAGGAAGTCCCTAATTGCACCTTTATCCATTATACTAATCTGGACTTTAATAGGATCAGCGCTCGGTGGACCGCACCTCCTCAAGGGCGGCCCCTACGCAGGGTAGTCGTTCAAAACGAAATGGGACCGGCAGCGCTGCAGAAACCTCACAGCCTTCCAAGAGGTATGTGTGCTTAATACATGCCTAGGCACGAGTCCGGATTGTTTAAATTCTCCTTTTATCCTTGATGTTAGGAGAAACACGCGGCAGACAGTGGGAAAACGCCCTGTTAGCCGAATGTCCGCCAATCCGGTGCCGGACTCGCCAGCTAGGACGAGAGCCGATGTAATGCCAGTTCCGCCGCCTCATGAGGATTCAGACGACGTATCTATCATGAATTCCGAAGTGGAGAGCGTGATGAATCATCGTCGATTGAAAGAGGCCATGCGCGCTCCGGCCTTTTCCAAGCAAGAGTTTACCGCACTCAGCTCGGTGGAGGCATATATCCGAGCCGCTCGAGACGGACTTGCCGGAGTCATTCAGTTGTTCTCAAAGGATATATAGGTAAAAATTTATGCAATTTTGATAGTCATATGTCAGTAGCCCCGGGGACTTGAAGCGGTGAGGCCAACCGATTTAAGGATCGATATGAACCGCATGTTCTCAAAGAGAAGAATACTACGCTATCCCAGGAGCTAAAGATTAATCAGACGTAGCTAAATGCCGTCGCCCCTGAACTGGTGGAAATGAAAAAGGCCGCAGTGATCACGTTCGGAAAGAAAAACACGAGGAGGAAAAAGACAAACAATCCGAAGAAATAGAGAGCTTAAGGGCTCAGTTATCGGCCGCGCAGAAAGAAAATGAGAAGCTGAAGGGCGGCATGTTTGGTATGTCTTCCTTTCTTACTAAAAACCACCTTAGGGGCTCATGTTTAGTCCATAATTCAGAACATCATGAATCTGTTGCTGCAAGCCTGTTAGCTGGTCGACCGGAAGAAGAACTATCCAGACTTCAAGGCGACATGCTGAAGGAACTGTCAGTGGTACATGCTTGGCCCCGGAAAGCCATTCAGAGTATGGTGAAGGCATTTATGGCCATCTGATACCCCTCCAGAAAGTATGGAGGACTTGGCAGACCTGTTCAAAGGTGCCCGGCACCGGTTTGAGCTATGGAAGACATTGGGGTAATCTATGCATAGGGGTTGATGCATGTTTTCGTCCTTGTTTCTCTGGTAACTATCTTGGGGCACTCTTTGAGGTTCTTTGTGTTGGGTTGAACTAGTAAAAATGCCCGTGCATTGCAACGGGTATAAAAAATGAGTTTAAAATAATGTACCATTCAAACAGCTTTGCAAGTAGCTAAACAATGTCCTTTTGACTTGAGCAAAATAGTATTAAAAGTATTTAGAAGTACCAAATGTGATTTTAGAATTAAAAAGATAAAAGTGTCCAGCCCTCTCCTATTGCAGAATCACATGGGATTTACATTTTTTCTTGGGACCAGTGATCTTTCCTCTCTCGTCATGTTTTCATGTCTCCTATTTCTTTTTCTCCACTACTAATAATGAAGTGACTGTTCCTATAAATCCAAATTGCATCTCTCTTACGGCCTTTTTCGTGTTTATTTAGGCTTTCTTTTATCTATTCAACCTGACGACCATGTGAATAAAATCAGAATTCTGCCAGCAACCACCATTACGACCTGTCCCAGCCTAGTAAACTAATACAACATGTACTTGCATGATCCGACCCTTTTGATCAAGTTCAAGTTCCAATAATTCACCTTTTTAACTTGATCTTCCATATCATTAACCAGCTTCTCAACTTGTTTTTCTTTGTCTTATTTTTCAGATTTGTTTTGGTGGTTGCAACAACATCACTACTCATTTACCAAAACTGGAGCATGATTCTTGAGCATCACATTGTTCCCATCTTCTCCTTGACGATGTTGTGCAGCTTCCTGCCAGGATCTAGCTGACTACACCTCTAAGCAAAACCAATTATGCTCAAAAGTTGATTCTTTCTCTTCATTAGGCCCAGCAGAGTTGGGAAGGAGCCCAACTACAGTCTAAATCACGTGCTCGACAAATTAGCAGGGAACTCATCTAGCGATGCCAACCTGAGCCTCTGAACCTCCAGCTCCATCTCGTCACCACATAGAAGGCCAGCAAATAAGCACAAGAAGAGAAGCATCGTCTCGGTGAGTGGGGCCCCACGGTGGCCTCTCTTGTAATCTGCTGAGCAGGCACTTGCTCGTAGATCATGTCATGCGATGGTGGCTGCTACAACGACTGTGTGTACTGTGGCATCGGGGGCGACACCGCTGCCTAGTGTCTGATGATCGACATGCCTAGTTTGCGCCTCCGTCATGTCTGTCGTCCCGAATGGCCCTGCCCCTTATCTGGATCGTGCGCCACTGCAGCCAGTGTCGACTTGCTTCTGTCGTTGTGCTCCTCCAAGGCGGTGCCGGCCTTCTTGGAAGAGACATAAGTGGCTGCTGCCGCTCGCCTGCACGACGACCGGACTTTGAGCCTAAGGCATGCCTGGTTGCTTGCGACATAGCTTGATAGCCTGATGCACCAGGATGTTGTCATTATTGTTCTCAGGCACTGCCTACTCACGGGCAAGCACTCCTTCAAATTCGAATCTGGCATCCCCGTAAGAGAGGAATATGCTAGAAATTTGCACGTTACTCCAAAACATATGACCATTTATTACATAGGAATATGCAATGTTGAACTGGAATTTAAATGTTTTGGGTGGAACTAAACTCGAGACCTCTCTTATTTTTACATATTTTTGATGCGAGCAAAACCATGTATATATATAAATTGAATCAATACAGTTTATTTCACAAAAGCACACAATACAGTAATTTAGGATATAGAATTATAGATCATAGGTTGCTATAGAATCTAAGCATTTAATAGGAACATATTTTCACTCATGCTTCCATAACAATTTGACAGTGGGAATCTTGTAAGAACTTCATTTTCAGTGATAAAAACGAGAAATTATCAATTCCTAAGCCTTTGCTAGAACCCAGTAATGATTTATAATAAGGATGGTCTAGCAAGAGGTAGATCACCACCACCTATGAAATTTCGTCAAGCATATGATGTACAACAACCAACAATGGTGGAGCAAAGTGAGTTGTACCTGAATAGTGCCCGACCGAAGCGACTCAGTCTGAGATTTCATAGCCACATCCATGGCAAGTGTGCATGGCCTCACCATGAGGAGAGAGGGCACCAAAGCCATTCTGGCTCAAATAGGATGAAGGCGTGAGTGGTAGGAGAAGCACATGCCCCTGGTCATTGTGTAGACAGCTCTGTACAGCAAATACAATACAAATAATTGTTGTAATTGTCAGCTGAATAGCAAATTCAGTTATAATTTCATGTTAATATAAAACCCCAATTTAATCAGATTAATAAATCTTCTTTTTACCAAAAAATAAACACAAGCGCTAGAACAATAGTTGTACATAAACAAAGTACATATGCACTTGAATAGATCCAGACGAACATAGCGAAACGAAGAGTTGAGTCAGTAACCTGACCATGATCCTGAGATCATGCTATTCATCTGGAGGCGACTTCATCATCACCATGGAGTAGAGCTACAGAACCATAGAACAACATCTCTCCTCATGGGAACTGGGGTGAGTGGAACACGTGGAGGAGCATCATATCAGGTCACATAAGGCGCGATGTTAAGCACGCCAGCAACCAACAATGCCATGGAGAAGAAACATAGCAGAAGCAGTTGAGCAAGGAAGTAGTGAATAGTGAATCCATGGAAAGGTCAACGCAGTAGCTTGGACCAATGGAATTGATGGGCATTAGATGGGTCTGCGAAAGCGAATTGGGTGGTGCTTGGCTAGGGTTTTTATTCGCAATGTTCGTCTTCTTTAGGATTGCACTCCGTCGCCACACTTCCTCGTGGTCTTCTCCGCCCCGCCAGATACCTCCCCTGCTTCTCAGGCCATCTAGTGGTCTCATGTTACTCGATGGCCTCACTGCCTAGTAGCTACTTCATTGTAACAATGGGATCCGATCTTGTTTAGAGAGAAGATTGTGTCAATGAAAACTACAAAACACATGAATCATCATGAAAACAAATAGCAGTACATCAGAACCAAGAGAAGAAATAAATAAGAAGAAAGGAACTTGCAGAAATCAGTGGCTTATGCAAGCATAATCTACAAAATATGTTTGTCAAGAGAAATCTGAAAATGAAACTGCTTGTGTGACCTTAATACGAATTAAATTGCTGAACCAAATACTTTTGTCAAAACAAATCTGAAAACCAAACTTCTTGTGTGACTAACACGAAATAAATTGCTGAACCTCAGTATAGTGGAAAAGATATTAATAATGTACAGGGTAAGACTTCCAATCGTCAGGTTTGTTAGCATGCATAACAATGTGACTCCCAGGATGCACCAACAACCCGAAAAAATTAGAGATGGAAGGCATGAATTCCTAATACAAATAACATGATAGTCAAAAACTAATTCAAGCTGAATAGAATCAAATCCTATAGCTCATCAATCTTATAAGGTAAGGATCCTGCTTCCAAAATCTATTTTTCTCTGCAAATTCAGATGACCATTATAGGAATAATTAATACATGGCATGGCCATAAATTATAAATGGAACAAAATTTGTTGAAGCAAGAACTTGAGCAACAATTTCCAACTGTGTGGGTTACCTCTGATCTTTGTGGGGATGAGAAGGTCCTCTGTGAAGGACGAAGCGGCCACAGTGGATCCATGACCTGAGATGGTATCCTGTAGGTGCATAACCATAGAACATAGAACATGCTTGCCAAAAGACCGCAGCACCTCTGATTGCTCAATTCGGTCAGATGAAGGTAAACACCAAATAAAACTAAAAAGGCACAACAAAGATAAAAGAAAAAAAGGTGCAACAAAAACGAAAAGCATGCATATATATCTCGCCATGAGTGCCCAGATTTTGTTGGAGCGGTTGTGTCTAGGGACAAAAAAGGGCAACACCTAACTGTAACTTCATATATGTCATGATGGCCACATGTACATACTGAATCATTACCTTAGACATTGTTAATGAAAGATCGATAATTAGCACATTAAGGTTCAGTTTGTGTTTGTTTCATTATGTGTAGGTTTTCAGAAAAACAAATAGGATAATTCCTATCCTAATTGTGACTTTAGTTGCAATACCTCATGGAGAACCGGCACCCAGAGTTCCGTCGATGTTTGGAGCATCGTCGGACATGGTCTTTCGGCGAAGTAGGTGGAGGCGACATTGGACGTTTCCCGCACATCAACTTTGTCTCATGAACTTGCAATGCGATTTACTTGTGCTTCCACTCTAGGGTTTCTTCTTATGGCAGGGAAATTGGTGTGAAATCTAGGTTGGCTTGATAACCCACAAGTATAGGGGATCACAACAGTTTTCGAGGGTAGAGTATTCAACCCAAATTTATTGATTCGACACAAGGGGAGCCAAAGAATATTCTCAAGTATTAGCAACTGAGTTGTCAATTCAACCACACCTAGAAACTTAATATCTGCAGCAAAGTATTTAGTAGAAAATTAGTATGATAATAGTGGTAACGATAGCAAAAGTAATCGTAGCAAAAGTAATGTTTTTGGTAATTTGTAGTGATGATAACAATAGCAACAGAAAAGTAAATAAGCGAACAACAATATATGGAATGCTCGTAGGCAATTGATCGGTGATAGAGAATTATGCCGGATGCGGTTCATCATGTAACAGTCAAAACCTAGGGTGACACAGAACTAGCTCCAATTCATCAATGTAATGTAGGCATGTATTCCGAATATAGTCATACACGTGCATATGGGAAAGAACTTGCATGACATCTTTTCTCCTACCCTCCCGTGGCAGTGGGGTCCTAGTGGAAACTAAGGGATATTAAGGCCTCCTTTTAATAGAGTACCAGACCAAAGCATTAACACATAGTGAATAGATGAACTCCTCAAACTATGGTTATCACCGGGAGTGGTCCCGATTATTATCACTTCGGGGTTGCCGGATCATAACACATAGTAGGTGTCTATAGACTTGCAAGATAGGATCAAGAACTCACACATATTCATGAAAACATAATAGGTTCAGATCTGAAATCATGGCACTCGGGCCCTAGTGACAAGCATTAAGCATAGCAAAGTCATAACAACATCAATCTCAGAACATAGTGGATACTAGGGATCAAACCCTAACAAAACTAACTCGATTACATGATAAATCTTGTTCTGGTAAATATGTAAAGCCAGCATTCAAGTTTTCAGCAAATATTATGAACTAACCATATTCACAATAACTCTCAGGTCTCATGTTTACTCAATGGCATAATCAACTAGCGAGCAATAATAATAAGTCTCGGTTGACAACACTTTCTCAAAACAATCATAATATGATATAACAAGATTGTATCTCGCTAGCCCTTTCTGAGACCGCAAAACATAAATGTAGAGCACCTTTAAACATCAAGGACTGACTAGACATTGTAATTCATGGTAAAAGAGATCCAGTCAAGTCATACTCAATGTAAACTAACAATAATGAATGCAAATGACAGCGGTGCTCTCCAACTGGTGCTTTTTAATAAGAGGATGATGACTCAACATAAAAGTAAATAGATAGGCCCTTCGTAGAGGGAAGCATGGATTTGTAGAGGTGTTAGAGCTCGATTTTGAAATAGAGATGAATAATATTTTGAGCGGTATACTTTCATTGTCACCATAACAACCAAAAGATGGCGATATCTTCCATGCTACACAAATTATAGGCGGTTCACAAAAAGAATGGTAAAGTTTATACTCCCCCTCCACCAACAAGCATCAATCCATGGCTTGATCGAAACAACGAGTGCCTCCAACTAACAAGAGTCCCCGTGGGAGTTTTGTTTGCAATTATTTTGATTTGATTTGCATAAAGCATGGGACTGGGCATCCCGGTGATCAGCCATTTTCTCATGAGTGAGGAGCGGAGTCCACTCCTCTTGAGAATAACCCGCCTAACATTGAAGATACGGACAGCCCTAGTTGATACAAGAGCTATTCGAGCATACAAAACAGGATATTTATTTAAAGGTTTAGAGTTTGGCCCATACAAATTTACTTGGAACGGCACGTAGATACCGTATATAGGTAGGTATGGTGGACTCATATGGAATAACTTTGGGGTTTATGGGATTGGATGCACAAGTAGTATTCCCGCTTAGTACATGTGAAGGCTAGAAAAAGACTGGGAAGCGACCAGCTAGAGAGCAGTCATGAACATGCATTAAAATCAATGAACATTGAGTGCAAGCTTGAGTAGGATATAATCCACCATGAACACAAATATCGTGAAGGCTATGTTGATTTTGTTTGAACTACATGCGTGAACATGTGCCAAGTCAAGTCATTTAAATCATTCAGAGGAGGATACCACCCTATCATACCACATCACAACCATTTTAATAGCATGTTGGCATGCAAGGTAAACCATTATAGGCTCCTAGCTAATTAAGCATGGCATAAGAAACTATGATCTCTAATTGTCATCGCAAACATGTTTATTCATAATAGGCTGAATCAGGAATGATGAACTAATCATATTTACGAAAACAAGAGAGGTCGAGTTCATACCAGCTTCTCCCATCTCAATCAGTTCATCATATATCGTCATAATTGCCTTTCACTTGCACGACCGAATGATGTGAATAATAATAATAGTGCACGTGCATTGGACTAAGCTAGAATCTGCAAGCATTCAATAAACAGGAGAAGACAAGGCAATATGGGCTCATTTGTCACACCAACAATAATGCATATAAGAGCTACCTCAACAATTTAATCATGGTCTTCTCCTATCGACCTCCAAAGAAAAGAAAATAAATAAAACAATTTACATGGGAAAGCTCCCAACATGCAAAAGAAGAACAGGAAATCTTTTTGGGTTTTCTTTTTAATTACTACTACAAGCATGGAAAGTAAACTAATTAAAAGCTACAACTAATTTTTTTTGTTTTTCTTAATGTTTATTAAACACACAAGAAGAAAGAATAAAAAGAGAAAATTAACTAGCATGGATATTACAATGAAAAAGTATGAGCACCGACATCTAGCAATGAGTGTGTGAACATGAATGTAATGTCGGTGAGAAATACATACTCCCCCAAGCTTAGGCTTTTGGCCTAAGTTGGTCTATGGCCACGGTTTGCCTGGCGGATATCCATAGTAATAGTTGGGGTTGTACTGTGAAGAAGAAGACTCTGATTGCCACTGGTTGGCAATCATCTCTGGATCCCACTTGTAATTAGACTGTCATGGAGGATCAACTTGTGGTTCCGACTCTGGCTTTGTGGCTGATGTAGGGTTCTGGTAGGTGTGAATAGCCTTCAACGGAACAAGGTACTTGCCTGCAGATAAATCAAACGAGGAAGGAGCAGGCAGGGTAATAGTCTCAGGATGATGTTTATCAAAGAACAATTTGTATTTGAGCTCATTTTCCCTATTCTTAACAATAAAATCATGTTCTACCATACTCTTATAATCTAAATAAACAGGAGGCAACATTTTTTCTTCCTTCTCATAATTCCTAATAGGTATGTTAAAATGTGCACCTAGGCGCAAGGCGAAGATGCCTCCAAAGATGGGGCCCTTAGTACGGTTAAGATTTAACCGCTTTGCAATAATAGCACCCATGCTGAATGTATCATCACGAAATAAGGTGTGGCACAAAATAACAGTATCATGGGCACTCAGGTTTCCATAGTTTCCGCGCCCAATTAAGCATCTACTAGAAAATGTAGCAAAGTAACGTAGAACAGGAAAGTGTATGCTAGTAGTTCGTGCATAGGAAACCTTCCTCGTTTCCCCTACAGTGATGGTATCAATAAACCCATCCACATCGCCGCGATGTGGTTCCTCTATGATGCCCTCGAAAGGGATCAAACAAACCCGACAAAAATCACGAAGTGACATCTCCTTATGCTCATCATATAAATAAAACTCCACCGTAGGTCGTGAGCTCCTAGCATGGAAATGAAAGTTTTGCACAAATATATTGGTGAGTAAGAGATACTGTTCGCGCTGGTCGTGGAGGAAGGCGGTGAGGCCTGCATTCCCAGCCTATTCATATAAATCATCATAAATCCCAGCTTCTCTCAAGAAATCATCACAAGGCCATTCACACGGCCGAACCTCCACGATGTGAGGCAGATTATATTTGGTCCTCTTTGCTTCTTCATTTTGCTTTTCCTTCGAGCTTCACCTCGATGAGCCCCTCAAAAATCTCTTCATTATTTTCTGAAAAATTCTGAAATTTTTAGTAACTTCAAATAAAAGTGAACCAAACTCAACAAAATTGATAGCAACTAGTCCTACAAGTGCCTAGAGCCTATATCATGCATCCAAACTACTTGGAACCACATAAATTTGACATGCAAGCTCAAGAACAGGGTCACCTAAGCAGCAAAAATATGCAATGAATAAAGCACTAAAACAAAAACTAATTGGACCAATGGGGGAGTCACACACCAAGGAACAATCCCCCAAAGCAGTTTTGTGAGAGGTGCTTTGAGCAAGGAGATCGAAAATCACAGCAAAATGAGCTACAACTCATGCTTGAGCTGGATAATGGTGTTTGTGGGAGGAAGAAGGAGTGTGTGGGTGCAGGAATAAGTGGAGGAGGGCCACCATGGGCCCACGAGGTAGGGGGCGCACCGAGGGGGGTAGGAAGCGCCCTCCACCCTCATGGCCACGTGGATGCCGCCCTGCTATGTTCTCAGTGCCAAATATTCTCAAATATTCCAGAAAAATCATATTTAAATTTCTGGGCATTTGGAGAACTTTTATTTTTGGGGTATTTTTGTATTGCACGGATAATTTAGATAACAGACATAAAATACTATTTTTATTTTATTTAATATAAATAACAGAATGTGTAAAGAGGGTATAGAGAGTTGTGTTTTCTAAATTCATCCATCTCATGATCATCAAAAGGAATCCATTAACAACGTTGATCAAGTCTTGTTAACAAACTCATTCCGAATAACATGGAACTGGAGAATTTTCGAATAACACTAGGTTACCTCAACGGGGATATGCACATCCCCAACAATAAGAATATTATATTTCTTTTTGACAGTAGGTAGAGGAAATTCAAAACCTCCAAAAATAATCGATGAAAATTTTCCAATAGAATTGATACTATGAACTTGAGGTTCTTTCCTCGGAAAGTGTACTGTATGCTCATTACCATTAACATGAAAAGTGACATGGCGTTTGTTGCAATCAATAACAGCCACTGCAGTATTCAAAAAGGGTCTTCCAAGAATAATAGACATACTATCGTCCTCGGGAATATCAAGAATAACAAAGTCCGTTAAAATAGTAACGTTTGCAACCACAACAGGCACATCCTCACAAATACCGACAGGTATAGCAGTTGATTTATCAGCCATTTGTAAAGATATTTCAGTAGGTGTCAACTTATTCAAATCAAGTCTACGATATAAAGAGAGAGGCATAACACTAACACCGGCTCCAAGATCGCATAAATAGTTTTAACATAGTTTCTTTTAATGGAGCATGGTATAGTGGGTACTCCTGGATCTCCAAGTTTCTTTGGTATTCCACCCTAAAAGTGTAATTAGAAAGCATGGTGGAAATTTCAGCTTCTGGTATCTTTCTTTTGTTAGTAACAAATTCTTTCGTGTACTTAGCATAAGGATTCATTTTAAGCATATCAGTTAATCACATATGCAGAAAGATAGGTCTAATCATTTTAGCAAAGCTCTCAAAATCCTCATCATCCTTTTTCTTGGATGGTTTGGGAGGAAAAGGCATGAGTTTCTGAACCCATGGTTCTCTTTCTTTACCATGTTTCCTAGCAACAAAGTCTTCCTTATCATAACGTTGATTCTTTGATTGTGGGTTATCAAGATCAACAGCAGGTTCAATTTCTATATCATTATCATTACTTGGTTGAGCATCAACATGAACATTATCAGTTACATTATCACTAGTTTCATGTTCATTACCAGGTTGTGTTTCAGCATCAGAAATAGAAATATCATTTGGATTCTCAGGTGTTTTAGTAATACGTTCACTAGAAGCATGCAAAGTCCTATCATTCTTCTTTTTCTTCCTTTTAGAAGGACTAGGTGCATCTATATTATTTCTCTGAGAATCTTGCTCAATTCTCTTAGGGTGGCCTTCAGGATACAAAGGTTCCTAGCTCATTTTACTAGTTCTAGTAGCCACTCTAACAGCATAATCATTATTCTTACTATTCAATTCATTGAGCAAATCATTTTGAGCTTTAAGTACTTGTTCTACTTGAGTGGTAACCATAGAAGCATGTTTACTGATAAGTTTAAGTTCACCTTTGACATTAGCCATATAATCACCCAAGTGTTCAAGCATATCAGCACCGCGTTTTAATTCTCTACCAAAATAAGCATTGAAGTCTTCTTGCTTAATCATAAATTTATCAAACTCATCTAAGCATGGGCTAGCAAACTTAGTAAATGGGATTTTAGCTTTATCATGTCTATAGAGAGAATTTACCTTTACTACCTGTGTTGGATTTTCAAGACCATGTATTTCTTCAATATGAGATGGATTAAAATTATGCATTTCTTTGACAAGTGGTAAATTAAGACCACGTATTTCTTCAATAGGAGGTAAATTCTTAACATCTTCAGCTTTAATACCCTTTTCTTTCTTGGATTTGTTTGCCTCTTGCATATCTTTAGGACTGAGAAATAGAACACCTCTCTTCTTCGGAGTTGGTTTAGGAATAGGCTCAGGAAGTGACAAATTATTTTCATTAGTCAACATATTGTTCAATAGAATTTCAGCTTCATCCGATGTTCTTTCCCTGAAAATAGAACTAGCACAACTATCCAGGTAGTTTATGGAAGCATCGGTTAGTCCATTATAAAAGATATAAAGAATTTCATTTTTCTTAAGAGGATGATCAGGCAAAGCATTAAGTGATTGGAGAAGACTCCCCCAAGCTTGTGGGACACTGTCTTCTTCAATTTGCACAAAATTATATATATCCCTTAAGGTAGCTTGTTTCTTATGAGCAGGGAAATATTTAGTAGAGAAGTAATAAATCATATCCTGGGGACTACGCACACAACCAGGATCAAGAGAATTAAACCATATCTTAGGATCACCCTTTAATGAGAACGTGAATATTTTAAGGATATAAAAGTTGCAAGTTCTCTCACCATTAGTGAACATGGTGGCTATATCATTTAATTTAGTAAGATGTGCCACAACAGTTTCAGATTCATAGCCATAAAAAAGATTAGATTCAACCAAAGTAATTATATCAGGATCAACAAAGAATTCATAATCCTTATCAGTAACACAGATAGGTGAAGTAGCAAAAGCTGGGTCAGGTTTCATTCTAGCATTAAGGGATTGCTGCTTCCATTTAGCTAATAACCTCTTTAGATCATATCTATCATTGCAAGCTAAAATAGCTCTAGTAGCTTGTTCATCCATAACATAACCCTCAAGAACAATAGGCAATTCATATTTATTAGGGGGAGAGTCTTCATCATCACTTTCATCAATATTATCAGTTTCAATAATTTCATTCTCTCTAGCCCTAGCAAGTTGTTCAGCAAGTGGCATAGTAGTATCAAGCTTAGAAGTAATTTCATCATAAGTATCATGCATAGCAGAAGTGGCATCATCAATAATATGCGACATATCAGAGTCAATAGAAGAAGCAGGTTTAGGTGTCGCAAGCTTACTCAAAATAGATGGTGAATCAAGTGCAGAGCTAGATGGCAGTTCCTTACCTCCCCTCGTAGTTGAGGGATAAATCTTGGTTCTTGGATCTTTAAATTTCTTCATAATGATAAGAAGATATAAATCCCAAGTGACTCAAAGAATAGAGCTATGCTCCCCGGCAACGGGGCCAGAAAATAGTCTTGATAACCCACAAGTATAGGGGATCGCAACAGTTTTCGAGGGTAGAGTATTCAACCCAAATTTATTGATTCGACACAAGGGGAGCCCAAGAATATTCTCAAGTATTAGTAGTTGAGTTGTCAATTCAACCACACCTGGAAACTTAATATCTGCAGCAAAGTGTTTAGTAGCAAAGAAATATGATAGTAGTGGTAACGATAGCAAAAGTAACGGTAGCAAAAGTAATGTTTTTTGTATTTTGTAGTGATGATAACAATAGCAACAGAAAAGTAAATAAGCGAAGAACAATATATGGAAAGCTCGTAAGCAATGGATCGGTGATAGAGAATTATGCCGGATGCGGTTCATCATGTAACAGTCATAACCTAGGGTGACACAGAACTAGCTCCAATTCATCAATGTAATGTAGGCATGTATTTCAAATATAGTCATACGTGCTTATGGAAAAGAACTTGCATGACATCTTTTGTCCTACCCTCCCGTGGCAGCGGGGTCCTAGCGGAAACTAAGGGATATTAAGGCCTCCTTTTAATAGAGTATCGGACCAAAGCATTAACACATAGTGAATACATGAACTCCTCAAACTATGGTCATCACCGGGAGTGGTCCCGATTATTGTCACTTCGGGGTTGCCGGATCATAACACATAGTAGGTGACTATAGACTAGCAAGATAGGATCAAGAACTCACATATATTCATGAAAACATAATAGGTTCAGATCTGAAATCATGGCACTCGGGCCCTAGTGACAAGCATTAAGCATAGCAAAGTCACAGCAACATCAATCTCAGAACATAGTGGATACTAGGGATCAAATCCTAACAAAACGAACTCGATTACATGATAAATCTCATCCAACCCATCACCGTCCAGCAAGCCTCCGATGGAATTACTCACGCACAACGGTGAGCATCATGAAATTGGTGATGGAGGATGGTTGATGATGACGACGGCGACGTATTCTCCTCTCTGGAGCCCCGAACAGACTCCAGATCAGCCCTCCCAGGAGGTTTTAGGGCTTGGCGGCAGCTCCGTATCGTAAAACGCGATGAATCCTTCTCCTTTATTTTTTTTCTCTCCGAACACGAATATATAGAATTGGAGTTGAGGTCGGAGGAGCTCCAGGGGGCCCACGAGGTAGGGGGCGCATCCAGGGGGGCAGGCGCGCCCCCACCCTCATGGCTAGGGTGTGGGCCCCTAGCCTTGATATTTTGCCGGTATTTTTTTATTATTTCCAAAAATACGCTCCATGGAGTTTCAGGTCATTCCGAGAGCTTTTGTTTCTGCACATAAATAACACCATGGCAATTCTGCTGATAACAGCGTCAGTCTGGGTTAGTTCCATTCAAATCATGCAAGTTAGAGTCCAAAACAAGGGCAAAAGTGTTTGGAAAAGTAGATACGATGGAGACGTATCATGGCTCCATGGCTACGTGTTGGAGCAGTAGTCCTGTGTGAACACACCATCGAATCCTATCTAAATCGAAGACGTCCGCCGCAAGGTAGATGAGGGTGCGGGTGAGGAGTTGGCGGCAGGTGGCGAGGGGAAGAAGAATACGGCGACGGCGGCGCTGCTGGACGAGTAGTTGTAGAGGAAGATGGGCCACGCGTGGCGGCGTGATTCACGACAGCGGTGTCATGCAGGGAGAGGACCCTGTGATGCCGTGCGTATGCATTGCGAGAGGATAGGCTGTCGTGCTCTTCTCGTTTTTCGCCCTATAAAGGCCGCGCCGAGGCCCAAGGCCAACACACGAAATGTTTTTCGGGCTGCCGGAATGTGGGCCAGAATAATTAGGCCCAGCTCGGGCTGGAATAATTCGGCCTCGTTGCGTGTGGTCCAGGCAGATTCTTTCGATCAGATCCAGTTTCGACTACGAATTAGTGCCACCTCGCATATATTTTTTAAATTCAAACTGAAAGCACAAATTCATAGAAAGAAAGCATATTATGACGGTGAACCCAAGGAGTCAATCCGTGCTTTATTATTAGGGAAAGATATTATGAATTTGAAGTTGTTTGATGCATATCATATAATTAACCCACGGATACTTGTGGTGACATTGGAGTATCTAGGTGACATTAGGGTTGATTGATGTGTGTCATATGGTGTTATTTTACTACAAACTCTAGGGCTGTTTGTGACACTTATAGGAATAGCCTAATGGATTGATCAGAAAGAATAACTTTGAGGTCGTTTCGTACCGTACAAGAAATTTCATCTTTGTTCTCCACGATAGGAACTTTGGAGTGACTCTTTGTCGCGCGTTGAGGGATTACCGTATGATTTAATTATGCTATCATTGTTGGGAGAACTTGCACTAGTGAAAGTATGAACCATGAGCCTTGTATTCAAGCATTGCAATACTGTTTTCGCTCACTTTTGTTACTAGTTACCTTTCTGTTTTTATATTTTTATGTTACAAAAACCGACATCTACCATCCATATTACACTTGTATCACCATATCTTCGCCGAACTAGTGCAGCTATAGAATTTACCATTGTATTGGGTGTGTTGGGGACACAAGAGACTCTTCGTTATTTTGTTGCAGGGTTGTTTGAGAGAGACCATCTTCATCCTACGCTTCCCACGGATTGATAAACCTTAGGTCATCCACTTGAGGGAAAATTGCTACTGTCCTACAAAACTCTACGCTTGGAGGCCCAACACGAGTCTACAAGAAGAAGGTTGCGTAGTAGACATCAAGCTCTTTTCTGGTGCCGTTGCCGGGGAGGTTAGTGCTTGAAGATATATCTTTAGATCTTGCAATCAAATCTTTTAGTTTCTTGTTTTATCACTAGTTTAGTCTATAAAAGAAAACTACAAAAAATGGAATTGAGGTTGCCTCATATGCTTCATCTTTTTAATATCTTTCGTGAAAATGATGGAAATGAAAATTGTGCCAAAGTGTTAGAATAAGAAGTCAATAAAATGTTTGGCTTTAAATATTTGAATGATGAGCATGATTGCAATGCTGTTAGTATGAATTCTTTGAATATCCATGATGCTAATGATATGCAAAGCCATTTGCTTGGGGAAGCTATGTTTGATGAAGATGATACTTTTTGTCCCCCAAGTTTTGATGAGCAAATTTATTATGATGATAGCATGCCTCCTATTTATGATGATTATATTGATGAAAGTGGGTTTGGAAGAGTGTCAACTCTAGGAAGTAGCGATCCCACTATTTTGGAGGGTGTTGAATCATATTATAATGGTGAAAGTGGATTTTGAGAGGTCATGACTTTATCTAGTAATGATTCCACTATTTCGGAAGAGGTTCCAATTGATTATGAGAACAAAGTTGCTATCTATGATGATTATGGTGGTGACATGTATGCTATAAAGAGTAATGATAACCATGAATCTTGTCATCATGATTTTAATTTTCAATTGGATTATGCCAATCAAGTATAACATGATAGTTATTTTGTTGAGTTTTCTCCCACTACTATTCATGAGAAGAAATTTGCTTATGTGGAGAGTAATAAAAATTCTATGCTTATGCAGCATGAAAAGAGTGCTTTATGTGATAGTTGTATTGTTGAATTCATTCACGATTCTACTAAAAATTACTATGAGAGAGGAACATATGCTTTTACATATTGCAATAATATCAAGTTTCCTCTCTATATGTTGAAAGTTTTGAAGTTTCTCTTGTTTTACCTTCCTATGATAGTTGATTCTTGCTGCCCTAAGTTGTTTGCCAACAAAATCCCTATGCATAGGAAGTGGGTTAGACTTAAATGTGCTAGTCATATTATTCATGATGGTCCCGTTATGTTTCAATTTCTTATCTTCTATGTGAGCATCACTGAAATCATCATGCCTAGCTAAAAAGGCATTAAAGAAAAGCGCTTGTTCGGAGACAACCCAATATTTACCCCCTACAATTTTTGTGTGTTAACATGATTAGGCTGCTGTATTAATCATGTTTTATAGCTTTTGTTTCAATAAAGTGCCAAGTAAGACCTTTGGGATGGTCTATGGTGATAGTTGATTTGATCTTGCTGAAAAACAGAAACTTCTGTGCCCAATAAAATAATTTTAATTTTTTACAGGAGCGTGATAAAATACTGATTCTTTTTGCACAAGATTTATATACAAATTCCAAGATTTTCCCGATTTTTCAGAATTTTTGGAGTTACATAAGTATGCAAAGTTTCTGGATTACTACAGACTATTCTGTTTTTGTTAGATTTTGTTTTTCATGCGTTGTTTGCTTATTTTGATGAATCTATGAGTAGTATTAGAGGGTATGAACCATGGAGAAGTTGGAATATAGTAGATATAACACCAATATGAATTTAGAATAAGTTCAAAATAGTACCTAAGTGGTGATTTGCTTTATTATACTAACAGAGCTTACGAGTTTTCTCTTGAGTTTTGTGTTGTGAAGTTTTCAAGTTTTGGGTAAAGTTTTGATGGTCTACGGAATAAGGAGTGGCAAGAGCCTAAGATTGGGGATGCCCAAGGCATCCCAAGGTAATATTCAAGGACAACCAAGTTCCTAACCTTGGGGATGCCCCGGATGGTGTCAGTGTACAAAGTAGGGGTCCTTTTTGTACCCCTTTACTTGTGCGCGGGTAGTCGCAGCCACACGCCTGCAGCCATGCTTGGCGAGACAGAAGAGGAAGCAAAGACACAAGACTACCAGAGCCGTGCTCGAGGCTAGAGGCGCGAGAAGCAGAGGGACAAGGTGGGCTTTCCCCAGCAAGAGCCTTGCCGAGGAGCTTGCATAGCCCCGACAAGAGTCTTCCCAGGGCAACTTGCCCAACACCAACAAGGCTGCACCCTTGAGGCTAAGAGTCCTGATGCCATCAACCACATCAGAACCAAGGCTCGGAAGGCGCATCCATGGTGGCATGCATACCTTTGTGAAGACAAAGGGCCTGCGGGGCCTAGATAGGGACCAAGAATGCAAGACAATAGCAAGGCTCCTTGCCGAGGATGCCCACGAGGCCTCGGCAAGGCTCCTGCCGAGGATGCCCATGAGGCCCCGGCAAGGCTCCTACCAAAGATACCCATGAGGCCCCACCAAGACTCTTGCCAAGGGCACCCACAAGGCCCCAGCGAGACCCTTGCCAGGAGGGTCAACAAGACCCTTACAGGGAATCCCTTCTACGGTTGGCGGGAGCAGGGCTGTGGAAAGAGAGGGTTTAGAAGATCGACGCGGGGGGGTGGGGGGAGTTTATCCAGGTTCGGGCCGCAAGTGATGCGTAATACCCTACTCCTGCTGGTTTGTGTTTATCTGGTGTTCTTGGACTAGCTTCAAAGCGTGCAGGGTCCAAAATGTCCGAATCCCCTCACAGTATGCCGCGGGCCTCCTTTTATAGTCAAAGGGGCTGCCATAGTGGCACACAGGAGGTGGAAAGTTGTACAGTAGTCGAGTTTATCGCCTGACATTATGGGACAAAACACATTAAATGCGCTACTTAGGTGTCCTCTTGCTTTATCGGGGATGGCAGCGAAGCCCGTCCCGCCCGTCGCCCCTTCGCCTAGCTCTGACACGCATCCAGGGCAATGAGGCATGCAGCGCCATGTAGGCTGGCAGGCTGCTGAGCTGTCATGGTGGTACGGTCTTCATGAATATCTGCATGCCACCACGTAGGAGCTTTACTAGTTGGCTTAGGAGCCATGTACTGCAACATCGGTACCAGTTTAGTTGGTGGGTCGGCCGCTGAGCTGGGGTGGTGACGGGGCGGCAAGGCCTTGCCGCGGTCTTGCTGATCTTCCCGGCAAGGGTCTTGCCGGGTCCTTGTGGGCGCCCTCAGCAAGAGTCTTGTCGGGGGCTCGTGGATGTCTTTGGAAGGAGCCTTGCCGGGGCCTCGTGGGCATCATCACAGGAGCCTTGTCGGGGCCTCGTGGGCAACCTCGGCAAGGAGCCTTGCTGTTGTCTTGGTTCCTATCTAGGCCTCGCAGGCCCTTTGTCTTCACAAAGGTCTGCGTGCCACCATGGAGGCGCCTCCAGAGCCTTGGTTCCGATGTGGTTGATGGCATCGGCACTCTTAGACTCAAGGGTGGCGGCCTTGTTGGTGTTGGGCAAGTTGCCCCAGCAAGACTCTTGTCGGGGCTACTCAAGCTCCCCTGGCAAGGCTCTTGCCGGGGAAAGCCCACCTTGTCCCTCTGCTTCTCGCGCCGCTGACCTCGAGCACGGCTTTGGTAGTCTTGTGTCTTTGCTTCCACTTCTGTCGCGCCAAGCGCGGCCGCAGGCATGTGGCTGCGACTCCCCGCGCACAAGTAAAGGGGTACAAAAAGGACCCCTACTTTTGTACACCGACGGGAGCCCCCGGGCCTGGGTCACATATGAGCGCAGAGCGTTATTGGGCCAGGCCCAGAATGGTCCGCGTGCGCGTGTGTGGCGGAGTTTTACCGTAGTAACCCCCTCGCAAGTTGCGCTTCCCCATGACCCGCGTTGAATGCGTGACGGGGGGTGGGGGTGGTCATGCGTGGGGCGGTTGCTGCACACCTGTGTCACATCGTGGTAAATGGTAAAGAGGCGGCCCCCACCTGCCCCATAAAAAAGTTGAAACCACAGGCGCGCTGGTCATTTATCCCCTTTGTCTGCTCCAATCTCGGAACCGTCACTCGCTTCCTCCTCCTCAAGCTTTTGCCTTTGCTCGCCGCCACCGCGCCCTCACTGCCCTTAATCCTCCATAACCTCTCAATTGCCATGACGCCCAAGACAGGCAAAGGCAAAGGGGTGTCCAAGGACGTCGGGGAGAAAAAGGCACCGGAGAGAGAGTTGGCGGTGCTGCGGACGTAGCACGCCTATTTCCCCCAGACGGTCGATGCGGTCCACCTCAGGGACTACTTCAAGCCCTTGTGGGGGAGGAAGATGATGGGGCACCCTGCTACGCACATCATCCCCACAAATTTCGCCAAGGCCAGCGCAGATCGGTACCCCTTCTTCATCGATTACTTTTCTTGCGGCCTTACCCCCATTCTCTGATTTCTTCAACGACATCATGCACACCTACGGCTTTCACCTCCTCGACTTTGCGCTGAATGCCGTGGCGTGCATGGCCCTCTTCGCCCATCTCTGCGAGGGCTTTGCCGGAGTGCTCCCCAGCACGGCGCTCTTACGCCACTACTTCTATCCTCGCATCGAGCCAGGGGATGCCATTTTTTGGTGCATCACCAGGATCCTGAGGACCTAGGAGAAGGGCCCGTACCCAGAGGGTACCCAAAAGGAGAGGTGAGACGTGTGGCGGGCCAGTGGTTCTAGATCAGGGAGTAGGATCTACAGGAGTTCTGCCAAGTTCGTCAGAGCCCACCGACCCGTCGCAAGGACTGGAGCGACCTTGATGTCAACGACAAGAAGCTCATGACGCCACCACCAGGATCCATCGCCTCACCATGGCCGGGTTCACCCTTGAGATGATTGGGTCCGATTTCATTCGTTGCCGAATCGCTTCGCTACACAACAAGGGGAGGCCGGCCTGGAACTTCAGGAATGTGGCCGATGTCATGAGGCTCCTGCCTGGCCTGAAGCATAACTTAACTATGATGGGGCATGCCCATTTTTGTCAGAGGCTCTTCCAGCTCAATGTGGACGACGACGGCGGGGCTGAGAGGATCGGCAGGGCCGCGAAGGCCGGCAAGGCCATCAAGGGGCCCCTGTTTTGGTTGCCGGCGGGAGTGGTCCCGCTGAGCAACAACCCTCGCCAGTCCGCCATCATCACCATGATGCCAGACTTCAACGCGCACGGCCTCGACCTGGCCTAGGCTGAGCCGCCAGTAGAGTAAGTACAGGAGTTTTTTGACAACTTGTCGGAGAGCTATGTCCGTGACGAGCCGCTGCTCATCCTCAACACCACCAAGGAGGAGCTGGACTACATCGCCGCCAGGGCGGCGGAAGCGGCGCTTGCCAAGGAGGCCGGCAGTGCCGGCGCCGTGGAGGCTGAGGCCGACGCAGCCGCGAAGGAGAAGGAGCTCGCCCAGTGGGAGGAGTCTGCCGGGGAGGCCAGCAACATCCGCATCGGGCGCCCTTATTGAAGATGCGGGCGACGAGTCGCCCGAAGAGGAAGCCGAAGCGGGCGACCCTCCGTCCACGGGGAAGAACCGCGTCCTGCGGCGGTCCAGCTCCAGCGAGACGGTCTGGCCCGGTAGGACTGCGCAACGGCAATTGGCTTAGGAGCAACTCGTGCGCTAGACAAGGGCGATGAAGGCCGCGGCAGCGAAGAAGATGGTGAAGGGCACGGTGGCGAAGAAGACAGCGACTGCATCCTCCTTGTCCAAGCGGCGCCGGACCCCATCTCCTTCTCCCCCTCCCTCAGACAGCACCCTGGAGGCTGAATTCGACCTTGGATCTTTTAGCCTGAAGTGGAAGAGGAAGCCAGTGGGGGAGGAGGTGGAGGAGGAGTAAGTATTTCGCCCCCATCATCTCCTGACCCTATGTCCGTGTTATCCTCTTTTGACTTGATGTTATCTTCATAGGGCACGGAGACGTTGGCCCAGATGGTGGCGAAGAGGGACAAGGCCTCGACGGGCGACAAGCCCCCGGCGGGTACTTCGTGTACGCCGGTGTTGGTGGAGAGCAGCCCGGGCAGCAGCCCCCGCTTCAGCCCCCAGCATGAGTTCATCACTCACTCCTTCACTGATGAGCATTGGGGTGTGAATTCTTGATGCTGACCTTGCTGGGTTTGCAGGAGAAGAACTTCAGCAGGAGGAGCCACCGAGGGCCACTCCCAATATGTCGCCCCACTCGACTACGCCGCCCAGAGGGGCGTCCCCGGCAAGGGCATCCACCCCCAAGCCCACGCGTATGGAGGAGGAGGAGGCAAGCTTGGGTGCCGGTGGTTCTGCCCCGGCAACGAATGTTGGCGGGGAGGGCGCTACTTCTTCCCACCCCGGTGCGAGTAAGTTGTTTGCTTCCCATCCCTGTTCTTTCTTCTTTTTTTCAAACCTTGATCTTGGCTCCGTCTCATTCCCTTTCTTGGTATCTAGACCCTTCCTCGGCGTACTGGGAGGATATTGACACCGTCATCGAGGAGGTGGCTCTAGGACACTGAGGCTGAGGCCAACAAGGTTGCCGCCGAGGAGGCCGCCAAGACCACCGCTGAGGGGCTGCCAAGGGGCCTACCGGGGAGGCCGGCAAGGGGCCTGCCGGGGAGGGGGTGGTTGATGAACAACCTTCCTCCTCTGCCGCCCCTGGCCCGGGCAAGTACTTGAAGGTGGGCGACGACCTGTTCGCCCACCTCCCAGGGACGGCGAGCACCAGGGCACCAACTGAGGGGGAGGTGTGTGACGATGAAGTGCTCGCCTCTGCCGAGCTACAGGTTGTTGATGAACCGAGTGCGGGAGGCGGCAGTTCCCAGGAGGAGCAGCTCCTCCGAGCCATGAGCGCCAACTTCCAGAGGCTCCAGGCGCTCGACCGGGCCCACCAAGACAAGGTAAAATCTAGGATGGCGGCGGTGGACAAGGCAGAGGCAGCTTTTGAGGAGCGCGCCACTGAGACGCAAGTCTGGTTGGGCGAGGCCAGGTATGAACCGAGGGCCGCACAGGGTGAGCTGGAGGAGCGCAAGCGGGAGATCATACAGAAGTAGGCCGATATCGAGAAGGCCCAGGAGGTGGCGAAGAATCATGCCACCGCAGATGAAGCTGCTCAGCAACAACAGCAGACCGTGCTGAACTCCCAGGAGGAGGACCTTGCCGCTCGTGAGAAGGCGCTCACCGCCACGCTCCGCGGCAAGGACAAGGAGGTCGAGAAGCTCATCGTGCAGCGGACCCTGGAGCTAGAGCTAAGGCACAAAAGAGGCACTCAATGCTCAGGCCCTGGTCCATGCCGACAAGGTGAAGGAGCTGGAGCTGGAGCGGGAGGAGATGAAGAAGGTGGCCCCAAAGCTGACGAAGGAGAGGGACACGTCCAACCACACTCTTGCAGATGCGTAGGTCGCCATCTCTGACAAGGACAAGCTACTCACCGAGGCCAACGACTCCATCAACGATCTGAACTTGATGCCGGAAGGCTTGGAGGGGAAGGTTTCGGAGGCCGCGGCTCGTGAAGAGACCCTGAACAAGGCCCTGGAGGACGAGAAGCAGCTGCTGAGGAATGATGCTGCCAAGCACAAGGACTACGCGGAGGGCGTAAACCTCTGGATCAGCCGCCTCGTCGACGTCGCCGACAGGATCACCACGAAGCAGGCTGCCATGGTGATACCGAATGTCAGGTACTCCCAGGAGCCGAACGTGAGCCCCAACGCCAGGTTGACCCTGTTCTTCGAGGGCGTCCTCGAAGGCTTGGAGCGACCCTGCTCCAATCGAGCAACCTATCTGGCCAACGAGTCCCGGTGGCTCTACTGGGGTGCCCTGACCAAGGTACTCACCGAGGTGGCATTTTGGAACCCCGGTGTCGACTTCGCCGACGCGCTGGAGTGCTTGCCGGAAGGGACGGACCTTGCGACGGTCAGAGAGCGTATCAAGCCCATCATCAGGTGCATCAACGGAGTCCAGAGAGTGGAGGGCCAGCACCGGGACTAGCCACCCCATTTCTCGTTGCCGCTACGAGTTCATGACCAAGACAATTTTTATCTTAAGTTAGAACCGCAGCACTTATTGATGTAATATAACTATGCAGTACTTTAAGATGGAACATGCTATCTTCCTGTATCGATCTTTCTTTGTACGTATACACCCTACGCCTAGTAGGATTGGTTCACCGGCGCGTAAGCCCATGCTATGGCGCTTTGAGGATGGATCCTTAGCAGCCTGCTGGGGCGCGCTTGCTACCGGACAATCCACCTTGCCACTCTCAGTGCAGCCGCTTGAACTGTTGAGCGGACTCGAAACAGGACAAGGACGTTGCTAATAGCGGGCAGGTCACCTCGCCGTTCTCAGCGCGGCCGCTCGAACTATTGAGCGGACTCGAAACAGAACAAGGGCGTTGCAAATAGCGGAAGAGTCCCATTGCGTGCAGGTTTTCCGTACAAAGAGCAAGATCTTTCGACGAGAATAACCTTATATTAAGAAGAAATGCTCAAGGTTGTGCGTGACTTAGCTTTCTGGGAGCACGCGGACGGTCGTTGCGGATGCGGACGGCACCAGAGTGCGGCTGATTGACGTCGCCTTCTCCTCTCGAGCCATCGCGATGAAGGAGTCGATAAGTTGACTAAAAAACCGGATTTTCACAGCTTGCGCCCCCTACCTGGCGCACCAAAGATGTCAGTGAGAAGGACACCTATGGGATCACAGGGAATCCCTTCTACGGTTGGCGGGCGCGAGGCTCTGGAAAGAGCAGGTTTAGAAGATCAATGCGCGGGGGGGGGGGGGGGAGTTTATCCAGGTTCGGGCCGCAAGTGATGCGTAATACCCTACTCCTGCTGGTTTGTGTTTATCTGGTGTTCTTGGACTAGCTACAAAGCGTGCAGGGTCCAAAAAGTCCGAATCCCCTCACAGTACGCTGCGGGCCACCTTTTCTAGTCAAAGGGGCTGCCATAGTGGCACACCGGAGGTGGAAAGATGTACAGCAGTTGAGTTTATCGCCTAACATTACGGGACAAAACGCCGGAGGCATTCATACATGTCACTCTTGAGTCCCCGCACATCCCAGCACACCGCCGGAGGCATTCATATAGAGTCATATTTTGTTCTAAGTATCGAGTTGTAATTCTTGAGTTGTAAGTAAATAAAATTGTGACGATCTTCATTATTAGAGCATTGCCCCATGTGAGAAAAAAATAAAAGAGTCAAAAGAAGCCAACAAAAAAAAGAGAGGTCAAAGAAGCCTAACAAAAAAATTAAAAAAATGATGAGAGATAAATAGAGAAGGGGCAATGTTACTATCCTTTTACCACACTTGTGCTTCAAAGTAGCACCATGATCTTCATGATAGAGAGTCTTCTATGTTGTCACTTTCATATACTAGTGGGAATTTTTCGTTATATACCTTGACTTGTATATTCCAATGATGGCCTCTCGCACTGCCTCTTTGCTCTCTAAATACCGCAATATTCCAGAAATCTTAGGGGAGTCAACGAAAATCAATTCCAGCCACGGCAAGTTCTAGAACCACCAGATCCAATCTAGACACCATCACAGAGTGGTTCATCACCCTCATTGGTGCCTCTCCGATGATGCGCGGGTAGTTAATTGTAGAACTATGGGTCCGTAGTTAGTAGCTAGATGCCTTTCTCTCTTTATTTTGATTCTCAATAGAATGGTCTCTTGGAGATCTATTTGATGTAACTCCTTTTGCGGTGTGTTTATTGGGATTCGATGAACTTTGAGTTTATGATCAGATCTATGTTTTTATCCATGAAAGTTATTTGCGTCTTTTGATCTCTTAGATGCATGATTACTTATAGCCTCATATTTCTTCGTCGAATCTTTGGTTTAGTTAGGGTAACTAGATCGATTTTTCTTGGCATGGGAAAAGGTGCTTTGTGATGGGTTCGATCTTATGGTGCTTGATCCCAGTGACAGAAGGGGAACCGAAACGTATGTATTGTTGCTATTAAGGATAACAAGATGGGGTCTATTTCTACATAAATAGATCTTGTCTACATCATGTCATCGTTTTATTTCATTACTCCGTTTCTCCATGAACTTAATACTCCAGATGCATGCTGGATAGCGGTCGATGTGTGGAGTAATAGTAGTAGATGCAGGTAGGAGTCGGTCTACTAATCTTGGACGTGATGCCTATATAATGATCATTGCCTGGATATCGTCATGATTATTTGAAGTTCTATTAATTGCCCAACAGTAATTTGTTTACCCACCGTATGCTATTTTTTCTTGAGAGAAGCCACTAGTGAAACCTACTGCCGCGGGTCTCTTCTTTATTATATTCGCCTTCGCAAACTATTTTTATTTGCTTTTATTTTTCAGATCTATCAATCCAAAAATACCTTGCTGAAATTTATCATTATTTATTTTGTACCTACTAGATCTATTTATCCAATCTACAACAATTTTACCTATCTTTTTACCCGTGAGGGATTGACAACCTCTCTCTTACGTCGGGTTGCAAGTATTTGTTCTTTGTGTGCAGGAGTTGTTTACGTGGTGTTGTGTGGTTCTCCTACTAGTTCTATAACCTTGGTCTCATCACTAAGGGAAATACCTACCATAGCTGTGCTGCATCATCCCTTCCTCTTTGGGTAAATACCAACATAGTTCAAGCCGCGTCAAAAGGAATTTCCGGCGTCATTGCCGGGGAGACATCATCAACATCTACTAGGTTCCTAATCACAAATCTCATCTTCTTTAAATTTACATTATTTTCCATTTGCCTCTCATTTTCCTCTCCCCCACTTCAGAAAAAATTTCTGTTTTATTCACCCTCCTTTTCATTCGTAGTTTTTCTCACCAGATCTGTTTTTGTGTGCAATCTTGTTGACCACCTTTTTTCATTATGGATAGTTCTTCCTCTATTGCGTGCACCACCAAGAACGAAGTTCTTAACTTAATCAAAGGGGAGGGGAGAATTTAAAGGATGCTTGGTATAGGATTTTCAATGCTCATAATAGATCTATCCGTAAGCAATGCACCATTGTTTTGCTTCGCCGTTTTTATGTGGGCATCACCACTTGGTATAGATTCGTCCTTGATACGATTACCGGTGGGAATTTCTTGATGTGTCCCTCTCTTGATCTTTTAATGCTATGGGAAATTAAGTAGGTTTTCCACCTCTTATGGTTAATGAAACAAATTTAACTCTCGAGCATGCTATGGAAAGGCTAGATGCTATTGAAAAGAAAATGCTCACTATAGACCATATTGAAAACTTGGATAAAAAGATGCATAATTTTGCTACTAAAATTGGATCAAAGTCGGGAGAGGTTTTTAAGTTGTTGAAAGAAAAGGGAATCGTAATTCACGAAAGAATTGAAGAAAGGCCTTCTCGTATCGATTAGTTGGAAGAGATCTTTAGTAATCTAAGCACGTATTTTGCTTCTGCTAAAACTATTGAAAAAACACCCGTAAAAATTAGCAAGATTACTCAAGTTACCAAGAACAAGGGTGCAACTTCTAGTAATAACAATAAAGAAGATCTTAAGATGAATAGTATCCATCCCAATTTTATTGAAGTAATAAGAGACCCTACTTGCAAGAATGAATTTTTCAATCTCGTTCCTAGGAGTATTGTCATTGAAAATTTGTATGCTAAATCCATAAAAAATTCCGAGTATTTGATTGAAGAGTTGGAAAATAAAGATGACAACACTTAGATCTTTGCATTATGCCTACCTAGTGGCGTAAAACGATAACGCTTGTTGGGAGGCAACCCAATGAATAAAATTTATTTTTGTCTTTTTCTTTTAGTTCTTGAGTGTTTGCACAATTATGCTACTATTATGATTGTGTTTAAGTTAGTGTTTGTGCCAAGCAAAGCCTTTGGGATCATGTTGGGTGATAGTTGATTTGATCTTGCCGAAAACAGAAACTTTTGCGCTCACTAAAATAATTCTTGTTTTTACTAGGAGCGTGATAAAATACTAATTCTTTTTGCAGAAGATAATAATAAAATTTCACACCTTGTCCTAATTTGTGACAATTTTTGGAGTTAGATAAGTATTCGAAATAGTCAGATTGCTACAGATTGTTCTGTTTTGACAGATTCTGTTTTCTTTGCGTTGTGTGCTTATTTTGATTGATCTATGGATTTTTCGAGGGGTTTGAGCCATAGGAAAGTTGGAATAAAATATATATATATATATAATGCAAAAATAAAATATGAATGTGTTTGCAACATTACTAATAGTAGTAATTTGCTTTCTTATAGTAACGGATCTCATGAAGGTTTTGTTAAGATTTGTGTGATTGAAGTTGTCATGTTTTGGGTGATATTACGATGGATGAAGGAATAAGGTTTAAGAAGAGACTAAGCTTGGGGATGCCCATGGCATCCCAAGCTATTATCTAAAGAGAAGCAAGCAACTAAGCTTGGGGATGCCCGAGTGGCATCCCCTCGTTCTTCTAACGACCATCGGTATTTTAGTTGGAGCTATATTTTTTATTTGTCAGATATCATGAGTTTCGCTTGGAGCTTCTTGTATGATATGAGTCTTTACTTTTTTTGCTTTTTATTTATAATTTTGAATCTTTGCTGGACAAACCTATTTTAGAGAGCCAAAATTATGCTACAACTTGTTAGAATTGCTCTCTATGCTTCACTTAAGTCTTTTTGAGCTATGGAATTGCTCTAGTGCTTCACTTATATCTTATTGAGCATGGTGTGCTTTAGTATTTTTGAAGAAATGCTCTCATGCTTCACTTAGATTTATTTGAGAGTTACTAATTTTTTTAAAGAAATTCTCTCTTGCTTCACTTAAATTATTTTGAGAGAAGAATTTTTTTATGCTCATGTTCTTCACTTAGATTTGTTTGAGCTATCAAAAGCAACATATGAAATTTGTCCCAAAGTGATAGATAATCAAGAGGGGTATAATAAAAACTTTCATGATGATCTTTGGACAAAATAAACTTGATTCCTTATAATAGTTTTGCGATACGTCGATATAATATGTGAGTCATGTTGGCGAGTAACTGTGCTTTAGTAAGAATATTGGTGTTAAGGTTTGTGATTCCATATGCAAGCACGAAAGTCAATAGTTATGCAATGAAATTACCTCCTACTTGTGGCGCATTAATCGGTGTTAGTTATGCTTAATGCTCGCTTATGAGATTTTTTCGTTTCTTGGTTGGATGCTTCTCAATCTTTTGCTAGCCTTCATTTGCACTAAGTATGATCACTACTTGTGCATCCAAAATACTTTAAACCAGTTTTGCCACATGAGTCCACTATACCTACCTATATGTGGTATTCTTTTTCCGTTCTAAGAAAATTTGTATGTGCCATCTCTAATTTTCAAAATAAATTTGTCCTTTGTGTGCTCATATCGCTCATGAAACGGTAGGGGGTGGTCGATATATTTCCATGCTAGATGTCATATTCTCAAGATGAGTGTTTATTCACTTGTCATTGCACGAGAGTATGACAAAGGTATTAGGGATTCCCAGTCCTGAAAGGAAAAATGAATTTACTTTATGTTGTCAAATAATAAATTCCTTGGAAAGTGTTGGTATGGAAGGCACCCATGGATACGGTTAGCCATGGAAAGTGAAAGTATGGTGGAAAAAGGAATACACTTTATTTTCTGTCTGGGAACAACCTATGATATATCTAGCATGGAAAGTATTGGGAACTACTTGATCGTTTTCGTTGACAGCAAAAGCATGCCATCCAAAATGTTTTATTTCTATCTTTTTAGCTTTTCGCTCTGGCACCTCTACAAATCCCTACTCCCGTCCGTGAAGGGCCTTTCTATTTTACTTTATGCAATTTTTATTTGAGTCTCCATCTTCACTTATAAAGAACCAACTAAGGGGCACTATGATCGTACTTGAGAATTGGGTATAGCTAATATGCGAGTGTGTTTCATGAATGGATCAATGATTGAGTATAATGGGCAAGAGATAACTTGCATTAGTGTTGATATTTTGAAAGACATGGTTGCTTGTGGATATGATTGAGTATTTAAATCTTCATGGAAAAACTAGACTATTGCTTTGAATCATATAAAAGTCCAAATGTCCATGCTACAAAGAATAGAATATGTGATCAACATGTTAGGCAGCATTCCACATCAAAAATTCTGTTTTTATCATTTACCTACTCGAGGACGAGCAGGAATTAAGCTTGGGGATGCTGATACATCACCAATGTATCTATAATTTTTTATTGTTCCATGATGTTATATTATCAATCTTGGATGTTACAATCATTTTATAGCAACTTTATATCATTTTTTGGGACTAACCTATTGACATAGTGCCCAGTGCCAGTTGCTGTATTTTACTTCGCAGAAAATCAATACCAAACGGAGTCCAAACGCAGCGAAACTTTTTGGTGAGTTTTTCTGGACTAGAAGACACCTGTTCGGCCAAACAATTACCCGAGGGGAGCTCCGAGGGGAGAACAACCCACCAGGGCGCGCCTGGGGCCCAGGCATGCCCAGGTGGGTTGTGCCCACCTCGGTGGCCTCCCGCACCACCTCTTTGCTCTATAAATACCCCAATATTCCAGAAACCCTAGGGGAGTAAACAAAAATTGATTCCAGCCACCGCAAGCTCTAGAACTACCAGATCCAATCTCGACACCATCACAGAGGAGTTCATCATCGTCATTGCTGCCTCTTCGATGGTGCGTGAGTAGTTCATTGTAGACCTACGGGTCCATACTTAGTAGCTAGATGCCTTCCTCTCTTTATTTCGATTCTCAATACAATGGTCTCTTGGAGATCTATTTGATGTAACTCTTTTTGCGGTGTGTTTGTCGAGATCCGATGAACTTTGTGTTTATGATCAGATCTATGTTTTTATCCATGAAAGTTATTTGAGTCTTTTGATCTCTATATGCATGATTACTTACAGCCTCGTATTTCTTCTTCTAATCTTTGGTTTAGTTAGGCCAACTAGATCGATTTTTCTTGCCATGGGAGGAGGTGCTTTGTGATGGGTTCGATCTTACGGTGCTTGATCCCAGTGACAGAAGGGGAATCGACACGTATGTATCATTGCTATTAAGGATAACAAGATGGGGTCTAGTTCTACATAAATAGAAATTGTCTACATCATGTCATCATTCTTATTGCATTACTCCGTTTCTCCATGAACTTAATATAGTAGATGCATGCTGGATAGCGGTCGATGTGTGGAGTAATAGTAGTAGATGCAGGCAGGAATATGTCTACTAATCTTGGACGTGATGCCTATATAATGATCATTGCCTGGATATCATCATGATTATTTGAAGTTCTATCAATTGCCCAATAGTAATTTGTTTACCAGCCGTATGCTATTTTTTCTCGAGAGAAGCCACTAGTGAAATCTGTGGCCTCGGGTCTCTTCTTTATTATATTTGCCTTCGCGAACTATTTTTATTTGCTTTTATTTTTAGACCTATCAATCCAAAAATACAAAAATACCTTGCTGCAATTTATTATTATTTATTTTATCCTGCGTTCCCACGAGATCTATTTATCCAATCTACTACAATTTTACCTATCTTTGTTACCTGTGAGGGATTGAAAACCCCTCTCTTACGTAGGGTTGCAAGTATTTGTTCCTTGTGTGCAGGAGCTGTATACGTGGTTTTTCGTGGTTCTCCTACTGGTTCGGTAATCTTGGTCTCATCAGTGAGGGAAATACCTACCGTAGTTGTGCTGCATCATCCCTTCCTCTTTGGGGAAATACCGACGTAGTTCAAGTCGCATCAATTTAAATACTTTGTGTGATGAAGATGGAGCATAAACAGACTATATGATTTTGTAGGGATAACTTTCTTTGGCCATGTTATTTTGAGAAGACATGATTGCTTTGTTGGTATGTTTGAATTATTATTGTTTTTATGTCAATATTAAACTTTTGTTTTGAATCCTATGGATCTGAATATTCTTGCCACAATAGAGAACACTACATTGATAAATATGTTAGGTAGCATTCCACATCAATTTTTTTGTTTTTATCATTTACCTACTCGAGGACGAGAAGGAATTAAGCTTGGGGATGCTTGATACGTCTTCAATGTATCTATAATTTTTTATTGTTCAATGTTATTATATTATCCATCTTCGATGTTTTATATGCATTTATACGTGTTTTATATTATTTTTGGACTAAACTATTAACCTAGAGCCCAGTGCCAGTTTTTGTTTTTTCCTTGCTTTTGAGTTTTGCAGAAAAGGAATATCAAACAGAGTCCAAATGAGCTGTAAATTTATGGCGATTTTTCATGGACCAGAAGAAGCCCCCGAAGCACAAGAGTTGGGCCAGAAGTGTCCCGAGTCAACGACAAGGGTGGAGGGCGCGCCCACCCCCCAAGGGCATGCCCCCTACCTTGTCGCTGACTCGTGGACCCCCCTGACGTGAAACCGACGCCAAAAATTCCTATAAATCTAGAAACCCCCTGAAAGAAACCTAGATTGGGAGTTCCGCCGTCGCAAGCCTGTATAGCCACAAAAAACCTATCGGGAGCCCGTTCCGGCACCCTGCCGGAGGGGGAAACCATCATCGGTGGCCATCTTCATCATCCCGGCGCTCTCCATGACGACGAGGAGGGAGTAGTTTGATCTCTCTCTCTCTCTCGTTCTTGATTCGACACGATCTTGATGTACCGCGAGCTTTGTTATTATAGTTGAATCATATGGTGTTTCTCCCCCTCTACCTTCTAGTGATGAATTGAGTTTTACCTTTGAGGTTTCACTATTATCAGATTGAATACTATTATGGATTTAAGAACACTTGATGTATGTCTTGCGTGGGATACCCATGGTGACAATGGGGTGTTCTATTAATTCACTTGATATATGTTTTGGCACTCAACTTGCGGATTCCCGAGGTGACATTGGGGTAATATATGCATCGGGGTTGATGCACGTTTTGGTCCTTGTTTCTCCTATAGGAATCCCGGGCACTCTTTGAGGTTCTTTGTGTTGGATTGAATATTATGAATCTAAAGTTGTGTGATGCATATCGTATAATTGACCCACGGATACTTGTGGTGACATTGTGAAAGTGCAACTATCCCGGGCTGGTGTTGGTAATTCCTAACAACATATAGCTCATTGAACTAATGCTATTTCAAGATGATCATTTTAGAAAATCCAATGATTGGCATGGCATGGACTAGGAATGTGGACCCCTCAAAATGCT
Source organism: Triticum urartu (assembly GCF_056163025.1). NCBI lineage: Eukaryota > Viridiplantae > Streptophyta > Magnoliopsida > Poales > Poaceae > Triticum > Triticum urartu. Next base: position 239,585,716 of record NC_141878.1, on the reverse strand, counting down.
ATGTACACATATTGGCTCAAGCTCAAGACTCTACATTTTAATTTTAGTGATTCAAGATCACTTTGAGTCCATAGGAAGAGCCAATACTATTAAAAGGGGATGAGGTGTTGCTTAATGGCTTGCTTGCTCAAAATGCTTAGTGATATGCTCCAAGAGTCCTCAACCGGTTTATCATATCCACGCATGTCCCAAACCAAAAGTCAAACTCGGCCCCACCGATTTGATCTATCCGGCGCCATCGAGTTCATTTGACATAGCCTTTGCCAGAAACCCTAATTAGTTTGGTCTCACCGATAGGGTCTCGGTCACACAGAGATGGGATTGCAAACTCTCTGTTTCCCTTCGTAAGTGTCATGGAATTGTCACGGCAAATGTCCTAATGGAAGGACTTAGTCGTAGGGCCATCGCAACTAGGAAGATTAAAGGGCTTAATCGGGACAAAGGACACGAGAGGTTTTATACTAGTTCGGCCCCTTGCGATGAAGGTAAAAGCCTACGTCTAGTTGTGTTTGGTATTGCTGGGGTTTCGATCACCAAGAGGCTCACTCGCCGGCTTGGTTATCGATCTCTTGTTTCTTGTCCTAAGCCGCCACCGGGTCGTCCGCTTATATACACGGGTTGACGCCCGGTGGCCTACAGAGTCCCGGCCGGCTCATAGATCGTGTCCGGCTTGGTGACTTCTTTTACATGCCTTTCTTTACAAGTCTTTCCTTACATACGTCGGTTTGCAATATTGGGCCTTAAGACACCTCTAGGCCTTTTGGCCTTTCATAAGATTTGATAAACTATCATCTTAATGTTTACTGGGCTTCTTGTGTAACCCGCCATTGGGACTAACCCGGCCCCTCCTGGGCGGGTCATAACTGATAGCTATATCCCCAACATTAGGCCCCAGGTTGAATTTGAACTTCGTTCTTTGTCAATCTTCAACACTTAGACAAAATCCATCTTCTTATCCTCACAGAAGTTTTTGTAACCCGCCATGACGTCATCTCTTGAAAACGCAAAAAACTTTTATGACGTCATCTCCCAACAGATCTTCACCTTTAATGTCTTCCGAGAATAGAGGCGTCTGTGTAGTTGGATAACCATTATTCGGCCCTTCCTCGATTTTCGCGCCCGTCTGTTCACATTTTTCCTTATAAATAGGCATGCCTTGGCCTTCCTCATTCTTCTCTCTCTCTCCGTCTTCTTCCTCTCACAACCCTCCTGCTGCTCGAGCCTCACCGCCGTCGCGCTTCTCCTCCATCTTCGTCGACCTTGGCCGCTGCATCAACCTAAATCAGTCCAGAGAACGGCGGCGACCTCCGCAGAAGATCCGTGGTTGTAAGTGTTCTCCTTTTCACTTCTCAGATCCACATTGGGGTTTCCAGACTTCTTCGTGTTCTTCATAGTTCATTGCAATTCTTCGTAGTTCTTCCACCGCAAGCCTCTTCTTGATCCAAAAAGATATATATGCTTGTGCGGTAGTGTTTTTGTGCCTACTCTTCATGCCCATAGATCCCTTTCTCTGGTTCAAAGATCTCATTAGAACTCACAGACTCATCTGCGCTTAAACTTTTTAGGTCTAGAATTTTTCCCATTTTGAATAGCCATTTGATCCGGAATAATACCAAGCATTTAGGAAACTTGTTTGTCTCAACACTTAACTGAATTTGCTTTTCTCAAATATCTGTAGTCATGGCGGCTTACTGTGCCGGCTTACTTTTTCTTATATGACATTAGCCCTTAACTAAGCCGCCATTACTTCCCTGTATTATCATCATTTAACTATTAATTTCACCATGGAATTGAACCGGCATGTTGCCTTTCTTTCAGTTCGTTTTTGAACATCATGCCATCCAAAGCGCCAACCATCTGCAACTGGGTTCCCTCAACCGTAACCGAGGAACGTTTGAAGGAGTTCTTTTCCATAGGGTTTTTGCCAGGGAAAACTGTCATGTCTTACCGTGCCCCTGAACGTGAGGAAGAACGGCCCAATCCAAGAGACGGCGAAGTGATTGTTTTCACTGACCATATGAACCGTGGCTTTTCACCGCCCAGCTCAAAGTTCTTCAGAGAGGTCCTCCACTTTTTCAAACTCCACCCTCAAGATATCAGGCCCAACTCCATATCTAATATCTGCAATTTCCAAGTGCTCTGTGAGGTGTACCTTCAGGAAGAGCCGACCGTGGAGCTGTTTAGAGAATATTTTTATCTGAACCGGTAGAATGAGTGCACCAAAATCCTTAGCTTGGAGCTTGGAAGCATCTCAATTCAACGTCGGCAAGGCGCTCTCTTCCCCCTCATAGTCTTACCGAGTCATCCCAAAGACTGGAACCAGACTTGGTTCTACTGTCAAGATATTTCACCGAGCGTCTTGACTCCACTGCCGGGTTATCGCACCGAGTGACTCCAAATTTGCGCTCCCTGACAAGCTTACGGCTGCCAAACATAGGAAGCTGATCCCATCCATAAAAAGGATTAATGCCTTATTAGGGAACGACTTGACTGGAGTTGACCTGACCCACTGCTGGATCTCATGGCGGGTTATTCCTTTGAGCCGTCGGTCAAAACTGATGTACGAGTATGGTGGAGGCCCAGACGACTCTCTTTGTCACAGCCCCGTTCAATTAACGGAAGCAGATATTGTTTCAATGTCAACCCTTCTAGTGAACGAAAAGTACGGAGACTGCATTATCGTCGGGTTAAACCCTTTCTGCAAGCTTAACCCGGCGCTAGAAGTAAGGAGAATCTGATCTCTCTCCTTTGTATTTTTCTCAGCCGTATTATTTAACACTTGCCTAACCTTTCATTTTGTTTTTACCTGTTTGCAGGCCCAATCTGACTTCTGGAAGGTGAAATATGACCACGAAGCTACCAAGAAAGCAAGAGTCACTACCATAACCACTAAGAAAACGACATGGAGGTCCAAAGAGAAGAAGAGGAGCACTGTTGAAGACATGATGAAACTCAATGAAACTTCTGAGTCGGCGGTAGCCCTTGACTCCCTTCGCCGACTTTTTAATAATCTTATTAACACTGATCATTACCAGGACGACACTGGGGCCAGTCAGGCCGTGGAATAAGAGGTAACTATTTCCTCCGACTCAACACATTTGCCAAGATAGAAACTTCGAGTCGTAACCCGGAAAGTAAGGTTTTCACACCCTTTGGCTTATCTGGACCCTCACTTTCTTTTGAAAAAGCAAAAACATGAGAGCCGCCGTCAAGCCTGGACTGAAGACGAACCGGATGTTGTTCTTCACCAAACTCCCCAAAAACGCCAGAATGAGGTTTATTTCTTTGTCTTCGACTCTGTTAATGGATGTCCTTCCTTGTATTACTTACTTTTTCTTATCTTTGCAGGAGGTATCTTGCTCTTCTAGCGACTCGTCTCAAACCCAGTTTCCGGCCTTCAAGACTGCCCCTGGGTAAGAAAAAACCCTTTGTCTTCCGTGTTTCTCAAATTGTCTCTTTATACAGACAGTCCTATAATCTTCCACTTAGTGGCTAAGCTAAGTCCAAGAAGTCCAAGGTGACTAAACCGGCGGAAGACCCGCCAGTCCTTGCTCCTGAACCGGCAAGGCCACCTTCTCCTCCATCAACTGAAACTCCAGAAGACCCGCCTGTCAATGCAGAAGCAAATCCTCCCGAGCCGTCGTTTGATGACACCACCGTGAACCCTTCCGCAACCGGACCATCAAGCTCAGCCAACCCGGGAGCCACTTTGTTGAGCCGGGGAATCCAACCGTGTTGGCTCGCCACACGGCAAAACAAGAGGCATTGGAGAGACAGAAAGTGTGCTTTGATGTTGCACATTATGATCATCTGAATGCCAACGATATTTTATCCGGCTATCTCAGCCATGTGCACTCGAGTCGCGACTCAGAGATCGAAATGGTCAAACAGTTGCAGCTGAGATACGAGGTATGTTCTTCCAGCTTATCTATATTACGCCAGCCCCCAAGTTTTCAGATTATGAGAGAACCGGAATGATCTGTAGACTTTATAATATAGGCCAATACTTTTACCTTTGAAACCTTTCCTGAGTTCAATAAAATAGAACAAAGCTTCACCTGTAGTCCCCAAGGGCCGGTTCATTTTGATCATAAATGAGCCGGTACTTTAAATTGTCTGTTACCGTATTCAAAGGACTTCATAATCCGGCTTAACCTTGAGAAACTTGCTGAATAGCATACATTAGCCCCCAAGTGCCAAGTGATGTTACTTTGTAAAGTTCTTGGGACTTAAAGTATCTCTTTAGAGTCATAAGAAATTGTTTTGGCATACATTATCCCCCAAGTGTCAAGTAGTTTTTTGTAAAGTACTTGAGACTTGAATCTTGATTTTTGAACTTTAAGCAAAATCTTGACTCATCTGGGTACGTTTTTTTGTAGAATGCCTTATCTGGACTGAGCTCGCAATTGACTGATGTGAAGGCCCGGCTAGCAGGTCAGGAGGCAGAAATCAAGTCTGCTAACTCCAAATTGCAAATAAGTCTCTCTAAGACAGAAAATTTAAAGACCAGCTTCACTACCAAGAAGAAAACCTGGGCGGAGGAAAAAACGCTTCTGACACAATGCGCCGAGAAGGCTGAAGAAGCCCTTGAAGAGGTTTCAATAGAGCTGAACGGTTTAAAGGGCCGGGTGTCACAAATGGTGGCCGCCATCTTTGTAAGCCGTCTGTCTTTAACCTTATGTACTTTTTGCCAATCCGGAATATAAGCCGCCAGCTGACTTTGTTTATAAAATATGTGCAGGCCCACGAAGCAAGAATCTGAGCCAAGATCATGTGATTAAACTGAAGGTAGTGTATACCTTAGTGGAGCAACTATATATTGGCGCACAACGGGCACTTGCTGCCATCTCTCCTGCCAATCAAGGACCCAACCGGCTCAGCGATGTTTTAAAGAAGCTGTCAATTTTGCCCGCCAGGTTCCAAGAGGTTAAGCGCTCCTGTGCCAGAGCCGGAGGTTTGACTACCCTGAGCCGCTCCAAGGCTTGGGTGCCAGATCTAGACCCGGCTGATGTAGCCAGAGGGTACCCCACGGTAAAGGAAGACGGGTCACTGTTTGACCAGGACGACTTCGTTGCTTGCGTGAGGGAGGTGCGACCTCAGGCGACTATTCTTGGAGATGAAACTAACATCGACAAGTATCAGCCGGGTTTTGATGTTGAAAATAAGAAGATGGCAAGTCCCTCGTACAAGGTGACAGATTTAATCCCGCCTGTTCGTGAAAATACATTTGCCCTGGAAGTTGACCCGGCCGGCCTGATTGACGAAGAAGCAGAATTTGTCGCCGTGAATGGTTTTGACTGGTCAAAGCCCAGCTTCCAGTCAACAGAAGGCGGTGAACCAGCGAGGGAGTAGCAATAACCATCTTCATGGGCTTATAAAAGCCTTGTAATAGTTTAGTTGTGAAAACATTGCATGCTTTGCTTATGCCATCGCGCATAAGACACTTGTATGTGATTCTATGTTTCCTGATGTCAATATATTCATCATATTTATGGTTGTCCCTGTAATACTTCAGCTCTGCTCCTGTAAATACAAGAGAAAAAACTGGCTTCGTGGCTTAGTACCGAACGGGTTAAAACACCCGGCTTATAGCCAATATGTTTACCATAATAGAAAACAGAAACAGATATAAAAAGAGAACAAGGCTGAAACTAACCCTTTGGTTAATGCAGCAGGCAATTGCGTATAAACAATAGCCATACTTGTACCTTTGATCCTTAGACCACCGGTTTAAATAACCCGGGTAATGAAGTTGGTAACTCCATCTTTTTGAGAAGTCAATACTTCTGAATACTTAATGATCATCATACCTTGGTGGCTTCATCATCAAATAGTCCAGCCGGCGAAAAAGACCATGCTAATTATTTGTGAAATTAAGACAACAAAGAACTAAAAGGCAAATAACAGGTAATAAATATGACTTAACCTTGTATTTGAAGGTTGGGGGTTTCCGATTCGAATACGATCAGTAAACCGGACCAAAGGGGTTAAGCTAAGGTTCAAATACGACCATATAGCCCCAGTGGCTTTGGCGTTGCGCCGATCAAGAGGGTACCGACGGCTATGTTCTCTTTGGTTCGAATATGACCTATGTTTGAACAGGAAGCCCCCAAATGACCTTGAGAGGTTTTTAACGACCTTGATTCGAATACGATCCAAGTCGGACCCAAAAGGGGTTAAGCTATGATTCGGATATGATCAAGAAGCCCCCTAGTGAGTTTGGCCTTGAGCCGATCAAGAGGGTTACGACAGCTATGTTCTCTTTGGTTCGAATACGTCCTATGTTTGAATAGGAAGCCCCCAAGTGACCATGATAGCTACAGCTAGATTCGAATACGATCATAAGCCGGACTGAAAAAGGTTAGACTTGATTCAAATATGATCAGCTCCTTAATAGTCATTTGAAAATAAGAAACAACAAAGATGCGTAATCTTTGAAAAGAAAAGAGACCGATGGTCTTGCTTTATTACTTATCATGGTATATACAATGTCAAAGTATGTACATGATGAGAGCCGATGGCTCAGGTGTAGTATGGCTGAAGTTGAGCAATGTTCCACGGCCAGCGGGTCTCCTCTTCCGACTTACGTGAGTCTCTGTGCTCTCGAACGTCAATGAGGTAATATGACCCGTTGTTTAAGTTCTCGCTGACCACAAAGGGTCCTTCCCAATGTGGGGATAACTTGTGTGCATCTGACAGATCCTGGAGGAGCTGGAGCACAAGGTCACCTTCCTGAAAAGTCCTGGACTTAACCCGGCGGCTGTGATAACGGCGCAGGTCCTGTTGATAAATTGTTGATCGAGCTGCTGCTAAGTCTCTTTCCTCATTTAACAAGTCAAGTGCATCCTGTCTAGCTTGTTCATTATTAACTTCAACATAAGCCGCCACACGGGGCGAGTCATGACGGATGTCACTAGGCAACACTGCTTCTGCTCCATACACCATGAAGAAAGGTGTGTGACCTATAGACCTGTTAGGTGTGGTGTTGATACTCCATAGCACCGAGGGTAATTCCTCTACCCAACAACCCGGCGATCGCTGTAAAGGAACCATAAGCCGGGGTTTGAGACCTTTTAAAATTTCCTGATTTGCTCTCTCCGCTTGACCATTGGATTGAGAATGAGCTACAGAAGAAACATCAAGCCGAATATGCTGACGTTGACAAAACTCCTCCATAGCCCCTTGGGATAGATTAGTGCCATTGTCAGTGATCATGCTGTGTGGAAAACCAAAACGGAAGATCACCTTTTTCATGAACTGAACCGCCATGGCCGCATCACACTTACTCACCGGCTGTGCCTCAACCCACTTTGTGAATTTATCAACTGCCACTAAAAGATGTGTCTTTTTATCCTTAGACCTTTTAAAAGGTCCCACCATGTCAAGCCCCCAGACCGCAAACGGCCAAGTGATTGGAATCATCTGGAGCTCTTGAGCCGGCACTTGTGCTCTTCGTGCAAACTTTTGACATCCATCACATATGCTGACCAGATCCTCTACATCGTCGTGAGCCGTCAACCAGTAAAAACCGTGACGAAAAGCCTTGGCCACCAGAGTTTTTGACCCGGCGTGATGACCACAATCGCCTTCATGGATCTCACGAAGTATTTCTTGGCCTTCTTCAGGGGAAACACACTGATGAAACGCTCCAGAGACACTGCGATGGTATAGTTCTCCATCCAAAATCGTCATTGACTTAGACCGCCGGGTTATCTGTCGAGCTAGGGTCTCATCCGCTGGCAACTCTCCCCGGGTCATGTAAGCCAAGAACGGCACTGTCCAATCTGGCATGACATGAAGAGCCACCACCAACTGTGCCTCCGGGTCAGGAATGGCTAGATCTTCTTCTGTGGGTAACTTAACAGACGGGTTATGCAAAACATCCAAAAAGGTGTTAGGTGGCACCAGCTTACGCTGAGATCCCAACCGGCTTAAAGCATCAGCCGCTTCGTTCTTCCTCCGGTCAATGTGCTCCACCTGATAACCTTTAAAATGCCCTGCAATAGCATCAACTTCACGGCGATAAGCCGCCATGAGAGGATCTTTGGAATCCCACTTGCCTGATACTTGTTGAGACACTAAATCTGAGTCGCCAAGACACCGGACCCAGCTTAGGCTCATCTCTTTGGCCACTCGAAGACCATGGAGCAAGGCTTCATATTCCGCTGCATTGTTAGTACACGGAAACATTAGCCGCAACACATAACAAAACTTGTCACCTCGAGGGGAGGTTAAAACAACTCCAGCCCCCGAGCCTTCCAGCTGTCTGGACCCATCAAAGTGAGTAGTCCGATATGTGTTGTCTGGTTTCTCTTCCGGCATCTGCATCCCTGTCCAGTCATTAATAAAATCAACCAGTGCTTGAGATTTGATCGCAGTATGTGGTACATACTTCAACCCATGAGACCCAAGCTCAATGGCCCACTTGGCGACTCGTCCAGTGGCTTCTCTATTTTGAATGATGTCTCCCAAAGGAGCAGAGCTAACCATAGTGATTGGGTGACCCTGAAAATAATGTTTAAGCTTCCGTCTCGCCATGAACACCCCATATACGAGCTTCTGCCAATGTGGATATCGTTGTTTGGATTCAATTAACACCTCACTAACATAGTAAACCAGCCGTTGAACCGGATGCTCCTTGCCAACCTCCTTGCGCTCCACCACAATCGCCACACTAACAACTCGTGAGTTCGTGGCTACATATAACAACAGCGGGTCTTTCTCAACTGGAGTAGCAAGGACCGGCGGCTCAACAAGCTGTGTCTTCAGATCTTGAAAAGCAGAGTTTGCAGCATCGCTCCAAACAAAATCATTTGTTTTCTTCATCATCTGATACAAAGGCATCGCCTTCTATCCTAACCGTCTTATGAACCGGCTCAAAGCAGCAACACGACCCGCCAGCCGTTGAACGTCATTGATGCATGTTGGTTTGGCCAGGGATGTAATTGCATTGATTTTCTCCAGGTTAGCTTCAATACCTCAGTTGGACACCAAAAAACCCAAGATCTTGCCGGCTGGGTCTCCAAAAACACACTTAGCCGGGTTAAGCATCATTTTGTAGACCCGGAGATTATTGAAGGTCTCTTTCAGATCTGCGACCAAGGTTTCCTCTTTCCTGGATTTTACCACTATATCATCCACATAAGCATGAACATTACGCCCAATCTGATCATGAAGACAATTCTGCACACACCATTGGTAAGTCGCCTGGGCACTCTTAAGCCCAAAAGGCATAGACACATAGCAGAAAGCTCCAAAAGGAGTGATAAAAGCCATCTTCTCCTGATCTTTGATTGCCATCTTGATCTGATGATAACCTGAATAAGCATCCAAGAAACTCAAACGTGCGCAACCCGCCGTAGCATCGATGATCTGATCAATACGGGGGAGGGCAAAAGGGTCAGCCGGACAAGCCTTATTTAAATCGGTGTAATCCACACACATACGCCAGGTGCCGTTCTTTTTTAGTACAAGCACCGGGTTGGCTAACCACTCTGGGTGAAAGACTTCTACAATGAACCCGGCTGCCAAGAGCCGGGCCACCTCTTCTCCAATGGCCTTGCGCCTTTCTTCATTGAACCATCGGAGAAACTGTCTAACAGGTTTAAATTTTGGATCAATATTGAGAGTGTGCTTAGCGAGTTCCCTCGGGACACCCAGCATGTCGGAAGGTTTCCATGCAAAGATGTCCCGGTTCTCACGCATGAACTCGATGAGCGCGCTTTCCTATTTTGGATCCAAGTTCGCACTGATGATGAACTGCTTGGATGAGTCGCCAGGCACAAAGTCAACCATCTTGGTGTCATCAGCTGATTTGAACTTCAACACTGGCTCATGCTCTGTTGTTGGTTTCTTTAACGACGTCATATATGCCGGGTCAACGTGATCCTTGTAAAACATTAACTCCTCTGTTGCACAAACAGACTCAGCATAGGCAGCATCACCTTCTTCACACTCCAAGGCTATTTTCTGGCTCCCATGTACTGTAATGGTGCCTTTATAACCCGGCATATTGAGCTGCAAATATACATAACACGGTCGAGCCATGAACTTGGCATAAGCCGGCCGTCCAAACAGAGCATGATACGGGATTTTGATCTTAACCACCTCAAAGGTTAATTTTTCTGCTCTGGAGTCATACTCATCTCCAAAGGCTACATCTAGTTCAATCTTACCAACTGGGTATGCCGACTTGCCAGGTACCACACCGTGAAAAACAGTGTTGGATTGTTTAAGACTCTTATCAGTCAACCCCATCCGGCGGAACGTCTCATAGTAGAGGATGTTGATGCTGCTGCCTCCATCCATGAGTACATTAGTGAATTGATCTCCACCAACCTGAGGCGCCACTACCAAGGCCAAGTGACCCGGATTATCAACTCGGGGTGGGTAATCCTCTCTGATCCACACAATAGGCTGCTCTGACCAACATAAGTAACGTGGAATCACCAGCTCAACAGCATTGATGGCCCTCTTGTGAAGCTTCTGGTCCCTCTTACATAAATTAGTGGTGAACACATGGTATTGCCCACTATTCAGCTGTTTTGTGTTGCTCTGATATCCGGACTGTTTCTGCTGATTACCTTGGCCGGGTGGTGGATTATATCCTCCTTGGTTACCAAGATGGCCCTGATCGTGAAATCCTCCTCCACCTGAACCGGCGCCCGGGCCATGGAAACCGCCTCCACCTGAACCACCACCTGGGCCGTGACCTCCATCAAACGCGTTTGAATTTGTAAACGCCTTCATGATTGTACAATCTTTCCACATATAGGTGGCTAGCTTCTCCCGGGTGCCGTGCCTTGGACAAGGCTCATTCAATAGTTGCTCAAGGGTGGGACCTGACCCGCCCGACCAAGGTGGTTGACTGCCTTTGCACCGTTGATTTCCGCCCTGCACATTGGTGTTAGCGACAAACTCATCAGCCTTACGTTTATTACCTCCTTGATTTGGCGGGTTATGTTGGTGACCCTCGCCGTTGCCATTCTTCTTTCCCTTCGCTATCTTTTCCTTGTCAGACACCGGGTCTTTGGTATTATCAGAATCAGCATACTTGACGAGAGCCGCCATCAACTGGCCCATGTCATTGTAGTCACGCTTGATCCGCCCCAGCTTCTGCTTCAGAGGTTCAAAACGGCAATTTTTCTCCAACATCAAGACTGCTGAGCCGGCATCCATCTTATCGGACAAATGTATTATCTCCTTGACCCAGCGCACCCAATGGGTTGTAGACTCACCGTCCTCTTGCTTACAATTAGTCAGGTCCACAATCGACATAGGCTGCTTACATGTGTCTTTGAAGTTTTGGATGAACCGGGCCTTCAACTCCGCCCATGAGCCGATAGAATTGGGTGGCAACCCCTTCAACCAAGTACGAGCCGTTCCATCCAACATCATAGTGAAATACTTGGCCATTGCCGCATCGCTGACCTCCAACAACTCCATAGCCATCTCATAACTCTCAATACAAGCCCAGGCTGTAAGTCGGCGGTGTAATTAGGCACCTTACGGGGCCCCTTGAAGTCTTTTGGCAAACGCTCATTACGTATGGCCGACACCAGGCAAGGGACTCCTCCGATTCTTGTGGCCACCCCTCCCTCAACTGAGGTTGCTGGATAAGCCGGAAAGGTCTGATGAGCCGCCTGCTCTGCTGCCAGTTGAACCGCTCGCTCTGCCTCTTGTCGGATCCTCTCCTGATCCGCAAAGTTAATGGCTCCAGCCTGCACCGGCTCATACCTATGCGGCCGGTTGCGGCGTTGAGCATCGCTTGACATGTCAGCCGAATCCATATGCCTACTATAGCTTGTGCACCGGCTCGGGCGAGGAGTTGAATGGATCCTGTCTCGACTGTTGGAGTATGCATCCTACTATGCCAGAGCTGTTTCAAGAAGTTCTCTCACCCTTCGCGTTTCGACTGCCGCCGGTGAGTCACCTTCCATTGGGAGAGCCGCCAAACAAGCTGACGCTGCAATGAGATTTTCCAAGGGATTGGAGAAGTGACCTGGCGGCGTTGGTACATAATGAGGTGGAGCGGTAATTACACGAGGTGGTTCCATGGCACATGGTTGGACCGGCGCGTCGGGTGTCGTGATCCGGTTTGCCACCGGCGGGTTGCTTCCCCCAGCTTCGGGCGTATGAAAAAGGTTCCTAGGATCGAGCGCCAGAGGTAGATGTGACTGAGTTTTCTGATGCCTTCTCCTCATGACCTCGTTTGACGCGTTCAGATCCACCCAGAGCCGGAAGGTCTTCGCTTGAATCTGTTGAGCATGAACGTCCAAAGCCGCCCATTCCGCTGCCATCCTGACTTCCTCTGCGGCCAGATTTTCCTTAGCTTGCACCATCTCTTCATGTACGCGTGCCACCTCTGCGTCATGCTGGGCTTTATCCGCCGGCTCTACCACGACAGTTAACAGAGTTGTCAGTATATACATGAGGTCCATTAGAATCTGAGCCGGGGGCGCGCGGGGTCTCCTGACCCGGCTGCGGCTGACCCGGTAGCTATTGCCGCTGCTGCTGTGGAGTTCTGCCTGGGTTGTGTCCTTGCCATGAAGACTCCGGCCCAATTCGGCAGCTCAAGGGGTCCCGAATACTACTGCCATCACAATAGCCCCCGAGCATGCCATCCTGGAGCTGGTACAAAGAGTCTGTCTCGCCCATTGATGATGCAGTGTCAGAACAGATGGCCGTCTCACCGCCCTCCACCGATCCTTCAGAGTATTCACCGCCGTGAACGCAGCCTACGAAGACATGCTTCATGACAGATTGAACACGGGTGGTCCTCGTGCGCCGAACCGTTTCAACGAGGTTGGTGCGGCCGTCCGGCTCAGGGCCTGACTCGCTGATCCGGCCGATGAAGATGTGAATTCCGCCGAAGGGGACCCGGTACCCGTACTCAATTGAGCCAGCCTTGGGGCCCCAGCCTTCGTCGTCGATGTAGAGCTTGCCGCGACGACTCTTGGTCATCCGACCCACAGCGTATCCCTTGAGCCCTTCGAAGTTTCCCTTCAAGAACTCAAATCCACCGTGCGCTGGCCCCATGGTGGGCGCTAACTGTCGTGGAATTGTCATGTAAGATGTCCTAGTGGAAGGACTTAGTCGTAGGGCCATCGCAACTAGGAAGCTTAAAGGGGTTAATCGGGACAAAGGACACGAGAGGTTTTATACTAGTTGTGTTTGGTATTGCTGGGGTTTCGATCACCAAGAGGCTAACTCGCCGGCTTGGTTATCGATCTCTTGTTTCTTGCCCTAAGCCGCCACCGGGTCGTCCCCTTATATACACGGGATGACACCCGGTGGCCTACAGAGTCCTGGCCGGCTCATAAATTGTGTCTGGCTCGGTGACTTCTTTTACATGCCTTTCTTTACAAGTCTTTCCTTACATATGTCGGTTTGCAATATTGGGCCTTAAGCCGCCTCTAGGCCTTTGGGCCTTTCATAAGATTTGATAAACTATCATCTTAATGTTTACTGGGCTTCTTGTGTAACCCGCCATTGGGGCAGACCCGGCCCCTCCTGGGCGGGTCATAACTGATAGCTGTATCCCCAACAGTAAGGTTTTGGTCTAACCGAGATGAGTGATCGGTCCCACTGAGTTCACAATGCAAACTCTCTGTTTCCTTCTTGTAACTTTTCGGTCTCACCGAAATGAGCGATCAGTCCCATCGAGTTTGCCAGAACAACTCTTTGTTTTCCTATTACAGAAATCGGTCCCACCGAGTTTATGTGATTGGTCTCATCAAGATTACGTTATGCCCTAACCCTAATGAAATCGGTCCTGCTGAGTTGACATGTCGGTCCCACCAAAAATCCTAATGTTTACATTTTAAACTAAATTGATCTGACCGAGTTGTATGATTCGGTCCACCGAGTTTGCTAAATTGTGTGTAATGGTTAGATTTTGTGTGGAGGCTATATATACCCCTCCATCCATCCTCCATTCGTGGAGAGAGCCATCAGAACATGACTACACTTCCACCATTCATTTTCTGAGAGAGAACCACCTACTCATGTGTTGAGACCAAGATATTCCATTCCAACCACAAGAATCTTGATCTCTAGCCTTCCCAAGTTGCTTTCCACTCAAATAATCTTTCCACCAAATCCAAATCAGTGAGAGAGAGTTGAGTGTTGGGGAGACTATCATGTGAAGCACCAGAGCAAGGAGTTCATCATCAACACACCATCTATTACCTTTTGGAGAGTGGTGTCTCATAGAATGGTTAGGTGTCACTTGGGAGCCTCCATCAATATTGTGGAGTTGAACCAAGGAGTTTTTAAGGGCAAAGAGATCGCCTACTTCATGAAGATCTACCCAAGTGAGGCAAGTCCTTCGTGGGCGATGACCATGGTGGGATAGACAAGGTTGCTTCTTCGTGGACCCTTCATGGGTGGAGCCCTTCGTGGACTCGCCCAACCATTACCCTTCGTGGGTTGAAGTCTCCATCAACGTGGATGTACGATAGCACCACCTATCGGAACCACGCCAAAAATCTCTGTGTCTACATTGCGTTTGCTCCCTCTAAACTCCTCCCTTTACCTTCATGTGCAATGATTTACATTCCGCTGCTATACTCTTATACTTGCATGTGTAGGTTGATTGCTTGACTTGTGATAAGTTGCTAAAAATCTTCCAAGACTTAAAATTGGGAAAAGGCTAGGTTTTTATTTGGTCAAGTAGTCTAATCACCCCCCTCTAGACATACTTTCGATCCTACAAGTGGTATCAGAGCTTTGTGAAGGAAATATTCCCAAGAGGCAATAATAAAGTTGTTATTTATATTTCCTTATATCATGATAAATGTTTATTATTCATGCTAGAATTGTATTAACAGAAAACTTAGTACATGTGTGAGTACATAAACAAACAGAGTGTCCCTAGTATGCCTCTACTTGACTAGCTCGTTAATCAAAGATGGTTAAGTTTCCTAGCCATAGACATGTGTTGTCATTTGATGAATGGGATCACATCATTAGAGAATGATGTGATGGACAAGACCCATCCGTTAGCTTAGCACTATGATCGTTTAGTTTATTGCTCTTGCTTTCTTCATGACTTATACATGTTCCTCAGAATATGAGATTATGCAATCCCCGAATACCGAAGGAACACCTTGTGTGCTATCGACACAATGTAACTGGGTCATTATAAAGATGTCTATAGGTGTGTCCGATGGTGTTTGTTGAGTTGGCATAGATCGAGATTAGGATTTGTCACTCCGTGTATCGGAGAGGTATCTCTGGGCCCTCTCGGTAATGCACATCACTATGAGCCTTACAAGCAATGTGACTAATGAGTTAGTCACAGAATGATGCATTACAGAACGAGTAAAGAGACTTGCCGGTAACGAGATTGAACTAGGTATGATGATACCGACGATCGAATCTCGGGCAAGTAACATACCGATGACAAAGGGAACAAGGTATGTTGTTATGCAATTTGACCGATAAAAATCTTCGTAGAATATGTAGGAGCCAATATGAGCTTCTAGGTTCCGCTATTGGCTATTGACCGGAGATGTTTCTCGGTCATGTCTACATAGTTTTCGAACCCACAGGGTCTGCACGCTTAACGTTCGATGACGATTTGTATTATGTGCTATGTGATTTGATGAACCGAAGTTTGTTTGGAGTCCCGGATGAGATCACGGACATGACGAGGAGTCTCTAAATGGCCGAGAGGTAAAGATTCATATATTGGAAGGTTGCATTTGGACATCGAAATGGTTCCGAGTGGTTCGGGCATTTTCCCGGAGTACCGGGAGGTTACCGGAACCCCCGGGGAGAAGTTATGGGCCTTATGGGCCATAAGAGGGAAGAACACCAGCCCACAAGGGGCTGGTGCGTCCCACTTGGACAGGAGGCCGATTAGGACTAGGAGAAGGGGGCCTGCCCCCCTTTCCTCTCATTCTCCCTCCCCCTTTCCTACTCCGCGTGGGAGGTGGGATCCTACTAGGACTAGGGAGTCCTACTAGGAGTCCACATCTTGGCACGCCACCTAGGGCCGGCTGCCTCTCCCTCTCCCTCCCTTATATACGGAGGCAGGGGCACCCAAAATACACACAAGTTGATCTTTTAGCCGTGTGTGGTGCCCCGCTCCACAGTTACACACCTCGGTCATATCGTCGTAGTGCTTAGGCGAAGCCGTGCGCTAGTAACTTCATCATCACCGTCACCACGCCGTCGTGCTGACGGAACTCTCCCTGGGCCTCAACTGGATCAAGAGTTGGAGGGACATCACTGAGCTGAATGTGTGCTGATCGCGGAGGTGTCGTGTGTTTGGTACTTGGATCAGTTGGATCGCGAAGACATTCGACTACATCAACCGCGTTACTAAACGCACTCGCTTTCAGTCTATGAGGGTACGTGGACACACTCTCCCCGCTTGTTGCTATGCTTCTCCTAGATAGATATTGCGTGATCATAGGCAATTTTTTGAAATACTACATTGCCCAACACTTTGGTCTCCATTTGCCTTGATTTCCATAGCTTTGCTGATCATAGCCTTTGTTTCACAACCTAGGAGAGTATGGCGTCTAGCGAAGGAAATTACCACCGTAGTGGTCCTTACTTTGATGGTAATAATTTTGCTAGTTGGAAGCATAAGATGAAAATGCATATTCTCGGACATAACCTCGCCGTTTGGGCTATTGTGTGTATTGGATTGCAAGGTGAATTCTTTGATGGGAGATAACCGAATTGTGAAGCTACCGCGGAAGAGTTGAAGATGCTGCAATACAATGCTCAAGCTTGCGATATCCTCTTCAACGGATTGCGCCCCAAAGAATTCAACAAAATCAGCCGTCTTGAGAATGCAAAGGAGATTTGGGATACTTTGATTGATGTGCACGAAGGTATCGACTCCATAAAGGAATCCAAATTGGATGTGCTTCAAATTCAACTTGACAAGTTCAAAATGAAGGATGGTGAAGGTGTCACTGAGATGTACTCTAGGCTTGCTCTCATCACAAATGAGAGTGCCGACTTAGGAAGTGAAGAGATTGCCGACAGATTCATCATCAAGAAGATCCTAAGAGCCTTGGATGGAAAATATAAAACCGTGTGCACATTGATCCAAATGATGCCCAACTACAAAGATCTTAAGCCAACGGAAGTAATTGGATGAATTGTTGCTCATGAGATGTCACTCAAGGATAAGGAAGAGCTTCACAACAAGTCAAGTGGTGCTTACAAAGCCTCATGTGATGCTCCGACATCATCAAGTGAGAAATAAGCCTTCAATGAGGAATTGAGCCTAATGGTGAAGAATTTCAACAAGTTCTACAAGAGTAGAAGCAAAGAAAGAAGTTCCAAGTCAAGGTCCTATATTGACAAAAGATCTTCTACTCGTGAGCGTAATTGCTACAATAGTGGAAGACCCGGACATAACTCAAATGAGTGTATGGCTCCCTACAAAAGAAGAGAAGATTCACCCAAAAGGAGAAGTAGATGTCAGGACCCCGATTCCAAGTCACATCGATCTAGCCGGTAACACCTCATATCACTTTGCGGCCTCACGCACGGTATCCCACGGGTGACGCCTTACCATGGCCCGGGACCATTTGCGCCTTTTGGCTCACGTATATGACAGTGTCGCTAGCATCCATATGACAGAGAACCCAGGCCGACATGGCTAGTCGTGAACCCAAAGCGGCACAGACCTATGGAGACAGGCATACATGAATCACATCGAACATGTCGGTCATCAACGAGTGATTCCGGGCTGTAGCACTGGGCTAACAGGACTCCGGGGAACCCCGGGCTGTAGCAGGCTAGGCAGGACTCTGGAAGTCACCGTGTGACATTTCCCCGAAGGGACAGACATAGGGACGAAGTGAAACACATGCCGGCCAGTCAAGTGTCCTGAGCAGTAGTGCTGGGCTACCAGGACTCTGGTGAACCGGGCTGTAGCGGACTACTATGGCTCGAGGAACACTAGACTACATTTCCCCAGAAGAAAGGCTGTCAAGGATAAACAACTAGATTGTCGGATCCCACTCATTCCAAGCATTTCAATCATACACACAATATGCCTGATATGAGTACATACAACATGGCATCACAACAAAACTCTACAACTCAAGTACTTTATTTAAAGGCTCCAGAGAGCCATACATAACATGTTCATACAGACAGGGGTCACATGACCTGACACTCAAGTCATACAAACATACAAGCACATGCGGAAGCAACTAGTCTGGGTACAGACTCTAGAAAGAAAGAATGCATCTCGAAGCCTGTCTATCTACATAGGCCCTCCATGGCCAGGGTCACCACCTAGGTGGCTAGTCACTCGTCGACGTCAAGGTCTACATAGAACCCATCGGAGGGGGCAGTGTTGTCGTCTGAAAACAATAAATAAGCAAAACATGAGTACAAAGGTTCTCAGCAAGGGTTACATCAGAACCTACTATACATGCTTATTCTCAAGAAGGCGGTGGGGTTGATGCAGCAAGCCAGCTTTGACTCTTGGCTAAGCTATCCTACGGAACTTCACCAGTAAAATAGTTTTCGCACACGAGTCCACTACTCACCAACACAATACTCCACCAGGGATCCTCCCTCGTCATCCTACGAGAGGGCCATCCTCGGTACTCACACTTTATCTTGAGTCTTTTAGTAGTATCCATTAACTTGTCTATGAACTGTATATGCAACCAAGTAGTCCTTTACCGCGGGCACGGCTATTCGAATTGTTTTACACCCTGCAGGGGTGTACTTCGTCACACATGTTTCCACCACTTAGCGTCTGCACACGACATGTGCTCGGCAGACTTCAAGGGAAAACCGACGTGGGTGTAGACCACGACCTGACTAACCTCACAAGTCTCTAGTCTAGGTTTATCACCTATTCAGGTTCCATCCGCAAGGAAATCCGGCCGGGGTGTCCTCAACGGTCCCAAACGATGTGAACAGGGTTCCCGCGACACCAAACGGGTGACTCGGTACACCGTGCCACGGTGTATCTACCGCAACATAGCCCACCCCTAGGGTCAGCGCTACGCACGGCCGCCAACACGTGTCCTACAAACACCAGAAACTAGTTGCAACTCCTGGACAGAGGCGAGAGGGGTCAGTAAGTCGAGCGGGGTCATATTTCAGGGCCCAATGTGTGGTAGTAGCTGAATCTTAAATCACGCATACAGATCTCAGTGCTTAGGGACGGCCTCAATGAAACAACCCACCATGTACTCCTACATGGCCTCTCATCGATACCTTTACCAAAACATGTTCAACGCATCCCTCACATTACCGGCATAAGCATTTCACTCTAGCCCATCTCCCAGATGAACCAGACCTGACACAACTCTAAGCATAGCAGGCATAGCAAGGTAAGAATCACATACATGGCTCAATCAACTCCTACACATGCTAGTGGGTTTCATCTAGTTACTGTGGCAATGACAGGTCATGCGGAGGATAAGGTTTCAACTACCGTAGCACACAGCAGTTTGAATCGCGTTGTCTTAATGCAGTAAACAAGAGCAGAAGCGAGAACATGGGTTTGTATCGGAATGATCAATGGTTGCTTGCCTGATGGAGTGGTAGTGGGATACTGCCCTTCAGTTGGATACTCGTGGATATCCTCGGAGGCAGAACCTACCATGAAGAACACATCATAATACAATCAACACATGACGATATGCAACAATATGATGCATGCTATGACATGGCAATATGAATGTGTCTTGGCCTAATGCAAGTTATATTAGAAAGGAATGAACTTATTTGAATCAAAGATTCAAATATTAGCTCATTAAACATGGCCTTAATAGTGCTTTTCCTTATTCTGCCTAAACAGCAAGGTAACTTGTTTTGTCATGCATGAAACCATTACAGTTGGATAGATTGAATTTTTCTGATAATTTTTCATATATAATTTATCTCATTTGGAGCTATGGTTGAATTTCTATGAACTTTTGAAGTTTGAACTATTTTCTGGAATTTCCTGAATAAGAATAAATCCAGAAACTCAATTACTGCGTCAGCATTGCGTCAGGGTGATGTCAGCAGGTCAAAGGCGCCAGCCCAGGTCAAACCTGACTGGTGGGCCCCTTCTGTCAGCCTCTCAGCTAATTAGCAAAATTAGATTAACACTAATTAGTTGTCAGTGGGGCCTGGGCCCACATGTCAGTGACTGATTTAATTAAAATTAATTAAGACTAATCCTAGTTTAGTTAGCCGACCGGCCCCACCTGTCATAGACTCAGGGGGGGTCTTCCTGGGCCCACCCAGGGGTCAAACTGGGTCAACTCGCCGGCGGCTCGACGCCGGCGAGGCCCGAGACGGCGGAGGGCTTCGAATTTGGTCTTCGGTGACCAAATTGACGGCGGAGATGTGCTACGCGTAGCTGGGGCTCGTGCGCTTCTAGCAGGGCAAGTGGGAGGAGCTGGGGTGGAGCGAGCTTGCCGAAATCGACCTCGTGGCGGCGGCCGAAGTTCGGGCAAGGTCGGTTTCGAGGCTACGGTGCATGGGAGGAAGAACTGGTGGTGGCTACGGATCCCTGGTGCTGCGCTGAGCATGGTGATGCGCTCGGACGCGTGCTTGCACGGCCGTAGCCACGACGGCGGCATGGCCGGCGGCGAGGAGCGCTCGGGCTCGGAGGGGGCGGTGGCTACGAGGCGTAATCGAGCACGGGAACTAGGGGGAAAGGAAGAGGAGCTCACAACGGAGTCGAATAGGGGGTCAGCGGGCTCGGGGAGGTCCTGGCGGCGGCGAATTCGACCAGAGATGGCTCGGGTGCCCGAGGTTGAAGACGAGGGCGAAGGCGGCGATGCAGGGCCTCCGGCGATGCGTGGCTCAGTGGGGAGGACGAGGGAGTCGAGGCGGAGCTAATGGGCTCGTCGGAGGGGCGAGGGGGTGTCTCTGGTGGCAACTACGGCGATCGGCGGCGAGGTACGCGCTCGGCCGTCGCGGGAGAGAGAGAGGAAGACGAGGGGGAGAGTGAGCGAGTGCAAGATGGAGACGTGGGGGGTCGCGTGGCACTTCAGGGCGTCTCCCGGGCGTCGTCGGAAGTAGGAGGTGGCCGGCGTGTGGCCGCGGGCGCCGGCCATGCGCTCCGCGTCCTTCTGGCGCGAGGAGGAAGACGACTGGCAGCGCCAGCAGGCTGGGCCGAGCCAGGTGGCTGGGCCAGCACAGGTAAGGCCCAGGTGGGCTTCTTTCTCCTCTTTTTTTATTTAGTTTCTGTTTTCTATTTAACTGCAACTGTTTAGCTTTAAATAAAATACTAAAACATTTCCAAAAATCCTGAAAATAAATGTGGCCTCTGTTTAGATTATTTCCAACAGGAAACATTTATTCCCAGAATTATTTGAGCATTTAGATTATTTTATAGCATTTAAATGCCCAAATTCAAATACTTATGATTTAATTCAATGACCTTCTGTTGACCTAGAAAATTGTGCACCAATTTTGCCAGAGGTCCTAACCTAAGACAAAGAGGGTGAACTTTTTAGAAGGGCATTTCAGGTTCATTGAAAATATTTTTAGTAAACCCTAGTTGTTTCCAAGGGGGGGTGTGTTGGGGGTTCTGTCTTCCCCAATTCAAATTTAAGAGGAATTTAAACATGATGCACATTCTAATGCTTGAACTAGCTAGGGTGTGACAACTCACCCCCACTCAAAAGAATCTCGTCCCAAGATTTAGGATCCTCCGGGAAGAAGGTGGGGTACTCAAGTCGAAGACGATCCTCCCTTTCCCAAGTGGCTTCTTCCTCGGAATGGTGTGACCATTGAACCTTGAGAAACTTGATATTATGACGTCGAGTGGTACGCTCGGCTTGATCAAGGATACGAACGGGATATTCCCGATAAGAAAGGTTATCTTGTAGATCAAGCGTTTCGTGATCCACTCCACGGATAGGATCCGCGAAGCAACGCCTGAGTTGTGAAACGTGGAAGACATCGTGAACTCTGGAAAGATGCGGAGGTAATTCCAATTGGTAGGCAACTTCTCCTCGTTTGGCAAGAATGCGAAAGGGTCCAATGTAACGAGGAGCCAATTTACCTTTGATACCGAAACGATGGGTTCCCTTTAACGGAGTAACCCGAAGGTAGTCCTTCTCGTCGACTTCATAAGTCATAGGTTTATGTTTACGATCATATTGACTCTTTTGATGAGATTGGGCTGTTTTCAATTTCTCACGAATAATGCGAACCTGCTCTTCTGCTTCCTGAATCATATCCGGGCCAAAGAGCTGTCTTTCCCCGGTTTCTGACCAGTTAAGAGGCGTTCGACATTTTCGTCCATAGAGAACTTCGAAAGGATCTTTCCCCAAACTAGCTTGATAACTATTGTTATAGGCAAACTCCGTGAATGGAAGGCATTTCTCCCAACTCATTCCGAACGAGATAACAGAAGCTCGGAGCATATCTTCCAGAATTTGATTGACTCGCTCTACTTGACCACTTGATTGAGGATGGAAGGCGGTACTAAAAGAGAGACGAGTTCCCATAGTATTTTGGAAGCTTTCCCAAAATCGAGAGGTGAAGAGACTCCCACGGTCTGAGTTAATTTCCAATGGAACACCATGAAGATATACTATTCGGGAGATGTATAGATCAGCTAGCTGGCTAGCAGTGATACTCTCATGAACAGGTAGAAAGTGGGCTACTTTGGAAAGTCGGTCGATCACAACGAAGATGGCATTATTCCCTCTCTTGGTCCTGGGAAACCCAGTGATGAAATCCATACTGATTTTATCCCATTTCCATTCAGGAATAGCCAAAGGTTGAAGGGTGCCAGCAGGCCGTTGATGCTCTGCTTTAACATGACGACAGACATCGCAGCTAGCAATGTATTGAGCTATTTCTCTCTTCATCCTAGTCCACCAAAACCTCTGGCGTAGGTCTTGATACATTTTAGTACTACCGGGATGAATGGTGAGAGGGGATTCATGAACTTCCTTAAGGATCAACTGGCGTAGATGTTGTTTCTTGGGTACCACCAAACGGTTCTTGAAAAAGACAGCACCTCGCTCATCCATGGAGAAACAATTAGCAACTCCGCTAGCGATGTTTTCCTTAATCCGGGATATGCCCTTATCACGCTTCTGGGCAGCTATGATTTGATACATAAAGGTAGGTTTCTCCACCAGGGTGGATAGGAATCCTCGAGGAACAATGTGAAGATTAAGCTTACGAAATTCCTCATGGAGAAGTGGTTGACTTTGTTGTAACATCAGGTTGTTACAATAGGACTTACGGCTTAGCGCATCAGCCATGACATTGGCTTTGCCTGGGGTGTAAGTTATTCCTAAGTCGTAATCCGAGATCAACTCGACCCAACGTCTTTGCCTGAGATTCAAATCTGGTTGGGTGAAGATATATTTCAAACTTTGGTGATCGGTGAAGATCTCGCAACGATTACCGAGAAGGTAATGACGCCAGGTTTTAAGTGCATGGACTACAGCTGCAAGCTCTAGATCATGTGTGGGATAATTTTCCTCATGTGGGTGTAATTGCCGTGAAGCATAGGCAATTACCTGACGATCTTGCATGAGTATGCAACCTAGTCCTTGTCGCGAGGCGTCGCAATAGATAATAAAGTCCTTGGAGAAATCTGGTGGTACCAGTACGGGAGCAGATGTCAGGCGTCTTTTCAGTTCCTGAAAATTGAACTCGCACTGTGGAGTCCACTCGAACTTTTTATCGTTCTTGAGGAGTTCAGTTAGAGGTTTAGCAACCTTGGAGAAATTTTCGACGAAGCGGCGGCAATAGCTCGCTAAGCCAAGGAAGCTCCGAACTTGCTTAACCGTCTCAGGTGGAGTCCAATCAAGGACGGCTTGAACTCGCTCGGGATTGACAGCAATACACTTACCAGAAATTACATGGCCTAGATAGGTCACTTCTGGCAACCAAAATTCACACTTGGAGAATTTGGCATAAAGGTGATGCTCTCGAAGTTTCATCAATACCAGCCTTAGATGTTCGGCATGTTCTTCTTCATTCTTGGAGTAGATGAGTATGTCATCGAGGTATACTACGACAAATTTGTCCAAGTACTCCATGAAAACCGAGTTCATTAACCGGGAAAAGGTGGCTGGGGCATTGGTTAAACCGAAGGACATCACGGTGTACTCGTATTGGCCATAACGAGTAACAAAGGCCGTTTTGGGAATGTCCCCGTTTCTGATTTTGATTTGATGGTAGCCCAACCTCAAATCCATCTTGGAAAAGACTGAGGATCCAGCGAGCTGATCATACAGATCATTCATCCTGGGAAGCGGATATTTGTTCTTGGTGGTGACCAAATTGACAGGTCGGTAATCGACAACCATTCGATCCGTTCCATCCTTCTTCTTGACGAAGAGGACAGGGCAAGCCCAAAGAGAGGAACTAGGATGGATGAAACCCTTTTTCAAGGACTCATCGAGTTGGTTCTTAAGCTCGGCTAGTTCTAAGGGTGCCATCTTGTAGGGTCTTCTAGAGATTGGAACGGTTCCTGGGACAAGGTCTATCACGAACTCAACATCCCTGTCAGGTGGAACACCTGGCAGTTCTTCTAGAAAAACATCCGGAAAGTCTCGGACTACCGGAACATCCTCAAGGTCTGGAAGAGGGTTAGCATTTAGAGAGTAAAGCTGGCGCTTGGCCACTCGAGTTAAGACATTGACTGTCTTGGCCGATGGGTGAGTAAGTTGAACGGTTCTAGTGGCACAATCGATCTTAGCATAATGAGCTGACATCCAGTCCATACCCAAGATGATATTTATGTCGGAGGACTTGAGAGCTATTAAGGATGCAAGGAAGACAAGTCTGTCGACAAGAATTTCGTTCCCATGGCTTACTCTAGAAGTTTTCCATTTGGAACCTGGGGTTTGAATTACCATGGAAGTGGGCATGTCACAGAATGTCGTGTTATGCAATCGAGCATAGCTCTCGGATATGAATGAATGAGATGCTCCAGTATCGAAAAGAACGGATGCCGGATGGCAGTTAACAAGGAGCGTACCAAGGACGGCGTTGGGATCCTCATGAGCCTCCTCGGCTGAAACATAGTTGACATGGCCACGTGCAGTGGTGGCCGGCTTGGCATAAAATGTTTTCCCCGCTGGCTTACCACGGCCAACGGACTTCCCAGTTTGATTGGAGTTGTTGTTCTAGGGACACTCTCGGCTATAGTGACCTGGCTCTCCACACTTAAAGCATGTCACCACATCGGGGCGTGGAGCAGCATTAGCAGCGGGGCCACCATAGGGCTTGGGCGGTGCAAATTGCTGGTTGGGACGAGGCGCCTCAAAGGATGGCCTTGGGATGAACCTGGGTGGCAGTGTCGTGCTTGGGATCCACACCCGGCGCTTCTGAGCTCCCGAGCCGGATGAAGAGCCAAAATCACGGGAGTGCTTGCGTGAAGCGTCATAATCAGTCTGGCCTGTCTCAGCGCTGATGGCTTTATTGACCAGCTTTTGAAAAGATGTGCACTTGTGCAGACGGAGATCGCGGCGAAGCTCAGGGCTAAGTCCCTTGCGGAACCTTGCCTGCTTCTTAGCGTCAGTACAAACCTCTTCAGGGGCATAGCGTGCCAGGTTCCCAAATTCACGACTATATGCATCCACAGTCAGTCTTCCTTGGGTGAAGTTGCAGAACTCCTCCCTCTTGCGATCCATGAGACCTTCCGGAATGTGATGCTCACGGAAAGCCTCACTGAATTCAGCCCAAGAAGTGATTTGGCCGAGCGGGTGCATAGCTTCGAAGTTTTCCCACCAAAGGCTAGCAGGGCCTTCGAGGTGATAGGCAGCATAGGTAACCTTGTCGGCTTCGGCAGTCCGTAGCTTGTGGGTGATGCTGCGAAGCCAGTCATCCGTGTTGAGGGGCTCGACGGAGTGATTAAACTTTGGCGGGTATAGCTTGATAAAGTCATTGATTGACACCAAGTCATTTCGCGGGTGGCATGCAGTGTTCTGCTCAATCCGCTCTAGCAGGTGGTTAGTCTCACGCTTGTTTCTTTCCGCCTCTAGCATCACTTCGGCCAGAGAAGGCGGGTGAGGCAGATTCTCACCTCTAGCTGCACTGGCTTCCCCCTGCTCCGGGGCAGGAGGGTTGCTGCGGGTGTTGACCATCCTAAGAGGAAACAAGACAACGGTTTAGACAAGGATGGCTCAAACTTAGCAAGGAAGTGCAGAATGTAATGGATAACACAGAATGCCGAGATGTTCATCCGTATGTCATGGTAATATAAAACTGCCATATATATACCAACGGTGATACACATCATACATAGTTCAGTACAAGCCCAGGCTATAGTACAACTATGATGAAAGACATTAGATCTCATCAGAGGCATTCCAAGCTCCTATACATTATTTGTCTACACCTCCGGAATTGATTACACACAAAGTCATATTCCACAAGTCACACAGGACAGTGGAGATACAACTACTACAATACTAGTGGTACTACTACTAACTCAGACAGCTCCGTAGTAGTTCTCATAGAAGTCGCCTCCGTAGCCTGGAAGTTCAACATGACCATCCGGGAAGAGACAGTCCTGAGGAGCCTGTGGACCAAAGGGGCTAGGATGAAGTCTTGGACCAACAAACGGTGGCCTGCGGGGACCACGGGGTGGGGTGATGCCTCCCACATCACGCCAATCCACCATGTCTGGCAGAGCTGATCTCACAGGATACAGATCCCTTGTATCCATACATCCAGCTTGCACCGCAGGTGCAAACCGAGTCAATGTGGCCCAGTGATCAGCACGGGTATTAAAAAGCTCCAACCTCAAGGCCCGATTCTCTCAGTCCTTATCTTCGAGCATCTCGGCAGTGGTACGAGTTAATGAGTCCTCCTGAGTGGAGTCAGCATAGATAGCCTGAAGATACCCTTGCGCTCTCGGAAGTGAAGCTGGCATGTAACAGAAGTCGGTGTTCCGAAGCAGGCCAGTCCGGACTCGCAAGATGGTCATCATGGAATAGGCAGCATCCTGCACAGCCATCTCAACAGTAACCCCGAGTCCATAGGAACAGTGAAGGGGCTCGATAGATCCAGGATAAGAAGGAAATATCCTGACGGTGCAGAGATATTGGCTTTGATTAAAGTCGCGGAACTGCTCTTCGACGGTGTATTCGGGATACCAACGGTAGCCCGTCTCAATCATTACCCGGACTAACATAGCAGTATGACCGGGCACGTCGAGGCACCGGGTCAGGCGAATCACTTGATTTTGAACATGGTTAGCCATCTGAAAGCACAACCACAATGCAAAGGCATCAGAATTTCTAGGGAAAATTGGACAGCATAACAGTTGTAAATGCTCAGAAAAAGATTTGAGTCATCCACAACAGTTCGCAATACCACTCAACAACATCATATCAAGATTCTGATCCAATTAGCAACATACTAAAGTAGTAGAACTGAACTGGGGCTTGTAACAATAATCCTATAAGCTACTACGGATTAGTAACACGTGAACCTGATAGAAGAAGAGAGCCTAGTCCTTAACCCACGTTGAATGAGAAGAGAATGACTCAGATCAGAGGCATAGGTAAAGGAGTAAAAGAACCTTACGTTCCCTCCCACAATCAATTCCCCTACATATAACTAGAGCATTTCTAGACTCGACATCGACCAGTTTGGCTCAACGAACCTACAGGCAGTCCGGCTCTGATACCAACGCTGTCAGGACCCCGATTCCAAGTCACATCGATCTAGCCGGTAACACCTCACATCACTTTGCGGCCTCACGCATGGTATCCCATGGGTGACGCCTTACCATGGCCCGGGACTGTTTGCGCCTTTTGGCTCACGTATATGACAGTGTCGCTAGCATCCATATGACAGAGAACCCGGGCCGACATGGCTAGTCGTGAACCCAAAGCGGCACAGACCTATGGAGACAGGCATACATGAATCACATCGAACATGTCGGTCATCAACGAGTGATTCCGGGCTGTAGCACTGGGCTAACAGGACTCCGGGGAACCCCGGGCTGTAGCAGGCTAGGCAGGACTCCGGAAGTCACTGTGTGACATTTCCCCGAAGGGACAGACATAGGGACGAAGTGAAACACATGCCGGCCAGTCAAGTGTCCTTAGCAGTAGTGCTGGGCTACCAGGACTCCGGTGAACCGGGCTGTAGCGGACTACTATGGCTCGAGGAACACTAGACTACATTTCCCCATAAGAAAGGCTATCAAGGATAAACAACTAGATTGTCGGATCCCACTCATACCAAGCATTTCAATCATACACACAATATGCCTGATATGAGTACATAGAACATGGCATCACAACAAAACTCTACAACTCAAGTACTTTATTTAAAGGCTCCAGAGAGCCATACATAACATGTTCATACAGATAGGGGTCACATGACCCGACACTCAAGTCATACAAACATACAAGCACATGCGGAAGCAACTAGTCTGGGTATAGACTCTAGAAAGAAAGAAGGCATCTCGAAGCCTGTCTATCTACGTAGGCCCTCCATGGCCAGGGTCACCACCTGGGTGGCTAGTCACTCGTCGATGTCAAGGTCTACATAGAACCCATCGGAGGGGGCAGTGTTGTTGTCTAAAAACAATAAATAAGCAAAACATGAGTACAAAGGTACTCAGCAAGTCTTACATCAGAACCTACTATACATGCTTATTCTCAAGAAGGCGGTGGGGTTGATGCAGCAAGCCAGCTTTGACTCTTGGCTAAGCTATCCTACGGAACTTCGCCAGTAAAATAGTTTTCGCACACGAGTCCACTACTCACCAACACAATACTCCACCGGGGATCCTCCCTCGTCATCCTACGAGAGGGCCATCCTCGGTACTCACACTTTATCTTGAGTCTTTTAGTAGTATCCATTAACTTGTCTATGAACTGTATATGCAACCAAGTAGTCCTTTACCGCGGACACGGCTATTCGAATAGTTTTATACCCTGCAGGGGTGTACTTCGTCACACATGTTTCCACCACTTAGTGTCTGCACACGACATGTGCTCGGCAGACTTCAAGCGAAAACCGACGTGGGTGTAGACCACGACCTGACTAACCTCACAAGTCTCTAGTCCAGGTTTATCGCCTATTCAGGTTCCATCCGCAAGGAAATCCGGCCGGGGTGTCTTCAACGG
Source organism: Triticum urartu (assembly GCF_056163025.1). NCBI lineage: Eukaryota > Viridiplantae > Streptophyta > Magnoliopsida > Poales > Poaceae > Triticum > Triticum urartu. The sequence goes on along the minus strand of NC_141878.1, from coordinate 239,556,656 downwards.
CCCCAAACGATGTGAACAGGGTTCCCGCGACACCAAACGGGTGACTCGGTACACCGTGCCACGGTGTATCTACCGCAACATAGCCCACCCCTAGGGTCAGCGCTACGCACGGCCGCCAACACGTGTCCTACAAACACCAGAAACTAGTTGCAACTCCTGGACAGAGGCGAGAGGGGTCAGTAAGTCGAGCGTGGTCATATTTCAGGGACCAATGTGTGGTAGTAGCTGAATCTTAAATCACGCATACAGATCTCAGTGCTTAGGGACGGCCTCAATGAAACAACCCACCATGTACTCCTACATGGCCTCTCATCGATACCTTTACCAAAACATGTTCAACGCATCCCTCACATTACCGGCATAAGCATTTCACTCTAGCCCATCTCCCAGATGAACCAGACCTAACACAACTCTAAGCATAGCAGGCATAGCAAGGTAAGAATCACATACATGGCTCAATCAACTCCTGCACATGCTAGTGGGTTTCATCTAGTTACTGTGGCAATGATAGGTCATGCAGAGGATAAGGTTTCAACTACCATAGCACACAGCAGTTTGAATCGCGCTGTCCTAATGCAGTAAACAAGAGCAGAAGCGAGAACATGGGTTTGTATCGGAATGATCAATGGTTGCTTGCCTGATGGAGTGGTAGTGGGATACTGCCCTTCAGTTGGATACTCGTGGATATCCTCGGAGGCAGAACCTACCACGAAGAACACATCGTAATACAATCAACGCATGACGATATGCAACAATACGATGCATGCTATGACATGGCAATATGAATGTGTCTTGGCCTAATGCAAGTTATATTAGAAAGGAATGAACTCATTTGAATCAAAGATTCAAATATTAGCTCATTAAACATGGCCTTAATAGTACTTTTCCTTATTCTGCCTAAACAGCAAGGTAACTTGTTTTGTCGTGCATGAAACCATTACAGTTGCGTAGATTGAATTTTTCTGATAATTTTTCATATATAATTTATCTCATTTGGAGCTATGGTTGAATTTCTATGAATTTTTGAAGTTTGAACTATTTTCTGGAATTTCCTGAATAAGAATAAATCCAGAAAATCAATTACTGCGTCAGCATTGCGTCAGGGTGACGTCAGCAGGTCAAAGGCGCCAGCCCAGGTCAAACCTGACTGGTGGGCCCCTTCTGTCCGCCTCTCAGCTAATTAGCAAAATTATATTAACACTAATTAGTTGTCAGTGGGGCCTGGGCCCACATGTCAGTGACTGATTTAATTAAAATTAATTAAGACTAATCCTAATTTAGTTAGCCAACCGGCTCCACCTATCATAGACTCAGGTGGGGTCTTCCTGGGTCAACTCGCCAGTGGCTCGACGCCGGCGAGGCCCGAGACGGCGGAGGGCTTCGGATTTGGTCCTCCGGTGACCAAATCGACGGCGGAGACGTGCTACGCGTAGCTGGGGCTCGTGCGCATCTAGTGGGGCAAGTGGGAGGAGCTGGGGTGGAGCGAGCTCGCCGGAATCGAGCTCGTGGCGGCGGCCGGAGTTCGGGCGAGGCCGGTTTCGAGGCTACGGTGCATGGGAGGAAGAACTGGTGGTGGCTACGTGTCCCTGGTGCTGCGCTGAGCACGGTGAGGCGCTCGGACGCGTGCTTGCACGGCCGTAGCCACGACGGCGGCATGGCCGGCGGCGAGGAGCGCTCGGGCTCAGAGGGGGCGGTGGCTACGAGGCGTAATCGAGCACGGGAACTAGGGGGAAAGGAAGAGGAGCTCACAGCGGAGTCGGAGAGGGGGTCAGCGGGCTCGGGGAGGTCCTGGCGGCGGCGAATTCGACCGGAGATGGCTTGGGTGCCCGAGGTTGAAGACGAGGGCGAAGGCGGCGATGCAGGGCCTCCGGCGATGCGTGGCTCGGTGGGGAGGACGAGGGAGTCGAGGCGGAGCTAATGGGCTCGTCGGAGGGGCGAGGGGGTGTCTCTGGTGGCAACTACGGCGATCGGCAGCGAGGTACGCGCTCGGCCGTCGCGGGAGAGAGAGAGGGAGACGAGGAGGAGAGTGAGCGAGTGCGAGAGGGAGACGTGGGGGGTCGCGTGGCACTTCAGGGCGTCTCCCGGGCGTCGGCGGAAGCAGGAGGTAGCCGGCGTGTGGCCGCAGGCGCCGGCCAAGCGCTCCACGTCCTTCTGGCGCGAGGTGGACGACGACTGGCAGCGCCAGCAGGCTAGGCCGAGCCAGGTGGCTGGGCCAGCACAGGTAAGGCCCAGGTGGGCTTCTTTCTCCTCTTTTTTTATTTAGTTTCTGTTTTCTATTTAACTGCAGCTGTTTAGCTTTAAATAAAATACTAAAACATTTCCAAAAATCCTGAAAATAAATGTGGCCTCTGTTTACATTATTTCCAATAGGAAACATTTATTCCCAGAATTATTTGAGAATTTAGATTATTTTATAGCATTTAAATGCCCAAATTCAAATACTTATGATTTAATTCAATGACCTTCTGTTGACCTAGAAAATTGTGCACCAATTTTGCCAGAGGTTCTAACCTAAGACAAAGAGGGTGAACTTTTTAGAAGGGCATTTCAGGTTCATTGAAAATATTTTTAGTAAACCCTAGTTGTTTCCAAGGGGGGGGGTGTTGGGGGTTCTGTCTTCCCCAATTCAAATTTAAGAGGAATTTAAACATGATGCACATTCTAATGCTTGAACTAGCTAGGGTGTGACAGTAGAAGAGAAGAGTCACCTCCAAGAGAGAGGAGTAGAGATGATTGTTGTGAACGAAGAACCTCTCGCAGAAGCAAGGATTCGGAAAGGAAGGACAAGTCATCAAGGAGCTACACTAAACATATGCATCAAGATCACGTTGGTGAATGGGTATCTGGCTCCGGCTCCAACCATCACTACGAGAGAAGTTATCACTCCGACTCCGAATATACTCAAGATGAAGGTGTTGTCGGTCTAGCACTTGTGTCAGCCAACTCCGACGACATATTTGACTCACCAAATGAAGGAACTGGAAGATGCTTCATGGCTAAAGGCCCCAAGATGATTTCAATAGTGATGAAGATGATTTGATAGGTGATGATGATTTACTTGTTGATAACTCTAGTGATAAAAACTATGATGAACTTTCTATTAATCAAGCTAATCAATATAAAACGAATGACGATGATAAGAAGGAGATTGAGCATCTAACTAAAGAACTAAACACTCATAAGTTAGCTCATGAAACTACCTTGGAAGATCAACGAGAGCTCTTAAAGACTCATGAGAATCTACGCTTTGAAAAGCACAACCTTGAGCAAGAGCATGGGTTCTTAAAAGCAATCAATGATGATTTTCGCAAGAAAAGTTCTTATTACATTGCCAAGCGTTTACTCTTGTCCACTTACATGCCACAAGTAAAATATAGCAACAAGGACAAGAAAGATTCTTCTTCTAGTAGTAACAATAATCATGTTAAATCCAATATTGTTGCTTCTAGTAGTTCTCTTGATTCCACTAATGATTCTCTTAGCCAAGTTACACTTGAGCAAGAAAATAGCTTATTGAAGGGAATTATAGAGAAAGGTGTTTACAGGAGCCTTGCCGAAAGTATGCAATTTGAGGAAATTGTAAGCAAGCAAGGAAGGCACCGGAAGAATCAAGGTGTTGATTTTGAACGGAAGTTCAACGCCAATGGAGTTGAGTGGGAAGAAGATCAATACCCCAAGACGAAGTTTGTTCCTCAACAAGAGAAGTATGATCCTACTTATTTCAAGGGGACACAAGCTCAAGATGATCTTCCACCACAAGACCATAAGCAAAAAGGGAAGGACAAGCTTCAAGAGGAGATTGATGCATTTGAAGAAGTTCCAAAGGCCTTGGTCAAGTCGGTTCCCAAGACTACATCAAGTTCTACTTCATCAATATGACTACAAATCCAAGGATTCCCATAAGGTTGATGTGGATCCTGAAGAAGAAGAACTAGAGAGTTCTTGAGGGTGACTCCACCAGCATACTTCACTCATCATTTTGGCGAGAACAAGTGCAAACAACTTCCACATCTTGCACTAGTTCAAGGAGTCACAAACCCTCTTGTTGCAAAAACAAGGGGCAAGGTATTTAAAGTGCAACTCACTCCAATGGATTGCTTCGAATGATCTACATCAACATTGAGCATCCACATCTTCAACATCTACATGAAGTCATCATCGACAAAACCCAAGGTTAGTTCATCCCTCTTAGTGGGCATATCACATCTAGGAGGAGATTTACTCTAATAATTGAGCTAAAGCAACTCTAATGGCGTGAACACAACAATGCTTTATGTAAAAGTGGTAACCCCACTTGTGCTTAAACAATGAGTATGACCTACGACCAAATGTTCTCATTTGACTCCTAAGTCAATATACTCATATATAGATGACCTAGTCATCGCCAATTGCTTGATAGATGTTAGAGTGTTTGTGCATGCTTTGCCACATATTTCATTTGCCATTTTATTGTGTGGGCATGTTGGTTGCGTATTTTACTCGTTCGAGGAAATCCATTTGTTGCTTTGATTGTTTGGTTTTTCTTCTCTTACAAAATGGATGGACAAGAATGCCTAAGAACTTCCTCTAGCTATCTATGCTTTACTCGTCTCAAACTTTATTCATGCTACATCACAAAGTTTGATCAAGTCAGATTCGAACCCTCTGTGTGAGGAGCACTCGGAGTCACCGATTCGTCATAGACTTAAACTTCCAAAACCTCTCTGTGCATATCGGTCTGACCAATTCATCATTTTCGGTCTGACTGAGTTCACTGAGTTGATCTAGGTTTTCAATCTCAGTGCAACCGATTAGAACTTTTCGGTCTCACTGAACTGCAGTAACCGCTTGAGATTCTACATCTCGGTGCCACTGAGTTGTTCCACTCGGTCACAACGACAGGTTAAGGATATAAATACCGACGGGTCAAATTTTGGAATTCCTCCAAAACCACTCAGCCCGCGCGTGTCCTGCTTTTCCTCCTCGGGTCTTCGGATCGTCCTCTTGTCGCCAGTGACCTCCTGCCGCTGGTCTCCGTCGCTGTCAACGGATTTCAACACCGCCTTTGCCGCCTAGTTAGGGTATGAGTTTAACCCCTTTATGCTGATCTTTTCTCCGATTCTTAGCACAAAGAAAATGCCATGCTTCTTACCACGTATGAAATCTTCCTGTCCAGCAAAAACTTCCCTTAGATTAGATTCGAAAATTTAGGGTTAGGTTTCCGCCGAACTGATCTCAGACCGACCGAGTTGCGGAAATCGGTCTCATCGATTTGGCTCAGGCTATTGCACTTGCCTGTTTTGGTCTGACCGAAACTTGCAAATCAGTGTGACCGAGTTTAACTCTCGGTGAAACCCTAGCAATCTCGGAGTCACCAAACTGTGTCTTGGTCTGATCGATTTCACTAGTTTAGACTCCAAAAGTTGCTTCGGTGTCACCGAGTTTAATAAATCGGTAGCTCCGAAATGCTTTCTGTGGAAAACTAAAACTAAGTTTTTGACTCATTTGTTTTGCAAAATCTCTGCACTTTGTGATGCTCATCCACTCTATCTCATCTATAACTATTCACAGGGCCAGCTATCAGTTTGCTTAGCCAGTTTGTTAAATCAGAGTGGTAGCTAGAACAAGTTAGAATAGCAGATGAACCTGAGTGAGGGACTAGTCCCTCAGGCAGTTATGTTGAGGGTAGCAAGAGCACCCCAAGCAACTTGGCTAAAGCATCTACAAGGACAAGGAAGAAGAGAAATTCTGACTCTGAAGATGAGTACTATCTGGCTATTGAGGAGGAAGTGAGCTCCAAGAAGAAGGTGCTGAAAAAGGAATATGCTACTATAGCTGCTCCAACTAAGCCAAGACTGAATAAGAAGGCACCTGCTAAGCGAGTTCCCATGTCAAATGCCAGTGCCTCCACTCTTGAGACTTCCATGTCAACTGAAGAGGCTGCTGGTGAAGGCAAGAAGAGGAAAGAAAGGGTCAAGAATATTGTCGCCAAAGTCATTGGGAGATCATCTCTGATGGCAGATCCACGTGAGGAAGAAGAGGAAGAGAATGCTGCACCAACACCCAAGTCACAAAAGCTGATGGGGGATGCCATCAAGTCTGGTGCTACCCCTTCTAAGCCCAAGACAGCCCCAAAGCTTCTGCTCCAGCTCGCAAGTCTGCACCCCAGAGTAGCACAAGGAATATATCATCTGCTGAGAAGAACAAGGCCCCAGTGCCTGAGATTGAGGAGGAAGAAGAAGAAGATGATGCCCATGTGCTTAGAAAGTTACAGCCCAAGATCCCTGATCGTGATGACACCCATCCAATGGCTGAAAACATGAACATCAGAAAGGATGCATGTCTCAGATTATGGAGACAATATGATCCATATGTTGTGAGGAGAAGGACTGCTATGGATTATAGGTTCCACATGAAAGAGCAGCATGATTTCTATGAGACCATCTTGCTTGATAAGAAGCCCATTGTCTATGATATGAAGTGGGTGGATTGGAAATATATTGACAGCAATGAAGATCACTTCCCAGGAGTGCATGAAAGTTTCAGATCATGTGGAGTAGACACTTTTGTGGGTCAGAAACTCACCAAGTGGAATGATGAGCTATAATGCAATTCTACTCTATAGCTCATTTCTATCTTGATGGAAGGATTGTATGGATGTCCGAAGGTACTAGGTACCAATCAGAAGTTGCTGAGTGGGCCAAACTGATCAATGCCCCAGAAGAGCAAGAGGATGACATCGATGTATATGCATAGAAGAAGAAGGATCAGAACTCCATGGCAAACATGTATAAGGAAATTCCTGACAAAGCCTTCGAAACTCACAAGATGGGCTCTGTCTACTATTTGCTGTCTGGATTGACCACAATCAACACTATATTGAGGCATACTCTATTGCCCAAGTCTGGAGATCATAGACTGATCAGAGGCCATTCTATTAACTTGCTGCAGTTGTTTGATGTGCCCCAAAATGAGCTTGATTGTTGAAACAATCAAGAGGACAGCTGCAGATCAGAAAAGGTCATGTGGGTATGCTCCACACATCCGGGTGCTCATCAACTCCAAGATGGGCACAAGCACATATCTATTGGACAAGTAACATATTCCTTTGAGGCCAGATTTTGAGGAGAACACAGTTGTCATGAATGCTGAAGACCCCACATCTATAGAGGCTCAAGAATAGAGAGAGAAAGAAAAGGCTGAGAAAGCTGCAAAGATGCCAAGTGCTGAAGAAGCATCTCAAGTGTTTCTCAAAACTAAGCAAGGTCAAATTGGATATCTGATTCAAGCCACCATGAGGATTGAGAAGGGCTTGGCCACCCTGACTCAGAACCAAGAGAGCCTGTAAAGGATCATTGAGACAAAATTTTATGATCTTGATTTGAAGGTGACAGAGATGCATACAGCAATTGAGTAGCTCCAAGAATAAGCCGAGGAGATGAAAGGGAAGGCTAGCACAGATCCCTCAGAGAGTGCCAAGAGGGCAGAGATCTGCTGCAGTGCCCATAACTGACACAAGAGCAACTACATCAGCACCTGCAGCCACAACATCAGTGCCACCTCCAGTTTCCACTCCACCAGCTCCAACAACTTCAACAGATGAAACCATGGAGTCCTCTTAATGCCTCCTCCCGAAGATCAAGCCTAGAGAGATGCATAGCACTATGCATTTTTTAGCTTTTTGTTAACTTGTTGCCAAAGGGGGAGAAAGTGTATAGATCATAGGCTTCGAGAGAGCTTTGCTTCTTTTTGCCCTCTTTGCTATTTGGTTGATACTTATTTGTGTGCTTGCTTGGATGATACTTTATGTCTATGTGTGTGATATACTTGTATGATCAAGTGTTTGACCATATCCTACATTAATGCTTGTGCTTGAATGATGTTATTATTTATCTCTCATATAGGATCATTCACTTTGCCTTGGTGATGAGTGCATATTTCGTATTCTATCATTTTGAGCACTCCACCAAGATGTATGTGACATGGAAGAGTAACCCATGATCCTAATCGATTGTGCATTTGCATTCAAAAGCAAATTTTAAATAATGCACAAATTTAGGGGGAGCTCTTGCTTATCACATACTTCTCAAAGCGATGATGTATTTCAATCTTATTATCATTTGTCGAAGCTTTGATCTATATGTTATTACAAAAATGGGGAGATTGAAAGTGCAATTATCCCTAGGTGGTTTTGGTAATTCCTAACAACATATAGATCATTGAACTAATGCTCTTTCAAGATGATCATTTCAAAAATTTCAATGATTGGCATGGCATGGACTAGGAATGTGGACCCCTCAAAATGCTAAGGACACATATTGGGTTCAAGCTCAAGACTCTACATTTTCATTTTAGTGATCCAAGATCACATTGAGTCCATAGGAAAAGCCAATACTATTAGAAGGGGATGAGGTCTTGCTTTCTCAAAATGCTTAGTGATATGCTCCAGAAGACCTCAACCACTTTCTCATATCCACATATGTCCCAAACCAAAAGTCAAACTCGGCCACATCGATTTGATCTATCCGACGCCACCGAGTTCATTTGACATAGCCATTGCTAGAAACCCTAATCAGTTCGGCCTCACCGATAGGGATCTTGGTCTCATCGAGATGGGATTGCAAATTCTCTGTTTCCCTTCGTAACGTTTCGGTCTAACCGAGATGAGCGATCAGTCTCACCAAGTTCGCAATGCAAACTCTCTGTTTCCTTTTCATAATGTTTCGGTCTCACCGAAATGAGCGATTGGTCCCACCGATTTTGCCTAACCAACTCTCTGTTTTCCTATTACAGAAATCGGTCCCATCGAGTTTATCTGATCGGTCTCACCGAGATTACATTATGCCCTAACCCTAATAAAATCGGTCCCACCGAGTTGATATGTCGGTCCCACCGGAAATCCTAACGTTCACATTTTGAACTAAATCGGTCTGACTAAGTCGTGTGATTCGGTCCCACAGAGTTTGGTGAATTGTGTGTAACAGTTAGATTTTGTGTGGAGGCTATATACACCCACCCATCCATCCTCCATTCATGGAGAGATCCATCAGAGCATGCCTACACTTCCACCATTCATTTTCTGGTAGAGAACCACCTACTCATGTGTCGAGACCAAGATATTCCATTCCAACCACAAGAATCTTGATCTCTAGCCTTCCCAAGTTTCTTTCCACTCAAATCATCTTTCCACCAAATCCAAATCAGTGAGAAAGAGTTTAGTGTTGGGGAGACTATCATTTGAAGCACAAGAGCACGGAGTTCATCATCAAGACACCATCTATTACCTTTTGGAGAGTGGTGTCTCCTAGATTGGTTAGGTGTCACTTGGGAGCCTCCGTCAAGTTTGTGGAGTTGAACCAAGGAGTTTGTAAGGGCAAGGAGATCGCCTACTTCATGAAGATCTACCCAAGTGAGGCAAGTCCTTCGTGGGCGATGGCCATGGTGGGATAGACAAGGTTGCTTCTTCGTGGACCCTTCATGGGTGGAGCCCTCCGTGGACTCGCGCAACAGTGACCCTTCGTGGGTTTAAATCTCCATCAACGTGCATGTACGATAGCACCACCTATCGGAACCACGCCAAAAATCTCCGTGTCTACATTGCGTGTGCTCCCTCTAAACTCCTCCATTTACCTTCATGTGCAATAATTTACATTCCGCTGCTATACTCTTATACGTGCATGTGTAGGTTGATTGCTTGACTTGTGCTAAGTTGCTAAAAATCTGCCAAGACTTAAAATTGGGAGAAGGCTAGGTTTTTATTTGGTCAAGTAGTCTAATCACCCCCCTCTAGACATACTTTCGATCCTACACATTGGAGTATCTAGGTTACATGAGGGTTGATTGATCTATGTCATATGGTGTTATTTTATTATGAACTCTAGGGCTGTTTGTGACACTTATAGGAATAGCTCAATGGATTGATCGGAAATAATAACTTTGAGGTGGTTTCGTACCCTACAAGCAATTTCATCTTATGTTCTCCGTTATAGGAGCTTTGGAGTGACTCTTTGTTGCACGTTAAGGGATTACCATATGATTTAATTATGTTATCATTATTGAGAGAACTTGCACTAGTGAAAGTATGAACCCTAGGCCTTGTTTTCAAGCATTGCAATACCGTTTTCGCTCACTTTTGTTACTAGTTACCTTGCTGTTTTTATATTTTTATATTACAAAAACCGATATCTACCGTGCATATTACACTTGTATCGCCATCTCTTTGCGGAACTGGTGCACCTATACAATTTACCATTGTATTGGGTGTGTTGGGGATACAAGATACTCTTTGTTATTGGGTTGCAACGTTGTTTGAGAGAGACCATCTTCATCCTATGCCATCCACGGATTGGTAAACCTTAGGTCATCCACTTGAGGGAAAATTGCTACTATCCTTCAAAAGTCTGCGCTTGGAGGCCCAACATTAGTCTACAAGAACAAGGTTGCATAGTAGACATCAACAGACCAAAATGGTCTCTTATAATAAGCAAAGTGTTCTTGAGGGTACACGGGGATTTCATCTAGTCACTTTCACCATGTTGGTTCGATTTGTGTTCGCTACTTTGATAATTTGATATGTGGGTGGACCGGTGCTTAGTTGTTGTTCTTACTTGAACAAACCTCCTACTTATGATTAAACCCCTCGCAAGCATCCGCAACTACGTGAAAAGTATTAACATAAAATCTAACCATAGCATTAAACTTTTTGATCCAAATCGGTCCCTTACGAAGTAGCACATAAACTAGGGTTTAAGCTTCTTTCACTCTAGCAACCCATTATCTAATAACTACCCCACAATGCATTCCATTAGTCCCAAATATGGTGAAGTGCCACAACAAAAAAAATACACTTCCGTGATGATACGTGTTTGTCACAGTAGGTCACGTTTTCCGTCATGCATGTACATCCATGACGATTTTATGATAGAATCAAGATAGTCATACCTGTGCTGTTGTAGAAGTGTCCAATGACATTACCAAAATGATCATCATAGAAGTGTCCACTTCCATGACGATAAATTGCGCGTCATAGAAGTGCTTTCGTCAAGGGTAACCGACACGTGGCATCCACCATAACGGGTCGCTGTTAAGCTATCGGGTTCCGGTTTGGATCCAATAACCCGTTAATAGCCAGGACCAATGGGGATTTTCCTCATTCACTGGCAGATCCACGTGTCGGCCTGGTGTTCGGACAGTTGTCATCCAGCGAATGGACATGATGTGCCTATGATACATCGACACGTGTCTTGGCCCAACAATGGCCCATTCAGTTAAAAGGTCGGGCCTATCAAAATAAGTGGGCCGGCCCATAAGCGGCCTACTTGAGTCAGGCCCATTCACAAGCACTGCCCATACAAGTTACACAGAATCGGCCCATCAAATGCCCATTATAGATTTTTCAATTTCCAGCCCATCGTCAGTTTCTGCCTGTTAACAGCCTCCTACGTCTTTGGTCCTAATTATGGCCCGAGCTTCTTTCGTCCTGTTAGCAGCCCATCATCAATTCCAGCCCGTTAACAGCCTGGAACATCTTTCGGCCTTTTGTCGGCCCATTCTATAGTTGGGCTAATTCTAGCCCGTTGTGACTTTAGGCCTGTCAGCGGCCCATTCGTTAAATGGACCAATTCCTAGCCCATTTTGTTTTTCGGCCTATTCACGACCCGCACAACAGCTGGGCCTTTGACTTTGGGTCCATTAGGGGCCCATGTTCCGTAGGGAAAAATTTCAGCCCGACGCGACTTTTGGCCTGTTAAAGCCTAGCTTGCAAATTGGGCCTCCTCTGGCCCATAACACTTTTGGCCTCTTATTGGCCCATAAAGTAAAAGGGATGAGTAAAATCGACATTTTTTTGGCCTGCTAGAGGCCCGCGGGCCATTTCCATCTATACGGCCCTATCGAGCTTTCGGCCTATTAACGACCTGCTAAGAGCCGTTGTTACGGTGGGCCACATCATTTGGGATCCACTAAATATTACTTTGACCAGCCCAATTAAGCCCCGCTTTGACTACACATGTTTTTTCATTTGTATGGCATCCAGGAAATGTTTGGGCGTGTTGGCTCCCGTTTCAACGATATAGCACATTCAAAGAATTATCCTACTCTATACTATCGCCTCTAAAAACATACACTATACAATAAAAAGACTAAGGCATAGAAACATAGAATAGCCCTACACTATACAATAAAGAAATTACAACCGATTATACCCACTGTGCATTATAGTTCGGCACCAGTGTTAATAAAGTGTACACAAACAACAAATTACATACACTGGCAAATAAAGCTCATACATCATGGACACGCATCAACAGAACTTACCATTTGAACTATAATCTCTTCGGAAAATAGGATTGGACGGATTCAGATAGCACAAATTTCAGTCTGCAAAATCTCCACTTCCTTCATGGTTACCTTAGTGTCTCGTTTCATTTTTTGACTCCTGCATCTAATGCCTGCAAGTCCAGTCTCAACTTGTTGATTGCACGTTGAGAATCATGTACACGTTGTCTTGCGACCTCTAGTTGATTCTCGAGAACATCATCACATTCCAATTCCAATACATAATCATTTTGGTAACGGCCATGCCGCACAGCTCACAGATCTTTGTGTTGATGCCACTTCATCCTGAAATGTTTCTATAAGTACACATGACTAGGGCAAAAATATAGTTACAACAGTGAAGCGAGCAAAGACAAACTATTTTGTACATGACAAAATAGGACTAACAATAATGTGACACGTCATGAAGCATAAGCAGGTGTTTTTTAAAAATTATAAAAATGGTAGTCTGTGCAGCCCGTATACAAAAATCTCTCTTAGCTCACCAGAGGAGCATGATGTTGGGACCAAATCCAAAACACAGACAGGTTACAAATTTAGATAGCACGTTGCGTACAAGTAAGCAAGCAGTTGGCCATTCTATATCTCAATTAAAGTCTTAGGGAGCATAATGAACAATAGATGGATTCATACAAACCTACTACATCAATCAAAACTATGGAATCATTAGCCTAGTATAAACCATATTATGAGCCTCATGCAGTAATAGTTGGTTAATAGACTTCAGAGCTTCAGGAACACTTCGCCAGAGTAATTAAATGGTAAGGCCTTTAATTATGTCAACTAATAGTTATACAAGTACCCAACATCAGGCATCATTGTTTGGGCATCTCATTGACTGAGGACAAATAAACCAATTGAAAAGAGCAATTTAACTATGCCTGAAACAAACAAGCAATTGAACTGTTGAGTTGGCAGCATGCATACATGCACGCCTCAATAACATCCATGGCCTAGCTACATTTACTATATAAAGGAACAAGTAATGTAATATTGTTTGCCCCCTATGAAGTATCTCAACTAGTATGTAATCAATATCCTAGTAATGATAGGGAGGCTAATGATGTGAATATGCATTTGGTTATGACATTTATGACATCGACAACTCTACCATGGCAGGAAGTAGTTTCATACTGTTCACTACTATAAGATCTTTTAGATATTTAAAAGTCAACTACATCCGTAATGAGTGAACAGACACATTAAAATATGTTTACATACATCTTCTTTACAAAAAAGTTAGAACAACATATAGTAGTGAGTGGAGGGGGTTTTAGTCAATGGCCCAATGACTGGGTTACAGGTGAAGAACCCTATGCAAGCACAATGTCAGACAAATAGGATGTCCTGGTAATTGTAATACAATGACTTACCTTAATTGTTTGAACAGGCTCAGTGCTGCTCCTCCTTCTCTTGCAAGGCTCCTTCCTAACATCTTGTACATGGAAATCCTCAATCTTATCTTCATTGCACCCCCTCTGCAAGGTGACACAAACTAGTTACTCGTGTCCTTGGAAGATAAATATGCATACTTTCCAGTCTGTGAACAACACAAAAAGGATGAGATTATAACAAAACAACACCACATAATGAAACATGCCACATCTCTTGCACACAATGAAATGAGCATTTACTATGTGTGCACTATGTAAAAACTAGGCATACCTCCGAACTGGATCTCTAGGTACTCTTGGAGAGCCTACTTTAGTGTACAACCAAAGCTTTATGTCAACTATGAGTTAGACAAGCCCCCACTATAGCAGCCCTTAGTGTTTAAATCATTGACAAGTTCTGTTAGAGAGTTAGGTCAGGAAGAAGAAGTAATCAAAGAAACCGTCCTAGTATGGCTGGCTCATACAAACAAGCAATTGAACAGATGTGTGAGCAAATCTTACATATCAAGAAAAGAAGCAAAGAAGAGGCTTAAAGACCATCACTTGACTGACCAGATTTAAGGGGTATTTAAACATCATGTGCAACATATGAACTAACATAAACATTGCATATTTCAGATTCTATAATGAAATGCACATGTATTAGGTTATGCCATGTATGATGATGCCTAAATGGACACTATAGCAGGCATGAGTGATTCATCATTGCATGCACAATTGAATTGCAGGTTAAGGGCCAGTTCTATTCTGCCTTTTCAGAGCTTATTGTCAAAATAAGCCATAGAAGATGTAAAGAAGTCATTTTTGAGTTATGGGCTTGGGCTTAACTTATTTTGCTTTGGAGGGGGGTGTTTCGGGTAGAAGCTCACTAAAAATTGAAGGGGAGGGGAATAGTGAAATGACTCTGTTGTCTACCTATGTTACACTAAAAATGCCACCGCTCAAGCCCGCGTCATACCTGACCCTCAAGTAAAAACAAACTGCAAGCATTCATTGCCCTGCCCGCTTGCATATCCTCTCTCCTTTCCCTCTACTTCGATCCCCTGCCTGCAGCGCTAGGGTTCCTCCAGCGAGCCTTCGCCACATGGCCTAGTCCTCGATGATGCTCTGTCCAGCTAGGCTACATGGCCGGTGGGTAGGGCCAAATCTCCCCGGGTGCTCCCCCCTCTGGCGCCGCCCCTCATTCTCATGGTCTCCAGCAGCTGCTCCGCTATGATCCGTCCAACGCAGTACTCTGGCAGGCGCCGCACAACTACGGCCAATGCCACACTATGGCAGAAGGCACCTCGTTACCCCTCCCCTCCTCCTAGTCCGTGGCCTTGAGGTGCTGTTAAAGGATGAGCTCATCCAACAAGGTGAGGGTCTCCTCTAATTTTTTGCCAAATTTTCATTCTGATCCGCTACACGATGAATTGCTATGAGCTACTTCTGCTGCTATATGATGCATTGCTATGAACTACTCCTCCTGTTGCTATATGATGAATTGTTATGAGCTGCTGCTCCTATATGATGAGTTGCTATGAGCTGCTGCTATATGATGAGTTGCTATAAGCTGCTCCTGCTGGTGCTATATGATGAATTGCTACGAGCTGCTCCTGCTACTGCTATATGATGAATTGCTATGAGCTGCTCCTTCTGCTGCTATATGATGAATTGCTATGAGTTGCTGCTGGTATATGACGAATTGCACATTGCTGCTGCTGTATGATGAGTCACTATGAACTGCTGCTGCTCTATGATGCTTTCAGGTGGTGCTGATATATGATAATAACCAGCCACTTGGACCATTGAATTTCGATAACTAATTGTTCTTCATTTAAATTTGGGTCATGCGTTCTTCATTTAAATTAGGCAATGGGATCTCTATGGAAGACATTAACCAAAGTAGATTGCGCCAAGTAGATGGTATCTTTGTATTTGCATTTTGAACAAATATTGATGGTCTATTTTCCTATCATATTAATTACTGCACTGGGTTCAATTTGTGATGTTTGCAAGTCAAATTAATTTTCATATGGGTAGAGAAATGACAAAATATAATGCAATCTAGACTTTTCACTGATCATACCAAAGATAAGCTGAAAAGACAGGCAATGAAAAGAACTTTTTGGCTTATTACCTGGACCTTATATTCACATGTGCTTATTTTCTTAGGATAACTTGTAATGACTGTCCCTAAGAAACTTGGCCAATAGAACTGACATACAAATAACATGTCACGATGGTTGCAATGGAGGCCCAGTTCTTTTGCCAGATTCTCCCAGAATCTGACCCCTACCTAGATTCTCCAAGAATCTTTGAGCCCCATTTGTTTTACAATCCTATCTAGTTAGGGTCTAGTTAGGTAGGATTGTAAAACAAAATGGGGTCAAAGATTCTAGGAGAAACTAGAGAGGGGCATATTCTGGGAGAATCCTTCAAAAGAACTGGGCCGGAGTGACCTACCATAGCACACTATATATGCTCACCGCTGCCTCTCCTTTTTTGCGATGTTCCATGAAATTGCCACATACATCTTGTACTTTTTCATTGCGTAACCCTATCTGCAAGTTGAAATGGCTAATTTTAGAGACTGTACATGATAATACATTGCATATCCCTTGCGCATATTTAAACCACCAATTAACGATTGTGTGCGTAGGATAAACTAGCCATGACTATGTGTGCTCGACTAGCAGGCACTCTAAGGGAGCCTAATGTAGTGCACTGGAATTCCTACATGCCACCTATGATTTTGTGTAATGTACTACCTTTGTTCCTATATATATGTCTTTGTAGAGATTCTAGTATGGCCACATACAGATGTATATAGATGAGTTTTTGAGTGTAGATTCACTCATTTTGCTCTGTATGTAGCCTATAGTGGAATCTCTAGAAAGACTTACATTTAGGAATGGAGGGAGTATCATGTATGACATCTACATATATAATTTAGCAGCCAGTAGTAGAAATCATTGTCTGCACAAAGGGATTACTGGTCGAAAATCCTGGCAAAGCACGCTGGCAGGCACACAACCATACAAGAGAGAGACACACACTTACAAGACCATAGAAATGCCTCAGTCCAGGATCTTGGTTGGCCAAACTGTTAGAGCCATAAGAAACATCATCCTTGTAGTTTTTGCCAGCTACATAACATGTAACAACGACCTATTAGTATATTTGAAGTACATCGGGCAGGTGATGCTGGACGGGTTTAAAAGTGACAAGTACCTAGGCCGTGGCGGGTGCTTGGCATCTTGCCAAACAGTGGGAATCAGGTTAGAAACATCAAGGGTGATGACGTTGCGCTGGCTGTTAGGCTCCGGTAAGGAGATCTAGAACCATCAAGTAGGGTGTTTGTGGAGCGGCTCCGGTAGGGTGGACTACGGTGCGGGCAAAGCGGATCTGATGCCATGGACGAGGGCGTTGGTGAAGCTGCTCCGGTGGTTGGGTCCAGGATGGTGCCGGTGATGCGGATCTGCGGCCGTGGATGGGGCGTCAGAAGCTACTCCAGTAGGTTGGACGAGGGTGCGATGAAGCGGATCTAAGGCTGTGGACTTGTGAGTTGGCAAAGCAACCCCGGTAGGGTTGAGAATGATATAGGCAAAGCTACTCTGATAGGGTTGCTGATGGTGTCAGCAAAGCGGCTCCGGTAGGGTTGAGGAAGGTGTCGGCGAAGAGGATCAGTGGTCGTCGACTATGGCGTTGGTGGGGCGGCTCCGGGGGTGTGTGGACAAAGCGTCTTCGGTGGGGAGTACGAAGGAACCGCTGCAGATGCGGTGCGGTTGATGAGAGTACCGGCGAAGCAGATCCGTCGCCGTGGACAAGGTCGTCACTGAATGGGCCGTGGTACAGTGGTGGATGAGCAGTCTACTTGTTTCTAGGGGAGGTGGGAGGGGTAGATGCGGCCGCAGAAGCAGATCTAGCGAGGTGGATGCCGCAGGCAGTGAATGGGCTCTGGTACGTCGGTGGATGAGTAGTCTAGGCTTTCGAGAGGGGAGGGGTAAAAAGGACGATGAAGTACGGACGACACCATGTAAGATGCTCTAGTGCTGTGGAGTCAGTCGTTTTTGTGGGTGGGGAGAGGAAATGGGGGTGCCGTGTGGTGGGGGGAACTGGAAGTTACCAATGCAGCCCCGATTATTATGTAAATGAGGGCCATATTGTAACTGTTGTTCTCCGTGCACCAAGGACAAAAGGGGAATTTCACATGCTAAAGATTAGGTGGCGGAAATTTTAGAAGGAAGCGGTTGATTTTGCCGCCCGTGGGATCGTTCATATCTAGTTTCAACTAATTTTGGATAGTGCTAGCGGGAAGGTCATGCGAGTCTGTGTACACGGGGCACATGTCAATAGTTAATAACTGGTGTGAAGTCCACCCTAGAAAAAAGACAATAACTCGGGATGATGCAGCGATAACTTGGCCGTTCACACGGGCACGACCAATCTTATGGGTGAAGAGGCGCTTTCACAAATAAATGGATCAAACACTCAGCCTATGTATTTCTCGTGTAAATAGATAATTATTGCCATTGGTTATTTACTTTAAACATAATGCATTGCTACCTCTTGAGCATGCGTTGGTTTTCCCTTGAAGAGGAAAGGGTGATGCAGCAAAGAAGCGTAAGTATTTCCCTCAGTCTTTGAGAACCAACGTATGAATCCAGTAGGAGACTACACGCAAATCGCCTAGTACTTGCACAAACAAATAAGAACCTCGCAACCAACGCGATAAAGGGGTTGTCAATCCCTGTACGGCCACTTGCAAAAGTGAGATCTGATAAAGATAACAAGATAAATATTTTTGGTATTTTTGTATAGATTGGAAAGTAAAGATTGCAAAATAAATAGTAAACTAGTATTGTAGATCGGAAACTTATATGATGTAAAGTAGACCCGGGGGCCATAGGTTTCACTAGTGGCTTCTCTCAAGATAGCATAAATTACGGTGGGTGAACAAATTACTGCCGAGCAATTGATAGAAAAGCACATAGTTATGAGAATATCTAGGCATGATCATAAACATAGGCATCACGTCCGCGACAAGTAGACCAAAACAATTCTGCATCTACTAGTTTTACTCCAGACATCGACCGCTATCCAGCATGCATCTAGTGTGTTATGTTCATAAGAACAGAGTAACGCTGCCATTGTTGCACTTGATAGCCCTAGTACTGATCTTGGAGTGGATGTGGCTGCTGTTCAGCATATGGATGATTCTCATATGGAGGACTCTGCTCTCGGTATAGCTATGCAAATCACTATGCCAACACCTGACCCACCTGCACCTGTTGTCACTGCCTCTGCAAGTCGACGTGGCAAAGCACCTGCCCCTGAATCTGTCATTCCTCTTCGTCGCAGCAGTAGATCCAATAAATATGATGGATTCAAAGTTCCACCTCTCTCGGACACCAAGACCAAGGTCTCCAAGGTAAAACCTAGGGTGATTCCCTCAGTGGCTTCCACCACTGCTGTTTCTGAGCCATCTGCAACCTCAGAGATACCACCACCCACGACGATACTAGTTATTCAGCACATTGGTACTGTCATGTGTGGAATTTCTACTGAAGATCTCACTGATGAGCAGCTCCAGGCATCTCCTGAAGATGGCCCACCCTTGGCCCAGGCTTAAGCCCTCTGTCTGTGGCTCATCCTTTTGGCGTTTATCTTCTCGTACTTTCATATTATCCTATATTTATCATGGTCCTTCATGTTAATTGGAATGTACTTTGTTGGAACGTCCGGGGTTTGAATTTTGAGGAAAAACAATTAGCACTTTCAAATGCAATCAACTCGTGTGGTTGTGCTGTTATCTGCTTGCAAGAGACCAAAAACCATCTTTTGATCACACTTTCATTAAGTCTTGTTGCCCTAAACGTTTTGATCAGTTTGATTTTGTGCCCTCCCGGGGGGCTTCGGGAGGACTGGCCACGATCTGGAACAGTGCCATTTTCACAGCCACCACCATAGCGCACGAAGACTTTGCCCTGGTTACACGTTTTCAGTCAACCCAATCGGCTCATTTTTGGACCCTGGTCAATGTATATGGACCATGTCAAGGGGTCAACCGAGTTAACTTCATTAATCGGCTCATGGCATTAAATACACCCTCTAATGAAGATTGGCTCTTGGTCGGCGATTTTAACTTCATTAGAAGCCCTGATAATAGAAACAAGCCTGGTGAGAGTTATAGTGACATGATTACTTTCAATGACTTTATTCGGTCACAAGCCTTAATTGAACTACCCATTAAAGGCCGCGAGTATACCTGGAGTAACATGCAACTTGATCCATTAGTCGAGCAGATTGATTGGTTCTTTACAAGCATTAATTGGACAAGCACTTACCCTCATACAATGGTTAAACCCCTCGGACGACCAGTATCTGACCACATCCCTTGTGTCATCAACATTGAAACTTCCATCCCTCGCTTCAAACTATTCAGGTTTGAATCTTTCTAGTTACAACATCCAAGCTTCATGCAAATAGTTCAAAATGCTTGGTCAAAAACTATGTCTTCCCAAAATATGGCAAAAGTGCTCTACAGAAAGTTCAAAACTCTAAGACATGACCTCAAATACTGGAGCAAAAGCATTTCAAAACTCTCCATTGCCATAGAAAATTCGAACTGGGCCTTATTGGAAATTGATGGGCTGGAAAACAAAAGAAAATTGTCCACACCTGAAGTAAATTTCAGAAAAATTCTCAAGGCCCACCTCATCAGACTGCTTAACTACCAAAAATTATATTGGAAGAAACGGTGCACCATTCGATGGGTGCAATTCGGAGACGAAAACTCCAAGTTTTTTCAGGCCATGGCATCCGAGTGGTACCGCCGAAATAATATTGCAACACTGTCCACAGATGATGGTATTTGCGTGGATAATCACACGGGGAAAGAAGCTTTACTGTTCCACTCCTTTAAACAGAGACTTGGCACTTCCTCTCATCATGATATGAAATTTGACCTTCAAAGAATTATCAAAAGGATTGAAGGTCTCGATGAGGTAACAGTCCCATTCTCCCAAGCTGAGATCGATCATGTTATTAAAACAATGCCTGCTGATCACGCACCTGGCCCGGATGGATTCAATGGAGCATTTCTTAAAGCTTGCTGGCCAATAATAAAAGAGGATTTCTATAAACTTTGCAACCAATTCTTTGACGGCAATCTTAATCTTGAAAGGATTAATGATGGGTTTATCACTCTGATCTCTAAAAACAATGCTCCCAGCACTGTGAACGATTTCAGGCCGATTACTCTTCTAAACTGCTGTCAAAAGTGATCACAAAAATATTGGCCAATCGATTGCAGAAAATCATTCTCAAAATTATTCACCACAACCAGTATGGATTTCTCAAAGGTCGTACCATACAAGACTGCCTTGCATGGGCTTTTGAATACATCTATCAATGTCAAAGCTCCAAGAAAGAAATTGTTCTTCTCAAACTTGATTTTGCTAAGGCATTTGATACAATAGACCATGAGGCAATGCTGGTCATCATGAAGAATATGGAATTTAATGACAAATGGCTCGGCTGGATACAATGCATCTTCTCATCAGGAAAATCTGCAGTCCTGCTCAACGGTGTACGTGGAAGGCAATTCCATTGCAAATGTGGAGTACGCCAAGTTGACCCCCTGTCTCCACTAATTTTCGTACTTGCGGCTGACCTTTTGCAAGTGGTGATCAATGATGTATTCTCACGAGGTGAGATCAGCTTACCTTTTCCTTGCAATAGCCAGAAAGACTATCCAGTGATACAATACGCGGATGATACTATTCTTGCTATGCCTGCTTGCTCTGCCCATGCCACAACCATCAAGAACATACTCTCTGACTATGCTACTTCAATTGGCTTGAAGATAAATTTCCACAAGTCTACCCTCATACCACTGAACTGTGACCCAGACACTACGACTACATTGGCAAATATCTTTGGTTGTGTCGTTGGCAAGCTACCATTCACCTATCTCGGGCTCCCAATGGGCACTACTAAACCAACCATTCTGGATCTCATGCCCCTTGTTTGTCGTGTGGAGAGAAGACTGTCTGCCACCCTTAATATGATTTCCTACAGAGGGAAACTCACACTTCTGAAGTCAGTCATAGCATCTTTAATAATTTTTGCCCTTTGCACTCTCAAACTCCCGGCTGGCATTATTGAGCCTATAGACAAAATCATAAGAAAATGCTTATGGACAAAGAAAACAGACCAAGGTGACAAGTGTAACTCTTTGGCTTCATGGGACATGATTTTCAAACCTAAAGAGTGTGCAGGGCTTGGCATCCTTAATCTTCAGGTGCAAAGTGATGCATTACTCCTCAAATTCCTCCACAAATTCTATAACCACTGGGACCTACCTTGGGTAGAGTTGATTTGGAACACATATTACACCAATAAAATCCCACATGCAACTGATCCGTGCGGTTCTTTGTGGTGGCGAGACGTCTCAAAACTCATGCCAGCATATAGAGGAATCACCAATGTGACTGTTCGCAATGGATCTTCGGCTTTATTCTGGAAGGATGTCTGGATTGGAGAGGTTTTGGCTGAGACCCACCCCAGAGCCTTCTCCTTCACACAACAGGAGGATATATCTGTGCGTGATTTCTTGTGCAGCACGTCCCTTAGTGAAACGTTCCATCTGCCACTCTCCACTCAAGCCCTTGAGGAGACACGAGACATACAGCAGAAAACCATGCATGTTGAACTCCTAAACCCCCTGACTAATGATGAATGGACATGTGTTTGGGGGACCAACTACTATTCAGCCAACAGGTTCTACACCTTCTACTTCAAGGATATCCATGCACACCGAGCATACAGATGGATCTGGAAATCTAAAGCAACAATGAAGATCAAAGTATTTGGCTGGTTTCTACTCTCGGATAGACTCAACACCCGAGACATGCTCAAAAGGAGACACTACAACATTGGCAATGACTTTGGATGCCTCCTATGCACAAATTGCAACAATGAGACAGTGGAGCATCTCTTCTTGGAATGCACCTTTAGCCTTGAATGCTGGGACAAACTTCAGATCATGGGCCATACAGCACCTACACGTCTAGATTGGGTGGAACAAGCTAAAATCTCTTGGAATAAACCACTGTTCATGGAAATCTTTGTGCTTGCTGCCTGGAGCATCTGGAAGGAACGCAATAATAAGCACTTCAGAGGAGTGCTCCCATCTCAAGCCTCCTGGCTTGCTACACTAAAGGAAGATCTTTTTCTCCTGACTTATAGAGTAGGAGATAAACATAAACCCTTTCTTTCATCCTTCCTTAACTCCCTGTAAAAAGTCAACCCCCTACCCTCATTCCCAAAGGGGATGATTTGTAAATGATCTCATGTAACATACTTGCTTTATTTTATTAAATTTGCAGTAGGAGGCTCTCCTACTGTTTCAGGTGTAAAAAAAAGAACAGAGTAACGTGTTAGGCAAGATGACATGATGTAGAGGGATAAACTCAAGCAATATGATATAACACCCATGTTTTTATCCTCGATGGCAACAATACAATACGTGCCTTGCTGCCCCTACTGTCACTGGGAAAGGACACCGCAAGATTGAACCCAAAGCTAAGCACTTCTCCCATTGCAAGAAACATCAATCTAGTAGGGCAAACCAAACTGATAATTCGAAGAGACTTGCAAAGATATCAAATCATGCATATAATAATTCAGAGAAGAATCAAATATTGTTCATAGATAACCTTGATCATAAAACTACTCACACATCATCGGAGAGGCTATGGTGTTGATGTAGAATCCCTCCGTTATCGAATCCCCCTCCGGCAGATCACCAAAAAAGGTCCCCATATGGGATCTCACGGGTATAGAAGGTTGCGGCGATGGAAAAGTGGTTTCGTGGCTCCCCTGGATGTTTTCCGGGTATAGGAGTATATATAGGTGAAAGAAGTAGGTCGATGGAGCTACGAGGGGCCGACGAGGGTGGGGGGCGCGCCGCCCTACCTCGTGGCCACCTCGTTGCTTCCTTGACCTCCACTCCAAGTCTCATGGATTGCGTTTGTTCCAAAAAAGATCCCCGCTTAGGTTTCATTCCGTTTGCATTCCGTTTGATATTCCTTTTCTATGACACACTAAAATAGGCAAAAAAACAACAATTTGCACTAAGCCTTTGGTTAATAGGTTAGTCCCAAAAATAATATAAAAGTGCATATTAAATCCCATTAAACATCCAAAATAGATAATATAATAGCATGGAACAATCAAAAATTATAGATACATTGGAGACGTATCAAGCATCCCCAAGCTTAATTCCTGCTTGTCCTCGAGTAGGTAAATGATAAAAACAGAATTTTTCATGTGGAATGCTAGCTAACATAATTTTCAATGTAATTTTTTTTATTGTGGCATGAATATTTAGATCCGAAAGATTCAAGACGAAATATTGACATAAAAACAATAATACTTCAAGCATACTAACCAAGCAATTATGTCTTCTCAAAATAACATGGCCAAAGAAAGCTATCCCTACAAAATCATAGAGTCTGGCTATGCTCTATCTTCATCAAACAAAATATTTAAATCATGCACAACCCCGATGACAAGACAAGCAATTGTTTCATACTTTTGATGTTCTCAAACTTTTTCAATCTTCACGCAATACATGAGCATGATCCATGGATATAGCACTATAGGTGGAATAGAATGGTGGTTGTGGAGAAGACAAAAGGGAGAAGATTGTCTCACATCAACTAGGCATATCAACGTGCTATGGAGATGCCCATCAATAGATATTAATGTGAGTGAGAAGGGATTGCCATGCAACGGATGCACTAGAGCTATAAGTATATGAAAGCTCAATAAAAGAAACTAAGTGGGTGTGCATCCAACTTGCTTGCTCACGTAGACCTAGGGCATTTTGAGGAAGCCCATCATTGCAATATACAAGCCAAGTTCTATAATGAAAAATTCCCACTAGTATATGAAAGTGACAACATAAGATACTCTCTATCATGAAGATGATGGTGCTACTTTGAAGCACAAGTGTGGAAAAAGGATAGTAGCATTGCCCCTTCTCTCTTTTTCTCTCATTTTTTTATTTGGGCCTTTTTATGGCCTATTTTTTATTTCTTTATTTTTTGTCCGGAGTCTCATCTTGACTTGTGGGGGAATCATAGTCTCCATCATCCTTTCCTCACTGGGACAATCCTCTAATAATGACGATCATCACACTTTTATTTACTTACAACTCAACAATTACAACTCGATACTTAGAACAAAAATATGACTCTATCTGAATGCCTCCGGCAGTGTACCGGGATGAGCAATGAATCAAGAGTGATTTGTATGAAAAATTATGAATGGTTATGAATGGTGGCTTTGCCACAAATATGATGTCAACTACATGATCATGCAAAGCAATATGGCAATGATGGAGCGTGTCATAATAAACGAAACGGTGGAAAGTTGCATGGAAATATATCTCGGAATGGCTATGGAAATGCCATAATAGGTAGGTATGGTGGCTGTTTTGAGGAAGGTAAATGGTGGGTTTATGGTACCGGCGGAAGTTGCGCGGTACTAGAGAGGCTAGCAATGGTGGAAGGGTGAGAGTGCGTATAATCCATGGACCCAACATTAGTCATAAAGAACTCACATACTTATTGCAAAAATCTATTAGTTATCGAAATGAAGTATTACGCGCATGCTTTTAGGGGGATAGATTGGTAGGAAAAGACCATCGCTCGTCCCCGACCGCCACTCATAAGGAAGACAATCAAAAAATAAATCATGCTCCGACTTCATCACATAACGGTTCACCATATGCTATTACAACTCAATAAGGCCCTCTATGGCCTCAAGCAGGTCCCTCGAGCATGGTATGATACCTTGAAGGAATTTCTCCTGAAGAAAGGTTTCAAACCCGGTTCACTTGACCCAACTCTCTTCACCAAAGCTTATGACGACGAATTATCCGTGTGACAAATATATGTTGATGATATCATCTTTGGCTGTACTGACCAACGTTACAGTGATGAATTTGCCAATATGATGAGTGAATAATATCAAATGTCTATGATGGGAGAACTGAAATTCTTCTTAGGTCTTCAGATTCATCAAGAATGAAACGACATCTTCATATCTTAGGAGAAATACCTCAAGGATGTATTGAGGAAATTCGGCATGCAAGATTGCGAAGGCGTCAAAATCCCTATGCCCACAAATGGCCATCTATCGACTGATGAAAATGCCATTGACTTCGATCAAAAGGTATACCGCTCCATGATTGGCTCTTTATTGTACTTATGTGCATCTTGGCCAGATATTATGCTTAGTGTTTGCATGTGTACCCGTTTTCAAGCGACACCAAAGGAATCACACCATAAGGCTGTGAAGCATATTCTTCTATATCTAGCTCACACTCCAACACTTGGATTATGGTAGGGCTCGGCTTTTGATCTCATTGGATATTCAGATTCTGACTATGCTGGTTATCGTGTGGACCGCAAGTCAACATCAGGCACATGCCATTTCCTTGGACGATCCTTGGTCTGTTGGTCTTCAAAGAAACCGAACTGTGTATCACTTTCTACTACTGAAGCTGAGTACATTGCTGCTGGATCGTGCTGTGCTCAATTGCTATGGATGAAGCAATCTCTCAAGGACTACAACATCAATGTGAAGAATGTGCCACTCTATTGTGACATTGAGAGTCCTATCAAGATTGCTCAAAACCCAGTTTAGCACTCGAAGACAAAGCACATTCAGATTCGTCATCATTTTCTTCGTGATCATGTGTTGAAGGGCGATATCTCCATCAAGCATGTGAAGACTGAAGAACAGCTAGCCGATATCTTCACAAAGCCCTTGGATGAGAAGATATTTAGCAAGTTGCGGTGTGAGCTAAATATCTTAGAATCTTCGAATGTCCTTTGAAAAGGAAACACATCCTAACACTTATGCTAGATTGATGACTTAGATGTGCAACACACGAAGTAACATTTTTCTTCAATCAATGAAGACTAACCCTCTAAGTGTGAAGAAATTAACAAAGAATTTGATTCTCAGAACCCTATGACAATTGTATGTGGCGTCTAAAATCAGCATTCTTATACGGTGGGTTACGCCACCAACAAAAGTTGAAAATCTTCAATTTAAGTTTTTCTTCAGTCTTGAAATTCCTCAGTTGATTTTTCAACCTTGCAATGTCTTCACTCTCTTCGTTGTTTTTCTTCATTGAATATGTATTATATATGAGTTTATGTCCTCTACAACATTCACTTATAGCTATTTCCTCAAGTTGCATTTTCTTGCTAAGTGAATGTGATCTGACCCTTCCCCCTCTATGCTATACTCAACCTAGTCTGTTCACAAATTCTTCATGTGCGTTCTATTTGAAACCCATTCAAAATCTTCACTGCGTCCTTGTTAGCTGAAGAATCTGTGAACGAAACTTTAAAATATTCTAATCTGAATTTTCGGGTGTTACCGCCTAAACCGTTCCACATCCCATGATAATACTTATCTATTCACCCACGATCTCCACCTCTCTGTACGTGGGTGACACATGTCACAAGGATGAGAAAGGCCAGGGGCACATTCGTCCATTTTCCTTGGGCGAGCAGTTTTTCATCATCGCTATAAATACCCCCTCCCTTCCTCAGTCAATTTTTTACTCTGCTAGGCCTCACTCCTTCGCTCAAGCTCTCAAAACCTAGCGTTGCCGCTACTTCCATCATCGCCGGTGAGAAGAGCTTCGCTGCCTCGACCTCATCATTGTCATACTCGTGCCGGCTATGGATTACTTCACTCCGCCGCCACCGTATATGTCTTCCTCAGCGAAGTTAGGGCGTGGAAGATCTGAATCAATGTGCTTCAAATCTACTATTCTCAGTTCGTCGTGTTCTTCATCAAGGGTAATTAAAAGCTACTTTTACTTATTGATTCCAGTGATTTCTTCAAAATCTTCTAAAGGTGTTTATTCTTCAACCTACACACTCTAAACACCTCACACAAACATCTGTTCTTGATCTGTTTCCCTAAGCCATGTTTTTCTTCAAGATTCCTCAATTGTCTGGATTTTCAGTCTATACAACTCTAGAGCATAAGACAAAGAACGCTTAGTGAAAATCCTCAAGACACATCTGGTCAAATTCCTCAAACTTGTTCTTTTGGCAAAAACTTCTGAGAACACATATGTCCTCTCCAAATTCTTCGCACCTATACTCTGTTCACAGGTACGCATGTCCGCTGCTTAATCACTAGGTTCTCATCAACTTAACTCCTTTGCAGCGTTCCTCAAAGAAAAATTGCATACTTGTTCAGAGAACTCAATTGTTCAAAATCCTCAGCTGAAGAATATGGCAGATGGCAAGAAACCTCATAAGGGATACAAGAGACTGGAAGTCAACACTACTTTTGAAATCCCTGAAGACATCTAGGCAGGATACTGCACACCCCCTGAGGAAACAAAGAATGAGTGCAAACTGCACATTCAGAAAATTGAGAGGAGATGGGCACAGGAATGGAGGGAGTACATGTATGTCATTCCAAAGTACATGAAGAAATTCGCTCTTCACCCTCCTTGCCCAAGACCTCCACTGGCACCTGGCCAAGAAGCTGATCCCACCAGCCTCAAGCGCGGTGAGGACTATCCTGATGAACGGGCAAGACGGAAAGCGAAGCTAGCCAAAATGGCTAAAGAAGCACTGAGGAAATTCAATGAAGACTCTACTGCCACTGCCACTGCCGAGGCCTCTGCAAGCCAGCCTAGAAAATCGATGCAAAAGAAGCCTGCCCACAAACCATCAAGTTCATCAGCAATGCCCTCACAGCCAAGCTCTTCAATGCCCTCACGGCCAATTGCTCAAGCTGCCCCAGTTCCTCAAGTTACAAAAACGTTAGCTCCTCCGGCAAAGTCCTCAGCACCTGCGCATCTTGCCTCGTGTCAAAGGACCAAAGGCATCTCAATTGCTTCAAGAGCCTCTGCAAGTTCTTCAGCTCCTCCGCAATCCTCAATTGGGCCCACTCTTCTGAAGACAAAGGCCACTGCTGGACGAGGCACTAGACCAAGTCCTCATAAGAAGCAGGTTGCCTTTCATGTACCGTCCAGTGATGACGAAGCCGATGATGAAGAACTTGCCGAAATCATCAGAGACGGACAACAAAGGGCTGCTAGAGCCAAAGGCACTAATGTGCCATTGATGCTGAATCCAAAGTTGATCCTCGATTTCATTGTCCTTTGGCACAAGGATCCGAACACTCCTATGCCTGACTTCAACCTCACTCCTGGCCAAAGTCACATGCTGACCGCCAGGAAGTTGAAGAAAGTGCAGTACAAGAAGGAGCTCTATCTGAAGAAAAACATTGTCAAGATGACAACTGATGACCTTGTGGCTATTCAATTTGAAAGAAAAAACCTCAGTGATGAATTTGACACATACCATGCTGATTAGCTAGGAGCCAAAGTCATATTCGTCAAGTTTGTCGG
The DNA here is from genome assembly GCF_056163025.1 of Triticum urartu. Taxonomy (NCBI): domain Eukaryota; kingdom Viridiplantae; phylum Streptophyta; class Magnoliopsida; order Poales; family Poaceae; genus Triticum; species Triticum urartu. The sequence goes on along the minus strand of NC_141878.1, from coordinate 239,527,499 downwards.
CGTCCTGGGAACGGGGGTCCCTAGACTTTCCTGCCTATGGCCCACGGCGTGGCTCCGTCATCGGCCCCATATGGCCCATCTTCACCAGCAAACACTCAAGACCCTCCCGAGGGGCCTAGCCTCGCGAGGCAGACGATGGAAGACCTCCTCTTGCTGCCTCACCAGGATGGTTCATGAGGGGCAGAGAGATCGAGGCAAGGGGCACCTCGCGAGGTTCCTGTGACGCAAGCCATGACGACCAAGCCCAGGAGGGTACCAGTGTGCAGTGTCCTCATTCCCTATTTGGTGCTAAAGAGGCAAGTGCAGGCGAGGAGTCCCTAGGCAGCAGGCAAAGGTTTCCATATCGGTGCAACGAGACCAAGACCAGCAGGACGGTAGGACGGAGTTCACCGTGGAGCCCAGGACGGCGTCTCCACCAGAGCCTTTGGCTGGCGAAGACCATCTTTTGTCAGGATAGCTTGTACTAGCTGTCCCCCTTCAAATTGACCGTTGTGGTATCCCTTCTCGCCTAATATTTGGGAAGAGGACCGGGGCCTCTATATATAGGACAAGCCGCCTTCCTAGAGGGGATCGTATCTTGGACCGGATCCATTCCACTAAGGCCACCACACTCACCAAGCACAAGAGCACCTCTCCTCAGAAGGCTGTTCTTCCCTCGTAACTGTTCATCCTCAGCCCAAGAGGCAAGCCACCACACCACACTGGAGTAGGGTATTACACCACATTGGTGGCCCGAACTAGTATAAATCTTGTGTCCCTTTGTTCTGCAAGTTCGACGTGCTAAGCCTTGAGATTGCGGTGAGGGCGTGAGCTAGAGGGAGGAGAGATCTTCGTGCGCACCCCAGTGTTCGAACCTTAAGGGTTTTGTCGGAACATGAAATCCTACATTTGGCGCACTAGGTAGGGGTGCGTTGAAGCTTTCCTTCCACTGATCCGTGTCCCACCGCTCCACTGCATCCATGTTAGACGCGCGTCGAGCCCGCGCCGAGCGCCGGGCCGCCCTCGCCGCCCGTGTCGCTCAGACAACCCCTGCCGGTGGGCCTCCCTGTCGTTCTCCATCTCCTGTTGCCAACGCCGCTACCGGCCCGACAGCAAATGAGCAGCAAGCGTCCTCATTGCACCCCTCAGTGCGGCGGGACGGCCGCACCGCCACCCTATTGCTGACTCCGGTTAGACCGCATCGCCGAGCTCCACAGCGCCACTGGGGGCTCTCCTGCACCATCCCTCTCACTACCTCACCCACCTCCAGCCGCGGGCGATGTAGCTCACGGAGCGCCTCCGCCGCTTCCGCATGAAGACGATGCCCTTGCGTCAAGACGCGCAGCTCATGGAGCACCACCGTCCCCTCCGCGTCAAGACGGTGTCCTCGCCCCAAGACGTGCGGTCCCGCGGCGTGATCCACCATGTCGTGTGTCCGCGCACAAAGAAGGAAGTTGCCAAGAGGTTCCCCGTCCGCAAGAAAACGCTCCAGCGCTCCTGGCGCCACAACAAGACGGTGTGCTGCCTGCGGCAGTGGTGGGCAGACATCAAGGGCACGCTCCGCTCCTGCCAAGGGCCCCGGTGGCCACCGCAGGCTGCCGCGCCTTTGCTCCCGAGCTTCACACCGTCGTTTGGCCATGCAAGTTCAAGACGGATCTGCCTCCGTTCTACGACGGCACCCCCGACCCCGCGGAGTTCCTGTAGCTCTACAAGTTGAGCATCAAGGCGGCCAACGGCGACGAAAAGGTCATGGCGAACTGGTTTCCCATGGCTATCAAGGATGGCGCCCGCTCATGGCTCATGAACCTGCCCGCGGGATCGATCTTGTCCTGGGGTGACATGCGCAACCGCTTCATCGCCAACTTCTAGGGTACTCGCGACCATCCTTTGGCCGTGGGTGACCTGTGCCGCATCAAGCAACAGCCGGGAGAGACCCTGCAGAAGTACATCTAGCGCTTCAATAGCGTCCGCCTCAAGATCCCCAAGGTGACGGACGAAGCCATCATCTCAGCGTTTATCGATGGCGTCCGCGACCTCAAGATGAAGGAGGAGCTCGCCATCTATGAGGAGCTATGCACGACCCTGGAGCTGTTCAACATAGAGACCTAGTGCGCAAGAGCTAAGGAAGAGCGTCTCTCCCTCCTCGAGCTCCCTGCTGCTGACCCGGAGGAGAAGAAGGACAAGGTCAAGGACGTGAAGCGCAAGGGAGTGGCCGTACTCGCGACAGAGCCAGACATGAAGCGCAGCCAGGACCACCCCGAGTCGTCCAAGGGCAACCGTCCGTTCTGCGCCTTCCACAACGTACACAGCCACAACACTAACAATTGTCAAGAGCTCAGGGCCATCCGAGATGAACGCTTCGTTCGATGCCCAAGCACAACGACCGGGGCTATGGCCAATTAGGAGGACGAGGTGGATAACGCTAGGATGACCGCGGCCCCCGCCAGGAGTGGCGCGACCAGCCTCTTGAGGTCCACTGGCAAGAGCAGCCTCGTGAGGGCGCCTGGCGCAGCCAACCTCATGAGGACCGTCCTCAGGGCAATACTTGCCTCCCTCCGCCGCCACCACCACCAAGAAGGAACGATGACCTCCATCAGGACGAGGGGGCTGGGGGCTTCCAGGAAGCGCGCTCCATCGCTTGAATCTTGGGTGGTGCTCAGGCCCCGGCTTCCCAGCGCATCTTCAAGCAGTTCTCTCGCGAGGTGAATGCAGCCCTCCCCAGGTTCGAGGTCACGCGCCCGCTCAGGTGGTCCAAGTACGCCACCACCTTCAGCTCAGCGAACCAGCCGGTGTCCTCCCGATGCTCTGTTTACCTACCATTAGCAATGTCCAAGTCACCAAGATTCTCATCGACGGTGGCGTGGGGCTCAGTGTCCTGTCCGTTGAGACGTTCGACAGCCTCCAAGTGCCATACGATCAACTTCAGCCCACCAAGCCTTTCTCGGGAGTGACCGACGGCTCCACCACCCCGATAGGGCAAGTTCGTCTCCTTGTCACCTTCGGTCAGCGCGACAACTACCACACCAACCTCGTCGACTTCGACGTTGCTCACATCCGTCTGTTGTACAATGCCATCCCTGGGTATCCGGCCTTGGCCAAGTTCATGGCAGTGACCCACCATGGTTACAACATCCTCAAGATGCCAGGAAGTGGAGGAATCGTCACAGTCCCCTACGAAGAAAGAGACGCGGTGTGCTCCCTAGAGCGCTCCTTCCAAGCCGCGGCAATCAAAGACCCTGACAGCAAGGGTGCGTACCCTCCTGAGGCCACCCCCAAGAAGAAGAAGCAACTACACCGCACAGGGCCTCAGGGAAGCGGCGCCTCTAGCGGTGGCACCTTAGGATCGTGGGCGCCTCCCTCCCTCGCATAGGAAGGCGTGACTGGCGCCCTCCTGGGCTAGGGCTCGGGGGCTCTCTTCTAGAGGGCCTCAGACCTAGCCAACGTCACGAGGGAGGTGTTCGGGCACCACGTGGAGGCGTGCTTCGCGACACGTTTCCCTCAGGAGGGCACCAGGTGAGGAGCGGCCGACGCTCAGGAGTTCATCGTCAAGACCACCCAAGAGCTTCAGGAAGCAAGGGCAATACACGGCGACCGCCGCCCACCTGGTGCAGCTCCCCATCCAGGCGAGGGTGGCGAGTTGTGCGTTTGCATCGACATCCCAGGGCTCAACAGGGCTGCATCTCAGGAGCGCTTATGGCCTTCGTGCGCTGGCTGGTGCGAGGGCCCACCTCACAGCTATGTTTGCGTGCCATTTGGCCTGCCGAGCATGGCGGCCGCCTTCCAGCGTAGCCTACGGAGCATCCTGGCAACCCAGGAGGCCAAGCATCACGTGGTCTTACCGAAGATGGAGACGGTCCTTAGGGAGCCACCTGAGCTCCCAGAGCCTCCCCAGGCTCAGGGTCTCGGCGGCTCGTGAGGAGCAACTTCTTCAGTGCGCCCTTTCAGCTACCCCAACGCTCCTTCGACAACAAAACCAGATGATATTTTCCAAGTTCAGTCAACTAGGAGCGCCCCCCGGGCTGCATTATTCCCAGGTCGTGTGGGCCTGTCCCTGCGGCATGTATCCTTTTTACGTCTTTAGCTTACTTTACTAGGGGCACCCCTCGGTCGGCATCATCCTCGGGCCGCTCGGGTCCGTCCTAGCGGCATGTATCGTTCTCGCATCTATTTAAGATATCCGGTTCCCATGCATGAGTTATTTATAGTCATCACCTGCTTGATTGCCTCCCACCATGGGAGCCACGCGTCGATCGTTTTTCTTTAGGATCCTTCGCATGAGAGGACTAGGCACGACGCCTATGCTCGGGTTCGTCCCTGCAGCGTCGATAAACCCAACGGCTGAGCTTTGTCTGGCAGGCCGGCCCCGTTTATGTCACCACCTGGGGTCGTTGGTGCTTGGTCTTCTCATGCGATAGCCTCGGGAGATATGCTCGACTCAGGTTGCCTAACCATCTCGCAGGACCACCATAGCCATCAAGAGCCAAGAACAAGCGCAACCCGCCTTGAGGTAGGGCCTCGTGAGTCTCGTGCTGGCTCACGAGTGCCCAGACACACCTCGTCTAGCCCTACCGTGCAAGCCACGTGTCAGGGCGGGGCTGTACACGCCCCGGGGGCTCCACTCAGAGGAAGCCCTCACCCACGCACAAGTGGAAGCACCATGCTTCGCGCTGGCAGTCGACACTGCCGAGGAGCGGCTATGCCTGTGAAAGTGTGGAAGCGCTATGCTCCGCACTGGTGATAAAAAACTGAGGGCGGCCTCATGGTCGTATCAACCTCAAGGAGCCTCCGAGCTCAGTGTCTGGCCTCATCGCAACACCTTCCATCAGAAGAGTCGCGCGAGGGGGCTGGGCATGGGGGCTGCGCTCGGGTCATGCCCGAGTGTACGCCACCCTGCCAGGTCCCTTAGACCTGGTTGTCGCACGCCCTCCCAAGTGAGCTGTGACATTTTTCTCCTCCCCCATATTTCAGGAAGAGCACTCACCGGACTATATCAAGAGACCTCGCCGGACACATGTCCATCAATCCGACCCAGGACCCTGCCTCTAGGGCTAGATTCAATACGGGTGTCGGATTTCGAGTTGTGGAAAAACCCTCGAGGTTCTAACACTTGGGTGCGCACGAAGATCTCTCCCTTCCCTAGCTCACCCACTCCCCACGATCCCAACGCTTAGCACATCGAACTCAAAGAACAAAGGACACAGGGTTTATACTGGTTCGGGCCACCGATGTGGTGTAATACCCTACTCCAGTGTGGTGTGGTGGATTGCCTTGTAGGACGAGGATGAACAAGTACAAGGGAAGAACAGCCTCCTGAGGAGAGGTGTTGTTGAGCTCGGTGAGCTTGTGTGGTTGAGGATGATCTGGATGATCCGTCCCTGCCTATGGTGGTGTCTAGTCCTATTTATAGAGGCCTTGGTCCTCTTCCCAATTATCAGGCAGCAAGGGATCCCACAACGGCCAATTTGACGAAAGGTGGTCTTCGCCCGCCAAAGGCTCTGGTGGTGATGCCATCATGGGCTCCGCGATGACCTCCATCCTGCCGTCCTGCTGGTCTTGGTCTTGTTGCACCAATGTGGAAACCTTTGCCTGATGCCTCGGGACTCCCCGCCTGCGCCTACTCCTTTAGCACCAAAGAGGCAACTGGTGCTCTGCGCCTGCCTGGCACCCGCCTGGTCTTGGTCGTCTTGGTTCACGTCACGAAAACCTCACGAGGTGCCCCTCACCTTGATCTCTCCGCTTCTCGCGAGCCAGCCTAGGGAGGCTTCCCCTGAGGAGGTCTTGTGTTGTCCGCCTTGTGAGGGTCTTGAGTGTTTGCTGGTGAAGATGGGTCGTACCAGGCTGCTAGAGGAGCCGCGCCGTGGGCCGCAGGCAGGCAAGTCTGGGGACCCCCATTCCCAGGACGCTGACAGTAGCCACCGGGCCCGAGGTGCTCTCGGACTTGGCTTTGAGGCAAAGCCAAGGGGCAAGTGCAGAGCGCCATGGGCCCCAACAGCCTGCAGCCTCGGTTGACGCATGGCGACTGATGGGACGTGGGCATCTCTGCTTCCCCATGCCGCCTCGGCAACTGCCCGATTTGACGAGTCCCTGATGCATGCAGAGAAAACCATCATTACCTATGATCGTGGAGGTCGCCGGTAGGCCATCTCCTGCTATAAATGAGGAGGGGGCAGAGCCCCCTTTTCCCATCTCTTCCTATTCCGTTCGCTTCTTCTTCCTTGCTTCATTGGTAGCAGCGACACCAATGGCGCTGGTGAAGAGCTTCTCAGTCACAGAGAAGGGGAAGGCCCGCCAGGAGGGGCCCGGCTCACCGCCGCCCAAGAGGGACCGCGGTCGCCCACGTAAGCACGTCGCGACCCCCGCCGTGGCCCCTTGTGGCCGTGGCGGCGCCTCCTCGTGTGGTGGGAGCCGCCCGGGTCGAGGCAGCCCCGTCGATGAAGTGAGGCGCGCCATGGTTGCGCGGCCTCCCCGGCCACACTTCCATTCGGCAGAGGTGCTGCCAGAGTTTGTCGTGTGGTCGGAGAACCCGACCCACACCTGGCTTCAGCTCCCGGGCTTCTTCGCTGGCGAATTGCCGGCCACAGGTCCAAGCGGTCTCTAGCTGCAGGGGGACGGCTGCTGCAACAAGGCTTCGTGGGTCGCGGTGAAGGTCTCCACCATGGGCAATGTAGTCCTAGCCCGCGGCTGGCAGACGTTTGCCCGCGCGCGCGGCCTGGGCAGGCAGTGTACCCTCCACTTCAAGTACGACGGCAACGCGACCCTCTACGTGCGGGTATTCAGGAAAGATGGTCGCCGCGTCCGGTGTTGCCCCGAGGACAACGACGGCGGCGAGTGCTCAGCCTTGGAGACAGTCGTGACAATGGTGAAGGTGGACTTGCCCTCGGCGCTGGCCGCGGCTCGTCCAGCTACGACGACTCTTCCTCCGGCGACAGCTCCAGTAGCGGCGGCTATGACCAGCCGCCACGCCGCCATGCCCGCTTCAAAGGCAGTAGCGGGTCGTCTCGTCACCGCACCCCAGTGAAGCATGAGAGGGGTCTGGTTGAGTCCAGGAGGACGCCAAGGACCTTCCCTCACGAACCGCTGCGGGGAACTGTGACGCTTTTGCTTTTTTCTTTCCTTTCTTCCTGCATTCAAAAAAGAAACAAGTATGGGGCCCTGCAAGGGCGTGCAAAAAACCGTGATTTCCAAGTCTCTATGTTATGTTTATTGTTCCTGTGTCGTGTTGCAGCATCAGTGTTTTATGTAGGCGAGTAGAGATAACTTAGCTCGACGTGTCTGAAGTAGTATCCTCCTCGTGAGGCGCGCATCTCCCAGCACCTGGTGAGACCTCCTTGCCGTAGGCTTGGGATGAGTCGAGGAACTGCAAAAAGTTGTTAAGAAACTCTTATTCTTCCAAGCCCAGGGCCCGAGGAGTGGGCGGCCATGACCCAATGCTCTGCATCGCGATACCCGAGGGGCACAGACTTAAGAGAGGGAGGTGCGCCAGCTTGCGAGCTCGAGCGAGGGTGCCTCGCGAAGACCAGGGAAAATGCTCACAAGTGCACCCGTCCAACCCCCTCGTGAGGCATGTGAGGGAGAGTATGGGCCAAAACAAAGAACCGAGGGAAGAAATAGAGGAAAAATGCGATTGAACCAAGATGACAAGGAACACCATAAAGCGAATTTCCATTAAAGAGGGGCAAACCAACTACGGAAAGCAATTGAAAAGCCGCGTCCGGCACCTAGTCTAGTCTTCTCACCAGCGCGGAGCTAAGTGCTGCCACTAGGAGGTGGGAGGGAGCCCCCGAGGCCCGAGGGCAGCACTCCTGAGACTCCGGGGCGTCTACAGCCCCACTCATTATTACATGAGAGTGTCACGAGTGAAGACCTTCACAGGCACGGGGCCTTGCTTCACAGGCGCTGGGCCTTGCTTCATGGGTAGAGCTTCCGAAGGTGCTGGATGTTCCAGGCGTTCTGGCTGGGGACCCTGTCCTGCGTCTCCAGGCACACGACGCCAGGCCTGGAGACGTGGGCGAGCCTAAATGGGCCCTCCCACATGGGCGAGAGCTTATGCAGCCCTTCCCTGGAGGGCACCCGCCTTAGGATGAGGTCTCCCACCTCGAGCATCCTGGAGCGGACGCTGTGGCAGTGATACCGCCGCAGCGCCTACTGGTATCTTGCCGCTCGAAGCGTATCTTCGTGGAGGTGTTCCTCCCCCAGCACAAGGTCCATCCCCTGCATGGCGTCCTTCTGCGTCTCATCAAACGCCAGGACCCGCATGGAGCGATGTTTGACCTCGTGAGGGAGAACCACTTCTGCTCTATAGACAAGGAAGAACAGGGTCTCGCCTGTTGGCTTGGTGGCGGTGGTGCGGATGGACCACAGCACAGACTGGAGCTCGTCGTGCCGTCCCTGCCGCAGGCCTCGAGCTTCTTCTTGAAGGTCCTGGTATTGAGGCCTCTCTGGACTTCCATGTTGGCGTGTTCGGCTTGGCCATTGCTCCTGGGGTGTGCCACCGAAGCGTATCAGATCTGTGTTCCAAGGTTAGCACAATATGTCTTGAAGAGATTGCTAGTGAACTGCGAATCATTGTGAGTGATGATGCGGCTAGGGACCCTGAACCGGCTCACAAGACCCTTGATGAACTCGACCACCAATCCGGCCGGGATGGTGCAGACAGCTTCTAACTCCACCAATTTGGTGAACCGGCTCGAGGGAACAGACCTAGGATGTCCAGCCCCAAGACTGCGAATGGCCATGAGAGCGGGATGGTTTGGAGGCCCTGAGCTGGCTGATGGATCTTCTTGGCGTGGAATTGGCAGGCCACGCAGGACTTCACCAGCTCGGTCGCGTCGTTGAGTGCCGTAGGCCAGTAGAACCCGCTACGTAACGCCTTGTCGACGAGGGTTCGTGATGACGAGTGGCACCCGCAGTCTCTGCCGTGTATGTCAGCTAGCAACTCGTTCCCCTGTTCCCTAGAGATGCATCACAAGGAAATGTTATTTCGCCGCTTCCTTTATAGCTCACCGTCCTGGATGTAGTATGCCGTAGCCTGTCAAACCACGCGCTCCGCGTCCTCCTCTTTCCCCGGCGACATCCCTTGCGTCATGTATTCCTTGAACTCCTTGGTCCAGCACCCCTCATGAGGCTGGAGCGCCAGGAGTAGGCACGCTCCCGAGGTCGGGCCGCAGGCCGGGGCTCCCGAGGTAGGTGGTTGAGGGAGTTCCTCCCGAGGCTACGCCGGCCCTAAAAGCGGAGGTGCTGCCAAAGGCTTGAAGAGCTGCTCCTCGAAGACGCCAGGCTCTTCGGGTTGGTGCCTGGATGCCTTTTTGGCGGTGTCGTCGGCCTCCTTGTTGGTGCCACGGGGCACATGCTGCAACTCTAGGCCCAAGAACTGCTTTTCCATTTTGCCTACCTCCACGAGGTTTGCCTCCATGTGCTCGTCCCTTGGCTCGTATACGTAACACCCCGTATGTAATTTACCTTATCTGTACTCCAACTCTTGCCGTTTTCGGCCTAAGTTATTTTATTTTCCTCAGTGTCGGGTTTTTGTCTCCATGTGTTGTTGCCTTTGTCATGCATCTCATATCATGTCATCATGTGCATTGCATTTGCATACGTGTTCGTCTCATGCATCCGAGCATTTTCCCCGTTGTCCGTTTTGCATTCCGGCGCTCCTATCTCCTCCGGTGCCCCTTTGTACCTCTTTTCGTGTGTGGGGGTTAAACATTTCTGGATTGGACCGAGACTTTCCAAGCAGCCTAGGTTTACTACCGGTAGACCTCCTGTCAAGTTTCGTACCATTTGGACTTCGTTAGATACTCCAACAGTTAACCGAGGGACCGAAAAGGCCTCGTTTGTGTTGCAGCCCAACACCCTTCCAATTTGGCCCAAAACCCTCTGCATCATCTAGAGCGATCGATCATGATCGCGTGGCCGAAAACCGCACCTCATTTGGAGTCTCCTAGCTCCTCCTACCTCTGTTTATAGCCCCTCCTCCAAAAATCCCGGGTCTCTTTCTCCCCTAACCCTAAAAACTCCACCCGCCGCCGCCGGACAAAAATCCGATCAGCGGACGTGTCTGCTCGCTCCGCCAGACCAATCCGCCGTCACCACGTGTTTCTGGGCCGGTCCCCAGTTCGCCGCCGACCCCGCGGTCCCGCGAGGCCCGTGAGGGGCCCTCCCGGCCCAGATCCGCTCCGCCGCCGCCCGCCTTCATCTTCCCCGCGCCCGACGCCGACTCCGCCCGCACGCTGCCGCCTGCAACCCTCGCCGCTGTTCCCCGCCTCCGGCCGGTCATCGCGCACCACCCCTCACCGTCCCTCGCCGCAGCCGCACCGCTCCATCACCGCCTCGCCTCGGCGTCCGCACCCAGAGGCCGCCCGCGCCTCCCTGTCGCCTCGTCCAGCCTCCGCCTCCCATGCGCCGGTGAGCGCCGCCAAGTCCGGCCGCCGGTGACCCCAAGCTCCAGCGATGACGAACTCCGGCGACCCCGAGCTCCTACAGTGTTGAGTCCAGATCCAGATCCAAAAACGCTAGCGGTTGACTTTTTCATCCTCGAACCTTATTTTTTTGCAAACTTTGGCATGCTATAACTCTACATCCGCAGCTCCGATTTGTGCGTGTAGCATATCAAAATGTTCGTCTCGACGAGTACACCATTTCATCTCACTGTGTAATTGTTATTAGAGATCATCTTGATGCCCGAAATGCTGTTGGAAGAGAGCTATGTGATGAATTTGGCAGATCTGTTTCAGCAAATAGCTATTTGTCATTTTTGCCATGATTAATGTGTGCATGCTATGATCATGAGCTCTACATGAGTTTTGTTATATGCCATGCCATCTTTACAGAGGTGCTTGACATGTATTTTTGTGATATTTTTTGTGACTAGCACAAGCTTGCAAAGTAGCGTAATCGGTAATGCTGATTTGAGGGACTTAGAATTTCACTAAGTCCTTGTTCTGTTTTTCTCGTTATGCCATATGTTCATGTTGTTTCCTAGTGATCCGTGCCTCTTTTGAGGATGATCAGTAAGGATGTTTTGTTAACATTGTGGTGCTCTATCCATCGATGTCTTTGTTTGCATTTATGGATCAACCTAGCTTGAGTCAATCGAGCTCTATTTTTGCTATAAAGTGAATCCTGGCAGATTGTTGACATGTTTAGCGATTTTGCCGGGGATGTTGCTATTGATTTGTGCATGCTATGTTGTTGTTATTGCCATGTATAGCTCTTATACCATGTATTCTTCATGGGTGTATGCTTAGTTTGTCATTCCATGCTCTGTAGTGAGTGCATCGAGCTCGTAAACATGCCTACTCGTTAACTGATTTGCATGCTCCAGTTTTTCATGTTCACATGCTTGGAATTCTATTTTCTGTTCCCTTTTGGCTCAAGGTCACTAAGGGACTTTTGTTAAGTGCTTTGAGTATCTTCATGCCATTCCTTGCTTTGCCATGTTAAGTTCCTCTAGCATGTAGTTTTCTTGCTCTAAAGTGTGCTTCCTGATGTTAAATTCTAGACTTGTGTTAATTTCACTAAGTCTGAAACCTGTTATCATTTGCACTTTTGCCATGCTTGTTTGAACCTGTTAATGGATGAATTAGCCGTAGCTCAATGTTCATCTTTTGTCAAGCATCATGAGTGGATCCCTGCCATGTATTTTGTTCTCATGTTTGAGTGCTGTAGCATATTTATCTTGATGCATTGAGTAGGTCACTTGCTGATTATCGCAGACCGGTGCCATATTTGTTTTGCTTGCCATTTCCAAACCGTGCATCCGATTCCGGTGATATTTATATCGATTTCAACCGAAATCACCTAATCTTTCCAGTGGCACTCTTGGATTTCCATGTTGAGGCCAGGTTCTATCGTTCCTTGTCAAATCTTGCATATGCATCACATACCGCATCCCGCATAGCATACCATGTTTGCATCATGTTGTTTGAGCATTGCACGTGGTTGATTGTGTTCCGTTTGCTTGTTGTTCTTGTTTGGGTAGAGCCGGGAGATGAGTTTGCGAACGAGGAGCCCGTTGAGTTCGCTTTCGAGGATCAAGTCAACTCTGACAACTTTGCAGGCAAGATGACCATACCCTCGAGATCACTTCTATCTTTGCTTGCTAGATGCTCGCTCTTTTGCTATGTCTATGCTACGATACCTACCACTTCCTTATCATGCCTCCCAAATTGCCATGTCAAACCTCTAACCACCATGTCCTAGCAAACTGTTGATTGGCTATGTTACCGCTTTGCTCAACCCCTCTTATAGCGTTGCTAGTTACAGGTGAAGATTGGAGATCATTCCTTGTTGGAACATTGTTTATTGTTGGGATATCACTATATTATCTTGTTTATCTTAATGCATCTATATACTTGGTAAAGGGTGGAAGGCTCGGCCTTATTCCTAGTGTTTTGTTCCACTCTTGCCGCCCTATTTTCTGTCATATCGGTGTTATGTTCCCGGATTTTGCGTTCCTTACGCGGTTGGGTTATAATGGGAACCCCTTGACAGTTCGCCTTGAATAAAACACTTCCAGCAATGCCCTACCTTGGTTTTACCATTTGCCACCTAGCCTCTTTTTCCCTTGGGTTTCCGGAGCCCGAGGGTCATCTTTATTTAAACCCCCCGGGCCAGTGCTCCTCTGAGTGTTGGTCCAAACAGAGCCACTTGCAGCACCACCTCGGGGAAACTTGAGGGTTGGTTTTAGTTGTAAGTAGTGTTCATCTGAGTGTGCCATGAGAACGAGATATGTGCAGCTCCTATCGGGATTTGTCGGCACATTCGGGCAGTGTTGCTGGACTTGTTTTACCATTTTCGAGGATGTCTTGTAACCGGGATACCGAGTCTGATCGGAATGTCTCAGGAGAAGGAATATCCTTTCTTGACCGTGAGAGCTTGTGATGGGCTAAGTTGGGACTCCCCTGCAGGGATTTGAACTTTCGAAAGCCGTGCCCGCCGTTATGGGCAGATGAGAATTTTTTAATGTCCGGTTGTAGATAACTTGAAACTTAACTTAATTAAAATGAATCAACCGTGTGTGTTACCGTGATGGTCTCTTCTCGGCGGAGTCCGGGAAGTGAACACGGTGTTGGGTTAATGCTTGACGTAGGTTGTTCTAGGATCACTTCTTGATCATAGTTGTTCGACCATGCATTTGCCTTCTCTTCTCGCTCTCTTTTGCGAACAGGTTAGCCACCATATATGCTAGTCGCTTGCTGCAGCTCCACATCATACCTTTTCCTTACTTATAAGCTTAAATAGTTTTGATCGCGAGGGTGTGAGATTGCTAAGTCCCCGTGACTCACAGATTACTTCCAAGCCAGATGCAGGGACCGATGATACCGCTCCAGACGATGTGCTTGAGCTCAAGTGGGAGTTCCATGAAGACTCTCGTCGTTTCTATGTGTCTTTCCTAGATGATCAGTAGTGGTGCCCAGTTGGGGCAATCGGGGACTTTGTCGCATGTGGGGGTTGATCTTTATTTTGGTACCATAGTCGGACCATGAGTGTATTGGATGATTGTAATCTTATTCATGTATTTGTGTGACGTGGCAAGTGTAAGCTAACTATGTACCTTTTCCCCTATTATCTATTTACATGGGTTGTTGTGAAGATTACCTTACTTGCGACATTGTTTTCAATGCGGTTATGCCTCTAAGTCGTGCTTCGACACATAGGAGATATAGCCGCATCGAGGGCGTTACAGTATACCTTGTTGGAGAAGTTGACGAGGAGATGTGAGTCACCCCTGATGTTGAGGCTTTACAACCCCAGGGCCACCGCAGCCTTAAGGCCAGCGATGAGGCCTTCGTACTCCGCGATGTTATTGGAGACCTTCTCGCCTTGCTGGAAGCAGAGCTACACATGGTAGTAGAGGTTGTCCTGAGTGGGTGAGCTGAGCACTGCTCCAGATCCCGCGCCGTGGCGTGAGAACGCAACATCAAAATACATGACCCGGCCATCCGGTGCTTCACTTCCTGGCGAGAGGGATCGGTCCTCACCTGCTTCAAGCCCTGGGGTGTCGGTCCATTCTACCATGAAGTCGGCGAGCGCGGCTCCCTTTATGAACCTGGTTGTGCTGAACTCTAGCTAGAATTCTTGCAGCTTGATGTTCCATTCAGTGACTCTTCCAGCAGTGTTGGGGCTCCTGAGTACCCTCTCCAGCGGGTAGGCCGAGACGACCTTGATTGGGTGACCTTGGAAGTAGTGATGCAGCACCGTGCTGACGATGTACACTGGGTGCTCGATGAGGGTGGGAGCATCAACGGAGCCTGCGTCTACCGGAGGTTGGGGCGTCTCTTGAGGTGACGGGACCCAAGGAGCCTGGTCGCCCACTGGGGCCTCTGCAGGCCTGCAAACGCCGCCTTGCTGGGTCTGATCACTCGTTGGTGTTGCTGCAGCCTTTGCGGTGCCCTCTAGGTCCCATGTCGCCCCAGCCGGAGGTGCGGAACAGCGCGGCGGACCCTTGGCCTCACGCTCTTCCGGAACTGCCACTAGAGCTGCGCTAGCGGAGTAGGGAGTGGCGGCAAGGTAAAGCACCAGGGGCTCAAGAGGGAGAGGCGCCACCATCATCGGAGGGTTGGTCAGGTATCTCTTGAGGTTTTGAAACACTTGGTCGTCCTCAGGGGTCCACTCGAATGGGCTCTTCTTCTTCATCAGCTTGAAGAATGGCTGGGCGCGCTCTCCCAGCTTGGAGATGAAGCGCCACAGCAAGGTCACGCAGCCCGCAAGCTTCTGCATCTCCTTGAGAGTTTGTGGTGGGCTCATGTCTTCTATCACCTTGACCTTCTCCGGGTTAGCCTCAATCCCCCTTTGGGACACAAGGAAGCCTAGCAGCTTGCCGGAGGAGACACTGAACATGCACTTCTCTGGGTTGAGCCGCAAGTCCACTTGGCGCAGGCTCACGAAGGTCCCCTATAGGTCCTAAATCAAAGTTCTCGCCTCCCGAGATTTTACCATGATGTCATCAACGTAGGCTTCAGCGTTCCTCCCGAGCTGTTGACCCAGGGCGATGTGCATCAGCCGTTGGATGGTCGCCTGCGTTGCGCAGCCCGAATGACACGCAAGTGTAGCAGTACACCCCACACGGGGCAGGATGGCCATCTTCTCCACATCCTCTACGGCCATCTTGATCTGGTGATAGCCTGAGAACGCGTCTAGGAAGCACGACAGGTCGCACTCAGTGGTGAAATCAACAATCTGGTCGATGCGTGGAAGCAGGAACAGGTCTTGGGGACAAGCCTTGTTGAGGTTGGTGAAGTCGACACACATGCGCTCCTTACCACCTTTCTTCGGTACGACGATGGGGTTCGCGAGCCACTCAGGGTACCGAACCTCGTGAATGACACCTGCTGCCTCCAGCTTGCGGGTTTCCTGGATGATGAAGGACTGCTTCTCCGTGGACTGTCGTCACGCCTTCTGCTTCACAGGGCGCACATTGGGGCACACCCTCAAATTATACTCGATCATCCCCCTCGGGACCCCTACCAGCTTCTTGGCTTCCCAGGCGAATACATCCTTGTTCGCACGTAGGAACCTCACCAACGCCTCCTCCTGGTCTGGGTCGAGGTTGGCGCCTATGCTGAAGGTGGCTCTTGAGGACACATCTTCCTTGACCGGCACCTACTTAGTTTTGGCCCGATCTTGAGTGAAGAACTGCTTCTTCTTTGCCGGTGTGGCCTCCTTGGCTCTAGGGGTAGCCTCGTCGGCCAGTCGCGCCACCGTGGCGGTTTTGAGGGCAAGCTTGATGGCCGCCAGAGCCTCCTTGGTGTCTCCAACTACGGTGAGGACGTCCTTGCTCCTGAGCATCTTCATGAGGTTGTAGGCTGGATGGGTTGCCGCCATAAACTGAGCCAGAGCCGGGTACCCGAGGATGGTCTTGTATGGGGGGCCAATGCGGGCGATTTCGAAGTCGATCAGCTCGGTGCTGTAGTTGTCACGAATGCCGAAGGTCACAGGAGAAGGGCTTGCTGGGGCGGAGCCGTTCGAGTGGTACGTGAAGAAGGGTAAAAATCTCCACAAAGAGCAAGTTGAGGTCGGCGCCGCCGTCAATGAGGGTTTTGGTGATAGCTACGTTGCAGATGGTGGGCATGCAAAGCATTGGGAGCATGCCCGAGCCAACGGTGGTGACGGGGTGATCCCCCGAGTCGAAGGTGAGATCGGCTTTGGGCGCCGCCCAACCCGCGGGAGCTCCTTGCTACCCAGGAGTGGCGTCGATCTGGCGAAAGAACTGCTTGGTGTGACAGTCTGAGGGCGTTGCCTGCGAGCCGCCGGGGAGGGCTGCGACAGTGAGGGGCGCCGGTGCCATGAAGCGCGCGACGAAGAGGCCGCGCAGCTCCTCCCAAGATGCCACTAAGGATCCTAGGAGGGTGAGCAGCCAGGCACGTTTTGCACCAGCGAGGGCCATGGGAAGCCAGTTGGCCATGACCTTGTCGTCGCCCCTAGCCTTCAGGACGACCTCTTCATATGCGACCAGGAAGGTCGTCGGGTCCGCCGTGCCGTCGTAAAGCGGCGGCATCTCCGGCTTGAACTTGGGCGGCCATTGCACCCGTCGCAAGGCGGGGGCAAAGGCTCTAAGCCTCATGGCGCCATCGTCGGTGTCCGTCATCCCAGCAGGAGGAGCAACGCCAGCCATGGGGACAGGCGCAGAGATGGTGGAGCGTGGGTCGATGAAAGGAAAGCTTCAGCACACCCCTACCTGGCGCACCACATGTCGGATTTCGTGTTCCGGCAAAACCCTCGAGGTTCGAACATTGGGGTGCGCATGAAGATCTCTCCCTTCCCTAGCTCACCCACTCCCAATGATCCCAAGGCTCAGCACGTTGAACTTGAAGAACAAAGGACACAGGGTTTATAGTGGTTCGGGCCACCGATTTTGTGTGATACCCTACTCCAGTGTGGTGTGGTGGATTGCCTTGTATGTTGAGGATGAACAAGTACAAGGGAAGAATAGCCTCCTGAGGAGAGGTGTTCTTGAGCTCGGTGAGCTTGTGTGGTTGGGGATGATCTGGATGATCCGTCTGTCGGTGTCAAAACCGGCGGATCTCGGGTAGGGGGTCCCGAACTGTGCGTCTAAGGCGGATGGTAACAGGAGGCGGGGGACAAGATGTTTACCCAGGTTTGGGACCTCTTGATGGAGGTAATACCCTACTTACTACTTGATTGTTCTTGATGATATGAGTATTACAATAGTTGATCTACCATGAGATCATAGAGGCTAACCCTAGAAACTAGCCTATGGTATGATTGTATGTTGTCCTACGGACTAACCCCTCCGGTTTTTATAGACACCGGAGGGGGTAGGGTTACACAAAGTCGGTTACAAGGGAGGAGATCTACATATCCGTATTGGCTAGCTTGCCTTCCACGCCAAGGAGAGTCCCATCTGGACACGGGACGAAGTCTTCAATCTTGTATATTCATAGTCCAACAGTCCGGCCAATGGATATAGTCCGGCTGTCTGGAGACCCCCCTAAACCAGGACTCCCTAAGTAGCCCCTGAACCAGGCTTCAATGATGTTGAGTCCGGCACGCAGTATTGTCTTCGGTATTGCAAGGCGGGTTCCTCCTCCGAATACTCCATAGAAGATTTTGGACCCAAGGATAGTGTCTGGTTCTGCAAAACAGGTTCCACATACCACTGTACAGAGACTGATATTTCCACAAATCTAATCTGCTGACACGTTTTGACAGCATGACATCATGCCATGGCCCGGTCATTATTCGAACCGTTTTTCTCAACCAGCACCGCACATATCGCGAGGCAGTTTTCTTGACACGTCTTGTCAAAGCAGAGATCGTGTTCCCCTTATTACGGGATTCTCATCAATACGAACATGGATAACCCAACCGCGCCATCAATTACGACACTTGGGGAATAAGCGATTTTGCCAGGCAAGTGGGGAGGCGCATCGCCTCTTCCGCCCTTATAAAGGGATTAGGATTCACTCATTTTCACCGACGCCTTCTTCCTCCTTGCTTACCCACTCTCGCACACTCGAGCTCCAGCGCCCAAGTTCGCGTCTTTCTTCTCAAACCACTCCAAGCATATCCGGAGCGGGAGGCAAGTGGATGGTCTCCTCCATCACAGAGGAGAACATCACAAAGTTATGGGAAGCCAGATATCTGGCCACGGATATCCCGCACCGGCTGCCAGATGCAGGGCAGATCATCCCTACGCCCGAACCCCATGAGAGGGTAGTTTTTCTTACCCACTTCGTTCGCGGACTGTGATTTCCTCTCCACCCGTTTGTCCGCGGGCTCATGTTCTACTACGGGCTGGATTTTCATGATATGGCCCCCAATTTCATCCTCAACATCTCAGTGTTTATCGTCGTGTGCGAGGCCTTCTTCCGCATCAAGCCCCATTTCGGCCTGTGGCTGAAGACCTTCAATGTCAAACCGAAGGTGGTGGTCGGCTAGCAAGCGGAGTACGGAGGCGCCATGGTGGGCAAAATGCCTAATGTCACCTGGCTTGAAGGCTCCTATGTGGAGACCATAAAGGGGTGGCAATCGGGGTGGTTCTACATCAGCGAGCCGTGCGACACCAACTGGGTGGCAGCCCCGAATTCCAATCTGGAATCCCCACACGGCTCACCTCCTAGAAAGAGAAGGGCCTGTCCTGGGGTTCCTCGGTAGAGCTGATCGGACTCCAGACCTGCATCAAGAACATGATGAGCAAGAAAATCAAGCTCGCCAATGTGGTCCAGGTCAGGCTCTTCCGCCGGATTCTCCCGTGTCAACAACGAGGTTTCAACTTGTGGGAGTTCGACCCGGCGAAGCACCAGACGCCGCGAGAGCTCTATGACACGATGCACGAGGACGTCTAGAGGGTGTTGTTCAAGGGCGCCGAGGTACCTCCTTCCCACACCGAGGACCACGGACTCAGCGCAAAGCGCCGCGCCAATCCGGTAAGTTTTTATATTTCATAGGCTATCCATTTGCCCCAGTTTAATCATGTGTGGGATCTAAGCCTTCCATGCCTTTAACAGGACTGGGTGAAGACAGCGGAGCAGATCGATTACCCCGCCCCCCTGCCGGAAGATCTTGCAAATGCTCTCCTGACGGAGATGCTGGTTCCGGCACCTTACGAGGTGCCGATGAAGAAGGCAAAAAAGAAAGCCGCGGGAACCTGAAAGGGTCTCCGGCGCAAGGTTGTATCGGACTCATCGTCCGATAAGTCCGACGCGCCCTCCTCCCACGAAAATCAGGAGGAGGAAGAGGAAAGTTCTCCCCCCATCTAGGGGAGACAAGAAAAGGAAGGCTGACCCAACCGGGGAGGCCGAAGGGTCCAAGAAGGGTAGGACCCTCCCTCCGGACCGCTCCACGACGGCCGCCTACAATGGCGACGAGTGGCTACCCAGGGTCAAGCCCTGGCGAAGTCATAAGTATCCGGACACCATAGTAATTCATGGTATGTTTACTGCACTGCTTCTCCTCATGCCAAACATGATTATGCATTCCGTCCCGAGCTCATCTCGACGTATCTTCGTCGAGTGGTTCGTTGGACTCGTCGGATATGAACAACGGTTCTCTTTCGACCGCCTCCACCCCTTTCCTTGTGGACAATGTCGAGGTGTTGTCTCAACAGGCACCGGGCCAAGGGGAGGCAGTCCTGGGGGCGCCTCGAGGCGACCTTCCGGACCCTGGGTGCAAAGGGAATCGGACTCCCATGGGCTCCAGGTTCGGCCCCCAGCCGAACACTGCACCAGAATCTTCGGTGGTTCCGGACTCTGGCGGGTGACCCCCGTTAAGGGGGGCAAGCCTCCCATGCCGGTGTCCTCTGTCTATCTAGAGGCACCGAACAACTTGCTGGAAGCGCTTCGCGGCACTTCCGTCGACGAAGAGCACCGCACTATCATGAGTGTGGTGATCGAGAAAGTACAGTCCGCCAAAAATGGACTGACTGAAGCTTGCGCCAGCCTCCTAACAGGCTTTGAGGTAAGCAATCAAAATATAAGAAAATATTGCCACATAGATAGTAGCCCCTGATGCTCTGTTCGGCGTTCGAGTAGAAAGGCAGAATAGAGGATCAAATGATGACTCGGGAGTCTAATCAAAATATATCTATGTGTATGTGTAGGCTTCACTGCTGGCCACTGCCGCACGTACTGCGGAGGTCTCTGCGCTGAAGCAGGACCTGGAGCGGTCCGAGAATGAGGTTGGCCTTACCAAGAGGCGGCTCGAGGAGAGCAAAGGTAAGCAATACCTTGTCTGTATAAAATAAAAGTAGTTCTGGTGTAAAGTAATAGGATCATCAAGAATTTTTCAGGGTCCACGACTGAAGTGGCGACGCTGAAGAAGGCGCTCTCCTAGGCCGAAGACAAAGCGGCCAAGGAGCGCATTGAGTGGGAGAAACAAGAAGCCCGAGTGGGCGAGGTGCAGCAAGAGCTCGAGGCTCTCGCCAAGAAACATGAGTCCTTGGAGCTTGACTCTAAGACGCGAGAGTCCGAGCTTGAGAAGGCGCTCGAAAGCGCCCGGAGCACCAACGCTGAAGCCCGCAAGGCCCTCCAGGAGATTGATGCGGTGAAGAAGATAGCCGCGGGTAAGGCATTCATTATGCAAAGCAAGCATGTGAAGGAAACTTTCCTTTTTCTTTGCCAAGTTCGGAGCTCTCCAGGAGCGTTTGCAGATCTTCCCCGCAGTGTACTGGATGTCGCAGAGTTTTACCGAGATGAGGAGGGGAGCTCGACGGAGAAGTTGTTCTGGTCTCAGTATACTGGGACCGAACACCACGTGCCCTTGAGTGACCAGCTGAAGCAGTTGGTCGAGCTTCACAAGCCGGCCAAACAAGCCATGAGGGGCCATATAGTCCGGATGTGGCCTGGCGAGCCCCTGTCCGGCAGCTACTTCGGTCTGGTGAGGCGGCTCGTCGACGCCTGCCCACGGCTTGAAGTCATAAAGCGGTCCACCTGCATCGACGGAGCGCGCAGGGCTTTTGCCCGGGCGAAGGTGCACTGGGCAAAGCTGGACGCCGTGAAGCTGGTGAGGGAGGGGCCGCCGGAGGGCAAGGAGCATCGCTGCCCCGAGATGTATAATGGCAGTGTGTAGGATCGAAAGTATGTCTAGAGGGGGGGTGATTAGACTACTTGACCAAATAAAAACTTAACCTTTTCCCAATTTTAGTTCTTGGCAGATTTTAGCTATTGTAGGACAAGTCAAGCAATCATCACACAATTCAAGCAAGCATGCAAAGAGTATATTGGCAGCGGAAAGTAAAGCATGCAACTTGCAAGAATGTAAAGGGAAGGGTTTGAAGAATTCAAACGCAATTGGAGACACGGATGTTTTTCCCGTGGTTCGGATAGGTGGTGCTATCCTACATCCACTTTGATGGAGACTTCAGCCCACGAAGGGTAACGGTCGCGCGAGCCCACAGAGGGCTCCACCCACGAAGGGTCCACGAAGTAGCAACCTTGTCTATCCCAGCAGGGCCATCGCCCACGAAGGACTTGCCTCACTAGCGGTAGATCTTCACGAAGTAGGCGATCTCCTTGCCCTTACAAACTCCTTGGTTCAACTCCACAATCTTGTCGGAGGCTCCCAAGTGACACCTAGCCAATCTAGGAGACACCACTCTCCAAGAAGTAACAAATGGTGTGTTGATGATGAACTCCTTGCTCTTGTGCTTCAAATGATAGTCTCCCCAACACTCAACTCTCTCTCATAGGATTTGGATTTTGTGGAAAGAAGATTTGAGTGGAAAGCAACTTGGGGAAGGCTAGAGATCAAGATTCATATGGTAGGAATGGAATATCTTGGTCTCAACACATGAGTAGGTGGTTCTCTCTCAGAACATATGAGTTGGAATTGTGTATGTGTTCTGATGGCTCTCTCCACAAATGAAGAGGAGGTGGAGGGGTATATATAGCCTCCACACAAAATCCAACCGTTACACACAGTTTTCCAATCTCAGTGGGACCGAATCAACAAACTCGGTCGGACCGAAAAGGTAAACCTAGTGACCGTTAGAGATTTTCGGTGGGACTGACATGCAACTTGGTAGGACCGATATGGTTAGGGTTTGGGCATAACGTAATCTCGGTGAGACCGAGTTTGGTAATAAGCTAACCAGAGAGTTGGTCAGGTAAACTCGGTGGGACCGATTTGCTCTTTCGGTGAGACCGAAAAGTTACAAAAAGGAAACAGAGAGTTTACACTGCAATCTCGGTGGGACCGATTCGCTCTTTCGGTGATACCGAAAAGTTACGAAAGGGAAAGAGAGAGTTTGCAATCCCATCTCGGTGAGACCGAGATCCCTATCGGTAGAACCGAATTGCTAGGGTTTGGCAGTGGCTTATGACAAGTGAAACTCGGTGGCGCTGGACAGAAAGAATCGGTAGGGCCGAGTTTGGCTTAGGGTTTAGGTCATATGTGGATATGGGAAAGTAGTTGAGGGTTTTGGAGCATATCACTAAGCACATGAAGCAAGAGGCTCATTAAGCAACACCTCATCCCTCCTTGATAGTATTGGCTTTTCCTAAAGACTCAATGTGATCTTGGATCACTAAAATATAAAATGAAGAGTCTTGAGCTTTTGAGCTTGAGCCAATCCTTTGTCCTTAGCATTTTGAGGGTTCCACTATCACATCCATGCCATGCCAATCATTGAGCTTTCCTGAAATAGTCATCTTGGAATAGCATTAGCTCAATGAGCTATATGTTGTTATGAATTACCAAAACCACCTAGGGATAGTTTCACTTTCAATCTCCCCCTTTTTGGTAATTGATGACAACATATAGATCAAAGCTTCGACAAATGATAATAAGCATGAAATATATCGTCGCTTTGAGAAGTATGTGACAAGTAAGAGCTCCCCCTAAATTTGTGCATATTTAAAATTTGCTTTGGACTGCAAATGCACAAAGAGTTAGAGTCATGGGTTACTCTTCCATGTCACATACATCTTGGTGGAGCGCTTAAAATGATAAGAATGAAATACATGCACTCATCACCACGAATAGTGAATGATCACATAAGATAGATAAGATGATAATATTAACCAAACATTAAATGTAGCTTATGATCAAACACATGATCATCAATGTCTCACGAGCAATGACATTGTATCTCACACAAAAGCAAACAAAGTTCGAAAAACCACCAAATAAAACAAGAGAGAATAAAAGCAACACTCTCTCTCGAAGCCTATGATCTATACATTTTCTCCCCCTTTGGCAACAAGTTACCAAAAAGTTCCTAGAAAATGCATAGTGCTAAGTCGACACTCAGGCTTGATCTTCAGGTGGTGGTGGAGTCTGGAGCACTCCAAGGACGAAGCCTTCTGTAGACGTGGTCGGAGTCGAGGCTGAAGTGGACGCTGGAGCTGGTGGAACTGAGGCTGTAGCTGGTGCAGACGTGGTGGATCTGAGGTCAGCAACTGGCACTGCAGATGACCTCGGACCTTGTGGCACTCTGGCAAAGGCATCAGTTGTAGTCTTGCCTCTCCTCTCCTGCATGTCATCCTGGAGCTGCTCCACTGCAGTCTGAATCTCTGTCACTTTGACATCCAAGTCATAGAACTTTTGTTCCAAGATCCTCTCTAAGCTTGCCTGGTTCTGAGTTAGGGTGTCTAGTCCTTGCTCAATCCGCAGGGTGGATGCAATCAAGTAACCAAGCTGCTCTTGTTTGGTTTTCAGGAAATATTCAGATGCCTCCTCTTGAGTAGGCATCTTGGCAGCTTTCTCCTTCCTCGCCTTCTCCTTCTAGGCTTGTGCTTGGACAGATGATGGCTCATTCTCAGTCATGACCACTTGATTATCTTCAAAGTCTGGACGGATGGGCAGGTGTTCCTTGTCCAATAAGTATATGCCCGTGCCCATCTTAGAGTTGATGAGCTCCTGAATCTGTGGGGCATATCCACAGCTCCTCTTCTGGTCTGCTGCTGTCCTCTTGATTGTTTCAATCATAAGGCTCATGACTTTGAATTTCTGTGGCACGTCAAAGATATGAAGCAAGTTGATCGCGTGGCCCCTAATCATCTTGTGATCTCCAGACTTGGGCAATAGGGTGTGCCTAAGAATCCAGTTGATGGTTGGCAGCCCTGACAGAAGATAGTGTACTGAGCCAAACTTGAACGTATCAAGTGCTTCATTTGGAATCTCCTTGTACATGTTTGACATTGAGTTGTGGTCCATCTTCTTCTTGGCATAAATGTCCAAGTCATCGTCATGCTCTTCTGGGGCATTAATCAGCTGAGCCCATTCAGCAACTGTAGACTGGTACCTCGTACCCTCTGACATCCATACAATCCTGCCATCTAGATAGAAATGGGCTGTGGAGTAGAACTGCATGATGAGTTCCTTGTTCCACTTTGTGAGCTTCTGCCCAACAAAGTCCTCTACTCCAGATGCCTTGAAGCTGTCCTGCACTCCAGGGTAGTACTCTTTGTTGTCCTTGATGTATTGCCAATCAACCCATCTCATATCACAGACAATTGGCTTCTTGTCTAGCAGCACTGTCTCATAAAAGTCTTGCTGCTCCTTGGTGTGAAACCTGTAGTCAACTGCAGTCCTTCTCCTTGAAGCATACGGGTCTGCTTCTCTCCACTTCCGGAGCCCTGAATCTCTCCCGAGTTTCATATCCTGAGCCACAGGATGAGCATCGTTGTGGTCTGGGATCTTGGGCTTGAGGTATCTAAGAACATTCTCTTCTTCTTCTTCTGCAGCTTCAGGCACTGGGGCCTTGTTCTTCTCAGTAGCTGGGATGCTTCTTGTGTTCCTCTTTGGCTTTGGCTTTGCAGCTGGCTTGGCCTTGGAAGCAGCTGCCCCTGTTGTTATGGCATCACCCATCAGCTTGGGTGCCTTAGGTGCTGGTGCAGCTACCTCTTCTTCTTCCTCCTCATCTTCCATGATGGAAGCCTTGCCAAGCACTCTGGCTACAATTTTCTTCACCCTTTCTTTCCTCTTCTTGCCTTCAGCAGCAACTGGCTCAATGGGAGTGGGCTTCTCAGTTGAAGCTCTGGCCTTTGACATAGGCTGCCTGCCAGCTGGCCTTTTGATCTTCATCCCTGGTTTTATGCCCTGTGCTGGCTCAACTCTCTTGGAAGTTGCTTCCTCTTCTGCCACATAATCCTCATCTTCTGAGTCTGAGGTTCTCTTCTTTCTCTGTCTTGTGGCAGCTTTAGGCAGATTGCTAGGGGTGCTCCTGCTGCCATCATTTGAGGAACTTGAGGGACTAGGGCCCTCACTCATCTGCACTTGCTGCTCTGACAAGTTCTGGCTATCACTTTGGTCTGACATGATGCAAACTCTGACTGCTGACCCTGTGAATAGGTTATAGATGAGATAGAGTGGATAAGCATCACAAAATGCAGAGATTTTTGCAAAAGAATAATTGAAAAACTTAGATTTAGTTTCCCACTGAAAGCATCTCGGATCTACCGATTTCTAAACTCGGTGGTACCGAAGCAGTTTTGGCACCTAAACTAGTGAACTCAGTCAAACCGAGTCACAGTTCGGTGGCACCGAGACTGCTAGGGTTTCATAGAGTTCCAAAATCGGTCACACCGATAAGTAATTGTCGGTCAGACCGAGTCTCACTTGTGCAATGGCATAAGCCAAATCGGTGGGACCGAGTTTTTCAACTCGGTGGGTCCTAGATGGTTTCGGCGGAAACCTAACCCTAAAATTTTCGAATTAAACCTAATCTACGAGTTCATTGACTGGATAGAAGTTTAACAAATGTGGCAAGAATCATGATGATCACAATGTGCTAAGAATCGGATTGGGGAATAGCACAAAGATTGAGTCCATACCCTAGTTCGACGGAGACTCGCTACGGCGGCAACGGCGGGGTTGAATTTCCGTTGACGGCGACGGAGACCAGCGACTGGAGGCGGCTGGCGGTGAGGAGACGATCCGGAGACCAAGTTGCCAGAGCAGGCTATCGCGCGGGCAAAGGGGTTCGGAGAAATTTCCAAATTTTTTCCCGTGACTATATATAGCCCGACCTTGTCGGTGTGACCGAGTGGAGCAACTCGGTGGCACCGAGATGCAAAACTGTATACAGTTGTCGCAACTCGGTGTGACCGAATGGTTCAAATCGGTTGCACCGAGATTGAAAACCTAGATCAACTTAATGATCTCGGTAGGACTGAAAGTGGGGTATCAGTCAGAACAAGAATCATAAAGAGGTTTTGGAAGTTTAAGTCTATGACGAATCGGGGACTCCGAGCGCTCCTCACACAGAGTGGTTCGAATCTGACTTGATCAAATTTTGTGATGTAGCATGAATAGAGTTTGAGACGAGAAAAACATAGATAGCTAGAGGAGGTTCTTAGGCATTCTTGTCCATCCACTTGGCAAAAGGAAATAAAACCAAACAATCAAAACAACAAGTGGATGTCCTCGAATGAGTAACATATGCAACCAGCATACTCACACAATAAGATGGCAAATGAAATATGTGACAAGGCATGCACAACCAATTCTAGCATCTATCAAGCAATTTGCGATGACAAGGTCATCTATATATGAGTATATTGACTTAGGAGTCAAGTGAGAACACTTGATCATAGGTCATACTCATCGTTTAAGCTCAAGTGGGGTTACCACTTTTACATAAAGCATTGTTGTGTTCACATCTTTAGAGTTGCTTTAGCTCAAGTCTTAGAGTAAAGCTCCCCCTAGATGTGATATCCCCCCTTAGAGGGATGAACTAACCTCGGGTTTTGTCGATGATGACTTCATGTAGATGTTGAAGATGTGGATGCTCAATGTTGATGTAGATCACTTGGAGCTATCCATTTGAGTGAATTGCACTTTCAATACCTACATGGGTTAGTCCCACAAGGAACAAACAAGGATATCCATAGACATAGAGTGATGCACACACAAGATGATGTCCATGAAAACTTTTAGGTTACCTTGTCCCTAGTCTTACCAACAAGAGGGTTTGTGACTCCTTAAACTAGTGCAAGATGTGGAAGTTGATTGCACTTGTTCTTGCCAAAATGATAAGAGTGAAGTATGTTGGCGGAGTCACCCTCAAGAACTCTCTAGTTCTTCTTCTTTTGGATCCACACCATCTTGATGGGAATCCTTGGAGTTGTAGTCATACTTGATGAAGTGGAACTTGAAGTAGTCTAGGGAATCCACTTGACTAAGGTCTTAGGAGCTTCTTCAAATGCATCAATTTCCTCTTGAAGCTTGTCCTTGCCTTTTTGCTTGTAGTCTTGTGGTGGAAGATCATCTTGAGCTTGTGTCCCCTTGAAAGAAGTATCATACTTCTCTTGTTGAGGAACAAACTTTGTCTTGGGGTATTGATCTTCTTCCCACTCAACTCCATTTGCATTGAACTTTCGTTCAAAACCAACACCTTGATTCTTCCATTGCATTCCTTGCTTGCGCACAATTTCCTTGAATTGCTTACTCCCGGCAAGGCTTTTGTACACTCCTTTCTCTATAATTCCCTTCAATAAGCTATTTTCTTGCTCAAGTGTAACTTGGCTAAGAGAATCATTAGTGGAATCAAGAGAACTACTAGAAGCAACAATATTGGATTTAGCATGATCATTGTTACTGCTAGAGGAAGAATCTTTCTTGTTCTTGTTACTAGACTTCACTTGAGGCATGTAAGTGGATAAGAGTAAATGCTTGGCAATGTAAGAAGAACTTTTCTTGCGGAGATCATCATTGATTGCTTTTAAGAACTCATGCTCTTGCTCAAGATTGAGCTTTTCAAAGCGTAATTTCTCATGAGCTCTTAAAAGTTGTCGATGATCTTCGAAGATAGTTTCATGAGCTAACTAAAGAGTGTTTAGTTCTTTAGTTAGAGCCTCAATCTTCTCATTATCATTGTCATTCGTTTATCTTGATTAGCATGATTAATTGACGTTTCATCATAGTATTCATCACTAGAGTTGTCAACAAGCAAATCATCACCTAACAAGTCATCTTCATCACTATTGAAATCAACATACTCGGGGTGTGTTACCTTAGGACCTTTGGCCATGAAGCATCTTCCAATTCCTTCATTTGGTGAGTCAAATATGTCGTAGGAGTTGGTTGACACAAGTGCTAGACCGGCAACACCTTCATCTTGAGTATCTTCGGAGTCGGAATGATAACTTCTCTCGGAGTGGCTGTCGGAGTCGGAGCCGGATACCCATTCACCAACATGAGCTTGATGTCTTCGTTTTGTGTAGCTCCTTGATGATTTTTCCTTCCTTTCCGAATCCTTGCTTCTCCGTGAGTATCTTCGTTCATAATGATCATCTCTACTCCTTCTCTCTCTTGGTGGTGATTCTTTGCTTATTCTTTTTGGAGAATCTTCTCTTCTCTTGTAGGGAGCCGTACACTCATTGGAATAGTGTCCGGGTCTTCCACAACTGTAGCAGTTTCGCTCTCGACTAGAAGATCTTTTGTCATTGTAGGACCTTCACTTGAAGCTTCTATCTTTGCTTCTACTCTTGTAGAACTTGTTGAAGTTCTTCACCATTAAGCTCAATTCTTCATTGAAGTTTTGTTTCTCACTTGATGATGTAGGGGCTTCACATGAGGCTTTGTAGGCACCACTTGATTTGTTGTGAAGTTCCTCTTTATCCTTAAGTGACATCTCATGAGCAACAATTCTTCCAATCACCTCTGTTGGCTTGAGATCTTTGTAATTGGGCATCATTTGGATCAATGTGCACACGGTATCATATTTTCCATCCAAGGCTCTTAGAATCTTCTTGATGATGAATCTATCGGTCATCTCTTCACTTCCTAAGCCGGCAATCTCATTTGTGATGAGAGCAAGCCTAGAGTACATTTCAGCGACACCTTCACCATCCTTCATTTTGAACTTGTCAAGTTGACTTTGAAGCACATCCAACTTGGATTCCTTGACGGAGTTGGTACCTTCGTGCATATCAATCAAAGTGTCCCAAATTTCCTTTGCATTCTCAAGACGGCTGATTTTGTTGAATTCTTCGGGGCACAATCCGTTGAAGAGAATATCACAAGCTTGAGCATTGTATTGCAACATCTTCAACTCATCCGCGGTAGCTTCACGGTTTGGTTCTTTCCCATCAAAGAAGTCACCTTGCAAACCAACACACACAACAGCCCAAACGGCGGGGTTATGTCCAAGAATATGCATTTTCATTTTATGCTTCCAACTAGCAAAATTAGTACCATCAAAGTAAGGACCTCTACGGTGATAATTTCCCTCGCTAGACGCCATACTCTCCTAGGTTGTGAAACCAAGGCTATGACCACCAAAAGCTATGGAGATCAAAGCAAATGGAGACCAAAGCTCTGATACCACTTGTAGGATCGAAATTATGTCTAGAGGGGGGGTGATTAGACTACTTGACCAAATAAAAACTTAACCTTTTCCCGATTTTAGTTCTTGGCAGATTTTAGCTATTGTAGGACAAGTCAAGCAATCATCACACAATTCAAGCAAGCATGCAAAGAGTATATTGGCAGCGGAAAGTAAAGCATGCAACTTGCAAGAATGTAAAGGGAAGGGTTTGGAGAATTCAAATGCAATTGGAGACACGGATGTTTTTCCCGTGGTTCGGATAGGTGGTGCTATCCTACATCCACGTTGATGGAGACTTCAACCCACGAAGGGTAACGGTCGCGCGAGTCCACGGTGGGCTCCACCCACGAAGGGTCCACGAAGTAGCAACCTTGTCTATCCCACCATGGCCATCGCCCACGAAGGACTTGCCTCACTAGCGGTAGATCTTCACGAAGTAGGCGATCTCCTTGCCCTTACAAACTCCTTGGTTCAACTCCACAATCTTGTCGGAGGCTCCCAAGTGACACCTAGCCAATCTAGGAGACACCACTCTCCAAGAAGCAACAAATGGTGTGTTGATGATGAACTCCTTGCTCTTGTGCTTCAAATGATAGTCTCCCCAACACTCAACTCTCTCTCATAGGATTTGGATTTTGTGGAAAGAAGATTTGAGTGGAAAGCAACTTGGGGAAGGCTAGAGATCAAGATTCATATGGTAGGAATGGAATATCTTGGTCTCAACACATGAGTAGGTGGTTCTCTCTCAGAACATATGAGTTGGAATTGTGTATGTGTTCTGATGGCTCTCTCCACAAATGAAGAGGAGGTGGAGGGGTATTTATAGCCTCCACACAAAATCCAACCGTTACACACAGTTTTCCAATCTCAGTGGGACCGAATCAACAAACTCGGTCGGACCGAAAAGGTAAACCTAGTGACCGTTAGAGATTTTCGGTGGGACTGACATGCAACTTGGTAGGACCGATATGGTTAGGGTTTGGGCATAACGTAATCTCGGTGAGACCGAGTTTGGTAATAAGCTAACCAGAGAGTTGGTCAGGTAAACTCGGTGGGACCGATTTGCTCTTTCGGTGAGACCGAAAAGTTACAAAAAGGAAACAGAGAGTTTACACTGCAATCTCGGTGGGACCGATTCGCTCTTTCGGTGATACCGAAAAGTTACGAAAGGGAAAGAGAGAGTTTGCAATCCCATCTCGGTGAGACCGAGATCCCTATCGGTAGAACCGAATTGCTAGGGTTTGGCAGTGGCTTATGACAAGTGAAACTCGGTGGCGCTGGACAGAAAGAATCGGTAGGGCCGAGTTTGGCTTAGGGTTTAGGTCATATGTGGATATGGGAAAGTAGTTGAGGGTTTTGGAGCATATCACTAAGCACATGAAGCAAGAGGCTCATTAAGCAACACCTCATCCCTCCTTGATAGTATTGGCTTTTCCTAAAGACTCAATGTGATCTTGGATCACTAAAATATAAAATGAAGAGTCTTGAGCTTTTGAGCTTGAGCCAATCCTTTGTCCTTAGCATTTTGAGGGTTCCACTATCACATCCATGCCATGCCAATCATTGAGCTTTCCTGAAATAGTCATCTTGGAATAGCATTAGCTCAATGAGCTATATGTTGTTATGAATTACCAAAACCACCTAGGGATAGTTTCACTTTCAATCTCCCCCTTTTTGGTAATTGATGACAACATATAGATCAAAGCTTCGACAAATGATAATAAGCATGAAATATATCGTCGCTTTGAGAAGTATGTGACAAGTAAGAGCTCCCCCTAAATTTGTGCATATTTAAAATTTGCTTTGGACTGCAAATGCACAAAGAGTTAGAGTCATGGGTTACTCTTCCATGTCACATACATCTTGGTGGAGCGCTTAAAATGATAAGAATGAAATACATGCACTCATCACCACGAATAGTGAATGATCACATAAGATAGATAAGATGATAATATTAACCAAACATTAAATGTAGCTTATGATCAAACACATGATCATCAATGTCTCACGAGCAATGACATTGTATCTCACACAAAAGCAAACAAAGTTCGAAAAACCACCAAATAAAACAAGAGAGAATAAAAGCAACACTCTCTCTCGAAGCCTATGATCTATACATTTTCTCCCCCTTTGGCAACAAGTTACCAAAAAGTTCCTAGAAAATGCATAGTGCTAAGTCGACACTCAGGCTTGATCTTCAGGTGGTGGTGGAGTCTGGAGCACTCCAAGGACGAAGCCTTCTGTAGACGTGGTCGGAGTCGAGGCTGAAGTGGACGCTGGAGCTGGTGGAACTGAGGCTGTAGCTGGTGCAGACGTGGTGGATCTGAGGTCAGCAACTGGCACTGCAGATGACCTCGGACCTTGTGGCACTCTGGCAAAGGCATCAGTTGTAGTCTTGCCTCTCCTCTCCTGCATGTCATCCTGGAGCTGCTCCACTGCAGTCTGAATCTCTGTCACTTTGACATCCAAGTCATAGAACTTTTGTTCCAAGATCCTCTCTAAGCTTGCCTGGTTCTGAGTTAGGGTGTCTAGTCCTTGCTCAATCCGCAGGGTGGATGCAATCAAGTAACCAAGCTGCTCTTGTTTGGTTTTCAGGAAATATTCAGATGCCTCCTCTTGAGTAGGCATCTTGGCAGCTTTCTCCTTCCTCGCCTTCTCCTTCTAGGCTTGTGCTTGGACAGATGATGGCTCATTCTCAGTCATGACCACTTGATTATCTTCAAAGTCTGGACGGATGGGCAGGTGTTCCTTGTCCAATAAGTATATGCCCGTGCCCATCTTAGAGTTGATGAGCTCCTGAATCTGTGGGGCATATCCACAGCTCCTCTTCTGGTCTGCTGCTGTCCTCTTGATTGTTTCAATCATAAGGCTCATGACTTTGAATTTCTGTGGCACGTCAAAGATATGAAGCAAGTTGATCGCGTGGCCCCTAATCATCTTGTGATCTCCAGACTTGGGCAATAGGGTGTGCCTAAGAATCCAGTTGATGGTTGGCAGCCCTGACAGAAGATAGTGTACTGAGCCAAACTTGAACGTATCAAGTGCTTCATTTGGAATCTCCTTGTACATGTTTGACATTGAGTTGTGGTCCATCTTCTTCTTGGCATAAATGTCCAAGTCATCGTCATGCTCTTCTGGGGCATTAATCAGCTGAGCCCATTCAGCAACTGTAGACTGGTACCTCATACCCTCTGACATCCATACAATCCTGCCATCTAGATAGAAATGGGCTGTGGAGTAGAACTGCATGATGAGTTCCTTGTTCCACTTTGTGAGCTTCTGCCCAACAAAGTCCTCTACTCCAGATGCCTTGAAGCTGTCCTGCACTCCAGGGTAGTACTCTTTGTTGTCCTTGATGTATTGCCAATCAACCCATCTCATATCACAGACAATTGGCTTCTTGTCTAGCAGCACTGTCTCATAAAAGTCTTGCTGCTCCTTGGTGTGAAACCTGTAGTCAACTGCAGTCCTTCTCCTTGAAGCATACGGGTCTGCTTCTCTCCACTTCCGGAGCCCTGAATCTCTCCCGAGTTTCATATCCTGAGCCACAGGATGAGCATCGTTGTGGTCTGGGATCTTGGGCTTGAGGTATCTAAGAACATTCTCTTCTTCTTCTTCTGCAGCTTCAGGCACTGGGGCCTTGTTCTTCTCAGTAGCTGGGATGCTTCTTGTGTTCCTCTTTGGCTTTGGCTTTGGAGCTGGCTTGGCCTTGGAAGCAGCTGCCCCTGTTGTTATGGCATCACCCATCAGCTTGGGTGCCTTAGGTGCTGGTGCAGCTACCTCTTCTTCTTCCTCCTCATCTTCCATGATGGAAGCCTTGCCAAGCACTCTGGCTACAATTTTCTTCACCCTTTCTTTCCTCTTCTTGCCTTCAGCAGCAACTGGCTCAATGGGAGTGGGCTTCTCAGTTGAAGCTCTGGCCTTTGACATAGGCTGCCTGCCAGCTGGCCTTTTGATCTTCATCCCTGGTTTTATGCCCTGTGCTGGCTCAACTCTCTTGGAAGTTGCTTCCTCTTCTGCCACATAATCCTCATCTTCTGAGTCTGAGGTTCTCTTCTTTCTCTGTCTTGTGGCAGCTTTAGGCAGATTGCTAGGGGTGCTCCTGCTGCCATCATTTGAGGAACTTGAGGGACTAGGGCCCTCACTCATCTGCACTTGCTGCTCTGACAAGTTCTGGCTATCACTTTGGTCTGACATGATGCAAACTCTGACTGCTGACCCTGTGAATAGGTTATAGATGAGATAGAGTGGATAAGCATCACAAAATGCAGAGATTTTTGCAAAAGAATAATTGAAAAACTTAGATTTAGTTTCCCACTGAAAGCATCTCGGATCTACCGATTTCTAAACTCGGTGGTACCGAAGCAGTTTTGGCACCTAAACTAGTGAACTCAGTCAAACCGAGTCACAGTTCGGTGGCACCGAGACTGCTAGGGTTTCACAGAGTTCCAAAATCGGTCACACCGATAAGTAATTGTCGGTCAGACCGAGTCTCACTTGTGCAATGGCATAAGCCAAGTCGGTGGGACCGAGTTTTTCAACTCGGTGGGTCCTAGATGGTTTCGGCGGAAACCTAACCCTAAAATTTTCGAATTAAACCTAATCTACGAGTTCATTGACTGGA
The DNA here is from genome assembly GCF_056163025.1 of Triticum urartu. Classification (NCBI taxonomy): domain Eukaryota; kingdom Viridiplantae; phylum Streptophyta; class Magnoliopsida; order Poales; family Poaceae; genus Triticum; species Triticum urartu. The sequence continues at coordinate 239,493,663 of NC_141878.1, read as the reverse complement.
TAGAAGTTTAACAAATGTGGCAAGAATCATGATGATCACAATGTGCTAAGAATCGGATTGGGGAATAGCACAAAGATTGAGTCCATACCCTAGTTCGACGGAGACTTGCTACGGCGGCAACGGCGGGGTTGAATTTCCGTTGACGGCGACGGAGACCAGCGACTGGAGGCGGCTGGCGGTGAGGAGACGATCCGGAGACCAAGTTGCCAGAGCAGGCTATCGCGCGGGCAAAGGGGTTCGGAGAAATTTCCAAATTTTTTCCCGTGACTATATATAGCCCGACCTTGTCGGTGTGACCGAGTGGAGCAACTCGGTGGCACCGAGATGCAAAACTGTATACAGTTGTCGCAACTCGGTGTGACCGAATGGTTCAAATCGGTTGCACCGAGATTGAAAACCTAGATCAACTTAATGATCTCGGTAGGACTGAAAGTGGGGTATCAGTCAGAACAAGAATCATAAAGAGGTTTTGGAAGTTTAAGTCTATGACGAATCGGGGACTCCGAGCGCTCCTCACACAGAGTGGTTCGAATCTGACTTGATCAAATTTTGTGATGTAGCATGAATAGAGTTTGAGACGAGAAAAACATAGATAGCTAGAGGAGGTTCTTAGGCATTCTTGTCCATCCACTTGGCAAAAGGAAATAAAACCAAACAATCAAAACAACAAGTGGATGTCCTCGAATGAGTAACATATGCAACCAGCATACTCACACAATAAGATGGCAAATGAAATATGTGACAAGGCATGCACAACCAATTCTAGCATCTATCAAGCAATTTGCGATGACAAGGTCATCTATATATGAGTATATTGACTTAGGAGTCAAGTGAGAACACTTGATCATAGGTCATACTCATCGTTTAAGCTCAAGTGGGGTTACCACTTTTACATAAAGCATTGTTGTGTTCACATCTTTAGAGTTGCTTTAGCTCAAGTCTTAGAGTAAAGCTCCCCCTAGATGTGATATCCCCCCTTAGAGGGATGAACTAACCTCGGGTTTTGTCGATGATGACTTCATGTAGATGTTGAAGATGTGGATGCTCAATGTTGATGTAGATCACTTGGAGCTATCCATTTGAGTGAATTGCACTTTCAATACCTACATGGGTTAGTCCCACAAGGAACAAACAAGGATATCCATAGACATAGAGTGATGCACACACAAGATGATGTCCATGAAAACTTTTAGGTTACCTTGTCCCTAGTCTTACCAACAAGAGGGTTTGTGACTCCTTAAACTAGTGCAAGATGTGGAAGTTGATTGCACTTGTTCTTGCCAAAATGATAAGAGTGAAGTATGTTGGCGGAGTCACCCTCAAGAACTCTCTAGTTCTTCTTCTTTTGGATCCACACCATCTTGATGGGAATCCTTGGAGTTGTAGTCATACTTGATGAAGTGGAACTTGAAGTAGTCTTGGGAATCCACTTGACTAAGGTCTTAGGAGCTTCTTCAAATGCATCAATTTCCTCTTGAAGCTTGTCCTTGCCTTTTTGCTTGTAGTCTTGTGGTGGAAGATCATCTTGAGCTTGTGTCCCCTTGAAAGAAGTATCATACTTCTCTTGTTGAGGAACAAACTTTGTCTTGGGGTATTGATCTTCTTCCCACTCAACTCCATTTGCATTGAACTTTCGTTCAAAACCAACACCTTGATTCTTCCATTGCATTCCTTGCTTGCGCACAATTTCCTTGAATTGCTTACTCCCGGCAAGGCTTTTGTACACTCCTTTCTCTATAATTCCCTTCAATAAGCTATTTTCTTGCTCAAGTGTAACTTGGCTAAGAGAATCATTAGTGGAATCAAGAGAACTACTAGAAGCAACAATATTGGATTTAGCATGATCATTGTTACTGCTAGAGGAAGAATCTTTCTTGTTCTTGTTACTAGACTTCACTTGAGGCATGTAAGTGGATAAGAGTAAATGCTTGGCAATGTAAGAAGAACTTTTCTTGCGGAGATCATCATTGATTGCTTTTAAGAACTCATGCTCTTGCTCAAGATTGAGCTTTTCAAAGCGTAATTTCTCATGAGCTCTTAAAAGTTGTCGATGATCTTCGAAGATAGTTTCATGAGCTAACTAAAGAGTGTTTAGTTCTTTAGTTAGAGCCTCAATCTTCTCATTATCATTGTCATTCGTTTATCTTGATTAGCATGATTAATTGACGTTTCATCATAGTATTCATCACTAGAGTTGTCAACAAGCAAATCATCACCTAACAAGTCATCTTCATCACTATTGAAATCAACATACTCGGGGTGTGTTACCTTAGGACCTTTGGCCATGAAGCATCTTCCAATTCCTTCATTTGGTGAGTCAAATATGTCGTAGGAGTTGGTTGACACAAGTGCTAGACCGGCAACACCTTCATCTTGAGTATCTTCGGAGTCGGAATGATAACTTCTCTCGGAGTGGCTGTCGGAGTCGGAGCCGGATACCCATTCACCAACATGAGCTTGATGTCTTCGTTTTGTGTAGCTCCTTGATGATTTTTCCTTCCTTTCCGAATCCTTGCTTCTCCGTGAGTATCTTCGTTCATAATGATCATCTCTACTCCTTCTCTCTCTTGGTGGTGATTCTTTGCTTATTCTTTTTGGAGAATCTTCTCTTCTCTTGTAGGGAGCCGTACACTCATTGGAATAGTGTCCGGGTCTTCCACAACTGTAGCAGTTTCGCTCTCGACTAGAAGATCTTTTGTCATTGTAGGACCTTCACTTGAAGCTTCTATCTTTGCTTCTACTCTTGTAGAACTTGTTGAAGTTCTTCACCATTAAGCTCAATTCTTCATTGAAGTTTTGTTTCTCACTTGATGATGTAGGGGCTTCACATGAGGCTTTGTAGGCACCACTTGATTTGTTGTGAAGTTCCTCTTTATCCTTAAGTGACATCTCATGAGCAACAATTCTTCCAATCACCTCTGTTGGCTTGAGATCTTTGTAATTGGGCATCATTTGGATCAATGTGCACACGGTATCATATTTTCCATCCAAGGCTCTTAGAATCTTCTTGATGATGAATCTATCGGTCATCTCTTCACTTCCTAAGCCGGCAATCTCATTTGTGATGAGAGCAAGCCTAGAGTACATTTCAGCGACACCTTCACCATCCTTCATTTTGAACTTGTCAAGTTGACTTTGAAGCACATCCAACTTGGATTCCTTGACGGAGTTGGTACCTTCGTGCATATCAATCAAAGTGTCCCAAATTTCCTTTGCATTCTCAAGACGGCTGATTTTGTTGAATTCTTCGGGGCACAATCCGTTGAAGAGAATATCACAAGCTTGAGCATTGTATTGCAACATCTTCAACTCATCCGCGGTAGCTTCACGGTTTGGTTCTTTCCCATCAAAGAAGTCACCTTGCAAACCAACACACACAACAGCCCAAACGGCGGGGTTATGTCCAAGAATATGCATTTTCATTTTATGCTTCCAACTAGCAAAATTAGTACCATCAAAGTAAGGACCTCTACGGTGATAATTTCCCTCGCTAGACGCCATACTCTCCTAGGTTGTGAAACCAAGGCTATGACCACCAAAAGCTATGGAGATCAAAGCAAATGGAGACCAAAGCTCTGATACCACTTGTAGGATCGAAATTATGTCTAGAGGGGGGGTGATTAGACTACTTGACCAAATAAAAACTTAACCTTTTCCCGATTTTAGTTCTTGGCAGATTTTAGCTATTGTAGGACAAGTCAAGCAATCATCACACAATTCAAGCAAGCATGCAAAGAGTATATTGGCAGCGGAAAGTAAAGCATGCAACTTGCAAGAATGTAAAGGGAAGGGTTTGGAGAATTCAAATGCAATTGGAGACACGGATGTTTTTCCCGTGGTTCGGATAGGTGGTGCTATCCTACATCCACGTTGATGGAGACTTCAACCCACGAAGGGTAACGGTCGCGCGAGTCCACGGTGGGCTCCACCCACGAAGGGTCCACGAAGTAGCAACCTTGTCTATCCCACCATGGCCATCGCCCACGAAGGACTTGCCTCACTAGCGGTAGATCTTCACGAAGTAGGCGATCTCCTTGCCCTTACAAACTCCTTGGTTCAACTCCACAATCTTGTCGGAGGCTCCCAAGTGACACCTAGCCAATCTAGGAGACACCACTCTCCAAGAAGCAACAAATGGTGTGTTGATGATGAACTCCTTGCTCTTGTGCTTCAAATGATAGTCTCCCCAACACTCAACTCTCTCTCATAGGATTTGGATTTTGTGGAAAGAAGATTTGAGTGGAAAGCAACTTGGGGAAGGCTAGAGATCAAGATTCATATGGTAGGAATGGAATATCTTGGTCTCAACACATGAGTAGGTGGTTCTCTCTCAGAACATATGAGTTGGAATTGTGTATGTGTTCTGATGGCTCTCTCCACAAATGAAGAGGAGGTGGAGGGGTATTTATAGCCTCCACACAAAATCCAACCGTTACACACAGTTTTCCAATCTCGGTGGGACCGAATCAACAAACTTGGTCGGACCAAAAAGGTAAACCTAGTGACCGTTAGAGATTTTCGGTGGGACTGACATGCAACTTGGTAGGACCAATATGGTTAGGGTTTGGGCATAACGTAATCTCGGTGAGACCGAGTACACAAACTCGGTGAGACCGAGTTTGGTAATAAGCTAACCAGAGAGTTGGTCGGGTAAACTCGGTGGGACCGATTTGCTCTTTCGGTGAGACCAAAAAGTTACAAAAAGGAAACAGAGAGTTTACACTTCAATCTCGGTGGGACCGATTCGCTCTTTCGGTGAGACCGAAAAGTTACGAAAGGGAAACAGAGAGTTTGCAATCCCATCTCGGTGAGACCGAGATCCCTATCGGTAGAACCGAATTGCTAGGGTTTGGCAGTGGCTTATGACAAGTGAAACTCGGTGGCGCCGGACAGAAAGAATCGGTAGGACCGAGTTTGGCTTAGGGTTTAGGTCATATGTGGATATGGGAAAGTAGTTGAGGGTTTTGGAGCATATCACTAAGCATATGAAGCAAGAGGCTCATTAAGCAACACCTCATCCCTCCTTGATAGTATTGGCTTTTCCTAAAGACTCAATGTGATCTTGGATCACTAAAATATAAAATGAAGAGTCTTGAGCTTTTGAGCTTGAGCCAATCCTTTGTCCTTAGCATTTTGAGGGTTCCACTTTCACATCCATGCCATGCCAATCATTGAGCTTTCCTGAAATAGTCATCTTGGAATAGCATTAGCTCAATGAGCTATATGTTGTTATGAATTACCAAAACCACCTAGGGATAGTTGCACTTTCAGAGTGTCCTGAAGGGTTCCCGCCTTGCGGCAGATGAATGTGCCAGGGATGTAATTTTGGAATGAACATGCTCGTGTGATCTTGTACTGTGAAACAAGTTCATCTGCACTATGCAACGCTTTTTGAATTTAAAATATTACCTTCTGTGCGACCGTTTACAAAATCTGAGAGTTGGCCAGTCATCAGCTTCTGCCCCCATGTAACTAGTACTGGGGTGTTTGGGATAAACTTGAGCACTCTTTACCCCAATTTTGGGTCCTTCAAGGGAGGTGTTCAGCGCAACGAACCAGGCAATCGGACTATAATGCTTTATCACTCTTACTTAGCCATAGAAGTCTACAATTTTAAATTTTGGCGAAGCCCCTGGTATTCGGAAGGCCGAATTTGGGGCGCTATACACGCCTAAGCCGGACAAGCCGACTCCTCGCCCGAAGCGGAAAAAGTCTTTAAGGACTTGAGACCTCTCGAACAGCGACCAGTCTCTCGCCTTATCATGACAGTCAGTTTTCGGCTTTCTCTACTGAGGTGCTCGTCCGGAAGAACCGGGACACAATCGCAGTAGTTCTCCCACCGCTACCTTAGCCGATATAGCGGAACGTAAGGTACCAAAGCATGGGAGCCGGGCAAACCCAACTATAGACCCAAGACATGATTCGGAGCTGATGGATATAATGCTATAAGTTCGGGGTGCCGCACTATCAAAAGTGTTCGGACTTCTCGCGCCATATTATGGGGTAAACGAAAGCCCCTGGCGTACTAACCGTACCCAAATTTATGGGTGCGGATTGTCGTAAATGGACATAAAGGAAAAAAAGAATGAATTAGGCAATAATAGACTAATGTTATGCATTGTTATTTGAATAATACGTCGAAGCGTACTGGTACAGGTAGTGCAATAAGCAGAAAGTAGGACTATTCGAAATGTCCTATCCAAGGGCAAGCTATGTATGGATAGTAGAAAGTGGGTATTATTATTAGAGACCACCTGGGGGTTCCCGTCTACATCTTAGCTTCTTGCCGCCTTGGTTGTTCCTTCCCGTAATGTGTCCGACAATCATACTGCCGGAAAGGGCTTCCAGAGAGTTAGGCCCTGAAAGAGAAAAGAAATGATAAAGATATACAGCCCCTAGGGCGGTTAAGCCGCATTGCGGGACGTGCCCTGATCGTGCCCCCGCCTATGTCCATGGTATTTTCAGTGTGTAATTATGTACGCGTGGCACGGATTTCATCGCTTGACTGGGACTAGGACGGACGCCGAATTGCTAGGCGAGCTCTGAACGTGCTAGGCGATCCTGTTGCAGTTTACTCCGGACACGCTTGAAGGTGTTCGGGGGCTGTATCGCCGAATTAGTGGTTTTCCTTGAAAGGCTGCTTTCTGCTTCTACTGCGAGGGCCACAGTGTGCTCTTCCGTGCGGAGCGAGCGTTCTGTGTTTCCATTCACTGTTATGACCCCCCGAGGTCCTTGCATCTTGAGCTTGAGGTATGCGTAATGCGGTACTGCATTGAATTTTGCAAATGTAGTCCGTCCGAGCAGTGCATGATAGCCACTGCGGAACGGGACGATGTCGAAGATTAACTCCTCACTTCAGAAGTTGTTCGGTGATCCGAAGACCACTTCCAGTGTGATTGAGCCCGTGCAATGGGCCTCTACACCTGGGATGACGCCCTTAAAGGTGGTTTTGGTGGATTTGATCCTCAAGGGATCGATGCCCATTTTTCACACTGTATCCTGATAGAGCAGGTTCAAGCTGCTGCCGCCGTCCATAAGGACTCGAGTGAGGTGAAATCCGTCGATGATGGGGTCTAGGACCAGTGCGGCGGATCCGCCATGACGGATACTAGTTGGGTGGTCCCTGCGATCAAAGGTGATCGGGAAAGTAGACCATGGGTTGAACTTTAGGGAGATGGGCTCCATTGCATAGACGTTCCTTAGTGCATGCTTCTGCTCCCTCTTTGGAATGTGGGTTGCGTATATCATGTTCACCGACTTCACTTGTGGGAGGAACCCCTTCTGTCCTCCCGTGTTCGGCGGCCGGGCTCCTCCTCGTCATCACTATGCATCCCCTTCTCCTTGTTTTTAGCATCTAACTTGCCGGCCTGCTTGAACACCCAGCATTCTCTATTGGTGTGATTGGCTGGCTTGTCGAGGGTGCCGTGGATTTGACACGAGCGATCCAGTATGCGATCCAAGCTGGACGGAGCCGGAGTACTTCTTTTAAATGGAGTTTTCCGCTGACCGGATCTAGAGCCTCTGAATCCGGCATTAACTGTCGTATCCTCGGTATTATCACCGTTATTGTGGTGCTTTGGTCTATTACGACGTTGTCTGCCGTTGGCATCTTTGGTATCCGAAGTGCCCGGATTCCTCGATGTGTTATTTCTGCGAGCCAGCCAGCTATCCTCGCCCGCGCAAAAGCGGGTCACGAGTGTCGTGAGGGCTGCCATAGAATTCGGCTTCTCCTGGCCAAGGTGGCGGGCAAGCCACTCATCACGGATGTTGTGCTTGAATGCCGCGAGGGCCTCTGCATCCGGACAGTCAACAATTTGGTTTTCTTAGTAAGGAACCGAGTCCAGAATTGTCTGGCCGATTCCCCCAGCTGCTGAGTTATATGGCTCAAGTCATCAGCATCCGGTGGTTGCACATAAGTTCCCTGGAAGTTGTCGAGGAATGCATCTTCCAGATCCTCCCAACTGCCGACGGAGTCTGCTGGCAAGCTATTCAGCCAATGCCGAGCCGGTCCTTTGAGTTTTAGTGGGAGGTACTTGATGGCATGTAGATCATCACTGCGAGCCATGTGGATGTGAAGGAGGAAATCCTCAATCCATCCAGCGGGATCTGTTGTACCATATATGATTCGATATTTACGGGTTTGAAACCCTCCGGGAATTCGTGATCCATAACTTCATCAGTGAAGCATAGGGGGTGTGCGGCGCCTCTGTGACGGGCTATATCACGACGCAGTTCATATGAGTCTTGTCTGCTGTATTCGGCCCGGCCGGATTTGCTTTTGGTGTATCCGGCGCGATGATCATCGTCCCGTGTTGGCGCGCGTGCCCGTGACCCATAGATTGACCTTGCAAGTTTTTCCTTACTATCCAATATGTCTCACAGGTCCCGTGTGTTTCCCCAGGCCTTGGTATTTTTGATTGAGTGGCGGCGGGGTGCAGGCTGAACTTTAGGCTGAAAAGCCTCTATGGCTCGGCCACGCAGTGGCTGGTCAGCCGCATCGTACACTGGTGAATGAGGCTTTAATGCTTCCTCGTCGAGCTGAGGTAGCAACCTGCGTTTTGGGTAACTCTTGGAGGGGCGCTCGAGTTCGTACTCTTCGGCCGCAAGGACTCCGGTCCATCTGTCTGCTAGCAAGTCTTGATCAGCTTGAAGCTGTTGTTCCTTTTTCTTTAGGCTATTTGCTGTGGCCATAATCCGGCGCTTGAAGCGCTCCTGCTCGATGGGATCCTCAGGCACGATGAATTCGTCGTCGCCGAGGCTCGCCTCGTCTTCGGAGGGAGGCATGTAATTGTCCTCCTCCTGTTCTCCATCTGCTGCCTACTCTGGAGGGCTAGCTTGTTCATCCTCTGGCTCTACATCATACTGGAGGGGATTGTAGTTGTCTTCGGCACTATGTGGAGTGTTATTATCTCCTGTGCCGGTATCACTACTTTTGCTGGGCAGAACTTAGAGCGGCGCCCCTGACGTCGGTGCTTGGGTTGCTTCTTGGAGGGGTCATCCTCCGCTGTCTCGTCGCCATTACCTTCTTTAGGGGTGTCCACCATGTATATGTCGTATGATGAGGTAGCGGTCCAGCACCCTATGGGCGATGGTTCCTACTCGTCTCCTGCATCTTCGTCCATACCGTCGATATCTTTGGAGTCGAAGTAGAGCATGTCGGTTAAATCGTCGACAGTGGCTACTAAGTGGGTGGTGGGTGGGCAGTGAATTTCTTCGTCGCCCGCATCCCATTCTAGCCGGACATAGTTCGGCCAAGGCTCTCCTGACAGGGAGAGAGACCTTAATGAATTTAGCACATCACCGAAGGGTGAGTGCTGAAAGGTATCCGCGGAGGTGAACTCCATGATCGGCGCCCAGTCGGATTCGACGGGCATGGATGTAAGCGGCTCGGAGTCTGTGGCCGGAGGTGAATCTAGTGGTTCGGCGACATGCCTCTCGTAGGGGGTGAAGTCAGTATCCGGCTCTGTCACCACTGAGAGTGCAGCCTCCATGGCGGGGTCTATCCCTCCTCTCTCGGATGGCGCGATTTGCTCCAGATTGACGGCTGGAGGAGTTGCAGATGCGATTTCCCGAATATTGTCCGACGGCAGAGTTACGTCATGCTCGTCATGACTGTGCGGCGCACCTGACATGGGCTCGAATCCATCGAAGATCAAGTCTCCGCGGATGTCGGCAGCGTAGTTTAAGTTTCCGAACCTAACCCGATGGCCAGGGGCGTAGCTCTCGATCTGCTCTAGATGGCCAAGCAAATTGGCCCGCAGTTTGAAGCCGCCGAATACAAAGATCTGTCCGGGGAGGAAAACCTCACCCTGGACCGCATCATTACCGATGATCGAAGGAGCCATCGAGGCTTACGGTGACGGCACAGTGGAACTCTCAATGAAAGCACCAATGTCTGTGTCAAAACCGGCGGATGTCGGGTAGGGGGTCCCGAACTGTGCGTCTAAGGCGGATGGTAACAGGAGGCGGGGACAAGATGTTTACCCAGGTTCGGGCCCTCTAGATGGAGGTAATGCCCTACTTCCTGCTTGATTGTTCTTGATGATATGAGTATTACAAGAGTTTATCAACCACAAGAGCGTAGAGGCTAACCCTAGAAACTAGCCTATGCTATGATTGTATGTTCTCCTATGGACTAACCCCTCCGGTTCATATAGACACCGGAGGGGGCTAGGGTTACACAAAGTCAGTTACAAGGGAGGAGATCTACATATCCGTATTGCCTAGCTTGCGTTCCATGCCAAAGAGAGTCCCATCCGGACATGGGACGAAGTCTTCAATCTTGTATGTTCATAGTCCAACAGTCCGGCCAAAGGATATAGTCCGGCTGTCCGGAGACCCCACTAATCCAGGACTCCCTCACTGTCCCTGCCTATGGTGGTGGCTAGTCCTATTTATAGAGGCCCTGGCCCCCTTCCCAAATATCAGGCGGGAAGGGATCCCACAACGGCTACTTTTGAAACACCCCGGATGTAACTTGCCATATTCGTAACACCGACTCTTGCCATTTTCGGCTTTAAGTTATGAGATTTCGTTCGTGGTTGGGTTTTGTCTTTGCTTTGCATTTTGTTCATGTCATGCATTTCATATCATGTCATCATGTGCATCACATTTGCATACGTGTTCGTCTCATGCATCTAAGCATTTTCCCCGTTGTCCATTTTGCAATCCAACACTCCTATGTGCACCGGCGTACCCCTATCGTATCTTTTCGTGAGCGGGTATTAAACATTCTCGGAATGGACCAAGCTTTGCCAAGCGGCCTTGGCACACCACCGGTAGACCGCCTGTCAAATTTCGTTCCATTTGGAGTCCGTTTGATGCTCCAAAGGTTAACCGGGGAACTGCAAAGGCCTCTTGAGTGTTGCAGCCCAACACCCCTCCAAAATGGCCCAATAACCCATCCAAACCACTTCCATGTCCTCCGTCGTCGAATCACGATCGTGTGGGTGAAAACTACACCTCATTTGGACACTCCCACCTCCTCCTAGCTATAAATATGTGCTCTCCCCATCCAAATCCGGGTCAAAACCCTAGCCTAGCCTATCCCGCCGCCACCGGACGCGTCCGTCGGCGCCCGACGCGTTCGCCGCCTCCGCCTCGCCCAATCCACGCGTGCCACATGGCTCCCCGCCAGCCGCCACTGCCCGTCCCGCGCCCCGTCGCCTCGGTCGCCGGCCACCACTTCCCGCGCCCGAGTGCGCCGAGCACCGCCGTCGACTAGAGCTCATCGCCGGCAACCGCGCCGCTCCTCCCCGCCGGCGACCGCGCCCACTTCGTCGCCGGATCCCGCCGCCTCCACCACTCCTCCGGTCGCCTCGCGCCACCTCGCCATGCAGCGCCGCCGCTGGAGCTCACCGGAGTTCCTCGTCGCCGGATCTGGGGAAGGTGGATGAGATCCACCTGTTCCCCGATCCAAGCGGAGTACTACTACGTTCAGTTTCTGGGAGGTTTTTTTCTCCAAGTCCTTTTCTGTGATGATTGTATGCCCCTGTTCATCATGCCATATCTCGGTGACCATAGCTCCGTTTCATGCATATGATATATCAAAATGTTCAATGTGAGATGCTCTTCATTTCATTCCATTGTGGCATGCTTGTTTGAGTTCGTCTTGATGCCCTAATCATTGATGCAAGAGTGCTATAAAATGTTTCCTGTTGTTACTTATCAGATTATGATGATTTGTCATTTTTGTCTCATTTGATGTGTGTTTCATATGGGCATGAGCTCTTCATGTGTTCTGAAATATGCCATGCCTTCTTTACAGGGGTGCTGCCATGTGTTTTTGTGATCTATGTGTTGACTAGCACAAGCATGCAAACTAGCCTTTGTGATATTGATGTTCTCAGAGACATAGGATGTTCCTGGCAGATTGTGCCTGCTGTTATTTTGATGCCATGTAAACATGATGCTACAGTGAGATCCATGCTTGTTTTGAGGATCTTCAGTAAGGGTGTTTTGAACATATGGTTATGCTATATCCATCCATGCCCCTGTTTGCAATTATGGTGTGCCCTAGCATGTCTTATTCTTGCTCTACTTTTGCTATAAAATGTTCTTGGAAGATTGTTTACATGTTAATCAATTTTGCCATGGTTGTTGCTAGTGATCTATGCATGATATGAACTCGATCTTGCCATGGTTAGCTTCATGAACATGTCATCTTGCTGATGCTATGCTTGTTTTGTCATGCAAGGCTTTGTCGTTAGTGATTTGAGCTCGCAAAGATACCTTCATAATTCTGTTTATGCCATGCTATGATTTCTGCTAAGTCTGAAACTGTTAATAAAACTTGCTATGTTTACATGGGTGCCATCATATCTTCTTTGCCTTTTTGGCTTATTATCAGTAAGAGACTTTTGTTCTATGCATTTAGTAGAATCATTCCATGCCTTTGCTTACTATGATATGTTCATGTAGCATGTTGTTTGCTTTCTCTAAACATGGCTTCCTGATGTTATTTCTGGCATGTTAGTAATTTCTCTAAGTCTGTGAAGCTGATATCTTTTGCACTTTTGCCATGCTTGTTTGAACCTGCTCTTGTGTGTTTTAGCCGTAGCTCAGTGTTCATGTTTTGTCGAGAATCATGTGTACATTGCTGCCATGTGATTTGTTTCTATGTTGGAGTGCAGTAGCTTAGTTTCTTGTTGCATTCTAAATGGCATCGTACTGTTAATCGCAAAATTGTGCCATTCTTGTTTTGCTTGCCATTTGCAAACCGTTCGTCCGTTTCCGGTGATCTTTATAACGATTTCGACCGAAAACATCTCATCTTTCCAGCGGAACACTTGGTTTTCCAAGTTCATGCCTTGTTCTTTCTTTCCCTTCTGAAGCACGCATATGCATTGCATATCATGTCTTGCATATCATGCCATGTTTTGCATCATGTTGCTTGTGCATTGCACCCTGATTGATTGTTGGTCCTTTGCTTGTGTTCTTGCTTTGGGTAGAGCCGGGAGACACGTACGTGATCTAGGAACCTGTTGAGTATGCTAACGAGGATCAAGCTTTCATCAACTCTGAGAACTTTGCAGGCAAGATGACCATACCCTCGAAATCACTTCTATCTTTAATTTGCTAGTCGTTCGCTCTGTTACTATGCTCGCTACCTACCACGTGCTATATCATGCCTCCCATATTGCCATGTCAAGCCTCTACCCCACCATTCCTAGCAAACGGTTGTTTGGCTATGTTACCGCTTTTGCCCAGCCCCTCTTATAGCGTTGCTAGTTGGAGGTGAAGATGAAGTTTGTTCTAGGTTGGAACATGGATTTTGTTAGGATATCATTATTATCTCTTATTTACTTTAATGCATCTATATACTTGGTAAAGGGTGGAAGGTTCGGCCTTATGCCTAGTGTTTTGTTCCACTCTTGCCGCCCTAGTTTCTGTCATACCGGTGTTATGTTCCTTGATTTGGCGTTCCTTACGCGGTTGGGTGTTATGGGAACCCCTTGAAAATTCGCTTTGAATAAAACTCCTTGAGGGAGTCCGGGATTAGGGGGTGTCGGGATAGCCGGACTATACCTTCGGCCGGACTCCTGGACTATGAAGATACAAGATTGAAGACTTCGTCCCATGTCCGGAAGGGACTTTCCTTGGCATGGAAGGCAAGCTTGGCGATACGGATATGTAGATCTCGTACCATTGTAACTGACTATGTGTAACCCTAGCCCTCTCCGGTGTCTATATAAACCGGAGGGTTTTAGTCCATAGGACGAACAACAATCATACCATAGGCTAGCTTCTAGGGTTTAGCCTCCTTGATCTCGTGGTAGATCTACTCTTGTACTACCCATATCATCAATATTAATCAAGTAGGATTAGGGTTTTACCTCCATCGAGAGGGCCCGAACCTGGGTAAAAACATCGTGTCCCTTGTCTCCTGTTACCATCCGCCAAGACGCACAGTTCGGGACGCCCTACCCGAGATCCGCCGGTTTTGACACCGACATTGGTGCTTTCATTGAGAGTTCCTCTGTATCGTCACTTTTAGGCCCGATGGCTCCTCTGATCATCAATGACGATGCGATCCAGGGTGAGACTTTTCTCCCCAGACAGATCTTCGTATTTGGCGGCTTTGCACTACGGGCCAATTCGCTTGGCCATCTGGAGCAGATCGAAAGCTACGCCCCTGGCCATCAGGTCAGATTTGGAAGTTTGAGCTACACAACCGACCTCCGCGGAGACTTGATCTTCGACGGATTCGAGCCGCAGCCGAGCACGCCGCACTGTCACGATGGGCATGATCTAGCTCTACCGCCGAACAGTGCCCTGGAGGCCGCACCCGCATCAGCTCCGACCCTTAATTCGGAGCCAACTGCGCCAATCGAGGATGGGTGGTTGGACACCACCTCAGGGGCTGCAATCTCTACGGCGATCGAGCCGAACACCAGCCCTATTATCTGCGAAGCCCGTGACTCCAAGGAGCCGGACTCCACTCCAGACTCCGAGCCCTCCGCGCCCCTACCGATCGAACCCGATTGGGCACCGGTCATGGAGTTCACTACCGCGGACATCTTTCAGCACTCGCCCTTCGGCGATATTCTGAATTCACTAAAGTGTCTCTCTTTATTAGGAGAACCCTGGCCAGACTATGGTCAGCAAGGTTGGGATGCGAATGATGAAGAAATTCAAAGCCCACCCACCACCCACTTCGTAGCCAGTTTCGATGATTTGACCGACATGCACGACTTTGACTCCGAAAACATCGACGGTATGGACGCCGATGTAGGAGACGATCAAGAACCAGCGCCTATAGGGCACTGGAAAGCCACCTCGTCGTATGATATATACATGGTGGACACCCTAAAAGAAGGCAATGGCGATGGAACAGTGGAGGATGACCCCTCCAAGAAACAGCCTAAGCGCTGGCGTCAGCGGCGCCGCTCTAAATCCCGCCAAAGCAAAAACGGTGATTCCGGCACGGGAGATAATAACACCCCAGACAGTGCCGAAGACAACCACCTCCAGCAAGATTCAGCACAGGAGGATGGAGAAGCCAGCCCTCATGAGAGAGCGGCAGACAGAGAGGTCGAGGACGATAATTATATGCCTCCCTCCGAAGACGAGGCAAGCCTCGACGACGACGAATTTGTCGTGCCGGAGGATCCCGTCGATCAAGAGCGTTTCAAATGCAGGCTTATGGCCACGGCGAGCAGCCTCAAGAACAAACAGCAACAACTTAGAGCTGATCAAGATTTGCTAGCCGACAGATGGACTGAAGTCCTTGCGGCCAAAGAGTATGAACTCGAACGCCCCTCCAAGAGCTACCCAAAGCGCAGGTTGCTACCCCGGTTAGAGGAGGAAGCACCTAAACCTACATCACCAGCGCATGATGCGGCCGACCGGCCACCCCGTGGCCGCAACAAAGAGGCCTCTCGGCCCTCCACTCAAGCCGCACCCCGGCGCCGCTCAAAAAATAACAAGGCACGGGAAAATGTGCCAGACCTGCGAGATATATTGGAGGATAATGCAAGGCAAACAAGATCGATCTACGGATCGCGTGGGCGCCCCACGGCACGAGATGGTAATCGTCACTCCGGATACAGTCAATTTGGCCGGGCCGAACACAGTAGACAAAGCTCGTTTGAGCCGTGTCGTGATATAGCTCAATACAGAGGCGCCGCACACCCACTATGCTTCACAGATGAAGTAATGGATCATCAAATCCCCAAGGGTTTCAAACCCGTGAACATCGAATCATACGATGGCACAACTGATCCTGCGATATGGATCGAGGACTATCTCCTTCGTATCCATATGGCCCGCGGTGATGACCTACACGCCATCAAATACCTCCCACTCAAGCTTAAACGACCAGCTCGGCATTGGCTTAACAGCTTGCCAGCAGAATCAATTGGTTGTTGGGAGGACCTGGAAACCGCATCCCTCGACAATTTCCAGGGCACTTATGTGCGACCACCAGACGAGTCCGGACGCAGAGGCCCTAGCAGCCTTCAAGCATAACATCCGCGACGAGTGGCTTGCACGGCACCTAGGACAGGAAAAACCGAAATCTATGGCAGCCCTCATGACACTTATGACCCGCTTTTGTGCGGGAGAAGACAGCTGGCTAGCTCACAGCAATAACATGACCAAGAACCCTGGTAATTCGGATACCAAGGACAGTAGTGGCAGGTCACGTCGCAACAAGCAAAAGTGCCGCATTAACGGCGACAATGCCGAGGATACGGCAGTTAATGCCGGATTCAGAGGCTCTAAACCCGGTCAGCGGAAAAAGCCATTCAAAAGAAATACTCCGGGCCCGTCCAGTTTGGACCGGCTACTCAACCGCTCATGCCAGATACATGGCACCCCCGAAAAACCAGCCAATCACACCAACAGGGATTGTTGGATGTTCAAGCAGGCAGGCAAGTTAAATGCCGAAAGTAGAGACAAGGGGCTGCATAGCGATGACGACGAGGAGCCCCGGCCGCCGAACAACAGTGTATAGAAAGGTTTTCCCCCACAAGTGCGGACGCTGAACATGATATACGCAACCCACGTCCCCAAGAGGGAGCGGAAGTGTGCGCTAAGGGACGTATACGCGATGGAGCCAGTCGCCCCAAAGTTCAACCCATGGTCTTCCTGCCCGATCACTTTTGATCGAAGGGACCACCCCACTAGCATCCATCATGGTGGATTCGCCGCAGTGGTTCTAGATGGATTTCACCTCACTACAGTCCTTATGGACGGCGGCAGCAGCCTGAACCAGCTTTACCAGGATACAGTGCGGAAAATGGGCATCGATCCCTCGAGGATTAAACACACTAAAACGACCTTTAAAGGCGCCATACCAGGTGTAGAGGCCAACTGTATAGGCTCAGTTACACTTGAAGTGGTCTTCGGATCTCCGGATAATTTCTGAAGCGAGGAGTTAATCTTCGACATAGCCCCATTCCGCAGTGGCTATCATGCACTGCTCGGGCGAACCGCATTTGCCAAGTTCAATGCGGTGCCGCACTACGCATACCTCAAGATCAAAATGCCAGGCCCTCGAGGAGTTATCATGGTCAATGTAAACACCAGACGCTCTCTCCCAACGGAGGAGCATATGGCGGCTATCGCAGCGGAAGTACAAAACAACCTCTCAAGGAAATTCTCCAGTCCGGCAATTAAACGTCTGGACACCGTTAAGCACGCCCGGAGTAACCTACAACAAGACCGCCTGGCACCTTCCGAGCAAGCATAGCAATGCGGCCCCAACCCCAGCCCTCGCGAACTTGCGAAACCAGTGTTGCGCGTACATAACTACACTCTGGAAATACCATGGGCACAGGGGGAGGGGCACCATCACGGCACGCCCGAATGCGGCTTAAACCACACTAGGGGCTGCCGATTTCTTAATTTTCTCTTATTTTCAGGACTCCATTCTTCGGAAGGCTTGTCCGGCAGTACAATTGCCACACAAACGATACAACCAGGGAAGCAGAAAGCTACTCCGCACTATGGAACTCTAAGGTGGTCTCTATAACAAGCAGTATACCTGTTTCACATACCATTCCGCAGCTCGCCCCTGGAAAGGACATGTTAAATAGTCCCATCTTTTGCTTATTGCACTATTTGTATTGTTCTGCTTTGATCGCAGCTTTTCTAAAATAAACAATGCATAGCTTCCGTCTATTATTGCATTACTCTTTTTTATGAATATATGTTCATTAATGACATGTTGGACCCGTACACTTTGGTACGGCCAATACGCCAGGGGCTTAAGTACCCCACAATATGGTGTGAGAAGTTCGAACACTTCCGCAAGTGCGGCACACCGAACTTATAGCATTATATGCATCAGCTCCGAATCATGTCTTGGGTCAATAGTTGGGTTTGCCCGGCTCCTATGTTTTGGTACCTTACGTTCCGTTATATCGGCTAAGGTAGCACTAGGAGAACTACTGTGATTGTGCCCCAGTTGAGCTGGGCTAAGCAGCTCAGTAGAGAAAGCTAAAACTGACCGTCATGATGAGGCGAGAGCTGGTCACTGTTCGAGAGGTTTTCGAGTCCCTAAAGACTTATGCCGCTTAGAGTGAGGAATCGGCTTTGTCCGGCCTAGGCGTGGATAGCGCCCCGAACTCGGTCTTCCGAACACTAGGGGCTTTGCCGAAATTTAAAATTATAGAATTCTATGGCTAAGTGAGAGTGTTCAAGAATTATAGTCCGATTGCCTTGTTCGTTGTGTTGCGCGCCTCCCTCGAAGGACCCAAGAATGGGAAAAGAGCGCTCATGTTTATCCCGAACACCCCAGCACTCGTGGCATGGGGGCAGAAGCCGACGACTTGCCATCTCTCAAATTTGATAAACGACCACACAGAAGGTAATATTTTAAATTCAAAAGCGTTGCTTAGCGCATATGAACAAGTTTTCAGCGTAGAGGATCACAAATGCGAGTTTACTCAAAAATTACATCTTTGGAGCATTCATCTGCTATAAGGCGGGCACCCTTTAGGGCGCCCTCATAATACGCTTCCGGGACGCGATGCTCCTTACCCGGCGGCGGCCTGTCCTTCACCAGCTTCTCCACATCCATCTTGCCCCAGTGCACTTTAGCACGGGCAAGCGCCCTACGGGCACCTTCGATGCAGACGGAGCGCTTGATTACTTCAAGTTGTGGACAGGCATCCACCAGCCACCTCACCAGCCTGAAGTAGCTCCTAGGCAGAGCCTCTCCAGGCCAAAGCCGAACTATGAGGCCCTTTATGGCCTGTTCGGCCACCTTGTGGAGCTCGACCATTTTCTTCAGCTGGTCGCTCAAAGGCACCAGGTGTCCGGCTCAGCATACTGAGACCAGAACACCTTCTCCGTCGAGCTCCCCTCCTCGGATCGATAGTAGGCGGCGGAATCAGACGCACTGCGGGGCAAATCTGCGAATGCTCCTGGAGAGCTCCGGACTCGGTTAAGTAACAAGTAATTCACTTTCACGTGCTTGCTTTGCATAATGAATGCCTTACCCGCCGCTATCTTCTTCACCGCTTCAATTTCTTGGAGGGCTTTCTAGGCTTCGGCCTTGGCAGACTTCGCGCTTTGGAGGGCAGCCACAAGCTCGGACGCTTGCGTCTTTGTGTTAAGCTCCAAACTCTCGTGTTTTTTCACGAGAGCCTGGAGCTCTTTCTGCAACTCCTCCACCCGCGCCTCCTGCTTTCCTCTCTCTGTGCGCTCCGCGGCCGCTCCGTTTTCGGCCTCGGACAATGCTTTCTTAAGGGTTGCCACCTCGGTCGTGGCCCCTATAATAGTACGTTGATCCTGTCATTTTTTGCAACCACATCTTCTCTATATACCTGTGCAAGGTATTACTTACCTTCCTTCTCCTCGAGTTGCCTCTTGGCATGGCCAAGCTCGTTCTCGGACCGCGCGAGGTTTTGCTTCAGCGTATCCACCTCTGAGTCAGTTCAGCGGAGGCCAGCAGCGAAGCCTGCATACGCATATTGACTTGATTATGTTAAACTCCTGCGAATGTTATTCGATCCTCTATTCGGCTTTTCTTTCCGAACACCGAACAGAGCATCACGGGCTACTGTCTATGCGGTAATATTTTTTACATATTCTTTACTTACCTCAAAGCCTGTTAGAAGGCTGGCACAGGCTTCAGTCAGTCCGCTCTTGGCGGACTGAACCTTCTCGATCACCACACTCATAATAGTGCGGTGCTCCTTGTCGATGGAGGCGCCGTTAAGCACCTCCAGAAAATTGTCCGGTGCCTCCAGTTGGACAGAGGTCACCGGCTCGGTAGGCTTGCTCCTCTTGGAAGGAGGCTGCCTACTGGAGTCCGGAACCGTCGAAGGTTCCGGCACGGTGTCCGGCTCAAGGCCGGACTCGGAGCCCTTGGGTGTTTTATCCCCTTTGCGCCTGGAGTCCGGGAGGTCGCCTTGCGGCGCCTCCAGGACCACCTCCTCCTGGCTTGGAACCTGTTGGGACAGCACCTCGGCGTCGTCTGTAGGGTGGGGGAGGTAGCGGGCAGAAGTGAATTCATGTCCGACGAATTCAGGGAGCCGCTCGATGACTCGTCGAGCCCGGCCTTGGGCGGACTGCATAGTAATATTTGGCATAAGGAGGAGCTATGCAAGAAAGGAACACTATGAATTTCTCTGGTGTCCGAATACTTACGATCTCGCCAGGGGCTTGGCCCTGTGCGGCCACTCCTCTTCGCCGTCATCGGCATTGGTGGAGTAGTCCGGAGGAAGGGTCTTCCCCTTCTTGGACACTTCGGCCTCCCTAGTTGGGGCGGCCTTCCTTTTCTTCCCTCCCCCTGCTGGAGGGGGAGAGGTCTCTTCTTCCTCCTCATTGTCTTCACGGGAGGAGTGCGTCTTGGAGTCGTCGGATGATGAATCCGACGCCTCCAGGCGCCGGGCACTCTTTCAAGTCCCCGTGGCCTTCTTCTTGGCCTTCTTCTTGGGCACCACATAGGGTGCCGGAACCAACAGCTTCGCCAAGCGAGCGTCCGCTGGGCCTTCGGGCAAAGGAGCCAGACAGTTGATCTGTCCGGACGTCTCCTGCCAATCCTGTCAAAGGTAAGGGAGCTTAGATCCCGCATGGAGTCAAACTACGAAAAACTAATACCCTGTAAAAGGTAAAAATAGCTTACCGCACTAGCGTGACGCTGCATGCTGAATCCGCGATCCTCGGTAGCGGATGCGGGGGCCTCGGCACCCTTGAAAAGCACCTTCTAGGCATCTTCGTACATCGTGTCGAAGAGCCTGCTCAGAGTTCGGTGCTGCGCCAGGTCGAACTCCCACAGGTTGAAAGCCCGTTGTTGACACGGGAGGATCTGGTAGATGAGCATAACCTGGACTACGTTGACAAGTTTGAGCTTCTTGTCCACCAGGGTTTGGACGCATGTTTGGAGTCTGGTTAGCTCTCCTTTTTTACCCCACGACAGGCCCGTCTCTTTCCAGGAGGTGAGCCGCGTAGGGGGTCCGGATCAGAACTCGGTGGCTGCGACCCATTTAGGGTCGCGCGGCTCGGTGATGTAAAACCACCCCAATTGCCACCCCTTTAGGGTCTCCACGAAGGAGCCCTCGAGCCATAGGACCTTGGGCATCCTACCCACCATGGCGCCGCCGCACTCCGCCTGGGTGCCGCGCACCACCTTCGGCTTGACATTGAAAGTCTTGAGCCATAGGCCGAAATGGGGGTGGATGCAGAAGAAAGCCTCGCACACGACGATAAACGCCGAGAAGTTGAGGCCATAGTAGAACATGAGCCCCCGAACAAATGGGTGGAGAGGGAAGCCCAGTCCGCGGAGGAAATGGGGGAGGAACACCACCCTCTCGTGGGGCCTACGGTGGGGATGAGCTGCCCCTCTTCGGGAAGCCGGTGCGCAATGTCGTTAGACAAGTATCCGGCCTTCCTCAGTTTTTTGATGTGTCCCTCCGTGATGGAGGAGACCATCCACTTGCCTGCCGCTCCAGACATGGCTGGGGAAGGTTGAGGTGGGGTGTGCACACTCGGGCACTGGAGCTCGAGTGCGCGGAAATGGATAGGCAAAGGAGGAAGAAGGCATGGATGAAAAGGTGGATCCTTATCCCCTTATATGGGTGGACGCGACTATGCGTCCCCACTAGCCTGGTAAAACTCACTTATCTCTCAAGCGTTGTAATCAATGGTGCGCTTGGGTTACCCACGCCCGTATTGATGAGAATCCCGGAATAAGGGGACACGATCTCTGCTTTGACAAGACGTGCCAAGGGAACCGCCTCGCTAAACGCGTTGAGGTGGGACAGTAAAGCGATTCGAATAAAGACTTGGCCGTGGTGTGATGTCACGCTACAGAATACGTCAGCAGATTAGATTTGTGTAAATATTATTCTCTCTATGGCGATATGAGCAAGCTTATTTTGCAGAGCTGGACACTACCTTTGTGTTCAAAATCTTCTATGAAGTACTTGGAGGAGGAACCCACCTTGCAATGCCGAAGACAATCTGCGCGCCGGACTCGTCGTCATTGAAGCCTAGTTTAGGGGCTACTGAGGGAGTCCTGGATTAGGGAGTGTCCGGATGGCCGAACTATACCTTCGACCGAACTCCTGGACTATGAAGATACAAGATTGAAGACTTCGTCCCATGTCCGGAAGGGACTTTCCTTGGCGTGGAAGGCAAGCTTGGCGATACGGATATGTAGATCTCCTACCATTGTAACCGACTCTGTGTAACCCTAGCCCTCTCCGGTGTCTATATAAACCGGAGGGTCTTAGTCCGTAGGACGAACAACAATCATACCATAGGCTAGCTTCTAGGGTTTAGCCTCCTTGACCTCGTGGTAGATCTACTCTTGTACTACCCATATCATCAATATTAATCAAGCAGGAGTAGGGTTTTACCTCCATTGAGAGGGCTCGAACCTTGGTAAAAACATCGTGTCCCTTGTCTCTTGTTACCATCCACCTAGACACACAGTTCGGGACCACCTACCCGAGATCCGCCGGTTTTGACACCGACACTCATCCAGGAAGGCCGAACCTTGGTTTTACCATTTGCCTACCTACCACCATATACCTTCCCTTGGGTTATGCAGACTCAAGGGTCATCTTTATGTTAAACCCCCCCGGCCAGTGCTCCTCTGAGTGTTGGTCCGAAACGGGCAACATGCGGGGCCACCTCGGGGAAACTTGAGGGTTGGTTTTACCCGTAGCTTGACCTATCTGGTGTGCCCTGAGAACGAGATAGGTGCGACTCCTATCGGGATTTGTCGGCACATCGGGCGGCTTTGCTGTTCTTGTTTTACCATTGTCGAAATGTCCTGTAACCGGGATTCCGAGTCTGATCGGGTCTTCCTGGGAGAAGGAATATCCTTGGTTGTCCGTGAGAGCTTTTGATGGGCTAAGTTGGGACACCCCTGTAGGGTTTGAACTTTTGAAATCCGTGCCCGCGGTTATGGGCAGATGGGAATTTGTTAATATCTGGTTGTAGAGAACTTGACACTTAATTTAATTAAAATGAATCAACCGCGTGTCTAGCCGTGATGGTCTCTTTTCGGCGGAGTCCGGGAAGTCAACACGGCCTTGTGTCATGCTTGAGCGTAAGTACCTTCAGGATCACTTCTTGATCACTTTTAGCTTCTCGACCGTGCGTTGCTTCTCTTCTCACTCGCTTTCACGTAAGTTGGCCACCATATATGCTTAGTGCTGGCTGCAGCTCCACCTCACTACCCTTTCCTACCCTTAAGCTTAAATAGTCTTGATCTCGCGGGTGTGAGATTGTTGAGTCCTCGGTACTCACGGTTACTTCCAAATAGAAGCAGGTGCCGATGATGCCAGTGTAGGGGATGCTACCGAACTTAAGTGGGAGTTCGATAAAGATTCGGGCCGTTACTATGTTTCTTTTCCGGATGATCAGTAGAGGAGCCCAGTTGGGATGATCAGGGATCTAGCATTTGGGGTGGTGTTTCTTTATTTTGGTTCCATAGTCGAACCTTGATTGTATTCTGGATGATGTATGACTATTTATGTATTGTGTGAAGTGGCGATTATAAGCCGACTCTATATCCCTTTCTTATTCAGTACATGGGATGTGTAAAGATTACCCCCCTTGCGACATGCCTACCATGCGGCTATGCCTCTAAGTTGTTTCCTCGACGCGTGGGAGATATAGCCGCATTGTGGGTGTTACAAGTTGCTAATGAGAGCCTTCCTCGACTTAGGAGCCTCCTGCTTGATCGAATCGCTGACATTGTTGAGTCTAGAACAAAATGTTTTGAGTCTTAGGATTATACATATCGGAGAGTAGGATTATTTTTACTCCTCAGTCCCTTCGTCGCTCTGGTGAGGCCTCCTGACGTAGAGTTTTGACTCTTCTCTCCTCAAATTTCAAAAAAAAATTAGGATCACGCGGGTATCTTGGAATCATTCCGATGGTTTTGTGATGAGAACATTGTTCTTGGTGCCTCCTGACATTTAGGGGTTGTGGCAGTGTCCCAGGGAGTTGAGCTCCGAGGTGTTGTCGTCACAATTTCATCGTTACAGTTCTGGAATACCTGAGTTCGCCGACATCGAAAATCTCTTTTATGCAGTTGTTCGTGAGATAACCTCGACGCCACCCAGTACTGGGGCAGGAGTTCGGGATTATTGCCATAACTCGTATAATGAATGCCTTTGGAAGGTTGAGGTAAATGATTTCTGAAGGTTTCTTGGTTATGTGTTGAAGGATGGATACAACTAGATGTAGGAATTGCTAGTTTTGGGTGAGATATTATGCTTTCCCTGTATCCCCAACACCTGATTGCATAACCAGAAAGTTTCAAGAGGTTTATAGGTGGGAATTCATGTAGCTTTAGTATTTCTTCCCGCATATATTTGGTTTGTGATTGGGTAATCCTTACCACTTATTTGTTCATATCCGTGCCTTGTTGCTTTATTTCATCTACCTTTATGTAAGTGGCTTCTCAACTTTAGGGAAGTGTGATGACTTACTTTGGAATTCATTCGTTCATCCTTGTTCGAGTGTTTATTGTGAAGAATTTATGTTGCAATTTTGATCCATTGATTCAACTTGAATATATGTCTTTCAAGATGTTAACGGATGTCAACCTCTTCAGGATGGCTCCTCCAACGCATCAGAATCCGGACCATCCACCACCACCTCCACCTCCGGAGGCATGGCAAGATGTTATGGCAGCCACCAATGCCAACACTCAGATGCTTTTGCAACTCTTGCAAGAGCGCAACCAATGGCAAGGCAACCAAGGAAATCAAGGACAAGGCAACAATCAGCCTCAGTTTGCTACCCTCAACCAGTTCCTCGCAAACCAGCCGAAGTCCTTCAGCAACTGTGTCGAGGCCACAAATGCCGACGATTGGATCGTGGATATCTGCGAACATTTTGAGTGTAGCAATGTCAGGCATGAGGACTTTGTCAAGTTTGCTTCATTTCAACTCAAAGACCAAGCTGCTGAGTGGTATCAACAATACAGAGATTCCAGAGGAGGTCATGTGATTACCTAGAATGATTTCCGCCAAGACTTCAAAGCTCATCACATTCCACAAAGTGTTGCTGAGAGCAAGCGTGAGGAGTTCCGCAATCTCAAGCAAGGCAGCATGTTTGTGTATCAATACAATATCCAGTTTCGGAAACTCGCTCGCTTCGCTAAACAAGACGTCCCTGATGAAAAGAGCATGATTTATCAATTCAGAGGTGGTCTCAGAGAAGATCTGCAATTAGCTCTCGTGCTTCTTGAACCGACTGAGTTTGATCAATTCTACAACATGGCACTAAAGCAAGAAGCTGCTCAGCTCAAGCGTGAGGCATCTAAGAAGAGAGTCGGGGATGTAGTTCAATCTTCTTCTTCCTCGCAAGTGGCAGCTAAGCAACAGAAGTTCTGGTTCCCTCCTCCTCCTCCGTTTCGTCAGCCTTACCAGCAAAAGAGCAAAGGTGGCAATGGATCTTCCCACATGTCCAACCCAGTCTATCAGAACAAAGCTCAGTCTCATACTCCAAGGTCAAGTGCTCCTTATCACCGCCCGCTCTCAGAGGTTACTTGCAACAAGTGTCAGCAGAAAGGGCACTATGCAAACAAATGCTTCAACCAAAGGCGCCTTCCACCTTTTCCTCCTGTGAGATCTGCCAGCAATGTAGTGGTCAAGCATAATCCCATCTCTTGTTCTGAGGATGTGATCATCTATGCCGCTCGTGATGATACCATTCGACTGTTTTCTCTCAATGAGAAGTGTGAGTTGAATGCCATCTCTCAGATTCCAGTCGTTTGTGAATATCAAGATGTCTTTCCAGAAGAGCTTTCGAGAATGCCTCCTCAGCGGCCAGTTGAATTCGTTATCGATCTTAAGCCTGGCATGAAACCTGTTTGCAAACGTCCTTACAACCTTGGACCAAAGGAGTTGAAGGAGTTGAAGAAACAACTCGATGAACAAGAGCGTATGGGTCTGATCAGACCAAGTTCGTCTTCATGGGGTTGTGGTGTTCTTTTTGTCAAGAAGAACGATGGAACGGAACGACTCTGCGTCGACTACCGTCCATTGAACAAGAAAAAAAATAAAGAACAAGTACCCACTTACCAACATCAATGAGATTTTTGAGCAATGTAAAGGTGTCCAAGTATTCTCCAAGCTTGACCTCTGTATGGGTTATCATCAGATTCGCATTCGTGAACAAGATATCCCCAAGACGACATTCAGAACAAGCTATGGTTCTTATGAATATACTATCATGTCTTTCAGCCTTGTCAATGCTCGTCCAACATTCTCTTGCATGATGAACTTCATCTTCAACCCTTACACAAATGATTTCGTCCTGGTGTATCTCGATGATATTTTGGTCTTTTCCAAGAATAAGAGGATCATGCCAAGCATTGGAGATTGGTACTCGACAAACTCAGAGAGCATCAATTCTACGCGAAGTTTTCCAACTGTGAGTTCTGGCTTGACGAAGCTCTTTACCTTGGTCATATCATCTCGACCAAGGGCATCACTGTTAATCTCGAGAAGGTGTCTGCAATTGTGATTTGGGAACCTCCTTAGAATGTCAAGCAGCTCCGCAGTTTTCTTGGGCTTGCAAGCTATTGTTGAAGATTCGTTGAGAATTTCTCTAAGATTGCAAAACCTCTTTCCAACCTCCTCCAGAAGCATGTCAAGTATGTCTGGACGCCTGAATGTGACTTCGCTTTCCACACCCTCAAAGAGAAGCTGGTCATAGCTCCTGTCTTGACTCCTCCTGATGAATCCAAACCATTCGAAGTATTCTGTGATGCCTCCCCGCAAGGTCTCGGTGCTGTGTTAATGCAAGAGAAGAAAGTTGTGTCTTATACCTCTCATCCGTTGAAGACGAACGAAAGGAACTACCCCACTCATGATCTTGACCAGGCAGCAGTTTTCCATGCATTATTAACGTGGAGACATCTCTTGTTCGGAAGGAAAGTGGACATCTTCACTAATCATAAGAGCCTCAAGTACATCTTCACTCAACCCAACCTCAACCTCAGGCAGACTCGTTGTGTAGAAATGATTCAAGAATACAATCTGAGTATTGAATATACTCCAGGAGAGGCCAATGTCATTGCAGATGCTTTGAGCAGAAAGGCTTACTGCAACAACCTAATTCTCAAGCCCTTCCAACCGGACCTTTGTGAAGCTTTTTGCAAACTGAATCTCCAAGTTGTTCCTCAAGGCTTTCTTGCCAACCTCCAAGTCTCTCCTACTTTGGAAGATCAAATTCGTGAGGCACAACTCCTGGATTCCATGGTGAAGAAGGTGAAAAATGGGATTGCCAAGAGCTAACCCAAGTACAAGTGCTATCGGATTGATGACAAAGACACTCTATTCTTTGAGGATCGAATTGTGGTTCCTAAAGGTGATCTAAGGAAAGTCATTATGAATGAGGCGCACAATTCCCTTCTATCCATTCATCCTAGAAGTACGAAGATGTACCATGACCCCAAGCAGTCGTATTGGTGGACTCGAATGAAGCGAGAAATTGCTCAATTCGTGAATGAATGTGATGTCTGCAGAAGAGTAAAAGTAGAACACCAACGACCAGCTGGTCTCCTCCAACCTCTTGCTATTCCAGAATGGAAGTTTGACCATATTGAGATGGACTTCGTCACTGGATTTCCCAAGTCCAAGCGTGGAAATGATGCTATCTTCGTTATCATCGACAAGCTTACTAAAGTGGGTCATTTCCTTCCAATCAAAGAATCTATCACAGCAGCTCAGCTGGCAGAGCTATATACCTCCAGGATTGTCTCCTTGCATGGCATTCCGCAGTTGATATCTTCAGATCATGGAAGCATCTTCACTTCTAAGTTCTGGGACTCCTTTCAAAAGGACATGGGCACCAACATTCGCTTCAGCACAACCTTCCATCCTCAAACTAGTGGCCAAGTCGAGCGAGTCAATCAAATCCTTGAAGATATGCTCAGGGCTTGTGTCATTTCCTTCGGTATGAACTGGGAAGATTGTCTTCCATATGCCGAGTTCTCCTACAACAACAGTTTCCAAGCGAGTTCAGGAAAGGCCCCATTCAAAATTCTCTATGGAAGAAAGTGTCGTACTCCTCTCAATTGGTCAGAGACTGGTGAACGCCAACTTCTTGGCAATGACTTAATCACAGAAGCTGACGAAATGCGCAAAGTCATCCATGAAAATCTCAAAGCCGCGCAATCACGCTAGAAGAGTTACTATGATAGAAAGCACCGTGACTTGGCTTTCCAGATCGGAGACCATGTCTACCTCCACGTCTCTCCAATGAAAGGCACTCGTCACTTCGATATCAAAGGGAAGCTTGCCCCTAGATACGTTGGTCCTTTCAAGATCATTGGCAAAAGGGGCGATCTCGCCTATCAACTTGAGCTTCCATCCAACTTCGCAAATGTGCATGATGTGTTTCACGTGTCACAGCTTCGCAAGTGCTTCAAGACTCCTGAGAGCACCATCAACTTCGAAGAGATTGATCTCTGAGAAGGCCTGTCTTATCATGAGCATCCCGTTGCTATTCTTGAAGAAACCGAATGCAAGACTCGCAACAAGTCTATCAAATTCCTGAAAGTGAAGTGGTCACACCATTCCGACTGAGAAGCCACCTGGGAATGCGAGGACCACCTCTGTTCCGAATATCTAGAGTTCTTTCAGTCCTAGATCTCGGGACGAGATCCTCTCGTAGTGGTGGAGTGTTGTAACACCCCGGATGTAACTTGCCATATTTGTAACTCAACTCTTGCCATTTTCGGCTTTAAGTTATGAGATTCCCTTCGTGGTTCGGTTTTTCCTTCGGTTTGCATTTTGTTCATGTCATGCATTTCATATCATGTCATCATGTGCATCGCATTTGCATCGTGTTCATCTCATACATCTGAGCATTTTCCCCGTTGTCCATTTTGCAATCCGACACTCCTACGTGCACCGGCGTACCCCTTTTGTCTCTTTTTGTGAGCGGGTGTTAAACATTCTCGGAATGGACCGAGATTTGCAAAGCGGCCTTGGTACACCACCAGTAGACCGCCTGTCCAATTTCGTTCCATTTGGAGTCCGTTTGATGCTCCAACGGTTAACCGGGGAACCGCAAAGGCCTCTTGCGTGTTGCAGCCCATCACCCCTCCAAAACGGCCCAATAACACATCCAAACCACTTTCATGTCCTCTGTCGTTGGATCACGACCGTGTGGGTGAAAACTACACATCACGATCGTGTGGCCCATTAAATATGTGCTCTCCCCGTCCAAATCTATGTCCAAACCGTAGCCTAGCCTATCCCACCGCCACCGGACGCGTCCGTCGGTGCCGGACACGTCCACCGCCTCCGCCTCGCCCAATCCACGCGTGCCACGTGGCTCCCCGCCAGCCGCCAGTAGCCGCGGTCCGCAGAGCCTGCGACGGGCCATCCCGGCCCGTGTGCGCCGCTGCCCGTCCCCGGCCACCGGCCACCGCCTCCATCACCGGCCACCGCCTTCCGCGCCCAAGGGCACCGAGCACCACCGCTGATCGGAGCTCCTCGCCCACAACCGCGCCGCTCCTCCCCACCGGTGACTGCGCCCACTTCATCGCCGAATCCCGCTGCCTCCACCGCTCCTTTGGTCGCCTCGCGCCACCTCGTCACGAAGCGCCGCCGCCGGAGCTCCTCGTCGCTGGATCCGGGGAAGGTGGATGAGATCCACCCGTTCCCTGATCCAAACGGCGCAGCTCCTCCCCCGGATCTCTCCATCCCGTACCACTACGTCCAGTTTCTGGGAGGTTGTTTTTCTCTAAGTCCTTTTCTGTGATGGTTTTATGCCCCTGTTCATCATGCCATATCTCGGTGACCGTAGCTCCATTTCATGCATATGATATATCAAAGTGTTCATTGTGATATGCTCTTGATTTCATTCCATTGCGGGATGCTTGTTTGAGTTCATATTGATGCCCTAATCATTGATGCAAGAGTGCTATAAAATGTTTCCTGCCGTTACTTATCAGATTATGATGATTTGTCATTTTTGTCTCATTTGATGTGTGCTTCATATGGGCATGAGCTCTACATGTGTTTTGAACTATGCCATGCCTTCTTTATAGGGGTGCTTGCCATGTATTTTTGTGATCTATGTGGTTAATACCACAAGCATGCAAACTAGCCTTTGTGATATTGTTGTTCTCAAAGACTTAGGATGTTCTTGGCAGATTGTGCCTGCTGTTATTTTGATGCCATGTAAAAATGATGCTACAGTTAGATCCATGCTTGTTTTGAGTATCTTCACTAAGGGTGTTTTGAACATATGCTTATGATCTATCCATCCATGCCCCTGTTTGCAATTATGGAGTGTGCTAGTATGTCTTATTCTTGCTCTACTTTTGCTATAAAATGTTCCTGGCGGATTGTTTACATGTTAATCAATCTTGCCATGGTTGTTGCTAGTGATCCACGCATGATACGAACTTGATCTTGCCATTGTTAGCTTCATGAACATGTCATCTTCCTGATGCTATGCTTGTTTTGTCATGGAAGGCTTTGTGGTGAGTGATTTGAGATCGCAAATATGCCTTCATAATTCTGTTTATGCCATGCTCCGATTTCTGCTAAGTCTGAAACTGCTAATAAAACTTGCTATGTTTACATGGGTGCCATCATATCTTCTGTGCCTTTTTGGCTCATGATCAATACGAGGCTTTTGTTCTATGCATTTAGTAGAATCATGTCATGCCTTTGGTTACTATGATATGTTCCCGTAGCTTGTTGTTTGCTTGCTCTAAACATGGCTTCCTGATGTTATTTCTGGTATGTTAGTAATTTTTCCAAGTCTGTGAAGCTAATATCTTTTGCACTTTTTCCATGCTTGTTTGAACCTGATCTTGTGTGTTTTAGCCGTAGCTCAATGTTCATGTTTTGTCAAGCATATTTTGTACGTCACTGCCATGTGATTTGTTGCTATGTTGGAGTGCAGTAGCTTAGTTTCTTGTCGCATTCTAGATGGCATCGTGCTGTTAATCGCAGAATTGTGCCATTCTTGTTTTGCTTGCCATTTGCAAACCGTGTGTCCGTTTCCGGTGATCTTTATATCAATTTCGACCAAAATCATCTCATCTCTCCAGTGGCACTCTTGGTTTTCGAAGTTGATGCCTTGTTCTTGCTTTCCCTTCCGAAGCACGCATATGCATGATTGTTGGTCCTTTGATTGTGTTCTTGCTTTGGGTAGAGCCGGGAGATGAGTACGTGATCGAGGAACCTGTTGAGTACGCTAACGAGGATCAAGTTTTCATCAACTCTGAGAACTTTGCAGGCAAGATGACCATACCCTCGAAATCACCTCTATCTTTGCTTTGCTAGTTGTTCGCTCTATTGCTATGCCACGCTACCTACCACGTGCTATATCATGCCTTCCATATTGCCATGTCAAGCCTCTAACCCACCTTTTCTAGCAAACCGTTGTTTGGCTATGTTACTGCTTCTGCTCAGCCCCTCTTATAGCGTTGCTAGTTGCAGGTGAAGATGATGTTTGTTCCATGTTGGAACATAGATTTTGTTGGGATATCATTATTATCTCTTATTTACTTTAATGCATCTATATACTTGGTAAAGGGAGGAAGGCTCGGCCTTATGCCTGGTGTTTTGTTCCACTCTTGCCGCCCTAGTTTCCGTCATACCAGTGTTATGTTCTTTGATTTGGCGTTCCTTACGCGGTTCGGTGTTATGGGAACCCCTTGACAGTTCTCTTTGAATAAAACTCCTCCAGCAAGGCCCAACCTTGGTTTTACCATTTGCCTACCTACCACCATATACCTTCCCTTGGGTTCTCCAGACTCAAGGGTCATCTTTATTTTAACCCCCCCCCGGGCCAGTGCTCCTCTGAGTGTTGGTCCCAAACGGGCAACCTGCGGGGCCACCTCGGAGCAACTTGAGGGTTGGTTTTGCTCGTAGCTTGAGCTATCCAGTGTGCCCTGAGAATGAGATACGTGCGACTCCTATCGGGATTTGTCGGCATATCGGGTGGCTTTGCTGGTCTTGTTTTACCAATGTTGAAATGTCTTGTAACCGGGATTCCGAGTCTGATCGGGTCTTCCTGGGAGAAGGAATATCCTTCGTTGACCGTTAGAGCTTGTGATGGTCTAAGTTGGGACACCCCTGCAGGGTTTGAACTTTCGAAAGCCTTTCCCATGGTTATGGGCAGATGGGAACTTGCTAATATCCGGTTGTAGAGAACTTGACACTTAATTTAATTAAAATGAATCAACTGCATGTGTAGCCGTGATGGTCTCTTTTCGGCAGAGTCCGGGAAGTGAACACAGCCTTGTGTTATGCTTGAGAGTAAGTAGCTTCAGGATCACTTCTTGATCACTTTTATCTTCTCGATCGTGCATTGCTTCTCTTGTCGTTTTTTTTGCGTAAGTGAGCCACCATATATGCTTAGTGCTTGCTGCAGCTCCACCTCACTACCCTTTCCTACCCTTAAGCTTAAATAGTCTTGATCTCGCTGGTGTGAGATTGCTGAGTCCTCGTGACTCACGGTTACTTCCAAACAGATGCAAGTGTCGATAATGCTAGTGCAGGGGACGCTACTGAACTCAAGTGGAAGTTCGACGTGGATTCGGGCCGTTACTATGTTTCTTTTCTGGATTTTCAGTAGAGGAGCGCAGTTGGGACGATCGGGGATCTAGCATTTGGGGTGGTCTTTCTTTATTTTGGTTCCATTGTCGGACCTTGATTGTATTCTGCATGATGTATGACTATTTATGTATTGTGTGAAGTGGCGATTGTAAGCCGACTCTTTATCCCTTTCTTATTTAGTACATGGGATGTGTAAGGATTACCCCCCTTGCGACATGCCTACCATGCGGCTATTCCTCTAAGTCGTGCCCCGACACGTGGGAGATATAGCCGCATTGTGGGTGTTACAACTTTTCAGGGGGACAACTAGTACAAGCTATCCTGACAAAAGGTGGTCTTCGCCTGCCAAAGGCTCTGGTGGTGACACCGTCGTGGGCTCCGCGATGACCTCCGTCCTGCGTCCTGTTGGTCTTGGTCTTGTTGCACCGATGTGGTAACCTTTGCCTGATGCCTCGGGACTCCTCGCATGCGGCTGCTCCTTTAGCACGAAAGAGGCAACCGGTGCTCTGCGCCTGCTGGCACCCGCCTGGCCTTGGTCGTCATGTCTCACGTCATGGAAACCTCATGAGGTGCCCCTCACCTTGATCTCTCCGCTCCTCGAGAGCCAGCCTAGCGAGGCTGCCCCTAAGGAGGTCCTGTGTCATGTGCCTCACGAGGCTTGGCCCCTTGCGAGGGTCTTGAGTGTTTCCTGGTGAAGATGGGCCGTACCAGGCCGCTAGAGGAGCCACGCCGTGGGCCACAGGCAGGCAAGTCTGGGGACCCCCGTTCCCAAGACACCGACAATGAGCGCCATGCCGGACTGTCCTCTCTCCGTTGATTCAGGTAACGTATCTGTCACCAACTCCGAGGTGGAGAGTGCCACGAACCATCGGCGCCGAAGGGCCTCTATGCGCGCCCCTACCTTTACTCAAGAGGCATTTAATGCCTTTAGTTCGGCGGACGCATACATCCGAACTGCTCGGGATGGCCTTGCTGGGGCCACTTGCCAGCTTTCAAAGGATATGCGGGTAAGATCATTTCATGTAGATTTAATAGCCATATACAAGTAGCCCCCGAGACTTGAAAACAATTGAAGCAACTGATTTTAAGGATCGATGTGTAATAAGGTACTCACGGAGAAGAATAGCATGCTATCTCGGGAGCTGGAGCAGTGCTGAACCCAGCTAACTGCTGCTACTGTCGAACTGGAGAAGTCCAAGGTGGCACCGATTGCTAATGTTCCCTTCTGTCTGGTCATGTGTTTCAAATGAGCACAGTTTCGTTTTACAATGGCGGGATTGGCGGCACAGCTAGAAGATAAACTGAAGGCCGTGCATGCGGACAAAGAACATGCCCAAAGGCAAGAGGCCACCGGTCAACATGTATTGACACAGACCAGGGACGAGAAGAACAAGCTGTAGGACGCCCACACCCAGCTTAGCGAAGAGCTAAAAGATGTGCAAGCCCAACTAGCAGACGCCTTAAAGGAGAACAAAAAGCTGAGAGGCGGCATATTCAGTATGCCTTTTAACTTATTGTCGTATAGTTCGCTGATGCGAATCCTAACTAGTTTTATGTCTGTAGGTGTGTTGATTGGGAGGCCTGAAGAAGAGGTGTCTGGATTCCAAGGCGACCTACTACAAGAGCTATCCAAGGTGCATGAGCGAGCATGGAAGGCGATGAGACTCATTGCTAAGGCTTTATGGCCAGCCGATTCTCCTCCAGGAAGTATGGAGGACCTTGTGAATTTATTCAAGGTAGCTCGGCACCATTTTGGGCTATGGAAGATATCAACATGCCGAGAAGGTGCTCGGGAAGCCTGGGCCATGGTAAAAACATGGTACACTGGACTTGATCCCAATCATATGGCTCACGTCAGACCTTGAGGATCCGACGGACAGGAAATTCCGGTTAGCCTGGTGTACAACCAAGTGAAAGTGGCTGCCAAGTTCTCCCAGCCTGTTAGA
Source organism: Triticum urartu (assembly GCF_056163025.1). Classification (NCBI taxonomy): domain Eukaryota; kingdom Viridiplantae; phylum Streptophyta; class Magnoliopsida; order Poales; family Poaceae; genus Triticum; species Triticum urartu. The sequence continues at coordinate 239,459,207 of NC_141878.1, read as the reverse complement.
GGGTCTAGAGGAAGAAGTTTTTGAGTCTAAGTAGCAATGTAGTTTTGTCAACAAACTTTTCTCCAGCCGAATTTGTAAAACGATTGTCATGGTAGACTTTCTGCTTTGACCTCCGAAAACCCGAGGTTAGGAGTGTTTCTAAATACTATACCATAGGTAAACACCAAAGTATGTTCGAAAACCACGTAGTCCGGTCATCATTGCTTGAACAGACAAGTTGTATTTAGGGAGTTATGTTATATTACATTTGACTGTATGAAACATCTTCCAGAGAGAATAGTTCCATTAAAGGTTCCTTTCCCTGGGCTGGTATGCGGTTCTTTCTGCATACCGAAGCTTTGATACTGAAAAGTCAGAGTATGCATTTATACTCTAGGGTTTTGTAGTGCCACGAGGGCAATTCGTCTTTTACTCACAGACCAATCATTCCCTTAAGAACGCTAGCTTTCGACTTCACCCGTCTGAGGTACATGTCTAGATGACCCGCCAGTAACAATCATAGAGGTGCTCTCTTTATGCCCTAGCCGAACAAGCGGGAACGTAGGGCATAAGCACAGGAGCCAGGCAACCCAGCTTGGCAAAGACTTAAGTCATAAAGGTGCATATGATGATGAAGAAAAGACATATATGGTTAGATGACACATATATATGGTGATCTTGATGCCCGAAAAATAAGAACCAGAATAAGCTTCTTGTGAAAAGAAGCCCCCAGGCATTGTGGGTAAGTACATTTGAGGATGTATACCCTTTAGGTGTATGGTTTATCCGAACACGAACTAGAAGTCATATAGAAACGAGGCAAAAAAGAGAAAACTGTAAAAAGGAGAAAAGACATAACGAGAAAAAAAGTATATGTGCGGACTTGGGCGTGGAATCTTCGGAGCCTTGCTGCATTCCATGGGTTTGGGTCCAAGCGATTGTCCGAAGCATTGCAAAGACGATAGGCTCCTCCAGTGAGAACTTCATCTATAATGAAGGGACCCTCCCATTTGGGCTTGTGCTTGTCCTTTTTCTTTTCTGGTAGGCGTAAAACTAGTTCAGCGAGATTGTTGGTCTTTGCCCATACTTCTCTGCTTTGGTATCACCGAGGCTGCTGTTGATAGAATGCGGAACGGGCCTTCGCAGCATCGCGCTCCTCCTCCAGGCCGTCTAGGTCATCCTGCCGATCGATCTCGGCTTCTCTCTCTTCATACATGCGCACTGGAGGTGAGTCATGAATAATGTCGCAAGGCAAGACTGCCTCTGCACCGTATACCATGAAAAAGGGTGTATACCCGGTCGTGCGATTGGGCGTGGTCCGCAGTCCCTAGAGTACGGAATCGAGTTCCTTGACCCAGTGGTTGTCTGATTCTTGTAGGGATCACACTAGTCTAGGTTTGATGCCGCTCATTATCATGTCGTTAGCCCATTCGACCTGACCGTTTGTCTGAGGGTGGTATACGGAGGCGTAATCAAGCTTGATTCACAAGTTGGCACACCAAGTTATCACCTCGTCGGCTATAAAGTTAGAGACGTTGTTAGTAATAATACTATGTGGGACACCGAAACGGTGTACGATGCTGGATATGAAGTCTATCACCGGTACGGCTTCAGCCGTTTTAACTGCTTTGGCTTCTATCCACTTACTGAATGTAACACCCCGGATGTAACTTTCCATATTTGTACTCCAACTCTTGTCGTTTCCGGCGTTAAGTTATATTTATTTCCTCGGGTTCGGGTTTTTTTGTCTCCGTGTGTTGTTGTCGTTGTCATGCATCTCATATCATGTCATCATGTGCATTGCATTTGCATACGTGTTCATCTCATGCATTCGAGCATTTTCCCCGTTGTCCGTTTTGCATTCCGGCGCTTCGTTCTCCTCCGGTGATCATTTCTAGCTTTCTTTCGTGTGTGGGGATTAAACATTTCCGGATTGGACTGAGACTTGCCAAGCGGCCTTGGTTTACTACCGGTAGACCGCCTGTCAAGTTTCGTATCATTTGGACTTCGTTTGATACTCCAACGGTTAACCGAGGGACCGAAAAGGCCTCGTGTGTGTTGCAGCCCAACACCCCTCCAATTTGGCCCAAAACCCACCAAACTCTGCTCCATCATCTAGAGCGTTCGATCACGATCGCGTGGCCAAAAACCGCACCTCATTTGGACTCTCCTAGCTCCCTCTATGCCTATAAATAGACCCCCCCATTCCAAATCCCGGGTCTCCTCCCGCGAAACCCTAAAATCTCAGATCCGCCGCCGCCGGACACGTCCGGACGGCGCCGGACACGTCCGGCCAGCCCCGCCGCTGCCACGTGGCGCCGCGCCACTCGCCGCCCCAGCCGCCCCGCAGAGGCCCGAGGCCGGCCCTCCCGCGCCGCCTCTCGGGCCGCGCCCCGAGCCGCTGCCCGCAGCCGCCGCCGCCGCCGCCCGCAGCCGCCGCCGCCTCTGCCCGCTCTGCCGCGGCCGGGATGCCGCGCCGCGCCGCCCCTCGCCCCGGCCGGCCCCAGCTCCGGCCCGGCCACCGCGACCTCGCCGGATCCGGCGTCCCCAACCCCGGCCGCCGCCGCCCTCGACATTCCGGCGGTGAACAGTAACTCCGGCAGCCTCGTAATCCGCGCAGATCTCAGATCTGAAATCCTAACCCTATGTCATTTTTCGTCTAAGTCCTCAGGATTTTAGCTCATATGCACATGTTCGCGTCTCCGTAACTTTGCATCCGTAGCTCCGATTTGGGCATATAGCATAGCAAAATGTTTATCTCAGAGAGTACATCATTTCATTCCATTGCATCATTTTCATTTGAGCTCGTCTCGTTGCCCAAAATGCTGTTAGAAGGAGGCTTCGTGAGGTAATTGTCAGATCTGCTAGTTCATCTTGGACTTTTGTCATTTTTGCCATGATTGTTGTGTGCATGATATGCCTATGAGTCCTTCATATGTTTTGTTAAGGATTTTGTTATGTTTCCAGAGGTGCAACCCATGCATTTTTGTGATGTTTGTGGTGACTTGTGCAAGCTTGCAAAGTGAGGCACCGGTAAATCTGTTTTCAGGGACTTGGTAGTTTTCACTAAGTCTGGGATTATTTAGTTCATGATGCCATATGTTCTTGTTGTTTCCTAGTGATCCGTGCCTCTTTTGAGGATGATCAGTAAGGGAGTTTTGTCAACCATGAAGTGCTTTATCCATCCATGTCTTTGTTTGCAATTATGGAGCATCCTAGCTTGAGTCAATCGAGCTCTACTTTTGCTTCGTTGTGAATCTGGGCAGATGGTCAACTTGTTTGCGATTTTGCCGATGTTATTGTAGTTGATCCGTGCATGCTATGCCATTGTTCTAGCCATGTCTAGCTTGTATTTTGTGCCTTATTTATGGATGTATGCTTGTCTTGCCATGACTTGCACCGTAGTGAGTGCATCGAGCTCGTAAACATGCCTTCGTGAGTTATGTTTCAGCATGTCCCAGTTTTCACTAAGTCTGAAAACTGATTATGTTTTTGCTATGTTCGTGTGCTTGTTAGTATATTTTCTGATCCCTTTTGGCTCAAGGTCACTAAGGGACTTTTGTTAAGCTTGTTGAGAAGCTCCATGCCATGTCTTTCTTTGTCATGTTCAGGTCCTGTAGCATGTTGTTTTGTTGCTCCAAAGAGGGCTATATGATCTGAAATTCCAGACAAGTGTTAATTTCACTAAGTCTGAGATCTGTTTTACCATTTGCGTTTTTGCCATGCTTGTTTGAACCTCCTAATGGATGAATTGGCCGTAGCTCAGTGCTAGACTTTTGTTAAGCATCTTGTGTGCATCCCTGACATGTATTTTTTTGTCATGTTTGGGTTCTGTATCATGTTCATTTCATTGCATTTAGATGCCTACTTGCTCTAAATCGCAGACCGGTGTCATTTTTGAATCGCTTGCCATTTCCAAACCGTAACTCCGATTCGGGCGTTCTTTATATCGTTTTCAAGCGATTTCATCTCATATTTCCAGTGACACCATTGGAATTCCAAGTTGAGGCCAGGTTCATGCATTTCCTGTCATATCTTGCATTTTGCATCCCGCATCGCATCCCGCATAGCATATCATCATTTCATTATATTGCTTGGTCTTGCACGTGGTTGATTGTATCCTTATTGCTTGTTTGTCTTGTTTGGGTAGAGCCAGGAGACGAGTTCGCTACCGAGGAGCCCGTTGAGTTTGCTTTTGAGGTTCCAGTCAACTCTGACAACTGTGCAGGCAAGATGATCATACCCTCGAAATCACTACTATCTTTGCTATGCTAGTTTGCTCGCTCTTTTGCTATGCCATTGCTACGATGCCTACCACTTGCTTGCAAGCCTCCCAAATTGCCATGTCAAACCTCTAACCCACCATTGTCCTAGCAAACTGTTGATTGGCTATGTTACCGCTTTGCTCAGCCCCTCTTATAGCGTTGCTAGTTGCAGGTGAAGATTGGAGGCCGTTCCTTGTTGGAACATCTTTTATTTACTTCTTGGGATATCATTATATTGCCATGTTATATTAATGCATCTATATACCTGGTAAAGGGTGGAAGGCTTGGCCTCTCGCCTAGTGTTTTGTCCCACTCTTGCCGCCTAGTTTCCGTCATATCGGTGTTATGTTCCCGGATTTTGCGTTCCTTACGCGGTTGGGTTATAATGGGAACCCCTTGATAGTTCGCCTTGATTAACGCTTTTCCAGCAATGCCCAACCTTGGTTTTACCATTTTCCACCTAGCCTTTTCTTTCCCTTTGGTTCTGCAGACTCAAGGGTCATCTTATTTTAACCCCCCGGGCCAGTGCTCCTCTGAGTGTTGGTCCAACTGAGCGATGTCCGGGGATACCAGGGGCAACTCTGGGCTGGCCTACCCGACGTCTGGCTCATTTGAGTGTGCCCTGAGAAAGAGATATGTGCAGCTCCTATCGGGATTTGTCAGCACATTCGGGCGGTGTTGCTGGTCTTGTTTTAACCTGTCGAAGTGTCTTGAGTTACCGAGATACCGAGTCTGATCGGAACGTCTTGGGAGGAGGTCTATTCCTTCGTTGACCGTGAGAGCTTGTCATGGGCTAAGTTGGGACTCCCCTGCAGGGATTGAACTTTCGAAAGCCGTGCCCGCGGTTATGGGCAGATGGGAATTTGTTAATGTCCGGTTGTAGATAACTTGAACCTTAATTAAATTAAAATGAATCAACTGAGTGTGTTGCCGTGATGGCCTCTTCTCGGCGGAGTCCGGGAAGTGGACACGGTATTGGAGTAATGTTTGCGCAGGTTGCACTCTAGTTTCTCGCTCGTGCTTTGCTTCCTCTTCTCGCTCTCCTTTGCGAATAAGTTAGCCACCATACTTGCTAGTCGCTTGCTGCAGCTCCACTCATATTTTACCTTGCCTTACCCTTAAGCTCAAATAGTTTTGATCGCGAGGGTGTGAGATTGCTGAGCCCCTGTGGCTCACAGATTACTATATCACCAGATGCAGGGCCCGATGATGCCTCTCCAGGAGACGCGTACGAGCTCAAGTGGGAGTTCGACGAAGACTCTCAACGTAACTACGTTTCCTTTCCCGATGATCAGTTGTGGTGCCCAGTTGGGGGTGATTGGGACCGTGTCGCATGTTGGGTTCTCTTTTATTTTGGCGCCATAGTCGGGCCATGAGTGTTTGGGTGATATAATGTTATTTATGTTCTTGATTGACGTGGCGAGTGTAAGCCAACTATGTTCTCCCCTTTATTATTCATATTACATGGGATGTTGTGAAGATTGCCTAACTTGCGACATATGCCTTCAATGCGATTATGTCTCTAAGTCGTGCCTCGACACGTGGGAGCTATAGTCGCATCGAGGGTGTTATAGTGAACTTGGCGACCATTACCAACAAGTATCTCTTCTTATGGCTTACCCCTTTAAGAGGTCCGACCATATCGAGCCCCCAGACCGCAAAGGGCCAAGTAATGGGGATTGTTCGTAGGGCAGTGGGCGGAATATGGCTTTGGTTAGCGAAAAAGCTGGCATCCAATGCAGCGCTGCATGAGGTCCTGTGCATCTGCCCGGGCTGTGGGCCAAAAGAAACCTGTGCGGAAGGCTTTGCTTACAAGGGCTTGGGTTGCGGCATGATGGCCGCCAAGACCAGCGTGTATTTCGGCCAAGAGATGCCATCCCTCATCTTCGGAAATACATCATTGAAGGACCCCGGTGGTACTTTTCTTGTACAGTTCTCCATCATGAACTTTGTAGGCTTTCGAACATCAAACGATGCGACGGGCCTCAGTCTGATCCTCAAGGAGCTCATTCCTAGTGAGATAGGCAAGGAAATGCTCGGTCCTTGGGGCAATTACAACCATTATTTCGTGGGCCAATGGTGTTATTTCGGTGCCTGAGCCCCGATGATATCGGGACTGTAATCGGGGGGTATGATCAGCCCAGGTCGGTGCTCCCGTTCTCATCCTGCCACAATACGGATGGCTTGAAGAGCCTTTCCACAAAGGTGTTAGGCGGGATGGGGTCACAATTAGCGTCCATGCGAGCAAGGATGTCTGTGGCATGATTACTCTCTCGAGCTATATGATGAAACTCGAGACCATTGAACCGAGCTGATATTTGGAGTACGGCGTTGCGGTAAGCCACCATCTTAGGATCTTTTGCGTCGAAGTCTCCGTTTATTTAGGATATTGCGAGGTTGGAATCCCCACGCACCTCAAGGCATTGTATGCCCATGGAGACAGCCATCCAGAGACCATGCAATAGGGCCTCGTATTTGGCTCCATTGTTAGAGTATGTATACAGTATTTGGAGCAAGTAACGAACTGTGTCTCCTAAGGGGGATGTCAAGACGACACCATGCCCCTGTCCGGCTAACATTTTAGATCCATCAAAGTGCATCACCTAGTTGGACTACGTGTCGTACTCTTTAGGGAGTTTGGCCTCTGTTCATTCGGCGACGAAGTCAGCCAACACTTGAGATTTACTGCTCGTCGTGGTTTGTACGTTATTTCAAATGGTAGGAGCTCAATGGACCATTTGGCAATCATGTCGGTGGCCTCTCGGTTGTTTATAATATCATTGAGTGGTACTTCGGAAGCCACTGTGATTGAGCACTCTTGGAAGTAGTGCCCTAGCTTGCGGGATGCCATAAAGACCGCATATGCTATCTTCTGATAATGTGGGTATCGGGATTTGCATGGTGTAAGGACCGTCGATACATAATATACTGGTTTCTGGAGTGGGAATTTATGTCCTTCCTCTTCTGGTTCAACGACGAGCACCGCACTCACCACCTGGTGACTTGCCGATATGTAAAGCAACATTGGGTCACCGATGTTTTGTGCGGCCAGGATGGGGTTGCTTGCTAGAAAAGTTTTTATTTCCTCTAGCCTGGCTGTTGCAGCATCCGTCCACACAAAGTTGTTGGTGCGTCGGAGCAGGCGATACACTGGCAACGCCTTTTCTCCTAATCTGGAGATAAAGTGGCTCAAGGCTGCCACGCACCCGGCTAGTTTTTGGACTTGCTTGAGGTCGGTTGGTGTTGCCAATTGTGACAAGGCTCGAATTTCGGTTGGGTTTGCTTCGATTCCCCTATTGGAGACAATAAACCCGAGTAATTTGCCGGCGGGAACGCCGAAAATGCACTTTTCCGAATTGAGCCTTAGGTCATATGTTCGGAGGTTGTCGAATGTGAGGCGTAAGTCATCCACCAATGATTCAACATGCTTGGTTTTGATGACTAAGTCATCTACATATGCCTCCATGGTCTTGCCGATTTGTTTTTGCAGGCATGTTTGAATCATGCCTTCGTAAGTGGCGCCGGCGTTTTTGTGCAAGAAAGGCGTAGTATTGAAGCAAAAAGGCCCATACGGGGTGATGAATGCCGTTGCTATCGGATCACGGGTTCCGGCAAACCCTTGAGGTTCAAACTCTGGGGTGCGCGCGAAGTTCTTTCCCTCCTTCCGATCTATGCCCTAGCTCGCTAAGGTCTCGCGGACGAACTCGATGGACTCGCAACACAAAGACACAAGGTTTATACTGGTTCGGCCACCGATGTGGTGTAATACCCTACTCCAGTGTGATGGTGGTGGATTGCCTCTTGGGCTGATGATGAACAATACAAGGGGAAGAACAACCTCCTGAGGTTGAGGTGTTCTTGTGCTTGGTGTGCTAAGGGTTGGCCTTAGATCAGATCGGACCCCCCCTTTCGGTAGTGGCTAGTCCTACTTATATAGCCCCTGGTCCTCTCCCCAAATATTGAGCGTTAAGGGAGCCTACAACGGCAGCCAATTTGAAAGGGGACAGCTAGTACATGCTATCCTGACAAAAGGTGGTCTTTGCCTGCCAAAGGTTCTGGTGGTGACGCCGTCCTGGGATCCATGGTGACCTTCGTCCCACCGTCCTTCTGGTCTTGTTCTTGTTGCACCAATATGGAAACCTTTGCCTGATGCCTTGGTACTCCGCGCCTGCACTTGCCTCCTTAGCACCAAAGAGGAAACAAGGACGCTGCGCGCGCTAGCGCCCGCCTAGTGTTGATCGTCATGGCTCACGTCACGAGAGCCTCGCGAGGTTCACACCGCCTTGATATCTCCGCTCCTCGCGAGGCAGCCTGGTGAGGCCGCTCTTGAGGAGGTCTTGCATCGTCCGCCTCGCGAGGCTTGGCCCCTCGCGAGGGTCTTGAATGCCTTGTTGATGATGATGGGCCATACAGACCTGCTAGCAGAACCACGCCATGGGCCGCAGGCAGGCAAGTCTGGGGACCCCCGTTCCCAGAATGCCGGCAGTTGCGGCTTGGTCGGATTCTTACATCTTAATTTGATGGTATCTGGAGTATGCGTCAAAGAAACACAGTGAATCGTGTCTCGCGGTTGCATCGATAATCTGGTCGATGTGAGGTAGTGGGAAGGGGTCCTTAGGGCATGCCTTGTTAAGGTCTTTGAAAACGACACACATGCGCCATGATTTATCCTTCTTTGGTACCATGGCCAGGTTTGCTAGCCAGTCCAGATGTTTGATCTCTTTGATAAACCTGGCTTCGAGTAGCTTGGCGAGCTCCTCCCCATAGCCTGTCGTTTGGGTTCGGAAAATTGCCGGAGCGTTTGCTTGACCGGCTTGTACCCCTTCACTATATTGAGACTATGTTCGGCCAGGGCATGTGGGATTCCTGGCATATCCGAGGGGTGCCAGGAGAAGATGTCCCAATTCTCACGCAGGAATGCGCGTAATGCGGCGTCGACCGTCGGGTCTAGCTGCGCCCCAATGGAAGCTGTTTTCTTGGGATCCATCTGGTGTACTTGAAATTTTACTATCTCGTCCGCTAGCTTGAAAGATGTGGATTTGGGCCTTTTGTCAAGAATTACATCATCCCTATCCACTTTGGAACGTAGTGCGGTGAGTTCCTCGGCCGCTAGGGCTTCAGACAATGCCTCAAGGGCCAGGGATGCAGTTTTATTTTCGGTGCGGAGTGCTATGTCCGGATCACTGGAGATAGTGATAACACCATTGGGCCCAGTCATTTTGAGCATCATATACCCGTAAGTAGGTATAGCTAGAAAGCGTGTGAATGCATCTCGCCCTAACAGGGCATGATATCCACTATTAAAAGGAGCCACCTCGAAGATTATCTCTTCGGACCTATAGTTTTCTAGTGTGCCGAATACCACATCCAGCTTAATTTTTCCCGAGCATCTTGCTTCCCTGCTAGGAATGATTCCCCTAAAGGATGTATTGCTCTACTCAATGTGACTTCTGTCCATTTGGATTTTATTGAGCGTGTCCTTGTAGATGAGGCTCAGTCTGCTTCCATCGTCCATTAGCACTTTAGTGAGCTGAAAACCGTCCACAATTGGGTTGAGGACCAGAGCTGCTCGTGCCGGACTAAGCGTGATCTTGGTTCGTCATCGGCATTGAAAGTAATTGCCGTATCATTCCAAGGGTTTATTGCTGCTACATGGCAGCTTCGACAAGGTCGCGAAGCGCCCGTTTGTGCCGATTATTTGATGAGAAGGTATTGAAGACTGTGAGTACTTCGGGATCGTGTTCCGAAGAGTACTTTGCTGGTGTAGTATTGGTGCCGGAGTATCCAACATGCCAGTAGGTAGTGCATTGGTACGGTATTCGTCATCATGTTTATTTGACAGGGCCTGTCGAGCCATTCTTCGAAGACAGTTCTATGTCCCATAAAGGGCTTGAATTTCTTGTCTATGGGATGATGATTAGGTGCCCCGTGAGGGTGTACCGTTTTTCCCATCCGGGAGATGGCTTAAAGCCCTGCGGTTCCTAGTGGGCTGTCTGAATTTTCCAGGTGCTTTCCATTGCATAGTACTTCTGTACCATGCGTGCCAAATCTGCGAATTGCAGGACACGACGGCGATTGTGGGCATGAAGGATTCCCTCATCCATACAGTTGTTGCGAAATACTGAAATTGCGTCGTGGTTGCAGTAGTCCTTTATCTTGTTTTTAACAAGGAGGAATATGGCCCAAAAGTGATGGACGGTTTCCCGAGGCTGCTGCCGCACATACATTAGGTCGCATATGTCAGAGGAGTTGGAGTTTCTTGGATAATATTGCTTGTGGTGGGTGGGTGGGCTCAAATTCGCACCTTGACCTACCGTGGAATCCAGAGTTTGAAGGATTTCCGAGGTTACCAGCCCAGGCTCCGGACTGTCGAGGGAATTCTTAGGCTTAACGTCTGATTGTGTGTTCGGAGGATAGGGAGTGTCCTCTCGAGGGTGGGTATCCGGTTCTCCCGATTCGGAAATCCGAACATAGTTGGTTCTCAACGTAGGAGAGAAGTTATTGTCAGCTTGTTCCTCCATAACTGCTATCTGATGGGTGATCGGTGGAGATTTAATTTCTCTCTGATCGGATTTAAGCCCGATCCGATCATAGTCAGTTGAGACTCCCAGGGCGGCGATGCGATCTAGCAGTTTGTTCAAATACGATAGATCTGCTGGATACATCTTGTCGGAATATTCAGGGCTGACACAGAGGGGATTTTCGGCGACTTGGGGGATTGCTTTTGGCTTAATGGTCGGACGGGCACCCATAGTGAAATCTCCGAGCCGGAGGGTTTGCCCTGGAGTTAGAGCTCCTTCAGAAGTAATATTCACATTGATGATAGGGCGAACCATCGGTCCTTCAGTTGACGCCACAGAGGAACTCTCAATGAAAACACCAATGTCGGTGTCAAAACCGGTAGATATCGGGTAGGGGGTCCCGAACTGTGCGTCTAAGGATCGATGGTAATAGGAGATAGGGGACACGATGTTTACGCAGGTTCGGGCCCTCTCGACGGAGGTAATACCCTACGTCCTGCTTGATTGACTTTGATGAGTATAGTGGTTACAAGAGTTGATCTACCACGAGATCGTAACTGCTAAACCCTAGATGTCTAGCCTATATGATTATGATTGCCTCTACGGACTAAACCCTCTGGTTCATATAGACACCGGAGGGGGCTAGGGTTGTACAGAGTCGGTTTACAGAGAAAGGAATATACATATCCGCACACTAAGCTTGCCTTCCACGCCAAGGAGAGTCCCATCCGGACACGGGAAAAAGCCTTCCATCTTGTATCTACACGGCCCGTTAGTCCGGCCCATGTCAAATAGCCCGGACGCCCGAGGACCCCTAATACCGGTTTGCAAACGTGATGTACTTGACGTAGTCGAGCCAGTGAGCCTGGAGGCGTTCCTGCCGTCGTACGTTGACGCGCGGCTCAACGGCATGCGGCCATGTTCCAGCATAGGTCGGCTTCGGGGAAGCGGCATCGGTGTGGTTTGAGATGCCCAGCTAGGCGTTGTCGCGGCGGCATTCGTGACTCACTCATTCGAGTTGAACCGACCGGTGGTGGCCTGGCCATGGCGAGGGTGCCACAGCTGGACGTCGGGGAGTTATAAGACGTATAGATGTCCATGTAAGGAAACTATGCCAATTTTGTAAAAAGATACCCACACCCCTCTCCACATTTGCAAATAAATCCTTCCATCATTCATCCTTTTCTCCCACAAGATAAACTACTCATACAATGCATCTTGATGGTCCATGCAACGCACGAGAATCTTGCTAGTAAGAAGCAAATCTCGAGTTTAGCATGAGTCCACGCAGCGGTAGCACCACAAGGCCTGGCGCAGGAGTTACATTTCCCTCCCGGGGCCCGCGGGAGTGAGCTTTAATGGACTCGACAGGTGGCTGGTCCACATGTCATGCTCCTGAAGGGAGATGGGCAGTGGGGCCGAGAGGGGTGAGCCTGTGACGCCCCGAGTCTGATGCGCCAGGTGTCTTCCAGTTATTCGTCCTTGTTGCCATGTCATCATGTGCATCTCATTGCATTCATGTTCGTCTCTTGCATCCGGTCACTTTCGTTGTTGTCCATTTTGGAATCCTACACTCTCATATGCACCAGTTGCACCTTCCAGTTCTGGTTTTGTGAGCGGGAGAAAAACATTCTCGGAATGGGCCAAGAATTGTCAAGTGGCCTTAGTACATCACCGGTAGACCTCCTGTCAAATTTCGTTCCATTTGGAGGTCGTTTGATGCCCCAACAGTTAACTGCGCTAACCGAAACCCTCCTTCCCTTTGCATCCCAACACCCCTTCATAACAGCCCACTAGCCCATCTAAACCCCCTCCATGCTCTCCATCGTGGGATCATGATCGTGTGGGCGAAAACCACACCTCATTTGGACTCTCCTAGCTCCCTCTACCTATAAATAAGCCTCCCCCGTCCAAATTCTTGGACGAAACCCTAGCCTACCTCTTCCTCACGCCGCCGGACATGTCCAGCTGCCACGTTGCCCGGCTAATCGCCTGCCACATCACCTCCGCTGCCGCTTCTAACCAACTGGACGACGCCACCTCAACCCCAGGCCTCGCTGCGCACGCCTCCAGCGTCCCCACACGCGGCGGCTCGCCGGGCCCATCCAGAGCCCGCCAGGGTACGGATCTCCACCGCCGCCGCCCCGCTCCTCCCGTGCCACGCGCTGCCCGACCGTGCCGCCTGCGCCGCCCGGCACTGGCCACCGCGCACCGACGCTTGCTCCGCCGCTCGCACGCCGACCACTGCACGCCGCCACCACCTCGCAAAGCCCGCCGCCACCACGCCCATGCTGCACCCCTCGTCACCGGCCAGCCACCGAGTGACCTTGCCGCCAAAGCTCACCGCCAGTCCGGTCGGCCCTTGTCTTCGTCACTTAGCCGGGAGTCGCGCCGCCTCGCCGGAGCTCCTCTCCAGCCGGATCCGGAAAAGTTGGATCAGATGCACCCATCCATCCATCCAAACGCCCGTCCCCGACCCCAGATCTCCACGTCCCAATCCGTCCCGTCCAGTTTCGTGGGGTATAATTTCTCCAAGTCCCTGAGTTTTTCTTATCATGTGTGCATCTTCTCCATGTCGTAACTTTGTGCATGTTTCTCTGCTTTGCATGTATGATATGTCAAATTGTTCGTCTCTGAGTGCTCTAGATGCTAGTGTTATTTGCATGCATGTTACTGTCCATCTTGATGCCTTAATCATCGTTGCAAGAGTGCTAAGTGATATAACGTACTAAAGTTTGACGTAACTTGATGATTTCTCATTTTCATAGCATTTTGTGTGCTCATCTTTTGTGCATTGATACGTCTCCAACGTATCTATAATTTATGGAGTATTCATGCTATTATATTATCAACCTTGGATGTTTTATATGCATTTATATGCTATTTTATATGGTTTTTGGGACGAACCAATTAACCTAGAGTCCAGTGCTAGTTTCTGTTTTTTCCTTGTTTTTGAGTTTTACAGAAAAGGAATATCAAATGGAGTCCAATTGATGTGCCAATTTTTAATGATTTATTATGGAGCAAAACAAGACCCCGGAGTAAAAGAGTTGGGCTAGCAGAGTCCCGGGGTGTCCATGAGGGTGGGGGGCGCGCCCCCCCAGGCGCGTGGGCCTGCCTTGTGGACGCCTCGGGCACCTCCTTGACGTGAGACCGACGCCAAAAATTCCTATAAATACAGAAACCTCGGAAAATTAACGTAGATCGGGAGTTCCACCGCCAGAAGCCTCTGTAGCCACCAAAAACCAATCTAGGCCCTCTCTGGCACACTACCTGAGGGGCCCATCATCACCGGATGGCATGGAGGAGGATCCCGGAGGTGCCATCATCACCATGAAGGCCAAGGACCAGAGGGAGAACCTCTCCCCATCTAGGGGGGCATGGAGGAGGAAGCACAAGGGGGAGAACCTCTCCTCCTCTCTCTTGGTGGCACCGGAGTGCCATCGAGAGGGGAATCATCGCCGCGGTGATCGTCTTCATCAACATCACCATCCTCATCTCTTTTACGTGGTCCACTCTCCCGCACCCCTCTGTAATCCCTACTTGAACATGGTGCTTTATGCCACATATTATGATCCAATGATGTGTTGCCATCCTATGATGTTTTGAATAGATATCTTTTGTCTTTGGGTTGATTGATGATCTAGATTGGTATGAGTTGTATGTTTTTCTTTGATGTTGTCCTATGGTGCCCTCCGCGTCGTGCAAGCGTGAGGGATTCCCGCTATAGGGTGTTGCAATACGTTTATGATTCACTTATAGTGGGTTGCGTGAGTGACTGAAACACAAACCCGAGTAAGGGGGTTGTTGCGTATGGGAAAAAGAGGACTTGATGCTTTAATGCTATGGTTGGATTTTACCTTAATGATATTTAGTAGTTGCGGATGCTTTCTAGAGTTCCAATCATAAGTGCATATGATCCAAGTAGAGAAAGTATGTTAGCTTATGCCTCTCCCTCATGTGAAACTGCAATAGTGATTACCGGTCTTGTTAATGATTGCCTAGGACAATTCCGCACACCGATCCACCATTATTCCACACTCGCTATTTATAATATTTAGTAATATATTCTAACTTTATGATAACAGCACATACTTTCATATTTTAGCTCTCTGATATCATGCAAAGTTATCCACTTCATACCCACAACATAGTTTTATTTCTCGTTGCTGGATGGAAGCAAACATTCGGTGTACGTAGAGTCGTATCAGTGGCTTGAGAGAATATTGATCTTACCTTTAGCTCCTAGTTTGTTCGACACTCCATACTTATCACTTCCACCTTTGGAAATTGCTACGATGATTCCTTGCACTTGGGGATTATCATGCATCACTACATTTTTAGGAGCATATTCATGCCATCTTTACAGTGGTTCAATCCATGTATTTTTATGTGCCTTGTGGTGACTAGCCCAAGCTTGTGAAGTGTGCCACTTGATGTTTGCTCTTTTCTAAGACTTAGTGATTTTGCTAAGTCTGTACCTGTTACATGAAGTTGCCATATTAAGTTGAAGCTACCATCAATTCCATGCATATATGGATATGCCTAGTTGACATGTTTTGATGTCCATGTTATGCTCTATAATTCCATGTCTTTTCATGCCTCATATATGTCCTGTAGCATATGTTTTCATTGCCATGAACATGCCTAAATGATGTTCCAGTTTGCTGTTAACTTCATGATGCCATGTTGTGAGCTTGTTATTGATTAATCCATGCCTCTTTTGGAGTTGCTCCAATTACTCGTTTTGAAGTATGCTATTAGTACTTTGTCCACATGCCAATTTCGATAATTTTGGAGTTCATGTGACCTCTGTTCCAAGCATGCAAACATGCTATGCTGATGTTGCTGTTTAACACTTGTTGTATCTGTTACAACATTCAAACTTGTCTTGATGGTTCCCACTAGACCTTGAGCCATATGTATATGATGCCTTCATGTTATTTGCTCCTTGTTATGTGTACTTCGATGCCATGCCCTTGATTGCCATATCACTTGCTATAGATTGTCACTTTCTTGTTCTCTAGTTGCCATCATGCTAAATCTGTCTTCCTGTTAACAACATGTTCCTTTTTGCATGAATCATAGTAATTACTCCATGCTTCATATGAACTTGTGCCCTTGGACTAAGTTGAAGTATATAATGTCTACTACATGCCCATGTCTTTTGCATAATTATTAAAGTTGCTATGATTGCTGTTATGTGCCTCCAAACTCAGCATCATAATGTTGCTGTTTTGCATTCCCAGATTCTGAGAATCAACTTATATCATGTTGCATCCTGTCTTGTTGATTTCCATTGACATAGGGCTCATATGGAGATGCTTAGTAATCATGTTTTGCCATGTTTAACCGGTTCTTTAATGCCATGCTTTTGTTTGCCTTGTTCTTGCTCTATATCATCTATGTTTCATGCCTCCAACATGTCAACATATTATTCCTGCTCACATGTATGCCCTATTTGCTTTTTGCTTTTTGCTTTGATCATGTTGGATTAATCCTGATGTGTATGAACTTAAACCTTAATGATATTTTTAGCATGTTGTCTATACTTTGAGTGCATGTCAAGTTGGTGTCCATATGTTTCCTGTAGCATGTTCTTTCCTTGATTGCAAAGTGCTTAGTTGCTGTTTTGGGTAGATTGTGCTTGAAACTTGTATTGAGTGTATGTGTTGAACCGTGGCTCCATTTTGAGCAAGCTCTATATGAAACTTGCTTAGTTCTGCATTTAGTTTCATGTTACCTTGTTCCATCCTTGTTTTGGAGCGTTTGTGATGTTGTTTTACTTGCATCTTTCCATCAATGCCATTTTTAACTTGTTTTGCTCATATCTTCTACGCTGTAACTCCGAATTAAACGAACTTTCTATGTAACTTGACAAGAAAACCGTGTAGATCATCTTGGTGAACTTTAACTTGCTGTTTAACAACTTCAACATAATGTGTTATTCAGATCTGAACCAATTTCGAAATTTGCATATGAGGACTTACTGGAATTGTTATATTTTGTTTCCGGCCTCATTTAAGCTTGCCTTGATGTGTTATTCTTGTATGCATCATCTATTGCCATGAGTAGCATCATATAGACTTGTCATGCATCATACTTGGTTGAGCATCATGTCTTGTTCATGCTTGTGTGTTTACCATGTTGTTTGCTTCTTTCCGGTGGTGCTCCTTCTCGTTAGTTCCCGTTTCGTTGCGATTGTGAGGATTCGTTCGACTACGTGGCTTCATCTTTTTCATGGACTCGTTCTTCTTCCTAGCGGGATGTCAGGCAAGATGACCGTCACCTTGGATCTCACTACTATCTTTGCTATGCTAGTTGTCTCGATGCTATCGCTACATCGCGCTACCTACCACTTGTTTATGAAGCCTCCCAAATTGCCATGATAGCCTCTAACCTTTTCACCCTTACTAGCAAACCGTTGTTTGGCTATGTTGCCGCTTTGCTCAGCCCGTCTAATAGCATTGCTAGTTGCAGGTGTAGTTGCAGTTGCAGGTTGTTCCATGTTGGGACACGGATATCATTGGATATCACAATATGTCTTGTTCCACTAATGCACATATATACTTGGTAAATGGTGGAAGGCTCGGCCTTATGTCTGGTGTTTTGTTCCACTCTTGCCGCCCTAGTTTCCATCATACCGGTGTTATGTTCCTTGATTTTGCATCCGTAACACGATGAGGGGTATGGGGCCCTCTTGAGAGTTTGCTTTGAATAAAACTCTTCCAACAAGGTCCAACATTGGTTTTACCATTTGCCTAATAACAACTAAAACTTGCATCGGGACTTGCCGGCCCACGTGGACTTAATCAACCCCCCGGGCCAATGCTCCACATGAGTGTTGGTCCAAACTGGGCGATGTCTGGGGCCCCCCTAGGCAACAAGGTTCTCAGCCAACCTGATGTCTTGCTCGTCCAGTGTACCCTGAGAACGAGATACGTGCGACTCCTATCAGGCTAGGTCGGTGCATCGGGAGGTCTTGCTGGATTAGTTTTACCATTGTCGAAATGTCTTGTGCACTGGGATTCCGAGTCTGATCGGGTGTCCTGTGATGGTGGATTGTCTCCCGGATCATGAGCTTGTCACAGGCTAAGTTGGGACACCCCTGAAGGCTTTTAACTTTTGAGAGTCGTGCCCGCGGTTATGTGGCAGATGGAAATTTGCTAATATCTGGTTGTAGAGGACTTGAAGTAAACTCAATTAAAATAGACCAACCGTATTGCGTAACCGTGACTATCTCCTTTCGGGGAAGTTTGAGAGGAGAACACGGTTGGGTTATGTTTGAACGTAAGTACTTCAGGATCACTTCTTGATCATTACTAGTTTGCGACCGTTTGCGTAGTTTCTCATCTTACTCTTGTACTCGTATGTTAGCCACCAAACTTTGCTTAGTCGCTGCTGCAACCTCAGCACTTACCCTTTCCATACCCCTTTAAGCTTTTCTAGTCTTGATACCCATGGTAATGGGATTGCTGAGTCCTCATGGCTCACAGATTACTACACCAATAGTTGCATGTACAGGTTATGCGATGATTTTGACACAAGAGCGATGTTTTGCTTGTCTTGGAGTTCTTCTTCTTCTTCGTCGATCTGGGTTAGGTTCCTGGTCGGCTGCCTAGGCTAGCAGGGTGGATGTCGTTCAGTTTCAGATTGTGTTTCATCCGAGGCGGATGTTGTTCTCTTGTATGATGTATTGATGTATTTTTGCGGCATTTGTATGCCTTGTATGTATCCCCAACTATTATGTAATGGTACGTTGTAAAGATATCCACCTTGCAAAAGCGTGCCAATATGCGATTGTATCCTTGGTGGGACATTCGAGGTCCTTTAGGATAGAGTCTCATACTGGGCTGACAAGTTGGTATCAGAGCCTCGACCGACCATAGGATCCCCCTTTTTTGATCGTGTAGTTTGGCCATTGTTGAGTCTAGAAGAAAAGTTTTTTGGAGTCTAGTTATATCGGAAAGTAGGAATTGTTTTTACTCCTCAGCCCCTTCGTCGCTCTGGTGAGAAATCTTGACATAGGTGTTTTGACTTATTCCTCTTCCCCTTCAAATTTTTTTAGAATCACGCAGTTGATTTTCGTTCGTTGCGATGTCAGCTCTTTTCAACCGGCGCACTTCTCTTTGAGTCATTCGATCCTCGTCGTCTTTTGTGAGATCAACCCTTAGTTCTTTATCAATGAAGTTATTTTCCCCGTCCTAAGTTGTTTTCTTTTCCCACCCGCCCACCTTTTTTTCTTGTCGGAGCCGGAGTCCGTAATCAAGTATCCATCTTACTCGTGCGAAGCCTTTGCATTCTTTCCTCAATTATTTCAATCGGTGTTTTTTTCTCTTCAAGTTATTCGTTGGTTCCCCGTTCCAAGTTGCCTTTGTTTTTTCCCGCCCTCCCAACCCTTTTCTTCCCGGAGCCTGAGCCTCTATTCGAGCATCAATTTCGTTCTTGCGAAGCCTCTTCAGTCTTTGCTCAATTGTCTCAACCGGTGAATTCTCGCCTAGTTCTTCATGGTTAGTCTCGTGTTCTTTTTGGTGGATCCAATTCAAGTTTTTCGTTGTTGATCATATTCTTTTCCTCGACTCAAATGTTTCCCTTGCTCGTTCTTCGCTTGCCATTTAATCGTTCCCGACTGATGAAGACATCTCAGAAGATTCGTGTTTGCATTCAATTATTTCAAGGTTGTCACGTCATCAAGTCTTTAAGTTGTTTCGGTGCATCATTTCTCATTTCAACCAATCCTTGTCAACGGTGTTTCTTTTCAGTGGGCCCTAACCCACAGGTCTTTTCCCAGGATCTTACCTGACTCTTCTAATTTTTCCGGAGTTATTCTCAAAATTCTTTTCGAAGTTTGACGTAAGAATGAATTTCATCAGCCAGATGCTTTTCCAAGATCGATTTCAAATCATTTCATTGTTAGCTCAACCTCTTCGCTTTTCATTCTCCTGGAGTATCTCAACAATCTTTGGTGGTTTTCCTCGTCGTCATTCTCAACATTTTAAGATCGAAGAAGAATTTCCCCTAAATCTTGTCCATTCTCTCAGAGATTGGTGGTGCTAGCTATTCCTATCCTCTTATTGTTTCCAATCGTGCGATTCTTTTCTTACCCATCCAGAGTATTTCAGGAGTTGGTTTTCCGTTTCGATTATCTAGAGGCCTCCATTTCAGAAGATTCCTTTGTTCCAACCTTTCAGCTTCGTTCGTTCCCATATTTGTACCGGTGCATCTTTCAAGCATTATTTTAATCAGAAAGTGATCTCTTCGATCTCTTGCATCTCGATTCACTCAAGTATCTTAATTCATTTTCTAGTTCCTCCTGGTGATTCATTCTCTTTCTGCATTCATTTTCAATTCTTATGATGGTTCGTTCAAGATTCTTTCCTTTGTTCTCATATACCAATTCATTCTTTCTTTCCAATCCTATCAGTGGTTCATGAAGACCTTCCCAAGTTTTGTGCTATATCTCCCCTAATCTTTTCCAACACGAATAAGTAGTATGCAAATCCATTGCTTCTCATTGATTTAATTGATGAATGATAAGCATAACATAATTCTTATTATTCTTTCATCAAGTTGTTTAATCTCTTCTTTTCGGAGTTTGTTCGTCATATCACATTCTTGGTTCAAAGTGTTTTCATCTTTTTCTTTTCCGGAGTCCAAAGTTTCCTCGAGCATCTCGTCGGAACCCCCGTCTAAATCATCACAAGGCTTTAATCTTATTATTTTCATCCTTTTAATTCTACCACATCATCCTTTTGTTATCGGAGTTCTTCATAGTGGTTCGTTAAGGATTTAACTCATTCTCGTCGAACAGTTAATTCAGTCTTCAAGTGTTAATCAAGATTCTTCTTGGCGAAGCTCAAGTATCTTTTCTTCTTGCGTCTCGAATTGCTATTAATTCTCCGTATTCTTTTGAAGTGGAGTTTTGTAATTATTCATTCTCAGCTATTCAATCACTTGGGTAGTGGCAGAAATTCACCTCAAGTGTTGAGATGTTTTACATAAGCCCACCCAAATCAATTCTTTTGTTGTTGATTTTGTCAACAACTCCGTTCAACCCTTCTTCATAAGGAGGCTTTTCAAACTCAATGGTGGTAGAAGGTGTCATTTTCTTCTTCATTCTTTTCATTCTACTCTTTCAACTCTTTCAGAGGCATTATGTTGTTTCTCTCGTCAAATATCGTTCCATCTTGTCAAGATCATGATATATTCTTTCCATGTTCAGCTGAAGTGCTGCCTAAATTCTTTCGTTCTTATTCCTTTTCTATCTTCTTCTAACCGGAGTGGTCTAAGAGTCTATCTTATTCCTTGAGCTCTTGATTCTTGTCATAATCATTGGTTCTCTTTTCTGCATGAGTGTTCTCGACCTTGGTTTTCTTCGCTCTTGCGTTCTTGGTTCACCTCTTCCTCTTCTCTTCCGTCTCGTTCCTAAGATCTCGGGATGAGATCTCTTGTTAGTGGAGGAGAGTTGTGAGGCCCGAAGTCCAATGCGCCAGGTGTCTTCCAGTTATTCTTCGTTGTTGCCATGTCATTTTCTTGCGTGTTGCATTTTACCATGTCATCATGTGCATCTCATTTGCATTCATGTTCGTCTCTTACATCCGGTCACCTTCTCCGTATTCCGTTTCAGAATCCGACACTCTCATATGCACCCGGTGCACCTTCCAGTTCTCGTTTCGGGAGCGGGAGAAAAACACTCTCAGCATGGGCCAAGATTTGTCGAGTGTCCTTGGTACATCACCGGTAGACCGCCTGTCAAATTTCGTTGCATTTGGAGGTCGTTTGATGCCCCAATGGTTAACTGCATTAACCGAAACTCTCCTTGTATTTGTAGCCCAGCACCCCTCATAACAGCCCACTAGCCCATCTAAACCCCCTCCATGCTCTCCGTCGTTGGATCACGATCGTGTGGGTGAAAACCACACCTTATTTGGACTCTCCTAGCTCCCTCTACCTATAAATAAGCCTTCCCCGTCCAAATTCGGGGACGAAACCCTAGCCTTCCTCTTCCTCACGCCGCCGGACATGTCCACCCTAACCGGACATGTCCAGCCGCCACGTCGCCCGACCAATCGTGGCCTGACACATCACCTCTGCCGCCTCTTCTAGCCAACCGGAAGCCGCCACCTCACCCCTGGCCTCACCGCGCGCGCCTCCAGCCTCCCCACCCGCGCCGGCCCGCCGGGCACATCCGGAGGCTGCCCGGGCCTGGATCTCCACCGCCGTTGCCCCGCTCCTACCGTCGCCCAGCGCTACATGACCGCGCCGCCCCCCACCGCTTGCTCCGCCGCCCGCGCGCCGGCCACCGTGCGCCGCAGACGCCTCGCAAAGCCCGCCGCCGCCGCGCCCATGTCGCGCCCCTCGTCCCTGGTAGGCCATCGGCTGACCTCGCCGCCACCGGACCCCCTCCACCCAGTCCGGCCGGCCCCCGCCGTCATCGCCTCGCCGGAGCTCCTTTCCGGCTGGATCCGGAAAAGGTGGATCAGATCCACCCATCCATCCATCCAAACGCCCATCCCCGACCCCGGATCTCCTCGTCCTGATCCGTCCCATCCAATTTTCATGGGGTATAATTTCTCCAAGTCCCCATGTTTTTCTTATCATGTGTGCATCTTCTCCATGTCGTAACTTTGTGCATGTTGCTCCGTTTCTCATGTATGCTATGTCAAATTGTTCATCTCTGAGTGCTCTAGATGCTAGTGTCATTTGCATGAATGTTACTGTCCATCTTGATGCCTTAATCATCATTGCAAGAGTGCTAAGTGATATAACCTGCTGAAGTTTGACGTAACTTGCTGATTTGTCATTTTCATATCATTTTGTTTGCTCATCTTTTGTGAATCATGTCTACATGTTTAGGAGCATCTTCATGCCATCTTTACAGTGGTGCAACCCATGTATTTTTATGTGCCTTGTGGTGACTAGCACTAGCTTGTCGAGTGTTCCACTTAATGTTTGCTGTTTTTCGAGACTTATTGATTTTGCTAAGTCTGTAACTGTTACATGAAGTTGCCATGTTAAGTTGAAGCTACCATCAATTCCATGCATATATGGATATGCCTACTTGACATGTTTTGATGTCCATGTTATGCTCTATCATGCCATGTCTTTTGATGCCTCATATATGTCCTGTAGCATATGTTTTCATTGCCATGAACATGCCTAAATGATGTTCCAGTTTGCTATTAACGCCATGGTGCCATGTTGTGAGCTTGTTACTGATTCATCCATGCCTCTTTTGGAGTTGCTCCAATTACATGTTTTGAAGTATGATATGAGTGTTGTGTCCACATGCCAAGTTTGGTAATTTTGGACTTCATATGACCTCTGGTCCAACCATGCAAACATGCTATGCTGATGTTGGTGTTTTACTCTTGTTGAATCTGCTACAACATTCAAACTTGTCTTGATGGTTCCCACTAGACCTTGAGCCATATGTATATGATGCCTTGATGTTATTTGCTCCTTGTTATGTGTACTTCGATGCCATGCCCTTGATTGCCATATAACTTGCTATAGATTGTCTATTTCTTTCTCTCAAGTTGCCATCATGCTAAATCTGTCATCCTGTTAACATCATGTTCCTTTTTGCATGGATCATAGTAATTACTCCATGCTTCATATGAACTTGTGCCCTTGGACTAAGTTGAAGTATATGATGTCTACTACAAGCCATGTCTTTTGCATGATTATTAAAGTTTCTATGATTGCTGTTATGTGCCTCTAAAGTTAGCATCATAATGTTACTGTTTTGCATTCCCAGATTTCCTCTTAAGTCTGAGAATCAGCTTATATCATGTTGCATCTTGTCTTATTGATTGCCATTGATCTAGGGCTCATATGGAGATGCTTAGTAATCATTTTTTGCAATGTTTAACCTGTTCTTTAATGCCATGATTTTTTTTTCCATTTTCCTGGAATATATCATCTTTGTTTCACGCCTCCAACATGGCAACATGTTATTCCTGCTCACATCTATGCTCTGTTTTTCACTAAGTCACAATCTGTGTTATTAAGTTGCTTTTTGCTTTGATCATGTTGGATTAATCCTGATGCCTATGAACTTGAACCTTAATGATATTTGAAGCATGTTGTATTTCCTTTGAGTGCTCGCAAGTTGGTGTCCATATGTTTCTTGTAGCATGGTCTTTCCTTTATTGCAAAGTGCTTAGTTGCTGTTTTGGGTAGATTGTGCTTGAAACTTGTATTGAGTGTATGTATTGAACGATGGCTCCGTTTTGAGCATGCTCTTTATGAAACTTGCTTAGTTTTGCATGTAGTTTAATGTTACCTTGTTGCATCCTTGTTTTGGAGCGTTTGTGATGTTGTTTTACTTGCATCTTTGCTTCAATGCCATGTTTTACTTGTTTTGCTCATATCTTCTAGGCCGTAGCTCTGAATTGACCGAACTTTATATGTAACTTGGCTAGAAAACCGTGTAAATCATCTTGGTGCACTTTAACTTGCTGTTTAACAACTTCAACATAATGTGTTATCAGATCTGAACCAATTTCGAAATTTGCATATGAGGACTTACCAGAAATTTTTATATTTTGTTTCCGGCAACATTTAAACTTGCCTTGATGTGTTGTTCTTGTATGCATCATATCTTGTCATGAGTAGCATCATATAGACTTGTCATGCATCATACTTGGTTGAGCATCATGTCTTGTTCATGCTTGTGTGTTTACCATGTTGTTTGCCTCTTGCCAGTTGTGCTCCTTCTCGTTAGTTCCTGTTTCGTTGCGATTGTGAGGATTCGTTCGACTACGTGGCTTCATCTTCTTCATGGACTAGTTCTTCTTCCTAGCGGGATTTCAGGCAAGATGACCGTCACCTTGGATCTCAATACTATCTTTGCTATGCTAGTTGTCTCGATGCTATGGCTAGGTCGCGCTACCTACCACTTGTTTATGAAGCCTCCCAAATTGGCATGATAGCCTCTAACCTTTTCACCCTTCCTAGGAAATCGTTGTTTGGCTATGTTACCGCTTTGGTCAGCCCATCTAATAGCGTTGCTAGTTGTAGGTGCAGTT
Organism: Triticum urartu; assembly: GCF_056163025.1. Taxonomy (NCBI): domain Eukaryota; kingdom Viridiplantae; phylum Streptophyta; class Magnoliopsida; order Poales; family Poaceae; genus Triticum; species Triticum urartu. Next base: position 239,434,409 of record NC_141878.1, on the reverse strand, counting down.
GTAGGTTGTTTCATGTTGGGACATGGATATCATGGGATATCACAATATCTCTTATTTAATTAATGCACATATATACTTGGTAAAGGGTGGAAGGCTTGGCCTTATGCCTGGTGTTTTGTTCCACTCTTGCCGCCCTAGTTTCCGTCATACCGGTGTTATGTTCCTTGATTTTGCATCCCTAACATGATGAGGGGTATGGGCCCCTCTTGATAGTTCCCTTTGAATAAAACTCTTCTAGCAAGGCCCAACATTGGTTTTACCATTTGCCTAATAACAACTAAAACTTGCATAGGGACTTGCCGTGTGACGCCCTGAGACCGATGTGCCAGGTGTCTTCCAGTTATTCGCTGTTGTTGCTTTGTCATTCGCTTGCGCGTTACATCTTGCCATGTCATCATGTGCATTGCATCATCATGTTTTCAAAACTTGCATCCGTCCCGGTCTCCTCGTTCTTTCCGTTGTCCATTCTGAGCCCAGGCACACTTGCACGCGCCCGTGGCACCTCCGAAATATTATTTTATAAGTGGCCAGAAAATGTTCTCAGAATGGGGTGAAAGACCGCCTGCCAAGTTTCATCGCATTCGGAGTCCGTTTGATGCCCCAACGGATAACATATAGCGGCACTATAGCTGGTCACATGCCGGACATTTTCGGCCTCCAAAACCGTTGCCAGGCTGCCTTCTCTTCTCTCCTCTCAGCCCATCGCACTCTCCACAGCCCACCTAGCCCATCTAACCCCTCCTCTCCGACCGGATCCATCGGATCACGATCGGAGGGCTCCAGAAGCCCCCAAATCGCCTAACCTACTCCCTGTGTCTATACAATCTCATTCCCCTTCCAATTTTGGAACCCTAACGCCCCTCCACCTACCTCTAGCCTCCTCTTCAGGATCCCCACAACCGCCAACCACCTTCTCCTCAAATTCCGGGGCCAGCCACCGCGTCCCCGCCACTTGGCGAGCTCTGATTCGCCGCGCCGCCGCCTCCAGCCAATGGCGCATGGCCACGTCGCCTCCCTATCTCCAATCCACCGAGCAAGGATCGCAAGGCCCATCTGCAGCCCGCCCTGGGCTGCACCGTGCCCGAAGCCACCCACAATCGCTGCCCGGATCCCGTTCCCCACCCCCCGCAGCTCCTCCTCCTCTCGAGTGCCTGCGCTGCCACCCGCTCAGCCCCGCCGGCACACCGCCGAGATCCACCCAGCCACAGATGAGCACCGTCGTGCCTCCTCCCTCCATTTCCTTGGCGCTCATGCCCTTCCCCGTGCCCCTGCAGGATGCCGCACGTCGCCTCCTATGCTCCTCGCCGCCGGCCGTCGCCCGAAGCTCGAGCTCGTGCCGCCCCGACCTCCGCAACCGCCGCCGTTGCCCGGAACGGGCCCCCAACATCCGGATCTGGCATCCTCCGCCACGGATCCGCTCCCTGCACCCGTTTCGGTCCTACCTCCATCGACCCCGTCGCCGGAGCACTGGACCCCCTCTGCCTAGGCCACATGACACCGGCCCAGCCGCCAGGCCCAGCGGCGCCCGGCCTGCCAAGCCTCAACCCCGACTGGGCCTCAGCCCGATGTGAGCAGCCACCCGACCCCCCTATGCACTGTTGGCCCAGCGTGTTTCAGCCCGTTATATTTTTTCCTGTCTCACGAATTTCTCTATTATTCAGGATTTACCTATTTTACAGCTTGCACCCTCACGTTCATGCATATCATATCTCACTAACCGTGCATCGAATCTAAATAAACTTTATATGTAAAATGCTTAGAATTTCATCTAGTTTCATAATATGCAACCTTCAACCGTGTTCAAAATGTTGTTTGTGTTTAGTTTGCATAATGCCTTGTTAAAATGATTTATTTCATAACTAAATAACCGTAGCTCCAAATTTAATAAACTTTATATGTAAATGGGGTAGAAAAATGCCTAGTTTAACATGGGGGCATTACTTTGCGTGTTTAACAACAATAAAATATGCTTTACAACAGAACAGTAACGAATCTAAAATATGCACATGAGGATTTTCCGGACTTGTTGCTTGTCGTTCCGGCCTCTTTTAAACTTTCCTAGATACGTAGTTTTATTATGCTTCACCTCTTGCCATGTTTAACAACATTTAATATTGTTGGGTACATAAACGAGAGAGAACTAAATAAGTCATGTGGTGTGTCGTCAATATGCAACTCGTTGCATATTGAGCTCCATTTAAGTTGTAGTATTGTTTGTGCACTTTGCCATGCCATGCCTCATTAAACCGGACATGCATCATACTTGGCTGTGCATCATGCCATGTTCATGTGATAGTTGTTTACTATGTTGCTTGCTTCTTTCCAGGTTGCTTCTCTCGTTAGCTTCGGTTCCGTTCCGGAGTTGTGAAGATTCATTCGACTACATCTGTTTGTCTTCTTCATGGACTCGTTCTTCTTCCTTGAGGGATTTCAGGCAAGATGACCATACCCTCGATATCACTTCTATCTTTGCTTGCTAATTGTTCACTCTACCGCTATGTTTTGCTACCTACCACTTGTTATATCATGCCTCCCATATTACCATGTCAAGCCTCTAATCCACCTTCCTAGCAAACCGTTGTTTGGCTAAGTTCGCTTTTGCTCAGCCCCTCTTATAGCGTTGTTAGTTGCAGGTGAAGTTGAAGTTTGTTCCATGTTGGAACATGGATATGTTGGGATATCATAATGTCTCTTATTTAATTAATCCATCTATATACTTGGTAAAGGGTGGAAGGCTCGGCCTTAAGCCTGGTCTTTTGTTCCACTCTTGCCGCCCTAGTTTCCGTCATACCGATGTTATGTTCCTTGATTTTGCGTTCCTTACACGGTTGGGTGTTATGGGAACCCCTTGACAGTTCGCTTTGAATAAAACTCCTCCAGCAAGGCCCAACCTTGGTTTCACATTTTCCTAACAACCTATACTTTTCCCTTGGGAGTCACGCTCCTAAGGGTCATCTATATTTTTAACCCCCTGGGGCCAGTGCTTCTCTAAGTGTTGGTCCGAACTGGGCGATGTCCGGCGCCCTTGGGCAACTAGGGTCTATGCCAACCGGCGTCTTGCACATCCGGTGTGCCCTGATAATGAGATATGTGCAGCTCCTATCGGGATTTGTCGGCACATTTGGGCGGTCTTGCTGGTCTTGTTTTACCATTATCGAAATGTCTTGTAACCAGGTTTCCGAGACTAATCGGGTCTTCCCGGGAGAAGGAATATCCTTCTTTGACCGTGAGAGCTTGTGATGGGCTAAGTTGGGAGACCCCTATAGGGTATAAACTTTGGGCCATTTGCATTTATGTCCCTAACTCGAACCACCTAATGAGATATACCCCTAATTCGAAAGCCTGCTCAAATTTTCCCCTCCGCTGTTAGGTGCCCTTATAGAAATGCCTTTCTACACCATTACCGTTCGGTCAAATAGCTTTGACCGTCCTGAAAAAATAGTACAAAAAATCTAAAATTTTGTGAGATCGAAGATACTCATGTGCCCAAGGTGTGTGCAAATTTTTGTGCTATTTAGACATTCCAGGAGCTCGTGGCAAGGAAAAACAGTTAATCTGCACGCTTGTGAACTATAATTTTGAAATAAAATAGCAAGAAAATTTAAAAAAATATGAAATTTTTTGGCATCAAAGTGGCTTGGGTGGTGCTTGCAAGTTTTTGTGATCAAATGACATGCGAGGAGCTCTAGCAACAAAAAACAAAATAGTCATTTTTCCCAAGTTTTTTCCCGAGCCAAATTTTGTTTTTTTTCTCCACAAGCCCCTCCAATGTCCAAACACAACAAAAATTTGCACGCAGCTTGCAGACTCGCGCCTCTTTGATACCAAAAAAATTCATATTTTTTTGAATTTTCTTGCTATTTTTTGAATTTACTGTTCACAAGCGTACATATTTATTGTTTTTACTCTCACAAGAGCTCCTAGAATGTGCAAACAGTATGAAAATTTTCACACACCTTGCGAACCTGAGTATCTTTGATCCCACAAATATTCTGATTTTTTAGATTTTTTTTGCTATTTTTTTCAGGACGGTCAATGCCCTTTGACCGACTTTGACCTGCTTTGACCGGACGGTAATGGCACAGAAGGGTATTTCTGTAAGTGCACCTAATGATGGAGGGGCAAATTTGAGCAGGCTTTGAAATTAGGGGTAAATCTGAGAGAGGGGGCAAATGAGGGGCATAGATGTAAATGTCCCATAAACTTTGGAGAGCCGTGCCCGCGATTATGTGGCAGATGGGAATTTGTTAATATCCGGTTGTAGCGAACTTGACACTTGACTTAATTAAAATGCATCAACCGCGTGTGTAGCCGTGATGGTCTCTTTTCGGCAGAGTCCGCGAAGTGAACACGGTCTTGTGTTATGCTTGAACGTAAGTAGTTTCAGGATCACTTCTTGATCACTTCTAGTTTCTCGACCGTTGCATTGCTTCTCTTCTCACTCTTATTTTGCGTATGTTAGCCACCATATATGCTTAGTTCTTTATGTAGCTCCACCTCACTACCCTATCCTACCCATAAGCTTAAATAGTCTTGATCAAGCGGGTGTGAGATTGCTGAGTCCTTGTGACTCACAAATACTTCCAAACAGTTTCAGGTGCCAATGATACAAGTGCAGGTGACACAACCGAGCTCAAGTGGGATCTCGATGAAGATCTTGGTCGGTGTTATGTGTCTTTTTCGGTTGATCAGTAGTAGTGCCCAGTTTGGACGATCGGGGATCTAGCATTTGGGGTTGTCTTCTTTTCTTTTGGTTTCGTAGTCGGACCTTTGATTGTACTCTGGATGATGTATGTTTAACTTGTTATTTGTGTGAAGCGGCGATTGTAAGCCAACTCTTTATCCCTTTCTTATTTAGTACATGGGATTGTGTGAAGATTACCCCACTTGCGACTAAACCACCATTCGGTTATGCCTCTAAGTTGTGCCTCGACACGTGGGAGATATAGCCGCATCGTGGGTGTTACAAGTTGGTAATCAGAGCCATCCCCGACTTAGGATCCCCCTGCTTGATCGAATCGCTGACGTTGTTGAGTCTAGAACAAAATGCTTTGAGTCTTAGGATTATATATATCGGAGAGTAGGATTCTTTTTACTCCTTAGTCCCTTCGTTGTTCTGGTGAGGCCTCCTGGCGTAGAAGTTTTGACTTTTCTCTCCTCAAATTTCACAAAAAAATTAGGATCATGCGGGTATCTTGGAATCGTTCCGATAGTCTCGTGACAAGAACATTGTTCTTGGTGCCTCCTGACATTTAGGGGTTGTGGCAGTGTCCCGGGGAGTTGAGCTCCGAGGTGCTGTCATCACAATTTTATCGTTGCAGTTCTGGAATACTTGAGTTCGCCGACATGGAGAATCACTTTTATGAAGATGTTGGTGAGATAACCTTGACGCCACCCAGTACTGGGGTGGTAGTTCGGGATTATTGCCATAACTCGTATAACAGATGCTTTTTGAAGGTTGAGGTACATGATTTCCGAAGGTTTCTTGGTTATGTGTTGAAGGATGGATACAACTGGATGTAGGAATTGTTAGTTTGAGTGAGATATTATGCTTCCCCTATATCCCCAACACCTGATTGCATAACCAGAAAGTTTCAGGAGTTTATAAGTGGGAATTCAAGTATCTCGTAGGATATCTTTCCGACAGACACATAATACGATATGGGGTCTATCATATGTTTGTTTCGGCTTATTTTGCAAGCCAGTCCTTTGTTTTGTTTTGAGTTGTGGTATTCGAATTGCATCAATGTGAAGTGTTGAATCCATACCTTTTGATAAATGGTGTTCTCATATTTCTATGGGAATGTTAATCCTTTTCGATCATCAAGATTGTCATGCCAATCCTTTTCAACCGATGTGCTTCTATCGAAGTTAATCCTATCCTTCCAATATTTGCTAGATCAATTCTAAGTTTTCTCAACGGTATTCCATTCCATATGCTCCAAGTTGCCTTTGTTTTCCCGCCCTCCCACCCTTTTTCTTTAAGGACTCAGATTTCTTAATCAAGTATCCTTTTATTGATGGGAAGTCTCTCCATTCTTTTCTGTCAATGTTCTTACCCAGTGGTTCTCATGAAGCTGCTCTACAAGTTTATCATTATTCATTCTTTTTCTTCTCTGGTGGACTCAATTCAAGCTTTGTCGATCATATCGTTTCCTCGTTTCAAATGTTTTCTCATGCCGGTGCACCCGCCTAATCATTCACCTCTCGTTTACCATTTGTTCCGTGGTGTTGAAGATATCTCGAAAGATTCACGTTTCCATTCTCAATCATTCAAGTTATTTCGAGGTTGTTATCTCATTCAAGCCATTTAATTAAACTGGCACATTCTCTCTTTTAAATCGTTCAACAGTGTTTCTCTTGACTGGGCCCTAACCCACAGGTTTTTCCCAGGATCTTACCTAGCTCTTCTAATTTTTCCAGAGTTACTCTTAAATTCTTTTCCAAGTTTGACGTATGAATGATTTATCATCAGTCAAATGTCTTTCTCCAAGATCTTTCTAATTCTTTTCATCGTTGGCTCAACCTTTCTAATTTTCATTCTGGAGTGCCTCAACAATTCATGGTGGTGTTTTCTCATCGTCATTCTCGGATTTCGAAGAATGAAGAAGAGCTCCTCTTAAATTCTTACCCGTTCTTCCAAAGACTCATGGTTCAAGCTTGATGCCATCCTCTCATAATTGTTTTCGATTGTGAGAATTCTTTTCACCCTTCCGGAGCAATTCAGGAGTCTTTTTAGTTTGATTCTCCGAAGGCCATCATTTCGGGTTTATTTCATTCTCAGCTTTCAGCTCTCATTCTCTAAATCTTACCGGTGCGTCATTCAAGTATTCTCTAATCAGCTCATGATCTATTCGTTCTCATGTATCTAAATTCCTTCAAGTATCTTCATTCGTTTTCCAATTCTTCCCGGTGAATTGTGCCTTTGCTACTTTCATGTTCAATTCTTATGGTGGTTCGTTCAAGTTTTCTCTTCCTTCCTTATCATATTAATTTATTCGCTGGTTAAATCCTACCGGTGGCCCATTGAGTTTACGCTATATCTCTCTTAATCCTTTCTATGAGAATAAGTAGTATGCCAAATTCGTTGCTTGTCATCAATTTAAATTGGTTAAGGATACACATAACATAATTCTTATTATTGTTTCATCGAAGTGTTCTAGTTTCTTCTTTTCAGAGTTGTTCTTCATGTCATATTTCTCGGTTCGAGATGCTTCATCCTTTTCTTTCCGGAGTTCCAAGTTTTCCAGTTTATCTCGTCAAAAAGCTCCATCTAATCATTGCAAGGCTTCAATCTTGTTCGCTTCAAACCTTCAATTCTTTTATGTTATCATTTCCTATCCGGAGTTCTTCATGGAGGCTCAACATGGTGGTTCATCAAGGTTGTTTTTCATTCTTCACTTGTTCTTCAAGTTTTCTCTTGAAGTTATGATCTGCCAAGCTTTACTCTAAAATAAACATGGTGTTCAGCACATGGCTTATCTTGAGGAGTTCAAGCACTCTTCATCTTGAATTCTGAAGTGCAATTCTTTCTACCTTAACTTTTGAGATGGTGTTATGTCACTCTTGACAATTTCCCTTCATGTTTCATGATTCACAAGTTGTCCGGAATGACATATTTTAAACCCATCATTTTCAATTCGTTCATGAGATCCTTTGCAACCCATCAATCTCTTGGTTGGAGTTATCTTGGGTTATATTTAACCTACAGCCTTCCCTAAGGAATTTTGTTATTTATGGTGCTCATAAATGACCCAAGTTCTTCATTTATCCTCTCGGTGAAATAAGTTTCTCGTCTCCTTGTTGATATCAATCCAATATTTTGTTTCCGTTAGTGGAAGAATTTCACCTCATAATTTTGAGACATTTTCCATAACCCACAACAACCGTATTATTTTGTTGTTTAATTTTCAACAACTCCATTCAAATCCTTCTCCTAAAGATGCTTTTTAAATTCATTGGTGGTAGAAGTTATCATTTTCTTCTACTTTCTTTCTTCCTAACGATCTAGCTTCTATTCTTCCGTTCCGGAGGCATTGTGATTTTGCACTCTTCGACCCATCATCCCATTTTTGGCAAAGATCATGTTATTTCCTTTGCTTATCCATTCAACCTGAGTGTGGTGCCCTCTTTTCAAGTTCTTCCCATTCTGTCAAGTTTTGCCTCCCTTCTCAACCGGAGTGTTGTCTGAAATCTTTCTTACCCCTTGTGCCATTCTTTCAATAGTTCCGGAGGCAGTGTGTTGTAGATTTCATAAAGTATCCTCTCATCTTGTCAAGTTCATATTCTATGCCTTCCATTTCTATCCGGAGTGTTGTCGTAATTGATCTTTATCGTGCCTTGTACATCTCGTTTGATCCGGAATGCTTGCATGTACTTCCTGTCCACTGCAACCCTTTTCTTTTGTCTTTCAACCTACAAGGTTCTAGTAAGGTTCCTTGTTCCTCTTTTCTAATAGAGTGATTTCAACTTTGTTCATCTTTGTTGTATTCTTTCTTTCAATTTTTTCAACCTCGCAAGGTTCTTTGCTTTCACTCATTCGTCAAAGAAGTAACTTAGTTTTACCTCTTCCCCTTCCTCTTTCGTGTCCCCCGGTGCCATCCTAGATCTCGCGACGAGATCCTCTCATAGTGGTGGAGTGTTGTGACGCCCCGTGACCGATGTGCCAGGTGTCTTCCAGTTACTCGCTGTTGTTGCCTTGTCATTCACTTGCATGTTGCATCTTGCCATGTCATCATGTGCATTGCATCATCATGTTTTTAAAACTTGCATCCGTCCTGGTCTCTTCGTTCTTTCCGTTGTCTGTTGAGCCCAGGCACACTTGCACGCGCCCGCGGCACCTCCGAAATATTATTTTATAAGTGGCCAGAAAATGTTCTCGGAATGGGGTGAAAGTTGGTGTGCGGTCTTGTTATAGTGTAGGTAGACCGCCTGCCAAGTTTCATCGCATTCGGACTCCGTTTGATGCCCCAACGGATAACATATAGCGGCACTATAGCCGGTCATATGTCGGGCGTTTTCGGTCTCCGGAAAACATTGCCGGGCTGCCTTCTCCTCTCTCGCCTCAGCCCATCACACTCTCCACAGCCCACCTAGCCAATCTAACCCCTCCCCTCCGTCTGGAGCCGTCGGATCACGATCGGAGCGCTCCAGAAGCCCCAAATCCCCCTAACCTAGTCCATGTGTCTATATAATCTCCTTCCCCTTCCAATTTTGGAACCCTAACCCCTCCTCCACCTACCTCTAGCCTCCTCTTCGGAATCCCCGCAACCGCCAGCCACCTTCTTCTCGAATTTCGTCGCCAGCCACCGCGTCCCCGCCACATGGCGAGCTCTGATTCGCCGTGCCGCCGCCAACCGCCGCCTCCAGCCAATGGCGGGTTGCCACGTCGCCTCCCTGTCTCCGATCCACTGCGCCAGGCCCGCGAGGCCCATCCGCAGCCCGCCCCAGGCCATGCCGGGCCCAACGCCGCCCGCAACCGCCGCCCGGATCCCGTTCCCCGCCTCCCGCAGCTCCTCCTCCTCCCGAGCGCCCGCGCCGCCGCCCACTCAGCCCCGTCGGCGCGCCACCGAGATCCACCCAGCCACAGATGAGCACCGTCGTGCCTCCTCCTCCCTCTATTTCCTTGGCGCTCATGCCCTTCCCCGTGCCCCTGCAGGATGCCGGACGTCGCCTCTCGTGCTCCGCAACCGCCGCCGTTGCCCGGACCGGGCCCCCAACTACCGGATCCGGCATCCTCCGCCGCGGATCCGCTCGCTGCACCCGTTCCGGTCCTCCCTCCATCGACCCGTCATCGGCGTCGTCGGCGGCCTCGTCCCGTGTCGGGAGGACGACGCGGAGCACTCGACCCCCTCTGCCTAGGCCACATGGCACCGGCCCAGCTGCCAGGCCCAGCGGTGCCCGGCCTGCCAAGCCTCTCCACCGACTGGGCCTCAGCCCGATGTGAGCAGCCACCTGAACCCCCCTGTGCACTGTTGGCCCAGCCTGTTTCAGCCCGTCATATTTTTTCCCGTCTGGCAAATTTCTCTATTATCCAGCATTTACCTGTTTTACAGTTTGCACCCTCATGTTCATGCATATCATATCTCACTAACCGTGCATCGAATCTAAATAAACTTTATATGTAAAATGCTTAGAATTTCATCAAGTTCATAAGATGCAACTTTCAACCATGTTTAAAATGATGTTTGTGTTTATTTTGCATAATGCCATGTTAAAATGATTTATTTCATAACTAAATAACCGTCGCTCAAAATTTAATAAACTTTATATGTAAATGTGGTAGAAAAATGCTTAGTATAACTTCGTGGCATTACTTTGCATGTTTAACAACTATAAAATATGCTTTAGGATAGAACAGTACCAAATCTACAATATGCACATGAGGATTTTCCGGACTTGTTGCTTGTGGTTCCGGCCTCATTTAAAATTGCCTAGATAGGTAGTTTTATTATGCTTCACCTCTTGCCATGTTTAACAACATTTAATATTGTTGGGTACAAAAACGAGAGAGAACTAAATAAGTCATGTGGTGTTTCGTCAATATGCAACTCGTTGCATATTGAGCTCCATTTAATTTGTAGTATTGTTTGTGCACTTTGCCATGCCATGCCTCATTAAACCGGACATGCATCATACTTGGTTGTGCATCATGCCATGTTCATGTGATGGTTGTTTACTATGTTGCTTGCTTCTTTCCGGGTTGATTCTCTTGTTTGCTTGGGTTCTGTTCCGGAGTTGTGAGGATTTGTTCAACTACGTCCGTTTGTCTTCTTCATGGACTCTTTCTTCTTCCTTGCGGGATTTCAGGCAAGATGACCATACCCTCGATATCACTTCTATCTTTGCTTGCTAGTTGTTCGCTCTACCGCTATGTCGTGCTACCTACCACTTGTTATATCATGCCTCCCATATTGCCATGTCAAGCCTCTAACCCACCTTCCTAGCAAACCGTTGTTTGGCTAAGTTACCGCTTTTGCTCAGCCCCTCTTATAGCATTGTTAGTTGAAGGTGAAGCTGAAGTTTGTTCCATGTTGGGACATGGATATGTTAGGATATCATAATATCTGTTGTTTAATTAATGCATCTATGTACTTGGTAAAGGGTGGAAGGCTCGGCCTTATGCCTGGTGTTTTGTTCCACTCTTGCCGCCCTAGTTTCCATCATACCGGTGTTATGCTCCTCGATTTTGCGTTCTTTACGCGGTTGGGTGTTATGGGAATCTCTTGACAGTTCTCCTTGAATAAAACTCCTCCAGAAGGCCCAACCTTGGTTTTACATTTGCCTAAAAACCTATAATTTTCCCTTGGGAATCGCGCTCCCGAGAGTCATCTTTATTTTTAACCTCCTGGGCCAGTGCTTCTCTAAGTGTTGGTCCATACTGGGCGATGTCTGGCGCCCCCTGAGCAAAGAGGGTCTATGCCAACCCAACGTCTTGCCCATACGGTGTCCCCTGAGAACGAGATATGTGCAGCTCCTATCGGGATTTGTCGACACATTCGGGTGGTCTTGCTTGTCTTGTTTTACCATTGTCAAAATGTCTTGTAACCGGGATTCCGAGACTGATCGGCTCTTCTCGGGAGAAGGAATATCCTTCGTTGACGGTGAGAGCTTGTGATCGGGTAAGTTGAGACACCCCTGCAGGGTATAAACTTTCAAGAGCCGTGCCCGCGGTTATGTGGCAGATGGGAATTTGTTAATATCCGGTTGTAGAGAACTTGACACTTGACTTAATTAAAATGCATCAACCGCGTGTGTAGCCGTGATGGTCTCTTTTCGGCGAAGTACGGGAAGTGAACACGGTCTTGCGTTATGCTTGAACGTAATTAGTTTCAGGATCACTTCTTGATCACTTCTAGTTTCTCGACCATTGCTTTGCTTCTCTTCTCGCTCTTATTTGCATATGTTAGCCACAATATATGCTTAGTGCTTGCTCCAGCTCCACCTCACTACCCTATCCTACCCATAAGCTTAAATAGTCTTGATCTCACGGGTGTGAGATTGCTGAGACCTCGTGATTCACAGATACTTCCAAATAGTTGTAGGTGCCGATGATACCAGTGCAGGTGACGCATCCGAGCTCAAGTGGGAGCTCGATGAAGATCTTGGTCGATGTTATGTGCCTTTTCCGGTTGATCAGTAGTGGTGCCCAGTTGGGACGATCGGGGATCTAGCATTTGGGGTTGTCTTCTTTTATTTTGGTTCCGTAGTCGGACCTTTGATTGTACTCTGGATGATGTATGTTTAACTTTTATTTGTCTGAAGTGGCGATTGTAAGCCAACTCTTTATCCCTTTCTTATTCAGTACATGGGATTGTGTGAAGATTACCCCACTTGCGACTAAACCACCATGCGGTTATGCCTCTAAGTTGTGCCTCGACACGTGGGAGATATAGCCGCATCGTGGGTGTTACATGCCGACCCCCGTGGACTTAATCAACCCCCCCGGGCGATGTCCGCTACCCCAAGGCAACTAGGGTCTCAGCCAACCCGATGTCATGCCCGTCCGGTGTACCCTGAGAATGAGATACGTGCGACCCCTATCATGCTAGGTCAGTGCATCGGGAGGTCTTGCTGGATTAGTTTTACCATTTTCGAAATGTCTTGTGCATCGGGATTCCGAGTCTGATCGGGTGTCCCGCTAAGTTGGGACACCCCTGCAGGGTTTAAACTTTCGAGAGCTGTGCCCACTGTTTATGTGGCAGATGGGAATTTCTAATATCCGGTTGTAGAGGACTTGAAGTAACTCAATTAAAATACACCAACCGTGTTGCGTAACCGTGACTGTCTCCTTTCGGGGAACTTTGAGAGGAGAACACGGTTGGGTTATGTTTGAACGTATGTACTTCAGGATCACTTCTTGATCATTACTAGTTTGCGACCGTTTGCGTAGTTTCTCATCTTATTCTTGTACTCGTATGTTAGCCACCATTACTTTGCTTAGTCGCTACAACCTCACCACTTACCCTTTCCATACCCCTTTAAGCTTTGCTAGTCTTGATATCCATGGTATTGGGATTGCTGAGTCCTCGTGGATCACAGATTACAACACCAATGTTGCAGGTACAGGTTATGCGATGATCTGGACACGAGAGCGATGTTTTGCTTGTCTTGGAGTTCTTGTTCTTCATCGTCGATCTGGGGTTAGGTTCCTGGTTGGCAGCCTGGGCTAGCAGGGTGGATGTCGTTGAGTTTCTGATTGTATTTCATCCGTAGTCAGATGTTGTTCTCTGATACGTCTCCGTCGTATCTACTTTTCCAAACACTTTTGCCCTTGTTTTGGACTCTAACTTGCATGATTTGAATGGAACTAACCCGGACTAATGATGTTTTCAGCAGAAGTGCCATGGTGTTATTTATGTGCAGAAACAATAGTTCTCGGAATGACCTGGAAATAATAAAAAATACTGGCAAAGAATCAAGGCCAGGGGGCCCACACCCTAGCCACGAGGGTGGGGGGTGCGCCTGCCCCCTGGGCGCGTCCCCCTGCCTCGTGGGCCCCCTGGAGCTCACCAACCTCAACCTTGACTCCATATATTCGTGTTCGGGGAGAAAAAATAAGAGAGAAGGATTCATCGCATTTTACGATACGGAGCCGCCGCCAAGCCCTAAACTCTCTCGGGAGGGCTGATCTGGAGTCCGTTTGGGGCTCCAAAGAGAGGAATCCATCGCCATTGTCATCATCAACCATCCTCCATCACCAATTTCATGATGCTCACCGCCGTGCGTGAGTAATTCCATCTTAGGCTTGCTGGACGGTGATGGGTTGGATGAGATTTATCATGTAATCGAGTTAGTTTTGTTAGGGTTTGATCCCTAGTATCCACTATGTTCTGAGATTGATGTTGCTTTGACTTTGCTATGCTTAATGCTTGTCACTAGGGCACGAGTGCCATGATTTTAGATCTGAACCTATTATGTTTTCTTGAATATATGTGAGTTCTTGATCCTATCTTGCAAGTCTATAGTCACCTACTATGTGTTATGATCCGGCAACCCCGAAGTGACAATAATCGGGACCACTCCCTGTGATGACCATAGTTTGAGGAGTTCGTGTATTCGCTATCTGTTAATGCTTTTGTCCGGTACTCTATTAAAAGGAGGCCTTAATATCCCTTAGTTTCCACTAGGACCCCGCTGCCACGGGAGGGTAGGACAAAAGATGTCATGCAAGTTCTTTTCCATAAGCATGTATGACTATATTCAGAATACATGCCTACATTACATTGATGAATTGGAGCTAGTTCTATGTCACCCTAGGTTATGACTGTTACATGATGATCTGCATCCGGCTTAATTCTCTATCACCAATCCATTGCCTACGAGCTTTCCATATATTGTTCTTCGCTTATTTACTTTTCCGTTGCTATTGTTATCATCACTACAAAACACCAACAAAATTACTTTTGCTACTATCACTTCTGCTATCGTTACCACTAATATCATATTACTTTGCTACTAAACACTTTTCTGCAGATATTAACTTTCCAGGTGTGGTTGAATTGACAACTCAGCTGCTAATACTTGAGAATATTCTTTGGCTCCCCTTGTGTCGAATCAATAAATTTGGGTTGAATACTCTACCCTCGAAAACTGTTGCGATCCCTATACTTGTGGGTTATCATTTCTCTTGTATGATTTATTGATGTATTCTTGCGGCATTTGTATGCCTTGTATGTATCCCTAACTATTATGTAATGGTACATTGTAATGATATCCACCTTGCAAAAGCATGTGAATATGTGGTTCTATCCTTGGTGGGACCTTCGAGTTACTTTAGGATAGAGTCGCATATTGGGCATGACAGAGCCACAGGTCGGGGGACATGTGGTGTCATGGGTTCGAGCGGCGTCGTGGGAATCACGTGTGGCCGTGGTAGAAACTTGAAGCTCGCCGCATTTCAGCTGGCCCACATGTCATGCACACAAAGGCGGAGGGGCGGTGCGGCCGAGAGGGGTGAGGCCCACGTCGGGGGATGTGGTGCCATGGGTTGGAGTGGCGTCGTGGGAATCGCGAGTGCCAGTGTATGGAACGTGATGGTCGCCGTAGTTCAACTTCCATGGACAAGCTGTCATGTCTACTGACACATGCATTGTATACCGATCACTTGAAGGAGTAGTAGAGAAAGCTAGGCGGATAAATAGTCCTTACAGTAAAGTGGACCTACACTGCTACTTCTTCCAAAGACATGCACACCATCGAAATAGTTCACTTATATCAACATACACAGAGAGGAAAAATTTTTACAAGAGAGGAAATAGTTCATCCATCCATAATGCCCTGCTGCTGGTGCAGCTTCTTCTTCGTATTCTTCCTCTCATTTTCTATGGGAGACGGCTTCGCAACAAGCTCTTTGGACCTTACAGCTATTTCGAAACTCACACGGGCATCGAGGGCAACATATTTTACCCGCTCATACATCAAGGGATAATTCTCCCATCCAGACAAAATTAATGCCAGCGTGTCGTCACCCTTCTGAAGATTTGTACCGAGCATAAAATTTGTTACGTCCAATAGGGATGGTGTCTGTTTGTCACAATCTTCTATAGGAATTTTGATTCTGGTTTGTAGGTCAGTGATGCTTTTCAAATCAAGGTTGTACGACGCCAGCTTCTGTTTGTCCCGTTCGACGGCTGCCCCACGGAAGTATACATCCCCCCGAGACAAGAAATCGTGGAGCTCACCTGGTATGGAGGGCACGTGTATGATGTCGTACACCAAAACATCATCTCCGAGGCATAGCTCAAGGACGGAGGCGAGTTGGATCTTCCCAGTGGCATGCTCCGTGTACTCTACCTCGAGACTGATGACCTTCATCTCTACCTTTTGGAGGGAGTTGGATATATTGTTGATTCACTTCCGAACAAACCTTGGGTGGTCGGTGACAGTGGAAACTATGCTCAACAAGCCTTCAACGAGGACATGTTGGACGCTAAAAACCTGCATTTGGATCTCTTTCACCATTTGGAACCGCTGGACCGAAGGGCTATGGTTTGGAGAATTAGGATTAGATGGCTAGTCTAACTGAAGAAGATGATTATTTAAAGGGGCTTCGGAATTACTCTAGGAGTATGAGAAGTGGTTAAAACAATGTGAATGCAGTGGGGTTTGGATGCAAATGAATATAAAGGAGAGGTGAAGAAGCCGAGGAAAATCGGTTCCCGATGGAGAAGTAAATGGGAGAAGTGGCCTGTGGGCAGTTGATTAGATGGATAGGTAGACTAAAAGAAAAGGCCACGCGGGTAGACCGAGGAGTGGTTGTCGGATCTGGGGTTCCACAGACCCTTGAGCGGTTCGAACACTAGGGTGCATGCGAAGAACCTCACCAATCTGCCTGCTCAATTGATTCTTAGGCCTAACTCATCGAACCCAAGGGACAAGAGACGCCGTGGTTTATCCTGGTTCGGGCCACCTTGCGGTGTAATACCATACTCCAGCTTTGTGGTGGATTGCCTCGAGGGGCCGAGGATGAACTAGTATAGTGGTTGAATAGCCTTAGGAGGTGAGGTGTTCTTGAGCTCGATGAGCTATTGGGTGAGAGGATGATCTGAATGATCCGTCCTATTCTATGGTGGTGGCTAAGTCCTATTTATAGCGGCCTTGGTCCTCTTCCCAAATGCAAGGCGGGAAGGGATCCCACAATGGCCAAATTTGAAGGGGGACAACCAGTACAAGTTATCCTGACAAAAGTAGTCTTTGCCTGCGAAAGCCTCTGGTGGTGACGCCAAGTTGGGCTTTGCGATGACCTCCATCATGACGTCCTGGCGGTCTCGGTCTTGTTTCCCCGATATGGAAACCTTTGCTTGATTCCTCGGGACTCCGCGCCTGCGCTTGCCTCCTTGGCACCAAAGGGGAAACTGGTACACTACGCCTGCTGGCACCCGCCTAGCCTTGGTCGTCATGGCTCACGTCATGTGAACCTTGCAAGGTGCACCTCGCCTTGATATCTCTGCTCCTCGGGAGCCAGCCTAGTGAGGCCTCCCCCAAGGAGGCCTTGGTGTCTCCCACCTTTCGAGGCTTGGCCCCACGCGAGGGTCTTGGGTTGTTGTTGCTAAAGCTGGGCCGTACCGGGCCGTCGATGGAGCCACGTCGTGGGCCGCAGGCAGGAAAGTCTGGGTACCCCCATTCCCAGGATGCCGACAGTAGCCCTCGAGCCCAAGGCGTGCTCGTACTTGGCTTTGAGGCAAAGCCAAAGGGCAAGTTCGGAGCGCCGCGGGCCCCAACCTCCTGCGGCCTCAGTTGATGCGTGGCGATTAATGGGATGTGGGCGCCTCCGCTTCCCCATGCTGCCTTGTCAACCATTCAACTTGATGGGACCATGCTGCATGCAGAGAAAACCATCATTATGCACGATCATGGAGGTTGGTAGTTGGCCTCCTTCCGGCTATAAATGAGGGGAGGGGCGGAGCCCCCCTTGCTCATCTCTGTCTTCTTGCAGTCCCCTTCTTATTCTTCTTCTTCTTCTTTCTTGTCTCTCCATCTTGCTGTAGCTCCTTATGTTGTTGACGAGGAAGTTTTCCGCTACCGAGGAGGGGAAGGCCCCCCAGGAGGGAACTGACTCGCCACCTCCCAAGAGAGGACGAGGCCACCCCCGCAAGCATGTCGTGACCCCTGTGGGGGCTCCTCGGGGGCGCAGGCGCACCTTGGCCGACCGTGGCGGCGCTTCTTCTCGTGGTGGGTGCCGCCGGGGGCGAGGTGCTACCTCTTGAGCACTTGCGTTGGTTTTCCCTTGAAGAGGAAAGGGTGGTGCAGCAAAGTAGCGTAAGTATTTCCCTCATTTTTTGAGAACCAAGGTATCAATCTAGTAGGAGGCTACGCGCGAGTCCCTCTCACCTACACAAAACAAATAAATCCTCGCAACCAACGCGATACGGGGTTGTCAATCCCTACACGGTCACTTATGAGAGTGAGATCTCACAGATATGATAAGATAATATTTTTGGTATTTTTATGATAAATATGCAAAGTAAAATAAAAGCAATGAAAATAACTAAGTATTGGAAGATTTATATGATGAAGATATACCCGGGGGCCATAGGTTTCACTAGTGGCTTCTCTTAAGAGCATAAGTATTTTACGGCGGGTGAACAAATTACTGTTGAGCAATTGACAGAATTGAGCGTCGTTATGAGAATATCTAGGTATGATCATGTATATAGGCATCATGTCCAAGAAAAGTAGACCGACTCCTGCCTGCATCTACTACTATTACTCCACACATCGACCGCTATCCAACATGCATCTAGAGTATTAAGTTCATAAGAACAGAGTAACGCCTTAAGCAAGATGACATGATGTAGAGGGATAAATTCATGCAATATGATGAAAAACCCATCTTGTTATCCTCGATGGCAACAATACAATATGTGCCTTGCTGCCCCTACTGTAACTGGGAAAGGACACCGCAAGATTGAACCCAAAGCTAAGCACTTCTTCCATTGCAAGAAAGATCAATCTAGAAGTCCAAACCAAACTGATAATTTTTAGAAACTTGCAAAGATAACCAATCATACATAAAAGAATTCAGAGAAGATTCAAATATTGTTCATAGATAAACTTGATCATAAACCCACAATTCATCGGTCTCAACAAACACACCGCAAAAGAAGATTACATCGAATAGATATCCACAAAAGAGGGGGAGAACTTTGTATTGAGATCCAAAAAGAGAGAAGAAGCCATCTAGCTAATAACTATGGACCCGAAGGTATGAGGTAAACTACTCACACTTCATCGGAGAGGCTATGGTGTTGATGTAGAAGCCCTCCATGATCGATGCCCCCTCCGACAGAGCTCCTAAATAGGCCCCAAGATGGGATCTCGTGGATACAGAAAGTTACGGCGGTGGAATTAAGTTTTTCGCTCCGTATCTGATTGTTTGGGGGTACGTAGGTATATATAGGTGGAAGAAGTACGTCGGTGGAGCAACAGGGGGCCCACGAGGGTGGAGGGCGCGCCTGGGGGGGGGGGGGGGGGTAGGCGCGCCCCCTACCTCATGGCCTCCCTGTTCGTTCCAAAGATCACGTTCCCGAAGGTTTCATTCCGTTTGGTATTCCTTTTCTTCAAAACCCTAAAATAGGCAAAAACAGCAATTCTGGGCTGGGGCTCCGGTTAATAGGTTAGTCCCAAAAATAATATAAAGTGGATAATAAAGCCCAATAATGTCCAAAACATTAGATAATATAGCATGGAGCAATCAAAAATTATAGATACATTGGAGACGTATCACGAGGCAACCCTTGCGACGAGGGGAGGCATGCCAAGGTCGCCCGACCTCCTCGGCCGTCCTTCCACTCGGCCGAGGTGCTCCCCGCATTCGTCGTGTGGTCGGAGAGACCAACCGGCACCTGACTCCCACCCTCTGACGCCCCAAGACCAGCGCACCAGATGCCTTCCATGGATTCCGAGATTCGTCATGTGATTTGTTTTGTTTGTTGCATTCATCTTTGCATCATGTGCATTGCATCATGTAGTCTTGCACCCCTTTTTAAAACTCAGCTAAATAAATTGAATGGATCTACGGTCCATTTAAATCGAGGGAAATGCACATGCTGGTTTCTCTTTACAACATATAAAAGTCGCCCAATATTATTAGGGAGCTATATTAAAATATTCCATTAACTTTGGAATCACCATAACACACACGTAGTTTAAGTTCCATGCATTTTCTATCTCAATTCCTTGCCTCAAATTTTCCAACAATTCTTATCTCTTCTTTTGAGCTCCTCATAAATTCTCAACATTTCTAGACCTATCAAATACACCCTTCTTTCTCACACTCATTCAAATTAAATTCAAATGAGGTTGAATTCAACCTCACGCCCTTGTTCATTTTCTATTTTCTTGGATCCAGCTCATTTTTATGATTCTGGGAAAATTAACCCTATGCCCAAGTCCCTCCTCTAAACTTTTTCTTTTCTTCCCTTCTTTCTATTATGAGAGGGAGAGAAGAGACCCCCAGCGCAGCCCAGCCAACCACTTGGGCCTCCTGTAGCTATAGCCTGTTACGGCCAGCTTCAGCCTCCTTCCGAACGCTAGCACCACTGGTTCGATCCGCTTCATCTCTCCTGGTCGATACCCATCCACTCTCTTGTCTCCCTCTCCTCCTCCCGCGCCGCCACCCACGCACAGGAGAGGGATCTCGATCCCCATGGCGTGCCTCCCTTGCCAGCACCACCGCATCCCCCACTCACGTCGCCGTCTCGATCCGCTGCATCGCCCGACCTCCCTTCCCCTGCACCATTCTTGCCTCCAGCCTCCCTTCGCGTGCCCCAATGCCACAGGTGCCTGACACCTCCTCTTGTCCCGCTCGTCCTGGCCGCCACCGCGCCGCGGAGCTTCTAGCCTCTGGCAGCCCCGTGCCCGCCATGGCCCTCCTCGCGTGTCGTCTCCCCCTTTAGGTCCATCCGTGTCGCCCAACTGGACCATCTCCTCCTTCGCCTCCTGCTACCGGCGTGCCGCCGTACCTCCGCCACCCGGCGACCCTCTGCATCCACCTCCAGCAGCTCTCCCTATGACTTCCTCTTCATCTCCTCCTCGTGTCGTCCCTACCGACTCTGACCAGGGAGCCTCGCCACTCACCTGACCATGGTATCCACCTTTTGTTCGTGTTGCATCATCTTGCACGCAGGAACTTCTTTGCCACGAGTGCTCCTGACCGAGACCCTCAAGTCATCTACCCGGATCCCAAGTCCGAAGACTACCGTGGATGTGTGCCTGCTGCCACTTGGGTTTGTCAACACCGCCAAGACCCGTACCCGGTCCGCCAAGCATCTTCTCTGAGAATTTTGCCAAGTACCACGGCGATGCGCTGAGTACCTCTACCGATGACCCGAACATCTACGACCTGTGTACAACTACTGTCGCCAAGACCGGGCCAAAAAGTTCCCCGACAATGTGTGTACCACTACCGTCGACCCCCGAAGACTCTGTGGACGTGAAGTTCCTTGCTGTGACCCCGAACATCTACGAAACGTGAACCACTACTTCCACTACTGTCGCCATGTACAACTACTTCCACTATGACCGTCCCGAGAACGTCTACTTCCGCTACCACACCGAACTTGGTCCGCTCCGAAAATGCACGCTCTGAAGGTATAACCCCGAGACGACGCCCGTGAACGAATGCATGTGTGATTTGCACTGTGTCCGAGATGTCTTTGCACGCTCTTCCTCGTTTGCCATGCCATCGACCCCTGGGAAACCGGTAACCTGGGTCACCCCACCATCTTTTGCATGTCCCACAGATCCACACTTTCATTTGCACCGACATCTCGATGAGTTGTCGGATCATTGGAATGTTCTCGTGGGATCACTTCCATTGTCGTTGCCATGGCACCCCTTTCGTTCCGCCATGGTGACCAAATGCTTCTTAACATGCTCATGTCAACATGTTCATAAAATTGCATACAAACTTGTGCATGTAATCTACATCATGATAAGAACATTTAAGAGGTTTATACTTGTTGTTTGCATCAAATTGCTAAATTACATGTGGGGAATTACCAGATTTGTTGCTTGTTGTTTCCGGCTTCACTTAAACTTGCCTAGATTGGTAGTTCAATTATGCTTCACCTCTTGTCATGTTTAACAACTTTTAATATTGTTGAGTGGCTTAAACAAGAGTGAACTAAATATTTGAATGTCGTGTTTCGTCAATATGCAACTTTTTGCATATTGAGCTCCACTTAATTTGTAGTATTGTTTGTTGCACTTTGCCATGCCATGCCTCATTAAACCAGACATGCATCATACTTATTTGTGCAATATGCCATGATTATGCTTATTGGTTTACCATGTTGTTTGCTTCTTTCCGGTGTTCTTCTTGTTGATAGTTCTGGTAATGTTACAATTGTGAGGATTCGTTCAACTATGTTGGTTCGTCTACTTCACGGACCCGGTCTTCTTCCTAGTGGGATTTCATGCAAGATGACCGTTACTCTGGATCTCACTACTATCTTTGATATGCTAGTTGTCTCGATGCTATCGCTATGTCGCGCTACCTACCACTTGTTTATCAAGCCTCCCAAATTGCCAAGATAGCATCTAACCTGTTCCTCCATCCTAGCAAACTGTTGTTTGGCTGTGTTATCGCTTTGCCGATCTGACGCGAGAGCGGTGCTTGCTTGCTTTTGGAGTTCTTCTTCGATCAAGGGATAGGTTCCGGGTCAGGGAGCCTGGGATTAGCAGGGTGGATGTCATTCTTCTTTTTCGTTTGATTTCATCTATGGTAAGATCCCGCTCTTCTGTATGTTGTGGCTTGTGGCGAGTGTAAGCCTTTATCTTGTATTCTCATCTATTCAGTACATGGTATGTTGTAATGATATGCACCTTGCTATGCGCTCGAAATGCGGTTGTGCCCCAATCATGAGTTGAACACATGATTGGGATAGCATCGCATCTTGGGTGCTACACGCTCCCCCGCTTCTTCGCGAGTGAGCTGCCGGCCGCGGGGCCAGACGGACTTTAGCTGCAGGCTAACGGCTGTTGCAGCAAGGCCTCGTGGGTCGGGGTCGAAGTTTCCACCGCTGGGGATGTGTCCCTGGCCCGCGGCTAGTATGAGTTTGCCCGCGCCCGCAGCCCGAGCGGGAGGTGCACCCTTGAGGGAGTCCTGGATTAGGGGGTGTCCGGATAGCTGGACTATACCTTTGGCCGGACTCCTGGACTATGAAGATACAAGATTGAAGACTTCGTCCCGTGTCTGGAAGGGACTTTCCTTGGCGTGGAAGGCAAGCTTGGCGATATGGATATGTAGATCTCCTACCATTGTAACCGACTGTGTGTAACCCTAGCCCTCTCCGCTTTCTATATAAACCGGAGGGTTTTAGTCCATAGGAACAATCATACCATAGGCTAGCTTCTAGGGTTTAGCCTCCTTGATCTCGTGGTAGATCTACTCTTGTACTACCCATATCATCAATATTAATCAAGCAGGAGTAGGGTTTTACCTCCATCGAGAGGGCCCGAACCTGGGTAAAAACATCGTGTCCCTTGTCTCCTGTTACCATCCTCCTAGACGCGTAGTTCAGGACCCCCTACCCGAGATCCGCCGGTTTTGACACCGACATTGGTGCTTTCATTGAGAGTTCCTCTGTGCCGTCGCCATCAGGAAGGATGCCTCATCCCGTCTTTAAAGACGACACCGTTGCTAAGGGAGCTTTGGCTGTCGGCCAAACTCTCTGGCTAGGTGGTTTCCTTATGACCGCCTGTTCGGCTGCTGCGCCGACGATGACCTCTCGGGTCATCGAAAGCAATCTTCATGTCAGCTCGGAATTCGCCGAGCAGCTAGATCCAATGGAGCTCTCTTCCCTAAACAAGCTCTTGGATCGCATCGCCGCCCTGGGAGTCGCTACGGATTACGACCAGATTGGGCCTAAACCCGATCTGAGAGATATTAACTCTCACAGGTCACCCATCACGTTGCCGTGGTAGAGGGACAGTGCGGCGACCCTTCATCTATCTTAAGGACTAGCTATGTCCGGATTCCCGATCCCTCCAAGCCGGATACCCGCGGAGGGGAGGACATCACTCAAGACCTGAGCTTAAAGTCAGGCGATGGGCTAGATTCATTGGACAGCATCCAAGAATCCAAACTTCCGAGTTCAGAAACTACTTGGCCTCTGGGTCTCAGATTGGGTGAGGTTTCGGATTTGATTACACCCACCGACCCGTACATAAGCGATCTATCCCAAATTAGGAAAGAGCCTGAAGAAACAGTACATCATTACTGGGCCAGGATAAAGGACTGCCGCGAGGAAGACGCAATTTCATTCTTCTACAATAATTGCATGGACAAGGGAATCCTCAATGCCATAAGTCACCGTGATATTACACGCTTCGCTGACTTGGCGTCCATAGTATGAAAGTACTATGCGATGGAAAGCGCTTGGAAAACCGAAATAAAATTTTGGGACAATCTGGCCCTGAATACAAACCCAGTCCGAAATAAAAGGGTGCATCATCGCCAGACACCCGGGTTCAATACCAAAAAGCAAAAGCCCTCTACAGGGCACGGAACCGTACTGGAAGGATGGCTTAATGGACCCTGTAAAATTCACAGTGCAGAGGGCGCCACACCAACTCATAGCCTTAGAGCATGTTGGATACTCCGGCAGGTGGCAAAAATTGGCGAAGATCTTCTAATCCCAGAAGCCACAGAAAACCACCCCAGAGACACCAGTACGGTATTAACAGTCTTCGAGACTTTCGCATCAAATAATATGCGAAAAAAGAACACTCCGTAGCCTTGCTGAAGTCTACCAAGTAGCAACAATAAACCCATGGAGTGACACGGCTATTACTTTTAATGCCAGTGATGAACCTAAATTCCGAACAGCCCGAGCACCAGCCGCATTGGTCGTCAGTCCAATAGTGGACGGCTTTCGTCTTACCAAGGTACTCATGGATGGCGGCAGCGGATTGAACCTCATTTATGAGGAAACCCCTTCAAAAAATGGAAATATACTGGAACACATTGAGCGAAGCAGCACAACCTTTAGAGGAATAATCCCCAGTCGGGAAGCGCGCTGTACAGGAATAGTCACACTAGATGTGGTGTTCGGCACGCCGGATAATTATAGGTTCGAAGAGGTCACGTTCCAAGTGGCCCCGTTCAGTAGCGGATACCACGCTCTGCTAGGGCGGGAAGCGTTTACAATCTTCCAAGCAATACCCCATTACAGGTACATGAAGCTCAAGATGCCTGGGCCTAACGAAATCATCACTCTCGCTAGTGATCCGGACATAGCACTCTGCGCCGAAAACAAGACAGCCGCACTGGCCCTCGAGGCGCTATCCGAAGCCCTAGCGGCTGAGGAACTGACTGCGCTGCGCTCCGCGGTGAATAGGGACGATGTGATACTTGACAAAAGATCCAAGTCCACCTCCTTTAAACCGGCAGACGAAATAGTCAAATTCCAGGTCCATCCAACGGACCCCAATAAAACAGCTTCCATCGGGGCACAGTTAAACCCTAATGTAGACGCCGCACTGCGAGAGTTCCTACGAGAGAACTGGGACATTTTCTCCTGGCACCCTTCAAACATGCCAGGACTCCCACGCAGGCTGGCCGAACACAGCTTAAATATCCTAAAAGGATTCAAGCCAGTCAAATAGGCTCTTCGGCGTTTTTCCGAACCTAAGAGACAGGCCATGGGAGAGGAACTAGCCAACCTATTGGAGGCTGGATTCATCAAAGATATAAAACACCCGGACTGGCTAGCAAACTTGGTGATGGTACCAAAGAAGGACAAATCCTGGCGCCCGTGCGCTGATTTTAAAGACCTTAACAAGGCTTGCCCAAAGGATCCCTTCCCCCTCCCCCGCATCGATCAAATTATCGACGCTACCACAGGACATGATCCATTGTGTTTCCTCGACGCATACTCCGACTACCATCAAATAAAGATGGCAGAGTCAGACCAAGCCGCAACGACATTCATCACACCATACGGCCCATTCTGCTTCAACACAATGCCCTTCGGGCTCAAAAACACTAGCGCAACATATCAGCGCATGATTCAGACATGTCTGGCAAACCAGATCGGCAAAACAGTGGAGGCATACGTAGATGATGTCATCGTTAAAATAAGACATGTTGAATCTCTAGTAGATGACTTGAGGCTAACATTCGATAACCTCCGAACATACGACATCAAGCTCAACCCGGAAAAATGCGTTTTCGGCGTTCCAGCCGGAAAGCTATTGGGCTTCATTGTATCCGGTAGAGGAATTGAAGCAAATCCAGCCAACATCCGAGCTCTGTCACAATTGGATATCTCGAAGGACCTCAAACAAATACAAAAATTAACCGGATGCGTGGCGACTCTAAGCCGCTTTATCTCCCGCTTGGGAGAAAAGGCCCTACCCCTTCACCGCCTCCTTCGGCGCACCGAACACTTCGAGTGGACGGATGCAGCCACGGCCGGACTCGACGAAATAAAAGCCATCTTGGCAACAAACCTAGTCCTGGCCGCGCCAAACATTGGCGAACCAATGCTATTATACATTGCAGCAACCCATCAGGTCGTAAGCGCAATGCTCGTCGTCGAACGAGAAACGGACGGACATAAATTCCCCCTTCAAAAGCCGGTCTATTATGTGTCCACTGTCCTTACTCCATGCAAGTCATGGTACCCGCATTATCAAAAGATTGCGTATGCGGTATTTATGGCATCCCAAAAGCCGCGACACTATTTTCAAGAGTGTTCAATAACAGTTGCCTCGGAAGTGCCACATAACGATATTATAAACAACCGTGACGCGAAGGGCCGGATTGCAAAATGGGCCATTGAGCTCCTCCCGTTCGACATAACTTACAAGCCACGGCGAGCTATCAAGTCGCAAGTTTTGGCCGACTTCGTCGCAGAATGGACGGAGGCCGAACTCCCTAAAGAGTACGGCACATATTCAAACAGGGCCATGCACTTCGACGGCTCCAAAATGTTGGCCGGTCTAGGGGTTGGCATCGTTTTGACGTCCCCCACAGGAGACACAGTTCAATACATACTCCAGATAATGTACACAGACTCCAACAATGCAGCTGAATATGAGGCCCTTTTACATGGTCTCCGGATGGCAGTATCCATGGGCATTCAACGCCTAGAGGTGCGCGGGGACTCGAACCTCGCAATATCCCAAATAAATGGAGACTTTGATGCCAAGGATCCAAAAATGGCAGCTTATCGCAATGCCGTCCTAAAAATGTCAGCTCGTTCGAAGGGCTCGAATTTCACCATATAGCCCGGGAAAATAATTAGGCGGCAGATGTCCTGGCACGCATCAGTGCAAAACGCGATGTAGTCCCCCCCAACATCTTCTTGGAAAGGCTGTTCAAGCCATCCGTAGTATGGGAAGGGGAACCCAGCAATAACAGCCAGGACCCAACCGCACTGCCCGACACCAAACACTCTGACATAATTGGAGGCTCTGCCATTGAAATAACACCTTCAGCCCACGTAATAATGGCCGTCATCGCCCCGTGGACAGAACCATTCCTCGCCTACCTTACTAGGCAGGAACTCCCCGAGGACCAAAATGAGGCACGCTGCATAGTGCGGCGATCTAAAGCCTATAAAGTCCATGAGGGAAAGCTTTATAAGAAAAGCACTACCGGAGTCCTTCAAAGGTGCATCTCCGAAGAGGAAGGGTGGAACCTCCTGGCTAAAATTCATGCCGGACTCGATGGTCATCAAGCTGCAGCTCGGTCCCTTGTAAACAAGGCCTTCCGTACAGGCTTTTATTGGCTGACGGCCCGGGCAGACGCCCAGGACTTAGTCCAACGATGCGTCGGTTGCCAGCTTTTTGCAAACCAAAGCCATATGCCACCCACCACCCTCCAAACTATCCCCATCACTTGGCCCTTCGCGGTCTGGGGGCTTGACATGGTTGGACCCCTTAAAGGCGGAACCCACAAGAAAAAATACTTACTGGTCATGGTGGATAAGTTCACCAAATGGATAGAAGCCAAGCCTGTTAAGACGGCCGAATTCGGACCGGTGATAGACTTTATATCCGGGGTTGTACACCATTACGGCGTCCCCCACAGCATCATCACTGATAACGACACGAACTTTACAGCCGACGAGGTAAAACTCTGGTGCAAAAACATGGGCATCAAGCTCGATTATGCTTCCGTCTATCACCCACAAACTAACGGCCAGGTCGAACATGCAAATGGTCTTATCATGAGCAGCATCAAACCCAGATTAGTGCGGTCCCTTAACGAATCTAATACGCACTGGGTAGAGGAGCTCGACTCCGTACTCTGGGGGCTGCGGACCATGCCGAATCGCACCACCGGATACACACCATTCTTCATGGTGTACGGCGCAGAGGCAGTTTTGCCCTGCGACATAATTCATGACTCACCTCGAGTGCGCATGTACTAAGAAAGAGAAGCCGAGCTCGATCGGCAGGACAGTTTGGACGCCTTGGAGGAAGAGCGTGACGTGGCAAACGCCCGTTCCGCATTCTATCAACAGCAGGCTCGAAGATACCAAAGCAGAGAAGTACGGGCCAAAAATTACAATGTTGGCGAATTAGTTCTACGCCTGCCGGACAAGAAAAAGGACAAACTCAAGACCAGGTGGGAAGGTCCCTTCATAATTGTCCAAGTCCTGACTGGTGGAGCGTACCGCCTGCGAGATGCATCGGATAACCGACTCGAGCCGAACCCATGGAACGCAGCCTGTCTCCGAAGATTCTATGCCTAGCGCCGGACTCTGTGTTTGTCTCCTTCCTCTGTCCATTTTTTATATACTTTCTGTCTTGCATTTCTCTCCTTCTCCCCTCTCTCACTCTCTTATAGCCTTTAAAGGCTCATAAAGTGACACGCTATCCGCGCTCATTAAACCTGGGGGCTTCTTTAAACAGAAGCTTATTTATACGGGCTTCATGCCCAAGACACGTGTCACACTTCCGCATGTACCTTTTATTCACCATTATATGCATCGATATGACTTAAGTTTTGGCCAAGCTGGGTTGCCTGGTTCCTGTGCTTACCGCTACGTTCCCGATTGTTCGGCTAGGTGGTAAAGGGAGCACCTCTGCGATTGTTACTGCCGGGTCAGCCGGATGTGTACCTCAGACTGGATGAAGCCGAAAGCTAGCGTTCTTAAGGGAATATTCAGTCGGTGAACTAAAGATGATCTTTTTCTCACTTATTTATCTATACACCCCCAGATGTTTTTTCTGCGTCTCTTTTCGCAGAATGGACATGCACTTTAGGGCATGCCTCCCAGGGAAAGGAATCCCTAACGGAACTATTCTCCCTCAAAGATGTTTCTTACTAACCATGTAATATAACATAACTAGTTGGGCACTTGTCTGTTCAAGCACTAATGACCCCTACGCCTGGTCTCCATGCATACCGCGGTTCTTATATAACCGCGAGGGTATTCGGACACACTCCAGACCGTCAGGTCCCGAGGTTGAAGCGAAAAGGTCGGCCATGACAAATGATCTACAATCCGGCTAGAAGGGATTACACATGTAAATTAAAACTACATAGTCAATCTGACTGATTGTATTCCTCTTCAATACCATCTAACAGGCTATCTAGTTTACAGTCCTGTTGGGAATACTTTGCGGCCAATTCTACTTGGCCATATACTAAGCTCACAGGGATCTCCTTCACATCGGGCCCCATGGGTCCGACCTCAGCAATGTGGTTTTGGTCAGCCTTCATGTACCGCGTCTTCACCATAGCCCAGGCCTCCCTGGCGCCTTGACGGCAGGCCAACATCTTCCACAATTGGAAGCGCCGCCGTGCTCCCTTCAGCTTCTGTACAAGCTTTCCAAGGCCTTCGGGCATGGAGACGGATGGCCACAAGGCCTAGGCGACGCCTTGCATCACCTGCCGAATTCACTCGTGCAGCTGTGAGAGCTTGGGAAGAAGGTCACACGTAGAACCGGGCATTTCCTCTGCAGGACGACCTGTTAGCATACCTACAGACATTACTCTGTTAGTCGACTTCCTCGCCGAACTCTTTTTTCAAAGTTCGTTTAAGACTTACTAAATATGCCGCGCCAAAGCCACTGATTCTCCTTAATAGAGTCCAACAGCTGGGCACGAACATCCTTCAGTTCAACGCCCAGCTTGGTGTTGGCATCTTGGAGATCGTTCTTCTCCCGCCTCACCTTTGTCAGCACCTTCTCACCAGCCTTCAGCTAGCGTAGGAGTTTTTGCCTTTCTGGACTCAATCCGGTGCCATCTGCAATTTCATTTGTCAGATTCGCACCCATGCCGTGCTTCATAAAATACTTATCTTTCGAAGTGTATATTACCAGAGGGGGTCTCCTTGGGCTCCCCTGCCGCGGCTAGTACGGCCTCAAGTTGGGCTTTGCACTCTTCCAGCTCCTGGGACAGTAGGGAATTCTTTTCTGTAAGAACCTGCATAACAAATGATCCTTAAATCAGTTATTCTAACTGTTTCAAGTCTCGGGGGCTACTGGTATATATATAATTACCAAAATTTTCTTACCCTTATGTCTTTTACATATTGCTCCGTGGCTCTGGCTAGACCATTTTGAGCGGCACGGAGGTACGCATCTCCCGAATTGAAGGCATCTAATGCCTCTCAGGAGAAACAAGCGTCACGAAGAATTGTTCGGCGACGCCAGTGGTTCATGGCACTCTCCACCTTAGAGTTGGTGGCAGACAACCTGTCCACATCCTCCGTCGGAGGAGCGTTCGGTGCACGCCATGTGTTCGCCTCCGCCTCCGGACCAAGCTTTGGAGCCTGGCTGGTGGAGGCGCGATTGGCAGCCTCTCCGGATATAGTCCGGCGAGGTCTCTTTGTCCTGAAGAGAGCACGAGTGTTAATATGCCTTGAAGGAATAACACCTGGGAATAAGATGGCGCGCTATACCTTTGCGCCGGCGTCTTAGTCCGAACCGCACTTCTTTTCAGCCCGCGGGGCAGTCGCCGCAGGCTCGGCCTCCCGTCTCAAGGACCTCCCCTACAAAAGATGGTTGTCATACGACAATCGAAAACACGCGAGGATAGATCCCTTTTCAAAGTTCTGGGACATCAAGCTCAGTTACCTGTGAGGCTGGGAGTAGCCCTGGGTAATCGGCCGTAATGGCCACCAAGGCGTTGTCCTTGCTCAATTGATGAAACACCCCATCAATCAGCTCCACAGATAAGTCCAAATCCTCTTGAGAGGTCGGGTCGAGGGACCGTCCCGGATCCTCGGGTTGTGGAGGAGGGCTGTTTATTTCTTTAACAGCCTAGCGCAGTTCCTGCGTTGAAGTCGTTAGACTGAATATTTAACGATGGGAATATAAAACGGATGGGCAAGTGGAAGTGTCCACTTACCCAACTTGGGGGATTGTACATAGAAAATCCACCCTGTGGGTTGACGTGGAGAAATTCCTCCTCTTCTCCCTTGTACAAAGCAGACAAGATCTTTATTAGAGCGGCAGCCGAATCCGGCCCCTTACGGCTGTGGCGGGTGGCGTCGTCCTCCCCGTTGAAGTCCCACATGGGGTGTCCTCTATACTGAAGCGGCCGCACCCCTCGCATGATGCATGCGGCCATGACCTCGATCATGGTAAGTCCGGAATGAGCTAACAATCTTATCCGGCCCATCATGTAAAGAACGTCCTTGTCACTTTCCCTCTGAGAGCTCTATGGATGCCAGCTTAGGCGCTTCTTTAGGGGAGCACTGTCGAACTCAGGGAGGCCGATCCGGACAGGATCCGGTAGCGGGACGTCCTCTATATAAAACCATTTCGAAGGCCAGTCCTTGGACGCCTTCTTTGGGGTTCCGAAAAGATATCCGGTCCCGGCGATGCGCCACACTTCGGCTCCGCCCACTTGATATATTGACCCCTTCTGAGAATGGGGCACAAGGCAGAATAGCCTTTTCCATAGCGTGAAATGAGCCTCGCAGCCCAAAAACAGCTCGCAAAGGGCTACGAAGCCCGCAATATGCAATATGGAGGCAGGCGTGAGATTGTGCAGCTGGGGCCATAGAACTCTAGGAGCGCCCGGAGAAACGGATGGATTGGAAATCTGAGCCCTCTTATTAAGTAAGGGACAAGGCATACCCGCTCTCCTTTGGAGGGATTGGGGGCGCTCTCCGCTTGCTCTCCGCCATTATAGGTGGCAAGTCCGGCTCGAACCGGGACCATATAGGCCGGGGCGAGAAATCCCTTGGTTTGGAGCGTCACTAGCTCGCTGTGCGGGATGGAGCATCTCTCCCAATCTCCAGGCTGAGGGCTAGAAGGGCGAGAGGAGGAGCTGCGGCAGCTGGCCATGATAGAATGGACCTCTGTTGGATACGCTCTAATGAATACTCGCGGAGGGGAGAAGGTGTGGTTTGGATCTAAATCCTCGTCCCCTTAAATAGGCAGCTCATTCACGCGGCTAGGGGTGTAAATGTAAAAACACCCTGACTTTTAGTATTCGTTTGACACGTGGATGATGGCCATTATTGGGCGTAGAATCCAAGGAGCGCTACATTTACAAGAAACTGGACATTATTCAACAGGTACACGGAATTTGGAGGAGAACCCGCCTTGCAATGCCGAAGACAATCTGTGCGCCGGACTCGTCGTCATTGAAGCCTGGTTCGGGGGCTACTGAGGGAGTCCTGGATTAGGGGGTGTCCGGATAGCCGGACTATACCTTCGGCCGGACTCCTGGACTATGAAGATACATGATTGAAGACTTCGTCCCGTGTCTGGAAGGGACTTTCCTCTGGCGTGGAAGGCAAGCTTGGCGATACGGATATGTAGATCTCCTACCATTGTAACCGACTCTGTGTAACCCTAGCCCTCTCCGCTGTCTATATAAACTAGAGGGTTTTAGTCCGTAGGAACAATCATACCATAGGCTAGCTTCTAGGGTTTAGCCTCCTTGATCTCGTGGTAGATCTACTCTGGTACTACCCATATCATCAATATTAATCAAGCAGGAGTAGGGTTTTAACTCCATCGAGAGGGCCCGAACCTGGGTAAAAACATCGTGTCCCTTGTCTCCTGTTACCATCCGCCTAGACGCATAGTTCGGGACCCCCTACCCGAGATCCGCCGATTTTGACACCGACAACCCTCCACTTCAAGTTCGACGGCACCGCGACCCTCTATGTGAGGGTGTTTGGGGAGGACGTCCGTCGCCCGGGGTGCCGCCCCGAAGATGACGGCGATGATGATGAGCTTCGCCTTGACGATAGCCGTGACGACGCTGAGGGTGAGCTTGCCCTTGGCGACGGTCGCGGCTCGTCCAGCAGCGGCGGCTCCTCCAGTGAGAGCAAGAACAGCGGTGGCTACGACCAGCCGCCACGTCGCCGGGCTCGCTTTGAGGATGGCGGCGGAACATCTCGTCGCCGCGCTTTGGTGAAGCGGGAGGAAGGCACGGACTGAGCCCAAAGGCCTCCGGAGTCTGGCATTAGGAGATGCTATGGTCGCATGGGCCACTTTTGTTTAGCCTTTATCTTTCTGTTGGTGCAACAAACCCGGGTCTGTTGACCAACTATGCACAGACACAAAATCAAGATTGAAGCACCAGCTTAAGTCAGAGATTGAAGAACCAAAATGCAACTCAGAAGGACTAATATTGAGCCTAAGAAGCAAGATATCGGCAAGAGAAGGGCCTCCCTTGCCGGGCAAGCGAGCCCGGCAAGGGGCAAGGCCACCACTAGAAGCAAGCACTCAAGCACGACTCACGTCGTCAATCAGTGCGGTGTCAAACCACAAGATGATTAAGTGGCAGGCATTCGCCACATAGCAGTCATTTCCTAGAGAGAAGCCTACAGATGACACCCATCCAGCGACATGTCAAGAGAGTAGGTGCGGAGCTGGCAAGATAGCCCGGCAGGCCTTGCCGGGCGCCCAGTGATGTGATACTAAGGGGCGCATTTAATGCATCATGTCAGCCCGCAGAGTGAGGTATGATAGCTCTATTTGCTATCATATCAATGGATAATGACCACTTTGCCACTGTGGTGACCCCTTAATCGATAAAAGGAGGCCCATGGCACTCGTAGGAGGGGTTAGAGGGTTGTAAAGTTGACAACCCCAAGCCACCACACGCACGTAATCACTACGGCCCAGAGGCAAACCTTGCCGGGAAAGTGTACTACGCACCACCACATTCATTCTTCCATCAATCCACTAAAGCAGGAGTAGGGTCTTACACCTCGCGGTGGCCTGCACCTGGGTAAATTGCTTGTGTGCTCGCCGACGCGCAACCGTACGCCGGTCTGCTCTTTGTGCAACGTGCCGTCCCCCTTGCCAAACCAACAAGGGGCCTCCCGGCCCCATAGGTGACCGCGGAAATCCCACAACATCTTTGGTGCACCAGGTAGGCCGAGCGCTTGCGCGAACCTGAAAGCATACGCCGCACGTCATCATCATCGACATCTTCATCCTCGACAGCGCCATCGACCATGGCGCCCAAGAAGAAGTCTGGCACCTCAGCTCATCCATCCACCTCGAAGGCTCCTCCACTCATGGAATCCAACGCCGCAGGGGACACGAGAGCTCGCGAGGACATGGATGACGCTAGGGGCGTGGTTGGAGTAGGTGGCACCGTTACTGCCTCCCCCGCGGCCGACACAGGGACCGGAGCTACCTGAGGAGAACAACATCAGAAGTGTCTCGACAGTCAAGCTTTGTAAGGTACAGGTGAGGGGGTCACTCTGTCCGTGCCCCTTCCTCTAGCTGACGAGCACAGCCGCAGCAACGGCGGTTGGTCTGGGGCAAGCCATCGCCCTCCAGTCGCCCCCGCCATGGGAGCGGCCGTGGCGCATGCGCCTTCTCCCAAACAAGCCAACCAAGTTGTCACGCTCAACGGAGCCGCTGATCTTCGAGCGCCACTGTTGTGCGATCCCGCCGTCCCGGTGGTCGTCCGACAGTAGCGTGGGTGCGGCAGCGGTGGCGTCGCTGCCACTGGCACCATCTAGAGCCAGGTGACTGTGCGGTCGACGTCATCGACATCCATGCCAAGCACGGCCATGGAGGCCATGGCGCAAGCTCAGCTATTGCTCAGATTTCCACCAGAAGCCGAGCAGATGGATGAGTGGTGTGCCACCATCCAAAGCCTCCTTGGTTTCGCCGAAGCTGGGGGATCAGGATGATCTTTCCCAATGCAACCTCCCCAAGCAACAGCCACCGCCCGCGCCGGTGGCCGTACGAAGGGGGCGTCCCCATGGTTCAGTCCCCGGCACGGCAGCCAGCGAGGGCACGGCAGAATCAAGACCCGGACGATGTCTCGATGGCCTCTTCTAACCCTCAAGCACGTCCAGGCCCACGTCGAACCCCGGAAGACAGGCAGCGGGGAAACACGCACGTCATCGCTGAGCAGCGCCGCACTGATCCCTGCCAGACCGACAGGTGCGACAACCTCAACGTCGACGAGCCTGTGCTTGATGTGAGCAGGTGCCTACCTGTCGAGGTCGGCTACCCTGCCTTTACACATGAGGTGCGGCAAGTCCGTTGGCCATCCGTTCGTACGTTTAAGCCAAAGATACCTGAGAATTACGACGGGATGCTAAACCGACAGAGTTGCTAAGCATATACACCATCGCTGTTCACGCTGCCGAGGGAAGAGATGAGAAGGTGTTCGCCAACTATTTCCCTTTGGCCCTCAAGCCCAGTGTGAGGTCTTGGCTGATGCGCCTGCCGGAGAACTCCATTTCGTCATGGGCAGACATGTGCCATGAGTTCATCAGTGCCTTCACCGGTGGCCACCAAGAGCCCGGCAGGCCCATCGACCTGCAGCTTCTCCGGCAAAAGGAAGGAGAAACCCTCCATAAGTATTTGCAGAGATTCAGTAAGGTTCATATAAATTTTCCAAATATCCATTTGGCAGCTGTTATAGCCGCTTTCGAGTCCAACGTTTGCAACTGCCGCATTCATTCCAAAATGAACGTGTGGTTGCCCAAGAATGTGAAAGAACTATATATGTTGGTGGACAAATGTGCCCAGATGGAAGAAGGAAGGAAGTTGCCCGGAGAGGAGGATTGCATTAATGTGGATTCTGAGGATGAGGATGAATCAACCAGTCAGAGGAAGGGCAAGAAGCGCAGTAAGAAGCCAAGAGATAAGGCAATCATGACTGTAGAAGGTCCGGGCACACCTATTACCGGCAAGAAGGCCAAGGCTGAGGCCCCCGGCTAGGAAGCTTCCACGTGCACTGCCTGTCGGGAGGCCACTGCCGCGGAAAAATTTGGGAAAGGTAATGGGTCATACTGCAAGATCCACCGGACCAAAGGCCACGATATTCAGGAGCGTTATCATGTTGAACTTGTCAAGAAACAGAGGGCAGAGTATGATAAGCATGATAAGGAGAAAGGTCAGAATGCTGCTGGCGGTAAGGGCCGAGGCGGTGAAGCAAATCGCCTCGGCAGACCCTTTTGGAACCAAGGAAAACCCGCTAGGGGCCAAGAGAAGTAAATCTGTGATGATGCGAGTAATGAAGGGGATGAGGAGGAAACCAGTGAGCAGGAATTTTGGAAGGCCACTGACGCCCTATGCATTGATGGAGATGCATCTTTGCACACCTCTCATCGCCAACTCAATTGATGGGCACGAGAGGTCAATGTTGTGGAACCAGCACCAGAGGCCTGGAAGCCACTCAAGTGGTCTCGCACGCACTACTAGGTAGGGTGTTTGCCGTTGTTGGTCTCCCCAACAATTCGCAACCTTAGGTTCATGAAGATGTTAGTGGATGGCAGGGCCGGGCTGAATCTGATTCCCCCAACAGTTATCAATAAGCTTCAGATAGGAGAAGAAGAGCTAGAGGCCATCGGCACGTTTCAAGGAGTTAATCCCGGCAGGAGTCATCCTAAGGGGAAGACTACGTTGCGGTGACGTTTGGGGGCAAGCTGAACTTTCAAACTGAGAAGATTGTGTTTGATGTGGTTGATCTCCCTGTGCCGTATAATGGGATTCTTGGACGACCATCCCTAGCCCAGTTCATGGCAGCATACCACTATGCTTACAACACCCTAAAGATGCCTGGGCCATTGGGAGTCCTCACTATCCCGTCAGATGAGAAGGATGCAATTATCTGCGTGGACAAGATGTATCAGGATGCAGTTGCAGCAGAAGCAGCAGCAGCAGTCCCCGCCAAGGAAAGCAAATGAAAGAAGAGAGATTATAGGGCCTCCAGCAAGGAGTCCGGGACGCATGCCCCCTCCGAGTGCAGGACACCCGTTGACAACGTTCTGGAGTGTTCCAACAGCAAGAGATCCAAGGTTGCTGCACCCCAAGTGAAGAAGGTCCCAGCAGGGCTGGCTGTCGTTGATGGTACTTTCACTATTAGCACCACCCTCGATGATAAATAGGAAAGTGTGCTCATTGCCTTCCTGTGAGCGAATATCAATGTGTTTGCTTGGCAACCATTTGATATCCCTGGTGTTCCCAAGGAGGTAATTGAGCACCACCTTGCTGTCTGCCCACATGCCCGACCTGTCAAGAAGAATGTACAGAAGCAGGCCTTGGAGAGGCTACAGTTCATTGCTGAAGAGATCAATAAGTTAGAGGCAGCTAGTTTGGTCAGACGAGTATTGCATCCTACATGGTTGGCAAATCTAGTGGTGGTCCGGAAAGCCAATGGGACGTGGAGGCTGTGCATTGATTTCACAGATCTCAACAAATCATGCCCGAAGGACCCATTTCCCTTGCCGCGCATCGTCTAGATCGTGGATTCCACTTCGGGATGTGATTTGCCCTCCTTTCTGGATGTATACTCTGGATATCATCAGATCTTCATGTCTAAGGAAGATAAAGAGAAGACATCATTCATCACTCCATGTGGCACGTACTGCTTTATCCGCATGCCGTTCGGATTAAAGAGTGCCGGGTCCACTTTTGCAAGGGCAGTCTGGATTGGTTTTGAGCCACAGTTGCACAAAAATATAGAAGCTTATATGGATGATATTGTGGTCAAAACCAAGGATAAGGCCACCCTTATCCAGGATTTGGAGGAGACATTTTCTAATCTGCACAAGATCAATCTGAAACTTAATCTGGAGAAGTGTGTATTTGGTGTTCCCTCCGGCATGCTACTTGGGTTCTTCGTGTCCATAGGGGGATCGAAGCCAACCCTAACAAGACCAAGGCCATTGAGCAGATTCAAGCACCAAGGACAGTTAAGGATGTGAGGCGCTTGACGGGATGTGTTGCCGCGCTGAGCAGATTCATCTCCAAGTCAGCCAAGCGTGCCCCGCCGTTCTTCAAAGTTTTGAAGAAGGCGACACCTATGAAGTGGACCCCGGAAGCAGATGCATCTCTGCAAGAGTGGACCCTGGAAGGCTTTGGTAGCACGTCGAGAGGTGAATGAGGCAGAAAGTGGCCAGATCACGGCAGAGCCAGAAAAGGATCAGGACAGTAGTGGGCACAACAATGAGAGCAACCCCAAGGACGCAGCAAGGAAGAAAGTGGTGCATCACCCAGTGTACTTCGTCGGCTTCTTACTACAGGGGCTGGATCGAGGTACTCTGGTGTGCAAAAGTTGATCTTTGGTTTCATTATGGCCTCAAGGAAACTGCGCCACTACTTCCAAGCCCATGAGATCACGGTTGTCACTCGTTTTGAAGGATATATGCCCTAGAGGAAATAATAAATTTATTATTTATTTCCTTATATCATGATAAATGTTTATTATTCATGCTAGAATTGTATTAATCGGAAACATAATACATGTGTGAATACATAGACAAACAGAGTGTCACTAGCATGCCTCTACTTGACTAGCTCGTTGATCAAAGATGGTTATGTTTCCTAGCCATAGACAAAGAGTTATCATTTGATTAACGGGATCACATCATTAGGAGAATGATGTGATTGACTTGACCCATTCCGTTATCTTAGCACTTGATCGTTTAGTTTGTTGCTATTGCTTTCTTCATGACTTATACATGTTCCTATTACTATGAGATTATGCAACTCCCATTTCCCAGAGGAACACTTTCTGTTCTACCAAATGTCACAACATAACTGGGTGATTATAAAGGTGCTCTACAGGTGTCTCCGAAGGTACTTGTTGGTTTGGCGTATTTCGAGATTAGGATTTGTCACTCCGATTGTCGGAGAGGTATCTCTAGGCCCACTCGATAATACACATCACTTAAGCCTTGAAAACATTGCAACTAATGAGTTAGTTGCGGGATGATGTGTTACAGAACGAGTAAAGAGACTTGCCAGTAACGAGATTGAACTAGGTATTAAGATACCGACGATCGAATCTTGGGCGAGTAACATACCGATGACAAAGGGAACAACGTATGCGGTTTGACCGATAAAGATCTTCATAGAATATGTAGGAGACAATATGAGCATCCAGGTTCCGCTATTGGTTATTGAGCGAAGACGTATCTCGGTCATGTCTACATAGTTCTCGAACCCATAGGGTCCGCACTCTTAAAGTTTGATGACGGTTATATTATGAGTTTATGGTTTTTGATGTACCGAAGGTAGTTCGGAGTCCCGAATGTGATCACGGACATGACGAGGTGTCTCGAAATGGTCGAGACGTAAAGATCGATATATTGGACGACTATGTTTGGACACTGGAATGGTTTCGGAGAGTTTCCTGCATATACCGGAGTACCGGGGGGTTATCGGAACCCCCCGGGGAGACTAATGGGCCTATTGGGCCCTAATGGAGAAGAGGAGGGGCAGCCAAAGAGTAGCCACGTGCCCCTCCCCCCCCCCAGTCCGAATTGGACAAGGAGGGGGGGCGGCGCCCCCCCTTTCCTTTCCCACTCTCTCTGCTTCCCTCTCCTCTCCTACTCCCACATGGAAAGGGGTGTCCTACTCCCGATGGGAGTAGGACTCCTCATGGGGTGCGCCGAGGGTGTCCGGCCCCCTCCTCCTCCTCCACTCCTTTATATACAGGGAGGGAGGCACCCCTTGGAGACACAAAAATTGATCTCTTGGATCTTTTAGCCGTGTGCGGTGCCCCTCTCCACCATAGTCCACCTCAATAATATCGTGGCGGTGCTTAGGCGAATCCCTGCGACGGTAGAACATCAACATCGTCACCACACCATCGTGCTGATAGAACTCTCCCTCAAAGATCGGCTGGATCGGAGTTCGAGGGACATCATTGAGTTAAACGTGTGCAGAACTCAGAGGTGCCGTGCGTTCGGTACTTGATCGGTCAGATCATGAAGACGTACGACTACATCAACCATGTTGTGCTAACGCTTCCGCTTTCGGCCTATGAGGGTACGTGGACACACTCTCCCCTCTCGTTGCTATGCATCACCATGATCTTGCATGTGCATAGGATTTTTTTTAAATTACTACGTTCCCCAACAATGGCATCCAAGCCAGGTTTTATGCGTTGATGTTATATGCACTAGTAGAACACAAGTGAGTTGTGGACGATACAAGTCATACTGCTTAGCAGCATGTCATACTTTGGTTCAGAGGTATTGTTGCATGAAGCGGCCCGGACCGACATTACGCGTACGCGTGCGCGAGACTGGTCCTACCGACGTGCTTTGCACACAGGTGGCTGGCGGGTGTCAGTTTCTCCAACTTTAGTTGAACCGAGTGTGGCTATGCCCGGTCCTTGTGAAGGTTAAAACAACACTAACTTGACGAACTATCATTGTGGTTTTGATGCGTAGGTAAGAACGGTTCTTGCTCAGCCCGTAGCAGCCACGTAAAACTTGCAACAACAAAGTAGAAGACGTCTAACTTTTTTTGCAGGGCATGTTGTGTTGTGATATGGTCAATACATGATGCTATATTTTATTGTATGAGATGATCATGTTTTGTAACCGAGTTATCAGCAACTGGCAGGAGCCATATGGTTGTCGCTTTATTGTATGCAATGCAATCGCCCTGTAATTGCTTTACTTTATCACTAAGCGGTGGCGATAGTCATAGATGCAATAGTTGGCGAGACGACAACGATGCTACGATGGAGATCAAGGTGTTGCACCGGTGACGATGGTGATCAAGACGGTGCTTCGGAGATGGAGATCACAAGCACAAGATGATAATGGCCATATCATATCACTTATATTGATTGCATGTGATGTTTATCTTTTATGCATCTTGTTCTACTTTGATTGACGGTAGCATTGTAAGATGATCTCTCACTAAACTTCAAGATAAAAGTGTTCTCCCTGAGTATGCACCGTTGCCAAAGTTCGTCGTGCCCAGACACCACGTGATGATCAGGTGTGATAAGCTCTACGTCCATCTACAACGGGTACAAGCCAGTTTTGCACACGCAGAATACTCAGGTTAAACTTGATGAGCTTAGCATATGCAAATATGGCCTCAGAACATTGAGACCGAAAGGTCGAGTGTGAATCATATAGTATATATGATCAACATAATGATGTTCACCATTGAAAACTGCTCCATTTCACGTGATGATCGGTTATGGTTTAGTTGATTTGGATCACATGATCACTTAGATGATTAGGGAGATGTCTATCTAAGTGGGAGTTCTTAAGTAATATGATTAATTGAACTTAAATTTATCATGAACTTAGTACTTAATAGTATTTTGCATGTCTATGTTTGTTGTAGATAGATGGCTCGTGCTGTTGTTCTGTTCAATTTTAATGCATTCCTTGAGAAAGCAAAGTTGAAAGATGATGGTAGCAATTACACGGACTGGATCTATATCTCGAGGATTATCCTCATTGCTGCACAGAGGAATTATGTCCTGGAAGCACCCCTAAGTGCCAAACATGCTGCAGGAGCAACACCAGATGTTATGAACACCTGGCAGAGCAAAGCTGATGACTACTCGATAGTTCAGTGTGCCATGCTTTAGGTCTTAGAACTGGGACTTCAACGGCGCTTTTAACGTCATGGAGCATATGAGATGTTCCAGGAGTTGAAGTTAATATTTCAAGCAAATTCCCGAATTGAGAGATATGAAGTCTCCAATAAGTTCTATAGCTGCAAGATGGAGGAGAATAGATCTGTCAGTGAGCATATACTCAAAATGTCTAGGTATCATAATCACTTGACTCAACTCGGAGTTAATCTTCCTGTTGATAGTGTCATTGACAGAGTTCTTCAATCACTGCCACCAAGCTACAAAAGCTTTGTGATGAACTATAATATGCAAGGGATGAATAATACAATTCCCGAGCTCTTCGCAATGCTAAAAGCTGCGGAGGTAGAAATCAAAAAGGAGCATCAAGTGTTGATGGTCAATAAGACCGCCAGTTTCAAGAAAAAGGGTAAAGGGAAGAAGGGGAACTTCAAGAAGAAAAGCAAACAAGTTGCTGCAAACAGACTGGTCACTGGAAGCGGAACTGCCCCAAGTATTTGGCAGATAAGAAGGATGGCAAGGTGAACAAAGGTATATGTGATATACATGTTATTGATGTGTACCTTACCAGAGCTTGCAGTAGCACCTGGGTATTTGATACTGGTTCTGTTGCTAATATTTGCAACTCGAAAGTACTTGTTGGGTTGGCGTACAGCGATCTATTTAAAAAAATGAAACTAAAAAAAATGAACAAAACCGTCGGAAAAACCGAACGGTTTTTCGAAAAAAAACCGGAGGCGAAAAATATCTCCGGCAACTCCGGCGATGGCGGCGGCGGTGGTCCGACGGCGGGGCAGCGAGGCGGCAGCGGCGGCGGCGGCGAGCGGCGGCGCGGCGAGGCGGCAGCGCGGGGCGGCGGGGTGCGGCGGCGGCGCGACAGTGGCGGCGGCGGGGTGCGGCGGCGGCGGCTCGGGCCGGCTAGGGTTAGGGTTTGGTGGGGTGGCGACTTGGGCTTCGGCCGGGGTGGGGGCGCGGCTTAAAAGAGGCCCGGCCAGGAGAGTCCTGGTCGGTTACGGCCCAAAGTCGGTTCAGACGTTTTTTTAATAATTACGCTCGGAAAAAAACAAAAGGACTACTAAATTGACTCCAAAAATCCCGAAATAAATTTTCCCCGGCTTCTAAAATCAAGCCGCACAGGATGAACATTTATTTGGGGCCTAAATGCAATTTTGAAAAATGCGCATTTTTCCTAAATTCAAATAAAATAGCAAATAAAACCAAATAAAATCTTATTTGATTTTTTTACTAAATCCTCAATATTTCTTTATTTTGGGAAAGTCATTTTATTCCCTCTCTAATAATTTTTATAATAGAAATAATTGAAGATAAAATAAATAAAATCAAATGATCCTATTTTCAAAATTTGAGACAACTCAAATATGAAAATAACGAAATCCCCAACTCTCTCCGAGGGTCCTTGAGTTGAGTGAAATTTCTAGGATAAAAAAAAATGCAATAAATATGATATGCCATGATTATTTAGTGTATAACATTCCAAATTGAAAATTTGGGATGTTACAAACCTACCCCCCCTTAAGATGAATCTCGCCCTCGAGATTCGGGTTGGCTAGAAAATAGGTGAGGGTGGCCCTTCAACAAATCTTCCTCTCGTTCCCAGGTGGCTTCATCCTCCGTGTGGTGGCTCCACTAAACCTTGCAAAACTTGATAACCTTGCTGCGGGTGACTCGACTGGCATACTCTAGAATCTTAATTGGTTTCTCCTTATAGGTCAAATCACTATCCAACTGAATCGCTTCCAGTGGTACCGTATCTCTCAACGGTATGTCAGCCATCTCTGTGTGGCACTTCTTCAACTGGGATACATGGAACACGTCGTGAACTCCTGACAATCCTTCGGGCAATTCCAACTTATAGGCAGCTTCTCCCATACGCTCCAAAACTTTGTATGGGCCTACAAAACGTGGCGCTAACTTTCCCTTAACTCCAAAACGCTTAACTCCTCGAAGTGGTGATACTCGAAGATAAACTCGGTCTCCGACTTCGTAAACTGTCTCCTTGCGTTTAGAATCTGCATAACTCTTCTGCCTGGATTGAGCTACCTTCAGCCTGTCGCGAATTAATTTCACTTTCTGTTCAGACTCCTTTATCAGATCCGGTCCAAACAACTGGCGATCTCCA
Organism: Triticum urartu; assembly: GCF_056163025.1. NCBI lineage: Eukaryota > Viridiplantae > Streptophyta > Magnoliopsida > Poales > Poaceae > Triticum > Triticum urartu. The sequence goes on along the minus strand of NC_141878.1, from coordinate 239,391,009 downwards.
ACTTCATCCCAGGACAATGGGGTCCTGCACCTCCTTCCGTACAAGGCTTCGAAAGGGGCCATCTTCAAACTGGATTGATAGCTGTTGTTGTAAGAGAAGTCTGCATACGGCAAATTCTCGTCCCAACTAGATCCGTAGTCTAGCGCACAAGCTCTTAGCATATCCTCCAAAATCTGATTGACTCTCTCAGTCTGTCCATCTGTCTACGGATGAAAAGCTGTGCTAAACTCCAGTCTAGTTCCCAAAGTCGCATGCAACTAATTCTAGAACTTTGAGGTAAACTGGGTTCCTCTGTCTGATACAATGCTCCTTGGAACTCCATGCAGACATACGATTCTGGTCATGTATTTCTTTGCCAACTTTGCACTGGTATAGGTAGTCTTCACTAGAATGAAATGAGCTACCTTTGTCAAACGATCGACTACAACCCATATCGAGTCATAGCCTGAACGTGTTCTGGGAAATCCTGTAATAAAATCCATGCCTAGCTTATCCCACTTCCATTCAGGTATCGGCAATGGTTGTAGCAATCCTACTGGCTTCTGATGCGCTGCCTTCACTGTCTGACATATATCACAAACTGCTACATACTCTGCAATATCCTTCTTCATTCCGGTCCACCAGATAATATCCTGCAAATCCAAATACATCTTGGTATTTCCTGGGTGAATCGAATACGGTGAATCATGGGCCTCTTGTAAAATTAACTTCCTGATCTCCGGATCATTTGGCACATAAACACGGTCTTCAAACCATAGGGTGTCGTGCTCATCCTCACGAAATCCCTTAGCTTTTCCTTTGCTCATTTTCTCCTTAATAGAAGCAATCTCCTTGTCAGTCCTTTGAGCTTCTCTGATCTTATCCATCAAAGTAGACTGAATCTCCAATGCTGCTACATAGCCTCTCGAGACTATTTCCAAACATAGCTCTCGAAGATTTTCGGCTAACTCCCTTGGTCAATTTCCCGTCATTAGGGTGTTGACATGGCTCTTACGGCTTAACGCGTCAGCTACTACGTTAGCCTTTCCAGGGTGATAATGCAATCTCATATCATAATCCTTGATGAGCTCCAACCATCTCCTTTGTCTGAGATTCAACTCCTTCTGTGTGAAAATATACTTCAAGCTCTTGTGATCCGTGTACACCTCGCAATGGTTTCCAATCAGAAAATGTCTCCAAGTCTTCAATGCATGCACTACGGCTGCTAATTCCAAATCATGCATAGCATAATTCAACTCATGGGGCTTAAGCTGTCGTGAGGCATATGAAACAACTCTTCCTTCCTGCATAAGCACTGCTCCAAGTCCTCGACGTGAAGCGTCACAATACACCTCATAATCCTTGGCCTGATCCGGTAAAATCAACACTGGTGAGGTAACCAAATGTTTCTTCAACTCCTGAAAACTAGCCTCACATTCCTCAGTCCATATGAACTTGGTATCCTTATTCAACAACTCCGTCATAGGCTTCGCAATCTTGGAGAAATTCTCAATAAACCTCCGGTAGTATCCTGTGAGTCCAAGAAAACTCCGGATCTCTCCAACTGTGGTTGGCGCTTCCCACTTGGTCACGATATCAACTTTAGTGGGATCTACTACTATACCTTCTCCAGATATAACGTGTCCGAGAAACCCAACTTCTTTCAACCAAAACTCACATTTGCTAAACTTGGCATATAACTAATGTTCTCTGAGCTTTCCAAGAACCAAACGCAAATGCTCCTTATGCTCCTCTTCATTCTTTGGGTAAACCAGGATATCATCAATGAACACTACGACGAACTTATCCAAGAACTCCATAAACACTTTGTTCATCATGTTCATAAAATATGCAGGTGCGTTAGTCAGACCAAATGACATAACGGTATACTCGTATAGCCCATACCTAGTGGTAAAAGCCGTCCTAGGTATATCCTGTTCTCGAATCTTCAACTGGTGGTATCCTGATCGCAGATCGATCTTGGAAAATACCTTAGCTCCTTGCAATCGATCAAACAGATCATTGATCATCGGTAGTGGGTACTTGTTCTTGCTGGTTACTTCATTCAATCCTCGATAATCAACAACCATCCTTAACGATCCATCCTTCTTTTCTACTAGAAGTACTGGCGATCCCCAAGGTGATGAACTTGGGCGAATATATCATTTATCCAGTAACTCCTTAATCTGCTTCTTGATTTCCACCAAATCCTTTGCGGGCATCCTATATGGTCTCTTTGATATTGGCCCTGTGCCTGGCAAAAGCTCAATCAAAAACTCAATATCTCTATCCGGTGGCACGCCTGGCAACTCTTCTGGAAATACATCGGGGAAATCCTTCACTACTGGTACTTCCTCTTGCACAACTCCTATTAAACAATTTACTTGAGTCCTCTTCGGCACATGTCGGGATACATACTTGATCCTTCTCCCTTCTAGGGTGGTAAGAAAGATTGACTTACTGGCACATTCAATATTCCCTTCATACTTTGACAACCAATCCATGCCTAATATCACATCCAATCCTTGAGATTCCAACACTATTAGGTCTGATGGAAATACGTAGTTACCAATCCTTAATGGTAACCGATCACACCATAGACTAGCCATATATTCTGCTCCAGGCGAGGTTACTAACATGGGTGACCTAAGGGCTTGGGTTGATAGTTTATACTTATCCACAAATCCCCTTGATATGTATGAATGCAATGCGCCAGTATCGAAAAGAATGAGTGCAGTAAATGACTTAACCAACAAATTTACCAATTACTGCATCCGGCTGCTCTTCAACCTCCTCCACATTAACGTGGTCCACCTGTCCCCTGTTGAAAGGGTTCGGCTTCTTCCCAGAGCTTCCATTGCCATTTCCATTCTGTGATTCAGGACATTCGTTGGCATAATGTCCGGTCTTCTGGCACTTAAAGCAAGTGACTTGGCTCAGGTCTTTCTTGGCTGGGGTCGATGGGTTGGTGCGGTTCTGGCCGTTGCTTCCTCCATTCCCATTACCAGTCTTGGGGCAATTGTGATGGTGCAAGCTACCTCCTCCATGGGTATGCTGGAAATGTCCTCCCGGTCTGGGGGTAAAACGTGGCTTCTGCTGAGCTCCAGAATTGTACTTTCCTTGTCCATACTTCCTCTTGCGATTCTCAATTTGCTGTTGCTTCCCTTCAATCATGAGAGCATGATCTACCAACTCCTGGAAGTTGTTGAAGGTTGCTACCATCAACTGCATGCTCAACTCATCATTCAGTCATTCCAGAAACTTCTCCGGCTTTGCTGCATCCGTAGCAAAGTCATCTGGGGCATAACGTGCTAATTTACTAAAGTCCTCCACATACTGGCCAACTGTCCGTCCTCTTTGGTGCAAGTTGCGAAACTCTCGCTTCTTCATGGCCATAGCTCCTGCTGAAACATGGGCAGTTCGAAAAGCCTGCTGAAACTGGTCCCATGTGACAGTGTCGACAGGTAAAATGGCTATGAAATTCTCCCACCATGATGCTGCGGGTCCTTCAAGCTGATGTGCGGCAAACTTCACCTTTTCCACATCTGTGCATCCTGCTGTGGTCAACTCTCTAGCTGTCTTACGGAGCCAATCATCTGCTACTGTCGGCTCGGTGCTATCGAAAAACAGCAGCGGATTCAGCCTAAGAAAACAGGATAAGTGATCAATAGGTGGTGGTGGAGGTGGTGGGTTGTTGTTGTTGTTCCCTTGATTCTGATTCTGGACTAGTAACTGCATCAATGTGTTCTGCTGCTGGATCAACTGGGTGAGCTCCGGTGGGAAGGTAAATCCGGGGTCAAGTCTCGGAGGCATCTGAGGGTTTAGAAAAGATGAGATTTAAGAATAGAGGGGGTCTAAAGAGAAAACACTACCCATATGCACATGAGGCAAAAGCAAACAATTCACTTCATTCATTCAATCAAACAAGGGCATACAATCGATCTAACTATCGCAAAAGTGCTCAGACTATAATATTTAAATGGTGGACTACTACTACTGATGAGGTGGTCTACTAGAAATATTCTTCGCTTGCAGACTCCATGATATCTGCTCCAGCTTTCATCAACGTAGTCATCATCGCTATCATTCGGATCCGAGTCGGTGTCGTCGATGATGATGTAGTCTTCCGGGTGAATCTCCTTGGGTTCTTTGTCTTCTTCTACAAGTGTAGGGCCTCCCATAAATATTCTGATCTTCTTGATCAGATCGTCATTCTTCTCTACTAATACTTCAATTTCTTCTTCATAATCTTCACGTGTAGCCTTGAGTTCTTCCTCCAGTTCCTTGATCCTTGTCTTTGCCTTCTTCAGGTCTATCATGTCGGCGCACATCTGGTTCTCCTGACGTCGAATGTGCTGGTTTAACTCCTGGATAAAAGCTGCGACTAATCTAACCTTTCTGGTGCTAATCATCTCCTAGTACTCATCTCGGCGCCCACAAATCTGGTAGATAGTATCCTTGAGATCATTGTGGTAGACTTCTCCAATGCGTCCCATGGCAATCTGAGCTGCATTGCTCTTTCCTTTTCTCCAAGTTGGTGCATCAAAAGAAAATTCTATGGGCTCAGTGACTGGCATGAACGCCCTTCCTGGAACTTGAACTTGAATCATCCAGCGCTCTTCTTCAGGTAAAGTGGCATTGTAGGTGCCGGTGAAGCTTGGTACTCCTATGTTCAGGTATCTAGTGACTTCCTTCAAATGACGTCCAAAAGGTGTATCTTCATCCGGTTGAGTGAACTTGTTCCTTGCATCCGCCATCCTAAAAGAGTAGAAAAGATGAGAAGTCAGATAGAGAAGAGAGTGAGTAGTGATCTAGGTCTTTAGCTTAGTGGTCGTGTCCTACAGTCAGCGTGTGCTCTGATACCATCTTGGAGCGACCAAACCTCAAACGGTCCAATCACTGTGCTCCGGTGTCATCCATGGATCAGTAATGCTGACACCACACAGTACTTGAAGGATTTATAACAGAGTAGCAATCACACACTTATTACATCGAGTGTCTCAATAGAGAACTTATTACAAAAAAATATGGCTTAAGGCCATCTAATAATGATAACAGCGGAAGGCTTGGAAGATAAGTGAGTCCATCAACTCCAACGACATCACTAAGTATAGAACCACAACCTAAAACTCCTTATCGTCGTCTGAAAAGTCTGCAACATGAACATTGCAGCCCGAAACGGGTCAGCACATGGAATATGCTGGCAAGGTAACACATAGAGAATAATGGAATGAAATAGCTATTCTATATGCATATTTGGCTGGTGGAAGGCTCTATGGTTACAGTTTTGCGTAAAGCCAATTTTTCCCTACTTCAAAGGAATAAATTTATTTAACTATCATGGTGGTTGTTAAACATTGAGAATGGTTGACAGCATTCTCAATCCCAATTAAGCATCATCATTAAACAAACCCATCAAAATTAATTTTATAGTAACATGTTGAGATTCACATGATAATCCAGGTACTAGATACTCAAGATGTCCACAACCGGGGACACGGCTAACCATGGTTAGTTTATACACTTTGCAGAGGTTTGCGCACTTTTCCCCACAAGTCTCGATCTCCTCAGTTGGATTTCTCTCACTACATAATGTTTGAGAAACGGATGACCGAGACATAGTCTTTCAGAAGCGCTAGCACCTTACGATGGGTAGACCGTACCACCTACATCCCCTACATCTGCTAGTCTACCACTTTAAGAGTTCTCACGACTTAGTCAACTATGCTAGAGCCCATAATAGCTTGTGGCTGCACACGGAAGTTTCTAGCATGAACAATCTCATGATCCCTTTGAGCCTGGGTGGTGGTCCGAAAAAAACAGGCAATCCTGGAATACCTAGACCTCAATCCACCCAGATGTGTGTTTAAGTTGCCACCTTAAATAAACCATTAATTAACAATCTCACATCTATCATGGATACACTCACCCAATCCACGTCAACTACCATAGCCTGGCATAATAAGCAAACGTAGAAGTAACTCCCAAAGGTTTGATAATAAACAGGTAATAGGTACTACCTCAACTACTTCCCAAACCCACAATTTTAATAAGATTCTAATCATGCAATGTGTGAGGATTGATCTAATGCAATAAAATTGGGTAGTACGAGGTATGATCAAAGTGTTACTTGCCTTGCTGATGATCTGCGAAACCTAGCGATTCGAAGTAGCAAGCGGCACACTCCGGGTACTCTATCACAAACAAACAAGCATACAATAAGTACTCAACTAATGCACGGGTAAAACTCAAATAAGAGATCTAACCAGAAAGTTCAACTTAAGAACTCCAGTTGGCAAAAAGAATCAAATCGAACGAAGCAATGAAAGACAAATGGCAAAAGAAACAGGCTTCGTTTACTATTCTGGATCTAAGGAAATTTTCACTGTGCCAAAAACTTGTTTGATTTGGTTAAACGTAAAGAGAGTTTCGAGACGAAACTCCAGGCGCTTGAATCGCCTGATTCCGATAAACGAGCGAAAAGTTAGACTAAAACGAAAATCGGATCAGAGATCGCGATCAGAAAAATCGCGGTTTTAATCCGAGAAAAAGAAAAACGATGAACATTCGTTAAAACTAACGGGCGGGCGAATGCTCACTATTTAAATAAACCAGAAAAACCAATCTATTTAAAAAAACCAAAACTAAAAAAACGAGCAAAACCGTCTGAAAAACCGAACGGTTTTTCGAAAAAAACCGGAGGCGAAAAATACCTCCGGCAATTCCGGCGACGGTGGCGGCGGTGGTCCAACGGCGGGGCGGCGAGGCGGCGGCGAGGCGGCAGCGATGGCGGCGGCGGCGGCTCGGGCCGGTAAGGGTTAGGGTTTGGTGGGTCGGCGGCTTGGGCTTTGGCTGGGGTGGGGGCGCGGCATAAAAGAGGACCGGCCAGGAGAGTCCTGGTCGGTTACGGCCCAAAGTCGGTTCGGACGTGTTTTTAAATAATTACGCTCGGTAAAAAAACAAAAAGACTACTAAACGGACTCCAAAAATCCCGAAATAAATTTTCCCCAGCTTCTAAAATCAAGCCGCACAGGATGAACATTTATTTGGGGCCTAAATGCAAATAAAATAGCAAATAAAACCAAATAAAATCTTATTTGATATTTTTATTAAATCCTCAATATTTCTTTATTTTGGGAAAGTCATTTTATTCCCTCTCTCATAATTTTTATAATAGAAATAATTGAAGATAAAATAAATAAAATCAAATGATCCTATTTTCAAAATTTGAGACAACTCAAATATGAAAATAACGAAATCCCAAACTCTCTCCGAGGGTCCTTGAGTTGCGTGAAATTTCTAGGATCAAACAAAATGCAATAAATATGATATGCCATGATGATCTAGTGTATAACATTCCAAATTGAAATTTTGGGATGTTACATCATTATAAGAATCAAAAGTGTGGCTACCCAAGAAATTTCCTCCGGTAATGGTATCATGAATATATCTGTTCCAAGGAGTGATGCCTACTTAAAATTGCGAAGAAGAACGGAAGTAGATTGCTTCCTAGTGGATCTATTCTAAGCATTGCAAATTCTATGCCAAGCATCTTTTAGATTTTCTCCCTCCCTTTGTTTAAAATTAAGAACTTCATGATCGGGAGTACTAACAATGATAGGAGGACTAGCCATAACAGCAAAATAAACGATCTAACACACGGACAAGCGAGAGGCAAGCAAAAAGAGACGAATAGAAAAGAGGGAGAATAAAACGGCTAGTCTGAAGTGGGGGAGAGGAAAACGAGAGGCAAATGGCAAATAATGTAATGCAAGGGATAAGAGTTTGTGATGGGTACTTGGTATGTCTTGACTTGTGCGTAGATCGTCCCGGCAACGGCACTAGAAATCCTTCTTGCTACCTCTTGAGCATGCGTTGGTTTTCCCTTGAAGAGGAAAGGGTGATGCAGCAAAGTAGCGTAAGTATTTCCCTCAGTTTTTGAGAACCAAGGTATCAATCCAGTAGGAGACTACATGCAAGTTGCCTAGTACCTGCATAAACAAACAAGAACCTCGTAGCCAACGCGATAAAGGGGTTGTCAACCCCTTCACGGTCACTTATGACAGTGAGATCTGATAGAGATAATAAGATAAATATTTTTGGTATTTTTGTTATATAGATTGGAAAATAACGATTGCAAAATAAATGGCGACATAAATGGCTAGTTGATGGGAAACTAATATGATGTAAAGTAGACCCGGGGCCATAGGTTTCACTAGTGGCTTCTCTCAAGATAGTAAGTATTACGGTGGGTGAACAAATTACTGCTGAGCAATTGATAGAAAAGCGCATAGTTATGATGATATCTAAGGCAATGATCATGAATATAGGCATCACGTCCGTGAGAAGTAGACCGAGACGACTCTGCATCTACTACTGTTACTCCACACATCGACCGCTATCCAACATGCATCTAGAGTATTAAGTTCATTAGAACGGAGTAACACTTTAGGCAAGATGACATGATGTAGAGGGATAAACTCAAGCAATATGATATAAACCCCATATTTTTATCCTTGATGGCAACAATACAATATGTGCCTTGCTGCCCCTGCTGTCACTAGGAAAGGACACCACAAGATTCAACCCAAAGCTAAGCACTTCTCCCATTGCAAGAAATATCAATCTAGTAGGCCAAACTAAACCGATAATTCGAAGAGACTTGCAAAGATATCAAATCATGCATATAAGAATTCAGAGAAGAATCATATAATATTCATAGATAATGAAGTCATAAACCCACTATCGGTGGGAACGACACCTATGGGATCACAAGAATCCCTACTATGGTTGCGGGGCGCGGGGTCGTGAGAAGAGCGGATCAAACAGATAGCACATGGTTCGTTTATCCAGGTTCGGGCCGCGGGGATGCGTAAAACCCTACTCCTGCTTTGGTGGATTGTATATCTGTGTTCTCGAGCTAGCTATGGTGCGTGAGGAGCTCCAAAAAGCCGAATCCTCCTCCTGGTCGCCTCGGGCCTCCTTTTATAGGAAAGGGGGTACCACAATAGCACCAGGAGGTGGAAAGGGGAACAGTGATGTGAGGTTATCCCTAGCATTACATGACAAGGCACATTTAATGCGTCTTGACCAGGTGTCCTTGCTTTATCGGGGACGGGGGAGAGCCCTGTCTTGTCCGTCGCTGCTCCCTCTCGCATCGACACGCGCCCTGGCCAGCGGCGCCTGCGGTGCCATGTAGGCAGGCAGGCAGCTGAGGTGGTGAAGTGGTGGGTCTCCACGAAGATCTGCATGTCGCCACGCAGGTGCCTGCCCAGCTGGTTGGGTCGGCAGCTGCATGCGAACGGCGGTGGAGGTTTGACTGGCGTGGGCCTGATGGTGTCCCAACGGGTGTCCTTGGCAAGGGCCTTGCCGGGGGCCCGGCAAGGGTCTTCCCGTGGCGCCTGCTGTCATCCCCGGCAAGGCTCTTGCCGGGGGCCTTGTGGTTCTCCTTCGCTCGGATCCCGCCAAGGATCATCATCTTCTAAAGGGTGTATCTGATCTTGAATGTCTTTACAAAGATTTGCATACAACCACGGGGATGTCTCCCGAATCCTTGCCCCATGGGGGCAGTGGACTCAAGGGTGACTCACTCCGTAGGTGTGGGGCGAGCTGCCACGGCAAGGGTCTTGTTGGGTTTGCTAAAACCGCCTCCCGGCAAGGATCTTGCCGGGGGGGTCTGCTTTGTCCCCTTTGCTCTTTGTGGTCTTGGTCTTGGCGTCGTTCTGCTTCTCCTGAGCTTCGGCCTTACCTTGGCTCACCTCCCTTGCCTTGCTCAGTGTGGTGGTGCCCGTGGCTCAGACTGCCCGTGCACAGTTATAGGGGTACAAAAAGTGTACCCCTCTTTTTGTACACCGACACCCACAATTCATCGGATCTCGGCAAACACACCACAAAAAGAGTTACATCAAATAGATCTCCAAGAAGATCGAGGAGAACTTTGTATTGAGATCCAAAGAGAGAGAAGAAGTCATCTAGCTAATAACTATGGACCCGGAGGTCTACGGTAAACTACTCTCACATCATCGGAGAGGCTATGGTGTTGATGTAGAAGCCCTCCGTGATCGAATCCCCCTCCGGCGAAGCGCCGGAAAATGGCCCAAGATGGGATTTCACGGGTACAGAAGGTTGCATCTGTGGAAAAGTTGTTTCGTTGCTCCCCTCGAAGGTTTTAGGTTATAAGAGTATATATAGGAGAAAGAAATAGGTCGGTGGAGCTGCGAAGGGCCCACGAGGGTGGGGGCGCGCCCTCCTACCTCGTGGCCGCCTCGCTGGTTCCTTGAGGTCCACTCCAAGTCTCCTGGATCACGTTTGTTCCAAAAAAGATCCTCGCGATGGTTTCATTCCGTTTGGATTCCGTTTGATATTCCTTTTCTGTGAAACACTGAAATACGCAAAAAACAACAATTTGCACTGGGCTTTCAGCTAATAGGTTGGTCCCAAAAATAATATAAAAAGGTATATTAAAGCCCATTAAACATCCAAAACAGATAAGATAATAACATGGAACAATTAAAAACTATAGATACATTGGAGACATATCAAGCATCCCCAAGCTTAATTCTTGCTCGTCCTCGAGTAGGTAAATGATAAAAATAGAATTTTTGATGTGGAATGCTCCCTAACATAATTTTCAATGTAATTCTCTTTATGTGGCATGAATATTCAGATCCGAAAGATTCAAGATAAAAGTTTAATATTGACATAAAAATAATAATACTCCAAGCATACCAACTAAGCAATTATGTCTTCTCGAAATAACATGGCCAAAGAAAGCTATGCCTACAAAATCATATGGTCTGGCTATGCTCTATCTTCATCACACTAAATATTTAAATCATGCACAACCCTGATGAAAAGCCAAGCAATTGTTTCATACTTTTGATGTTCTCAAACTTTTTCAATCTTCACGCAATACATGAGCGTGAGCCATGGATATAGCACTATAGGTGGAATAGAATGGTGGTTGTGGAGAAGACAAAATGGAGAAGATAGTCTCACATCAACTAGGCGTATCAACGGGCTATGGAGATGCCCATATAGATATTGATGTGAGTGAGTAGGGATTGCCATGCAACGGATGCACGAGAGCTATAAATGTATGAAAGCTCAACAAAAGAAACTAAGTGGGCGTGCATCCAACTTGCTTGCTCATGAAGACCTAGGGCATTTTGAGGAAGCCCATCATTGGAATATACAATCCAAGTTCTATAATGAAAAATTCCCACTAGTATATGAAAGTGACAACATAGGAGACTCTCTATCATGAAGATCATGGTGCTACTTTGAAGCACAAGTGTGGAAAAAGGATAGTAGCATTGCCCCTTCTCTCTTTTTCTCTTGTTTTTTTATTTGAGGCTTTTCTTTTTTATGGCCACTTTTTCTTGGGCAATCCCTACTTGTGGGGGAATCATAGTCTCATCCCAACTTGTGGGGGAATCATAGTCTCCATCATCCTTTCCTCACTGGGACAATGCTCTAATAATGATGATCATCACAATTTTATTTACTTACAACTCAAGAATTACAACTCGATACATACAACAAAATATGACTCTACGTGAATGCCTCTGGCGGTGTACCGGGATGTGCAATGAATCAAGAGCGACATGTATGAAAACTTATGGATGGTGGCTTTGCCACAAATACGATGTCAAGTACATGATCATGCATAGCAATATGACAATGATGGAGCATGTCATAATAAACTAAATGGTGGAAAGTTGCATGGCAATATATCTCGGAATGGCTATGGAAATGCCACAATAGGTAGGTATGGTGGCTGTTTTGAGGAAGGTAAATGGTGGGTTTATGGTACCGGCGAAAGTTTGCGTGGTACTAGAGAGGCTAGCAATGGTGGAAGGGGGAGAGTGTGTATAATCCATGGACTCAACATTAGTCATCAAGAACTCACATACTTTTTGCAGAAATCTATTATTTATCAAAACGAAGTATTATTCGCATGCTCCTAAGGGGATAGATTGTAGGAAATACCATCGCTCGTCCCTGACCGCCACTCATAAGGAAGAAAATCAAAAAATAAATCATGCTCCGACTTCATCACATAACGGTTCACCATACGTGCATTCTACGGGAATCACAAACTTTGACACAAGTATCCTTCAAATTCACAACTACTCAACTAGCATGACTCTAATATCACCATCTTCATATCTCAAAACAATCATAAAGAATCAAACTTCTCATAGTATTCAATGCACTTTTTATGAAAGTGTTTTATCATACCCATCTTGAATGCCTATCATATTAGGACTAATTTCATAACCAAAGCAAATTATCATGATGTTCTAAAAGACTCTCAAAATAATATAAGTGAAGCATGAGAGATCAATAATTTCTACAAAATAAAACAACCACCGTGCTCTAAAAATAAAATATAAGTGAAGCACTAGAGAAAATTTATCTAGCTCAAAAGATATAAGTGAAGCACATTGAGTATTCTAATAAAATTCCAATGCATGTGTGTCCTTCCCAAAAGTTGTGTACAGCAAGGATGATTGTGGTAAACTAAAAAGCAAAGACTCAAATCATACAACAAGCTCCAAGCAAAACACATAACATGTGGTGAATAAAAATATAGCCTCTAGTAAAGTTACCGATAGACGAAGACGAAAGAGGGGATGCCTTCTGAGGCATCCCCAAGAATAGGCTTTTGGATGTCCTTGGATTTTACCATGGGGTGCCTTGGGCATCCCCAAGCTTAGGCTCTTGCCGCTCCTTGTTCAAAATCCATCAAATCTTTACCCAAAAACTTGAAAACTTCACAACACAACACTAAACAGAAAATCTCATGAGCTCCGTTAGTATAAGAAAAATAATCACATCTTAAGGTACTGTAATGAACTAATTCTTTATTTATATTGCTGTTAAACCTACCGTATTCCAAATTCTCTATGGTTCATACCCCCCGATACTAGCCATAGATTCATCCAAATAAGCAAACAACACACGAAAAATAGAATCTGCCAAAAACAGAACAGTCTGTAGTAATATGTAGGTTTCGAATACTTCTGTAACTCCAAAACTTCTACCAAATTAAGACGTCCTAAATAATTTATATATTGATCTACTGCAGTTGGAATTCATATTTTATCGCTCTCTGGTTAAAAATGAAAATTATTCTCGTGAGCGGATACTTTCTGTTTTGTTTCAGCAAGATCAAACAACAATCATCCAAGAAGATCCTAAAGGCTTTACTTGGCACAAACCCTAACTAAAACATAAAAACCACAACCATAACACAGAATAGATTATTTATTTATTACTAAACAGGAACAAAAAGCAAGGAACAAAAATAAAATTGGGTTGCCTCCCAACAAGCGCTATCGTTTAACGCCCCTAACTAGGCATTAAAACAAGAATAGATCTAGGTATATTCATCTTTGGTATGCAATCCATAAGTGTCGGCGTTCTGGGAACGGGGATCCCCGGACTTGCCTGCCTATGGCCCGTGGCTTGGCTGGGCTAGTAGGTCTATACGGGCCATCTTCATCGACAAGGCATTCAAGACCCTCGCAAGGGGCCAAGCCTCGCGAGGGGGACGATGCAAGACCTCCTCAGGAGCGGCCTCGCCAGACAGGCTCGCGGGGGGCAGAGAGATCAAGGCAAGGCAAACCTCGCAAGGTCCTCGTGATGTGAGCCGTCACGATCGAGACCAGGCGGGCACCAGGCGGGCGCCAGCGCGCGCAGTGTCCTTTCTTCCTCTTTGGTTCCAAAGGGGCAAGCGCAGGCGCGGAGTACCGAGGCATCAAGCAAAGGTTTCCATATTGGTGCAACGAGACCAAGACCAGAAGGACGGCAAGACGAAGGTCACCATGGAGCCCAGGACGGCGTCACCACCAGAGCCTTTTGGCAGGCGAAGACCGCTTTTGTCAGGATAAGTTGTACTAGTTGTCCCCTTTCAAATTGGCCGTTGTTGGCTCCCTTCCCGCTCAATATTTGGGGAAAGGACCAAGGCCTATATAAGTAGAACTAGCCAACATGGTAGAGAGGAGGAACTTCATCACAAATCGAGTGCGGATCCAAGATCATCTCACCCACACAAGTCTACCAAGCACAAGAACACCTCAACCTCAGGAGGCTGTTCTTCCCCTTGTACTGTTCATCATTTAGCCCGAGAGGCAATCCACCACCACCACACTGGAGCAGGGTATTAAACCACAACAGTGGCCCGAACAAGTATAAATCTTGTGTATTTCTGTGTTGTGAGTTCGCTGAGTTCGTCCGTGAGATCTTAGCGAGCTAGGGCGTGGATCGATAGGGAGAAAACCTTCGCGTGCACCCTAGTGTTCGAACCTCAAGGGTTTTGCCAGAACCCGTGATCCGACATTTGGCGCGCCAGGTAGGGGTGCGCCGGAGTCTCCTCCACGCCAATCAACCCGCCGACGCTCCGCGACCCCGATGTCCGGCTACCAAAGGGCCGACTCCGACTGCTGGGCAGCATGGCCAACCCGGGCGGTGCCACCTTCCCATGAAGACCTCAACCCCGCGCTCCAGTCGGCACGAGCGCCACCTAGCGCTGCGGGGCGTGGGCGGCGCCACCAAGCGTCCTCCACCCTCACACCATGTAGGATCGAAAGTATGTCTAGAGGGGGGGTGATTAGACTACTTGACCAAATAAAAACTTAACCTTTTCCCAATTTTAGTTCATGGCAGATTTTAGCTATTTTAGGAAGAGTCAAGCAATCATCACACAATTCAAGCAAGCATGCAAAGAGTATATTGGCAGCGGAAAATAAAGCATGCAACTTGAAAGAATATAAAGGCAAGGGTTTGGAGAATTCAAACGCTATTGGAGACACGGATGTTTTTCCCGTGGTTCGGATAGGTGGTGCTATCCTACATCCACGTTAATGGAGACTTCAGTCCACGAAGGGTAACGGTTGCGCGAGTCCACACAGGGCTCCACCCAAGGGCAACGCTTGTGCGAGTCCACGAAGGGCTCCACCCACGAAGGGTCCACGAAGAAGCAACCACCCACAAAGGGTCCACGAAGTAGCAACCTTGTCTATCCCACCATGGCCGTCGCCCACGAAGGACTTGCCTCACTAGCGGTAGATCTTCACGAAGTAGGCGATCTCCTTGCCCTTACAAACTCCTTGGTTCAACTCCACAATCTTGTCGGAGGCTCCCAAGTGACACCTAGCCAATCTAGGAGACACCACTCTAGACATACTTTCGGAGGCTCCCAAGTAACAAATGGTGTGTAGGTAATGAACTCCTTGCTCTTGTGCTTCAAATGATAGTCTCCCCAACACTCAACTCTCTCTCATAGGATTTGGATTTGGTGGAAAGAAGATTTGAGTGGAAAGCAACTTGGGAAGGCTAGAGATCAAGATTCATATGGTAGGAATGGAATGTCTTGATCTCAACACATGAGTAGGTGGTTCTCTCTCAGAACAAATGAGTTGGAATGATGTGTGTGTTCTGATGGCTCTCTCATCGAATGAGAAAGAGGTGGAGGGGTATATATAGCCTCCACACAAAATCCAACCGTTACACAGTTTTCCAATCTCGGTGGGACCGAATCAAAACTCGGTCGGACCGAAAATGTAAACCTAGTGACCGTTAGGAATTTCGGTGGGACTGACATGCAACTCGGTAGGACCGGTTCGGTTGGGGTTCGGGCATAACGTAATCTCGGTGAGACCGATTACACAAACTTGGTGGGTCCGTGTTTGGTAATTAGCTAACCAGAGAGTTGGTCAGGCAAACTCGGTGGGACCGATTTGCTCTTTCGGTGGGACCGAGTGGAACTCGGTGAGACCGAAAAGTTACAAAGGGGAAACACTGAGTTTACATTGCAATCTCGGTGGGACCGAAAAGTTACGAAAGGGAAACAGAGAGATTGCAACACCTCATCGGTAGAACCGAATTGCTAGGGTTTTGGCAGTGGCTAATGACAAGTGAAACTCGGTGGCGCCGGATAGGAAAAATCGGTAGGACCGAGCTTGGCTTGGAGTTTAGGTCATATGTGGATATGGGAATGTAGTTGAGGGTTTTGGAGCATATCACTAAGCACATGAAGCAAGAGGCTCATTAAGCAACACCTCATCCCTCCTTAATAGTATTGGCTTTTCCTATGGACTCAATGTGATCTTGGATCACTAAAATATGAAATGAAGAGTCTTGAGCTTTTGAGCTTGAGCCAATCCTTTGTCCTTAGCATTTTGAGGGTTCCACTTTCACATCCATGCCATGCCAATCATTGAGCTTTCCTGAAATAATCATCTTGGAATAGAATTAGCTCAATGAGCTATATGTTGTTATGAATTACCAAAACCACCTAGGTACAAGCCTCTCGAGGCGGATGATGCAAGACCTCCTCGGGAGTAGCCTAGCCAGGCAGGCTCACGAGGGGTGGAGATATCAAGACGGGGCAAACCTCACGAGGCCCTCGTGACGTGAGCCATGACGCACGACACCAGGCGGGCGCCAGCACGCGCAGCGTTCTTGTTTCCTATTTGGTGCTAAGGAGGCCAGCGCAGGCGAAGAGTACCGAGGCATCAAACAAAGGATGATATATTGGTGCCACAAGACCAAGACCAGGAGGACGGTAAGATGGAGGTCATCGTGGAGCCCAAGATGGCGTCACCGCCAGAGCTTTTCGCAAGCGAAGACCACTTTTGTCAGGATAGCTTGTACCAGCTGTCCCCCTTCAAATTTTCCCGCCGTTGTTGTCTCCCTTCCCGCTCGATATTTGGGAAGAGGACCAGGGCCTATACAAGTAGAGCTAGCCACCATAGTAGAGGCATCTCATCTTAGCTTGATCCAACCCGATCGAGAGCCTACTCACAAGAACACCTCAACCTCAGGAGGTTGTTCTTCCCTTGTACTGTTCATCGTCTGCCCTAGAGGCAATCCACCACCACCACACTGGAGTAGGGTATTACACCACAATGGTGGCCCGAACCAGTATAAACCTTGTGTCTTTCTGTGTTGCGAGTTCGTCGAGTTCGTCCGCGAGATCTTAGCGAGCTAGGGTGTAGATCGGTAGGAAGGAAAGACTTCGCGCGCACCCCACTGTTCTAACCTTAAGGGTTTACTGGAACCCCACAACTGACATTTGGCGTGCCAGGTAAGGGTGCGTCGGGGCTCCACTCCACCAACCTGCGCCCCGTACCACCGCACTACGCTCTCATGGCAGGTGCACCGCCACCCACTTCTGCGGCCAACACCAGCAGCAGGGAGTCTGGGTACCGAGCCTTGGCCCCCGCCCTGCGGCGAGTGCAGTTGCTGGCCAAGTTCAATCTGGAGATGCCGCCGCGTTACGACGGTGCGGCAGACTCGGCGCCATTCCTATTGGCGTATGAGGAGGCCGTCCTCCAAGCCGGAGGCGACGACAAGATCATGGCCAACTTGTTCCCCATGGCCCTCGCTGGTGAGCCGCGCGCCTGGCTGCTCAACCTCCCGGGATCCACGATGGCTCCCAAGCACCGCCTTCTGATCGCCACGTCAAACCTTTCTTCCGTCAGATTGGGGCAGCCTCCAAGCGCCCAGGGGCTCCGCCGGGTTGGGCTGCGCGGGAGGCCGACCTCACCTTCGGCTTGGAAGACCACCCCCACTCCACCGCCGGCTGCTCTGCACACCCACCATCTGCAACGTGGCTGTTACCAAGACCCTCATCGATGGCGGCGGCGGCCTCAACTTGCTCTCCATAGAAGCCTTCAGCCTTCTTCATGTGCCGCTCGAATGGCTCGGCGTTAGCAAGCCCTTCACATGAGTGGGTGGTGGATCTACCCACTCTCTGGGGAAGATCCGCCTCCGTGTCACCTTTGGCACGCGAGACAACTATCACACCGAGCTGGTGGACTTTGACATCACCCGCATCGGTCTCCTGTACA
Organism: Triticum urartu; assembly: GCF_056163025.1. Taxonomy (NCBI): domain Eukaryota; kingdom Viridiplantae; phylum Streptophyta; class Magnoliopsida; order Poales; family Poaceae; genus Triticum; species Triticum urartu. The sequence goes on along the minus strand of NC_141878.1, from coordinate 239,373,169 downwards.
ATGCCATCCTCGGGTACCCGGCTCTCGCTCAGTTCATGGCGGCGACTCACCCGGCCTACAACCTCATTAAGATGCCAGGGAGCAAGGGCGTCCTCACCATCAAGGGAGACTCTAAGGAGGCCGTGGCGGCGCTCAGGCTCGCCTTCAAGACCGCGGCAACAGCATAGCCAGCCGGCGCCGGTACGCCCGAGGCCAAGGAGACCGCGCCCACCAAGAAGAAGCAGTTGTTCACTCAAGACAAGGCGGACACCAAACAGGTGCCGGTCAACGAGGACGGGTCTTCAAGAGCCACCTTCACCATAGGAACCGGCCTGGACCCGGGAGAAGAAGAAGCTTTGGTGAGATTTTTGCGCGCGAACAAGGAGATATTCGCGTGGGAGCCCAATCAGCTGGTAGGCGTCCCGAGAGAGGTAATCCAGCATCATCTAAGGGTGTGCCCCAACGTACGCCCCGTGAAGCAGCGCGCAAGACGGCAGTCTACTGAGAAGCAGGCCTTCATCGTCCAAGAGACACACAAGTTGGAGGCAGCAGGTACCATCCAGGAAGTTCGATACCCCGAATGGCTGGCGAACCCCGTCGTAGTACCAAAGAAAGGCGGGAAGGAACGGATGTGTGTCGACTTCACCAACCTTAACAAAGCGTGCCCCCAGGATCCGTTCCCGCTTCCACACATCGCAAATCGTCGACTCCACCGCCAAGTGCGACTTGCTATGTTTCCTCGATGCATTCTCAGGATACCACCAAATCAAGATGGTGGTGGAGGATGTGGAGAAGACAGCCTTCTTGACACCATGCGGGGAGTACTGCTACACCTGCATGCCCTTTAGGCTGCGCAACGCGGGCGCAACTTTTCAACGGTTGATGCAAATCGCCTTGGGGCGACGGCTCAGCAGAAACACAGAGGCCTACATTGATGACATAGTGGTCAAATCTCGTGCGGCGAGGACATTGATTCAAGACTTGGAGGAGACCTTCGAGAGCTTGCGCCAAGTGAAGTTGATGCTTAACCCAGAGAAGTGCGTGTTTGGCGTCCCCTCCGGCAAGATGCTGGGGTTCCTCGTATCCCACAGAAAGATCGAGGCGAACCCGGAGAAGATCAAGGCCATTGAAGACATGAGCCCACCATAGACCCACAAGGAAATGCAGAAGCTAGCAGGGTGGGTGACCATACGGCGTTTCATCTCCAAGCTAGGCAAGCGCGCCTTACCCTTGTTTAAGCTCATGAAGAAGAAGGGCCTAATCGAGTGGACCCCAGAGGCCGACCAGGCCTTCCAAGACCTCAAGAAATACCTCACCAGCCCCCAGTGATGGTGGCACCGCGGCCTCTCGAGCCTCTGGTGCTCTACCTTGCCGCCACCCCATACTCCGCCAGCGCGGCGCTGGTGGCGGTTCGGGAGGAGTGCCAAGACAAGGGCGTGACGCGCCAAGCCAGAGCTGATGCAGCGTGGGGTCAGGAGGGTGCAGCAAAGCCATCAGCGGTGGAAGACCAAGCTCAGCAGGGCAACGTCGCCAAAGCTCCTGAAGACGGTCAGGTCTCAGGAAACCCACCACCTCAAGATATGCCACAATCTCGGCGGGACCCGAGCCTCGACAATGTGCCAGCCCTCGTCGAGCACCCGGTGTACTTCGTCAGCACCGTACTGTGGGATGCGAGGGCGCGCTACCCCATGCCGCAAAAGCTCCTGCTCGCACTCTTGGTGGCCTCGCACAAGCTGCGGCACTACTTCCAGGGCCACCCCATCAAGGTCGTTTCAACCTGCCCATTGGAGAGGGTGCTCAAGAGCCCTAACTCAGCCGGAAGGGTCGCTGAGTGGAACATCGGGTTGCAAGAATTCTAGTTGGAGTTCAGCACTACCAGGGTCATCAAGGGAGCCGCGCTCGCCAATTTTGTGGAAGAATGGAAAGATGCCCCGGCTCTTCAGGAAGGAGAAGACCGGTCCACCTCCCCAGGAAGCGAGGCACCAGTCTCCAACAACATCACAGAATATGAATGCCTCATAGCTGGCCTGAGGGCTGTGGTGGCTCTAGGGGTGAAGTGCCTCATCGTCAAAGGCGACTCGCAGCTCCTCATCAACTTTTCCAACAAGATGTACGAGCCGAAGGACGAGCACATGGAGGCCTACCTCGCAGAGGTGGTGCAAGATGGAAAAGCAGTTCTCGGGCCTAGAGTTGCAGCACGTGCCCCGGGGCACCAACAAGGAAGCCGATGACATCACTAGGAGAGCGTCCAAGCGGCAACCGCAAGAGCCCGATGTCTTTGAAGAGCAGCTCTTCAAGCCATCAACTACGCCACCTCTTTCAAGCATGGCTCAACCTCGAGAGGAGCTCCCACAGCCCCCGGCCACGGGAGCCCCAGCATGTGGCCCGACCTCAGGAGCTCGGCGGCTCTTGGCGCTCGAGCCCCAGGAGGAGTGCTGGATCAGGGAATTCAAAGAGTACCTGATGCACAGAATGCTGCCGAAGAAGGAAGAGGACGCGGAGCGCGTGGCCCGGCAAGCCATGACATACTGTATCCAAGACGACGAGTTATATAGGAAACGACCGAACGATGTCACGCTGCGCTGCATCTCCGGTGATCAAGGAAGGGAGTTACTGATTGACATACACGGAGGTGACTGCGGACACCACTCGTCGTCACGGACTCTCGTTGGCAAGGTGTTCCGCAATGGGTTCTATTGTCCTACAGCACTCAACGACGCGGCTGAGATGGTGAAGTCCTGTGAAGCTTGCCAATTCCATGCCAAGCAAATCCATGAGCTTGCTCAGGGCCTCCAAACCATCCCTCTCACATGGCCGTTTGCGGTCTGGGGGCTGGACATCCTAGGCCCGTTCCCCCGGGCGCCAAGGGGCTACCGCTATCTCTACATCGTCGTTGACAAGTTCACCAAGTGGGCAGAATTGGAATCCCTCCATACCATTCCAGTCGGCTCTGTTGTCAAGTTCATCAAGGGCCTCGTGAGCCACTTCGAGGTCCCCAACTGTAACACCCACGATGCGGCTATATCTCCCACATGTCGGAGCACGACTTAGAGGCATAATCGCATTGTAGGCATGTTGCAAGAGGGGTAATCTTTACACATCCCATGTACTAGATAAGAAAGAGGTACAGAGTTGGCTTATAATCGCCACATCACACAATAGATAAATATAGCATTACATCATCCAGAATACAATCAAGGTCTGACTACGGAACCAAAATAAAGACAACCCCAAATGCATAAGATCCCCGATCGCCCCAACTGGGCTCCACTACTGATCGTCTGGAAAGGAAACGTAGTAACGTCCTGAGTCCTCATCAAACTCCCACTTGAGTTCAGTCACATCCCCTGGAATGGTATCATCGGCACCTACATCTAGTTTTGGAAGTAATCTGTGAGTCACGGGGACTCAGCAATCTGACACCCTCGCGATCAAGACTATTTAAGCTTATGGGTAGGGAAAGGTAGTTAGGTGGAGCTGCAGCAAGCACTAGCATATATGGTGGTTAACATACGCAAATGAGAGCAAGAAGAGAAGGCAAAGCACGGTCGAGAAGCTACAAAATCAAGAAGTGATCCTGAAAACTACTTAAGTTCAAGCATAACACGAGACTGTGTTCTCTTCCCGGACTTCGCCGAAAAGAGACCATCACGGCTACCCACGCTGTTGATTCATTTTCGTTAAGTTAAGTTCAAGTTCTCTACAACCGGATATTAACAAACTCCCATCTGCCCATAACAGCGGGCACGGCTTTCGAAAGTTCAAATCCGTACAGGGGTTTCCCAACTTAGCCCATCACAAGCTCTCACGGACAATGAAGGATATTCCTTCTCCCAGGACGACCCGATCAGACTCGGAATCCCGGTTACAAGACATCTCGACAATGGTAAAACAAAACCAGCAAAGCCACCCGAATGTGCCGACAAATCCCGATAAGAGTTGCACATATCTCGTTCTCAGGGTACACTGGATAAGCTAAGCATACGGGAGCCAACGTAACCCAAGTTGCCAAGGGAGGGCCCCGCACGGTGCTTTAGGTTGGACCAACACTTAGAGAAGCACTGGCCCGGGGGTGTTAAAATAAAGATGACCCTTGAGTCCGCGAAACCCAAGGGAAAAAGTCTAGGTGGAAAATGGTAAAACCAAGGTTGGGCCTTGCTGCAGGAGTATTATTCAAGGCGAAATGTCAAGGGGTTTCCCATTATAACCCAACCGCGTAAGGAGCGCAAAATCAAGGAACATAACACCGGTATGACGGAAACTTGGGCGGAAAGAGTGGAACAAAACACCAGGCATAAAGCCGAGCCTTCCACCCTTTACCAAGTATATAGATGCATTAAACTAAAACAAGATATAATAATGATATCCCAACAATAAACATGTTCCAACAAGGAACAAACTCCAATCTTCACCTGCAACTAGCAACGCTATAAGAGGGGCTGAGCAAAGCGGTAACATAGCCAAACTACGGTTTGCTAGGACAAGGTGGGTTAGAGGTTTAACATGGCAATATGGGAGGTATGATATAGCAAGTGGTAGGTATCGCGGCATAGGCATAGCAATAGAGTGAGCAACTAGCAAGCAAAGATAGAAGTGATTTCGAGGGTATGGTCATCTTGCCTGCAAAGTTCTCCAAGTTGACGTAAGCTTGATCCTCATAAGCGTAATCAACGGGTTCCTTGATCACGTAATCTTCTCCCGGCTCTACCCAAGGCAAGAAGACAAGCAAGGGAAACACAATCAACCACGGTGCAATGCGCAAACAACATGATGAAAACATGGAATGATATGCGGGATGTAATATGCAATGCATATGCGTGCTCCGGAAGGAAATATTGAACCAAGCCTCAACTTGGCAAACCAAGTGCGTTGCTGGAAATATGAGTTGATTTCGGTCAAAATCGATATAAAGATCACCGAAATTGGAGGCACGGTTTGCAAATGGCAAGCAAAACAATAATGGCACAATTCTGCGATTAACAGCACGATGTCGTCTAGAATGCAACAAGAAACTAAGCTACTGCACTCTAACATAACAACAAAGCACATGGAAGTGATCCACTCAAGATGCTTGACAAAAGATGAACACTGAGCTACGGCTAAATCACACAATAGCAGGTTCAAACAAGCATGGCAAACGTGCAAAAGATATCAGGTTCACAGACTTAGTGAAAATAACATGTCAGGATTTAACATCAGGAAGCAATGTTTAGAGCAAGATAACAACATGCTACAGGAACATAACATGGCAAAGAAAGGAGTGGCATGTAACTACTCAAAGCATATAACAAAAGTCCCTTACTGACCATAAGCCAAAAGGGCACAGAAAACATGATGGCACCCATGTAAACATAGCAAGTTTCGTTAACAGATTCAGACTTAGCAGAAAAACTAGACATGGCAAAAACAGAGTTACGTAGGCATGTTTGCGAGCTCGATGCACTCACCACAAGGCATTCATGACAAACTAAGCATACACCCAGCAAGAAGACATGATCATGAAGCCAAGCAAATCAAGAACAAGTTCATATCATGCATGGATCAACTACAACAACCTTGGCAAAATTGATTAACGCGTAACCAATCTGCCAGGAACATTTTATAGCCAAAATAACGAAAGATTGAGTCATGCCAGGGTACTCCATAATTTCAAAAAAAGACATGGATGGATAGAACATAACAATATCTCAAAATCAGCCTTACTGAACATGCTCAAAAGAGGCATGGATCACTCCGTAGCAACATGAATACATGGCATAAAAATAACATCAGGGAAATGAGCAACATCACGAGAGCTACTTTGCATGCTTGTGCTAGTCACCACATTGATCACAAAAATACATGGCATACACCTCTGTAAAGATGGAATGGCATAGCCCAAAACACATGTTTGGCTCAAGTTCATGGAGGCACACAGTGATCATGGCAAAAATGACAAAAGCTCATAATCTGTTAAGAAACAGAAACTAACATTTTATAGCACTCTTGCAATAGCATTTTAGGCATCAAGATGGACTCAAACAAGCCTGGTGCGATGGAATGAAATGAATAGGGCAAACAGGTGAACATTTTGACATATTGCATGCACGGAACGGAGCTACAGATGCGGAGAAATGGAGCGATGAACATGGGTAAAAAATATGCAGAAAAATACTTAAGAAGAAAATGGGGTCAACCCTAGATATTTTTGGATCCATATCTGGCACGGTTTTCGAGGTTTGTTGGCGTGGACCCCCGGTGGCTGGAGCTAGGGGAGCTCGCCAGAGTAGAGGAAGCCGAGGCGGTGCCGGCAGTGGACAGCGGCGATCGGAGAGTCGCGGGGACGGCACGCGGGCACCGGCGGTCAGCGGCGCGCGTAGGCGGCCGACGGGTGATGGGGCGGCGACCGGAGAGGAGCTGGCGAAGAGGCGACGAGCGCCAGCGTGGGCGGAGGGCGGCGGTGCGGGGAAGATCCGGCAGCGGCGGAGCGGTGCTAGGGCGCGTGGCGGCGCGCGGAGAGGCTCGGGCCTCGCGGGCTGGCGGCGGTGGGCGGCGTGGGGAGAGGTGGCGAAAGCGGATTGGTCCGGGCAGCGGTGCGGACACGTCCGGCCGTCTCAGACGTGTCCGGCGGCGGCGGGGGAAGAATTCTAGGGTGTGGACCCGGGATTTTCGGTGGGGGGCATATATTTATAGGTAGAGGGAGCTAGGAGAGTCCAAATGAGGTGCAGTTTTCGGCCACACGATCATGATTGAACGGCCGAGAGGATGGAGGGGGTTTGGATGGGTTTTGGGCCAATTTGGAGGGGTGTTGGGCTGCAACACACATGAGGCCTTTAAGGTTCCTCGGTTAATCGTTGGAGTATCAAATGAACTCCAAATGGCACGAAACTTGACAGGCGGTCTACCGGCGGTGAACCAAGGCCGCTTGGCAAATCTCGGTCCAATCCGAGAATGTCTAACACTCGCACACGAAAAGAAGCAAAAGGGGACGCCGGAGGACGTAGGAGTGCCGGGATGCAAAACGGACAACGAGGAAAATGCTCGGATGCATGAGACGAACACGTGTGCAAATGCGATGCACATGATGACATGATATGAGATGCATGACATGGAAAAAATGCAAAAGAGAAGACAAAACCCAACCACGAGGGAATATCATAACTTAGTGCCGAAAATGGCAAGAGTTGGAATACAAATATGGCATGTTACATACGTGGCATTACAACACTCCACCACTGCGAAAGGATCTCGTCCCGAGATCTAGGACTAGAAAAACTCCGGATATTCGGAACGGAGGTGGTCCTCGCGTTCCCAGGTGGCTTCACGGTCGGAATGATGTGACCACTTCACTTTCAGGAATTTGATAGACTTGTTGCGAGTCTTGCGCTCAGTTTCTTAGCAACGGGATGCTCATGATAAGACAGGTCTTCTTGGAGATCAATCTCTTCAAAGTTGATGGTGCGGTCAGGAGTCTTGAAACACTTGCGAAGCTGAGACACATGAAACACGTCGTGCACATTTGCAAAGTTGGATGGAAGCTCAAGCTGATAGGCGAGATCGCCTCTTTTGCCAATGATCTTGAAAGGACCCACGTATCTAGGGGCAAGCTTCCCTTTGATACCGAAGCGACGAGTACCTTTCATTGGAGAGACGCGGAGGTAGACATGGTCTCCGATCTTTAAAGACAAGTCACGATGCTTGCTATCATAGTAACTCTTCTGGCGTGATTGCGCGGCTTTGAGATTTTCACGAATGACTTTGCACATTTCTTCAGCCTCTGTGATCAAGTCATTGCCAGGAAGTTGATGTTCACCAGTCTCTGACCAGTTAAGAGGAGTACGGCACTTTCTGCCACAGAGAATCTCAAATGGGGCCTTGCCTGAACTCGCTTGGAAGTTGTTGTTGTAGGAGAACTCAGCGTATGGAAGACAATCTTCCCACTTCATACCGAAGGAAATGACAAAAGCCCTGAGCATATCTTCAAGAATTTGATTTACTCAGTCGACTTGGCCTTGAGGATGAAAGGCTGTGCTGAAGCGAATGCTAGTGCCCACGGCCTTCTGCAAGGAATCCCAAAACGTAGAGGTAAAGATGCTTCCACGATCTGAAGATATCAACTTTGGAATGCCGTGCAAGGAGACAATCCTGGAGGTATATAGCTCTGCCAACTGAGCTATTGTGATAGATTCTTTGATAGGAACAAAATGAGCCACTTTAGTGGGCTTGTCGATGACAACAAAGATAGCATCATTTCCAAGCGTGGACATGGGAAAACCAGTCACGAAGTCCATCTCAATATGGCCAAACTTCCATTCTAGAATGGCAAGAGGGTGGAGGAGACCAGCTGGTCGTTGGTGTTCTGCTTTCACTCTTCTACAGACATCACATTCATTCACGAACTGAGCAATCTCGCGCTTCATTCGAGTCCACCGATACGACTGCTTGAGGTCATGGTACATCTTTGTACTTCCAGGATGAATAGAAAGGAGTGAATTGTGAGCCTCATTCATAATGACTTTACGAAGGTCACCCTTAGGAACAATAATTCGATCCTCGAAGAATAGAGTATCTTTGTCATCAAGGCGATAGCACTTGTACTTGGGTTGGCTCTTGGCAATCCCAATCTTCACCTTCTTCACCATTGCATCAAGAAGTTGAGCCTCACGAATCTGATCTTCCAAGGTAGGAGAGACTTGGAGGTTGGCAAGGACTCCTTGAGGAACAACTTGGATATTAAGTTTGCGGAAAGCTTCACAAAGGTCCGGTTGGAAGGGCTTGAGAATCAAACTGCTGCAATAAGCATTCCTACTCAAAGCATCAGCAATTACATTGGCCTTGCTTGGAGTATATTCAATACTTGGATTATACTCTTGAATCATCTCGACCCAACGAGTCTGCCTGAGGTTGAGGTTGGGCTGAGTGAAGATGTACTTGAGACTCTTATGATCAGAGAAATTGTCCTCTTTTCTTCCCAACAAGAGGTGTCTCCATGTTAGAAGAGCATGGACAACGGCCGCCAACTCGAGGTCATGAGTGGGGTAGTTCTTTTTGTTGGGCTTCAACTGGCGAGAGGTATAAGCCACAACTTTCTTCTCTTGCATTAACACAGCACCAAGACCTTGCAGGGAAGCATCACAGAAAACCTCAAATGGTTTGGATTCATCAGGAGGAGTCAGAACTGGAGCTGTGGCCAACTTCTATTTGAGGGTGTTGAAAGCGATGTCACATTCAGGCTTCCAGACATACTTCAGATGCTTCTGGAGGAGGTTTTAAAGAGGCTTCATGATCTTAGAGAAATTCTCAATGAACCTTCGACAATAGCTTGCGAGCCCAAGGAAGCTGCGGAGTTGCTCCACATTCTGAGGCGGTTCCCAATTCACAATTGCAGACATCTTCTCAGGATTCACAGCTATGCCCTTGGCGGAGATGATATGCCCAAGGTAGAGAACATCATCGAGCCAAAACTCACACTTTGAAAACTTCGCATAGAACTGATGTTCTCTGAGTTTGTCCAACACCAATCTCAAGTGCTTGGCATGACCCTCCTTGTTCTTGGAAAAGACCAAAATGTCATCGAGATAGACCAAGACGAAGTCATTTGTGTAAGGGGTGAAGATGAAGTTCATCCTATGAGAGAAAGTTGGCGGAGCATTGACAAGGCCGAAAGACATGACAGTGTATTCAGAGGAACCATAGCGTGTTCTGAATGCTGTCTTGGGGATGTCTTGTTCACGAATGCGAATCTGATGATAGCCCATACGGAGGTCAAGATTGGAGAATACTTGAGCACCTTTGAGTTGTTCGAAAAGCTCATTGATGTTGGGAAGTGGGTACTTGTTCTTTATGGTCTTCCCATTCAATGGACGGTAGTCGACGCAGAGTCGGTCCGTGCCATCCTTCTTCTTGACAAAAAGAACACCACAACCCCAAGGAGAAGAACTTGGTCGGATCAGACCCATACGCTCTTGTTCATCAAGTTGTTTCTTCAGCTCCTTCTGGTCCAAGGTTGTAAGGACGTTTGCAAACCGGTTCCATGCCAGGCTCAAGATCGATGACGAACTCAACTAGCCGGTGAGGAGGCATTTCTAGAAGCTCATCTGGAAAGACGTCTTGATATTCACAAACAACTGGAATCTTAGTGATGGCATCCAACTCGCCCTTCTCGTTGAGAGAAAACAGTCAAATGGTATCGTCACGAGCTGCATAGATGATCACATCCTCAAACGAGTGTGTCTATTGAATCTGCCTGAAAGCACAATCAAGTTGAGCCTTGTGCTTAAAAAGCCAGTCCATTCCGAGAATAAGATCAATATCCGAGTTACCAAGGACCATTGGAGAGGACAGAAATTTATAATCTCCCATCTTGATAGAAACATCCGGAGCCATCATTTTGGTGTTCATGAACAGACCCGGAGAGGAAATCGCTATCGGCTTAGGCAAATCGACAGTATGCAAATCGTGCATGGATGCAGAAGGCTTTGATATGAATGAAAAAGATGCACCAGTATCAAAAAGAACTCTTGCAGGAATATCATTAACAGGAAGGTTACCCATGATCACTTCTGAAGAGTCCTCTGCCTGAGCTGCGTTCATCATGTTGACCTTTGCAGACTTGGGATTATGCTTGACCACTTCATTGCTGGCAGATTTCACACGAGGAGGAGGCGGATGACGCCTCTGGTTGAAGCATTTGTTTGCATAGTGACCCTTCTGCTGACACTTGTTGCACGTAACCTCTAAGAGCGGACGGTGATACAGAGCACTTGACCTTGGAGCATGAGACAAAGATTTGTTCTGAAAGCCTGGGTTGGGTGGGTGGGAAGATCCATTGCCACCTTTGCTCTTCTGCTGATAAGGCTGACGGAATGGAGGAGGAGGAGGCAACCAGTACTTTTGCTGCTTAGCTGCCACTTGAGTTGAAGAAGAAGGATTTGCATCCCTGTCTGTCTTCTTGGAAGCATCGCACTTGAGCTGACCAGCCTCTTGCTTTAATGCCATATTATAGAACTCATCATACTTTTTCGGCTCAAAAAGCACAAGAGCTAGTTGCAGATCTTCTCTGAGGCCACCTCTGAACTAATAAATCATGCTCTTCTCATTAGGGACGTCTTGCTTGGCAAAGCGAGCGAGCCTCTGGAACAGGATGTTGTATTGGTAAATAGACAAGCTGCCTTGCTTCAGGTTGCAGAACTCCTCACGCTTACTCTCAACAACACTTTGAGGAATGTGGTGAGCTTTGAAGTCTTGGCGGAAATCATCCTAGGTAATCACACGATCTCCTCTGGAATCTTTGTATTGTTGATACCACTCAGCAGCTTGGTCTTTGAGTTGGAACGAAGCAAACTTGACAAAGTCCTCAGGCCTGACGTTGCTACACTCAAAATGTTTGCAGATATCCATGAGCCAATCGTCAACGTCTGTGGCCTCGACACAGTTACTGAAAGACTTCGGCTGGTTTGCGAGGAACTGGTTGAGGGTAGCAAACTGAGTTTGATTGTTGCCATGGCCTTGATTTCCTTGGTTGCGCTCTTGCAAGAGTTTCATAATCAACTGGGTGTTGGTGTTGGTGGCGGTCATCACAGCTTGCCATGCCTCCGGAGGTGGAGGTGGTGGCGGAGGTTCCGGATTCTGACACGTTGGACGATCCATCCTGAAGAGGGTGACATCCGTTAGCATCTTGAAAGACATATATTCAAGCTAAATCAAATGGATCGAAATTGCAACATATAGCCGTAACAGTCGAACAAGAATGAACGAATGAATTCCAATTTAAATGATCACACTTCCATAAATTGAGAAGCCACTTAGATAGAGGTAGATGAATAAAACAACAAGGTATGGACATGAACAAATAATTGGTAAGGATTACCCAATCACAGACCAACGGAAGAAATACTAGAGCTACATGAATTCCCACCTATGAAACACCCGAAACTTTTCGGTTATGCAATCAGATGTTGGGGATACAGGGGAAGCAGAATATCTCACCCAAAACTAGCAAAACCTACATGCAGCTGTATCCATCCTTCAACACATAACCAAGAAACCTTCGAAAATCATTTACCTCAACCTCTGAAAAGCATCCGTTATACGAGATATGGCAATACTCCCGAACTCCCTCACCAGTACTAGGTGGCGTCGAGGTTATCTCACCAACAACTGCATAAAAGAGATTTTCAATGTCGGCGAAACTCAGGTATTTCAGAACTACAACGATAAAATTGTGACAACAACACCTCGGAGCTCAACTCCCCGGGACACTGCCACAACCCCTAAATGTCAGGAGGCACCAAGAACAATGTTCTCGTCACAAAACCATCGGAACGATTCCAAGATACCCGCGTGATCCTAAAACAAAATTTTTAGTGAAATTTGAGAAGAGAAGAGTCAAAACTCTACGTCAGGATGCCTCACCAGAGCGATGATGGGACTGAGGAGTAAAAAGAATCCTACTCTCCGATATATATAATCCTAAAGGACTCAAAACATTTTTTTCTAGACTCAACAATGCCAGCGATTCGATCAAGTAGGGGGCTCCTAAGTCGGGGAAGGCTCTGATTACCAACTTGTAACACCCACGATGCGGCTATATCTCCCACGTGTCGGAGCACGACTTAGAGGCATAACTACATTGTAGGCATGTCGCAAGAGGGGTAATCTTTACACATCCCATGTACTGAATAAGAAAGAGGTACAGAGTTGGCTTACAATTGCCACTTCACACAATACATAAATATAGCATTACATCATCCAGAATACAATCAAGGTCCGACTACGGAACCAAAATAAAGACAACCCCAAATGCATAAGATCCCCGATCGCCCCAACTGGGCTCCACTACTGATCGTCTGGAAAGGAAACGTAGTAACGTCCTGAGTCCTCATCGAACTCCCACTTGAGTTCAGTCGCATCCCCTGGAATGGTATCGTCGGCACCTGCATCTGGTTTTGGAAGTAATCTGTGTCACGGGGACTCAGCAATCTCACACCCTCGCGATCAAGACTATTTAAGATTATGGGTAGGGAAAGGTAGTGAGGTGGAGCTGCAGCAAGCACTAGCATATATGGTGGCTAACATACGGCTTTCGAAAGTTCAAATCCCTGCAGGGGTGTCCCAACTTAGCCCATCACAAGCTCTCACAGTCAACGAAGGATATTCCTTCTCCCAGGACGACCCGATCAGACTCGGAATCCCGGTTAGAAGACATCTCGACAATGGTAAAACAAAACCATCAAAGCCACCCGAATGTGGCGACAAATCCCGATAGGAGCTGCATATATCTCGTTCTCAGGGCACACCGGATAAGCTAAGCCTATGGGAGCCAACGTAACCCAAGTTGCCAAGGGACGGCCCCGCACGGCGCTCTAGGTTGGACCAACACTTAGAGTCCGCAAAACCCAAGGGAAAAAGGTTAGGTGGCAAATGGTAAAACCAAGGTTGGGCCTTGCTGGAGGAGTTTTATTCAAGGCGAACTGTCAAGGGGTTCCCATTGTAACCCAACCACATAAGGAACGCAAAATCAAGGAACATAACACTGGTATGACAGAAACTAGGGCGGCAAGAGTGGAACAAAACACCAGGCATAAGGCCGAGCCTTCCACCCTTTACTAAGTATATAGATGCACTAAAGTAAACCAAGATATAATAATGATTTCCAAACAATAAACATGTTCCAACAAGGAACAAACTCCAATCTTCACCTGCAACTAGCAACGCTATAAGAGGGGCTGAGCAAAGCGGTAAAATAGCCAAACAATGCTTTGCTAGGATAAGGTGGGTTAGAGGTTTGACACAGCAATATGGGAGGTATGATATAGCAAGTGGTAGGTATCGCAGCATAGGCATAGCAATAGAGCGAGCAACTAGCAAGCAAAGATAGAAATAATTTCGAGGGTATGGTCATCTTGCCTGCAAAGTTCTTCGAGTTGACGTGAGCTTGATCCTCGTAAGCGTACTCAACGGGTTCCTCGATCACGTACTCGTCTCTCGGCTCTACCCAAGGCAAGAACACAAGCAAGGGAAATACAATCAACCATGGTGGAATGCGCAAACAACATGATGCAAAACATGGCATGATATGCGGGATTTAATATGCAATGCATATGCGTGCTTCGGAAGGAAAGATAGAACCAGGCCTCGACTTTGCAAACCAAGTGCGCCGCTGGAAAGATAAGTTGATTTTGGTCGGAATCTATATAAAGATCACCGGAATCGGATGCACGGTTTGCAAATGGCAAGCAAAACAATAAAGGCACAATCCTGCGATTAACAGCATGATGCCATCTAGAATGCAACAAGAAACTAAGCTACTGCACTCTTACATAACAACAAAGCACATGGAAGTGATCCACTCAAGATGCTTGACAAAAGATGAACACTGAGCTACGGCTAAATCACAAAATAGCAGGTTCAGAAAAGCATGGCAAAAGTGCAAAAGATATCAGGTTCACAGACTTAGTGAAAATAACAACATGTCAGGATTTAACATCAGGAAGCAATGTTTAGAGCAAGATAAAAACATGCTACAGGAACATAACATGGAAAAGCAAAGCATGGCATGAAACTACTCAAAGCATCTAACAAAAGTCCCTTACTGACCATACGCCAAAAGGGCACAGAAAACATGATGACACCCATGTAAACATAACAAGTTTCGTTAACAGATTCAGACTCAGCAAAAAAACAGGACATGGCAAAAACAGAGTTACGTAGGCATGTTTGCGTGCTCGATGCACTCACCACAAGGCATTGCATGACAAACTAAGCATACACCCAGCAAGAAGACATGATCATGAAGCCAAGCAAAGAAAGAACAAGTTCATAGCATGCATGGATCAACTACAACAACCTTGACAAAATTGATTTACACGTAACCAATTTGCCAGGAACATTTTATAGCAAAAGTAGAGCAAGATTGAGTCATGCTAGGCTACTCCCTAATTGCAAACAAAGACATGGATGGATAGAACATAACAATATATCAAAATCATCCTTACTGAACATGCTCATAAAAGGCATGGGTCACTCTTTAGCAACATGAATACATTGCATAAAAATAACATCAGGGAAATGACTTAGAAGAATTCTAAGTCCCTGAAATCAGCAACATCACGAGAGCTACTTTGCATGCTTGTGCTAGTCACCACATTGATCACAAAAATACATGGCATACACCCCTGTAAAGATGGCATGGCATAGCCCAAAACACATGTAGGGCTCAAGTTCATAGGAGGCACACAATAATCATGGCAAAAATGACAAAAGCTCATAATCTGTTAAGAAACAAAAACTAACATTTTATAGCACTCTTGCAACAGCATTTTAGGCATCAAGATGGACTCAAACAAGCATTATGCAATGGAATGAAATGAAGAGGGCGAACAGATGAACATTTGGATACATTGCACGCACGAAACGGAGCTACAGATAAGGAGATATGGAGCGATGAACATGGCTAAAAAATATGCAGAAAAATACTTGGGAAGAAAACGGGGTCAACCCTATATATTTTTGGATCCAGATCTGGCACGGTTTTCGAGGTTCGTCAGCGTGGACCTGCGGTGGCCGGAGCTAGGGGAGCTCGCCGGAGTAGAGGAAGCCGAGGCGGCGCCGGCAGTGGACGGCGGCGACCGGAGAGGCGTGACGCGGCCGGAGTCGCAGGGACGGCACGCGAGCACCGGCGAGCAGCGGCACAAGGAGGCAGGTGGCGGGCGGTGGGGCGGCGATCGAAGAGGAGCCGGCGAAGAGGCGGCGAGCGCCGGCATGGGCGGAGGGCAGCGGCGTGGGGAAGATCCGGCGGCGGCGGAGCGGCGCTAGGGCGCAGGACGGTGCGCGGAGAGGCTCGGGCCTCGCGTGCCCGCTGCGGGCTCACGGGCCTGCGGCGGTGGGCGGCGCGGGCATAGGTGGCGAAAGCGGATTGGTCTGGACGGCGGTACGGACACGTCCGACCGTCTCGGACGTGTCCGGCGGCGGCGGAGGAAGAATTCTAGGGTTTGGACCCGGGATTTTCGGAGGGGGCATATATTTATAGGTAGAGGGAGCTAGGAGAGTCCAAATGAGATGCGGTTTTCGGTGACGCGATTGTGATCGCACGACAGAGAGTATGGAAGGGGTTTGGATGGGTTTTGGGCCACTTTGGAGGGGTGTTGGGCTGCAACACACACGAGGCCTTTATGGTTCCTCGGTTAACCGTTGGAGTATCAAACGAACTCCAAATGGCACGAAACTTGACATGCGGTCTACCGGCGGTGAACCAAGGCCGCTTGGCAAATCTCGGTCCAATCCCAGAATGTTTAACACTCGCACACGGAAAGAAGCAAAAGGGGATGCCGGAGGACGTAGGAGTACCGGAATGCAAAACGGACAACGGGGAAAATGCTCGGATGCATGAGACGAACACGTATGCAAATGCAATGCACATGATGACATGATATGAGATGCATGACATGGACAAAATGCAAAAGCGAAGACAAAACCCAACAACGAGGGAATATCATAACTTAGTGCCGAAAATGGCAAGAGTTGGAATACAAATATGGCAAGTTACATACGGGGTGTTACACCAACTGCATCATTACAGATAACGGTTCGCAGTTTACTAGCAACCTCTTCAAAACCTATTGTGTTAACCTTGGAACGCAGATCTGCTACGCTTCGGTGGCCCACCCTAGGAGTAACGGTCAGGCCGAGCGCGCTAACGCGGAGGTCCTGAGGGGCCTCAAGACCAGTACCTTCACAAAGAAGTTAGAGGCCTGCGGCAGGGGCTGGCACGACGAGCTCCAGTCCGTGTTGTGGTCCATCCGAACCACCGCCACCAAGCCAACGGTCGAGACTCCATTCTTGCTCGTCTACATGAATCCGAGCGTTCGACGAAACATAGCAGGACGCCATGCGGGGGATGGATCTCGTGCTGGGGGAGGAACACCGTCGCGAAGCCGCGTTGAGGGCAGCAAGGTACCAACAAGCACTGCGGCGATACCACTGCCGCAACATCTGCTCCAGGACGCTCGAGGTGGGCGACCTCGTCCTGAGATGGGTCCTCTCCAGGGAAGGGCTGCACAAGCTTTCGCCCATGTGGGAGGGCCCGTTCAGGGTCTTCCATGTCTCTAGGCCGGGTGCAGCGCGCCTGGAGACGCAGGACAGGATACCCATCCAGAACGCCTGGAACATCTAGCACCTCCAGAAGTTCTATCCATGAAGCAAGGCTCAGAGTCTGAGAATAAAGGCCCAGAGCCTGAGAAGAAAGGCCTAGATCCTGTGAAGAAGGCCCGGTGCCTGTGAAGAATCGCCGCCCGTGAAACTCTCACGTAATAATGAGTGGGGCTATACATGCCCGGGAGTCAAAGGAGCGCCGGCCTCAGGCCCTGGGGCTCCCTCCCATGCCTAGTGGACAGCACTTAGCTCCACACTGGTGAGAAGACTTCAAGACTAGATTAGGTGCCTGACGTGGCTTGTCATTTGCTTTCCGTAGTTGAATCGCTTTTCCTTAATCAAAGTTTGCGTTTGGCGTTCCTTACCGATTTGGTTCCCTCGCCTCTCACTGCATTTTTTCCGGCTTGAATTTGCTCGTGTTCTCTCTCTCGCATGCCTCACGAGGGGGCTAGGCAGGTGCACTCGCGGGCATTTTTTCTCCTTTCTGCCTTCTCGCGAGCCACCCTCATTCGAGCCCAAAAGTTGGCACACCTCTCCTAGTCCGTGCCCCTCATGTATTGTGATACAAAACACCAGGTCAGGACTAGGATGAACGACAAATCTTTTAACGCACTCCCTAACGAGTTTTTCGTAGTTCTTGAGCGAATGGAGGCCACCAAGGCAAGACGGATGCGAGGAAATAAATGCTTCGCGAGGAAGAGGATGTCCTGAGTATACCAGGTTAAGTTATCTTTGCGCAAAATAACAACACAGCACGAGAACAACGCGCATACTGATATAACCAAGGAACCATAGTTCGATACACGCCCCCTGGGCCCATGCTGGTTTCATTCTTGATGCAGGAAAAGAGCAAAACAAAAGTAGCATTGCGGCGATCTGTGAAGAAAGGCACCGAACACTACCCTGAGCCTAGCCAGGTCCTTCCTCACGCTTCACGGTGGTGTGGCGACGAGACGACCCACTGCCACCTTCAAAACGGGCGCGGCGGCGCGACGAATGGTCATAGCCACCACTGCTGCAGCTGTTGCCGGAGGAAGAGCCGCCGTAGCTGGACGAGACACGATCGCCGTCGAGGGCGGGCTTGCCCTCGTCCTCATCGCGACTATCCCCAAGGCCGAGTACCTCCTCACCGTTGTTCGCCTCGGGGCAGCACCCGGCACGACGACCATCTTCCCCAAACACCCTCACATAAAGGGTCGATCCACCATCGTACCTGAAGTGGAGGGTGCACCGCCTGCCAAGGCCGGGCGCGCGGGCGAATGTCTGCCAGCCGCGGGCCAGGGCTATGTTGCCCGCGGCGGAAGTGTCGACCGCAACCCAAGAGGCCTAGCTGCAGCAGCCATCTGCTTGTAGCCATAGTCCGCCAGGACGAGAGGTCGGCAGTTCACCGGCGAAGAAGCACGGAAGTTGGAGCCAGTTGCCGGCCGGGTTCTCCGACTAGACGACGAACTCCGGCGACACCTCCGACATGTGGAAGCGCGGACGAGGAGGCCGCACCACCATGGCGTGCCTTACCTCATCAACTGGACCGCCATGGCTGGGATGACCCACTCCGCGTGTCATGGCGCCGTCTCGACAATGGGCCACGGCGGGGGTCACAGCATGCTTGCGCGGGCGGCCGCGGCCGCGCTTGGGCACCGGGAGCTGGGTCCCTCGCGAGGGGCCTTCCCCTTCTCGGCGGCGAGAACTTCCTTCATGGTGCCATGGTGTCAAGGTGATGGATCAAGGAGGAAGGAGCAAGCAAGCAAGGAAGAGATGGGCAACGGGGGCTCTGCCCCCTCCCCATTTATAGCAAGAGAAGGCCAACCGACGTCTCCCACGATTGCAGGTAATGACGGTTTTCCTTGTGTGTCGCAGGGACTTGACAAGTCATGTAGTTGTCGAGGCAGCATGGGGAAGCGGAGGCGCCCACGTCCAATCAACCACCACACATCAACCGAGGACGCAGGCTTTGGGGGCCCGCAGTGCTCCGAACTTGACCCTTGGCTTCACCGCGAACCCAAGCCCGAGCTCACCTTGGGCCCGGGGGCTACTGTTGGCGTTCTGGGAATGGGGGTCCCCAGACTTGCCTGCCTGCGGCCCACGGAGTGGCTAAGCTAGCAGGCCGTACGGCCCATCTTCACCAACAAAGCATCCAAGACCCTCGTGAGGGTCCAAGCCTCGCGAGGCGGACGACGCAAGACCTCCACTGGAGTAGCCTAGCCAGGCAGGCTCACGAGGGGCAGAGATTCCAAGGCGGGGCAAACCTCACGAGGCCCTCGTGACGTGAGCCATGAAGCACGACACCAGGTGGGCGCCAGCGCGCAGCGTCCTTGTTTCCTCTTTGGTGCTAAGGAGGCCAGCGTAGGCGAAGAGTACCGAGGCATCAAACAAAGGTTGCCATAATGGTGCAACAAGACCAAGACCAGGAGGACAGCAAGATGGAGGTCATCGTGGAGCCCAAGACGGCGTCACCGCCAGAGCTTCTCGCAGGCGAAGACCACTTTTGTCAGGATAGCTTGTACTAGCTGTCCACCTTCAAATTTGCCCGCCGTTGTTGGATCCCATCCCGCTCGATATTTGGGATGAGGACCACGGCCTATATAAGTAGAGCTAGCCACCATAGTAGAGGCATCTCATCTTAGTTTGATCCAACCCGATCGAGAGCCTACTCACAAGAACACCTCAACCTCAGGAGGCAGTTCTTCCCTTGTACTGTTCATCGTCTACCCTAGAGGCAATCGACCACCACCACACTAGAGTAGGGTATTACACCACAATGGTGGCCCGAACCAGTATAAACCTCATGTCTTTCTGTGCTGCGAGTTCGTCGATTTCGTCCGCGAGATCTTAGCGAGCTAGGGCGTAGATCGGTAGGAAGGAAAGACTTCGTGCGCACCCCAGTGTTTGAATCTTAAGGGTTTACCGGAACCCCACATCCGACAATGCTGCCTCCGACGAGCATGGGCACGAGTGTTGCCCCCCATGGCCCCAGCGAGGCATCGCACTATCATCCTCAGGACGCCGCGCTGAGCCAGAGAACATGGAGTGTGCGGCACTACGGCGAGGTGTTTGGGGTGACAGCCCCGGAAGCCTATGTGCCCCGCGTGATGGACCAGGAGTACACACCGGAGGATGACCCTGGCTTGTTTCTGGGGCCAGGTTGGGAGGAGGAGGCATCAGGAGCTGAAGCCTTCCAGGAGCCGCCGGAGAGCCCCTCCAACCGCGCCATCGACAACAGATACAAGGTACAATTAATCCCTTAGGGGCAAGATTATGCTAACCATGAGTCACAGATGAACCAGGTCGCGGCGTTGAATGATGGTTCCGGCACGACAATGCCCGCCCTGACAAGAGAGACCCGCTGGGGGCTGCGCCGAAGGGACCAGGAGCGAGGCCCATCCCCGAGTTGCGCGGAGCAAGGCAACGCCTGGAGGTAGGCATCTGCCGGGGTGGCGACTACGACCTTTCCCTCAGCAGAGGACCCGTGGTCGCCGAGGGCGCCGCTGGCGTCCCCTCTACCCACGTTGGGCCGTCCCGGTTTCCGCTCGTCCCAGCGGTGGTAGGGGTGGCGTAAGGCGGGGCCCTCGCCTGGCGATATGAAGCAAGGCCGGTACCTGTGAAGAAGGCCTAGTGCCTGTGAAGATCATCGCCCGTGATACTCTCACGTAATAATGAGTGGGGCTGTACATGCCCCGGAGTCTCCGGAGAGCCACCCTCGGGCCTCGGGGGCTCCCTCACATGCCTACTGGCAGCACTTAGCTCCGCGCTGGTGAGAAGACGTTGAAGACTAGACTAGGCACCAAACGCGGCCATTTGCTTTGGGTCTCTTTTCTGTAACCCTTTCTTCTGGATTTGGATTTAAGTTGAAGTTGAATTTTCATTTGATGCGTGCGGGGGGGGGGGATGCCTTTTCTCATCCGAGTTACTTCTCGCAGTCTCGTTCTTGCCATATTTCAGAGTTCGCGCCAGATGCTCCCCCCCTCGCAGGCCCCTCCCGAGCCGGGCTGGGCATAAAGCACACGAGCCACACGCATGTTGAGCCGTGGTTGTCGTTCGCTTACCACATGGCCCTCTCGGGCGTGGCGACGAATTCCTCAGGAGCATCTCAGAAACCCGCAATCTCTCAGGCTGGTTTAGGGCTCGTCCAAGCTAAGGTAAACCGCAACAACGACCTTGCCCCGGCATGCGTAAGCTCATGAAGGCGCGTACTCAATTTACCACGAAAGGATAAAAGTTGTGATTGTTTACATGAGGGGCTCCACCTCTCAAAATGCTCTTACAATCTTCTGGGCCACGCCCAAGTTTTTACAGGGTAAAAAACAGGGAAAAGAGGAATCAACCGGATATGTCGCTCGCCGCGACCCCATGTCATCTTCAGACGCGCCGCTGGAGTCGCTGTCACCATCGTTGGCATTGCCTCCACCTTCGTCGTGCACCTTCAGCTGCCCTAACTCTCCTTCGTCAACATAACATGGTGACATATTTTCAAGTTCATTTAGCTAGGAGCGCCCCTCGGGCTGCATCATTCCCAGGCCGCGTGGGTCCGTCCCCGTGGCATGTATCTCCTTTTATGTCTTTAGCTTACCTTGTTGGGAGCGACCCTTGGGCTGCATCATCCCCAAGCCGCTCGGGCCTGACCCAGTGGCATCTATCTTCCGTGCATTTACTTAAGCCCGCTACTCTCATGTCTGATCTACCTATGATTACTACATGCTCAATAGTCGCCTCCCATGGGGCCTCCTCACGCCGGCACGGCGCTGGTGCATGGGTCTGCCCCTACCACGTCGATAAACCTGAGCGATTGAGCTCTGGCTCGCGGCACGCCCCGCACACGTCACCTCACCAGGCCCTCAGTGCCTTCACCCCCTCGTGGAGCAACCAGCGGTAGGCTGGTAACCATAACGGCATATCGTGTTCTTCCTTGTGAGCTCGCAGGAATCTCACGAGGGTAGCACCAGGCGGCACCGCGAGCTCCCACCTCTTCCAAGTAATCCGCTTGCATGTTAAAAGGGGGGCTGCTGAGCATCGCACCTCAGGAGCTCTTACTGGCTCTCCAGCCCTCACACCCTGGCCCTGACCATGGCACGCGACCTGGCATACCAGCGGCGGCTGAGCTCGCTCGAGGGCAGGGACCTGAGGACGTAGATCACAAAGGAGAGCATAGGAAGGGGGAAGGCTCGTATGGGCCTGACCTAGCTACATTGCGGATGTTCGCGCACCGGTCTGGCGCATCATGAAGAATCGACCCCGAACCGCCAAGATAAGTCAAGAGCTCAGATCAACCTATCGTTGGGACCTAGGGGACACGCTCGCCGCAGCCCAGTTGCGGCAACGTCGCCTCCCTTTCTTATCTTGAGCGCTAAAGGGGACCCCTGAGCATCGTGCCTCAGGAGCTCTTACTGGACATCGGGCCGCTCACCTCCTGGCCTTAACCAGGGCACGCGACCTGGCATAACAGCGACGGCAGAAGCTTACCTGGGACTGGGACCTGTCAGCGTAGAGCAACAAGCTGTCGCGAGATTGGAAAGGGAAGACCGAGCCTAAGCAGGACTTGCGCTCACAAGGCTTCCTTAATTGGGATAACATCAACAAAATACATTGCAAACTCTTTACATGCCCCCACGGGGTACTTCTTGATTCCTCACAAGGAACAAAAGATGAGAACCTAGGAGAATCCTATCTACACCCCCCCCCCCCCCGCGCGGCCGACGCCATCATCAACAGTGGGCCGCGAGAGGCCGGTGCCAACCCCATCCAGATCAGCGACGGTGGCGGTCGGACGTTGCGGCCCTGCTCTGAGCGCGGCGAGAGCTCGGGGGCACGTAACTGTTGTCGCTCGTCTCCGGAGTCTCATAGAGCTCGGGAGAATCATTGGACTCCCAAGAGTCGCTGCTGCTGGAGCACCCGCGAGCTGGGCGCGCCTCATCCTGGCGCTCCCCTTCGGGGCAACATTCCAAGCAGCGACCCTCCGCGTCGAAGACCTTGAAGAACAGCGTGGAGGCGCTGTCGTACTCGAAGTGGATCATGAGGGTGCCCTCCGCATGGCAAACCCGCGCGACCTCGCCCCACCCGCGGGTCATGAAGATCTTGCCGGTGGAGACTGCTTCAACCTCTGCTCCGGTCGTGGGAGCGTTACAGTCAGCATGCTGCAACCAGAGCTCAAGAGGCCCCCTCGGTGGCATCACGTCGAAGAAGAAGTGCAGGAAGCGGATCCAGGAGTTTGGGGGCATTGCCGCCCATAGCATGAGCTCACGTGAGGAGTCCGCGGCGTGGACTCCCGGAGCGACGGCACTTGTCGCCACGGCGCGTCGACCTTGGCCACAGTGCCGCCCTGATGCTCGTCGCTTCTTCCATCCGAGCCCCCGGATTAGGCGTACAAGGGCACTGGATACCCAGGAGGAGGCCGCTCGCACCAAGGCCTCGTCACCACGTGCATCCCTGCGGCATCGCGGCGGTGGACCAACCCCTTCTTCGGCGGGAGCAGCACTGGCACGTCGAGGGATCGGCGCCATTGAAGTTGCTGCTAGCAGTGGAGCAGAGGAAGAAGACGCGGGCGGAATGGGAAGAAGTGGGGGACGGGGGCTCCGCCCCCTTCCTCATTTATAGCAGGCGAAGGCCAACCAACACCCCCCCACGATCACAAGTAATGATGACTTTCCTTGCATGTTGCAGGGACTTGTCAAGTCCGGCAGTTGTCGAGGTAGCGTGGGGAAGCGGAGATGCCCGCGTCCAATCAACCGCAAAGCATCAACCGAGGCCGCAAGCTTTTGGGGCCCATGGCGCTCCGCGCTTGACCCTTTGGCCTCGCCTTGAAGCCAAGCCCGAGCGTGCCATGGGCCCAGCGGCTACTATCGGCGTTCTGAGAACGGGGGTCCCCAGACTTGCCTGCCTCCGGCCCGCGACGTGTCTGGGCTAGCAGGTCTGTATGACCCATCTTTATCGACAAGGCATTCAAGACCCTCGTGATAACCCACAAGTATAGGGGATCGCAATAGTTTTCGAGGGTAGAGTATTCAACCCAAAATTTATTGATTCGACACAAGGGGAGCCAAAGAATATTCTAAGGTATTAGCAACTGAGTTGTCAATTCAACCACACCTGGAAACTTAATATCTACAGAAGAGTATTTAGTAGCAAAGTAGTATGATAGTAGTGGTGACGGTAGCAAAATGTAATGATAACAAAAGTAATGTTTTTGGTATTTTTGTAGTGATTGTAACAATAGCAACGGAAAAGTAAATAAGCGAAGAACAATATATGGAAAGCTCGTAGGCAATGGATCGGTGATAGAGAATTATGCCGGATGCAGTTCATCATGTAACAGTCATAACCTAGGGTGACACAGAACTAGCTCCAATTCATCAATGTAATGTAGGCATGTATTCCGAATATAGTCATACGTGCTTATGGAAAAGAACTTGCATGACATCTTTTGTCCTACCGTCCTGTGGCAGCGGGGTCCTAGCGGAAACTAAGGGATATTAAGGCCTCCTTTTCATAGAGTACCGGACCAAAGCATTAACACATAGTGAATACATGAACTCCTCAAACTACTGTCATCACCAGGAGTGGTCCCGATTATTGTCACTTCGGGGTCGCCTGATCATAACACATAATAGGTGACTATAGACTTGCAAGGTTGGATCAAGAACTCACATATATTCATGAAAACATAATAGGTTCAGATCTGAAATCATGGCACTCGGGCCCTAGTGACAAGCATTAAGCATAGCAAAGTCATAGCAATATCCATCTTAGAACATAATGGATACTAGGAACAAAACCTAACAAAACTAACTCGATTACATGATAAATCTCATCCAACCCATCACTGTCCAGCAAGCCTACGATGGAATTACTCATGCACGGTGGTGAGCATCATGAAATTGGTGATGGAGGATGGTTGATGATGACTACGGCGACGGATTCCCCTCTCTGGAGCCCCGAACGGACTCCAGACCAGCCCTCCCGAGAGGTTTTAGGGCTTGGCGGCGGCTCCATATCATAAAACGCGATGAATCCTTCTCCCTGAAAGTGAATATATAGAGTTGGAGTTGAGGTCGGAGGAACTCTAGGGGGCCCACGAGGTAGGAGGGCGTGCCCAGGGGGGCAGGAGCGCGCCCCACCCTCGTGGCTAGGGTGTGGCCCCCCTGGTCTTGATCTTTTGCCAGGATTTCTTATTATTTCCAAAAATAGTCTCTGTAAAGTTTCAGGTCATTCCAAGAACTTTTGTTTCTGCACTTAAATAACACCATGGCAATTCTGCTGAAAACAGCGTCAGTCCGGGTTAGTTCCATTCAAATCATGCAAGTTAGAGACCAAAACAAGGGCAAAAGTGTTTGGAAAAGAAGATACGACGGAGACGTATCACCTTGCGAGGGGCCAAGCCCCGCGAGGCGGACGACACAAGACCTCCTCAGGAGCGGCCTCGCTAGGCAGGATCACGAGGAGCGAAGAGATCAAGGCAAGGAAAATCTCGTGAGGTCCTCGTGACATGAGATGTGACGACCGAGACCAGGCGGGCGCCAGCACGCACAGTGTCCTTGCTTCCTCTTTGGTGCCAAGGAGGCAAGCGCAGGTGTGGAGTACCGAGGCATCAAGCAAAGGTTTCCATATTGGTGCAACGAAACTAAGAACAGAAGGACGGCAAGACGGAGGTCACCATGGAGCCCAGGATGGTGTCACCACCAGAGCTTTTGGTAGGCGAAGACCGCTTTTGTCAGGATAAGCTGTTCTAGCTGTCCCCTTTCAAATTGGCCGTTGTTGGCTCCCTTCCCGCTCAATATTTGGGGAGAAGACCAGGGCCTATGTAAGTTTAACTAGCCACCACAGTAGAGAGGAGGAACCCCATCACAAATCGAGAGCAAATCCAAGATCATCTCACCCACACAAGTCTACCAAGCACAAGAACACCTCAACCTTAGGTGGCTGTTCTTCCCCTTGTACTGTTCATCATTCAGCCCAAGAGGCAACCCACCACCACCACACTGGAGTAGGGTATTACTCCACAACAGTGGCCCCAACCAGTATAAATCTTGTGTCTTTCTGTGTTCTGAGTTCATCGAGTTCGTCCGCGAGATCTTAGCGAGCTAGGGCGTGGATCGATAGGGAGAAAACCTTCATGCACACCCCAGTGTTCGAACCTCAAGGGTTTTCCCGGAACCAGTGATCCAACAATAAGTGGCCCTCATAATAGATTCATAAGGTAATTTAATTTTCTTCTATCATGGAAATTGGAATCTAATATTTCCTTCTTTCATATCAATAATTGCACCAATCGTTCTAAGGAAATATCTACCAAGAAAATAATAGTACAAGTAGGATTGCAATCTATATCAAGAACAATGAAATCTACAGGCACATAATTCCTATTTACAACAATAAGAACATCATTAATCCTTCCCATAGGTTTCTTAATGGTGGAATCCGCAAGATGCAAATTTAAAGAACAATCATCAAATTCACGGTAACCTAGCACATCACACAAAGTTTTGGGAATCGTCGAAACACTACCACCCAAATCACATAAAGCATAGCATTCATGATCTTTATTTTAAATTTTAATAGTAGTTTCCCACTCATCATAAAGTTTTCTAGGGATAGAAACTTCTAATTCAATTTTTTCTTTATAAGATTGCATTAAAGCATCAACGATATGTTTAGTGAAAGCTTTGTTTTGACCATAAGCATGAGGAGAATTTAGCACGGATTGCAACAAGGAAATAAAATCTATCAAAGAGCAACTATCATAATTAAATTCCTTGAAATCCAAAATAGTGGGTTCATTGCTATGTAAAGTTTTGACCTCTTCAATCCCACTTTTACCAATTTTTGCATCAAGATATAAAAACTCCAAATCATTGGGACGCCTTCTAACTAAAGTGGACTCATCTCCAGTCCCATCTTTATCAAGATTCATATTGGCAAACAAAGATTTAATAGGAGACACACCAATCACTTTTTAGATCTTCATCATTATTATCATGAAAACTAGAAGAACACGGTTTCACCCTAGCGGTTCTTTCTTAGCACGCACCCTAGCGGTTCTTTCTTTGCACTCATCAATGGAAATTCTCATGGCTTTGAGAGACTCATTGATATCATGCTTAGGTGGAGAAGATCTAAGTTTCAAAGAATCAACATCAAGAGAAATTCTATCCACATTCCTAGCCAACTCATCAATCTTAAGCAATTTTTCTTCATGCAAAGCATTGAAATTCTTCTGCAAATTCATAAATTCTTTAACACTAGTATCAAAATCAGAGGGCATCTAATGACCCACAAGTATAGGGGATCTATCGTAGTCCTTTCGATAAGTAAGAGTGTCGAACCCAATGAGGAGCAGAAGGAAATGATAAGCGGTTTTCAGCAAGGTATTCTATGCAAGTATTGAAATAAGTGGTAACAGATAGTTTTGTGATAAGATAATTTGTAACGAGCAACAAGTAACAGAAGTAAATAAAGTGCAGCAAGGTGGCCCAATCCTTTTTGTAACAAAGGACAAGCCTGGACAAACTCTTATATAAGGAAAAGCGCTCCCGAGGACACATGGGAATATCGTCAAGCTAGTTTTCATCACGTTCATATGATTCACGTTCGGTACTTTGATAATTTGACATGTGGGTGGACCGGTGCTTGGGTGCTGTTCTTGCTTGAACAAGCATCCCACTTATGATTAACCTCTATTGCAAGCATCCGCAACTACAACAAAAGTATTAAGGTAAATGAGGGAGTCCTGGATTAGGGGGGCTCCGGACAGCCGGACTATATCCTTTGGCCGGACTGTTGAACTATGCAGATACAAGATTGAAGACTTCGTCTCGTGTCCGGATGGGACTCTACTTGGCGTGGAAGGCAAGCTACGCAATACGAATATGGATATCTCCTCCTTTGTAACCGACCTTGTGTAACCCTAACCCTCTTCGGTGTCTATATAAACCGAAGCGTTTTAGTCCGTAGGACAACAATCACAACATACAATCATACCATAGGCTAGCTTCTAGGGTTTAGCCTCTCTGATCTCGTGGTAGATCTACTATTGTACTACTCATATCATCAATATTAATCAAGCAGGACGTAGGGTTTTACCTCTATCAAGAGGGCCCGAACCTGGGTAAAACATCGTGTCCCCTGCCTCCTGTTACCATCCGGCCTAGACGCACAGTTCGGGATCCCCTACCCGAGATCCGCCGGTTTTGACACCGACATTGGTGCTTTCATTGAGAGTTCCTCTGTGTCGTCGCTGTTAGGCTTGATGGCTCCTACTATCATCGATAGCGATGCTGTCCAAGGTGAGACTTTTCTCCCGGGACAGATCTTCGTATTCGGTGGCTTTGCACATTCGCTTGGCCATCTGGAGCAGATTGAAAGCTACGCCCCTGGCCGTTACGTCAGATTTGGAAGTTTGAACTACACGGCCGACATCCGTGGAGACTCGATCTTCGACGGATTCGAGCCACAGCCAGGTGTGCCACACTGTCGCAATGGGTATGACCTAGCTCTGCCGCTGAATAGTACCCCAGATGCCGCGCCCACATCAGCTCCGACCCTTAGCTCGGAGCCAACTGCGCCAATCGAGGATGGGTGGTTAGACACGGCCTCAGGGGCTGCAGTCTCAATGGTGATCGAGCCAAACACCAGCATAATCCTCTGCGCAGCCCGTGACTCCATGGTGCCGGACTCTTTTTCTGACTCCGAACCGCCCGCGCCCCTGCCAATCGAATCCGATTGGGCGCCAATCATGGAATTCACCGCCGTGGATATCTTTCAGCACTCGCCCTTCGGCGACATTCTGAATTCACTAAAGTCTCTCTCTTTTTCAGGAGAGCCCTGGCCGGATTATGGCCAACAGGATTGGGATGCGGACGACGAAGAAATTCGATGCCCAACCACCACCCACTTAATAGCCACTGTCGATGACTCAACCGACATGCTCGACTTCGACTCTGAAGACATTGGCGGTATGGACGACGATGCAGGAGGCGAAGAGGAACCACCGCCCACAGGGCGCTTGACGTCCACCTCATCATATGACGTATACATGGCGGACACACCAAAAGAAGACGACGACGTGGAATGGAAGGACGCACCGAAGGCTTGTTCCCTCGAGAAGCAGTCAAAGTGGCGGCGCAAGCGCCACCCCAAATCTTGCCTCGGCAGAAATAACGATCATACAGACCCAGTGTTGGAGCAGGGCGAACCACTGCCGGACCACGGCAGTACGGAGAATCAAACCGAACAAACCAATTATGTCAAAGATAATAGTCCGGACGACATAACGCCGGACAGGCACCCGGAGCTGCAGAATGCCCGTCAAAGTCTTGTTGCCACCGCGAGGAGTCTGAAAAAGCAGAAGCAAAGGCTCAAGGCTGCACAGGACACACTCCAAATCAGATGGAGTAAAGTACTCAACACAGCAGTGAAGTACAGCGACAATCGCCCCACCAAGAGCTACCCAAAGCAGAAGTTGCTTCCTGAATTCGATGAGGAGGCCTCAGACCCCCCACAACCAAAAATCAAAACAACCACCTAGACGGATAGATGACCTCACGACCAACATAGAGTGGCAAACAACGCCACTCACAAGCCAATACGCGATCCACGCGAGGGCTCGCACCAAAAGGACGGCGCAACCAGATCCATCTATGGACCACGCAAGCGCGCCCCAGCATACGATGTAACACAACAAACATCCGAACAACGCGGTACACCCAGATACAGGGGTGCCGCACACCCCCTATGTTTCACCGATGAGGTGCTGGACCATTAATTTCCAGAGGGATTCAAACCCGTAAACATAGAGGCATACGAAGGAACAACAGACCCTGGGGTCTGGATTGAGGACTATATCCTCCACATCCATATGGCACGAGGAGATGATCTCCACGCCATCAAGTACTTACCCCTCAAGCTCAAAGGGCCAGCTCGTCACTTGCTTAAAAGCCTCCCTGAAAACTCCATTGGAAGCTGGGAGGAGCTCGAAGACACTTTTTGGGCAAATTTTCAAGGGACTTATGTCCGACCTCCGGACGCGGATGATTTGAGTCATATAACTCAACAGCCCGGAGAGTCAGCCCGAAAGCTTTGGAACAGGTTTCTTACTAAAAAGAACCAAATTGTCGACTGTCCGGACGCCGAAGCCTTGACAGCTTTTAAGCATAGCGTCCATGACGAATGGCTTGCCAGACACCTCGACGAAGAAAAGTCGAGAACAATGGCAGCATTAACAAGCCTCATGACCTGCTTTTGCACGGGTGAGGGCTGCTGGCTAGCCAGATGCAGCACCAGCGACCCCAGTACATCTGAAGTTAGAGATGGAAACGGGAAATCACGGCGCAACAGCAATAACAAACGCTGGAATAAAGAAGACAGCACGAAGAGCACGGCAGTAAATGCCAGATTCAAAAGCTCTCGGCCAGGTCAGCAAAACGTGCCCTCTAAAGGCGCCAAAGACGAACTTTCCAGCCTAAACAAAATTCTGGACCAAATATGTCAGATCCATAGCACCCCTGGTAAACCAGCTAATCATACCCATAGAGAATGTTGGGTCTTCAAGCAGTCCGGCAAGCTCAACGCTGTACACAAGGGGGAGGATACACTAAGCGAAGACGAGGATGAGCCTCTCAAGCAAGACACTGGGGAACAAAAGAAATTTCCACCAGAAGTCAAAATGGTAAACGTGTTACACGTGATCAACGGGAGAAACAAAAACGGCACTCCTAGAAAAATACGCCCAAAGGCATACCACTGCGGAGTCCTGCCACTGGTCGTCTCAACCGATCACTTTCGACCATCGTGATTACTCAGCAAGTATCCGGCGTGCAGCATGGGCTGCCCTGGTATTAGACCCAATAATTGATGGATACCACTTCACACGAGTCCTGATGGACGCTGGCAGCAGTCTCAACCTGATATACGAGGATACAATCCGCGAAATGGGGATAGACCCAATGAAAATTTGCCATAGCAATACCACCTTTAAAGGAGTAACCCCAGGCCCAGGGGCTCACTGCACGGGCTCCCTGCTACTAAAGGTTATATTCGGCTTCCCCGATAACTTCCGTAGCGAACATTTAACCTTCCACATCGCTCCGTTCCAAAGTGGCTATCAAGCACTACTTGGACGCGAAGCTTTTGCTCGCTTTAATGCAATACCACATTACGCTTCCCTGACGCTCAAGATGCCCATACCACGCGGCATCATTACAGTGAACAGAAGTATTAAGCGATCTTTGCGCACCGAAGAGAATGCGATGACCTTGGCAGCCGCACACTAAAAACGGCCTCACCAACTAAAGCATTTGATAGGTCGTCAAGACCACGAACACGGTTAGACAAGTCCGGCGCTGCTATATGTAATTTGTACCGGATTGATGGCCACACCCCTATTACAAATACAAGGGGCTCAACGCGCGCAGACAAGTGGCAATTTCTACTCATTTTTAGTTATACATGGTTTCTTTAAAAACTATCTTTTTGCACGACAACTTTTTCACCGAAGTTCCTCTCTTTTACAGATGATCATCATGCTACACCCATCCAGGATACGGCACAACGGAGACACAGGCGCAGACGTGCAACAGGGACCCGCTCCAAGATTCTTTTTAGATTAAGACCCTGCGTAAACCTTTTTTATTGTCTCTTGTTGATACACATCCCTCGAATTCTCAGTACAATTGAGAAGGATGCTGACGTCTTGGCATGTGGCCACGTCAGAATAATGCACGTACCTGGACACAAGGGGCTTCTTACAAAGGGCACTATTTAGGCGCAATTTATACCATAAAGACCGAATACCTTAGGGAGTGTTCGGCGTCGCGAGTGTGGCCTTATATGCATCAGCTCTTAATCATTGTCTTTTGTCAAATGTTGGGTTTGCCCGGCTCCTGTGTTTTGGTGCCTTACGTTCCGCTTTATCGGCTAAGGCAGCACCAGGAGAACTACTGCGATTGTGCCCTGGTTCATCCGGACGAGCACCTCTATAGAGAAAGCCGAAAACTGACTGTCATTATATAGCGTGAGACTGGTCAACCACTCGATGACCTATCGGAATGTTAGAATTCCTCCGCCTTAACGAAGGGCCATTTTCTGGCCAGGCATATACGCACCCCGAGATCAGGAGAGTGCGGAGCCACCAGGGGCAATCTAGTAGCCCCACTGTCAAACTCCTATGGCTAAGTGAAAGTGTTAAAGCATTATAGTCCGGTTGCCTCGTTCGCTGCGCTATCACCTCCTTAATAGGACCAAGACGTTGGGTTATGTGTGAACATGCATTTTTGCGAGAACCTCCGCATGATATGCGTGGGGGTTGAAGTTGACGACTGCAATCTTTCAGGTTATATACACATATACACAAACGGCCACACAAGAGGCATCACATTGCTTTCCGGCAAAAGTATAAATACAGCCTTACTATATTTCATAAAAACATTGTGTTTAGAATGGGAATACATGTCATTCAAACATAATATTCTTTGAGCATTGGGACTCTATCAAACGAGCACCCTCAAGAACCTCTTCAAAATAGTGCTCGGCAGCTACTGGGCCTATGGCCGAACCTTGCACTGCAATAGTGGTAGCATCCATCTCCACCCAGTATGCCTTGACACGAGCAAAGGCCATCCGCGAGCCTTCTATGCACGCCGACCTCTTCATCGCGTTGATGCGTGACACCGCACCAAGGAACTACTGCACTAAGCTGAAATAGCTTTTCGGCTTCGGCTTCTCCGGCCACAAATGATCTACAACAGACCTCATGGCGAGTCCGGACAACCTATTAAGTTCGGCCCATTCGGCTAGCTGATCAATCAAGGGAAGCGGACGCTCTGGAACGTTGAATTGCGACCAAAATAGCTTTTCCACTTCACGATCCGATTGATCTTGGAAGTATTCGACCGCATCGACAGTGCTCACCGCCAAGTCCATATATGCGTCTGCCGAAGTCCACAGCCGATCCAGAGGGACATACCGCGGATCTCCGAACTTCCTCCGCAGTAGAAAGGGCTTCCCAGCCGCAATATCCCCAGCTTCGCGTAGCTCCTCCTTCTTCGCCCTCATAGCAGAGCGACTGTCTTTGGTCGCCATAGTGGCCTTCTCAAGGTCCGCTGCCTTCACTCGGTTCTCTTCTTCAAGGAACTGGCAACGGTCGACAGTGCCTTTTAATTCTACGGCCATCTTGGCCATCTTTTCTTTGCTTTCGCAATGGGTAGCCTTCTCGGCTCTTAACTCTTCGGCCGCCTTCAAAGCAGCCGCATTACTAACCCTCGCTTGTTCCTTGGCTCGGGCGAGTTCCGCCCAAAGGGTCTCCACGGTGGCAGCTCCGTCTACAGTCACAACATATTAAAGATACTGGCATCATGCTGCTCTTATTGTGTGACATTCACCAGAAAACATTACTTACCCTATGATTCGTCAAGCCGCTTATTAACAAGCTCGATGTCGGTGTCTGCCGCATCCAGTTGCCGTTTTAATTTGGCAAACTCACTAGTCCGGCTAGCCACCGGAGCTTCCACCACCTGCACATAAAGGCAGTTTGGTTATTGCCTGGGACTATGATCCTCTGTTCGCCGCCGTTCTCGACGACAACCAGAGTCTCAGGGGCTACTATCTACACATGGCACACCTAACATGTGCGGTACTATCACATATTATTTCACGTACCTCAAAGCCTGTCAGTAGACTCATAAAGGCTTCATGTAATCCTCTTTCGGCGGACAAAATTCTCTCCATCACCGTACCCATTAGTGTATGGTGCTCTTCTGAGATGACCGCTCACCCTAACAGCTCCCTCAGAACGTCCGACCGCATACCAAACGGTGCTGGACTCTTTTGTTTTCTCTCTTCGGGAGCCGGACGCCGAGGACTTCGGCAGTCTATGAGAGGCCCTCCGGGAGGACACTTCGGGGTCGCCCGCTTCTTGAGCGGAGGAGTACGGGGGAGGCGTTTTGCTCTCCATGATCTTCGGAAGAAGATCCCCTAAAGACGAGCTCAGCTGAGAAGGGCTAAGACCCGAACTGCAAGATATATGCGGCGGTTATTTTCTCAGGAGAAAGATAGTATACCTTCACTATTAAAGTATTTTTTGGATCACTTACGACTCGTTGGAGGGCTGATCCCCCCGTGGACTTTGTGCGGCAAGAGCAACCCCCGAGGCAGGATCCTCTGTTGGAGACTTCTTCTTTCATTTGGAGGCCTCGGCTTCCAGATCCTCGGAAGCAGTCCTCTTCCTCCCCCGGTTATCCTCCTTTAAGGAGATGCTCATTCCCTCGGTTGGAACTGGTAGCGATGGGGGCCCGCTTCCGCCCGCATTATTCCCCCTGTATCTTCCTTCGAGGGCTCCGGGCAAGGTGCAAGCTCGACCATCTTTTCCAATGCTGGATTTTCCAAACCCTCGGGGAGGGGGGCCAAACACCGAATCATCTTCGTCTTTGTTAGCCAGTCCTGGTCAAAGAGCGATCTCTCAGAAATAACTTCATGATGAATAAAGGACAGTGTGTTCGGCTAGAGGATTTCTTACTTGTTTGGCGGCATGGTTACTGCTCAGGCCCACGTCCTCAGTAGTATCCGGACACTCTATTTGAGGTCCGAAGAATGACTTGTACACCTCCTCGTGCGTCAGGCTGAGGAAACTTTGAATGGCACGCGGTCCTTCTGGGTTGAACTCCCACAAGCGAAGGGGCTGGCGTTTGCAAGGCTGGACTTGACGAACCAGCATAACTTGTATTACCACGACCAAATTAAAATCTCCCTCGAAGAGATCTCGAATGCGGCTTTGCAGTATGGGCACGTCCTTGGCTGGACCCCAGCTCAGACCTCTGCTAATCCATGACATTAGTTGTGGTGGGGGCCCAAGCGGAAAGCGGGGGAAGACGCCCACTTGGCACTTCTGGGAGCTGTGATGTAAAACCACTCCCGTTGCCATAATTCGGACACCTCTGGAAAGTAACATTTCGGCCATGGAGCTCCTGCCATCTTGCCTATTGATGCACCTCTGCACGCTGCATGTTGCCCATCAATCATCTTCGGCTTCACTTCAAAGGTCTTGAGCCATAGGCCGAAGTGAGGGGTAATGCGGAGGAAGGCCTCACACGCGACAATAAATGTCGAGATGTGGAGAAAGGAGTCCGGAGCTAGATCGTGGAAATCTAGCCCGTAAAAGAACATCAAACCCCTGACAAAGGGATCCAGAGTGAGGCCTTGGCCTTGGAGGAAGTGGGAGACGAACACGACGTTCTCGTTGGGTTCGGGAGTAGGGACGACCTGCCCTCGAGCAGGAAGCCGATGCAAAACCTCGGCGGTCAGGTATCTGGCCTCCCTCAACTTCTTGATGTCCTCTTTCGTCACGAAGGAGGGCATCCATCGGCCGTGAAGGCTGGATCCGGACATGATTGAAGATCCGGAGCACCTAACCTGGGCTTTGGGTGTTGGAACTCGAGGCGGGGGAAGGGTTCGATTGAGCAAGAGAGGGAAAAAGCGAAAACCTTGTCCCTTTATAAAGAGGGTGAATATCAAGCGTCCTCTTCGTAGCCGTTTGGGACTTGCCTATAATCTAGGAGTCCTAGACATAGTTCGGTTACCCACGACCGCATTAATGAGAATCCCGTAATTGGGGGAACATGATCTCGGCTTTGACAAGACGTGTGAAGAAACCGCCTCGCGTTATGTGTGGAGCTGGTTGAAGAAAAACGGTTCGAATAATCACCGGGCCATGACATAACGTCATGCTGCCAAAACAAGCCAGCAAATTAGATCTGCGAAAATATTATTCTCTTTACGGTGGAATGTGGAACTTATTTTGCAGGGTCGGACACTATCCTCGTATTCAAATTCATCTGTGATGTATTCGGAGAAGGAACCCGCCTTGCAATGTCGAATATACTGCGCGCCAGACTCATCGTCATTGAAGCCTAGTTCAGGGGCTAATGAGGGAGTCCTGGATTAGGGGGTCTCCGGACAGCCGGACTGTTGGACTATGAAGATACAAGATTGAAGACTTCGTCTCGTGTCCGGATGGGACTCTACTTGGCATGGAAGGCAAGCTAGGCAATACGAATATGGATATCTCCTCCTTTGTAACCGACCTTGTGGATCCCTAACCCTCTCCGGTGTCTATATAAACCGAAGGGTTTTAGTCCGTAGGACAACAATCACAACATACAATCATACCATAGGCTAGCTTCTAGGGTTTAGCCTCTCTGATCTCGTGGTAGATCTACTCTTGTACTGCTCATATCATCAATATTAATCAAGCAGGACATAGGGTTTTACCTCCATCAAGAGGGCCTGAACCTGGGTAAAACATCGTGTCCCCTGCCTCCTGTTACCATCCAGCCTAGATGCACAGTTCGGGACCCCCTACCCGAGATCCGCTGGTTTTGACACCGACAGTAAACCTAACCATAGCATGAAACATATGGATCCAAATCAGCCCCTTACGAAGCAACGCATAAACTAGGGTTTAAGCTTCTGTCACTCTAGCAACCCATCATCTACTTATTACTTACCAATGCCTTCCTCTAGGCCCAAATAATGGTGAAGTGTTATGTAGTCGACGTTCACATAACACCACTAGAGGCTAGACAACATACATCTCATCAAAATATCTAACGAATACCAAATTCACATGACTACTAATAGCAAGACTTCTCCCTTGTCCTTAGGAACAAACGTAACTACTCACAAAGCATATTCATGTTCATAATCAGAGGGGTAATAAATATGCATAAAGGATCTGAACATACGATCTTCCACCAATTTAACCAACTAATATCAACTACAAGGAGTAATTAACACTACTAGCAACCTACTAGCACCAATCCCGAACTTGGAGACAAGAATTGGATACAAGAGATGAACTAGGGTTTTCAGATGAGATGGTGCTGATGAAGATGTTGATGGAGATTGCCCTCTCCCGATGAGAGGAGTGTTGGTGATGACGATGGCGATGATTTCCCCCTCCGGGAGAAAAGTTTCCCCGGCAGAACAGTTCTACTGGAGCCCTAGATTGGTTCCGCCAAGGTTCTGCCTCGTGGCAGCGGAGTTTCGTCCCGAAAGGTTGCCTCTGGTTTTTTTCTCGGCGAAAGACTTCATATAGCAGAAGATGGTCATCGGAGAGCCACCAGGGGGCCCACGAGGTAGGGGGCACGCCCTAGGGGGGCGCCCCCACCCTCATGGACAGGGCGTGGGCCCCCTGGTCTTCATGTTTGGCGAGGATTTTTCATTATTTATTATAAGGTCTTCCGTGGAGTTTCAGGACTTTTGGAGTTGTGCGGAATAGGTCTCTAATATTTGCTCCTTTTCCAGCCCAAAATTCCAGCTGCCGGCATTCTCCCTCCTTATGTAAACCTTGTAAAATAAGGGAGAATAGCCATAAGTATTGTGACATAATGTGAAATAACAACCCATAATGCAATAAACATCGATATAAAAGCATGATGCAAAATGGACGTATCAACTCCCCCAAGCTTAGACCTCGCTTTTCCTCAAGCGAAAGCCGATAACAATAAATATGTCCCCATGTTTAGAGGTAGAGGCGTCGATAAAAATAAAATACGGACATGCATGCATCATGATTATTCTCATAACAACAACATATATAGATATTGTCATGTGATTACTTATGTTCAAGTGATGATCTATTCACAATGCAAAAGTATGAATCAGAAACCTTATTGAGAACCAACAAACTATAACCTCAGTCATTGAAGCAATTGCAATTTATCATAACATCAGAAAGAGTCTATGTCAGAGCTAAAAAGCAAGTCCACATACTCAACTATCATCTAGTCCTTCATAACTGCTAACACTCACGCAATACTTGTGGTTACGGAGTTTTAATCAGACACAGAGAAAGATAGGGGCTTATAGTTTCGCCCCACAACCTTTTACCTCGAGGGTAATGTCAACAATAATAACTCATGCCCCCCTACATCCAATTAGATATATATATATATAGCAGGTTCTTTCCAACATGCTGGGCTTGCCAAAGGATAAAATGAAAAAGGAAAGGTGAAGATTACCATGACTCTTGCATAAGGTAGAAGATAATAATAAAAGATAGGCCCTTCGCAGAGGGAAGCAGAGGTTGCCATGCGCTTTCATGGTTGGTTGCACAAAATCTTAATGTGAAATATCGTCACTTTATATTGCCCCTTGTGATATGAACCTTTATTATGCAGTCCGTTGCTTTTATTATTTCCACATCACAAGATCGTATAAAGCTTATTTCTCCCACACTAATCATACATATTTGGAGCAATTTTATTGCTTTTCATCCATGACAACTTACTTGAAGGATCTTCTTCAATCCATAGGTAGATATCCTGGACTCTCATGGCAAAACTGGTTTAAGGGTATTTGGAAGCACAAGTAGTATCTCTACTTGGTGCTGAGAATTTGGCTAGCATGAGGGGGAAAGGCAAGCTCAACATGTTGGATGATCCATGACAACATACTTCATCTCAGATATAAGAAAACATAACCCATTACATTGTCTTCCTTGTCCAACATCAAGTCTTTAGCATGTCATATTTTGATGAGTTCGCCCAATCATAAAAGATGTCAATAATAGTGTATTTATATGTGAAACCTCTCTTTCCTTATTACTTCCTATTTAATTGCAACGATGACCAAAGCTATGTCTGCCAACTCCCAACAACGTTTAATCGTCACACTCTTTCTATGTGAAGTCATTACTATCAATAAGATCAATATGAAGCTTTGTTTCTTTTTATTCTTTTACTCTTTTCTTTTATTCACCCAAGATCATAGCAGGAAAATCAAGCCCTTGACTCAACACTAATCTTTATTATATAGCTCATAGACTCGATTACATAGAAATATCATCAGGAAAAACTCAAAAGTAGATCATGCCATAAACTTTATTCTGCTAGATCAAAATACTACTAATAGGATCGAACTAAGGAAAACGGTAAAGATAGGAGTTGTGATTGTGATACGATACCGGAGCACCTCCCCCAAGCTTGGCAGTTGCCAAGGGGAGTGCCCATTCCCATGTGATTATGTCTCCTTTGTTGTTGGTGAAATATTCTTGGCGATGATTCCTCTCAGGATACGATTCTCCTCCTCGAGCTTATTGACTTGCTGCTTGAGGTCCATTGTTTCCTTATGAAGCTTTCCTGTGACGGCTAAAGCTCCTTGCACCCAAGGGTGTTTCATAGCCGTGGGAGAACAAGTGACACTCCTCTTCATATTTTCATAAGAAAGAAATCTAACATTGGAAGGGATAACCGAGTTTGGAATAGCTAAGCTCTGTAGTTCCCCCTTCGTGAACCCAGCTCGAAAGCGAGAGGTGACTTCTTGATCCTCCATGGCATCTACCCTCATTAAGTCAGCCTCCATCTCTTCCTCCGTTGCTGGCCCAAAGTGGTCAGGGTCACTGTTTGCCCTTGGTTCCGGTGCCGGATTAGATACCCGGCTCTCCCCGACTGACTCTTGAGAAGACATCTTGCTCTAATATGCAGCAGCAACAGCTCGAAACAAAAACAGAGGTTATTTGCGTGATACGGGAGTCGAAACCTTCGGGAGAATACATAATGAATTTTTACCGACCAAAATACGTATCATGCAAGAAAACGGAGTCCGGAAGGCACACGAGGTGCTCACGAGGTAGGGGGGCATGCACAGGGGGGTAGGGCGCGCCCTCCACCCTCGTGGGGCCCTCGTGTCCTTCCCGGACTGCTACTTAATTTTCTATTTTTCTACATATTCCAAAACGGAAAAATATTGCCTTAAAAACTGTTTTGGAATCGGTTTACTTACCGTCCCACATACCTGTTCCTTTTTGGAGTCTGAAACGTTCTGGAAAGTGTCCCTTATGTATTCCTTCGGGGTTACGGTTTCAATAATATTGCTTTCAACATTTATGGGATTACCTGAGATATAATGTTTGATTCTTTGACAGTTTACCACCTTCGGATTTGTGCCTTCGAAGTTGTTGATTTTTATGGCACCGGAACGATAGACCTCCTCGATAACATAGGGGCGTTCCCATTTAGAGAGAATTTTTCCTGCAAAAAATCTTAAACGAGAGTTGTATAGCAATACATAATCACCTACATTAAACTCACGCTTTTGTATCCTTTTGTCATGCCATCTTTTAACCTTTTCTTTAAACAACTTGGCATTTTCATAAGCTTGGGTTCTCCATTCATCACGTGAGCTAATATCAAATAACCTCTTTTCACCAGCAAGTTTGAAATCATAGTTGAGCTCTTTAATAGCCCAATATGCCTTATGTTATAGTTCGAGAGGTAAGTGACATGCTTTTCCATATACCATTTTATACGGAGACATACCCATAGGATTTTTATATGCAGTTCTATAGGCCCATAATGCATCATCAAGTTTCTTGGACCAATTCTTTCTAGACCTAGTGACAGTCTTTTGCAAAATTAATTTGAGTTCTCTATTACTCAATTCTACTTGACCACTAGACTGTGGGTGATACGGAGATGCAATTCTATGATTGACGTCATATTTAGCAAGCATTTTACGGAAAGCACCATGAATAAAATGTGAACCACCATCAGTCATTAAATATCTAGGGACTCCAAACCTCGGAAAAATAACTTCTCTAAGCATTTTAATAGAAGTGTTATGATCAGCACTACTAGTTGGAATAGCTTCTAACCACTTAGTAACGTAATCAACAACAACTAAAATATGTGTATATCCATTAGAGGCAGGAAAAGGTCCCATATAATCAAAGCCCCAAACATCAAATGGTTCAATAACAAGTGAATAATTCATAGGCATTTCTTGACGTCTACTAATATTACCAATTATTTGACATTCATCACAAGATAGGACAAACTTACGGGCATCCTTGAAGAGAGTAGGCCAATAAGACCGGATTGCAATACCTTATGTGCAGTTCTATCTCCCGCGTGGTGTCCTCCATAAGTTTCGGAGTGGCACTTGTGTAGGATCTGTTCCTGTTCATGCTCAGGTACACAACACCTAATAACACCATCTACTCCTTCTTTATAAAGATGTGGGTCATCCCAAAAGTAATATCTCAAATCATAGAAGAACTTTTTTCTTTTGTTGGTATGTGAAGCTAGGTGGTATGAATTTAGCAACTATGTAATTAGCATAATCAACATACCAAGGAGTACTAAGAGAAGTACTTATGACATTTAATTGTTCATATGGAAAGCTATCATCAGTAGGTAGTGGGTCATCAAGAACATTCTCTAACCTAGATAAGTTGTCTGCAACGGGGTTCTCAGCTCCTCTTCTATCAACAATATGTAAATCAAATTCTTGTAGCAAGAGAACCCATCTAATAAGTCTAGGTTTAGCATCTTTCTTCTCCAGAAGATATTTAATAGCGTCATGATCAGTGTGGATAGTTAGTTTAGAATCAACAATATAAGGTCTGAACTTATCACAAGCAAATACAACTGCTAAAATTTCTTTTTCAGTAGTAGCATAATTTCTTTGATCATTGTCTAGAGTCTTACTAGCATAATGGATAACAATTAATTTCTTATCAACTCTTTTCCCTAGAACAACACCTACAGCATAATCGCTAGCATCACACATAATTTCAAAGGGTAAATTCCAATCAGGTGGCTGAA
The DNA here is from genome assembly GCF_056163025.1 of Triticum urartu. Classification (NCBI taxonomy): domain Eukaryota; kingdom Viridiplantae; phylum Streptophyta; class Magnoliopsida; order Poales; family Poaceae; genus Triticum; species Triticum urartu. Next base: position 239,331,476 of record NC_141878.1, on the reverse strand, counting down.
CAATAGGTGCAGAGACTAATGCTTTCTTAAGTATTTCAAATGCTTCTACACAATCATCATCAAAGACAAATGGTATATCTTTTTGTAGTAAATTAGTCAGAGGCCGAGAAATTTTTGAGAAGCACTTAATGAACCTCCTATAAAATCCGGCATGACCAAGGAAACTTCTTATACCTTTGATGTCCTTGGGACACGACATCTTTTCAATAGCATCAACCTTGGCTTTATCAACTTCAATACCTCTTTCAGAAACTTTATGCCCCAAGACAATACCCTCATTAACCATAAAGTGGCACTTTTCCCAATTCAAGAAAAGATTAGTTTCTTCACATCTCTGCAAAACTCGAACAAGATTGCTCAAGCAATCATCAAAAGAAGATCCATAGACAGAAAAGTCGTCCATGAAAACCTCACAAATCTTTTCACAAAAGTTAGAGAATATAGGCATCATGCATCTTTGAAAGGTAGCAGGTGCATTACATAAACCAAAAGGCATACGTCTATAAGAAAAAGTACCAAAAGGGCATGTAAAAGTAGTCTTTGATTGATATTTAGCCAACATAGATATTTGAGAGAAACCAGAATAACCATCTAGAAAGCAGTAATGTGTATGTTTGCATAATCTTTCTAGCATTTGATCGATAAAAGGTAAGGGGTAATGATGTTTCTTAGTAGCCTTATTTAATTTGCGGAAATCAATTACCATCCTATAACCTGTAATAATTCTTTGTGGAATCAATTCATCTTTATCATTAGGAACAACAGTAATACCTCCCTTCTTAGGGACACAATGAACAGGACTTACCCACTGACTATCAGCAACGGGATAAATTATACATGCCTCCAGAAGCTTTAGTTTTTATTTTCTTACCAGTTCTTTCATTTTAGGATTCAGACGTCGTTGAGGATCACGAACTGGTTTGGCATCTGCTTCCAAATTTATTTTATGTTGACATAGAGTGGGACTAATGCCCTTAAGATCATCAAGAGTATATCCAATAGCAGCATGGTGCTTCTTCAGAGTTTTCAATAATCTTTGTTCTTCATGCTCTGAAAGGTTAGCACTAATAATAACAGGATATATCTTCTTTTCATCAAGATAAGCATATTTAAGATTATCAGGCAACGGTTTAAGCTCAAACACGGGATCACCCTTAGGTGGAGGAGGATCCCCTAGGATTTCAACAGGCAAATTGTGTTTCAGAATAGGTTCTTGTTTAAAGAATACTTCATCTATTTCCCTTCTTTCATTCATAAATATATCATTCTCATGGTCTAGCAAATATTGTTCTAAAGGATCACTAGGAGGTACGGCAATAGAGGCAAGACCAATAATTTCATCCTTACTAGGCAATTCTTCTTCACGGTGTTGTTTACTAAATTTAGAGAAATTAAATTCATGAGTCATATCATCCAAGCCAGTAGTAACAACATTATTTTCGCAGTCTATCTTAGCATTGACAGTGTTCAAGAAGGGTATACCAAATATAATGGGACAAAAGCTATCTTGTGGGGAACTAAGAACAAGAAAATCAGCAGGATATTTAGTTTTCCCGCATAAGACATCAACTTCTCTAACAATTCCCACTGTTGAAATAGTATCTTTATTAGCAAGTTTAATTATGACATCAATATCTTCTAACTCAGCAGGTGCAATTTCATGCTTGATTTCTTTATACAAGTCATAAAGTATAACACTAGCACTAGCACCCATATCACACAAGCCATGATAACATTGTTCTCCTATTTTAACAGAAATAACAGGCACGCCTACCACAAGTCTATGCTTATCTTTAGCACAAGGTTTAGCAATTCTAGCAGTTTCATCGCAGAACTGAATAACATGCCCATCAATATTATCAGACAAGATATCTTTAACAATTGCAATATTAGGCTCTACTTTAACTTGCTCAGGAGGTGTATATGTTTTAATATTGCCTTTACGAACCATAGTTGGAGCTTTAGCACGATCCTTTATCCTAACAGGGAAAGGTGGTTTCTCAACATAATAAGTAGGAACAATAGGATCATTATAAGTGACAATCTTTTCTTCAACTTTAATAGGTGCAGCTACTTTTACTTCTATGGGAGGATGATATTTAAACCACTTCTCCTTAGGGAGATCAACATAAGTAGCAAAAGATTCACAGAAAGAAGCTACTATCTCAGAATCAAGTCCATATTTAGTGCTAAACTTACGGGAAATATCGGTATCCATAAAAGATTTAACACAATCAAACTTAGGTGTCATACCTGACTCCTTACCTTTGTCGAGATCCCAATCTTCAGAGTTGCGTTTAATTCTATCCAATAAATCCCATCTAAATCCAATAGTATTCATCATAAAAGAGCGAGCACAAGAAGTATCAAGCATGGTGCGATTATTTTCAAAAAGCCGAGCATAATTTTTTTGAAGAATTGTGTCTCCTTGGAGCTCATGATTGGGGCATGAATATAACATTGATTTAAGCCCCCCCCCCAAGCTTGAGCGATGCTTTCTCCTTCGCGAGGCCAAAAATTATATGTATAATTGTGGTCACGATGAACAAGATGCATAGGGTAATACTTTTGATGAAATTCCAATTTCAATCTTCTATAGTTCCATGATCTCGTATCATCACATAGCCTATACCATGTCAATGCATCTCCCTTCAAAGATAAAGGGAAGACCTTCTTCTTAGAAACATCATCGGGTATACCTGCAAGCTTAAATAATCCACAAACTTCATCCACATATATTAGGTGTTCATCAGGATGCTTTGTTCCATCTCCTGTAAAAGGATTAGCTAGCAGTTTTTCTATCATACCGAAGGATACTCATAAGGAATTTCATTTTCAATAGGTTCAGTGGGTTGAGGAGCAACTTTTTTCTGTACTGGTCGGGGTGAAGATACCCCGAACAAGCCCCTCAGAGGGTTACTTTCCATAGTAACAAGTGAGAGTAAATTTCAGCACACTATATAAATTTTTCCTTACGAAATTCCACCTACCAAAGGCGCTTCACTCCCTAGCATAGGAGCCAGAAAATATTCTTGATGACCCACAAGTATAGGGGATCTATCGTTGTCCTTTCGATAAGTAAGAGTGTCGAACCCAACGAGGAGCAGAAGGAAATGATAAGCAGTTTTCAACAAGGTATTCTCTGCAAGTACTGAAATAAGTGGTAACAGATAGTTTTGTGATAAGATAATTTGTAACGATCAACAAGTAACAAAAGTAAATAAAGTGCAGAAAGGTGGCCCAATCCTTTTTTTAACAAAGGACAACCTGGACAAACTCTTATATAAGGAAAAGTGCTCCCGAGGACACATGGGAATATCGCCAAGCTAGTTTTCATCACGTTCATATGATTCTCGTTCGGTACTTTGATATTTTGACATGTGGGTGGACCGGTGCTTGGGTGCTTTTTTTGCTTGAAAAAGCATCCCACTTATGATTAGTCTCTATTGCAAGTATCCGCAACTACAACAAAAGTATTAAGGTAAACCTAACCATAACATGAAACATATGGATCCAAATCAGCCCCTTATGAAGCAACGCATAAACTAGGGTTTAAGCTTCTGTCACTCTAGCAACCCATCATCTACTTATTACTTCCCAATGCCTTCCTCTAGGCCCAAATAATGGTGAAGTGTTATGTAGTCGACGTTCACATAACACCACTAGAGGCTAGACAACGTACATCTCATCAAAATATCGAACGAATACCAAATTCACATGACTACTAATAGCAAGACTTCTCCCTTGTCCTCAGGAACAAACGTAACTACTCACAAAGCATATTCATGTTAATAATCATAGGGGAAATAATATTCATAAAGGATCTGAACATATGATCTTCCACCAATTTAACCAACTAGCATCAACTACAAGGAGTAATTAACACTACTAGCAACCTACTAGCACCAATCCCGGACTTGGAGACAACAATTGGATACAAGAGATGAACTAGGGTTTTGAGATGAGATGGTGCTGATGAATATGTTGATGGAGATTGCCCTCTCCCGATGAGAGGAGCGTTGGTGATGACAATGGCGATGATTTCCCCCCTTCGGGGGAGAAGTTTCCCGGCAGAACAGCTCTGCCGGAGCCCTAGATTGGTTCCGCCAAGGTTCTGCCTCGTGGCGGTGGAGTTTCGTCCCGAAAGGTTGCCTCTGGTTTTTTTCTCGACGAAAGACTTCATATAGCAGAAGATGGTCATCGGAGAGCCACCAGGGGGCCCACGAGGTAGGGGGCGCGCCCTAGGGGGGCGCCCCCACCCTCGTGGACAGGGTGTGGGCCCCCTGGTCTTCATCTTTGGCGAGAATTTTTCTTTATTTATTATAAGGTATACCGTGGAGTTTCAGGACTTTTGGAGTTGTGCATAATAGGACTCTAATATTTGCTCCTTTTCCAGCCCAGAATTCCAATTGCTGGCATTCTCCCTCCTTATGTAAACCTTGTAAAATAAGAGAGAATAGCCATAAGTATTGTGACATAATGTGAAATAACAGCCCATAATGCAATAAATATCGATATAAAAGCATGATGCAAAATGGACGTATCAGCATCTTATTAAAATTTCCATAAGAGTTGTTGTAGGAATTACCATAATTATTAGAGGAATTACGAGGGAACGGCCTAGAATTAAAGTTTCCTCTATATGCATAGTTTCCTCTATATGCATTGTTACCAGAATTGTTCCTACCAAAAAAATTCACATCCACAGATTCATTACTATTCTCAATCAAATTAGACAAAGGCATATCATTAGGATCAGAAGAAACACTCTTATTAGCAAACAATTTCATAAGTTCATACATCTTTCCACTCAAGACATTAATCTCTTCTATCGCATGAACCATTTTACTAGTAGATCTTTCGATGTGCCATTGAGAACAATTAACCATAATATTATCTAGGAGTTTAGTAGCTTCTCCTAAAGTGATTTCCATAAAAGTGCCTCCCGCGGCCGAATCTAAAAGATTTCTAGAAGCAAAATTCAACCCAGCATAATTTTTTTGTATAATCATCCATAAATTCAAACCATGTGTAGGAAAATTACGTATCATTAATTTCATCCTCTCCCAAGCTTGTGCAACATGATCATGACCAAGTTGCTTAAAATTCATAATATCGTTTCTAAGAGAGATGATCTTAGCGGGAGGAAAATACTTAGAGATAAAAGCATCTTTGCACTTATTCCATGAATCAATACTATTTTTAGGCAATGAAGAGAACCAAGTTTTAGCACGATCTCTAAGTGAAAACGGGAATAGATTAAATTCAACAATATCATTATCCACGTCTTTCTTCTTTTGCATGTCACATTAATCAACAAAGCTGTTTAGATGGGTAGCAGCATCTTCACTAGGAAGGCTAGCAAATTGATCTTTCATGACAAGATTCAGCAATGCAGTATTAATTTCACAAGATTTAGCATCGGTAAGAGGACCAATCGGAGTGCTAATAAAATCATTATTGTTGGTATTGTAAAAGTCACACAATTTAGTATTGTCTTAAGCCATCGTGATAAACAATCAATCCAACACACAAGCAAACAAGAGGCATGGAAAAAAGGCGAACAGAAAAGAGGGCAAATAAAACGGCAAAGGTGAAGTGGGGGAGAGGAAAACGAGAAGCAAATGGAAAATAATGTAATGCGAGGGATAAGAGTTTGTGATGGGTACTTGGTATGTCTTGACGTGTGCGTAGATCTCCCCGGCAACAGCGCCAGAAATCCTTCTTGCTACCTCTTGAGCATGCGTTGGTTTCCCTTGAAGAGGAAAGGGTGATGCAGCAAAGTAGCGTAAGTATTTCCCTCAATTTTTGAGAACCAAGGTATCAATCCAGTAGGAGACTACACGCAAGTCGCCTAGTACCTGCACAAACAAACAAGAACCTCGCAACCAACGCAATAAAGGGGTTGTCAATCCCTTCACGGTCACTTACGAGAGTGAGATCTGATAGAGATAATAAGATAAATATTTCTGGTATTTTTTGATATAGATTGGAAAATAAAGATTGCAAAATAAACGGCGACCGAAATGGCTAGTTGACGGGAAACTAATATGATGTAAAGTAGACCCGGGGGCCATAGGTTTCACTAGTGGCTTCTCTCAAGATAGCAAGTATTACGGTGCGTGAACAAATTACTGCCGAGCAATTGATAGAAAAGCGCAGAGTTACGATGATATCTAAGGCAATGATCATGAATATAGGCATCACATCCGTGACAAGTAGACCAAAGCGATTCTGCATCTACTACTATTACTCCACACATCGACCGCTATCCAGCATGCATCTAGAGTATTAAGTTCATAAGAATGGAGTAATGCTTTAGGCAAGATGACATGATGTAGATGCATAAATTCAAGAAATATGATATAAACCCCATCTTTTTATCCTCGATGGCAACAATACAACACGTGCCTTGCTGCCCCTTCTGTCACTGGGAAAGGACACCGCAAGATTGAACCCAAAGCTAAGCACTTCTCCCATTGCGAGAAAGATCAATCTAGTAGGCCAAACTAAACCGATAAGTTGAAGAGACTTGCAAAGATATCAAATCATGCATATAAGAATTCAGAGAAGAATCAAATAATATTCATAGATAATCATGTCATAAACCCACAATTCATCGGATCTTGGCAAACACACCGCAAAAAGATTTACATCGAATAGATCTCCAAGAAGATCGAGGAGAAATTTGTATTAAGATCCAAAAAGAGAGAAGAAGCCATCTAGCTAATAACTATGGACCCGAAGGTCTATGTTAAACTACTCACACATCATCGGAGAGGCTATGGTGTTGATGTAGAAGCCCTCCGTGATCGAATCCCCCTCCGGTGGAGCGCTGGAAAAGGCCCCAAGATGGGATCTCACGGGTATAGAAGGTTGCGGCGCTGGAAAAGGTGTTTCGTTGCTCCCTAGGAAGGTTTTAGGGTATAAGAGTATATATAGGAAAAAGAAATAGGTCGGTAGAGCTGCAAGGGGCCCACGAGGGTGGGGGGCGCGCCGTCCTACCTCATGGCCACCTCGATGCTTCCTTGATGTCCACTCCAATTCTCCTGGATCACGTTTGTTCCAAAAAAATCCCCGCGAAGGTTTCATTCCGTTTGGATTCCGTTTGATATTCCTTTTCTGGGAAACACTGAAATAGGCAAAAAAATAGCAATTTGCACTAGGCTTTCGGTTAGTAGGTTAGTCCCAAAAATAATATAAAAGGTATATTAAATCCCATTAAACATCCAAAACAGATAATATAATAGCATGGAACAATCAAAAATTGTAGATACGTTGGAGACGTATGAACATGGACGCCGCTGGGGCGTGGTTGGAGTAGGTGGCACCGTTACTGCCTGCCCCGCGGCCGACACAGGGGCCGGAGCTACAGGAGGAGAACAACATCACCAGCGTCTCGACGGTCAAGCTCTGTAAGGTACATGTGAGGGGGTCACTCTGTCCACGCCCCCTCCTCTATCCGGCGAGCACAGCCGCAGCAACGGCGCTCGGTCCGGGGCGAGCCATCGCCCTCCAGTTGACCCCGCCACAGGAGCGGCCGCGGCACATGCGCCTCCTCTTGGATGAGCCAACCAAGTTGCCGTGCTCAACGGAGCCGATGATCTTCGAGCGCCACTGCTGTGTGACCCCGCCATCCCGGTGGTAGTCCCACAGCAGTGTGGGCGCGGCAGCGGCGGCGGCGCCGCCACTAGCACCATCCGGAGCCAGGCAACGGTGCGGTTGACGTCATCGACATCCATGCCAAGCACGGCCATGGAGGCCATGGCGTGAGCTCAGCTATTGCTCAGATTCCCACCAACGGTCGAGCAGATGGATGAGTGGCATGCCACCATCCAAAGCCTGCTTTGTTTTGCCGAAGCTGGGGGCCCATGACGAGCTTGCCCACTACAACCTCCCCAAGCAACATCCACTGTCCGCCGATAGCCATATGAAGGGGGCCGTCCCCATGGTTCGGTCCCCACCACGGTAGCCGATGATGACGCAGCATAATGAAGACCCCAACGACATCTCAATGGCCTCTTCTAACCCTCGAGCACATCCAGGCCCATGTCGAACCCCGGAAGACAGGCAGCGGGGAGACACGCGCGTTGTCGTCGAGCGGCACCGCAACGACCCCCGTTAGACCGATGGGTGTGACGGCCTCAACGTCGATGAGCCTACGATCGATGTTGGCGGGTGCCTACCTTTCGAGGTCGGCTGCCCTGCCTTTACACAAGAGCTGCAGCAAGTCTGTTGGCCGTCCATTCATACATTTAAGCCGAAGATACCTGAGAAGTACAACGAGAGGCTGAACCCAACAGAGCTCCTGAGCATATACACCATCGCTGTTCAGGCTGCCGGGGGAAGAGATGAGAAGGTGTTCGCCAACTTCTTCCCTTTGGCACTCAAGCCCAATGTGAGGTCTTGGCTGATGCGCCTACAGGGGAACTCCATTTCGTTATGGGCAGACATGTGCCACGAGTTCATCAGTGGCTTCACCGGTGGCCACCAAAAGCCCGGCAGGCCCATCGACCTGCAGCTTCTCCGGCAGAAGGAAGGAGAAACCCTCCATAAATATTTGCAGAGATTCAGTAAGATTCATAGAAAATTTCCAAATATCCATTCGGCAGCTGTTATAGCCGCTTTCTAGTCCGACGTTTGCAACCGCCCCAATTGTTCCAAAATGAACGTGCGGTTGCCCAAGACTGTGAAAGAACTATATACGTTGGTGGACAAATGTACCAAGATGGAAGAAGGAAGGAAGTTTCCCGGAGAGGAGGATTGCATTAATGTTGATTCCGAGGATGAGGATGAATCAACTAGTCAGAGGAAGGGCAGCAAGTGCAGTAAGAAGCCAAGAGATAAGGCAGTGATGATTGTAGAAGGTTCGGGCACACCTAGTACCGGCAAGAAGGCCAAGGCTGTGGCCCCCGGCAAGGAAGCTACCACATGCACTACCTGCCGGGAGGCCGCTGCCATGGAAAAAGTTGGGAAAGGTGATGGGCCATATTGCAAGATCCACCGGACCAAAGGCCACGACATTCAGGAGTGTTATCAGGTTGAGCAACTTATCAAGAGACAGAGGGTAGTGTATGATAAGCGTGATAAGGAGAAAGGTTAGAATGCTGTTGGCGGTAAGGGCCGAGGCGGTGAAGCAAATCGCCCCGGCAGACCCTTTTGGAACCAAGGAAAACCTGCCAGGGGCCAATAGAAGGAAATCTGTGATGATGTGAGTAATGAAGGGGATGAGGTGGAAACCAGCGAGCAGGAATTTCAGAAGGCCACTGACACCCTATGCATTGATGGAGGTGCATCTTTGCACACCTCTCATCGCCAGCTCAAGCAATGGGCACGAGAGGTCAATGCTGTGGAACCAGCACCAGAGGCCCGGAAGCCACTCAAGTGGTCCCGCAAGGTGATCATCTTCAATGAGGAGGGTCACCCTTGCCGCACTACTGCGGTAGGGTGTTTGCCGTTGTTGGTCTCCCCAACAATTCGCAACCTTAGGGTCACGAAGATGTTAGTGGATGGCCGGGCTAGGTTGAATCTGATTTCCCCAGCACTTATCAACAAGCTTTAAATAGGAGAAGAAGTGCTAGAGGCCACCAGCACGTTTCAAGGAGTTAATCCCGGCAGGAGTCATCCTAAGGGGAAGATTACGTTGCCGGTGACGTTTGGGGGCGAGCTGAACTTTCGAACTGAGAAGATTGTGTTTGATGTGGTTGATCTCCCCCTGCTGTACAATGGGATTCTTGGACGACCAGCCCTGCCAAGTTCATGGTAGCATCCCACTATGCTTGCAACACCCTGAAGATGCCTGGGCCATTGGGAGTCCTCATTATCCAGTCAGATGAGAAGGATGCAATTATCTGTGTGGACAAGATGTATCGGGATGCAGTTGTAGTAGAAGAAGCAGCAACAGTCCCCGCCAAGGAAAGCAAAGGAAAGAATAGGAATTATAGGGCCTCTATCACGACCCCGATTCTAAGTCACACCGATCTAGCATGTAACACCTCATATCACTTTGCGGCCTCACGCACGGGTTTCCCACGGGTGTCGCATTATCATGGCCCTGGACCGTTTGCGCTGTTTGGCTCACGTATATGATAGTATCGCAAGCATCCATATGACAGAGAACCTGGGCCGACATGACTAGTCGTGAACCCAAAGCGGCACTGACTTACGGGGACATGCATACATGAAACAACATCGACCATGTCGGTCAGCAGTGTGTGAATCCGGCTGTACCAACTGGGCTAACAGGACTCTGGGAACCAGGGCTGTAGCAGGCTAGGCAGGACTCCGGATGTCACCGTGTGACATTTCCCCGAAGGGACAGACATAGGAACGATGTGAATCACATGCCGGCCAGCCTAAGTGTTTCGAAGCAGTAGTGCTGGGCTAGCAGGACTACGGTAAAGCGGGCTGTAGCGGACTACCATGGCTCGGTGGAAGCACTAGACTACATTTCCCCATAAGAGAGGCTACCAAGGATATAGAACGAGGTTGTAGGATCCCACACATAGCAATACACGTTACACGTACGCATAACATGCAAGTATGTGTTGTACAACATGGCATCACAACATAACACAAACTCATATAGAAAAGGCTCAGAAGAGCCACATAGCATTAAATACAAACATGGGTCACATGACCCATCATTCAGAGCATACAAGCAACGGAAGCATTACATGTCTGAGTATAGACAACTACAAAAGGAAAAGGCTGAGAAGCCTCACTATCTACAAGTCCCTCCCAAGGGTACAAGATCATAGCTGAGGTAACAAGCTACTCGTCGAAGTCCAAGTCGTACTACTAGTGAGACAGATGTCTCACCTGCAAAACATAAATAAAGCAAACATGAGTACAGAGGTACTCAGCAAGACTTACATCAGATCCTATCATACATGCATTTGTATCAAGAAGGTAATGTGGGGTTTAGTTGCAGCAAGCCAGCTTTGACTAAGTGGCTATCTTGTTCTACGACTACGAGAAACTTCTTTGAGGTGAGGCAACGCACACGAGTCCACAAATCACCACATCAATACACTACTATGGATTCATTCCCGTCTCTCTACGAGAAGGCCATCCATAGCATTCACACTTGTCTTGAGCATTTTAGAGTATCCACTTTAAGTTGTCTATGTACCACGTAAGTATGCAAGAAGTCCATAACCACGGACCCGGCTATTCGAATAGATCATGAAAACCCTGCAGGGGTGTACTTCTTCACACCCGCTCTCACCACTTATCGCCGTTTACACGACGGGTACTCGGCAACCTTCAAGCGGAAGCCCAGCGAGGGTGTCGTCCATGACCTGACTAACCACACAAATCTCTCATCCAGGTTTATCGCCTATTCTGGTTGCATCGGCAAGGAGATCCGGTCGGGGTGTCGCTCACGGCCCCAAACGATGTGAGCAGGGTTCCCAAACCCACCATCTGGGTGCCACTTGGTACACCGTGCCATAGTGCCTAGTCTGTCCCAAGCCCACGTGGCCGGGTGCCACTTGGTAGACTACAAACACTACCTACAAACACGAGAAACTATTTGCAACTCCTGGACAAAGATCAAGTCAGTTAATAAGTCGAGAGAGCTTGGAGCGCCCGGTGCCCAATGTGTGGTAGTAGCTAGTCATTGGACAACTTACACAGAACTTAGTTCTTAGGGACGGTCCCAATGAGACAACCCATCATGTACTCCTACATGGCCTCTCACCGCTACCTTTACCAAATCGTGTTCACACACTTAACTCCCAACATCAGAACATAGCACTGCACTCCAATTCATTCCCAATGAATCAGACCTGACATACTCTAAGAAATAGCAGGCAATGCATGGTAGGAACACAATATGGCTCAATCAACTCCGACACATGCTAGCGGGTTTCAACTATTTACTGTGGCTACGACAGGTCATGCAGAGGAATGGGTTCAACTACCGCAGCATAAAGTAGTAGTTGAATCATTGTTGTCCTAATACAATAAACGAGAGCAGGAGCGAGAGGGTAGGATTGTATCGGAATGAACAAGGGGGTTTGCTTGCCTGATAGATCAACAGAGGGGCACTACTTCTCAGACAGGTACTCTGGAACACTCTTCGGAGCAGAACCTATCGAGAAGGAACGATGTCGCCAATCAATACACAAGCAGATGCAACAATATGATGTATGAACATGGCACGAATATGTGTTGTTGTTTGTGCTAATGAATCAAGCATTCTATTTGGAAGAGGTCCATTTGAACCAAAGGTTCAAATGCAACTCTAAATTAAGTCTCTTAAAATGCCATGAATGTGTTTTCACATATATAGCAGGTATAACTTGCTTTTTCATCCATGAAAATGGTACATAAGGATAGATTGAATTTTTCTGATAATTTTTCATATATAAGTTATTTCAATCTGATCTACGGTTGAATTTCTATGAATTTTACAAGTTTACATCATTTTCTGGATTTTCCTGATTTATTTTAATACCGGAAAATGAATAACTAAGTCAGCATTACAGAGGCATGACGTCAGTGGGTCAATCGTGGCTGACCAGGTCAAACCTGGCGTGTGGGTCCACACGTCAGTGTCATGGTTAACTAACAAAGTCAACTAATTGTCAAACTAATCCTAAACTTAAAATTAGCATGGCCAGGCCCCACACGTCACTGACCCACACGGGTCAAAGCTGGGTCAATAGGGGGGCTTAGACCCGGTCAATCCCACCGGTGTTTACCTGCCGGCGAGGCCGAACGCGGCAGAGGGGCTCGGGATCGTCGCTCCGGCGACCATTTGGGCGACGGAGACCACGGGCAAGGAGCCAGCGCGCGTCCACGTCATCTGGACCAAGTGGCAGAGGCGGGGATGGCCAGAGCTCGCCGGAGCGGAGCTCGGGGCGGCTACCGGAGTTCGGTGGCGTGCGGGCACAGCGCTACGGTGCACGGCAGGGGCTGTGGAGGGCCTCTACGGCCTCCTGGCATCACCAGGAGCACAGTGACACGCTTGGTTTGGGCGGAAGCGGGCTAGAACAAGGCCGGTGACATGGACGGCGGCGAGGTGCTCGCGGGCGCGGTGGTTGAGCTAGCTAGACGGGGCAAACGAGCACGGGGAGGAGGGGGAAACGAAGTAGAGCTCACGGCGGATCCAGCAAAGGCGTCAGCGAGCTCGGGGAAGCATTGGGTGGTCGGAGCGTCGTCGGCGATCTCGGGCAGCCGGTGACGAAGACGATGGCGGCGCTCTAGGGCCTCCCGAGGCGCGTGGCTTGGCTTCGAGGACAAGGAAACAACGCGGAGCTCTTGGGCACGTCAGAGGGGCGAGGCCGTGGCGGTGGGCGCGGTAATGGCCAACGGCGGCGACGGGCGCGTTCGGTCCGAGCAGAGGGAGAGATCCAGGGGAGTAGGGAGAGCGTGAGAGAGTGAGAGAGGTCCCGGGCGGTGCATGGCGACGTTCGGGACGGCCAGGGCATCGAGGGAGAGACCAGGCAGGCAGGTTGCGTGGCGCCCATGCGCACGGGTGGCGAGCGCGTGCCTCTCGTCCTCCTGGTGCTAGGAGGATGACGACTGGCACTGCCAGTCGGCAGGGCCGGCTTGTTGGGCCACTGGGCCAGGCCAGGCTGCACAGGGACGTAAGTGCAGGTGGGTTTTCTTCCCTTTTGTTTCCTTTTCTATTTTTCTGACATTTGTTTGATTTAAAAACAATAGCAAACTAATTTATCTACTTATGCCAATTTTTGTAGGAGCTAGTGGTATTATTCTAGAGCTCCTCATCAACTAGCATAATTTTTGGACATATACAAAATATATAACATATAACATATATATATATCCAATGCAAATAAGTATTGCATTAATTCCAAGTAGCAAAAATAAATATTTATGAGGTCCTAAAAATATTTGTTTGAATTTTACCTCTGACCAATATTTTCAGAGAGCAACATGAACATTTTCTTGGACCTTTTTGGAGCAATTTTTATCTGGGTTATTTCCAGAAATGATCTTTGAGGGTTTCACAAATCCCCATTTCAAATGTAAATGAAATTTAAACATGATGCACACATGACCAGCGAGTCTAGGTCATACCAGAACTAGGGATGTGAAAACTCGCCCCCACTCAAAAGAATCTCGTCCCGAGATTCAGGAGTCGGCGGAAAGAAAGTGGGGTACTCAAGTCGAAGACGATCTTCTCGCTCCCAGGTAGCTTCTCTCTCGGAATGATGATACCACTGAACCTTCAGAAACTTGATGTTATGACGTCGAGTGACACACTCTGCTTGATCTAGAATGCGAACAGGGTACTATCGATATGTGAGGTTATCTTAGAGATCAAGCGTTTCATGGTCCACTCCGCGGATGGGATCCGAGAAGCAACACCTGAGTTGAGAGACGTGGAAGACATCATGAACTCAAGAAAGATGTGGGGTAGTTCCAATTGGTAGGCAACCTCTCCTCATTTAGCGAGAATGTGAAAAGGACCAATGTAACTGTCGGTGTACAAAAAGAGGGGTACACTTTTTGTATCCCTATAACTGTGCACGGGCAGTCTGAGCCACGGGCACCACCACACCAAGCAAGGCAAGGGAGGTGATCCAGGGTAAGACCGAAGCTCAAGAGAACTAGAACGACGCCAAGGCCAAGACCACGAAGAGCAAAGGGGACAAAGCGGACTCCCCAGGCAAGATCCTTGCCGGGAGACAGTTTTAGCAACCCCGGCAAGATCCTTGCCACGGCAACTCGCCCCACACCTACGGAGAAAATCACCCTTGAGTCCACTGCCCCCATGGGGCAAGGATTCGGGAATCGTCCCCATGGTGGCATGCAGATCTTTGTGAAGACATTCAAGATCAGATACACACTATAGAAGATGACAACCCTTGGCGGGATCCCAACCAAGGAAAACCACAAGGCCCCCAGCAAGCACCTTGCCGGGGATGACAGCAAGCGCCTCGGCAAAACCCTTGCCGGGCCCCGGCAAGGCCCTTGCCAAGGACATCCGCAGGACCACCACCAGGCCCACACCGACTAAACCTCCACCGCCGTTCGCATGCAGCTGCCGACCCAACCAGCTGGGCAGGCACCTGCGTGGCGCCATGCAGATCTTCATGAAGACCCACCATTACGCCACCTCAGCTGCTTGCCTACCTACATGTCATCTCAGGCGTCGCTAGCCAGGGCACGTGTCGACACAAGAAGGAGCAGCGACGGACGAGACAGGTTTCTCCCCCGTCCCCGATAAAGCAAGGACACCTAAGCAAGACGCATTAAATGCGCCTTGTCATGTAATGCGAGGGATAACCTCGCATCACTGTACCCTTTCCACCTCCTGTGTGCCACTGTGGCAACCCCTTTTTCTATAAAAGGAGGCCCGAGGCGACCAGAGGGAGGATTCGGCTTTTTGGAGCTCCTCACGCCCCACAGCTAGCTCAAGAACATAGATATACAATCCACCAGAGCAGGAGTAGGGTTTTACACATCCTCACGGCCCGAACCTGGATAAACGAACCGTGTGCTATCTGTTTGATCCGCTCTTCTCACGACCCCGCGCCCCGCTAACCACAGTAGGGATTCTTGTGATCCCATAGGTGTTGTTCCCACCGACAGTAACGAGGAGCCAACTTTCCCTTGATACCGAAACAATGGGTACCCTTCAAAGGGGTAACCCGAAGGTAAGCTTTGTCGCCAACTTCATAAGCCACTTCCTTATGACGACGGTCATACTCGCTCTTTTTACGAGATTGGGCTGTTTTCAAATTCTCACGAATGATGCGAACTTTCTCTTGTGCCTCCTGAATCATGTCCGGTCCAAAGAATTGTCTTGCACCGGTTTCTGACCAGTTCAAAGGTGTTCGACATCTTCGTCCATACAGAATCTCAAAAGGAGCTTTCTTGAGACTGGATTGGTAGCTATTGTTATAAGCAAACTCGGCGAAAGGAAGACACTTCTCCCAATCTATACAGAATGAGATAACGCAAGCTCTAAGCTTGTCTTCGAGAATTTGGTTGACCCGTTCCACCTGACCACTTGACTGAGGGTGGAAAGTGGTACTGAAATAAAGATGGGTGCCCATGGCAGCTTCGAAACTCTCCCAGAAATGAGAAGTACTAAGACTACCACGGCCTGAATTGATCTCTAGTGGAACACCATGAAGTGAAACTATTTGAGAAATATATAAGTCAGCGAGCTGACTAGCGATGATATTCTCTCGAACATGTAGGAAGTGAGCCACTTTGGAAAGACGATCAATGACTACGAAGATAGCATTATTCCCTCTCTTAGTCCTAGGAAAGCCGGTGATGAAGTCCATACCAACTTTATCCCATTTCCACTCAGGAATAGCTAAAGGCTGAAGGGTGCTAGCAGTCCTCTGATGTTCAGCCTTAACGCGACGACAAACGTCACATTTAGCAATGAACTTAGCGATTTCTCTCTTCATCTTGGTCCCCCAGAACCTCTGGCGTAGATCCTGATACATCTTAGTACTACCGGGATGAATCGTGAGAGGAGATTCATGAGCCTCCTTAAGGATCAGTTGTCGCAGTTGTTGTTCTTGGGAACCACCAAGCGGTTCTCAAAGAAAACAACACCTCGACATCCATAGAGAAATAACCAACAACCCCATTATTAATGTTCCTCTTGATGCAGGAAATTCCCGTATCCTGCTTCTAAGCAGAGATGATCTGATCCACAAGGGTAGGTTTCACCACCAAGGTAGAAAGGAATCCATGGGAAGCAATGTGAAGGTTAAGCTTACAGAATTCCTCATGAAGAAGTGGTTGGACCTGCTGCAAAATAAGATTGTTGCAATAGGACTTACGACTTAGCGCATCAGCCATGACATTGCCCTTGCCTGGGGTGTAGGTAATCCCTAAGTCGTAATCTGAGATCAACTCCAACCAACGTCTTTGCTAAGGTTTAAATTAGGTTGGGTGAAGATATACTTGAGACTCTGATGATCGGTGTAAATCTCGCAACATTTACCAAGAAGGTAATGTCGCCATGTCTTAAGTGCATAGACTACGGCTGCAAGCTCTAGATCATGAGTAGGATAATTATCCTCATGTGGATGCAACTGTCGAGATGCATAGGAAAGCACATGACGATCCTGCATAAGAATGCAACCTAGTCCCTGTCATGAGGCATCACAATAGATAACAAAGTCCTTAGTGAAATCCGGTGGCACAAGTATGGGAGCAGAAGTCAGGCGTCTTTTCAGTTCCTGAAAACTGTGCTCACACTGTGGGGACCACTCAAACTTCTTATCCTTCTTGAGAAGTTCCGTGAGAGGTTTGGCCACTTTAGAGAAGTTTTCAACAAAGCGTCGACAACAACTGGCTAGACTAAGGAAACTCCTAACTTGTTTAACTGTTTCAGGTGGAGTCCAATCAAGGACGGCCTGAACTCTCTCGGGATTGACCGCAATGCCCTTACCAGAGATCAAGTGGCCTAGGTAGGTCACTTCGGGCAACCAAAATTCACACTTGGAGAACTTGGCATAAAGGCGTTGCTCTCTGAGTTTTTCTAGCACAAGTCTAAGATGTTCGACATGGTCTTCCTTGTTCTTCGAGTAAATAAGAATATCATCGAGGTAAACCACGACGAACTTATCTAAGTACTCCATGAAGATCGAGTTCATCAAGCGGGAGAATGTAGCTAGAGCATTGTTTAGACCAAAGGACATGACGGTGTACTCGTAATGGCCATAACGAGTGACAAAAGCCATCTTAGGAATGTCCCCATTTCTGATCTTGATTTGGTGGTAGCCTAACCTCAAATCCATCTTGGAAAAGACTGAGGATCCAGCGAGCTGATCATACAGATCATTGATCCTGGGGAGCGGATATTTATTCTTTATCGTGAAGAAATTAACGGGACGACAATCTACAACCATACGGTCTGTACCATCCTTCTTCTTGACGAAGAGGACGGGGCAAGCCCAAGGAGAAGAACTAGGACGGATGAAATCCTTTTGCAAGGACTCATCAAGCTGTTTCTTCAGCTCAGCTAGCTCTAAGGGTGCCATCTTGTAAGGTCTCCTAGAAATTGGGGCAGTTCCGGGGATAAGATCTATGACAAACTCTACATCTTTGTCAGGTGGAATACCTGGCAGTTTCTCAAGAAAGACATCCAGAAAGTCACGGACTACCGGGATATCCTCAAGGTCTGGAAGAGGGGTGGCATTAAGAGAATAGAGCTGACACTTTGCAACTCTAGTGGACACAGTGACTATCTTGCCAAATGGATGTGTAAGATGAACAAACCTGGCGAAACAATCAATCTTGGCATAATGACCTTTCATCCAATCCATACCCAAGATGATGTCAATATCTGTAGACTTGATGGCTATAAGTGATGCAAGGAATACAAGTCTGTCAACAAGGACCTTTCATCCAATCCATACCCAAGATGATGTCATTACCATCCCTTACACTAGAAGTTTTCCATTTGGATCCAGGAGTTTGAATGACTAGTGGAGGGGGCATATCACAAAATGAAATGTTGTGCAAGCTAGCATAGCCTTCAGAAATGAAGGAGTGAGATGCTCCAGTATCGAACAAAACCGATGCTGGATGGCAGTTGACAAGGAGTGTACCAAGAACGACATCCGGTTCATCATGAGTGTCTTTAGCTGAGACGTGACGCACATGTCCACGCTCAGTGGAAGCTGACTTGACACTGATCGTCTTGCGTGATGGCTTACCACGAAGAACAGACTCCTCGGGCTGGGGTGGAGCATAGTTGGCTTCGGAGCAGTCACATGCATAGTGTCCTGGCTCTCCGCATGTGAAGCAAGTACCTAAAGTAGGTCGTGGACCCGCGTTTACAAGAGGTCTACCAATAGGCCTGGGTGGAGCATACAACTTAACTGGGGAGGTACCTCATAAGATGGCCTTGGCGAATAATCGGGTGGAAGAGCGGAGTTCGGAACCCAAATCTGGCGCTTCTGAGAACTAGAACCGAAGGAAGAACCCAAATCACGGGTGTGCTTACGAGACTCCTCGTAAGTGAGCTGAGCCTTCTCTACATTAATGGCCTTGTTCACAAGGGCCTAGAATGCATCACAGTGATGCAGGTGGAGATCACAACGCAACTTGGGGTTGAGACCCTTCCGAAACCTAGCCTGCTTCTTGGCGTCTGTGGACCCCTCTTCTGTAGCATAGCAGGCAAGGTTCTCAAACTCTGTGCTGTAAGCATCAACAACCATCTTACTCTAGGTGAAACTATAGAACTCTTCTCTCTTGTGGTCAGTGAGAGCTTCAGGAATGTGATGCTCGCGAAAAGCCTCAGTGAAAACTTTCCAGGTAGGTATCTGGACAGCTGGAAGCATAGCCTCATAGTTCTGCCACCAAAGACTAGCAGGACCTTCCAGGTGATACGCAGCGTAGGTGACCTTGTCACTTTCAGTTACGTTCACAGAACGGAGCTTGTGAGTGATACTACGAAGCCAATCATCTGCATCGAGTGGCTCAATGGAATGATGGAAGGTAGGTGGTGTCAGACCAATGAAATCATGGATGGTCGCTGACTCCTTGCACTGGGGTGCGGTGTTCTCCTCGATACGTGCTAGTAAGCGGTTGGTCTCACGCTTGTTCATCTCAACCTCTAACATGAACTTCGCCAACGAAGACTGGTCGGCAGGATCCTCATCCCAACCATCTCCGTGGTTCCGACTACGAGCAACAGAACTTCGGTTAGCTGACGACATCCTGAGTAACGAAACCAAGGACGGGGATCAACATCAACTATAGGATGGAGAATGTAGTACAAGGAAAATACTATCAATTGAACTTCTAGGACAATTCCGGCAGCATAACGGTAGTAAAATGATCAAAATGAGACATCCTGCAAACAATGAGGTAGTACCACACTCATCATCATCACTCAAGGTTCTATGATAGTACTACACAGACTACACCGGGAATACTCGGAAACTGGAATATGACTCTGATCAACCAATCCTAAGAGACTACGGAGTAGTAACTCGTGATCCTGATAGACGGAAGAGAAAGCCTAGTTCCTTAACCTCGTAGGAAAGATAGGATGACTCAGATCAGAAGGCATGAGGTATAAGAAGTAAAAAGAGCCTTACATTCCCTTCCACAATCAATTCCCCTATATAACTAAAGAATTTCTAGACTCAACTTCGACCAGGTTGGCTTGGAAATCCTACAGGCAGTCAGGCTCTGATACCAAAGCTGTCAGGACCCCGATTCTAAGTCACACCGATCTAGAATGTAACACTTCATATCACTTTGCGGCCTCACACACGGTATTCCCATGGGTGTCGCCTTACCATGGCCCGGGACCGTTTGCGCCTTTTGGCTCAAGTATATGATAGTATCGCTAGCATCCATATGACAGAGAACCCGGGCCGACATGACTAGTCGTGAACCCAAACTGGCACTAACTTACGGGGACAGGCATACATGAAACAACATCTAGCATGTCGGTCATCAGCGTCTGAATCCGTCTGTAGCAACTGGGCTAACAGGACTCTGGGAACCCGGGCTATAGTAGGCTAGGCAGGACTCCGGATGTCACCGCGTGACATTTCCCCGAAGGGACAGACACATGAACGATGTGAATCACATGCCGGCCAGTCTAAGTGTTCCGGAGCAGTAGTGCTGGGCTAGCAGGACTCCGGTAAAGCGGGCTGTAGCGGACTACCATGGCTTGGTGGAAGCACTAGACTACATTTCCCCATAAAAGAGGCTACCAAGGATAGACAACTAGGTTGTCGGATCCCACACATAGCAATACACATTACATGTACGCATAACATGCAAGTATATGTTGTACAACATGGCATCACAACATAACACAAACTCATATAGATAAAGGCCCAGAAGAGACAAATAGCATTAAATACAAACATGGGTCACATGACCCATCATTCAGAGCATACAAGCAACAAAAGCATTACATGCCTGAGTACAGACAACTTCAAAAGGAAAAGGTTGAGAAGCTTGACTATCTATAAGACCCTCCCAAGGGTACAAGATCGTAGCTGAGGTAACAAGCTACTCGTCGAAGTCCAAGCGGAACTACTAGTGAGACAGATGTCTCATCTGCAAAACATAAATAAAGCCAATGTGAGTACAAAGGTACTCAGCAAGACTTCTGTCGGGACCCCGATTCTAAGTCACACCGATCTAGCATGTAACACCTCATATCACTTTGTGGCCTCACGCACGGTATTCCCATGGGTGTCGCCTTACCATGGCCTGTGACCGTTTGCGCCTTTTGGCTCATGTATATGATAGTATCGCTAGTATCCATATGACAGAGAACCCGGGCCGACATGACTAGTCGTGAATCCAAAGTGGCACTAACTTACGGGGACATGCATACATGAATCAACATCGAGCATGTCGGTTAGCAGCGTGCGAATCTGGGCTGTAGCACTGGGCTAACAGGACTCCGGGAACCGGGCTGTAGCAGGCTAGGCAGGACTTCGGATGTCACCGCGTGACATTTCCCCGAAGGGACAGACACAGGAACGAAGTGAATCACATGCCGGCCAGTCTAATTGTTCCAGAGCTGTAGTGCTGGGCTAGCAGGACTCCGGTGAACCGGGCTATAGCAGACTACCATGGCTCAGTGGAAGCACTAGACTACATTTCCCCATAAGAGAGGCTACCAAGGATAAACAACTAGGTTGTCGGATCCCACACATAGCAATACACGTTACACGTACGCATAACATGCAAGTATGTGTTGTACAACATGGCATCACAACATAACTCAAACTCATATAAATAAAGGCCTAGAAGAGCCACATAGCATTAAAAACAAACAGGGGTGACATGACCCACCATTCAGAGCATACAAGCAACGGAAGCATTACATGTCTAAGTACAGACAACTACAAAAGGAAAAGGCTGAGAAGCCTCACTATCTACAAGTCCCTCCCAAGGGTACAAGATCATAGCTGAGGTAACAAGCTACTCGTCGAAGTCCAAGTGGTACTACTAGTGAGACAGATGTCTCACCTACAAAACATATATAAAGCAAACATGAGTACAAAGGTACTCAGCAAGACTTACATCAGATCCTATCATACATGCATTTGTATCAAGAAGGTAATGTGGAGTTTAGTTGCAGCAAGCCATATTTGACTCACTGGCTATCCTGTTCTATGACTACGAGAAACTTCTTTGAGGTGAGGCAGCGCACACGAGTCCACTAATCACCGCATCAATACACTACTATGGATTCATCCCCGTCTCTCTACGAGAAGGCCATCCATAGCACTCACACTTGTCTTGAGCATTTTAGAGTATCCACTTTAAGTTGTCTATGTACCACATAAGCATCCAAGAAGTCCATAACCGAGGACACGGCTATTCGAATAGATCATGATAACCCTGCAGGGGTGTACTTCTTCACACACGCACTCACCACTTATCACCATGTACACGTCATGTATCTCGGCAACCTTCAAGAGGAAACCTGGCGAGGGTGTCGGCCACAACCTGACTAACCACACAAGACTCTAGTCCAGGTTTGTCGCCTATTCGGGTTCCATCCGCAAGGAGATCCGACCGGGTTTTCACTCACGGCCCCAAATGATATGTATAGGGTTCCCGAGGCCACCATCCGGGTGCCACTCAGTACACCGGGCCATGTGTTCCTAGTCTGTCCCAAGTCCACCCTGCCGGGTGCCACTCGGTAGAAAAATAGCACTACCTACAAACAACAGAAACTATTTGCAACTCCTGGACAGAGATCAAGGCGGTTAATAAGTCGAGAGAGCTTGGAGCGCCCGGAGCCCAATGTGTGGTAGTAGCTAATCATTGGACAACTTACACAGAACTCAGTTCTTAAGGACGGTCCCAATGAGACAACCCACCATGTACTCCTACATGGCCTCTCACCGCTACCTTTACCAAATCATGTTCACACGCTTAACTCTCAGCACCAGAACATATGTAACACTCCAATTCATTCCCGATGAATTAGACCTGACATAACTCTAAGCAATAGCAGGCATGGCATGGTAGGAACACAACATGGCTTAATCAACTCCTACACATGCTAGTGGGTTTCAATTATTTACTGTGGCAATGACAGGCCATGCAGAGGAATGGGTTCAACTACCGCAGCATAAAGTAACAGTTGAATCATTGTTGTCCTAATGCAATAAATGAGAGTAGGAGCAAGAGAGTAGGATTGTATCGAATGAACAAGGGGGTTTGCTTGCCTGGTAGATCAACAGGGGGGCACTGCTCCTCTGACAGGTACTCTGGACCGGTCTTCGGAGTAGGACCTATCGAGAAGGAACGGTGTCAGCAATCAAAACACAATCATATGCAACAATATGATGCATGAACATGGAATGAGTATGTGATGTTGTTTGAGTTAATGAAACTAGCATTCATTTGGTTGAAGTCCATTTGAACCTTTATAAATGCCATTCATGTGTTTTCTCATATACATCATGTATAAGTTGGTTTGTCATGCATGAAAATGGTACAGATGGATAGATTGCATTTTTCTGATAATTTTTCATATATAAATTCTTTCAATCTGAGCTACAGTTGAATTTCTATGAATTTTTGAAGTTTATATCAATTTCTGGATTTTCCTGATTTAATTTAAAACCAGAAAATGATATATTGCGTCAGCACACAGCATCATGCTTACGTCAGCAGGTCAATGGCGCTGACCAAGTCAAACCTGACGTGTGGGGTCCACACGTCAGTGACTCAGTTAGTTAACAGGGGGGTTTATTTAGTCTAATTAGGATTAGTGGGCACCGAGCCCACTTGTCAGCGACTAACTAGCTAACTAACAGGGGGGTTTATTTAGTCTAATTAGGATTAGTGGGCACCGGGTACCGAGGTCGAAGAAAATGTTGGGGACAGCGTTGTGGTTCTTCTCCGGTTGCTTGGCTCGGCGTGGATGAAGAAGACGACGATGCGGAGCTCGGGGACTCATCGGCAGGGAGTGGAGTGGCCGGTGGCCATGGCTACGGCGACCGGCGGCTCCGGTTGCGTGCGGTGGTCGCGTGGGTGAGAGCTGGGGAGGAGGAGAGTGAGCGATTAAGAGGGGAAAAGATCTAGGGGGTGCGTGGCGACGTCTGAGCACGACGAGGAGGAGCCAGGCAGACAACTGCCAGCGTGGCGCATCGCGGCGCCGTGCTCGGCCTTGCCTCTGCCACTAGGCAGAGGTTGAAGACTAAGATGCCCCTGGTGGGCTGGGCTGGTTAGTTGGGCTGCTAGGTATGTGTCGTGGTATTCTCACGAGGGCCTTGCGAGTCGACAGATGCCACAAGGGCTTAGTGTGAGGGTAAGACTGCTGCTGATAGGACCGAGAGCGGGTATGCGAGTAGCACGCGCTAGTTTACCCAGGTTCGGGGTTCTCCGGAGAGATAACACCCCTACTCCTGCATATCTGAGTGTATCTGATATATCTAGTATAGAGTGCTCCTGGAGCTGTATCTGAGCTCAGTGCCATAGGCATGTGGCTTTGTATATGCCTATATGAGGCATGCTAGTGGCCGGCCATGCTCATGGCCGTGAGCATGTGTGCTCATGTGGATGGATGGATGGATAGCTAGCTAGCTTGCTAGCTAGTTGCTTGTGTGTGTGCGTGAGAGTCCATCCCCTGGATGGATGGATGGATGCCCCTTTATATAGGAGAGGGTAGCTTAGGATGTAAGCTTGGTAGTGGGCATGGGTAAGGCATGGTGCATGTCATCCTTGTCCCCTGGGTCACTTCATAAATAGTGCTAGGGGACAAGTGACACTATACATGATGGCTGAGATGACACGTGAATAGTGCTCGGGTACGATCGTCTCATCGGTGTCTTCTCAATGTCGCTTCGGGCTGCAGTCGGCAGCCGGCTTCGGACCCCCTACCCGAGATCCGCTGGTTTTGACACCGACAGTAAACCTAACCATAGCATGAAACATATGGATCCAAATCAGCCCCTTACGAAGCAACGCATAAACTAGGGTTTAAG
The DNA here is from genome assembly GCF_056163025.1 of Triticum urartu. Lineage (NCBI taxonomy): Eukaryota > Viridiplantae > Streptophyta > Magnoliopsida > Poales > Poaceae > Triticum > Triticum urartu. The sequence goes on along the minus strand of NC_141878.1, from coordinate 239,306,541 downwards.
CTTCTGTCACTCTAGCAACCCATCATCTACTTATTACTTACCAATGCCTTCCTCTAGGCCCAAATAATGGTGAAGTGTTATGTACTCGACGTTCACATAACACCACTAGAGGCTAGACAACATACATCTCATCAAAATATCTAACGAATACCAAATTCATATGACTACTAATAGCAAGACTTCTCCCTTGTCCTCAGGAACAAACGTAACTACTCACAAAGCATATTCATGTTCATAATCAGAGGGGTAATAAATATGCATAAAGGATCTGAACATACGATCTTCCACCAATTTAACCAACTAATATCAACTACAAGGAGTAATTAACACTACTAGCAACCTACTAGCACCAATCCCGAACTTGGAGACAAGAATTGGATACAAGAGATGAACTAGGGTTTTCAGATGAGATGGTGCTGATGAAGATGTTGATGGAGATTGCCCTCTCCCGATGAGAGGAGTGTTGGTGATGACGATGGCGATGATTTCCCCCTCCGGGAGAAAAGTTTCCCCGGCAGAACAGTTCTACTGGAGCCCTAGATTGGTTCCGCCAAGGTTCTGCCTCGTGGCAGCGGAGTTTCGTCCCGAAAGGTTGCCTCTGGTTTTTTTCTCGGCGAAAGACTTCATATAGCAGAAGATGGTCATTGGAGAGCCACCAGGGGGCCCACGAGGTAGGGGGCACGCCCTAGGGGGGCGCCCCCCACCCTCATGGACAGGGCGTGGGCCCCCTGGTCTTCATGTTTGGCGAGGATTTTTCATTATTTATTATAAGGTCTTCCGTGGAGTTTCAGGACTTTTGGAGTTGTGCGGAATAGGTCTCTAATATTTGCTCCTTTTCCAGCCCAAAATTCCAGCTGCCGGCATTCTCCCTCCTTATGTAAACCTTGTAAAATAAGGGAGAATAGCCATAAGTATTGTGACATAATGTGAAATAACAACCCATAATGCAATAAACATCGATATAAAAGCATGATGCAAAATGGACGTATCAACTCCCCCAAGCTTAGACCTCGCTTTTCCTCAAGCGAAAGCCGATAACAATAAATATGTCCCCATGTTTAGAGGTAGAGGCATCGATAAAAATAAAATACGGACATGCATGCATCATGATTATTCTCATAACAACAACATATATAGATATTGTCATGTGATTACTTATGTTCAAGTGATGATCTATTCACAATGCAAAAGTATGAATCAGAAACCTTATTGAGAACCAACAAACTATAACCTCAGTAATTGAAGCAATTGCAATTTATCATAACATCAGAAAGAGTCTATGTCAGAGCTAAAAAGCAAGTCCACATACTCAACTATCATCTAGTCCTTCATAACTGCTAACACTCACGCAATACTTGTGGTTACGGAGTTTTAATCAGACACAGAGAAAGATAGGGGCTTATAGTTTCGCCCCACAACCTTTTACCTCGAGGGTAATGTCAACAATAATAACTCATGCCCCCCTACATCCAATTAGATATATATATATAGCAGGTTCTTTCCAACATGCTGGGCTTGCCAAAGGATAAAATGAAAAAGGAAAGGTGAAGATTACCATGACTCTTGCATAAGGTAGAAGATAATAATAAAAGATAGGCCCTTCGCAGAGGGAAGCAGAGGTTGCCATGCGCTTTCATGGTTGGTTGCACAAAATCTTAATGTGAAATATCGTCACTTTATATTGCCCCTTGTGATATGAACCTTTATTATGCAGTCCGTTGCTTTTATTATTTCCACATCACAAGATCGTATAAAGCTTATTTCTCCCACACTAATCATACATATTTGGAGCAATTTTTATTGCTTTTCATCCATGACAACTTACTTGAAGGATCTTATTCAATCCATAGATAGATATGCTGGACTCTCATGGCAAAACTGGTTTAAGGGTATTTGGAAGCACAAGTAGTATCTCTACTTGGTGCTGAGAATTTGGCTAGCATGAGGGGGAAAGGCAAGCTCAACATGTTGGATGATCCATGACAACATACTTCATCTCAGATATAAGAAAACATAACCCATTACATTGTCTTCCTTGTCCAACATCAAGTCTTTAGCATGTCATATTTTGATGAGTTCGCCCAATCATAAAAGATGTCAATAATAGTGTATTTATATGTGAAACCTCTCTTTCCTTATTACTTCCTATTTAATTGCAACGATGACCAAAGCTATGTCTGCCAACTCCCAACAACGTTTAATCGTCACACTCTTTCTATGTGAAGTCATTACTATCAATAAGATCAATATGAAGCTTTGTTTCTTTTTATTCTTTTACTCTTTTCTTTTATTCACCCAAGATCATAGCAGGAAAATCAAGCCCTTGACTCAACACTAATCTTTATTATATAGCTCACAGACTCGATTACATAGAAATATCATAAGGAAAAACTCAAAAGTAGATCATGCCATAAACTTTATTCTGCTAGATCAAAATACTACTAATAGGATCGAACTAAGGAAAACGGTAAAGATAGGAGTTGTGATTGTGATACGATACCGGAGCACCTCCCCCAAGCTTGGCAGTTGCCAAGGGGAGTGCCCATTCCCATGTGATTATGTCTCCTTTGTTGTTGGTGAAATATTCTTGGCGATGATTCCTCTCAGGATACGATTCTCCTCCTCGAGCTTATTGACTTGCTGCTTGAGGTCCATTGTTTCCTTATGAAGCTTTCCTGTGACGGCTAAAGCTCCTTGCACCCAAGGGTGTTTCATAGCCGTGGGAGAACAAGTGACACTCCTCTTCATATTTTCATAAGAAAGAAATCTAACATTGGAAGGGATAACCGAGTTTGGAATAGCTGAGCTCTGTAGTTCCCCCTTCGTGAACCCAGCTCGGAAGCGAGAGGTGACTTCTTGATCCTCCATGGCATCTACCCTCATTAAGTCAGCCTCCATCTCTTCCTCCGTTGCTGGCCCAAAGTGGTCAGGGTCACTGTTTGCCCTTGGTTCCGGTGCCGGATTAGATACCCGGCTCTCCCCGACTGACTCTTGAGAAGACATCTTGCTCTAATATGCAGCAGCAACAGCTCGAAACAAAAACATAGGTTATTTGCGTGATACGGGAGTCGAAACCTTCGGGAGAATACATAATGAATTTTTACCGACCAAAATACGTATCATGCAAGAAAACGGAGTCCGGAAGGCACACGAGGTGCTCACGAGGTAGGGGGGCATGCACAGGGGGGTAGGGCGCGCCCTCCACCCTCGTGGGGCCCTCGTGTCCTTCCCGGACTGCTACTTAATTTTCTATTTTTCTAAATATTCCAAAACGGAAAAATATTGCCTTAAAAACTGTTTTGGAATCGGTTTGCTTACCGTCCCACATACCTGTTCCTTTTTGGAGTCTGAAACGTTCTGGAAAGTGTCCCTTATGTATTCCTCCGGGGTTACGGTTTCAATAATATTGCTTTCAACATTTATGGGATTACCTGAGATATAATGTTTGATTTTTTGACAGTTTACCACCTTCGGATTTGTGCCTTTGAAGTTGTTGATTTTTATGGCACCGGAACGATAGACCTCCTCGATAACATAGGGGCGTTCCCATTTAGAGAGAAGTTTTCCTGCAAAAAATCTTAAACGAGAGTTGTATAGCAATACATAATCACCTACATTAAACTCACGCTTTTGTATCCTTTTGTCATGCCATCTTTTAACCTTTTCTTTAAACAACTTGGCATTTTCATAAGCTTGGGTTCTCCATTCATCACGTGAGCTAATATCAAATAACCTCTTTTCACCAGCAAGTTTGAAATCATAGTTGAGCTCTTTAATAGCCCAATATGCCTTATGTTATAGTTCGAGAGGTAAGTGACATGCTTTTCCATATACCATTTTATACGGAGACATACCCATAGGATTTTTATATGCAGTTCTATAGGCCCATAATGCATCATCAAGTTTCTTGGACCAATTCTTTCTAGACCTAGTGACAGTCTTTTGCAAAATTAATTTGAGTTCTCTATTACTCAATTCTACTTGACCACTAGACTGTGGGTGATACGGAGATGCAATTCTATGATTGACGTCATATTTAGCAAGCATTTTACGGAAAGCACCATGAATAAAATGTGAACCACCATCAGTCATTAAATATCTAGGGACTCCAAACCTCGGAAAAATAACTTCTCTAAGCATTTTAATAGAAGTGTTATGATCAGCACTACTAGTTGGAATAGCTTCTAACCACTTAGTAACGTAATCAACAACAACTAAAATATGTGTATATCCATTAGAGGCAGGAAAAGGTCCCATATAATCAAAGCCCCAAACATCAAATGGTTCAATAACAAGTGAATAATTCATAGGCATTTCTTGACGTCTACTAATATTACCAATTATTTGACATTCATCACAAGATAGGACAAACTTACGGGCATCCTTGAAGAGAGTAGGCCAATAAGACCGGATTGCAATACCTTATGTGCAGTTCTATCTCCCGCGTGGTGTCCTCCATAAGTTTCGGAGTGGCACTTGTGTAGGATCTGTTCCTGTTCATGCTCAGGTACACAACACCTAATAACACCATCTACTCCTTCTTTATAAAGATGTGGGTCATCCCAAAAGTAATATCTCAAATCATAGAAGAACTTTTTTCTTTTGTTGGTATGTGAAGCTAGGTGGTATGAATTTAGCAACTATGTAATTAGCATAATCAACATACCAAGGAGTACTAAGAGAAGTACTTATGACATTTAATTGTTCATCTGGAAAGCTATCATCAGTAGGTAGTGGGTCATCAAGAACATTCTCTAACCTAGATAAGTTGTCTGCAACGGGGTTCTCAGCTCCTCTTCTATCAACAATATGTAAATCAAATTCTTGTAGCAAGAGAACCCATCTAATAAGTCTAGGTTTAGCATCTTTCTTCTCCAGAAGATATTTAATAGCGTCATGATCAGTGTGGATAGTTAGTTTAGAATCAACAATATAAGGTCTGAACTTATCACAAGAAAATACAACTGCTAAAATTTCTTTTTCAGTAGTAGCATAATTTCTTTGATCATTGTCTAGAGTCTTACTAGCATAATGGATAACAATTAATTTCTTATCAACTCTTTTCCCTAGAACAGCACCTACAGCATAATCGCTAGCATCACACATAATTTCAAAGGGTAAATTCCAATCAGGTGGCTGAACAATAGGTGCAGAGACTAATGCTTTCTTAAGTATTTCAAATGCTTCTACACAATCATCATCAAAGACAAATGGTATATCTTTTTGTAGTAAATTAGTCAGAGGCCGAGAAATTTTTGAGAAGCACTTAATGAACCTCCTATAAAATCCGGCGTGACCAAGGAAACTTCTTATACCTTTGATGTCCTTGGGACACGACATCTTTTCAATAGCATCAACCTTGGCTTTATCAACTTCAATACCTCTTTCAGAAACTTTATGCCCCAAGACAATACCCTCATTAACCATAAAGTGGCACTTTTCCCAATTCAAGAAAAGATTAGTTTCTTCACATCTCTGCAAAACTCGAACAAGATTGCTCAAGCAATCATCAAAAGAAGATCCATAGACAGAAAAGTCGTCCATGAAAACCTCACAAATCTTTTCACAAAAGTTAGAGAATATAGGCATCATGCATCTTTGAAAGGTAGCAGGTGCATTACATAAACCAAAAGGCATACGTCTATAAGAAAAAGTACCAAAAGGGCATGTAAAAGTAGTCTTTGATTGATATTTAGCCGACATAGATATTTGAGAGAAACCAGAATAACCATCTAGAAAGCAGTAATGTGTATGTTTGCATAATCTTTCTAGCATTTGATCGATAAAAGGTAAGGGGTAATGATGTTTCTTAGTAGCCTTATTTAATTTGCGGAAATCAATTACCATCCTATAACCTGTAATAATTCTTTGTGGAATCAATTCATCTTTATCATTAGGAACAACAGTAATACCTCCCTTCTTAGGGACACAATGAACAGGACTTACCCACTGACTATCAGCAACGGGATAAATTATACCTGCCTCCAGAAGCTTTAGTTTTTATTTTCTTACCAGTTCTTTTATTTTAGGATTCAGACGTCGTTGAGGATCACGAACTGGTTTGGCATCTGCTTACAAATTTATTTTATGTTGACATAGAGTGGGACTAATGCCCTTAAGATCATCAAGAGTATATCCAATAGCAGCATGGTGCTTCTTCAGAGTTTTCAATAATCTTTGTTCTTCATGCTCTGAAAGGTTAGCACTAATAATAACAGGATATATCTTCTTTTCATCAAGATAAGCATATTTAAGATTATCAGGCAACGGTTTAAGCTCAAACACGGGATCACCCTTAGGTGGAGGAGGATCCCCTAGGATTTCAACAGGCAAATTGTGTTTCAGAATAGGTTCTTGTTTAAAGAATACTTCATCTATTTCCCTTCTTTCATTCATAAATATATCATTCTCATGGTCTAGCAAATATTGTTCTAAAGGATCACTAGGAGGTACGGCAATAGAGGCAAGACCAATAATTTCATCCTTACTAGGCAATTCTTCTTCACGGTGTTGTTTACTAAATTTAGAGAAATTAAATTCATGAGTCATATCATCCAAGCCAGTAGTAACAACATTATTTTCGCAGTCTATCTTAGCATTGACAGTGTTCAAGAAGGGTATACCAAATATAATGGGACAAAAGCTATCTTGTGGGGAACTAAGAACAAGAAAATCAGCAGGATATTTAGTTTTCCCGCATAAGACATCAACTTCTCTAACAATTCCCACTGTTGAAATAGTATCTTTATTAGCAAGTTTAATTATGACATCAATATCTTCTAACTCAGCAGGTGCAATTTCATGCTTGATTTCTTTATACAAGTCATAAAGTATAACACTAGCACTAGCACCCATATCACACAAGCCATGATAACATTGTTCTCCTATTTAACAGAAATAACAGGCACGCCTACCACAAGTCTATGCTTATCTTTAGCACAAGGTTTAGCAATTCTAGCAGTTTCATCGCAGAACTGAATAACATGCCCATCAATATTATCAGACAAGATATCTTTAACAATAGCAATATTAGGTTCTACTTTAACTTGCTCAGGAGGTGTATATGTTTTAATATTGCCTTTACGAACCATAGTTGGAGCTTTAGCATGATCCTTTATCCTAACAGGGAAAGGTGGTTTCTCAACATAATAAGTAGGAACAATAGGATCATTATAAGTGACAATCTTTTCTTCAACTTTAATAGGTGCAGCTACTTTTACTTCTATGGGAGGATGATATTTAAACCACTTCTCCTTAGGGAGATCAACATAAGTAGCAAAAGATTCACAGAAAGAAGCTACTATCTCAGAATCAAGTCCATATTTAGTGCTAAACTTACGGGAAATATCGGTATCCATAAAAGATTTAACACAATCAAACTTAGGTGTCATACCTGACTCCTTACCTTTGTCGAGATCCCAATCTTCAGAGTTGCGTTTAATTCTATCCAATAAATCCCATCTAAATCCAATAGTATTCATCATAAAAGAGCGAGCACAAGAAGTATCGAGCATGGTGCGATTATTTTCAAAAAGCCGAGCATAATTTTTTTGAAGAATTGTGTCTCCTTGGAGCTCATGATTGGGGCATGAATATAACATTGATTTAAGCCCCCCCCCCCCCCGCAAGCTTGAGCGATGCTTTCTCCTTCGCGAGGCCAAAAATTATATGTATAATTGTGGTCACGATGAACAAGATGCATAGGGTAATACTTTTGATGAAATTCCAATTTCAATCTTCTATAGTTCCATGATCTCGTATCATCACATAGCCTATACCATGTCAATGCATCTCCCTTCAAAGATAAAGGGAAGACCTTCTTCTTAGAAACATCATCGGGTATACCTGCAAGCTTAAATAATCCACAAACTTCATCCACATATATTAGGTGTTCATTAGGATGCTTTGTTCCATCTCCTGTAAAAGGATTAGCTAGCAGTTTTTCTATCATACCGAAGGATACTCATAAGGAATTTCATTTTCAATAGGTTCAGTGGGTTGAGGAGCAACTTTTTTCTGTACTGGTCGGGGTGAAGATACCCCGAACAAGCCCCTCAGAGGGTTACTTTCCATAGTAACAAGTGAGAGTAAATTTCAGCACACTATATAAATTTTTCCTTACGAAATTCCACCTACCAAAGGCGCTTCACTCCCCAGCATAGGAGCCAGAAAATATTCTTGATGACCCACAAGTATAGGGGATCTATCGTTGTCCTTTCGATAAGTAAGAGTGTCAAACCCAACGAGGAGTAGAAGGAAATGATAAGCAGTTTTCAACAAGGTATTCTCTGCAAGTACTGAAATAAGTGGTAACAGATAGTTTTGTGATAAGATAATTTGTAACGATCAACAAGTAACAAAAGTAAATAAAGTGCAGAAAGGTGGCCCAATCCTTTTTTTAACAAAGGACAACCTGGACAAACTCTTATATAAGGAAAAGTGCTCCCGAGGACACATGGGAATATCGTCAAGCTAGTTTTCATCACCTTCATATGATTCTCGTTCGGTACTTTGATAATTTGACATGTGGGTGGACCGGTGCTTGGGTGCTTTTCTTGCTCGAACAAGCATCCCACTTATGATTAATCTCTATTGCAAGCATCCGCAACTACAACAAAAGTATTAAGGTAAACCTAACCATAACATGAAACATATGGATCCAAATCAGCCCCTTATGAAGCAACGCATAAACTAGGGTTTAAGCTTCTGTCACTCTAGCAACCCATCATCTACTTATTACTTCCCAATGCCTTCCTCTAGGCCCAAATAATGGTGAAGTGTTATGTAGTCGACGTTCACATAACACCACTAGAGGCTAGACAACGTACATCTCATCAAAATATCGAACGAATACCAAATTCACATGACTACTAATAGCAAGACTTCTCCCTTGTCCTCAGGAACAAACGTAACTACTCACAAAGCATATTCATGTTCATAATCATAGGGGAAATAATATGCATAAAGGATCTGAACATATGATCTTCCACCAATTTAACCAACTAGCATCAACTACAAGGAGTAATTAACACTACTAGCAACCTACTAGCACCAATCCCGGACTTGGAGACAACAATTGGATACAAGAGATGAACTAGGGTTTTGAGATGAGATGGTGCTGATGAATATGTTGATGGAGATTGCCCTCTCCCGATGAGAGGAGCGTTGGTGATGACAATGGCGATGATTTCCCCCCTTCGGGGGAGAAGTTTCCCGGCAGAACAGCTCTGCCGGAGCCCTAGATTGGTTCCGCCAAGGTTCTGCCTCGTGGCGGTGGAGTTTCGTCCCGAAAGGTTGCCTCTGGTTTTTTTCTCGACGAAAGACTTCATATAGCAGAAGATGGTCATCGGAGAGCCACCAGGGGGCCCACGAGGTAGGGGGCGCGCCCTAGGGGGGCGCCCCCACCCTCGTGGACAGGGTGTGGGCCCCCTGGTCTTCATCTTTGGCGAGAATTTTTCTTTATTTATTATAAGGTATACCGTGGAGTTTCAGGACTTTTGGAGTTGTGCATAATAGGTCTCTAATATTTGCTCCTTTTCCAGCCCAGAATTCCAATTGCTGGCATTCTCCCTCCTTATGTAAACCTTGTAAAATAAGAGAGAATAGCCATAAGTATTGTGACATAATGTGAAATAACAGCCCATAATGCAATAAATATCGATATAAAAGCATGATGCAAAATGGACGTATCAGCATCTTATTAAATTTTCCATAAGAGTTGTTGTAGGAATTACCATAATTATTAGAGGAATTACGAGGGAACGGCCTAGAATTAAAGTTTCCTCTATATGCATAGTTTCCTCTATATGCATTGTTACCAGAATTGTTCCTACCAAAAAAATTCACATCCATAGATTCATTACTATTCTCAATCAAATTAGACAAAGGCATATCATTAGGATCAGAAGAAACACTCTTATTAGCAAACAATTTCATAAGTTCATACATCTTTCCACTCAAGACATTAATCTCTTCTATCGCATGAACCCTTTTACTAGTAGATCTTTCGATGTGCCATTGAGAACAATTAACCATAATATTATCTAGGAGTTTAGTAGCTTCTCCTAAAGTGATTTCCATAAAAGTGCCTCCCGCGGCCGAATCTAAAAGATTTCTAGAAGCAAAATTCAACCCAGCATAATTTTTTTGTATAATCATCCATAAATTCAAACCATGTGTAGGAAAATTACGTATCATTAATTTCATCCTCTCCCAAGCTTGTGCAACATGATCATGAACAAGTTGCTTAAAATTCATAATATCGTTTCTAAGAGAGATGATCTTAGCGGGAGGAAAATACTTAGAGATAAAAGCATCTTTGCACTTATTCCATGAATCAATACTATTTTTAGGCAATGAAGAGAACCAAGTTTTAGCACGATCTCTAAGTGAAAACGGGAATAGATTAAATTCAACAATATCATTATCCACGTCTTTCTTCTTTTGCATGTCACATTAATCAACAAAGCTGTTTAGATGGGTAGCAGCATCTTCACTAGGAAGGCTAGCAAATTGATCTTTCATGACAAGATTCAGCAATGCAGTATTAATTTCACAAGATTTAGCATCGGTAAGAGGACCAATCGGAGTGCTAATAAAATCATTATTGTTGGTATTGTAAAAGTCACACAATTTAGTATTGTCTTAAGCCATCGTGATAAACAATCAATCCAACACACAAGCAAACAAGAGGCATGGAAAAAAGGCGAACAGAAAAGAGGGCAAATAAAACGGCAAAGGTGAAGTGGGGGAGAGGGAAACGAGAGGCAAATGGAAAATAATGTAATGCGAGGGATAAGAGTTTGTGATGGGTACTTGGTATGTCTTGACGTGTGCGTAGATCTCCCCGGCAACAGCGCCAGAAATCCTTCTTGCTACCTCTTGAGCATGCGTTGGTTTCCCTTGAAGAGGAAAGGGTGATGCAGCAAAGTAGCGTAAGTATTTCCCTCAATTTTTGAGAACCAAGGTATCAATCCAGTAGGAGACTACACGCAAGTCGCCTAGTACCTGCACAAACAAACAAGAACCTCGCAACCAACGCAATAAAGGGGTTGTCAATCCCTTCACGGTCACTTACGAGAGTGAGATCTGATAGAGATAATAAGATAAATATTTCTGGTATTTTTTGATATAGATTGGAAAATAAAGATTGCAAAATAAACGGCGACCGAAATGGCTAGTTGACGGGAAACTAATATGATGTAAAGTAGACCCGGGGGCCATAGGTTTCACTAGTGGCTTCTCTCAAGATAGCAAGTATTACGGTGCGTGAACAAATTACTGCCGAGCAATTGATAGAAAAGCGCAGAGTTACGATGATATCTAAGGCAATGATCATGAATATAGGCATCACATCCGTGACAAGTAGACCAAAGCGATTCTGCATCTACTACTATTACTCCACACATCGACCGCTATCCAGCATGCATCTAGAGTATTAAGTTCATAAGAATGGAGTAATGCTTTAGGCAAGATGACATGATGTAGATGCATAAATTCAAGAAATATGATATAAACCCCATCTTTTTATCCTCGATGGCAACAATACAACACGTGCCTTGCTGCCCCTTCTGTCACTGGGAAAGGACACCGCAAGATTGAACCCAAAGCTAAGCACTTCTCCCATTGCGAGAAAGATCAATCTAGTAGGCCAAACTAAACCGATAAGTTGAAGAGACTTGCAAAGATATCAAATCATGCATATAAGAATTCAGAGAAGAATCAAATAATATTCATAGATAATCATGTCATAAACCCACAATTCATCGGATCTTGGCAAACACACCGCAAAAAGATTTACATCGAATAGATCTCCAAGAAGATCGAGGAGAAATTTGTATTAAGATCCAAAAAGAGAGAAGAAGCCATCTAGCTAATAACTATGGACCCGAAGGTCTATGTTAAACTACTCACACATCATCGGAGAGGCTATGGTGTTGATGTAGAAGCCCTCCGTGATCGAATCCCCCTCCGGTGGAGCGCTGGAAAAGGCCCCAAGATGGGATCTCACGGGTATAGAAGGTTGCGGCGCTGGAAAAGGTGTTTCGTTGCTCCCTAGGAAGGTTTTAGGGTATAAGAGTATATATAGGAAAAAGAAATAGGTCGGTAGAGCTGCAAGGGGCCCACGAGGGTGGGGGGCGCGCCGTCCTACCTCATGGCCACCTCGATGCTTCCTTGATGTCCACTCCAATTCTCCTGGATCACGTTTGTTCCAAAAAAATCCCCGCGAAGGTTTCATTCCGTTTGGATTCCGTTTGATATTCCTTTTCTGGGAAACACTGAAATAGGCAAAAAAATAGCAATTTGCACTAGGCTTTCGGTTAGTAGGTTAGTCCCAAAAATAATATAAAAGGTATATTAAATCCCATTAAACATCCAAAACAGATAATATAATAGCATGGAACAATCAAAAATTGTAGATACGTTGGAGACGTATGAACATGGACGCCGCTGGGGCGTGGTTGGAGTAGGTGGCACCGTTACTGCCTGCCCCGCGGCCGACACAGGGGCCGGAGCTACAGGAGGACAACAACATCACCAGCGTCTCGACGGTCAAGCTCTGTAAGGTACATGTGAGGGGGTCACTCTGTCCACGCCCCCTCCTCTATCCGGCGAGCACAGCCTCAGCAACGGCGCTCGGTCCGGGGCGAGCCATCGCCCTCCAGTTGACCCCGCCACAGGAGCGGCCGCGGCACATGCGCCTCCTCCTGGATGAGCCAACCAAGTTGCCGTGCTCAACGGAGCCGATGATCTTCGAGCGCCACTGCTGTGTGACCCCGCCATCCCGGTGGTAGTCCCACAGCAGTGTGGGCGCGGCAGCGGCGGCGGCGCCGCCACTAGCACCATCCGGAGCCAGGCAACGGTGCGGTTGACGTCATCGACATCCATGCCAAGCACGGCCATGGAGGCCATGGCGTGAGCTCAGCTATTGCTCAGATTCCCACCAACGGTCGAGCAGATGGATGAGTGGCATGCCACCATCCAAAGCCTGCTTTGTTTTGCCGAAGCTGGGGGCCCATGACGAGCTTGCCCACTACAACCTCCCCAAGCAACATCCACTGTCCGCCGATAGCCATACGAAGGGGGCCGTCCCCATGGTTCGGTCCCCACCACGGTAGCCGATGATGACGCAGCATAATGAAGACCCCAACGACATCTCGATGGCCTCTTCTAACCCTCGAGCACATCCAGGCCCATGTCGAACCCCGGAAGACAGGCAGCGGGGAGACGCGCGCGTCGTCGTCGAGCGGCACCGCAACGACCCCCGTTAGACCGACGGGTGTGACGGCCTCAATGTCGATGAGCCTATGATCGATGTTGGCGGGTGCCTACCTTTCGAGGTCGGCTGCCCTGCCTTTACACAAGAGTTGCAGCAAGTCCGTTGGCCGTCCATTCATACATTTAAGCCGAAGATACCTGAGAAGTACAACGAGAGGCTGAACCCGACAGAGCTCCTGAGCATATACACCATCGCTGTTCAGGCTGCCGAGGGAAGAGATGAGAAGGTGTTCGCCAACTTCTTCCCTTTGGCACTCAAGCCCAATGTGAGGTCTTGGCTGATGCGCCTACAGGGGAACTCCATTTCGTTATGGGCAGACATGTGCCACGAGTTCATCAGTGGCTTCACCGGTGGCCACCAAAAGCCCGGCAGGCCCATCGACCTGCAGCTTCTCCGGCAGAAGGAAGGAGAAACCCTCCATAAATATTTGCAGAGATTCAGTAAGATTCATAGAAAATTTCCAAATATCCATTCGGCAGTTGTTATAGCCGCTTTCTAGTCCGACGTTTGCAACCGCCCCAATTGTTCCAAAATGAACGTGCGGCTGCCCAAGACTGTGAAAGAACTATATACGTTGGTGGACAAATGTACCAAGATGGAAGAAGGAAGGAAGTTGCCCGGAGAGGAGGATTGCATTAATGTTGATTCCGAGGATGAGGATGAATCAACCAGTCAGAGGAAGGGCAGCAAGCGCAGTAAGAAGCCAAGAGATAAGGCAGTGATGATTGTAGAAGGTTCGGGCACACCTAGTACCGGCAAGAAGGCCAAGGCTGTGGCCCCCGGCAAGGAAGCTACCACATGCACTACCTGCCGGGAGGCCGCTGCCATGGAAAAAGTTGGGAAAGGTGATGGGCCATATTGCAAGATCCACCGGACCAAAGGCCACGACATTCAGGAGTGTTATCAGGTTGAGCAACTTATCAAGAGACAGAGGGTAGTGTATGATAAGCGTGATAAGGAGAAAGGTTAGAATGCTGTTGGCGGTAAGGGCCGAGGCGGTGAAGCAAATCGCCCCGGCAGACCCTTTTGGAACCAAGGAAAACCTGCCAGGGGCCAATAGAAGGAAATCTGTGATGATGTGAGTAATGAAGGGGATGAGGTGGAAACCAGCGAGCAGGAATTTCAGAAGGCCACTGACACCCTATGCATTGATGGAGGTGCATCTTTGCACACCTCTCATCGCCAGCTCAAGCAATGGGCATGAGAGGTCAATGCTGTGGAACCAGCACCAGAGGCCCGGAAGCCACTCAAGTGGTCCCGCAAGGTGATCATCTTCAATGAGGAGGGTCACCCTTGCCGCACTACTGCGGTAGGGTGTTTGCCGTTGTTGTTCTCCCGAACAATTCGCAACCTTAGGGTCACGAAGATGTTAGTGGATGGCCGGGCTAGGTTGAATCTGATTTCCCCAGCATTTATCAACAAGCTTTAAATAGGAGAAGAAGTGCTAGAGGCCACCAGCACGTTTCAAGGAGTTAATCCCGGCAGGAGTCATCCTAAGGGGAAGATTACGTTGCCGGTGACGTTTGGGGGCGAGCTGAACTTTCGAACTGAGAAGATTGTGTTTGATGTGGTTGATCTCCCCTTGCTGTACAATGGGATTCTTGGACGACCAGCCCTGCCAAGTTCATGGTAGCATCCCACTATGCTTGCAACACCCTGAAGATGCCTGGGCCATTGGGAGTCCTCATTATCCAGTCAGATGAGAAGGATGCAATTATCTGTGTGGACAAGATGTATCGGGATGCAGTTGTAGTAGAAGAAGCAGCAACAGTCCCCGCCAAGGAAAGCAAAGGAAAGAATAGGAATTATAGGGCCTCTGTCACGACCCCGATTCTAAGTCACACCGATCTAGCATGTAACACCTCATATCACTTTGCGGCCTCACGCACGGGTTTCCCACGGGTGTCGCATTATCATGGCCCTGGACCGTTTGCGCCGTTTGGCTCACGTATATGATAGTATCGCAAGCATCCATATGACAGAGAACCTGGGCCGACATGACTAGTCGTGAACCCAAAGCGGCACTGACTTACGGGGACATGCATACATGAAACAACATCGACCATGTCGGTCAGCAGTGTGTGAATCCGGCTGTACCAACTGGGCTAACAGGACTCCGGGAACCAGGGCTGTAGCAGGCTAGGCAGGACTCCGGATGTCACCGTGTGACATTTCCCCGAAGGGACAGACATAGGAACGATGTGAATCACATGCCGGCCAGTCTAAGTGTTTCGAAGCAGTAGTGCTGGGCTAGCAGGACTACGGTAAAGCGGGCTGTAGCGGACTACCATGGCTCGGTGGAAGCACTAGACTACATTTCCCCATAAGAGAGGCTACCAAGGATATAGAACAAGGTTGTCGGATCCCACACATAGCAATACACGTTACACGTACGCATAACATGCAAGTATGTGTTGTACAACATGGCATCACAACATAACACAAACTCATATAGAAAAGGCTCAGAAGAGCCACATAGCATTAAATACAAACATGGGTCACATGACCCATCATTCAGAGCATACAAGCAACGGAAGCATTACATGTCTGAGTATAGACAACTACAAAAGAAAAAGGCTGAGAAGCCTCACTATCTACAAGTCCCTCCCAAGGGTACAAGATCATAGCTGAGGTAACAAGCTACTCGTCGAAGTCCAAGTGGTACTACTAGTGAGACAGATGTCTCACCTGCAAAACATAAATAAAGCAAACATGAGTACAAAGGTACTCAGCAAGACTTACATCAGATCCTATCATACATGCATTTGTATCAAGAAGGTAATGTGGGGTTTAGTTGCAGCAAGCCAGCTTTGACTAAGTGGCTATCTTGTTCTACGACTACGAGAAACTTCTTTGAGGTGAGGCAACGCACACGAGTCCACAAATCACCACATCAATACACTACTATGGATTCATTCCCGTCTCTCTACGAGAAGGCCATCCATAGCATTCACACTTGTCTTGAGCATTTTAGAGTATCCACTTTAAGTTGTCTATGTACCACGTAAGTATGCAAGAAGTCCATAACCACGGACCCGGCTATTCGAATAGATCATGAAAACCCTGCAGGGGTGTACTTCTTCACACCCGCTCTCACCACTTATCGCCGTTTACACGACGTGTACTCGGCAACCTTCAAGCGGAAGCCCAGCGAGGGTGTCGTCCATGACCTGACTAACCACACAAATCTCTCATCCAGGTTTATCGCCTATTCTGGTTGCATCGGCAAGGAGATCCGGTCGGGGTGTCGCTCACGGCCCCAAACGATGTGAGCAGGGTTCCCAAACCCACCATCTGGGTGCCACTTGGTACACCGTGCCATAGTGCCTAGTCCGTCCCAAGCCCACATGGCCGGGTGCCACTTGGTAGACTACAAACACTACCTACAAACACGAGAAACTATTTGCAACTCCTGGACAAAGATCAAGTCAGTTAATAAGTCGAGAGAGCTTGGAGCGCCCGGTGCCCAATGTGTGGTAGTAGCTAGTCATTGGACAACTTACACAGAACTTAGTTCTTAGGGACGGTCCCAATGAGACAACCCATCATGTACTCCTACATGGCCTCTCACCGCTACCTTTACCAAATCGTGTTCACACACTTAACTCCCAACATCAGAACATAGCACTGCACTCCAATTCATTCCCAATGAATCAGACCTGACATACTCTAAGAAATAGCAGGCAATGCATGGTAGGAACACAATATGGCTCAATCAACTCTGACACATGCTAGTGGGTTTCAACTATTTACTGTGGCTACGACAGGTCATGCAGAGGAATGGGTTCAACTACCGCAGCATAAAGTAGTAGTTGAATCATTGTTGTCCTAATACAATAAACGAGAGCAGGAGCGAGAGGGTAGGATTGTATCGGAATGAACAAGGGGGTTTGCTTGCCTGATAGATCAACAGAGGGGCACTACTTCTCAGACAGGTACTCTGGAACACTCTTCGGAGCAGAACCTATCGAGAAGGAACGATGTCGCCAATCAATACACAAGCAGATGCAACAATATGATGTATGAACATGGCACGAATATGTGTTGTTGTTTGTGCTAATGAATCAAGCATTCTATTTGGAAGAGGTCCATTTGAACCTTTTTTCAAATGCAACTCTAAATTAAGTCTCTTAAAATGCCATGAATGTGTTTTCACATATATAGCAGGTATAACTTGCTTTTTCATCCATGAAAATGGTACATAAGGATAGATTGAATTTTTCTGATAATTTTTCATATATAAGTTATTTCAATCTGATCTACGGTTGAATTTCTATGAATTTTACAAGTTTACATCATTTTCTGGATTTTCCTGATTTATTTTAATACCAGAAAATGAATAACTAAGTCAGCATTACAGAGGCATGACGTCAGTGGGTCAATCGTGGCTGACCAGGTCAAACCTGGCGTGTGGGTCCACACGTCAGTGTCATGGTTAACTAACAAAGTCAACTAATTGTCAAACTAATCCTAAACTTAAAATTAGCATGGCCAGGCCCCACACGTCACTGACCCACACGGGTCAAAGCTGGGTCAATAGGGGGGCTTAGACCCGGTCAATCCCACCGGTGTTTACCCGCCGGCGAGGCCGAACGCGGCAGAGGGGCTCGGGATCGTCGCTCCGGCGACCATTTGGGCGACGGAGAC
Organism: Triticum urartu; assembly: GCF_056163025.1. Lineage (NCBI taxonomy): Eukaryota > Viridiplantae > Streptophyta > Magnoliopsida > Poales > Poaceae > Triticum > Triticum urartu. The sequence continues at coordinate 239,288,615 of NC_141878.1, read as the reverse complement.
CACGGGCAAGGAGCCAGCGCGCGTCCACGTCATCTGGACCAAGTGGCAGAGGCGGGGATGGCCAGAGCTCGCCGGAGCGGAGCTCGGGGCGGCTACCGGAGTTCGGTGGCGTGCGGGCACAGCGCTACAGTGCACGGCAGGGGCTGTGGAGGGCCTCTACGGCCTCCTGGCATCACCAGGAGCACAGTGACACGCTTGGTTTGGGCGGAAGCGGGCTAGAACAAGGCCGGTGACATGGACGGCGGCGAGGTGCTCGCGGGCGCGGTGGTTGAGCTAGCTAGACGGGGCAAACGAGCACGGGGAGGAGGGGGAAATGAAGTAGAGCTCACGGCGGATCCAGCAAAGGCGTCAGCGAGCTCGGGGAAGCATTGGGTGGCCGGAGCGTCGTCGGCGATCTCGGGCAGCCGGTGACGAAGACGATGGCGGCGCTCTAGGGCCTCCCGAGGCGCGTGGCTTGGCTTCGAGGACGAGGAAACGACGCGGAGCTCTTGGGCACGTCAGAGGGGCGAGGCCGTGGCGGTGGGCGCGGTAATGGCCAACGGCAGCGACGGGCGCGTTCGGTCCGAGCAGAGGGAGAGATCCAGGGGAGTAGGGAGAGCGTGAGAGAGTGAGAGAGGTCCCGGGCGGTGCATGGCGACGTTCGGGACGGCCAGGGCATCGAGGGAGAGACCAGGCAGGCAGGTTGCGTGGCGCCCATGCGCACGGGTGGCGAGCGCGTGCCTCTCGTCCTCCTGGCGCTAGGAGGATGACGACTGGCACTGCCAGTCGGCAGGGCCGGCCTGTTGGGCCACTGGGCCAGGCCAGGCTGCACAAGGACGTAAGTGCAGGTGGGTTTTCTTCCCTTTTGTTTCCTTTTCTATTTTTCTGACATTTGTTTGATTTAAAAACAATAGCAAACTAATTTATCTACTTATGCCAATTTTTGTAGGAGCTAGTGGTATTATTCTAGAGCTCCTCATCAACTAGCATAATTTTTGGACATATACAAAATATATAACATATAACATATATATATATCCAATGCAAATAAGTATTGCATTAATTCCAAGTAGCAAAAATAAATATTTATGAGGTCCTAAAAATATTTGTTTGAATTTTACCTCTGACCAATATTTTCAGAGAGCAACATGAACATTTTCTTGGACCTTTTTGGAGCAATTTTTATCTGGGTTATTTCCAGAAATGATCTTTGAGGGTTTCACAAATCCCCATTTCAAATGTAAATGAAATTTAAACATGATGCACACATGACCAGCGAGTCTAGGTCATACCAGAACTAGGGATGTGAAAACTCGCCCCCACTCAAAAGAATCTCGTCCCGAGATTCAGGAGTCGGCGAAAAGAAAGTGGGGTACTCAAGTCGAAGACGATCTTCTCGCTCCCAGGTAGCTTCTCTCTCGGAATGATGATACCACTGAACCTTCAGAAACTTGATGTTATGACGTCGAGTGACACACTCTGCTTGATCTAGAATGCGAACAGGGTACTCTCGATATGTGAGGTTATCTTAGAGATCAAGCGTTTCATGGTCCACTCCGCGGATGGGATCCGAGAAGCAACACCTGAGTTGAGAGACGTGGAAGACATCATGAACTCAAGAAAGATGTGGGGTAGTTCCAATTGGTAGGCAACCTCTCCTCATTTAGCGAGAATGTGAAAAGGACCAATGTAACTGTCGGTGTACAAAAAGAGGGGTACACTTTTTGTACCCCTATAACTGTGCACGGGCAGTCTGAGCCACGGGCACCACCACACCAAGCAAGGCAAGGGAGGTGATCCAGGGTAAGACCGAAGCTCAAGAGAACTAGAACGACGCCAAGGCCAAGACCACGAAGAGCAAAGGGGACGAAGTGGACTCCCCAGGCAAGATCCTTGCCGGGAGACAGTTTTAGCAACCCCGGCAAGATCCTTGCCGCGGCAACTCGCCCCACACCTACGGAGAAAATCACCCTTGAGTCCACTGCCCCCATGGGGCAAGGATTCGGGAATCGTCCCCATGGTGGCATGCAGATCTTTGTGAAGACATTCAAGATCAGATACACACTATAGAAGATGACAACCCTTGGCGGGATCCCAACCAAGGAAAACCACAAGGCCCCCAGCAAGCACCTTGCCGGGGATGACAGCAAGCGCCTCGGCAAAACCCTTGCCGGGCCCCGGCAAGGCCCTTGCCAAGGACATCCGCAGGACCACCACCAGGCCCACACCGACTAAACCTCCACCGCCGTTCGCATGCAGCTGCCGACCCAACCAGCTGGGCAGGCACCTGCATGGCGCCATGCAGATCTTCATGAAGACCCACCATTACGCCACCTCAGCTGCTTGCCTACCTACATGTCATCTCAGGCGTCGCTAGCCAGGGCACGTGTCGACACAAGAAGGAGCAGCGACGGACGAGACAGGTTTCTCCCCCGTCCCCGATAAAGCAAGGACACCTAAGCAAGACGCATTAAATGCGCCTTGTCATGTAATGCGAGGGATAACCTCGCATCACTGTACCCTTTCCACCTCCTGTGTGCCACTGTGGCAACCCCTTTTTCTATAAAAGGAGGCCCGAGGCGACCAGAGGGAGGATTCGGCTTTTTGGAGCTCCTCACGCCCCACAGCTAGCTCAAGAACATAGATATACAATCCACCAGAGCAGGAGTAGGGTTTTACACATCCTCACGGCCCGAACCTGGATAAACGAACCGTGTGCTATCTGTTTGATCCGCTCTTCTCACGACCCCGCGCCCCGCTAACCACAGTAGGGATTCTTGTGATCCCATAGGTGTTGTTCCCACCGACAGTAACGAGGAGCCAACTTTCCCTTGATACCAAAACAATGGGTACCCTTCAAAGGGGTAACCCGAAGGTAAGCTTTGTCGCCAACTTCATAAGCCACTTCCTTATGACGACGGTCATACTCGCTCTTTTTACGAGACTGGGCTGTTTTCAAATTCTCACAAATGATGCGAACTTTCTCTTCTGCCTCCTGAATCATGTCCGGTCCAAAGAATTGTCTTTCACCGGTTTCTGACCAGTTCAAAGGTGTTCGACATCTTCGTCCATACAGAATCTCAAAAGGAGCTTTCTTGAGACTGGATTGGTAGCTATTGTTATAAGCAAACTCGGCGAAAGGAAGACACTTCTCCCAATCTATACAGAATGAGATAACGCAAGCTCTAAGCTTGTCTTCGAGAATTTGGTTGACCCGTTCCACCTGACCACTTGACTGAGGGTGGAAAGTGGTACTGAAATAAAGATGGGTGCCCATGGCAGCTTCGAAACTCTCCCAGAAATGAGAAGTACTAAGACTACCACGGCCTGAATTGATCTCTAGTGGAACACCATGAAGTGAAACTATTTGAGAAATATATAAGTCAGCGAGCTGACTAGCGATGATATTCTCTCGAACAGGTAGGAAGTGAGCCACTTTGGAAAGACGATCAATGACTACGAAGATAGCATTATTCCCTCTCTTAGTCCTGGGAAAGCCGGTGATGAAGTCCATACCAACTTTATCCCATTTCCACTCAGGAATAGCTAAAGGCTGAAGGGTGCTAGCAGTCCTCTGATGTTCAGCCTTAACGCGACGACAAACGTCACATTTAGCAATGAACTTAGCGATTTCTCTCTTCATCTTGGTCCCCCAGAACCTCTGGCGTAGATCCTGATACATCTTAGTACTACCGGGATGAATCGTGAGAGGAGATTCATGAGCCTCCTTAAGGATCAGTTGTCGCAGTTGTTGTTCTTGGGAACCACCAAGCGGTTCTCAAAGAAAACAACACCTCGACATCCATAGAGAAATAACCAACAACCCCATTATTAATGTTCCTCTTGATGCAGGAAATTCCCGTATCCTGCTTCTAAGCAGAGATGATCTGATCCACAAGGGTAGGTTTCACCACCAAGGTAGAAAGGAATCCATGGGAAGCAATGTGAAGGTTAAGCTTACAGAATTCCTCATGAAGAAGTGGTTGGCCCTGCTGCAAAATAAGATTGTTGCAATAGGACTTATGACTTAGCGCATCAGCCATGACATTGCCCTTGCCTGGGGTGTAGGTAATCCCTAAGTCGTAATCTGAGATCAACTCCAACCAACGTCTTTGCTAAGGTTTAAATTAGGTTGGGTGAAGATATACTTGAGACTCTGATGATCGGTGTAAATCTCGCAACGTTTACCAAGAAGGTAATGTCGCCATGTCTTAAGTGCATAGACTACGGCTGCAAGCTCTAGATCATGAGTAGGATAATTATCCTCATGTGGATGCAACTGTCGAGATGCATAGGAAAGCACATGACGATCCTGCATAAGAATGCAACCTAGTCCCTGTCATGAGGCATCACAATAGATAACAAAGTCCTTAGTGAAATCCGGTGGCACAAGTATGGGAGCAGAAGTCAGGCGTCTTTTCAGTTCCTGAAAACTGTGCTCACACTGTGGGGACCACTCAAACTTCTTATCCTTCTTGAGAAGTTCCGTGAGAGGTTTGGCCACTTTAGAGAAGTTTTCAACAAAGCGTCGACAACAACTGGCTAGACCAACGAAACTCCTAACTTGTTTAACTGTTTCAGGTGGAGTCCAATCAAGGACGGCCTGAACTCTCTCGGGATTGACCGCAATGCCCTTACCAGAGATCAAGTGGCCTAGGTAGGTCACTTCGGGCAACCAAAATTCACACTTGGAGAACTTGGCATAAAGGCGTTGCTCTCTGAGTTTTTCTAGCACAAGTCTAAGATGTTCGACATGGTCTTCCTTGTTCTTCGAGTAAATAAGAATATCATCGAGGTAAACCACAACGAACTTATCTAAGTACTCCATGAAGATCGAGTTCATCAAGCGGGAGAATGTAGCTAGAGCATTGTTTAGACCAAAGGACATGACGGTGTACTCGTAATGGCCATAACGAGTGACAAAAGCCATCTTAGGAATGTCCCCATTTCTGATCTTGATTTGGTGGTAGCCTAACCTCAAATCCATCTTGGAAAAGACTGAGGATCCAGCAAGCTGATCATACAGATCGTTGATCCTGGGGAGCGGATATTTATTCTTTATCGTGAAGAAATTAACGGGACGACAATCTACAACCATACGGTCTGTACCATCCTTCTTCTTGACGAAGAGGACGGGGCAAGCCCAAGGAGAAGAACTAGGACGGATGAAATCCTTTTGCAAGGACTCATCAAGCTGTTTCTTCAGCTCAGCTAGCTCTAAGGGTGCCATCTTGTAAGGTCTCCTAGAAATTGGGGCAGTTCCGGGGATAAGATCTATGACAAACTCTACATCTTTGTCAGGTGGAATACCTGGCAGTTTCTCAAGAAAGACATCCAGAAAGTCACGGACTACCGGGATATCCTCAAGGTCTGGAAGAGGGGTGGCATTAAGAGAATAGAGCTGACACTTTGCAACTCTAGTGGACACAGTGACTATCTTGCCAAATGGATGTGTAAGATGAACAAACCTGGCGAAACAATCAATCTTGGCATAATGACCTTTCATCCAATCCATACCCAAGATGATGTCAATATCTGTAGACTTGATGGCTATAAGTGATGCAAGGAATACAAGTCTGTCAACAAGGACCTTTCATCCAATCCATACCCAAGATGATGTCATTACCATCCCTTACACTAGAAGTTTTCCATTTGGATCCAGGAGTTTGAATGACTAGTGGAGGGGGCATATCACAAAATGAAATGTTGTGCAAGCTAGCATAGACTTCAGAAATGAAGGAGTGAGATGCTCCAGTATCGAACAGAACCGATGCTGGATGGCAGTTGACAAGGAGTGTACCAAGAATGACATCCGGGTCATCATGAGTGTCTTTAGCTGAGACGTGACGCACATGTCCACGCTCAGTGGAAGCTGACTTGACACTGATCGTCTTGCGTGATGGCTTACCATGAAGAACAGACTCCTCGGGCTGGGGTGGAGCATAGTTGGCTTCGGAGCAGTCACATGCATAGTGTCCTGGCTCTCCGCATGTGAAGCAAGTACCGAAAGTAGGTCGTGGACCCGCGTTTACAAGAGGTCTACCAATAGGCCTGGGTGGAGCATACAACTTAACTGGGGAGGTACCTCATAAGATGGCCTTGGCGAATAATCGGGTGGAAGAGCGGAGTTCGGAACCCAAATCTGGCGCTTCTGAGAACTAGAACCGAAGGAAGAACCCAAATCACGGGTGTGCTTACGAGACTCCTCGTAAGTGAGCTGAGCCTTCTCTACATTAATGGCCTTGTTCACAAGGGCCTAGAATGCATCACAGTGATGCAGGTGGAGATCACAACGCAACTTGGGGTTGAGACCCTTCCGAAACCTAGCCTGCTTCTTGGCGTCTGTGGACCCCTCTTCTGTAGCATAGCAGGCAAGGTTCTCAAACTCTGTGCTGTAAGCATCAACAACCATCTTACTCTAGGTGAAACTATAGAACTCTTCTCTCTTGTGGTCAGTGAGAGCTTCAGGAATGTGATGCTCGCGAAAAGCCTCAGTGAAAACTTTCCAGGTAGGTATCTGGACAGCTGGAAGCATAGCCTCATAGTTCTGCCACCAAAGACTAGCAGGACCTTCCAGGTGATACGCAGCGTAGGTGACCTTGTCACTTTCAGTTACGTTCACAGAACGGAGCTTGTGAGTGATACTACGAAGCCAATCATCTGCATCGAGTGGCTCAATGGAATGATGGAAGGTAGGTGGTGTCAGACCAATGAAATCATGGATGGTCGCTGACTCCTTGCACTGGGGTGCGGTGTTCTCCTCGATACGTGCTAGTAAGCGGTTGGTCTCACGCTTGTTCATCTCAACCTCTAACATGAACTTCACCAACGAAGACTGGTCGGCAGGATCCTCATCCCAACCATCTCCGTGGTTCCGACTACGAGCAACAGAACTTCGGTTAGCTGACGACATCCTGAGTAACGAAACCAAGGACGGGGATCAACATCAACTATAGGATGGAGAATGTAGTACAAGGAAAATACTATCAATTGAACTTCTAGGACAATTCCGGCAGCATAACGGTAGTAAAATGATCAAAATGAGACATCCTGCAAACAATGAGGTAGTACCACACTCATCATCATCACTCAAGGTTCTATGATAGTACTACACAGACTACACCGGGAATACTCGGAAACTGGAATATGACTCTGATCAACCAATCCTAAGAGACTACGGAGTAGTAACTCGTGATCCTGATAGACGGAAGAGAAAGCCTAGTTCCTTAACCTCGTAGGAAAGATAGGATGACTCAGATCAGAAGGCATGAGGTATAAGAAGTAAAAAGAGCCTTACATTCCCTTCCACAATCAATTCCCCTATATAACTAAAGAATTTCTAGACTCAACTTCGACCAGGTTGGCTTGGAAATCCTACAGGCAGTCAGGCTCTGATACCAAAGCTGTCAGGACCCCGATTCTAAGTCACACCGATCTAGAATGTAACACTTCATATCACTTTGCGGCCTCACACACGGTATTCCCATGGGTGTCGCCTTACCATGGCCCGGGACCGTTTGCGCCTTTTGGCTCAAGTATATGATAGTATCGCTAGCATCCATATGACAGAGAACCCGGGCCGACATGACTAGTCGTGAACCCAAACTGGCACTAACTTACGGGGACAGGCATACATGAAACAACATCTAGCATGTCGGTCATCAGCGTCTGAATCCGTCTGTAGCAACTGGGCTAACAGGACTCTGGGAACCCGGGCTATAGTAGGCTAGGCAGGACTCCGGATGTCACCGCGTGACATTTCCCCGAAGGGACAGACACATGAACGATGTGAATCACATGCCGGCCAGTCTAAGTGTTCCGGAGCAGTAGTGCTGGGCTAGCAGGACTCCGGTAAAGCGGGCTGTAGCGGACTACCATGGCTTGGTGGAAGCACTAGACTACATTTCCCCATAAAAGAGGCTACCAAGGATAGACAACTAGGTTGTCGGATCCCACACATAGCAATACACATTACATGTACGCATAACATGCAAGTATATGTTGTACAACATGGCATCACAACATAACACAAACTCATATAGATAAAGGCCCAGAAGAGACAAATAGCATTAAATACAAACATGGGTCACATGACCCATCATTCAGAGCATACAAGCAACAAAAGCATTACATGCCTGAGTACAGACAACTTCAAAAGGAAAAGGTTGAGAAGCTTGACTATCTATAAGACCCTCCCAAGGGTACAAGATCGTAGCTGAGGTAACAAGCTGCTCGTCGAAGTCCAAGCGGAACTACTAGTGAGACAGATGTCTCATCTGCAAAACATAAATAAAGCCAATGTGAGTACAAAGGTACTCAGCAAGACTTCTGTCGGGACCCCGATTCTAAGTCACACCGATCTAGCATGTAACACCTCATATCACTTTGTGGCCTCACGCACGGTATTCCCATGGGTGTCGCCTTACCATGGCCTGTGACCGTTTGCGCCTTTTGGCTCATGTATATGATAGTATCGCTAGTATCCATATGACAGAGAACCCGGGCCGACATGACTAGTCGTGAATCCAAAGTGGCACTAACTTATGGGGACATGCATACATGAATCAACATCGAGCATGTCGGTTAGCAGCGTGCGAATCTGGGCTGTAGCACTGGGCTAACAGGACTCCGGGAACCGGGCTGTAGCAGGCTAGGCAGGACTTCGGATGTCACCGCGTGACATTTCCCCGAAGGGACAGACACAGGAACGAAGTGAATCACATGCCGGCCAGTCTAATTGTTCCAGAGCTGTAGTGCTGGGCTAGCAGGACTCCGGTGAACCGGGCTATAGCAGACTACCATGGCTCAGTGGAAGCACTAGACTACATTTCCCCATAAGAGAGGCTACCAAGGATAAACAACTAGGTTGTCGGATCCCACACATAGCAATACACGTTACACGTACGCATAACATGCAAGTATGTGTTGTACAACATGGCATCACAACATAACTCAAACTCATATAAATAAAGGCCTAGAAGAGCCACATAGCATTAAAAACAAACAGGGGTGACATGACCCACCATTCAGAGCATACAAGCAACGGAAGCATTACATGTCTAAGTACAGACAACTACAAAAGGAAAAGGCTGAGAAGCCTCACTATCTACAAGTCCCTCCCAAGGGTACAAGATCATAGCTGAGGTAACAAGCTACTCGTCGAAGTCCAAGTGGTACTACTAGTGAGACAGATGTCTCACCTACAAAACATATATAAAGCAAACATGAGTACAAAGGTACTCAGCAAGACTTACATCAGATCCTATCATACATGCATTTGTATCAAGAAGGTAATGTGGAGTTTAGTTGCAGCAAGCCATATTTGACTCACTGGCTATCCTGTTCTATGACTACGAGAAACTTCTTTGAGGTGAGGCAGCGCACACGAGTCCACTAATCACCGCATCAATACACTACTATGGATTCATCCCCGTCTCTCTACGAGAAGGCCATCCATAGCACTCACACTTGTCTTGAGCATTTTAGAGTATCCACTTTAAGTTGTCTATGTACCACATAAGCATCCAAGAAGTCCATAACCGAGGACACGGCTATTCGAATAGATCATGATAACCCTGCAGGGGTGTACTTCTTCACACACGCACTCACCACTTATCACCATGTACACGTCATGTATCTCGGCAACCTTCAAGAGGAAACCTGGCGAGGGTGTCGGCCACAACCTGACTAACCACACAAGACTCTAGTCCAGGTTTGTCGCCTATTCGGGTTCCATCCGCAAGGAGATCCGACCGGGTTTTCACTCACGGCCCCAAATGATATGTATAGGGTTCCCGAGGCCACCATCCGGGTGCCACTCAGTACACCGGGCCATGTGTTCCTAGTCTGTCCCAAGTCCACCCTGCCGGGTGCCACTCGGTAGAAAAATAGCACTACCTACAAACAACAGAAACTATTTGCAACTCCTGGACAGAGATCAAGGCGGTTAATAAGTCGAGAGAGCTTGGAGCGCCCGGAGCCCAATGTGTGGTAGTAGCTAATCATTGGACAACTTACACAGAACTCAGTTCTTAAGGACGGTCCCAATGAGACAACCCACCATGTACTCCTACATGGCCTCTCACCGCTACCTTTACCAAATCATGTTCACACGCTTAACTCTCAGCACCAGAACATATGTAACACTCCAATTCATTCCCGATGAATTAGACCTGACATAACTCTAAGCAATAGCAGGCATGGCATGGTAGGAACACAACATGGCTCAATCAACTCCTACACATGCTAGTGGGTTTTAATTATTTACTGTGGCAATGACAGGCCATGTAGAGGAATGGGTTCAACTACCGCAGCATAAAGTAACAGTTGAATCATTGTTGTCCTAATGCAATAAATGAGAGTAGGAGCAAGAGAGTAGGATTGTATCGAATGAACAAGGGGGTTTGCTTGCCTGGTAGATCAACAGGGGGGCACTGCTCCTCTGACAGGTACTTTGGACCGGTCTTCGGAGCAGGACCTATCGAGAAGGAACGGTGTCAGCAATCAAAACACAATCATATGCAACAATATGATGCATGAACATGGAATGAGTATGTGATGTTGTTTGAGTTAATGAAACTAGCATTCATTTGGTTGAAGTCCATTTGAACCTTTATAAATGCCATTCATGTGTTTTCTCATATACATCATGTATAAGTTGGTTTGTCATGCATGAAAATGGTACAGATGGATAGATTGCATTTTTCTGATAATTTTTCATATATAAATTCTTTCAATCTGAGCTATAGTTGAATTTCTATGAATTTTTGAAGTTTATATCAATTTCTGGATTTTCCTGATTTAATTTAAAACCAGAAAATGATATATTGCGTCAGCACACAGCATCATGCTTACATCAGCAGGTCAATGGCGCTGACCAAGTCAAACCTGACGTGTGGGGTCCACACGTCAGTGACTCAGTTAGTTAACAGGGGGGTTTATTTAGTCTAATTAGGATTAGTGGGCACCGAGCCCACTTGTCAGCGACTAACTAGCTAACTAACATAGGTTATTTAGTGTTAAACTAATACTAACTAAAATGTCAGGGGGGTGGCCCACGCGTCAGTGACACAAGGGCGAAGGTCAAACCCCGGTCAGCGGGGTCAAACCCGCCGGCGACTCGACGCCGGCGTGGCCAGACGCGACGGAGGGCCTCGGATTTGGTCCTCCGGTGACCAAATGGGCCGCGGAGACCATCTCCGAGGAGCTGGTGCTCGCGCGCATCTAGTGGAGGCTACGTGAGGACGCGGGGTGGCCGGAGCTCGCCGGAGCGGAGCTCGAGGCGGCAGCTGAAGCACGGCTCCGGGAAGGATGTGGCTGCAGGGCACGTCAGGGGCTACGGAGGGCGTCTGCGGCCTCCTGGCGTCACCAGGAGCATGGTGACGCGCGCGGGAGCGGCTGGCTCGGGCTCTGGCCACAGTGGCGCCATGGCCGGCGGCGAGGTGCTCGCGGTTGCGACGGGTAGCAGGGCTACGACACGAAATCGAGCACGGGTAAGGAGGGGAAACGGAGGAGAGCTCACGGCGGTCTCGATGGCGTCAAGCGCGAGCTCGGGGGAAGCCTGGACGAGGTGAATCGATGGCGAGGACCTCCGGGTACCGAGGTCGAAGAAAATGTTGGGGACAGCGTTGTGGTTCTTCTCCGGTTGCTTGGCTCGGCGTGGATGAAGAAGACGACGATGCGGAGCTCGGGGACTCATCGGCAGGGAGTGGAGTGGCCGGTGGCCATGGCTACGGCGACCGGCGGCTCCGGTTGCGTGCGGTGGTCGCGTGGGTGAGAGCTGGGGAGGAGGAGAGTGAGCGATTAAGAGGGGAAAAGATCTAGGGGGTGCGTGGCGACGTCTGAGCGCGACGAGGAGGAGCCAGGCAGACAACTGCCAGCGTGGCGCATCGCGGCGCCGTGCTCGGCCTTGCCTCTGCCACTAGGCAGAGGTTGAAGACTAAGATGCCCCTGGTGGGCTGGGCTGGTTAGTTGGGCTGCTAGGTATGTGTCGTGGTATTCTCACGAGGGCCTTGCGAGTCGACAGATGCCACAAGGGCTTAGTGTGAGGGTAAGACTGCTGCTGATAGGACCGAGAGCGGGTATGCGAGTAGCACGCGCTAGTTTACCCAGGTTCGGGGCTCTCCGGAGAGATAACACCCCTACTCCTGCATGTCTGAGTGTATCTGATATATCTAGTATAGAGTGCTCCTGGAGCTGTATCTGAGCTCAGTGCCATAGGCATGTGGCTTTGTATATGCCTATATGAGGCATGCTAGTGGCCGGCCATGCTCATGGCCGTGAGCATGTGTGCTCATGTGGATGGATGGATGGATAGCTAGCTAGCTTGCTAGCTAGTTGCTTGTGTGTGTGCGTGAGAGTCCATCCCCTGGATGGATGGATGGATGCCCCTTTATATAGGAGAGGGTAGCTTAGGATGTAAGCTTGGTAGTGGGCATGGGTAAGGCATGGTGCATGTCATCCTTGTCCCCTGGGTCACTTCATAAATAGTGCTAGGGGACAAGTGACACTATACATGATGGCTAAGATGACACGTGAATAGTGCTCGGGTACGATCGTCTCATCGGTGTCTTCTCAATGTCGCTTCGGGCTGCAGTCGGCAGCCGGCTGGTCGTTGCAGTCAGCAGCCGGCAGCCGGCCGGGAAGAGCAGTCGGATGGGGAGTCGGCAGAAGCGGCAGGGCAGTCGTACTGAGGGGCTTTGCTAGCCACGATGTCTTGAAATATCGTCTCACCGTCTTCGGGGTATTCGTGTCCAATTACTCCGACAGTAGCCCCCAAGCCTCCGGGCAACTTGGCAAAGTTGGGCGGAGGTTTTTTAGGCGAGTTTTCATGGAAATGATCATGAAAAAAGACAAAGTTAGTCCATGTAGATATATCAAATGTTTGCTTTTAGCATTGCAAGTTTTATGCGGAGGGTGCCGACTCGATTTCGTCCAAGCCCCCTTAATCTTTTTCATCTTCCCTCTGCCTTTTGGCTTGTGCTCTCGCTCGCCGGACAGCCGCTCTGCGGTCTGTGGCTGAGAGTGGGCCGTGAAGCGGAGTGTACCGTACTCACAGTCTGGGAGCAGATTCAACCGAGTAGATACTTGTAAAGGAAAACGGCCGGGTCGCCCGAACCATTTTTCTTCCCGGACGTTTTTCGCGTGGGTGGCCTCCAGCGTTCACTCTTGATAGCCGGACAGCCGCTCTACGGTCTGTGGCTGAGAGTGGGCCTTTGGTACTGCGCATGCTACTAAGCCGTCTGCGGGAACTAACGTCTCAGGCCAAGCGGCCAGCCCCTGGGCCAACTCTGGCTGGCGCCGGGGCTAACAGTGATGCAACTGTAATAAAATGCGGAGATGGCCCCTCGAGCATCGCTCGAGGTTATCCGTGCTTTCACGGTGCAGAAATATGCGGGTGAGGAGCTCACATTGATTTTCATGTACCCCAGGCGGAGTTTGGCGAAGACAGCCGGCGCGGCTCGGCGCTCGCGGAGTGCGCCGGCGCACCCGCCGAGTGCAGCCTTTGAGCCCCTGGGTGCTCGAAGGGGGGTCCCGGCTAGTCAGGCTCGACCGGCTAGGCGGCGAGGCGTCTTGCAACGCCCTTTTTCTTCTTTTTCTCTTATGCCGACTGCTGGCAGCCGGACAAAACTCTTCTCTTGTCTGCAATCTTCGCGGGGGTGCGCCAGCGCACCCACTGGGTGTAGCCCCCGAGATTCGGGTCGACTGCTGAGCAGTCGGGCCAGATCTCCCGGCGACTACTCTGTCTTCTTCTTCGCGGGGGCGCATCAGCGCACCCGCTGGGTGTAGCCCCCAAGATCTGGGCCGACTGCTGAGCAGTCGTGCCGGATCTCTCGGCAACTACTTTGTCTTCTTCCTCGCGGAGGTGCGTCAGCGCACCCGCCGGGTGTAGCCCCCAAGATTTGGGCCGACTGCTGAGCAGTCGGGCCGGATATCCCGGCAACTACTTTGTCTTCTTTCTCCTTCTCTTTGTCCAGCTGCGGGCAGCCGGACGCATATTTCTTTTCCATCCGGCTGGGTAGTCGGACTTCTGGAAACAAGCAGCCGGCTCGCATCCTACCTCTCTCTCTTCTTCTTTTTTTTGCAGCTGGACCCATATTCAGCCGGCATCTCTTTTGGACGGGATGGGGAGCCGGCTCTTTTGACTTTTCAGTCAGACTCCCCCTCCCTTTCTTCTTTGTGTAGCCTGAAGAAGAGCCCTCTGGGAATAGCCGGCAGGCGCGAGGCGACGCGGGCGCGCTCGCAGGAGGGGCGGCGACGGCCGAGCCCAGGGAGGTGCTCGCGAAGGCCGGCCAGTGCAGGGGGCGGTTGGGAGCTAGCCCAGTCAGCCGAGGCGACGAGCCAGCAGCCGGATTTGGCAACCGGACGGGTGCGGGGAGGAGGCGGACCCGACGCGCGAAGCCGGTCGCCGGCTGGAGCGACAAGCCTGTGGGAGCAGAGGCCGGATGCGGCTGGAGCACGGTGGAGCTGGTGAGAGGAGCACGGCAGGCGCAGCAGCGCAGCAGGCGGGCGCGGGAGTCGACCCTGGTGCCCGCTGAAGCGGAGTAGGCGGCCTGGCCGGCCTGGTGACCCGGCGGACACGGCGCAGGCGGCTGGGGGTGAGGCTTGGAGGTGGGGCCGAGGAAGTGTTTGCCGCGGGCGAAAGTGGAGCCAGCCGGCCAGGGGTGGCCCACGGAGGCGGGGGCGAGAGGCGCGCGGGTCAAGAGCCGGCCCGGAGTAGCTGCCGACTGGAGGCGGAGGCGCGGGGCGGAGGCGGAGAGGAGCCGGCGGAGCACGAGCCGGCTGGCGACACCGGCGACCCAGAGCCGGCTGCAGGGCGGGCAGCGCATGGCCAGAATGCGCGCGGACGTCGGGGGCGCTCGGGCGTTGCCGTATCATAGGACGGCGGAGGGAGCACGGTGGAGCCGGCGCTGGAGCAGCCGGCAAGGGCGCGAGCCGGCCCGGTACTGAGGTTGAGCAGGCGGCCGATGTACGACCAGCAGGAGGCCCGACGCGGGGCGGGGCCGGCGAGGGTGAAGGCGGAGCTGGTCGTGGGAGGCGCTCGGGGGAGGCCGGAACCACGGGCGGTGCGGGAGGAGGCCAGACCCGGCGAGCGAGCCGGCCAGCCGTCTTGTGGGAGGCCGGGTGGGTGAGGCGGCGGCCCGGTCGCGCCGAGTTGGTGAGTGGGCGGAGCCGGAGCCGGCCTGGGCGAAGCCGGCGGGCGCGGCGGGAGGTGGCGCAGAAGCCGGCGGCTCGGACGCGGGGAGCGGGACGAGGCCCGGAGCGCAGACGGCGCGGGAGGCCAGGCCGGCCTGCAGGAGGCGGGAGGCCGCGTAGCCACGGGGCCGGCTGAGATTGCAGTCGGCGCGGGCCGCGTGCCGGTGGGCGGGCGCCAAGCGATGTGACCGGCAGGCGGAGCCAACGCGCGCACAGTGCGGCGGCTCGGGAGACAAGCGGCGCACACGGCGTGCGCCGCAGCCGGCGGAGGCTGTGGGCGCGTAGGGAGCCGGACGGCCGGGGCAGACAGCCTGCGGGCGGCAGGCCAGGCGGATGCCGAACGCGCATGAAGCTGGACCGGGGCGAGGCAGCGGTTGGCCGAAGGGTCGTAACCACAGCCAGCTCGGACAGCACGGGGAAGACCGACGAGACGCGGAGGCCGGACCCTGCGGGCCGTGGGCAGCCGGCGCTGGAGGCATAGCGGGCGATGGGTCGCGGCCGCAGCCGGCATCTGGCGGGGACAGACAAGGCAATCCGGGGTCGGCCAGGGCGGAGCCGCAGGCGCGCAAGGAAAGCTGGACCCGGATCCGGCGCTGCGGGAGGCGGCCATCCAGCGGAGAAGCGGGGTAGAGTGGAGGCCAGCGCGGGCACGGGCGGAGGCGCGAGAACGGAGCAGCGTGGCCGCGGCTGGGTGTGCGCGTGGCGAAGCGGGACGCAGGCGAGCCAGCATCTCGGAAGCTCAGAGGAAACTTAGATCTGACTAATGTATGGCTAGCATCTGAATGGTGTACGGGTAGTGTTTGACCACGTTTGACTAGCATCTAGCTAGCTTGTATAGGCGAAATGTGGAGGAGCGACAACACGTTCCGGCCAGAGCAAGGCGCAGCGAGGAGTGGAGCAGATGCGAGCGGCGCGCGAATGGCCACGGCCGACCGAAACGAAACCCCGCGCGCGGCGCGCGTGCGAACGGACGGTCGGCATTGCGGTGGTGGTGAAGAAGGCAAGGCCAACGGCGAGGACGCGGTGCCCCTCACGGCCATTCCGGGGGCATGTCGATGTCAAGCCCCCGACCGCTAACGGAGGGACGGCGTGACGCCATGGTGGTGAAGACGAAGAGGATGACGGCGAGGGCGCGCCGTCCCGCACGGTCGCTCCGGTGGCAGGTTGAAGTCGAGCCCCCGAGCGCTACCGGAGAGACGGCGCGACAGCCGCGGCAGTGATGACGAAGATGGTCCCGCCCGGACTGCGAAACCAGCAGCAGCGTGGTAGCAAAGTACCACCCCACGATGGGCGCCAACTGTCGTGGTATTCTCACAGGGGCCTTGCGAGTCGACAGATGCCACAAGGGCTTAGTGTGAGGGTAAGACTGCTGCTGATAGGACCGGGAGCGGGTATGCGAGTAGCACGCGCTAGTTTACCCAGGTTCGGGGCTCTCCGGAGAGATAACACCCCTACTCCTGCATGTCTGAGTGTATCTGATATATCTAGTACAGAGTGCTCCTGGAGCTGTATCTGAGCTCAGTGCCATAGGCATCTGGCTTTGTATATGCCTATATGAGGCATGCTAGTGGCCGGCCATGCTCATGGCCGTGAGCATGTGTGCTCATGTGGATGGATGGATGGATAGCTAGCTAGCTTGCTAGCTAGTTGCTTGTGTGTGTGTGTGTGCGTGAGAGTCCATCCCCTGGATGGATGGATGGATGCCCCTTTATATAGGAGAGGGTAGCTTAGGATGTATGCTTGGTAGTTGGCATGGGTAAGGCATGGTCCATGTCATCCTTGTCCCCTGGGTCACTTCATAAATAGTGCCAGGGGACAAGTGACACTATACATGATGGCTGAGATAACATGTGAATAGTGCTCGGGTACGATCGTCTCATTGGTGTCTTGTCAATGTCGCTTCGGGCTGCAGTCGGCAGCCGGCTGGTCGTTGTAGTCAGTAGCCGGCCGGGCAGAGTAGTCGGATGGGGAGTCGGCAAAAGCGGCCGGGCAGTTTGACTGAGGGGCTTTGCTAGCCCCGATGTCTTGAAATATCGTCTCACCGTCTTCGGGGTATTCGTGTCCAATTACTCCGACAGTAAGGTCAGGTAAGCTTTTTCTCCACTTTTATCTTTCTTTTCTATTTTCTGACATTTGTTTTGACTTAGTAATAATACTAAATCATTTTATTTTCTTCCGACAATTTTTGCAGGGACCTAAGGGGTTATTCCAAAGCCCCTCAGCAAAAATCAGAATTTTTGGACATAAATAAGATATATCACATATATATATATCCAAGGCAAATAATTATTGCATTAATTCCAAATGCCCAAAATAAATACTTATGAGCTCCTGAAAATGTTGGTTTGATTTTTATCTCTGTCCTATATTTTCAGAGAGCAACATGAGCATTTTCTTGGAGCAATTTTTTTATTTGGGTCATTTCTAGAATGATTCTAAGGGTTTCACAAATCCCCATTTCAAATTTAAATGAAATTTCAACATGATGCAAACATGAAGGCTAGCCTAGGTCATACCAGAACTAGGGATGTGACAACTCACCCCCACTTGAAAGAATCTCGTCAAGAGACTCAGGGGTCGGCGGAAAGAAAGTGGGGTACTCAAGTCGAAGACAATCTTCACGCTCCCAGGTAGCTTCTCTCTCGGAATGATGAGACCACTGAACCTTGAGAAACTTGATGTTATGACGTCGAGTGACATGCTCTGCTTGATCAAGAATGCAAACAGGGTATTCTCGATATGTGAGGTTATCTTGGAGATCAAGCGTTTCGTGGTCCACTCCGTGGATGGGATTCGAGAAGCAACGCCTGAGTTGAGAGACGTGGAAGACATCATGAACTCAAGAAAGATGTGGGGGTAGTTCCAACTGGTAGGCAACCTCTCCTCGTTTAGCGAGAATGCGAGAAGGACCAATGTAACAAGGAGACAACTTGCCCTTGATACTGAAACGATGGGTACCCTCAAAGGGGTAACCCGAAGGTAAGCTTTGTCGCCAACTTCATAAGCCACTTCCTTCTGACTATGGTCATACTGGCTCTTTTGACGAGATTGGGCTGTTTTCAAATTCTCATGAATGATGCGAACTTGCTCTTCTGCCTCCTGGATCATATCCGGTCCAAAGGATTGTCTTTCACCGGTTTCTGACCAGTTCAAAGGTGTTCGACATCTTCGTCCATACAGAACCTCAAAAGGAGCTTTCTTGAGGCTGGATTGGTAGCTACTGTGTCAGGACCCTGATTCCAAGTCACATCAATCTAGCCGGTAACACCTCATATCACTTTGCGGCCTCACACACGGTATTCCCACGGGTGTCGCCTTACCATGGCCCGGGTCCGTTTGCGCCTTTTGGCTCATGTATATGATAATGTCGCTAGCATCCATATGACAGAGAACCCGGGCCGACATGGCTAGTCGTGAACTCAAAGCGGCACTAACCTATGGCGACAGGCATACATGAATCACATCGAGCATGTCAGTCAGCAGCGTGTGAATCCGGGTTGTAGCACAGGGCTAACAGGACTCCGGGAACCCGGGCTGTAGCAGGCTAGGCAGGACTCCGGATGTCACCGCGTGACATTTCCCTGAAGGGACAGACATAGGAACGAAGTTAAACACATGCCGGCCAGTCAAGTGATCTGAGAAGTAGTGCTGGGCTAGCAGGACTCCGGTGAACCGGGCTGTAGCGGAATACTATGGCTCAAGGAAGCACTAGACTACATTTCCCCATAAGAGAGGCTGCCAAGGATAAACAACTAGATTGTTGGATCCCACACATACCAAGCATTTCAATCATACACACAATATGCTCGATATGTGTAAATACAACATGGCATCACAACATAACTCTACGACTCAAAGTATTTATTCATTAGGCTCCGGGGAGCGAGACATTACAAACATGGGTCTTATGACCCAACATACAGAGCATACAAGCAACAAGCACCTGCGGAAGCTTAACATGTTTGAGTACAGACATCTACAAATGGAAAAGGGTGAGAAGCCTGACTATCTACCAGATCCTGCCGAGGGCACAAGATCATAGCTGAGGTATCAAGCTAAATGTCAAAGTCCACGCGAAATTACTAGCGAGACTGAAGTCTCTCTGCAAAACATAAATTAAGCAAACGTGAGTACAAATGTACCCAGCAAGACTTACATCAGAACTATCTACATATGCATCAGTATCAGTAAAGGGGGTGGTGGAGTTTAACTACAGCAAGCCAGCTTTGACTCAGTGGCTAACCTGAACTACGAATGCAAGCAACTCTTTTGAGGTGGCGCACACGAGTCCACATATTCACCATTCAATACACCACCATGGATCCGCTCTCATCTCCCTACGAGAAGGCCATCCATAGCACTCACACTTATCTTATGAGTGTTAGAGTACCCACATTCACTTGTCTATGAACTGTTATAGGCAACCCAGAAGTCCATTACCGCGGACAAGGCTATTAGAATAGATGATGTTAACCCTGCAGGGGTGTACTTCTTCACACATGATCTCACCACTTACCGCCGTTTACACGACATGTACTCGGCAACCTTCAAGCAGAAGCCCAACGAGGGTGTCGGCCACGGCCTACCTAAACACTCAAGTCTCTAGTCCCGGTTTATCGCCTATCCAGGTTCCATCCGCAGGGAGTCCGGCCGAGGTTTCCCCATACGGCCCTGAACGATGTGAACAGGGTTCCCGGGACACCAAACGGGTGCCCGGTACACCGTGCCACGGTGTATCTACCGCAACATAGCCCACCCCTAGGGTCAGCGCTACGCACGGCCGCCAACACATAACCTACAAACACCAGAAACTATTTGCAACTCCTGGACAGAGGACAAGGGTGATCAAGAAGCCAAGAGGGTCCATTGGTTTCGGGCCCAATGCGTGGTAGTAACTGTTTCATGGATCACAAACACAGAACTCAGTTCCTGAGGACGGTTTCAATGAGACAACCCACCATGGACTCCTACATGTCCTCTCACCGCTACCTTTACCAAATCGTGTTCACACACTTAGCTCACACACTGTAGGACATGTTTACACACCTCCGATTCATCCCCGATGAATTAGACCTGACACAACTCTATGCAATAGCAGGCATGACAAACAAGAATGAATGAGTAGACACATCAGGGCTCAAACAACTCCTACTCATACTAGTGGGTTTCATCTATTTACTGTGGCAATGACAGGTCATGCAGAAGATAAGGGGCTCAACTACCGCAGCAAGTAACAGTTGAATCATTGTTGTCCTAATGCAGTAAAAGAGAGCAGGAGCGAGAGAGTGGGATTGTATCGGAATCAACAAAGGGGTTTTGCTTGCCTGGCACTTCTGAAGATAACATTGAGTCTTCATCAGTGTCAATGATCACAGCGTCGGAGCATCGTCTACCGAGAGGGGACAAACACCGGCAACTGAGAAAGAACTCAATCAACACATGAAGATATGCAACAATATGATGCATGCTATGACATGGCAATATGAATATGTTTTGAGCTAATGCAACTAGCAACATGTTAAATGGAGTTGGTTTGAACCCTAGGTTCAAATTCAAACTCCATATGTGAAATTCAAATGCCATTTAATTGATTTGACCTGATAAACAGGTATAAGTTGATCCAACATGCATGAAAGTGGCACAGATGGATTCCTTGAATTTTTCTGATAATTTTTCATATATAATTTATTTCATTTGGAGCTACGGTTGATTTTCTATTATTTTTGGAAGCTTTGGACATTTTCTGAATTAAATCAATCATTTCTAATTTATTTAAAATCCAGAAAGCATTACTGCGTCAGCCTGACGTCAGAATGATGTCATCAGGTCAACTGTGGCTGGCCAGGTCAAACCCGACCAGTGGGGCCTACTGGTCAGTGACACAATGCTGGCTCGAGTCAATGACAGGTGGGACCGGTCAAAGGCCACGTCAGCAAAGTCAACCTGACGTGTGGGCCTGGTGGTTTAGTCTAAGTTAAACAGGGAATAAATCCTGGGGTTAATTAGCGCGTGGGGCCCATCCGTTAGTGGCACAGTGTTTAGCTAATGGCGTCATTAGTGTTAACTAAGTGTGCCACGTCGGAGTCACCGGAGTTCAGCCGGCGGCGACCAAAACCGTGGCGGCAACTCGCCAGAGTTGCTCGGGTTTCGCGTACAGGCCATGGTTTGAGCCGCGGTTGGTCTCTACGGGTAGCTGGCGTTGCAGCGCATCGCCTGGTGGCAGTAGCCGAGCCTGGGGTGGCTGGAGTCGACGATGGCGTCAAGTCGAGTGGCGGCCGGAGTTCGGGCACCTGCGGGTTTGGCGTTGTGGTGCATGGGAGGAGGAGCCGGTGGGTGAAACGTGCTCCTGGGGGTGCACTGAGTGCAGTGACGCGCTCGGTTTGGACGGAGGCATACCAAAACGACGACGGTGACAAGTCCGGCGTCGGTGAGGTCTCGGTCTCGACGGAAACGAGGGCTATGATGAGCTACTGGGCATGGGAGTAGGGGGATCGATAGAGGAGCTCACCGCGAGTTCAGAGGTGGCCTCGGCGAGATCGGGGAGGGGCTGGTGGTGATGAGAGGTCGCCGGCGATCTCGGTGGGCGAACAAAGAGGGTCGCGGCGGTGGCGGTGTTTCAGCGCGTCCGGGGCCTCGTGGCTCATCGAGGAGGTAGAGAACAAAGTGGCGGAGCCTCTGGGCGCGTCGGTGAGGCGTGGGGTGGCCGGTGGCCACGGCGGTGCGCATCGGCGGCGACGGCTACGCTCGGCGGTTGCGCGTGAGAGAAACGGAGGAGGGGGATGAGCGAGGGAGAGTGTGAGGGGGTTCCAGGGGCGTGCGTGGCGGCATTGGAGATGTCCAGGGCGACGAGGTGGCAGCTGCCGGCATGGCACGCCGCAACGCCATGGCTGTCTTCTCCTCTGCCTTCTGGCAGGAGGAAGAAGACGCCCCTGCCCTCGGTGGGCTGGGCCAGTTGGCTGGGCTGCCAGCTGGGCCGGCCAGGTGGGCTGCAGGTGAGGTTACTCTCTCTCTCTCTTAATTTAGTTTCTGTTTATTTTTTTCTTTTCTGTTTTGAATTAGTAAAAATACTAATTCATTTTGTAAAATCCTGAAAATAATTGTGGGCACTTTTGAAACTATTTCCAATAGCCCCCAAATGTTTTCAAGATTATTTGGACATTTAAAATAGTTAATAGAATTTAAATGTCCTAATTCAAATACTTATGATTTAATTCAAAAATCCATAATAGCCTCCAAAAATATGAAACCATTTTTGGCAGAGGGTTTAGCCAGGACCAAAGATGGTGGACATTTATGAAGGGCATTTTGGGTTCATTGAAAAGTTTCAAGTTTGAACCTAGTTAATTCCTTTAATGCTAGGGTTTAGGCAATCCCCATTTCAAATTTTAATGGAATTTAATCATGATGCAAGATGATGATGCAAAGACAAGCAAGGGCTGAACTGGGGATGTGACAGCTCACCCCCACTAAACAAGAATCTCGTCCCGAGATTCAAGACGTGAGGTAAGAGGTCAAAGGGGAACACAAACTAACACAATCTTCATGATCCAATTAGGCTTCTCGAAGATGTTGGTTCATTGCTTCAAATTGATCTTGACGTCTTTGCTTTCAAGATCTTCATTCAACTCGATGACAACGAAAAGAGATTCTACAAGAAACGATCTCCTAGAAGATCGAGCAACTCACGATCAACTCACAGGATGAGACATAGTAACATCTCTCGAGTTGAGACAGAGAACACATCGAGAGGGATGGAAGAACAAGCGACGGGGTTTGATTGGGTGGGCAACAATTCCACGCTTAGAAAGATGGTGGATGTTGTCAAGGTGGCGAGGAAATAATTGCCATGATCCCGTAACGGGGCACCTCAGGGATGGTGACTCGAAAAACTAATCCCTTATGTGGAAAAAAGAAATACTTTTGATACAAAGATCATTGAAATTCTTTATACCAGCCTAAGGCAATCACAACGATCCTTTGAAAGAGCTCGAAGAAATGGCATACTCGGACTAGGATGGACGATGTGGACTACCTTGTTGAAGACAACGCAATGGATGATTTTTGCTTATCACCGGATATGGAGGGACCCAAAGTAGAATGGCACAATGACGGTGCAAGATGGGAACAAAATGCAAATGCTGGGAATTTTCCAACCATCATACATGCCTGAGATTCAGATCTGGTTGGTAACAGGGTATTCCAGATAGCATGTCCAGAAAAGGAAAGTTTGCAACACGAACCAACGAGATGGAGTTGCAAGATTCTCGGGAGATGAACTTGGTAGCAAGCTCCAAAACATGAGCGGGTTCTGCTACAAGCATGTGAACATGTTGTCCGAGACAAGCGTGACCATGTGGTAGTCTTATAATAAAATACTACCAAGTTCAGGTTGGGAACCATCATTGAGGATAACAAAGTCATTACGCCAGTCCATGGATTAGATCCCAAGCATAGACTTCTCTTTCTTGAACAAATTAATCAGTGGCTTGGTGTGCTAGGAACACATACAGAATGGAGGCAGCCAACCTATCAAACCATAGAGTACTTCGCACATATGCGTGACTAATTTGGGCTGATTCCAAGGGAAACAAAACAAACCTTTCTCAAATTCATGGCGGCAACTTACATCAGATGCACATGAATTAGAGGAAGTCACATCTGTCAACCGGACATATGCTTCATGATCGGGACATGAGGGCAATGCTTATAAAGTTTCCAACACTAGGTTGATGTTCAGTCATGAATCATGGGGGAGACAAAATGTTGCTGACGGGCTCAACAACAACTCATCAGAATTTCCATATCACTGGACTTCCACCATCATGTGAACACGGTGCTAACATTGGTCAGACCAAAGATGTAATGGTGTATGCTCGAGGGATCAACCACGAGTAAGACAACACTACGAACATCGTTGGTTCTGATTTAACTTGACGATAACCCATACTCAAGTCAAAGTTTTGACAAGACAATAGATCCAACAACTGATCACGAGGACCAATTGGTGAAGATACCATCTTTCTTCAACACACACACAACACAAAAATATCCCTTCAGGAAGAACCAAATTCGGCAAAGCCTTTTATCTTCCAACTCTCCAAGTTGTTGTTCAGCTTAACCAACTAGCTCAGGGGTATCCAACACAGATTCTTGGAGAATGGGTGGTTGGAGGAAAACCAACATGATCACGAACTCAACATAGCGGTCAGGTGACAACCAGGTAATACTTCCGAGAAGGTAATCGGAACATCACGAACCACTGATATGATACTAAGCTCGAGATCAATCTTGCTTTTCAGGTCAAGACGATATGATCGATAGAGCAAGGGTTTGGCAAAATCCTAACTAGTTGATCGAAAAGTGCACCAGGAAATAAGGACTAGGTAGCACAATCTATCTTAGAATGATGATTCAATAACCAACACGCTAAGAATGAGAATATTGTCCATTAACTACCAAGCAATGGAGTTGCTAGGAGTATTGATTTCACACATCACGACTCACTTGCCGGCATTCCGGTTACAATAACACGAGAACCGAGGAATGAACAATGATGGCAAGAAGTATCACTGCGTCAAGAATTCATAAGAGAAGCTGCAATTCTCATGACACTCTTGACATAAAGATGGTAACGCTCCAAGGTAGAGCGGAGCAAAAGCTAGATTGGCATTTTGATCCGCGGAATACAATTGCTTTGACCCAATCCTTGAAGTGGACAGGGTGCTGGAGTTTGTTTCTCCTCGTCATTCCGAATAGAATGGCTTGACGGACCACAAGAATAATAGGCATCGGCAGCGAATGCACGCATACTCTTGAGTATCAAATGATAGACAAAGGTCAGAATACAACTAAAGAGAGACGGTTCAAAAGAACATATATCTTTCTGAGTTGTGGATGCATAGATTAGTATGTCGAACGAGTTCAACATATTTCTTCCGGATAACCCATGCAGAAAGGTAGGGTTGGTAGAGTCACAACATAGATTGGAGAACTCATTAGAAGCACTCTGTCGTGACCTTTTGGTTCAAAAGAACTCCTGCCAAGAATGGCTCATGATAATTGGAAGAAGGATGTACCACGAACCTCGAGGAGTATCGCAAAGGTTACTAATATCCTAAGGGAACTAGCAAATACTAACAACACGAAGTAGGGTGAATCTCGGGTTCAAAAACCCAGGAGTAGAATACCTACTACTAATTGGCATCACGGGATGCTTTCGAGAATGGTGGCCAGAATCATCACACCGGAACACAAAACATGGCTAGATTACTAGGTGACTCCCTAAAACGCCTAGGGTCATAATAATAGCTCCAACATCTGTTGACGCAATAGAGTACCTCAACTCACCGGTAGTGTGATTAATCTGGCCCAAATGGACAGCAGGAACAGGAGGAAGGGTTTGCAAATGCATCAGACTACTTAGAAACCTGGGATGACTCGGAGAACATAACGGCTGTAAATGCTCAAAAAGATTGGAGACATGCTACAAAAATGGTGGCATAGCCACTCAGAATCACAATATCAAGGTTCCGAGACCAATTATGAACACACGGAAGTACTGGAAACTGAACTGCGGCATGAACCCAACAATCCTAGGCAACTACGGTTTAGTAACACGTCATCCTGATAGATAGATGAGAAGGCCTAGTTTCTTAACCCACGTAGAATGAGAAGAGAATGACTCAGATCAGAGGGCATAAGGGAAAGGAGTAAAAAGAGCCTTACGTTCCTTCCACAATCAATTCCCCTACATAACTAAAGCATTTCTAGACACAACTTCGACCGGTATGGCTTGGTAAACCTACAGGTAGTCAGGCTCTGATACCAAAGCAGTCAGGAGCCCGATTCCAAGTAACATCGATCTAGCCGGTAACACCTCATATCACTTTGCGGCCTCACGCACGGTATTCCGACGGGTGTCGCCTTACCATTGCCCGGGTCCGTTTGCGCCTTTTGGCTCACGTATATGATAATGTCGCTAGCATCCATATGACAGAGAACCTGGGCCGACATGGCTAGTCATGAACCCAAAGCGGCACTAACCTATGGGGACAGGCATACATGAATCACATCGAGCATGTCGGTCAGCAGCGTGTGAATCCGGGTTGTAGCACTGGGCTAACAGGACTCCGGGAACCCGGGCTGTAGCAGGCTAGGCAGGACTCCGGATGTCACCGCGTGACATTTCCCCGAAGGGACAAACACAGGAACGAAGTGAAACACATGTCGGCCAGTCAAGTGATCTGAGCAGTAGTGCTGGGCTAGCAGGACTCCGGTGAACCGGGCTGTAGCGGACTACTATGGCTCAAGGAAGCACTAGACTACATTTCCCCATAAGAGAGGCTGCCAAGGATAAACAACTAGATTGTCGGATCCCACACATACCAAGCATTTCAATCATACACACAATATGCTCGATATGTGTAAATACAACATGGCATCACAACATAACTCTACGACTCAAAGTATTTATTCATTAGGCTCCGAGGAGCGAGATATTACAAACATGTGTCTTATGACCCAACATATAGAGCATACAAGCAACAAGCACCTGCGGAAGCTTAACATGTTTGAGTACAGACATCTACAAATGGAAAAGGCTGAGAAGCCTGACTATCTACCAGATCCAGCCGAGGGCACAAGATCGTAGCTGAGGTATCAAGCTAAATGTCGAAGTCCACGCGAAATTACTAGCGAGACTTAAGTCTCTCTGCAAAACATAAATTAAGCAAATGTGAGTACAAATGTACCCAGCAAGACTTACATCAGAACTATCTACATATGCATCAGTATCAGTAAAGGGGGTGGTGGAGTTTAACTGCAGCAAGCCAGCTTTGACTCAGTGGCTAACCTGAACTACGACTGCAAGCAACTCTTTTGAGGTGGCACACACGAGTCCACATATTCACCATTCAAAACACCACCATGGATCCGCTCTCATCTCCCTACGAGAAGGCCATCCATAGCACTCACACTTATCTTGCGAGTGTTAGAGTATCCACTTTCACTTGTCTATGAACTGTTATAGGCAACCCAGAAGTCCATTACCGCGGACACGGCTATTCGAATAGATGATGTTAACCCTGCAGGGGTGTACTTCTTCACACATGCTCTCACCACTTACCGCCGTTTACACGACATGTACTCGGCAACCTTCAAGCGGAAGCCCAACGAGGGTGTCGGCCACGGCCTACCTAAACACTCAAGTCTCTAGTCCAGGTTTATCGCCTATCCAGGTTCCATCCGCAGGGAGTCCGGCCGAGGTTTCCACATACGGTCCCGAACGATGTGAACAGGGTTCCCTGGACACCAAACGGGCGCCCGGTACACCGTGCCACGGTGTATCTACCGCAACATAGCCCACCCCTAGGGTCAGCGCTACGCACGGCCGCCAACACATAACCTACAAACACCAGAAACTATTTGCAACTCCTGGACAGAGGACAAGGGTGATCAACAAGCCGAGAGGGTCCATTGGTTTCGGGCCCAATGCGTGGTAGTAACTGTTTCATGGGTCACAAACACAGAACTCAGTTCCTGAGGACGGTTCCAATGAGACAACCCACCATGTACTCCTACATGGCCTGTCACCGCTACCTTTACCAAATCGTGTTCACACACTTAGCTCACACACTGTAGGACATGTTTACACACCTCCGATTCATCCCCGATGAATTAGACCTGACACAAGTCTATGCAATAGCAGGCATGACAAACAAGTATGAATGAGTAGACACATCAGGGCTCAAACAACTCCTACTCATACTAGTGGGTTTCATCTATTTACTGTGGCAATGAAAGGTCATGCAGAAGATAAGGGGCTCAACTACCGCAGCAAGTAACAGTTGAATCATTGTTGTCCTAATGCAGTAAAAGAGAGCAGGAGCGAGAGAGTGGGATTGTATCAGAATGAACAAAGGGGTTTTGCTTGCCTGGCACTTCTGAAGATAACATTGAGTCTTCATCAGTGTCAATGATCACAACGTCGGAGCATCGTCTACCGAGAGGGGACAAACACCGGCAACTGAGAAAGAACTCAATCAACACATGAAGGTATCCAACAATATGATGCATGCTATGACATGGCAATATGAATGTGTTTTGAGCTAATGCAACTAGCAACATGTTAAATGGAGTTGGTTTGAACCCTAGGTTCAAATTCAAACTCCATATGTGAAATTCAAATGCCATTTAATTGATTTGACCTGATCAGCAGGTATAAGTTGAGCTAACATGCATGAAAGTGGCACAGATGGATTCCTTGAATTTTTCTGATAATTTTTCATATATAATTTATTTCATTTGGAGCTACGGTTGATTTTCTATGATTTTTGGAAGTTTTGGACATTTTCTGAATTAAATAAATCATTTCTAATTTATTTAAAATCCAGAAAGCATTACTGCATTAGCCTGACGTCAGAATGATGTCATCAGGTCAACTATGGCTGGCCAGGTCAAACCTGACCAGTGGGGCCTACTGGTCAGTGACCCAGTGCAGGCTCGAGTCAATGACAGGTGGGACCGGTCAAAGGCCACGTCAGCAAAGTCAACATGACGTGTGGGCCCGGTGGTTTAGTGTAAGTTAAACAGGGAATAAATCCTAGGGTTAATTAGCGTGTGGGGCCCATCCGTCAGTGGCACAGTGATTAGCTAATGGCGTCATTAGTGTTAACTAAGTGTGCCACGTCGGAGTCACCGGAGTTCAGCCGGCGGCGATCAAAACCGTGGCGGCAACTCGCCGGAGTTGCTCGGGTTTCGCGTACAGGCCGCGGTTTGAGCCACGGTTGGTCTCTACGGGTAGTTGGCGTTGCATCGCGTTGCCTGGTGGCAGTAGCCGGGCCTGGGGTGGCCGGAGTCGACGACGGCGTCAAGTCAAGCAGCGGCCGGAGTTCGGGCACCTGCGGGTTTGGCGTTGTGGTGCATGGGAGGAGGAGCCGGTGGGTGAAACATGCTCCTGGGGGTGCACTGAGTGCGGTGACGCGCTTGGTTTGGACGGAGGCGTACCAAAACAACGACGGTGACAAGTCCGGCGCCGGTGAGGTCTCGGTCTCGACGGAAACGAGGGCTACGATGAGCTAGTGGGCATGGGAGTAGGGGGATCGATAGAGGAGCTCACCGCGAGTTCAGAGGTGGCCTCGGCGAGATCTGGGAGGGGCTGGTGGTGATGAGAGGTCGCCGGCGATCTCGGTGGCCGAACGAAGAGGGCGGTGGTGGTTGCGGTGTTGCAGCGCGTCCGGGGCCTCGTGGCTCATCGAGGAGGTAGAGAACGAATTGGCGGAGCCTCTGGGCGCGTCGGTGAGGCGTGGGGTGGCCGGTGGCCACGGCGGTGCGCGTCGGCGGCGATGGCTACACTCGGCGGTTGTGCATAAGAGAAACGGAGGAGGGGGATGAGCGAGGGAGAGTGCGAGGGGGTTCCAGGGGCGTGCGTGGCAGCGTTGGAGATGTCCAGGGCGACGAGGGGGCAGCCAGGGAGGCAGCTGCCGGCGTGGCACGCCGCGGCGCCGTGGCTGTCTTCTCCTCTGCCTTCTGGCAGGAGGAAGAAGACGCCCCTGCCCTCGGTGGGCTGGGCCAGTTGTCTGGGCTGCCAGCTGGGCCGGCCAGGTGGGCTGCAGGTGAGGTTACTCTCTCTCTCTCTTAATTTAGTTTCCGTTTTCTATTTTTTTCTTTTCTTTTTTGAATTAGTAAAAATACTAATTCATTTTAAAATCCTGAAAATAATTGTGGGCACTTTTGAAACTATTTCCAATAGCCCTCAAATCTTTTCAAGGTTATTTGGACATTTAAAATAGTTAATAGAATTTAAATGTCCAAATTCAAATACTTATGATTTAATTCAAAAATCCATAATAGCCTCCAAAAATATGAAACCATTTTTGGCAGAGTGTTTAGCCAGGACCAAAGATGGTGGACATTTATGAAGGGCATTTTGGGTTCATTGAAAAGTTTTGAGTTTGAACCTAGTTAATTCCTTTAATGATAGGGTTTAGGCAATCCCCATTTCAAATTTTAATGGAATTTAATCATGATGCAAGATGATGATGCAAAGACAAGCAAGGGCTGAACTGGGGCTGTGACATATTGTTATAAGCAAACTCGGCGAAGGGAAGACACTTCTCCCAATCCATACCGAATGAGATAACACAAGCTCTAAGCATGTCTTCGAGAATTTGGTTGACCCTTTCCACCTGACCACTTGATTGAGGGTGGAAAGCGGTACTGAAGGAAAGAAGGGTGCCCATGGCAGTTTGGAAACTCTCCCAGAAATGTGAAGTGAAAATACTACCACGGTCTGAATTGATCTCAAGTGGAACACCATGAAGTTACACTATTCGAGAAATATATAAGTCAGCGAGCTGACTAGCAGTGATACTCTCTCGAACAGGGAGGAAGTGAGCCACTTTGGAAAGACGATCAATGACTACGAAGATAGCATTATTCCCTCACTTGGTCCTGGGAAAGCCGGTGATGAAGTCCATACCAACTTTATCCCATTTCCTCTCAAGAATAGCTAAAGGCTGAAGGGTGCCAGTAGGCATTTGCTGCTCTGCCTTAACGCAAAAACAAACGTCACAGTTAGAAATGAACTGAGAAATGAACTGCTCTGCTTCTCTCTTCATCCTAGTCCACCGGAACCTCTGGCGCAGGTCCTGATACATCTTAGTACTACCGGGATGAATCGTGAGAGGAGATTCATGAGCCTCCTTAAGAATCAGTTGTCGCAGATGTTGATTCTTGGGAACCACCAAGCGATTCTCAAATAAAACAACACCTCGATCATCTATGGAGAAACTGCCACCAACTCCCTTGTCAATGTTTCTCTTGATCCGGGAAATTCCCGTATCCTGCTTCTGAGCAGAGATGATCTGATCCACAAGAGTAGGTTTCGCCACCAAGGTAGAAAGGAATCTGTTAGGAGCAATGTGAAGGTTGAACTTACATAACTCCTCATGGAGAAGTGGTTGGCCCTGTTGCAACATGAGATTGTTGCAATAGGACTTACGACTTAGTGCATCAGCCATGACATTTCCCTTGCCTGGGGTGTAGGTAATCCCTAAGTCGTAATCTGAGATCAACTCCAACCAACGCCTTTGCCTAAAGTTCAAATATGGTTGGGTGAAGATATACTTGAGACTCTAGTGATCGGTGTAAATCTCGCAACGCTTACCAAGAAGGTAATGTCGCCATGTCTTAAGTGCATAGAATACAGCTGCAAGCTCTAGATCATGTGTAGGATAATTCTCCTCATGTGGATGCAACTGTCGAGAAGCATAGGCAATGACATGACGATCTTGCATATGAATGCAACCTAGTCCCTGTCGTGATGCATCACAATAGATAACAAAGTCCTTAGTGAAATCCGATGGCACCAGTATGGGAGCAGAAGTCAGGCGTCTTTTCAGTTCCTGAAAACTATGCTCACACTGTGGGAGCACTCAAACCTTTTATCTTTCTTGAGAAGTTCCGTCAGAGGTTTGGCCACTTTGGATAAGTTTTCAACGAAGCGGCGGCAATAAGTGGCTAGGCCAAGGAAACTCCTAACTTTCTTAATTGTTTCAGGCGGAGTCCAATCAAGAATGGCCTGAACTCTCTCGAGATTGACGGCAATGCCCTTGCCAGAGATCACGTGGCCGAGATAGGTCACTTCTGGCAACCAAAATTCGCACTTGGAGAACTTGGCATAAAGGCGGTGCTCTCTGAGTTTCTCTAACACAAGTCTAAGATGTTCGGCATGCTCTTCCTTGTTCTTCGAGTAAATAAGAATATCATCGAGGTAAACCACGACGAACTTATCTAAGTACTCCATAAAGATCTAGTTCATCAAGCGGGAGAATGTAGCTGTAGCATTGGTTAGACCGAAGGACATGACGGTGTACTCGTACTGGCCATAACGAGTGACAAAAGCCGTCTTAGGAATGTCCCCGTTTCTGATCTTGATTTGGTGGTAGCCTAACCTCAAATCCAACTTGGAAAAGACTAAGGATCCAGCGAGCTGATCATACATGTCGTTGATCCTGGGGAGCGGATACTTGTTCTTTATCGTGACCAAATTAACAGGACGATAATCTACAACCATCCGGTCCGTACCATCCTTCTTCTTGACGAAGAGGACGGGGCAAGCCCAGGGAGAAGAACTAGGACGGATGAAACCCTTTTGCAAGGATGCATCGAGTTGTTTCTTAAGCTCAGCTAGTTCTAAGGGTGCCATCTTGTAAGGTCTTCGAGAGATTGGGGCGGTTCCTGGGATAAGATCTATGACAAACTCTACATCTCTATCAGGTGGAACACCTGGCAGTTCCTCTGGAAAGACATCCAGGAAGTCACAGACTACCGGGATACCTTCAAGGTCAGGAAGAGGGTTGGCATTAAGAGAATAGACTTGGCGCTTTGCATCTCTAGTGGAGACAGTGACTAACTTGCCAGATGGGTGTGTAAGCTAAACAGACCTGGTGAAACAATCAATCTTGGCATGATGAGCTGTCATCCAGTCCATACCCAAGATGATGTTAATATCTGAATACTTGAGGGCTACAAGTGATGCAAGGAATACAAGTCTGTCGACAAGGATTTCATTACCATGGATTATTCTGGTAGTTTGACATCTAGACCCTGGAGTTTGGATTTCAAGTGGAGTTGGCATATCACAAAATCACATGTCGTGCAAACGAGCATAGTCTTCAGAGATGAAGGAGTGAGATGCTCCGGTATCGAACAGAACCGAAGCTGGATGACAGTTGACAAGGAGTGTACCAAGAACGACATATGGATCATCATGAGCATCTTTAGCTGAGACGTGATGCACACATCCACGTTCAGTGGGAGCTGACTTGGCACTAATCATCTTGCATGGTGGCTTACCACAGCCAACAGACTTCTCAGGCAGGGGTGGAGCATAGTTGGTTTGAGAGCAGTCACGTGCATAGTGTCCTGGCTCTCCACATGTGAAGCAAGTCCTTGAAGTAGCACGTGTACCCGCATTGACAAGCGGTCTACCAGTAGGCCTGGGTGGAGCATGTAACTGAACTGGGTGAGGCGCCACATAAGAGGGCCTCGGTGAATAACCGGGTGGAAGAGCGGAGTTCGGAACCCAAATCCGGCTCTTCTGAGAACTAGAACCGGAGGAGGAACCCAAATCACGGGTGTGCTTACGAGACTCCTCGTAAGTGAGATGAGCTGTCTCTGCATTAATGGCCTTGTTCACAAGGGCCTGGAATGTATCGCAGTGATGCAGGTGGAGATCACGATGCAACTTGGGGTTGAGACCCTTTCGGAACCTAGCCTGCTTCTTGGATTCTGTGGACACCTCTTCTATAGCATAGCAGGCAAGGTTCTCAAACTCTCTACTGTAAGCATCAATAGCCATCTTACTCTAGGTGAAACTACAGAACTCTTCTCTCTTGTGGTCAATGAGAGCCTGAGGAATGTGATGCTCGCGAAAAGCCTTAGTGAAATCTCTCCAGGTGGGTGTCTGGCTAGCTGGAAGCATAGCCTCATAGTTCTGCCACCAAAGACTAGCAGGACCTTCCAGACGATAGGCAGCGTAGGTGACCTTGTCACTTTCAGCTACGTTCGCAGAACACAGCTTATGAGTGATACTACGAAGCCAATCATCTGCATCGAGTGGTTCAATGGAACTATGGAAGGTAGGTGGTTTCAGACCAATGAATTCATAGATGGTCGCTGACTCTTTGCACTAGGGTGTGGTGTTCTCCTATATAAGTGCTAACAAGCGGTTAGACTCACGCTTTTTCCTCTCCATCTGTAGCATGAACTCTGCCAATGAAGACTGGTTGGGAGGATCCTCATCCCTACCATCTCCGGGGTTCCGACTACGAGCAACAGAACTTCGGTTAACCGGCAACATCCTGAAGAACGAAACCAGAGAAAACAAGGATGGATTCAGCACCAACTATAGGATGCAGAAGGTAGCACAAGAAATTAGTATCTCTCGGACTCCTAGGACAATTCCGGCAGCATAACGGCAGTAAAATTCTCAAAATGAGACATTCTGCAAAAGACGGGGTAGCACCAAACTCAACATCATCACTCAAGGTTCTGAGATATTAGTAAACAGGCTACAGCGGAGGTACTCAAACTGGGATATGACTCGGATCAACCAATCCTTAGAGACTATAGAGTAGTAACACGTGATCCTGATAGACGGAAGAGTAAGCCTGGTCCCTTAACCCCATAGGAAATATAGGATGACTCAGATCAGAAGGCATGAGGTATAAGGAGTAAAAAGAGCCTTACGTTCCCTTCCACAATCAATTCCCCTATATAGCTAAAGAATTTCTAGACTCAACTTCGACCAGGTTGGCTTGGTAATCCTACAGGCAGTCAGGCTCTAATACCAAAGCTGTCGGGACCCCGATTCTAAGTCACACCGATCTAGCATGTAACACCTCATATTACTTTGCGGCCTCACGCACGGTATTCCCACGGGTGTCGCCTTACCTGGCCCAGGACCGTTTGCGCCTTTTGGCTCATGTATATGATAGTATCGCTAGTATCCATATGACAGGGAACCCGGGCCGACATGACTAGTCGTGCACCCAAAGTGGCACTAACTTACGGGGACAGGCATACATGAATCAACATCGAGCATGTCGGTCAGCAGCATGCGAATCCGGGCTATAGCACTGGGCTAACAGGACTCGAGGAACCCGGGCTGTAGTAGGCTAGGCAGGACTCCAGATTTCACCGCGTGACATTTCCCCGAAGGGACAGACACAGGAACGAAGTGAATCACGTCCCGGCCAGTCTAAGTGTTCCAGAGCAGTATTGCTGGGCTAGCAGGACTCCGGTGAACCGGGCTATAGCAGATTACCATGGCTCAGTGGAAGCACTAGACTACATTTCCCCATAAGAGAGGCTACCAAGGATAAACAACTAGGTTGTCGGATCCCACGCATAGCAATACACGTCACACATACGCATCACATGCAAGTATGTGTTGTACAACATGGCATCACAACATAACTCAAACTCATATAGATAAATGCCCAGAAGAGCCACATAACATTAAATACAAACAGGGGTCACATGACCCATCATTTAGAGTATACAAGCAACGGAAGCATTACATGTCTGAGTATAGACAACTACAAAAGGAAAAGGCTGAGAAGCCTGACTATCTACAAGTCCCTCCCAAGGGTACAAGATCGTAGCTGAGGTAACAAGCTATTTGTCGAAGTCCAAGCGGTACTACTAGTGAGACAGATGTCTCACCTCCAAAACATAAATAAAGCAAACATGAGTACAAAGGTACTCAGCAAGACTTACATCAGATCCTATCATACATGCATTTGTATCAAGAAGGTAATGTGGAGTTTAGTAGCAGCAAGCCAGCTTTGACTCAGTGGCTATCCTGTTCTATGACTACGAGAAACTTCTTTGAGGTGAGGCAGCGCACACGAGTCCACTAATCACCACATCAATACACTACCATGGATTCATCCCCGTCTCTCTACGAGAAGGCCATCCATAGCACTCAGACTTGTCTTGAGCATTTTAGAGTATCCACTTTAAGTTGTCTATGTACCACGTAAGCATCCAAGAAGTCCATAACCGAGGACACGGCTATTTGAATAGATCATGATAACCTTGCAGGGGTGTACTTCTTCACACACGCTCTCACCACTTATCACCATGTACACGTCATGTATCTCGGCAACCTTCAAGCGAAAGACTGGGGAGGGTGTCGGCCACAACCTGACTAACCACACAAGACTCTAGTCCAGGTTTAGCGCCTATTCGGGTTCCATCCGCAAGGAGATCCAGCCGGGGTTTCACTCACGGCCCAAAACGATGTGTACAGGGTTCCCGAGCCCACCATCCGGGTGCCACTCTGTACACCGGGCCACGTGTGCCTAGTCTGTCCCAAGTCCACCCTGCCGGGTGCCACTCGGTAGAAAAATAGCACTACCTACAAACACCAGAAACTATTTGCAACTCCTGGACAGAGATCAAGGCGGTTAATAAGTTGAGAGAGCTTGGAGCACCCGGAGCCCAATGTGTGGTAGTAGCTAATCATTGGACAACTTACACAGAACTCAGTTCTTAAGGATGGTCCTAATGAGACAACCCACCATGTACTCCTACATGGCCTCTCACCGCCACCTTTACCAAATCGTGTTCACACGCTTAACTCTTAGCACCAGAACATATCGTAACACTCCAATTCATTCCCGATGAATCAGATCTGACATAACTCTAAGCAATAGCAGGCATGGCATGGTAGGAACACAACATGGCTTAATCAACTCCTAGGCATGCTAGTGGGTATTAACTATTTACTGTGGCAATGACAGGTCATGCAGAGGAATAGGTTCAACTACCGCAGCATAAAGTAGCAGTTGAATCGTTGTTGTCCTAATGCAATAAATGGGAGCAGGAGCGAGAGAGTAGGATTGTATCAGAATGAACAAGGGGGTTTGCTTGCCTGGTAGATCAACAGGGGGGGCACTGCTCCTCCGACAGGTACTCTGGATCGGTCTCCGGAGCAGGACCTATCAAGAAGGAACGGTGTCGGCAATCAAAACACAATCATATGCAACAATATAATGCATGAACATGGCATGAGTATGTGATGTTGTTTGAGTTAATGCAACTAGCATTCATTTGGTTGAAGTCCATTTGAACCAAAGGTTCAAATGCACCTCCAAAATAAGCATATATAAATGCCATTCATGTGTTTTCTCATATACAGCATGTATAAGTTGGTTTGTCATCATGAAAATGGTACAGATGGATAGATTGCATTTTTATGATAATTTTTCATATATAAATTATTTCAATCTGAGCTACGGTTGAATTTCTATGAATTTTTGAAGTTTATATCAATTTCTAGATTTTCCTGATTTAATTTAAAACCAAAAAAATGATATTTTGCGTTAGCACAGCGTCATGCTTACATCAGCAGGTCAATGGCGCTGACCAAGTCAAACCTGACGTGTGGGGTCCACACGTCAGTGACTCAGTTAGTTAACAGGGGGGTTTATTTAGTCTAATTAGGATTAGTGGGCACCGAGCCCACTTGTCAGCGACTAACTAGCTAACTAACATAGGTTATTTAGTGTTAAACTAATACTAACTAAAATGTCAGGGGGGTGGCCCACGTGTCAGTGACACAAGGTGGAAGGTCAAACCCCGGTCAGCGGGGTCAAACCCGTCGGCGACTCGACACCAGCGAGGCCAGACGCAGCGGAGGGCCTCAGATTTGGTCCTCCGGTGACCAAATGGGCCGCAGAGACCATCTCCAAGGAGCTGGTGCTCGCGTGCATCTAGTGGAGGCGACAGGAGGACGCAGGGTAGCCGGAGCTCGCCGGAGCGGATCTCGGGGCGGCGGCCGAAGCACGGCTCCGGGCAGGATGTGGTTGCAGGGCACGGCAGGGGCTGCAGAGGGCCTCTACGGTCTCCTGGCGTCACCAGGAGCACGATGACGCGCGCGGGAGCGGCTGGCTCGGGGTCTGGCCACGGTGGCACGATGGCCGGCAGCGAGGCGCTCGCGGTTGTGACGGGTAGCAGGGCTACGACATGAAATCGAGCACGGGGAAGGAGGGGAAACGGAGGAGAGCTCACAGCGGTCTCGATGGAGTCAAGCGCGAGCTCGGGGCAGGCCTGGACGAGGTGAATCGACGGCGAGGACCTCCAGGTACCGAGGTCAAAGAAAACGTTGGGGACGGTGTTGTGGTTCTTCTCTAGTTGCTTGGCTCGGCGTGGATGAAGAAGATGACGATGCGGAGCTCGGGGACTCATCGGCAGGGAGTGGAGTGACCGGTGGCCATGGCTACGGCGAGCGGCGGCTCCGATTGCGTGTGGCGGTCGCGTGGGTGAGAGATGGGGAGGAGGAGAGTGAGCGAGAGAGAGGGAAAAAGATCAAGGGGGTGCGTGGCGACGTCTGAGCGCGACGAGGATGAGCCAGGCAGGCAGCTGCCAGTGTGGCATGTCGTGGCGCCGTGCTCGGCCTTGCCTCTGCCACTAGGCAGAGGTTGAAGACTAAGATGCCCCTGGTGGGCTGGGCTGGTTAGTTGGGCTGCTAGGTAAGGTCAGGTAAGCTTTTTCTCCAGTTTTGTTTTTCTTTTCTATTTTCTGACATTTGTTTTGACTTAGTAGTAATACTAAATCATTTTATTTTCTTCTGACAATTTTTGCAGGGACCTAAGGGGTTATTCCAAAGCCCCTCAGCAAAAATTAGAATTTTTGGACATAAATAAGATATATCACATATATATATATATCCAAGGAAAATAATTATTGCATTAATTCAAAATTCCCAAAATAAATACTTATGAGCTCCTGAAAATGTTGGTTTGATTTTTATCTCTGTCCAATATTTTTAGAGAGCAACATGAGCATTTTATTGGACCTTTTTGGAGCAATTTTTTTATTTGGGTCATTTCCAGAATGATTTTGAGGGTTTCACAAATCCCCATTTCAAATTTAAATGAAATTTAAACATGATGCAAACATGAAGGCTAGCCTAGGTCATACCAGAACTAGGTATGTGACAACTTCCATCAGATCCTATCATACATGCATTTGTATCAAGAAGGTAATGTGGCGTTTAGTTACAGCAAGCCAGCTTTGACTCAGTGGCTATCCTATTCTACAACTACGAGAAACTTCTTTGAGGTGAGGCAGCGCACACGAGTCCACTAATCACCACATCAATACACTACTATGGATTCATCCTCGTCTCTCTACGAGAAGGCCATCCATAGCACTCACACTTGTGTTGAGCATTTTAGAGTATCCACTTTAAGTTGTCTATGTACCACATAAGCATCCAAGAAGTCCATAACCGCAGACCCGACTATTCGAATAGATCATGAAAACCCTGCAGGGGTGTACTTCTTCACACACGGTCTCACCAATTATCGCCGTTTACACAACGTGTACTCAGTAACCTTCAAGCAAAAGCCCGGCGAGGGTGTCGGCCACGACCTAACTAACCACACAAGTCTCTCGTCCAGGTTTATCGCCTATTCGGGTTGCATCCGCAAGGAGATCCGGTTGGGGTGTCTCTCACGGCCCCAAACGATGTGAGCAGGGTTCCCAAATCCACCATCCGGGTGCCACATGGTACACTGTGCCACAGTGCCTAGTCTGTCCCAAGCCCACCTGTCCGGGTGCCACTTGGTAGACTACTAACACGACCTACAAACACCAGAAACTATTTTAAACTCCTGGACAGAGATCAAGTCGGTTAATAAGTCGAGAGAGCTTGGAGCGCCCCGAGCCCAATGTGTGGTAGTAGCTAGTCATTGGACAACTTACACAGAACTCAGTTCTTAGTGACGGTCCCAATGAGACAACCCACCATGTACTCCTACATGGCCTCTCACTACTACCTTTACCAAATCGTGTTCACACACTTAACTCCCAACATCAGAACATAGCACTGCACTCCAATTCATCCCCAATGAATCAGACCTGACATACTCTAAG
Organism: Triticum urartu; assembly: GCF_056163025.1. NCBI lineage: Eukaryota > Viridiplantae > Streptophyta > Magnoliopsida > Poales > Poaceae > Triticum > Triticum urartu. Next base: position 239,248,991 of record NC_141878.1, on the reverse strand, counting down.
CAATAGCAGGCAATGCATGGTAGTAACACAACATGGCTCAATCAACTCCTACACATGCTAGTGGGTTTCAACTATTTACTGTGGCAACGACAGGCCATGCAGAGGAATGGGTTCAACTACCGCAGCATAAAGCATCAGTTGAATTTTTGTTGTCCTAATGCAATAAACGAGAGCAGGAGCGAGAGGGTAGGATTGTATCAGAATGAACAAGGGGGTTTGCTTGCCTGATAGATCAACATAGGTGCACTGCTTCTCAGACAAGTAATCTGGAACACTCTCCGGAGCAGGACCTATCGAGAAGGAACGATGTCGACAATCAATTCACAAGCATATGCAACAATATGATGTATGAAGATGGCATGAATATGTGATGTTGTTTGTGCTAATGCATCAAGCATTCTATTTGGAGGAGGTCCATTTGAACCAAAGGTTCAAATGCAACTCTAAATTAAGTCTCTTAAAATGCCATGAATGTGTTTTCACATATACAGCTGGTATAACTTGGTTTTTCATGCATGAAAATGGTACAGATGGATAGATTTAATTTTTCTGATAATTTTTCATATATAAGTTATTTCAATCTGAGCTACGATTGAATTTCTATGAATTTTTGAAGTTTATATCATTTTCTAGATTTTCCTAATTTATTTTAATACCAGAAAATGAATAACCGCGTCAGCATTACAGAGGCATGACGTCAGCGGGTCAACCGTGGCTGACCATGTCAAACCTGACGTGTGGGTTGCACACATTAGTGTTATGGTTAATTAACAGAGTTAATTAATAGTCAAAATAATCCTAAAATAAAAATTATCAGGGATGGGCCCCACATCTCACTGACCCACACGGGTCAAAGCTGGGTCAACAGGGGGGTTAGACCCGGTCAATCCCACCAGCGTTTAGCCGCCGGCGAGGCCGAACACGGCGGAGGGGCTCGGGATCGTTGCTCCGGCGACCATTTGGGCGGTGGAGACCACGGGCGAGGAGCCAGCGCTCGTCCGCTTCATCTGGAGCAAGTGGGAGAGGCGGGGACGGCCAGAGCTCGCCGGAGCGGAGCTCGGAGCGGCGGCCGGAGTTCGGTGGCGTGCGGGCGCAGTGCTGCGGTGCACGACAGGGGCTGCGGAGGGCCTCTACGGCCTCCTGGCGTCACCAGGAGCACGGTCACACGCTTGGTTTGGGCGGAAGCGGGCCAGAATGACGATGGCGACATGCACGGCGGCGAGGTGCTCGCGGGCGCGGTGGTTGAGCTAGCTAGACGGGGCAAATGAGCACGGGGAGCAGGGGGAAATGAAGTAGATCTCACGATGGATCCAACAGAGGCGTCAGCGAGCTTGGGGAAGCACTGGTGCGGCCGGAGCGTCGTCGGCGATCTCGGGCAGCCGGTTACGAAGACGATGGCGATGGCGGCGCTCCAGGGCCTACCGAGGCGCGTGGCTTGGCTTCGAGGACGAGGAAGACGGCGCGGAGCTATTGGGCACGTCCGAGGGGCGAGGCAGTGGCGGTGGGCGCGGTAATGGCGAACGGCGGCGACGGGCGCGTTCGGTCCGAGGAGAGGGAGAGATCCAGGGGAGGAGGGAGAGCGTGAGAGAGTGACAGAGGTCCGGGGCGGCGCGTGGCGACGTTCGGGACGGCCAGGGCATCGAGGGAGAGACCAGGCAGGAAGGTTGCATGGCGCCCATGCGCGCGGGCGACGAGCGCGTGCCTCTCGTCCTCCTGGCGCCAGGAGGACGACGACTGGCACTGCCAGTCGGCTGGGCCGGCCTGTTGGGCCACTGGGCCAGGCCAGCCTGCATAGGGAGGTAAGTGCAGGTGGGTTTTCTTCCCTTATGTTTCCTTTTCTATTTTTCTGACATTTGTTTGATTTAAAAACAATAGCAAACTAATTTATCTACTTATGGCAATTTTTGTAGGAGCTAGTGGTATTATTCTAGAGCTCCTCATCAACTAGCATAATTTTTGGACATATATAAAATATATAACATATATATATATATCCAATGCAAATAAGTATTGCATTAATTCCAAGTGGCAAAAATAATGTTTATGAGCCCCTGAAAATATTTGTTTGAATTTTACCTCTGACTAATATTTTCAGAGAGCAACATGAACATTTTCTTGGACCTCCTTGGAGCAATTTTTATCTGGGTTATTTCCAGAAATGACCTCTAAGTGTTTCACAAATCCCCATTTCAAATTTAAATGAAATTTAAACATGATGCACACATGACTAACTAGTCTAGGTCATACCAGAACTAGGGATGTGATAGCCTCCGGCAAGGATTCAGGGAAGCATGCCGCCTCCGAGTGCACAACACCCATTGACAACGTGCCGGAGTGTTCCAACAGCAAGAGATCCAAGGTTGCTGCACCCCATGTGAAGAAGGTCCCAACAGGACTAGCTGTCATTGATGGTACTTTCACTATTAGCACCACCCTTGATGATAAATAGGAAAGCGTGCTCGTCGCCTTCCTGCGGGCAAATATCAATGTGTTTGCTTGGCAGCCAATTGATATCTCTGGTGTTCCCAGGGAGGTAATTGAGCACCACCTTGCTCTCTGCCCACATGCCCGACCCGTCAAGTAGAAAGTATGGGAGTAGGCCTTGGAGAGGCAGCAATTCATTGCTGAAGAGATCTATAAGTTAGAGGCAGCTGGTTTGGTCAGAGGAGTATTGCATCCTACATGGATTGCAAATCCAGTGGTGGTCCAGAAAGCCAATGGGAAGTGGAGGTTGTACATTGATTTCATCGATCTCAACAAATCTTGCCCGAAGGACCCATTTCCCTTGCCGCGCATCGACTAGATCATGGATTCCACTTCAGGATGTGATTTGCTCTCCTTTCTGGATGCATACTCAGGATATCATCAGATCTTCATGTCTAAGGAAGATAAATGGAAGACATCATTCATCACTCCATGTGGTACGTACTGCTTTGTCCGCATGCCGTTCGGATTAAAGAGTGACGGGTCCACTTTTGCAAGGGCAGTCCAGATTGGTTTTGAGCCACAGTTGCACAGAAATATAGAAGCTTATATGGATGATATTGTGGTCAAAACCAAGGATAAGGCCACCCTTATCCTGGATTTGGAGGAGACATTTTCTAATCTGCGCAAGATCAATCTGAAACTTAATCCGGAGAAGTGTGTATTTGGTGTTCCCTTCGGCATGCTACTTGGGTTCTTCGTGTCCATAGGGGGATCGAAGCCAACCCTTACAAGATTAAGGCCATTTAGCAGATTCAAGCACCAAGGATAGTTAAGTATGTGAGGCGCTTGATGGGATGCATTGCCGCGTTGAGCAGATTCATCTCCAAGTCTGTCGAGCATGCCCTGCCGTTCTTCAAAGTTTTGAAGAAGGCGGGACCTATGAAGTGGACCCGGAAGTAGATGCAGCTCTGCAAGAGTTGAAAACCTACCTATCGACTATGCCCACCTTGCTTGCACCCAAACCCCAAGAACCATTGTTGCTATATTTGTCGCCAACCTGCCAGGTGGTCAGTGCGACTTTGGTAGCGTAGCAAGAGGTGGATGAGGCAGAAAGTGGCCAGATCACGGCAAAGCCAGAAAAGGATCAGGATAGCAGTGGGCACGGCAATGAGAGCAAACCCAAGGACGTGGCAAGGAAGAAAGTGGTGCATTGCCCAGTGTACTTCGTCAGCTCCTTATTACAGGGGGCTAGATCGAGGTACTCTGGCGAGCAAAAGTTGATATTTGGTCTCATTATGGCCTCAAGGAAACTGCGCCACTACTTCCAAGCCTATGAGATCACGGTTGTCACTCATTTTCTGTTGCAAAGGATACTCTGAAACCCTGAGGCAACTGGAAGAATAGTGGAATGGGCTTTGGAGTTATCCAGCTTTGGCTTGAAGTTTGAGAGCACTTCAACTATTCAGAGCAGGGCATTGGCAGAGTTTAATGTAGAATGGACGTCAACCCCTGATGAGGAAAGGACAGAGACAGCTCTCCCCTGCAAGGAATCACCCCAAGAATGGATTATGTATTTTGATGGTGCTTTTTCCCTACAAGGTGCAGGGGCTGGCGTGCTTCTTGTTGCCCCCTCCAGGGAGCACTCGAAGTATGTCGTCCAGATGCACTTTGCCCGGGAAGAAGTCACCAAAAATACAGTAGAGTATGAAGGACTCCTTGTCGCGCTCAGGATTGCAGCATAATTGGGAATTAAGAAGCTGATCATTTGAGGAGATTCACAGCTCGTGGTGAGACAAGTCAACAAGGATTACCAAAGCCCATTGATGGGAGCATACATTGAGGAAGTAAGGAGATTGAAGGAGCACTTTCATGGGTTGCAAATAGAGCACGTGCCCCATGCGGAAAACAACATAGCTGATCACCTCTCAAAGTGTGCTGCGCAGAAGCTTCCTGTGGAGCCAGGAACTTTTGTTCTCCATCTCTCTCAACCCTCCGCATCACTAGCCACAATGGCCCGGAAAATGAGAAAGATGGACTATGGTAAGCCTCTCCCGGCAGAGCCATCCGCTCCCAGCAGAGACCTGCCAGAAAGAACTCCTCACATCCTGCCGGACCATCCCCTCCAGCCGGGCCTATGGACCCCACGAACGAGGATACTGCTCCCGCAGCTGAGGAGGTGCCGCTAGTCCTCGTTGTCGAGCCCCAGGCTCCAACTTGGGCAAGGCACATTGTCCACTTCCTCCAAATCGGAGAACTCCATGGCAATCATGATGAAGCTGAAAGAGTAGCCCGGAGGGCCAGTATGTATCAGTTTGTCGATGACACTCTGTACAGAAGGAGCCCCAACGATATGAAATGTGTTTGCCGGGAGGATGGAAAGGAACCGCTGGCTGAGATTCATAGAGGAATGTGCGGCTCACACATTGGATCAAGGGCATTAGTTGGGAAAGCATTCCGGCAAGGATTCTATTGGCCCACATCCCTCCACGATGCATTTGATCTCATCACGAAATGTGAAGCCTGTCCGTTCCATTCCAAGAGAATACACCTGCCTGCCCATGCCCTTCAAATAATCCCTCTATCATGGCCATTTTTGGTCTGGGGGCTTGATATCCTCCGCCCCTTCCCCCGAGCAATCGGGGACTTTGAATTATTGTTCGTTGCCATCGACAAGTTTACAAAGTGGACGGAAGTGACTGCCATGAGAATGGTGACTGCTCAGTCTACTATCTAGTTCTTGAAAGATGTGGTGTGTTGTTTCGGAGTTCCGGCAAGGATCATCACAGACAACAGCACCCAGTTCACGAGCCACGCCTTCATGCTATATGTTCACACCCTCGGATGCAAAATCTTATTCACTTCTGTGGCACGCCCCGGAGCAATGGACAAGCTGAGAGGGCGAACACTGAAGTGCTTCGTGGACTCAAGACAAGAACTTTCGATACGCTGCAGAAGCACGGCAGGCGGTGGATTGAGGAGCTGCCGGTAGTTCTCTGGTCCCTCAGAACGACACCTAACCGAGCTACCGGGCACACTCCCTTCTCCCTGGTCTACGGGGCAGAAGTAGTTATCCCCATGGAACTCATTTATGGGTCCCCTCGAGTGCTTGCCCACGATGAAGTAGCGCAATATCAGCACCGGCGTGACGACGCTGTGCTACTTGAGGAGAACCGTCTCCGTGCTACTATGCGTGCTGCACACTACCAGCAAGCCCTGGGTCGCTAGCATAGCTGCATGGTTCATGCCCGGTGTCTTGAGGAAGGTGACCTTGTCCTTAGGCACGTCCAATCTGCCCAGGGTACAAACAAGCTATCACCAAAGTGGGGAGGCCCTTACCGGGTGGTACGAGTCACCAGACCTAGCACAGTTCGTCTGGAGACCGGAGATGGCACACAGTTGCAAAACTCATGGAATATTGAGCATCTCCATAAGTACTACCCGTAAGGCGCGAGGCTGCTGGGCACCGCCCGGCAACCACCCTTTTGTACAGGCCTTGCCTCAGTTGCATGTAACCCATTGTACAAAGCTAGGGCGATGACCCCGTGCAAGATAAAATAGAGAAGCGTTGTGGGGGGACCCTGATCAAGATCGCATGCATGCACAAGCACATCCAGATCACTGCATAAGAATTTCATGAGCATTTGCATATGCATATAGATAGGACTGCATCCTGCATTCATTCTCATCAACATGGAGTTGCAGGTTCCTGCTGTGAACTTGACTTTGACAAAGAACGAGAATATTGCACGGCACTGTGGTCCCCGCCAAGCCAAATAAATAATTTCTTGTCCATTAGTGTTCTGTAAGCTATATCTTGTGCATAGAGAAACCCTGCCACTCTATTGAAACTAGGGTGCTCCCATCCTTGGCTCGAATGCTACTTCGGCCTGGATGGTCATAGTGGCCCTTGATGAAAAGGCAGTGGGATCCTCAGTCTGTTCCCCGGCAGACATGGTTCTCCGGTAGACGAAAAGGGTGCCGGTAGGATATCCTGCCAGGAAAACTCGTTTAACTACAATAAAGAGGCACTCCACCTCTGCATGGACGTATACATGCACGAGTTCTCGGCAAGGTTTATTTCTTTCATTGACATGCAGAGACAAGTACAAGCATTACAGAACATGAAGATGGATTTGAGAGATTACATTATTTGAATTAAAGTGTGGCATATGCCTAAAAGTTTATGATTTCAAAAAGATAATTGACCTGTTACGCCTTTGCCCCTGTCCATCTCCTGCAGGAAGAGGTCGAAGGGGTCGGAAGCGCGCACAACTAGGATTCGGTGCCTCCCCAGGATCAGGCCGGCACCGCTCCCCATCAGGGAGGAAGAAACCGGAGGGCAGGCATGGATGGTGACGCTCCCAAAGGATCAGATGGGTGGCACAGAGTCACCGGCAAACATGACTCATCGGAACGGTCGTACCCGTTCTTGACGCATCGTGCGTTTGCCGGTGTCGTCTGCATCACTACCACCCTAAGACCTCCGCGCGACCACCACGTCAGCCACCATGCTCTCTAAGCCCTCCCACAGAGAGCATGGTCGTCCCCGGGGGACCTGGCGTTAGAAGTCACCGCACGTCCTGAAGACGTGTGAGAAAGCAAGGATCCTTCCTGTCCGACGAAGAAAACCGCATCCAAGAGGATCCAGATTCTCCCCTGTTAGTGACAAATCTCGCCTACAGCTCCTACCCGATGCCGCAAAGGGAACAAGAATGGGGAGTGGTCGACTACCACGTGTCGTGCCCATCTCGAGCTGCAATGTGGTGTTGGTCGTATCCCCTCCCATTGAAGTCAAGGCCACGGGCGACCTGGCGGGAAGCGCGCCGGGGTTGCCACTCCCGGCGTCAGCGACGCGCCGCCCGAACCTTCCTTTCAAATGAAAGGGAGGTTCCAAATAGAAGCCCGGGGACTGGCCCCAGGCTCTTCTCTTTAACATCGTTGGCAGAAACGGAAGATGAGTAGAGGAGGACCACGCAGATGGATGACTCCGCCCTCCTCCGCTCCTCCCCTTTTATAGGCCGGGCAGGGAGGGGCAGCCACTCCATCCACGGATGATCACCGCCCTCCTCTGCCAATTCAAGACGGGCGGGCCCTTCCCAAGGTAATCTCCTGTGACATGCGCCTCCGTTACCTACCACGCGCGATGCATGCTGCATACGTGGCTAAGGATAAGGGCGCGCTGTGGGAAGAGTAAATTGGCAGTTTCTACCCCGTGCATTGAAGTCATTCACGGGGCATTACTAGAGCAAGCCCACCACTATTGGCATTATGCCGCACGCTGGAAAACAGGAAACTGGCCCGGAATCAGGGCTAATGAAAAACTTAAGGGGCCAACACCTTCAGCAACTTTGCCTATGCACTTATTAGGCCTTACCCCGACGACGCTTAGCAGCGCATTCGGGGCAGGCCCAGGGGCTTCTGTTGGTGCAACAAACCCTGGGTCTGTTGACCAACTGTGCACAGACACAAGATCAAGATTGAAGCACCAACTTAAGTCAGAGATTGAAGAACCAAGAATTTGAAGAGCCAACATGCAGCTCAGAAGGACTAAGATTGAGCCTAAGAAGCAAGATATCGGCAAGAGAAGGGCCTCCCTTGACGGACAGGTGAGCCCGGCAAGGGGCATGGCCACCACCAGAAGCAAGCAATCGAGGCTCTCCGGTAGAGCCTGCTGGGGTTCGTGGGGGCAGGACCGCCCCACCAACCACTCAAGCATGACTCACATCGTCAATCATTGCGGTGTCAAACCATAACATGATTAAGTGGCAGCCATTCGACACATGACAACCATTCCTACAAAGAAGTTTACATATGACACCCATCCTGCGACATGTCAAGAGAGCAGGTGCGGAGATGGCAAGATAGCCCGGCAGGCCTTGCCGGGTGCCTAGTAATGTGTCACTAAGAGGTGCACTCAATGCACCCTGTCAGCCCATAGAGTTAGGTATGATAGCACTATTTGCTATCATATCAGTGGATAATGACCACTTTGCCACTGTGGTGATCCCTTAATCTATAAAAGGAGGCCATGGCACTCGTAGGAGGGGTTAGAGGGTCGAAAAGTTGACAACCCCAAGCCACCACACGCACATAGTCGCTACGGCCCTGAGGCAAACCTTGCCGGGCATGTGTATACGTACCACCACATTCATTCATCCATCAATCCACGAAAGCAAGATTAGGGTATTATGCCTCACGGCGGCCCAAACATGGGTAAATTGCTTGTGTTCTCCTCGACACACTGCCGTACGCCGGTCTGCTCTTTGTGCAACGTGCTGTCCCCCCTGCCGAACCAATAAGGGGCCTCCCGGTCGCATAGGTGGCCGTGGAAATCCCGTGACATTTTCCCTGCATTTTTAAAAAAGTAGAGGGACCTGCTGGGGCGTGTAATGAACCATGGTACTTGCGCCGCTATGTTATGCTTGTTGTTCTGATGTATGCTGTTATGTCATGACTGGGGAGGTGTGGTAGGATAACTTAGCTTGATACACTCGCGGTAGTCTCGCACCTTGTGATGGCGCGCCCGCCATCGTCTCACAAGGTCCCCTTGCTGCCGGCTCAGGGGTTGCTGGCCTTGGGAGACATCGTGAAGCTGCAAACATTGTGAAGCTGCAGAATTGTTGAAATTTATTGTTGGTGTCTTGTTCTTCCTTGCACGAGTCCTCATCCGTGGGCAAGTTGTGGGTTAATGAACTGCGTTGCTGTACCCGGGGGCACGGACTTAAGAAGATGCACAAACCACAAGCTCGTTCCAGAGTGTCTTGCGAGGATAGAAAAAGCCACGGCCCTGGGGGACAGGGCTGTGGCGAAGTATGTTTGTGGCATGGGGTCGGCCCGACGCGCACGCACATACATGCCCAGCCCCCGCGTGCGAGGCGCGCGAGGAAGAGCAATAGGCAACTGCCGCCCGTCCTCGGCCGAGACCGATGTCCAAGAGAAAAGATGAGAGGGAAATCCAACTTGGCAATCCAAAATGCAATAACTCCAAATTCCATTAAAAGAAAACAAGGGGTGTCGGATTACAGGTTCCGGCAGGCCCTTATGGTTCGAACTCTGGGGTGCGCACGAAGATTACGTCTTCTACCTCTCCCTCTCGCAAGGACCTAAACTACTAAAAGAACTGCGCAAGAGACACAAGGTTTATACTGGTTCGGGCCACCGTTGTGGTGTAATACCCTACTCCAGTGTGTGGTGGGTGGATTGCCTCTTGGGGCTGATGATGATGAACAATACAAGGAAGAACAGCCTCGCGAGGGTCTGCTCTTGGCTGGGGCAATGAACTGCTAGGAGGAGTTCAGCCACCTTTCTCTCTCTCTCTCTATGCTTTCAACCTCTCTATCGAGCCTCCCCTTCCTTTTTTCGAATCCCTTGCTCTATGGGCGGCTGGTCCTATTTATAGAGGCCCTGGTCCTCTTCCCAAATATTTAGCGGGAAGGGAGCCAACAATGGCGGGCTAATTTGAAGGGGGACAGCAAGTATCAGCTATCCTGACAAAAGTAGTCTTCGCCTGCGCAAAGCTCTGGTGATGACGCCGTCTTGGGCTCCACGGTGACCTCCATCTCCTAGTCCTCCTGGTCTTGGTCTCGTTGCATCAAAATGGCAACCTTTGCCTGATGCCTCGGTACTCCGCGGCTGCGCTTGCTCCCTTTGCACCAAAGAGGAAAGGAGGACGCTGCGCGGGCTGGCACCCACTTGGCGCCCTGAGTCGTCATGGCTTGCGTCACGGGCACCTCGCGAGGTATCCCGCCTTGATTTCTCCGCCTCCTCGTGAGCCAGCCTGACGAGGCCGCGCCTGAGGAAGCTCCGCGTTGTCCGCCCCGCGAGGCTTGGCCCCTCGCGAGGGTCTTGAGTCTTGTGTTGCTGAAGATGGGCCGTGCCGGGCCCCCTTTGAGCCACGCCGCAGGCCGTAGGGAGGCAATTCTGGGGACCCCCATTCCCAGAATGCCGAAAGTAGCCCCCGGGCCCAAGGCGCGTCCGGACTTGGCCGTGCTAAGAGGCGAAAGGGCAAGGGCGAAGCGCTGCGGGCCCTAACAGCCTGCGGCCTTGGGCGCCGCGTGGCGGTTGATTGAACGTGGGCGTCTCCGCTTCCCCACGACACCTCGGTGATCGCGCTGGTTGGACAAGTCCCTGCATGCAAATCGTGTCATGATTACCTGCGGTCGTGGAGGCCGGCAGTTGGCCTTCGCCGGCTATAAGTACGGAACTGCGCGTGCCCTTCCAATCCATCCCTCCTTGCTTCTCCTTCTTCCCAATCATTTCTCCGTCTTGCCGCGATGGCTCCTCGAGAGGGACCAGACCCGCTCTCGCCGAAGAAACGGCTCGTCCTCTGCGGCCAGGACGAGGAGGACCATCAAGTGGTGTCGAGGCCTCGGTACGAGCGGGCTCCACCGGGGTTCCTGCTTCGCTTGGCGGCTCTGCAGGCGATGGAGGCACCGGGGGATCCAGCGACTCCAGCGAGATGTTTGGGACCCCGGAGACGAGTGATGACAGCTACGAGCCCACGAGCCGGTGCCGCCCCTGGAGCAGGGTGGGCTCGTCTGGCCGTCGCCGACTCTGATCTGGATGGGGTTGGCGCCGGCGCTTGATGGCCCACTGTTGATGATGGCATCTTTTGCAGGAGCGTGTTTAGTTAGCATCCCTTAGGATCCGTTCCCTGCGAGGAATCAAAATGCGCCCCATGGGGGCTTGTAAGGTGCCTATAATCCTGTTTGTGAATACATAACCCTTGCTGTAGAGTTGTGCGAGTTGCTGATTCCGTCTTAGCTCAGTTCTCCCTTTCGAACCTCGCGAGGGCTTGGTGCTCTGCGTCGATAGGTCCCAGTCCCAAGGCGGTGTCAGCCGTCGCTGGTATGCCAGGTCGTGATGCCGTGGTCAAGGCCAGGAGGTGAGCGACCCGGGGTCCGGTAAGAGCCCCTAAGTCGCGATGCTCAGGAGGTCCCCTTTGGCGCCCAAGCAGCCGTCGCTCGGTGAGAAAGGAGAGCGGCGTCGCTGACACGGAATTGCATTAGGTGCGGGGGTAGTGCTACGATAGCCGGTGCTTTCGGGTGGTGACTTATCTCGAGAGTCGGGGACTACTCCTGGTGTGTCGTCGGGTCCGCGCGTCGGCAGGAGCGGAATCGCTCGGCGAGGTCCTCGCGCGCCCCTTCTCCCCCGCCTTTGCTCCCCTTTCTGCTCTACGTCCTCGGGTCCCGGCCCGCGAGCTAGTCTCAGCTGTTGCTGGTATGCCAGGTCGCGATGCTGTGGTCAAGGCCAGAGGGTGAGGGCTGGATAGCCAGTAGGAGCCCTGAGTCGCGATGCTCAGGCACCCCCCCTTTAACGTGCAAGCGGTTCGCGTGGATGAGAGTGAAAGGAATGCCGCGAGGGCCTTGCCTGGCGCAACTCCCGATCACAGAAGGAAGAAGAGGTTGGCATGACAATTATCAGTCTGCCGTTAGTTGCTTCCGAGGGGAGGCGAGGCACTGGAGGCTTGATGAGGTGGCGCCATGCGGGGCTGCCGCAGCCAGAGCTCAGCCATTCAGGTTTGTCGGCGTTGCAGGGACGGACCCATGCGCAAGCGTCGTGCCGTTATGGGAGCAATTCCGTCAGTTGGCGTCAGTTGAGCAGGCAACTAGATCAAACAAGTTAGCCGCGAAGGAGAGGATTCATTCAAATAGACGCTGGGAAGGTAGACATCGTTGGGTCGGGCCCAAGCGACTTGGGGATGATGCAGCCTGAGGGGCGCCCCCAACAAAGCAAGCTAACGTCATGAAATAAAAGGGATACATACCGCAGGGACGGACCCACGCGGCCTGGGAACGATGCAGTCCTGGGAGGGCGCTCCCAGATGGAAATGAAACTTGTAAGATGTCACCTGAAGGTGTCGACGGCGAAGGGGTGTTGGTGCAGCAGACTCGGGGGGCTGCGGAAGCCGATCCTCACGAGCCCCCAGGCCCAGGGGCCTCGGGAGGCTCCGGAGGCACTGGTAGCTCTTCGCGAATCATCTCCACATCCGCGAAGGCTGCGGAACGCCTGTCTTCTTGAGCCTCCATGATGCCCCTCATGAGGCACTGGCATGTTGCAACCACGCTCGGCAAGCCGTAAGGCATGCGAACGTAGCTGTGGGGCAGACCCCCGCAGCGCCCCACTCGCGAGGGCCAGAGGCGCTCTATCGTAGCGACTTGGTTGAGCCCTGGCACGTCGATGCAGACGCGCAGCCTACCATCCTCGCCTGGATGGGGAGCCACAGCCGGTAGACGGCGGCAACCCCTCATGATTCTTGATTCCTGTAGTTCTTGAATGGCCTTGTCGACGAACTCCTACGGGTCTGACCTTCCTTGCCTTGCTGCTTCTTGAGGGAAACATGCTTCGTAACACGCCTCCATGTGGTGCCCAAGCGCCTCCCTCGTGACCTTGGCCAGGTCGGTGGCCCTCCAGGGGAGAGCCCCCGACCCCTGCCTCAGGAGGGCGTCGGGCGCGCTTTCCTATGCGATGGAAGGAGGTTCCCTCTGGACATATGCGGGCCCTGAGGGGCCCGCCTCCCGAGGGGCTGGTCCGGACGATGTCTTCTTCTTCTTGGGGGTGGTCTCGGGAAGCCTCCTGCTTCCGCGATCCGGGTCTTCCAGTGATGCAGCCTGAAAGGCTCGCTCCAGGGAACACACTTCATCCTTCTCTTCACAGGGCACCGTGATGACTCCGCCACTTCCTGGCATCTTGAGGACGTTGTAGCCATGGTGAGTTATGGCCATGAACTTGGCCAGCGCTGGGTACCCGAGGATGGCGTTGTACGGCAGGCGGATGTGGGCGACGTCGAAGTCGATGAGCTCGGTGCGGTAGTTGTTGCGTGCCCTGAAGGTGACGGGGAGGCGGACCTACCCAACCGGGACTATGGAGCCGCCGGTGACTCCAGAGAAGGGCTTGGTTGGCTGAAGCTGGTCGTAGGGCACATGGAGAATGTTGAACGTTTCCACGGACAGGACGTTGAGCCCTGCCCCACCGTCGATGAGGGTCCTGGTGACCAGTACATTGCTGATGACTGGGGAGTAAAGCATCGGGAGGACCCCGGCTGTGGCCGCACACTTGAGTTGATCCGCTGAGCTGAATGTGATGGAGCAGGCCGACCACCTGAGAGGGCGCATTGCTTCAAGCCTGGGGAGGACTGCATTCACTTCACGGGCAAACTGCTTGAAGATGCGTTGTGAGGCTGGGGCTTGAGCTCCGCCCAGGATGCAGGCGATTGCGTGTGGCTCCTGGAAGCCCCCAGCCCCTTTGTCTCGATGGCGGTCCTCGTTTCTCCTTGGCTGAGGCGGCAGTGGAAGGAGGCCTGTTTTGCCCTGTGGGCGATCCTCACGAGGCTGATCCCTCCAGTCCCCCTCGCGAGGCAGGTCTCGCCAGCGATCCTGGCGAGGTTGATAGCGCCACCCTTGGCGCGGGCCGCGGTCTTCCCGGCGTCCTGCGTTTCTTCCTCCTCCTCGGTCGTAGCCCCGATCGGCGCGTTCGGGACGACGGCCGATCCTTCCTTCTCGCATGGTGCGGAGTTCTTGGCATTCGTTGGTGTTGTGGGTGTGGAGGTCATGGTACACACAGTACCGGCCGCCCCTGGAGGACTCGGGCAGATCTTTGCCCCGCTTGGTGTCTGGTTCTGCCGCAAGCACGGCAGCCCCCTTGTGCTTCACGTCCTTGGCCTTGGGCTTCTTCTCTTCTGGGTCTGCGGCAGGCAGCTCGAGGAGGGAGAACCGTCCCTCCTCAGCCCTGGCGCATTTGGTCGCCAAGTTGAACAACTCCAGGGAGGTGCACAAGTCTTCATGCATCGCCAGCTCCTCCTTCATCTTGACGTCGCGCACACCATCGGAGAAGGCCGAGATGATGGCCTCCTCGGACACCTTGGGGATCTTGAGGCGCGCGTTGTTGAAGCGCTGGATGTACTTTTGCAGGGTCTCTCCGGGTTGTTGCTTGATGTGGCGCATGTCGCTCACGGCGGGTGGCCGGTCGTGAGTACCTTGGAAGTTGGCGATGAAGCAGGTGCGCATCTGGTCCCAGGAAGAGATCGTGCCTAGAGCCAGATTCAGGAACCAGGTGCGAGCTCCTTCCTTGAGCGCCATGGGGAACCAGTTCGCCATGACCTTCTCGTCCCTGCTGGCAGCTTCAATGCCCAGCTCATAGAGCTGGAGGAACTCTGCAGGGTCAGTTGTGCCGTCGTAACGAGGAGGCAGGTCTGGCATGAACTTGCCGGGCCACGCGATGCTACGCAGCTCAGTGGTGTAGGCACGGCAACCTGCGGTGGCCACGAAAGGCATCGGCTGGTGGAGAGCTCGGTCTTGAGGGTCCCCACGTGCTGCAGCTAGGAGCAGCGCGGGGTCTTGGCGTGCCAAAGCCGGAGCAGGGAGCGCCCGGGCAGCTCCTTGCGGGCGAGGGACTTCTTGGCAGCTCCGTTCTTGCTGCGCTGGCACCTGACGGAGCGGGTTCCGCCCAGGGGCCACACGCCTTGGAGCCATGGCGTCTTCTTGGAGAGGAGGCGGCTGGTACACCCCCGGAGCTTCGTCGCCCGCGCGGGGCGGGGTGCGGCGTAGCGGAACGAACGGCGCGGGAGAGCCCCCCGCGGCGTGGACGAGCTCGGCGACGCGGTCGAGCCACTCTTCGTAGACGTCGTCGACGGGACGGTAGCGTAGGAGCTCGTCTGCCGCGATGAGCGCAGCTCGAGCCTCCAAGGGTGCGCGGAGCGCGCGGGACGAAGAACCAGCTGGTGTGAGCGATGGAGTAGCGGTGCGGCCGTATTGTCGCACGGACGGATGCTAAGACGACGCTTGCTGCTCGCCCCCTGCCGGGCCGGTGGCGGCGTTGATGGCAGGTGATGGGGAACGATGAGGACGTCCGCCGACGAGCGCCGTCTGGGCGACGCGGGGAGCGATGGCGGCCCGGCGCTCGGCGCTGGCCCGACGAGCGTCGGACATGGACGCGACGGTCGGAGGAGAACGGTGCGGTGGAAGACAAACTCCGGCGCACCCCTACTTGGCGCGCCAAATGTCGGATTTCGGGTTCCGGCAAACCCTTAAGGTTCGAACTCTGGGGTGCGCGCGAAGATTACGTCTTCTACCTCTCCCTCTCGCAAGGACCTAAACTACTAAAAGAACTGCGCAAGAGACACAAGGTTTATACTGGTTCGGGCCATCGTTGTGGTGTAATACCCTACTCCAGTGTGTGGTGGGTGGATTGCCTCTTGGGGCTGATGATGATGAACAATACAAGGAAGAACAGCCTCGCGAGGGTCTGCTCTTGGCTGGGGCAATGAACTGCTAGGAGGAGTTCAGCCACCTTTCTCTCTCTCTATGCTTCCAACCTCTCTATCGAGCCTCCCCTTCCTTTTTTCCAATCCCTTGCTCTGTGGGCGGCTGGTCCTATTTATAGAGGCCCTGGTCCTATTCCCAAATATTGAGCGGGAAGGGAGCCAACAATGGCGGGCTAATTTGAAGGGGGACAGCAAGTATCAGCTATCCTGACAAAAGTAGTCTTCACCTGCGCAAAGCTCTGATGATGACGTCATCTTGGGCTCCACGGTGACCTCCATCTCGTACTCCTCCTGCTCTTGGTCTCATTGCACCGAAATGGCAACCTTTGCCTGATGCATCGATACTCCGCGGCTGCGCTTGCTCCCTTTGCACCAAAGAGGAAAGGAGGACGCTGCGCGGGCTGGCACCCGCCTGGTGCCCTGAGTCGTCATGGCTTGCGTCACGGTCACCTCGCGAGGTATCCCGCCTTGATTTCTCCGCCTCCTCGTGAGCCAGCCTGACGAGGCCGCGCCTGAGGAAGCTCCACGTCGTCCGCCCCGCGAGGCTTGGCCCCTCGCGAGGGTCTTGAGTCTTGTGTTGGTGAAGATGGGCCATGTCGGGCCCCCTTTGAGCCACGCCGCAGGCCGCAGGCAGGCAAGTCTGGGGACCCCCATTCCTAGAACACCGACAAGGGGGGCAACCAATTACAGATAGCAAGCAAATGAACAGCCGTGTCCGGCATCTAGACTAGTCTTCTCACCAGCGTGGAGCTAAGTGCTGCCACTAGGACATGGGAGGGAGCCCCCGAAGCCTGAGGGAGGCTCTCCAGAGACTCCGGGGCATGTACAGCCCCACTCATTATTACGTGAGAGTGTCACGAGCGGAGACCTTCATAGGCACTAGGCCTTGCTTCAGGGGTAGAACTTCCGGAGGTGCTGCATGTTCCAGGCGTTCTGGATAGGGATCCTGTCCTGCGTCTCCAGGCGCGTGGCGCCAGGCCTGGAGTTGCGGGCGACTCTAAATGAGACCTCCCACATGGACGAGAGCTTATGCAGCCCTTCCCTGGAGAGCTCCCGCAGTAGGACGAGATCACCCACCTCGATAGTCCTGGAACGGATGCTGCGGCAGTGGTATCGCCGCCGCACCTGTTGGTACGTTGCTGCCCGGAGCGAGGCTTGGCGGTGGCGTTCCTCCCCCAGCACGAGGTCCATCCCCCGTGTGGCGTCCTAGTGTACCCTGTCAAATGGCAAGACCCACGTAGAGCGATGCTTGAACTCATGAGGGAGAACCGCTTCGGCTCCGTATACGAGGAAGAATGTAGTCTCGCCCGTCAACTTGGTGGCGGTAGTGCGGATGGACCACAACACAGACTGGAGCTTGTCAAGCTAGCCCCTACTGCAGGCCTCGAGCTTCTTCTTGAAGGTTCTTGTCTCGAGGCCCTTCAGGACCTCTGCGTCTGCGTGCTTGGCTTGACCATCACTCCTTGGGTGTGCTACTAAGGCATAGCATATCTGCGTTCCAAGGTTAGCACAATATGTTTTGAAGATATTGCTATTGAACTGCGAGCCATTGTCGGTGATGATACAATTAAGGACCCCGAAGCAGCTCACAAGGCCCTTGATGAACTTGACTGCCGTACCGGCCAGGATGGTGTAGACGGCTTCCACCTTCTGCCCACTTTGTGAACTTGTCGATGGCGACATAGATGTAGTGGTAGCCCCCGGGTGCTCGTGGGAAAGGACCCAAGATGTCTAGCCCCCAGACTACAAACGGCCATGAGAGAGGAATGGACCAGAGGCCTTGAGCAGGATGGTGGATCCGCTTGGCGTGGAACTGGCACGCTTCGTAGGATTGCACTAGCTCGGTCACGTCGCTGAGTGCCGTGGGCCAGTAGAATTCGCTGCAGAACGCCTTTCCCAAGAGGGTGCGTGATGATGAGTGATGCCCGCAGTCTCTGCCGTGTATGTCGGCTAACAGCTGGCACCCTTGTTCCCTGGAGATGCATCACAAGAAAACATCATTTGGTCATTTCCGGTAGAGCTCACCGTCTTGAATGTAGTAGGCTTTGGCCTACCGAGTCACGTGCTCAGCGTCTTCTTCCTTCTTCGGTGGGGTTCCCTAAAGCAGGTACGCCTTGAATTCTTTGGTCTAGCACCCCTCCTAAGGCCTGAGCATGTGGAGCGGGCGTGCTCCTGAGGTCAGGCCATAGGCCTGAGCTCCCATGGTCGGTGCTGGTGGGAGCTCCTCCTGAGGCAGTGTTGGCTCTGCCGCCGGGGGGGGGGCATGGCTTGAAGAGCCACTCCTCGAAGACACCGGTCTCCTGTGGCTGGAGCTTGGATGCCCTCTTGGTGATATCGTCGGCCTCCTTGTTTGTGCTGCAAGGCACATGTTGCAGCTCCAGACCCAAAAACGGCTTCTCAATGTTGCATACCTCCACCAGGTATGCATCTATGTGCTCGTCCTTCAGCTCATATAACTTGTTGGAGAAGTTGATGAGGAGCTGGGAGTCGCCCTTGATGGTAAGGCGCTTTACCCCCAAGGCCTTCGCGGCCTTGAGAAGAGGGATTAGTACATAAAAGGAGGCCCGAGGCGACCAGAGGAAGGATTCGGCTTTTTGGAGCTCCTCACGCCCCATAGCTAGCTCAAGAACACAGATATACAATCCACCAAAGCAGGAGTAGGGTTTTACGCATCCTCATGGCCCGAACCTGGATAAACGAACCATGTGCTATCTATTTGATCCGCTCTTCTCATGACCCCACGCCTCGCTAACCAAAATAGGGATTCTTGCGATCCCATAGGTGTCGTTCCCACCAACATACTTGGCGCGCCAGGTAGGGGGACGCAGTTGTGAGAATCGGCTTTAGCAGTTAGCCCGGCACTCCTTCATCTTCGTGACCCTTGGAGAAGAAAGGATGCCAGAAGATCGGCACTCGAGCGATTGCAAATAGAAGCTAAGTTGCACTGAACCCTTATTTGTTCTATCCTTCTTATATGAGGTTATTCCCCCCTAGAGATATCACGCCTTTGTATGAGAAACCTGCACGCCAGGGGGCTCTCCCACGATCGGCAACGCCCTTGCCCTGTTTTGAGTCCGCTCAACAGCTCAAGCGGCTGTGTCGAGAATGGCAGAGTAGCCTTCCGCAATCAACAACGCCCTCGATTCTGACTCGAGTCAAGCTCGACAGTTCGAGCGGCCGCGTTTAGAACGGAAAGGTGGCTCGTCCGGCAGCACGCATACCCAGCAGGCCCATGGGGATCCGTCCCCAAAACGCCGCTAGGGGCTTCCGTGCCGGCGAGCCTACCCAATCGACGTAGGGCGCGCATACAAAGAGGAATTGAACGGGGAAAATAACGTGCATGAAATTAAGAGTACTGCAAAATTTATGTTACATCACATCATTGCTGCGGTTCTAACTAAAGATAAAATTTGTCTTGGTTGGGAAACCGTAGCGGCGAAGAAGAACAGGATGCCTAATCCTGGCGCTGGCCTTCCACCCTCTTGATTTCGTCGATGTAGTCGATGATGGGCTTGATGCGCTCCTTGAGCACCGTGAGGTCAGTACCATCCGGCAAGCTATCCATTGCGGCCTCGAAGTCAAGGTCGGGATTCCAGTACGCCATCTTGGTGAGGACCTTGGTCACGACCCTCCGGCAAAGTCGCCGGGCCTCCCCGGCCAACGTGGCCGCTCTGCTGGAGTGAAGATAAGCCAAGGCTCCAAGGACGCCCTCGAAGAACTGGGTTAGCTTGGTGTTGACGGTCCCACTGCGCTCAGGGGCATACCTCACGTTTTGCATCCCCGTGGTGGCCAACTGCGAGGTGACCCTGCCGGTGACGTCCTCCAGACGGCTGATCCATCTGTTCTCGCCCGCCACATATTCCTGGTGGGAGGCGGCCTCGTTCGCCCGCAGCTGCTTCTCCTCCTCCAAGCTCCTAGTCAAGGTCTCCTCCCGAGCTGTGCTCTCCAACAACATCTTCTCGAGATTCTCCAGCTTTAGCTTGAGATCTCTGATGGAGTTTTGCACTTCGGGGAGCTTCCCAGCCCTGCTGATGACCGCTACTTGCGCCTCTACCAAGGCACTGTTGAGCGTGCTCTTCTCGTTGGACAGCTTGAGGGCCTGCTCCTTCAGCTCGTCCCGCTCTACCTCCAACTCCTTCACCTTGCCGGCATGGGCCAGAGCTTGGGCATCAAGTGCCTCTTTGTGCCTCTGCTCCAGCTCGCGAGTCCGTCGCATGACAAGGGCCTCGAGCTCCTCATCCTTGCCGTAGAGCGTTGCGGCAAGCTTCGCCTCATGCATGAAGAGGTGCTCTTCCTGGGAATCCAATGCGGCTTGATGCTGGTTTTGGGCGGCCTCGGCCGCGGCAGCCAAGTTCGCTGCCTTTTCTTAGGCCTTCTCGATGTCAGCCATCTTCATGGTGAGCTCTACATCGCGCTTGGCCAATTCCTCCTGAAAGGCCCTCTGCTCCTCACGAGTCTGGTGAAACCAGGACTCCGTCTCAGCAACGCGCGCCTTGAAGTCCACCTCTGCGTTGTCCACCGTTGCCATTCTGGACTTGACCTTGTCCAGGCGAGCACGGTAGAGCACTTGGAGCTTCCGGAAATTGGCCCCCATGGCACGAAAAAGCTGCTCTTCTGGAGAACCATCGCCGCCAACGCCCGGCTCATCGACAACCTCGAGCCCGGTGGCGGCAAGCATCTCGCCATCAAAGACTTCCCCTTCGGCGGGCGCTCGGGTACTTAACATCCCTGGAAGATGGACGAAAAGATCGTCGCCCACCTTCAGGTATCTGCCGGGGCCCGAGGTTGAGGAGGAAGGAGGCTGATCATCAACCACCTCTTCCTCGGCGGTGGCCTTGCCGGCTTCTTCGGCGGGCCCACCGCTGGCGCCCTCAGCTGAAGCCTCGCCGGTCGCCTTGGCGGCCCCCACAGCGGTGTCCTTGGCAGCATCCTTGGCGGCCTCATCAGCGGCGGCCTCGTCAGCATCTCTGGCGGCCCCCTCGGCGGCAATCCTGTCGGCCTCCGCCGCGGCCTCCTCAGCAATATTCCCAACAACAATATCCACGTCCTCCGTACCTATTGAAGGAGGGCCTGGGTAGTAATGGGAGCATTGAAGCCAAGAAAAAGAATAAGGAAAAAACAGAGACGGAGGACAGGCAACTCACCAGTGCCAGGTTGTGAAGCAGAAGTCCCCCCCCCCCCCGCCAGCATTTGACGCCATGGCAGAGTCACCAGCGCCCAAGTTCCCCTCTTCCTCCATGGGTGTGGGCTCCATGCTTGATGCCCTTGCCGGGGATGCCCCTCGCGGCGGCGTAGTCGATGGGGGTGGTGTGTTGGGGGTAGCCATTTGCGGCTCCTCCTGCTACCGCTCCCCTCCTGCAAACCCGACAAGGTCAACACCATAGCACCGAATGCCTACCACGTGTCGAATAAGAGGAGGGTGACGAACTTACGCTGGGGGCTGTGCCGGGGACTGCTGTCCGGGCTGCTCAACACCACCAGTGTCGTCTTTGAAGCCCCAGCCGAGGTCTGACTGCTCGCCGAGGCCTTCGCCCTCTTCACCCTCTGGGCCAACGTCTCTGCATCCCTGCAAAATCAAAAATGGATCAAGATGACTGACTTAATTCAGAGCAATGGAAATGGCAGTAAGGAACGGATTACATACTCGTCATCCATCTCCTCCTCTTCCACCACTCCCCTTTTCCTCTTCGGGCTGAGAGGCCCAAGATCAAAAGGGAGCTCCGCGTCAACATCCGAGTCGACATCTGCCGGAGGAGGCGAAGAAGGCGGGGTTTGTGCGTGCCTAGATGGGGAAGGGGCAGTTGTCTTCTTCTTCTCAGCGGCCTTCGTCAGCCTCTTCGCTGCCGTGGCCCTTGTATGACGCCCGGACCCCTCCAGGGTCATTTGAGGCCGCGCAGCCCTGCCGGGCCGGACCGGCTCGCCAGAGCTAGCCCGCCGCAGGACTCGCCCTCTTCCCCTGGCTGGGGTCGAGCCTGCCGCCACATCCTCCTCCCCCGATGAATCGTCGGTCGCATCTTCGACAAGCGGGGCTCCCGTGTCGGTGTTGCTAACCTCCCCGGAGGCCGCCACCCACCGGGTGAGCTCCTATTCCTCCGCAGCCATTGCGGCCTTGTCCTCCACACCCCCGGCGCTGCTGGCCTCCATGGCAAGTTGTGCCTCCCTTGCCCTAGTGGCGATGTAGTCCAGCTCCGCCTGGGTGGTGTCCATGACAAGCCACCGCTCGGCATCAGCATTAACATACACCTCGATCAGGGTGTCAAAGAATTGTTGCACATCAGCATCCTTCGGCTCCTTCCAGCTCGGGACAGGGCCGTGCACGTTACAGTCCGGCATCATAGCGATGATCTTGGACGGACGTGAATTATTGCACAACGGGACCACCCCCGCTGGCAACTTGAAAAACGACCCCTTTATGGCCTTGCCGACCTTTGCGGCAGCCCTCGCGGCCTTGCCGGTCCGTTCGACCTCGCCGTCGCGACCCACATCAAGCTGAAAAAGCCGCTGGCAGAAGTGGGCATGCTCCATCACCGTGAAATTGTGGTTGAGGCCGGGGCGGAGTCGCATAATGTCAGCCGGATTCGTAAAAAGCCAGGCTGGCCTCCCTTTGTTGTGCAACGGGGCGATCCGGCGATGAATGAAGTCCGCCTCGATCATCTCAAGGGTGAGTCCAGCCCGGGTGAGCCGGAGAATCCTGGTGGTGGCGACAGTGAGCCTCCCGTCGGCGACGTCGACATCACTCCAATCGCTGCCGCGGACCGGCGGCACTCGGCGGACCTTGCAGAATTCCGGCGGGTCTTCATCTTCAATCCAGCACCACCGGCCACGCCATTCCTCCCACCTCTCCTTCACGGCACCGTCCGGGTACACCCCCTTGGATCTTGGGATCCAGGTGACGCAACCAGAGACGGCACCTCCCAGTTGGATCCGAGGGGAGAAATAATGGCGGAAGAGTGCCGTGTTGGGCTGCACCCCGGCAAAGCCTTCGCAAATATGCGCGAAGAAAGCCATGCACGCGACCGCGTTCGGAGTAAAATCCAAGAGGCGAATGCCGAAGGCGGGACTTAGAGAGGTGCCACTGATGTCGGTGCTTGGGTTGCTTCTTGGAGGGGTCATCCTCCGCTTTCTCATCGCCATTGGCTTCTTTGGGGGTGTCCACCATGTATATATCATACGATGAGGTGTCGGTCCAGTGCCCCGAGGGCGGCGGATCCTGTTCGTCTACGGCTTCGTTGTCCATACCGTCGAAGACTTCCGAGCCGAAGTCGAGCATGTCGGTTAACTCGTCGACAGTGGCTACTAAGTGGGTGGTGGGTGGGCAGTGAATTTCTTCGTCGTCCGCATCCCATTCTAGTCGGACATTGTTCGGCCAAGGTTCTCCAGACAGGGAGAGAGACCTTAATGAATTTAGCACATCCCCAAAGGGTGAGTGCTGAAAGATGTCCGCAGAGGTGAACTCCATGATCGACGCCCAGTCGGACTCGACGGGTACGAATATGAGCGGCTCGGAGTCCATGGCCGGAGATGAATCAAGTGGTTCGGCGACACGGCTCTCGTAAGGGGTGAATTCAGTATGCGGCTCTATCGCCACTGAGAGAGCAGCCTCCATGGTGGGGTCCATCCCTCCGCTCTCGGATGGCGCGACTTGCTCCAGATTGATGGATGGAGTAACTGCGGATGCGATCTCCCGACACTGTCCGATGACAGAGTTACGTCTTGCTCGTCGTGACTGCACGGCGCGTCCGGCATGGGCTTGAATCCGTCGAAGATCAAGTCTCCGCGGATATCGGCCGTGTATTTCAGGTTTCCGAATCTGACCTGATGGCCAGGGGCGTAGCTGTGAATCTCCTCTAGATGGCCAAGCGAATTGGCCCGCAGTGCAAAGCCGTCGAATATGAAGATCTGTCCAGGGAGGAAAGCCTCACCCTGGACCGCATCGCTAGCGATGATTGAAGGAGCCATCAAGCCTTATGGTGATGACACAGTGGAACTCTATGAAAGCACCAATGTCGGTGTCAAAACCGGCGGATCTCGGGTAGGGGGTCCCGAACTGTGCGTCTAAGGCAGATGGTAACAGGAGGCAGGGGACACGATGTTTACCCAGGTTTGCGCCCTCCCGATGGATGTAAAACGCTATGTCCTGCTTGATTGTTCTTGATGATATGAGTATTACAAGAGTTGGTCTACCACGAGATTGGAGAGGCTAAACCCTAGAAGCTAGCCTATGGTATGATTGCATGTTGTCCTACGGACTAAAACCCTCTGGTTTATATAGACACCGGAGGGGGCTAGGGTTACACAAGGTCGGTTACAAAGGAGGAGATATGCATATCCGTATTGCCTAGCTTTCCTTCCACGCCAAGTAGAGTCCCATCCGGACACGGGACGAAGTCTTCAATCTTGTATCTTCATAGTCCAACAGTCCGGCCAAAGGATATAATCCGGCTGTCCGGAGACCCCCTAATCCAGGACTCCCTCATGGACCGTCAATATGTAATATACTGGTTTCTGGAGTGGGAATTTATGTCCTTCCTCTTCTTGTTCGATGACGAGCACCGCACTCACCACCTGGTGAGTTGCCGATATGTAAAGCAACATTGATTCACTGACATTTGGTGTGACCAGGATGGGGTTGCTTGCTAGCAAAGTTTTTATTTCCTCCAGCCCGGTTGTTGCAGCATCCATCCACACAAAGTGGTCGGTGCATCGGAGCAGGTGATATGGTGGCAACGCATTTTCTCCTAATTTGGAGATAAAGCGGCTCAAGGCTCCCACACACCTGGCTAGTTTTTGGATTTGCTGGATTTGCTTCGATTCCCCTATTGGACACAATAAACCCGAGTAATTTGCTGGCGGGAATGCGAAAAATGCACTTTTCTGGATTGAGGCTTATGTCATATGTTCGGAGGTTGTCGAATATGAGGCGTAAGTCGTCCACCAATGATTCAACATGCTTGGTTTTGATGACTAAGTCATCTACATGTGCCTCCACAGTCTTGCTGATTTGTGTTTCCAGGCACGTTTGAATCATGCGTTGGTAAGTGGCGCCGGCGTTTTTGAGCCCGAAAGGCATTGTGTTGAAGCAGAAAGGCCCATACAGGGTGATGAATGCCATTGCGGCTTGGTCGGATTCCTTCATCTTAATTTGATGGTATCCGGAGTATGCGTCGAGGAAACACAGTGAATCGTGTCCCGCAGTTGCATCGATAATCTGGTCGATGCGAGGTAGTGGGAAGGGGTCCTTAGGGCATGCCTTTTTAAGGTCTTTGAAATCGACATACAGGCACCAGGATTTATCCTTCTTTGGTACCATGAGCAGGTTTGCTAGCCAGTCCGGATGTTTAGTCTCTTTGATAAACCCGGCTTCGAGTAGTTTGGCCAGTTCCTCCCCAATAGCATGTCTTTTGGGTTAGGAAAATAGCTGGAGTGTTGGCTTGACCGGCTTGTATCCCTTTAGTATATTGAGACTATGTTCAGCCAGGGCGCGTCGGATTCCTGGCATATCTGAGGGGTGCCAGGCAAAGATGTCCCAATTCTCATGCAAGAAAGCGCGTAATGCAGCGTCGACCGTCGGGTCTAGCTGTTTCCTTGGGATCTGTCGGGTGGACTTGAAATTTGACCATCTTGTCAGCTGGCTTGAAAGAGGTGGATTTGGGCCTTTTGTCAAGAATTACGTCGCCCCTATCCACTGTGGAACACAGTGCGGTGAGTTCCTCGGCCGCTAGGGCTTCAGACAATGCCTCAAGGGCCAGGGACGCGGTTTTATTTTCGGCGCGGAGTGCTATGTCCGGATCACTGGAGATAGTGATAACACCATTGGGCCCGGGCATTTTGAGCTTCATATACCCGTAATGAGGTATAGCTTGAAAGTGTGTGAATGCATCTTGCCCTAACAGGGCATGATATCTGCTGTTAAAAGGAGCCACTTGGAAGATTATCTCTTCGGACCTATAGTTTTCTGGTGTGCCGAATAGCACATCCAGCTTAATTTTCCCCGAGTATCTTGCTTCCCTACTGGGAATGATTCCCCTAAAGGATGTATTGATCTGCTCAATGCGACTCCTATCCATTTGCATTTTATTGAGCGTGTCCTCATAGATGAGGTTTAGTCCGCTGCCACCGTCCATTAGCACTTTAGTGAGCCGAAAACAGTCCACAATTGGGTTGAGGACCAGAGCGGCTGGTTCCCGGACTGATCGGGTTCTTGGTTCGTCATCGGCATTGAAAGTAATTGCCGTACCATCCAAGGGTTTATTGCTGCTACATGGCAGTCTTCGGCAAGGTCGTGAAGCGCCCGTTTACGCTGATTATTTGATGAGAAGGTCTCGAAGACTGTGAGTACTTCGGGATCATGCGCCGATTATTGGTGAGGATACCCTCACCGCTCTTGGCCACCTTCCGGAGTATCCAACATGCATGTAGGAAGTGCATTGGTTCATTATTCGGCGTCGTATGTATTTGACAGGGCCTGTCGAGCCATTGTTCGAAGATAGTTCTGTGTCATGTAATGGGCTTGAATTTCTTGTCCACAAGATGATGATTAGGTGCCCCGTGAGGGTGCACCCTTTTTGTCCATCCGAGAGATGGCTTAAGACATGCGGTTCCCAGTGGGCTGTCTTAGTTTTCCAGGCGCTTTCCATTGCGTAGTACTTCTGTACTATGCGTGCCAAATCTACGAAGTGCAGGACACGACAGTGATTGAGGGCATTAAGGATTCCCTCGTCTGTACAGTTGTTGCGAAATATTGAAATTGCATCATCGTCGTGACAGTCCTTTATCTTGTTTTTAACAAGAAGGAATCTAGCCCAAAAGTGATGGACTGTTTCCCGAGGCTGCTACCGCACATACATTAGGTCGCATATGTCCGGAGAGATGGACTTGCTTGGAGAATATTGCTTGTGGTGGGTGGGTGGGCTCAAATTCGCACCTTGACCCACCATGGAGTCCGGAGCTTGAAGAATTTCCAAGGTTACTAGCCCAGGATCCGGAGTGTCCGGGGAATTCTCAGGCTTAATGCCCGATTTTGTGTTCGGAGGACAGGGAGTGTCCTCTCGAGGGTGGGTATCCGGTTCTCCGGGTTCAGAAATCCGGACATAGTTGGTTCTCAACGTAGGAGAGGAGTTATTGTCAGCATGTTCCTCCACAACCGCTACCTGATGGGTGACCGGTGGAGATTTAATTTCTCTCTGATCGGGTTTAAGCCCGATCCGATCATAGTCAGTTGAGACTCCCAGGGTGGCGATGCGGTCTAGCAGTTCACTCAAAGATGATAGATCTGCTGGGTCCATCTTGTCGCAATATTCGGGGCTGATATGAAGGGGATCACCGGTGACTTGGGGGGTTTCCTTTGGCTTAATGGCCGGACGGGCACCCACAGTGAAGTCGTCGAGCCGTAGAGTTTTCCCTAGAATTAGGGCTCCTTTGGAAGTGATACAATAATTGATGACAAGGCGAGCTATCAGTCTTTTAGTTGACGCTACAGAGGAACTCTCAATGAAAGCACCAATGTCGGTGTCAAAACCGGCAGATCTTGGCTAGAGGGTCCCAAAATGTGCCTCTAAGGATCGATGGTAACAGGAGACAGATGACACGATGTTTACCCAGGTTCGGGCCCTCTTGATGGAGGTAATGCCCTACGTACTCCTTGATTGACTTTGATGAGTATAGGTGTTATAAGAGTTGATCTACCATGAGATTGTGATGGCTAAACCCTAGATGTCTAGCCTATATGATTATGACTGCCTCTACGGACTAAACCTCCGGTTTATATAGACACCGAAGAGGGTTTCGGTTGTACAGAGTCGGTTTTCAGAGAAAGGAATATTCATATCCGCATGCCAAGCTTGCCTTCCACGCAAAGGAGAGTCCCATCCGGGCATGAGGGAATGTCTTCTATCTTGTATCTTCACGACCCATTAGTCTGGCCCATGTTGCATAGCTCTGGCGCCCGAGGACCCCGTAATCTAGGACTCCCTTAGTTGTCCTATTGGTGCAGAAGTTAAGACTAAGTGTTTCCAAGGCTTCTATACAATCATCATAAAATACAAATGGAACATCCTCTTGTAAAAGATTTGTAAGATGCCCAGAAATTTTAGAGAAGTCTTTAATAAACCTCCTATAGAAGCCAGCATGCCAAGGAACCTAGGAATACCTTTAATATCTTTAGGACATGGCATTTTCTCAATTGCCTCAACCTTAGATTTATCCACCTAAATACCTCATTCGGAAATTTTATTCCCCAAGACAATTCCTTCATTAACCATAAAGTGGCACTTATCCCAATTCAAGACAAGATTAGTTTGCTCACATCTCTGCAAAACACGATCAAGGTTTCTTAAGCAATCATCAAAAGAAGTTCCGTAAACAGAAAAGTCATCCATGAAAACTTCAAGAATCTTTTCACAAAAAACAGAGAATATAGCAGTCATACATCTTTGAAAGGTATACGTCTATAAGCATAAGTTCCAAAGGGCAAGTAAAGGTGGTTTTCTCTTGATCGGGTTGTGAAAAAGGTATTTTAGAAAACCAGAATATCCATCAAGGAAGCAAAAGTGTGTGTGCTTAGATAGTCTTTCTAGCATTTGATCAATAAAAGGCGAAGGGTAATGATCTTTTCTAGTTGCTTTATTTAATTTTATAAAATCAATTACCATTCTGTAGCCAGTAATAATTATGCTGCTTTCATCCATGTTAAAAATGTTTAAATTGAGGTTTGCATTTAATTTGTTAAATGCCATGCTAAAATAGTTTATTTCATAACTAATTAACCATAGCTCCGAATTAAATAAATTTTATATGTAAATGGGGTAGAAAAATTCATAGTTTAACATGGTGGCATTACTTTGCATGTTTAGCAACTCTATAATATGGTATAGGGCAAAACAGTGCCAAATTCAAAATATGCATATGGGGATTTTCCGGAATTATTGTTGTTGTTTCCGGCCTCATTTAAATCGCCTAAAATGTGTAGTTTACTTATGCCTCACCTCTTGCCATGTTAACCAACATTTAACATTGTTGAGTACATAAACGAGAGTTAACTTAATAACTAAATTTGGTGTTTCTTCAATATGAAACTCATTGTATATTGAGCTCCGCTTAACTTGTAGTTCTGTTTGTTGCACTTTTCCATGCCATGCCTCATTAAACCGGACATGCATCATACATGATTGTGCATCATGCCATGTTTATGTGACGGTTGTTTACCATGATGTTTGCTTCATTATGGTTGCGCTTCTCCTTCATAGTTCCGGTTACGTTGCGATTGTGAGGGTCCGTTTGACTATGTTGGTTCGACTACTTCATAGATTCGGTCTTCTACCTAGCGGGATTTCAGGGAAGATGACTGTCACCTTGGATACCACTACTATCTTTTCTATGCTAGTTGTCTTGATGCTATCTCTTTGTCGCGCTACCAATCACTTGTTTATCAAGCCTCCCATGCCATGAAATAACCTCTAACCTTTTCCACCAACCGAGCAAACCGTTGTTTGGCTATGTGACCGCTTTTATCAGCCCCTCTTATAGCGTTGCTAGTTGCAGGTGCAGTTGCAGATTGTTCCATGTTGGGACATGGATATCATGGGATATCACATTACCTCTTATTTAATTAATGCATCTATATACTTCATAAAGGGTGGAAGACTCGGCCTTTTTCCTGGTGTTTTCTTCCACTCTTGCCACCCTAGTTTCCATCATACTGGTGTTATGTTCCTTGATTTTGCATCCCTAACATGATGAGGGTTTATGGGCCCCTCTTAACAGTTCGCTTTGAATAAAAATCTTCCAGTAAGGCCCAACATTGGTTTTAACATTTGCCATAATAGTACTTGAACCTAATAATTAATTGGCATAGGGCGTTGTGAACCCAAGGATTTTTCTACGTAGCAGGGGGCAGTGCTGATGGTGTTGGTCCCAAACTAGAGGACCGTGCGGGACCGACCCTAGGCAAATTGGGGTATGTTTGTACCTGTACGCTTAGCTCATCCATCATGGCCTGAGACGAGATACGCGCGGCTACTAGCAGGGTGTCGGCACATCGGGAGGTCTTGCTGAATTAGTTTTACCACTATCGAAATGTCTTGTGCACCAGGATTCCGAGTCTGATCGGAGGGTCCCGCGATCAAGGATTTTCTTCGTGGATCGTGAGCTTGTCATGTGCTAAGTTGGGACACCCCTACAGGGTTTAAAATTTCGAGAGCCGTGCCTGCGGTTATGTGGCAGATGGGAATTTGTTAATATCCGGTTGTAGAGGACTTGAAGTAAACTCATTTTAAAATACACCAACCGCATGCGTAACCGTGATGGTCTATTTTCGACGAGGTTCGGGATGAGAACATGGTGGGGTTATTTTTGACTCGTAAGTAGTTCAGGATCACTTATTGATCATTACTAGTTTGCGACCGCTTGTGTAGATTCTCATCTTATTTTTGTACTCATAAGTTGGCCACCATACATTGCTTAGCCGCTTGCTGCAACCTCAACACTTATCCCTTCCATACCCATTAAGCTTTTCTAGTCTTGATACCCATTTTAATGGGATTGCTGAGTCCTCGTGGCTCACAGTTTACTACAACAATAGTTGCAGGTATAGGTAATGTGATGCTCTAACATGAGAGCGATGCTTGATTTCTTTTGGAGTTCTTCTTCTTCTTCTTTGATCAAGGGAATAGGTTCCGGGTCGGGGAGCCTGGGATTAGCAGGGTGGATGTTGTTCTTTGTTTTCTTTTGATTTCATCCGTAGTCGGATCCTGCTCTGCTGTATGGTGGATGCTATGTATTGATGTATTGTTGTATGAATGTTGTAACTAGTGGCGAGTGTTAGCCTTTATCTTGTATTCACATCTATTAAGTAGATGGTATGTTGCAATGATATCCACCTTGCTATGTGCTCAAAATGCGGTTGTGCCCCAATCATGAAATCATGACGTGATTGGGATAGAATCGCATCCTGGGCACGACATGTTGTTATTAGAGCCTTACCAACCTTAGGAGCTCCTGCTTGATCAAATCGCTGACGTTGTTGAGTCTAGAACAAAACTGCTTTGTGTCTTAGAATTATATATATCAGAGGGTAGGATTCTTTTTACTCCTCAGCCCCCTTCATCGCTCTGGTGAGGACTCCTGACGTAGATGTTTTGACTTCACTCTCCTCTTTTTCACTCAATTTTTTTAGGATCACGCGGGGATTGTTGGATCGTTGCAATATCATTATGATGGGGATTCTGTCTTGGTGCCTCCTGACATTTAGGGGTTGTGGCAGTGTCCCAGGGAGTTGAACTCCAAGGTGTTTTTGTCACAGTGCTTATCGTTTCAGTTCCGGAATACCAGAGTTCACCAACATCGAAAACGCTTCTATACTCTTTGTGGTGAGAGTAGTTTGACGACACCCAGTATTGGGGAGAGCGATCAGATGTATTGCCACATCTAGTATATCGGATGTTTTCGAAGGTCTGAGGTACACAATTTCCGAAGGTTTCTTGGTTATGTGTTGAAGGATGATATAGTTGGAGCGTAGGGCTTGTTAGTTGTGTGATATATTTGTGCCTCCCTATATCCCCAACACCAGATTACATAACCAGAAAGTTTCAGGAGTTAATAGGTGGGAATTCAAGTAGTTACCTAGGATATCTTTCCGACAGATGCATGATATGAGATTGGGGTTCGATGTCTAGTGGTCGGCCTGTCCACGGTTGGTTTTACAGTGGTCTCGTTGTGTCTAAAAGAGCCCTTGGCTATGATGACTCGGGGATGCTTCGTATGTCATGTGCACTGCCTTGTACATGATGGTGTTGTACGATCGAGTCTGTGCGGGCCCCACCACAAAAATTTCGGACGAAATCTCTATTATATGTTTGTTTCCGGCTTATTCTTTTAGCCCGATCCCTGTTTTGTTTTGGTTTTGGTATTCGAGTTGCTTCCAAGTCAAGTGTTGATTCCATACCTTTCCTAAGCAGTGTTCTCATATTTCTATGGGAGTGCTAATCCTTCTTGATTATCGAGATTGTCATGTCAATCCGTTTTTGACCGGTGCACTTCTCTTCAAGTTATTCCATACGGGCGCCGTTGAGGAGCCTGAGGATTCGTTCGTTTCATCCGTCCCAAGTTGCATTTCTTTTCACACCCTCCCACCTTTTTCTTCAAAGACTCAGAGATATCAAATCAACTATCCATTTTATTCATGACAAGTCTCTCCATTTTTCCCCTTCAATGTTCTTATCCGGTGTTTCCTCGTGAAGATGCTCACAAGCTTCAAGTTTATCATTTTTTCATTCCCTTTTCTTATCCGGTGGACATAATTCAAGCTTCTGTCTTAATCATAACCCTTTGTTTTGTTTCACATGTTTTATCATGTTGCAATATCTTAACCAAGTCTCTCTTATCTATTCACCTCTCTGTATTTATATCCGGAGTGCTGAAGATATATCTAAAGATTTGCGCTTCTATTCTAGATCCGTTCAAGCTATCTCGAGGTTGTTACCTAATTCAAGCCATTTAAATCTTACTGGTGCATTATCTCTTCCTAAGCTATTATTTCCAAAGGTGTTCTCTTTTGAGTGGGCCCTAACCCACAGGTCTTTTCCCAGGATCTTACCTGACTCTTCTAATTTTTTCCTAAGCTATTCTCAAACTCTTTTCAATGTTTGACATAATAATGGATTCCATCAGTCTTACGCATTCTCCAAGATTGTTTCAAATTGTTCTCATTTTTCGCTCAACCTTTCTATTCTTCATTCCAGAGTGCCTCAACAAATCACGGTGGTGTTTCTCATCGTCATTCTCGGATTTTGAAGTCCAAAGAAGAGTTCCTCTTAAATCCTTACCCATTTTTCCAAAGATTCATGGTTCTAGCTTTATGCCATCCTCTCATAATTGTTTTCAGTTGTGAGAATTCTTTTCAACCATCAAAAGCAATTCAGGAGTCTTTTTAGTTCGATTCTCCAGATCCCATCATCTCAGAATTATTCATTCTCAGCTTTCATCTTTAGTTCTCCAAATCTTATTGGTGCATCGTTTAAGTATTCTGTTACTAGCTTGTCACCTCTTCATTCTCTTGTATCTAAATTCATTCAAGTATCTTCGCTCATTTTCTAATTCTTCCCGGTGATTCGTCCCTTTGCTACATTCTTTTTCAATTCTTACGGTGGTTCATTCAACATTCCTATTCCTTTATTATCATATCATTTCATTCATTCTTTTCAAGTCCTACCAGTGCGTCGTTGAAGACCATCTCCAAGTTTGCGCTGTATATCTCCTCAATCCTTTTCAAGAGGAATAAGTTCCATGCCAAATCCGTTAGTCACCAATTAAATTTGATGAGGATAAGCATAATGTAATTCTTATTCTCATTTATCGTGGTCAAGTAATTCCTTCCTTCGGAGATTGTTCATGGTGAATAATTTCTCGGATCTAAGTTGTTCATCTTTTCTTTTCCGGAGTTCCAAGTTTCCAAGGCCATCTCATCGGAACCTCCATCTAAGTCATTGCAAGGCTTTAATATTATTATTTTGATCCTTCAATTCCGTCTCATCATACTTTTGTTACCAGAGTTCTTCATGGTGGTTCATTAAGGATTTAATTCATTCTTCTAGAGTTCGTCAAGATTCTTGTTCGAGGAGCTCACGTATTCTTCATCTTGCATTCCAAAGTGCAATTCTTTCTACCTTATCTTTTGAGGTGGTGTTATGTCACTCTTGACAATTTCCCTTCGTGTTTCATGATTCACAAGTTATCAGGAATGAGATACTTTAAACCCATCATTTTCAATTCGTTCAGGAGATCTTTTCAACCCAACAATTTCTTCGTTGGTGTTATCTTGGTATAGATTTCACTTAAAGCCTTCCTAAGGAATGTTGCTATTATGGTGTTTATCAATGATCCAAGGTTCCTCCTATTCTCGCGGTGGAATAAGTTTTTCCATCTCTTCATTCCTCTCAGCTAATCAATCTTTTGGTAGTGGCTGGTTGTCACCTCATAATTTTGAGATGTCTCCATAAGCCCACAAGGATCATATCCTTTCGTATTGATCTTCCAACAACTCCATTCAATCCTTCTTTCTATGGATGCTTTTCAAATTCAATTGTTGTAGAAGTTGTCATTTTCTTCTTCGTCCCTTTATCCCAATAATATAGCTTCTATTCTTTCATTCCTGAGGTGTCGTGATGTTGCTCTATTTGACTTGTCATCTCGTTTTATCAAGATCGTGTTCTTTTTGTGCTTATCCATTTATCAGGAGTGTTGTGTCCTCTATCAAGTTATTTTCATCTGATCAAGTCTTGCATCTCTTTTCAACCAGAGTGCTGCCAGAATTCTTCCATTCTCATCTTGGGTCAACCGGTGTGGTTTCATATTCTTTTTGGCTGTTAAGCTTTTTTCATGTCTTTCAACTTACAAGGTTCTCATAACGTTCCTCGTTCCTCTTTTCTAACGAGTGTTTTCAACTTTGTCCATCTCCATTGTATTCTTTCCTCGAAATTGTTTAACCTCTCAAGGTTCTTTGGTTTCACTCATTTCTCAAAGAAGCAAGTTTGTTTACCTCTTCACTTCCTCTTCCGTTTGCCATCCTTAGATCTCGGGGCGAGATCTCTTATAAGTGGAGGAGTGTTGTGACGACCCGAGACCGACGCTCTAGATGCCGTCCAGTTATTTCGTTGTCGTCGTGAGTTGTATTAGGTTGTTGCATTCATCATTGCATCATTTGCATTGCATCGGTAGTCCGCTGCCGTTGTTTTAATGAAACTCGTAGCCGTTCGGAATTGCCGCTTCTCGCCTTGTCTCTATGGCCTGTTGTCAGACCACTTGTCTTCGTTGACCATTCTCAATCCAACCCCACACTTAACTGCGACCACCTAACATCTCTCTGCACAGTGCGCAGACCCTCGCGTGTGCGTCCCAAACTTGCCCCGAACCCGACCAGAGCTGTTGTTAC
This sequence comes from Triticum urartu, assembly GCF_056163025.1. Classification (NCBI taxonomy): domain Eukaryota; kingdom Viridiplantae; phylum Streptophyta; class Magnoliopsida; order Poales; family Poaceae; genus Triticum; species Triticum urartu. The sequence goes on along the minus strand of NC_141878.1, from coordinate 239,214,378 downwards.
CGATGGGTCCGGATCATCCCCAAACATCCCTAAAATATCTTCGGTTTCTTCGTTGACTATCCTAGCCTATTTTTCTTGACCGTTCGATTTTGATTGGAGGGTCCGTTTTACCCCTAAGTAGTCCACCTAGCTATTTAAATAGTCTAACCCTAGATTTTAGGTAGTATGTCCCATCCATCTCATCGCCGCCGCCGCAATCTTCTCCCACCTTGTTTTCCACAATTCCCTAACCAGAAACTCCCCTCGATCCACCCAATCCTACAACCCTCCTCCTTGCTCGATCCCTCGCGACCAAGGAACCAGCAACCCTGACCACCTTGCAACCGAAGCTCCCCCACACCACCTCGCCAAAGATGCGGCCTGCCCTGCTTCCTCTTGCGCTTGCAGCAGCGCCCGAGCCTCACGTGCGCCTCCACCTCCCTTCCAGAGCAGAAATAGCAGCCAACCATATGAGCACCACTGCGGCCTTCCCCCACCACTTCTCCTTCTATCTCTCTCTCCCCCGGTCTCTCATCTCTCTCTCTGGTTGCTGCAGGGAGTTGGAGCAGCCATGGCGCCTGAGCGCCTCAAGTTCATCACCCGCCATCCGGCCAGGCCCTCCACCGCCTGGATCTGTTCCTCCCCTCGCCTCCCTACTGTTGAGCCCCGCGCCAAGTCCACTGCCGCCATGGATGTCCCGATGCAGGAGCTCGCTGTCGACTGCGCCCGACGTCGCCAGCCTCCGGATCCGTCGAGCCTCGGCCTCTCTGGCCTCTCCATCGTGGGATCCTTCGAGTCCCTCGAGTTCATCTAGTGCTGCCTGCATCGAGCGGGACAAGCCCGCGTTGACCCCACGCTCGATCTAGCATCGAAGCCGCTCGCCCCTTTGACTTCGTCCACCCCACGCACCTGGGCCGTCTCCCCTTCACCCGTTGACCGCGGCCCAGCCTACACCTTCCCACTGCCCTGGGCCAGTCCCAGCTGGGTGAGCCTCCAGCGCCCATGCTCCCATCGGGCCAGTCAGATCCGGCCCGTAGTTATTTTTTTCTGCTCCTGCGAATTTGTCCAATTATCCAGGATTTGTAGTTTTTATCTATAAACCCCTAGAGTTCATGCATTAATATCTCACAAACCATGCATCGTAATTAAACAAACTTGACATGTAAAATGCTTAGAATTTCATCCAGTTTCATAATATGTAGCTTTCATCCATGTTAAAAATGATTAAATTGAGGTTGGCATTTAATTTGTTAAATGCCATGCTAAAATAGTTTATTTCATAACTAATTAACCATAGCTCCGAATTAAATAAATTTTATATGTAAATGGGGTAGAAAAATGCATAGTTTAACATGGTGGCATTACTTTGCGGGTTTAACAACTCTAAAATATGGTATAGGGCAGAACAGTACCAAATTCAAAATATGCATATGGGGATTTTCCATAATTATTGTTGTTGTTTCCGGCCTCATTTAAATTGCCTAAAATGTGTAGTTTACTTATGCCTCACCTCTTGCCATGTTAACCAACATTTAACATTGTTGAGTACATAAAGGAGAGTTAACTTAATAATTAAATGTGGTATTTGTTCAATATGCAACTCATTGTATATTGAGCTCCACATAACTTGTAGTTCTGTTTGTTGCACTTTGCCATGCCATGCCTCAATAAACCGGACATGCATCATACATGATTGTGCATCATGCCACATTTATGTGATGGTTGTTTACCATGATGTTTTCTTCATTCCGGTTGCGCTTCTCCTTCATAGTTCCGGTTACGTTGCGATTGTGAGGGTCTGTTCGACTATGTTGGTTCGACTAGTTCATGGATCCGGTCTTCTTCCTAGCGGGATTCCAGGCAAGATGACCGTCACCTTGGATAGCACTACTATCTTTGCTATGCTAGTTTTCTTGATGCTATTGCTACATCGCGCTACCTATCACTTGTTTATCAAGCCTCCTAATATGCCATGAAATAGCATCTAACCTTTTCCACCAACTGAGCAAACCGTTGTTTGGCTATGTGATTACTTTCCTCAGGCCCTCTTATAGCGTTCCTAGTTGTAGTTGTAGTTTGATACGTCTCCAATGTATGTATAATTTTTTATTCTTCCATGCTATTATATTATTTATTTTGGATGTTTATGGGCTTCATTATACACTTTTATACTATTTTTGGGACTAACATATTAACCGGAGGCCTTGCCCAAATTGTTGTTTTCTTGCCTATTTTAGTGTTTTGAAAAAAAGGAATATGAAACGGAGTCCAAACGGAATGAAACCTTCGGGACAGTTATTTTTGGAACGGAAGCAATCCAGGAGACTTGGAGTAGACGTGAGGGAAGCTTCGATGTGGCCACGAGGCAGGGAGGTGCGCCTGCCCCCTAGGCGCGCCCCCACCCTTGTGGGCCCCTCGTGGCTCCCCTGACCGACTTCTTTCGCCTATATATGTCCATATACCCTAAAAACATCGAGGAGCACAATAGATCGGGAGTTCCGCCGCCAGAAGCCTCCGTGGCCACCGAAAACCAATCTAGACCCGTTCTGGCACCCCGCCGGAGGGGGGGATCCCTCTCCGGTGGCCATCTTCATCCTCCCGACGCTCTCCATGACGAGCAGGGAGTAGTTCACCCTCGGGGCTGAGGGTATGTACCAGTAGCTATGTGTTTGATCTCTCTCTCTCTCTCGTGTTCTTGAGGTGGTACAATCTTGATGTATCGCAAGCTTTGCTATTATAGTTGGATCTTATGATGTTTCACCTCCTCTACTATCTTGTGATGAATTGAGTTTTCCCTTTGAAGTTATTTTATCGGATTGAGTCTTTAAGGATTTGAGAACACTTGATGTATGTCTTGCATGTGCTTATCTGTGGTGACAATGGGATATCACATGATCCACTTGATGTATGTTTTGGTGATCAACTTGCGAGTTCCGTGACCTCGTGAACTTATGCATAGGGGTTGGCACATGTTTTCGTCTTTACTCTCCCATAGAAACTTTGGGGCACTCTTTGAAGTTCTTTGTGTTGGTTGAATAGATGAATATGAGATTGTGTGATGCATATCATATAATCATACCCATGGATACTTGAGGTGACATTGGAGTATCTATGTGACATTAGGGTTTTGGTTGATTTGTGTCTTAAGGTGTTATTCTAGTACGAACTCTACGATAGACTGAACGGAAAGAATAGCTTCATGTTATTTTACTACGGACTCTTGAATAGATCGATCAGAAAGGATAACTTTAAGGTGGTTTCATACCCTACCATAATCTCTTCGTTTGTTCTCCTCTATTAGTGACTTTGGAGTGACTCTTTGTTGCATGCTGAGGGATAGTTATATGATCGAATTATGTTGTTATTGTTGAGAGAACTTGCACTAGTGAAAGTATGAACCCTAGGCCTTGTTTCCTAGCATTGCAATACCATTTGTGCTCACTTTTACCACTTGCTACCTTGCTGTTTTATATTTTCAAATTACAAAAACCTTTATCTACCATCCATATTGCACTTGTATCACCATCTCTTCGCCGAACTAGTGCACCTATACAATTTACCATTGTATTGGGTGTGTTGGGGACACAAGAGACTCTTTTCTATTTGGTTGCCGGGTTGTTTGAGAGATACCATCTTCATCCTACGCCTTCCACGTATTGATAAACCTTAGGTCATCCACTTGATGGAAATTTTCTACTATCCTACAAACCTTTGCACTTGGAGGCCGAACAACGTCACCAAGAAGAAGGCTGTGTAGTAGACATAAAGCTCTTTTCTGGCGCCGTTGCTGGGGAGGTTAGCGCTTGAAGGTATATCTTTAGATCTTGCAATCGAATCTTTTTGTTTCTTGTTTTAGCACTAGTTTAGTTTATAAAAAATACTAAAAAATCGAATTGAGTTTGCCTCATACGCTCCATCTTTTTAATATCTTTCGTGAGAAAGATGGAAAGGAAAATTGTGCTCAAATGCTAGAAGAAGAAGTATATAAAATGTTTGGCACTAAATCTTTGAATGATGAGCATGATTGCAACGTTGTTAGTACGAACTCCTCAAATATCCATAGTACTAATGATGATTGCACTAGTCATGATGAAAATGTCTCTTATAAGCATGTCAACTTTTGTGGAATATATAGAGCCTGCAAGTACACACCAATTAGGGAAAAAAGATTTTGCAAGAGGCATAAGTATGTTGCAAGAAAGGCTAGATGTTTGTGCTAAAAATTTAAAAATTTTCACAATACTTGTGAACTTTGCAATGAACATTGTGATGCGAAGCATCCCAAGGCCATCCCCATGGACCTACCTACATCTCCCACGACACCACTTGGACCCATGATAAGAGCCCGTGCGAGAACCATCGAGAACGAGGTTAACTCTCTCCTTGTTGAACTTCCCTTTGACCCACGTGAGACATGGCTACTACCTCAATCGGAGTTGCTCTTTGTGCTTAGGTACCATATAAGCAACCAAGGAGACGGAACGGTGCAAGATGGACATCAAGAGCATGGAGACATTTTGCCCATCCCAGAAGGAGCGGAACAACCTCCCGACCACCGCCCGAGCGGAACAACCAGCCGACTACTGCCCAACAACCGGTCTGCCTTCTATGATCGAGCGGTGCAAGGCCAGCACTACACCGGATGTGCCGGTAACTACCAGAAGACCGGTACTACCGCCCCGACAACCGGTACAACCGCTGGCCCCTTCGACGTCCATCTCCGCAAGCCAGCGCCAGACCTCCCAGCGGAAATATCGCCTTCCAGGACCGGTACATCCGTCCTGCATGAGCTCCCAGCGGAACAACCGCCCCCTTGACCAGTACTACCGGCCCTGCCTACGCACAGTCACTTGGGCCAAGGCCCGTGTACCCTTTCGTTACCTAGACTATAAATACTCTATCCCGTACAACTTTCTAGGGTTAGCATTGGTTTAGCTCATTTGAGAGATAGAGCATTGCTCATCCATATCGGATCTACTCCACGAGAGAGACCGCGGCCCCTCTACGGAAAAGATCCACCTTGGATTCAAGACCCCTTTATGGGAAGATCCCCTTGTGGATTCAAGATCTCCTCTCGGAGAAGAACCGGCTACCCTTTTGTATCGTCCTTAGTTGACCATGGATTCGTGTATCATTCTATGTACACGAGGATCTAGCACATGTGTGACTTGTTCTTGTTTGGTTTGAGTGATTCTCTTGTGTTTCCCCTCGTCTTCTTTCCCGTGTTCTTCGTGTTCATCGTTGGGATCCGCTCCTTTCATGAAAGATCGCCTATAGGGTTTCTACCCTACATCATCTTGGATCAGAGCCAGCTTGTCTCTTGATACCATCATCTTGGTATCATGAGCAAGGTTAATCACGATTTCGGAGCCTCCCCATTGTGTTTCTAGCCTAATTTTGTTGTTTTTCGTCCTAATCCGAAACTCCCCACGAAAAATAGCCCCAATTTTTTTGTGATTTGTTGGTGTGTTGATGTTTTGTTGGATCTGATCTGTGGATTTGCTTTGGTTTCAAGTGGATCTAGCATCTCCCCGTTTCTCTCCACATTCCATCCTTGAAATCGCTCGAATTTCGACAACGAAATCATCCCATTCCGTCCCAAAAACCCATCCCCGATCCAGATCTTGCGATTTTTCCGACCCCAGCGGTACTACCGCCCCCACGAGCGGAACTACCGCTAAGGAACCAACCGGTACCACTGCCTTCACAAGCGGTACTACCTCCCCACAAAGTTTCAGTTGAAACCGACTGGCATCTTTGCCAACCACTTATACACCATCACCACTTACGCATACTACGCCCCCTTTTATGCCAGTTTCGCCCTCCGACACGAGTTGCCACTTCGAGGTTTGAGAATTTGAGTTGCGATACCGTATCCTTTTGTGTTTTGGCTATTTAGGTACGGTTCGAAATCAACACCACCACCGCTCATCTTCGCCACGGACGCGTCATCAACAACGACCACCTCGACTACGACTTGGTATTCGTGCCACCATTTTGACACCATACCAGAAGCAAGACTGGTAACCTCATCTTGGTATTGGACACATCACTCTTGCCATTACATTGATAGCCATCATAGCCTTACTCATTTGCGTTGCTTACCCATCGAGACTAGCCATTGAGTATTGCCGGCAACGAGACTTGTTCACTTTAGTGATCATACTTCCCATACCATACATACATCATTGTTGCCTATATTGGTATCACCTCTTGTGTCACAAAGTTGTCATCGCATACTCACTTGCTATATTGGTTCGTATAGCATTGCATGAGAAAAGAGCTCAAACATCAAAGAGCCAAACAAGCTTTTAAGCAAAGAGGAAAGATACGCAAAGAGCTTTAAGCAAGAAGCATAGCATATACAACATTAAGATTGTCATACTCGATCATCTTGGATCGTATCATAGCCACACCTTGCATACAAAATATTTGGGATAGAAGTCGTTGCATTTTTGCTAAGTAGGTTGTGCACAAGTTCTTGTATCTGCCTATCGTGCAATCGTGCTAGCGTCTCTCTAGTGTTGTGCAACACGAGCATTTTTTTTGGATTCCACACTTTGGCTCACCCTTGGTTGCACAACCCCACTTATCTTTTTGCGCGTGTGTTTTCGTGTACCTTATATGCTTGGTCTACTTGTTACTTTGCATCTTGCGAATCTTTTCCAACATTATTAAAGCTCACTTACAATTGCATCAAATTTTTGTGCCACCATCCTAACCAAGCTCCACCAAAAGCTTTTACTTGTTTAGGTGTGAGAAACTGACAAGGACTCGTACCAATTGTGTTATTTCCTTGTCCTACATTGGATTGATCCTCGATCCACTTTCAACTTCGGTCAAGGTACATTTGGTATTCGTTCTTCTCTTTCTACCACTCACATTTGTCTTGGAATGATGGATAGGCCAAGTACTTCTACCAACCCACTCTTCATGGAGCAAGATGACGACATGAACTCCTTCGTCACCAAGAGTCACCTCTTTGGTGCACAACGAGCTTTACATCAAGAGCAACAAGCTATGAGTGAACGCATCGACAACCTTGCCGCCGACTTACGACTTTCCGAGCAACGTACAAGGGACTACTTTGACAACAAGCTCGACGATCACAAGCAAGAAAATGACGCAAGGATGGACGAGATTCGCGCTTCGTTGCTCAACCGCTCTTCCTCCACTTCAAGAAGGAGTCGTTCTAGTCGCCATTCCGACTTTACCCTCTCCAGCTCAAGTACACCGACATCGAACACTCTTTGTCGAGCCGCGCGCACCAACCGTCAAGCAAACCTCAATCCACTTCGAGACACCGACCCTCAAGAGAGCCGACGACGTCAAGCCGAAGAAGCCTTTGCGCTAGCTCGAGAACGACAACAACGACGACAACATGAAGAGGAAGAACGCGCGCGTCTACACCAAAATGCACAAGATGTTGAGGTTCAACGTAAAGAACAACAACTCCGTGACGCTCAAGAACTTGAGGCACAACAAGATCTACGCGAGGCGAGTCGAGCCGTTGCCAACCGAGGCCGTCAAGCCCGTGAAGAAGAGGAAGCACTTCATGAAGAAATTCTCGAACGACGACTTCAAGCTCGCATGAATCGTCAAATTCCTCCTTGATCTCGACGCGCTCCTCCACAAGCTCGCCAAGACCATCAAGTTCATCAAGAGCATGAAAACACCAGGAATACTCCGCGACAAGAGCAACACGAGGTTGACAACCCTCCACGACAAGAGCAACACGAGGTTGACAACCCTCCGCGACAAGAGCACCACGAGTTGAACAATCATCTACAACATCGGCGTCATCATCCCCGACCCCAACACAATGAAGAGCAACGCTATGGCAAGCTCAAGTTCACCATGCCCAAGTTCAACAGAAGCAACGATCCCGAAGAATACCTTTCATGGGCATTGAAAGCCGACAAGATCTTCCGTTTGCACAACTATGAAGAACAGAAGAAGATCGCGATGGCATCCCTTGAGTTCCAAGACTATGTCCTCATTTGGTGGGAACAAGTCATTGAGCGCCGCGAGACAAGAGGTGATCCGCCCATCACTACTTGGGCACAAATGAAGGATGTCATGAGAGCACGCTTCGTGCCTACCTACTACAACCGCGACCTCTTCAAGAAACTCTAACAACTCAAGCAAGGAACAAAGAGCGTTGAAGATTACTACAAGGAGATGGAGATTGCAATGATAAGAGCCAATGTGACGGAAGATGATGAGCAAACTATGGCATGTTTCTTGAATGGACTCAATCACCCTATCAAGAAGATCGCCGACTTCCAACCATACTCAAATCTCATCGAGCTCATGCACCAAGCTACCAAAGCGGAACGCCAAGTGCAAGATGACTTCAAGTACACCAAGTTCTCATCCAAGTCCTACGGTTTCTCCAATAACCAAGCTTCAACGACTCCAACACCGACTACAAGAACGTCTACTTCCAACACCGATAAGCCGAATTCCAAGAAAGCTTCGTCAACTACAAGTCATCCTCTTCCGAGCAACTTCAAGCCGAGAGCTTCATCATCAACAACCCCAACCGATGAGACCATCAAGATGAGTTCCTTCAAGTGTTTCACTTGCGGAGGCTGAGGCCACAAGTCCTACGAGTGCACCAACAAGCGGACCATGGTCTTCAACGATGATGGCACTTATGACTCCATGAGTGAAGGTGAAATGGACGCACTTGAGCAAGTCGCCATGCACCGCCAAGTGAAAAATGAAGAAGAACAAGTCTTTTGTGATGAAAACTCGAGTCCCGCACTTGTTGTCTCCAAAGTCTTGACTCTACAACATCACCAAGAAGAAGACCAACGATGCCACATATTCCACACCAAGGCCGGCATCAATGGACGATCCGTCAAGGTCATCATCGATGGAGGGAGTTGTCACAATCTCGCAAGTGAAGAACTTTGCTCCAAACTCCAATTGCCCAAGACGAAGCATCCACATCCTTACAAAGTGCAATGGCTTAGTGACTCCGGCACCATCCAAGTCGAGCACCGAGTACAAGTCTCCTTCAAGATCGGCGCATATGAAGACACCTTGGAGTGTGACGTTGTTCCAATGACCGTTTGTCATCTTCTCCTTGGACGGCCATGGCAATTCGATAGAGGAGTCATCCACAACGGTCGAACGAACCACTACATCTTCAAGATGAAGGGCAAGGAGTACGTCCTCCGTCCAATGTCGCCAAGTCAAGTGATCGCCGACAAACATACCACCCATCGTGGAGAGAATGGTGAGAGAGTGAGCCACCAAAAAGAGAGTGAGCGCCACAAGCCCAAATTGAGTGCCTCCACGATGAGCGAAAACAAGAACTTCGTTCTATTTGCAACCAAACGTGAGATGAGAGAAGTGTGTGAGAACCCATCTAGTGTCCTACACTACGTCCTCGTGTGCAAGGACAATGCACCACAAACTAACACCTCTCACACTCTTCCTCTAGTGTTGTCTTCTCTTTTGCAGGAATTTCAAGATGTTTTTCCCGGTGAGCTACCTCCGGTACTACCCCCTCTCCGAGGCATTGCGCACCGAATCGACCTCATACCTGGAGCACCGCTTCCGAACAAAGCTCCCTACCGCATCAACCCCGAAGAAACCAAAGAAATTCAAAGGCAAGTAAAACATCTCATAGACCATGGACATGTGAGTGAAAGTTTGAGCCCTTGTGCCGTATCAGTCATTCTTGTGCCAAAACATGATGGTAGTTTTCGCATATGCTCCGATTGTAGACCTATCAATGCTATCACCGTTCGTTATAGATATCCCATTCCACGCCTAGATGATATGCTAGATGAGCTTACCGGTGCCACTATATTTTCCAAAATTGATCTTAAGAGTGGTTACTATCAAATCCGCATACAAGAGGGCGATGAATGGAAAACCGCCTTCAAAACCAAGTTTGGTTTGTATGAGTGGTTAGTCATGCCTATGGGTCTCTCGGAAGCACCGGGCACTTTTATGCGCCTTATGAATCATGTCTTTCGCCCTTACATTGGTATATTTGTTGTGGTTTACTTCGATGACATTCTTGTCTTTAGCAAATCTATAGAAGAGAATGTCACCCATGTCCGCACCGTTCTACAAACTCTTAGGAAAGAGCGTCTCTATGCTAATATGGAGAAATGCCTTTTTGGTGTTGATAAGCTCATTTTCTTAGGATTTGTTGTCTCTTCTAAGGGTGTTCATGTAGATGAGTCCAAGATCAATGCTATTAAGACTTGGCCGCAACCAACCAACTTGCATCACGTGCGTAGTTTCCTTGGCCTTGCGGGCTTCTATCGTCGCTTTGTAAAGGATTTTAGCACCATTGCTTCGCCTTTGCATGCTTTGAGCAAGAAGAATGTGCCTTTTGTTTGGGGACCATCCCAAGATACCGCATTCAATGAGCTTAAGAATTTGCTTACTCATGCTCCCGTTCTTTCTTTACCCAACTTCGACAAACCCTTTGAAATTCATTGCGATGCTAGTGGTAATGGCATAGGAGGTGTGTTAACACAAGAGAAGCGCCCTGTAGCTTACTTTAGTGAGAAACTTTCCGGAGCGCAACTCAATTAACCCATCTATGACAAAGAGCTATATGCTTTAGTCCGCGTTTTGCATGAATGGGAACACTACCTTCGTCCCCATGAGTTTATCATTCATACCGATCATGAGACTCTCAAATATCTTAAGGGACAGACTAAGTTGAACAAGCGTCATGCTAAATGGAGTGAATTTATTGAGTCTTTTCCTTATGTCACCAAGTACATTAAGGGTAAGGAAAATGTTGTGGCGGATGCGCTTTCCCGCATTTGCATGCTTGTCACGCAACTTGAGTTAGATGTCATTGGCTTCGAGCATATCAAAGACTTATATGAGCATGATACGACTTTTGCCATTCCTTATGCCAAGTGTTTGTCGAATACATCTTGGGAACGCTATTACATCAAAGGTGGCTACCTTATGAGAGCTAACAAACTTTGCATTCCCGAGTCCTCGCTTCGTTTGTTGCTTTTGCAGGAATCTCATGGAGGCGGCTTAATGGGACACTTCGGACGCGACAAGACATTCGCCACGCTCTCAAAGAGCTACTTTTGGCCAAAGATGTTTCGGGACGTCAATCGTTTCACCAACTGGTGTTCTACATGTCGCAAAGCTAAGTCCAAAGCTCAATCTCATGGTCTCTATATGCCTTTACCAATTCCATACCAACCTTGGGAAGACATTAGCATGGACTTCGTACTTGGTTTTCCTATGACTCGCAATGGGAAAGATTCCATATTCGTCGTTGTGGACCGTTTCTCGAAAATGGCACACTTTATTCCTTGTAACAAGATAGACAATGCTTCACATGTGGCTAATCTCTTTTGTAGGGAAATATTGCGTCTACATGGTGTGCCAAAGACTATCGTCTCGGACCGCGACGTCAAGTTCCTTAGCTACTTTTGGAAGACCCTATGCGCCAACCTCGGAATCAAGCTACTCTTCTCCACGGCATACCATCCTCAAACCGACGGCCAAATGGAGGTGACAAACCGCACACTCTCCGCTCTACTTCTAGTACTCATCAAGAAGAACATCAAGGAGTGGGAGGAGTGTCTACCCATCTCCAAGTTCTCCTACAACCGAGCAAGACACTCAACAACCGGCAAGTCCCCTTTCGAGGTCGTCTATGGATTCAACCCTTTGTCACCATTGGACATTCTACCTCTACCACTCCAAGAGCGAATCAATTTGGACGCAAGTGCACGAGCGACCCATATCAAGAGGGTTCATGAAGATACAAGAAACACCATCGAGCGCCAAGTCCAACGCCTTATGACCAAGATCAACGTCAACAAGCAACCTATGGTCTTCAACACTGGCGATCTCGTGTGGCTACACCTTCGCAAGGACCGCTTTCTACAAGAACGCAAGTCCAAGCTTCGACCACGAGCGGATGGACCCTTCAAGGTGCTTGCACGCTACAACGACAACGCTTACAAGATCGACCTCCCGCGCAACAAGTACAACGTGAGCGACATTTTCAACGTCAAAGATCTCTCTCCCTTCCATGGTGATGAAGAATTTGATCCGAGGAAGGATCTTCCCCAAGGGAGGGGATATGATGCGGAGAATCCCAAGGCCATCCCCATGGACCTACCTACATCTCCCATGACACCACTTGGACCCATGACAAGAGCCCGTGCGAGAACCATCGAGAACGAGGTTAACTCTCTCCTTGTTGAACTTCCCTTTGACCCACGTGAGACATGGCTACTACCTCAATCGGAGTTGCTCTGTGTGCTTAGGTACCATATAAGAAACCAAGGAGATGGAACAGTGCAAGATGGACATCAAGAGCATGGAGACATTTTGCCCAGCCCGGAAGGACCGGAACAACCGCCCGACCACCGCCCGGGCGGAACAACCGGCCGACTACCGCCCAATAACCGGTTTGCCTTCTGTGATCGAGCGGTGCAAGGCCGGCACTACACCGGATGTGCCGCGAACTACCAGAAGACTGGTACTGCCGCCCCAATAACCGTTACAACCGCTGGCCCCTTCGACGTCCATCTCCGCAAGCCAGCGCCAGACCTCCCAGCGGAACTACCGCCTTCCAGGACCGGTACTTCCGCCCTGCATGAGCTCCCAGCGGAACAACCGCCCCCTTGACCGGTACTACCGGCCCTGCCTGCGCACAGTCACTTGGGCCAAGGCCCGTGTACCCTTTCGTTACCTAGACTATAAATACTCTATCCCGTACAACTGTCTAGGGTTAGCATTGGTTTAGCTCATTTGAGAGATAGAGAATTGCTCATCCATATCGGATCTACTCCACGAGAGAGACCGCGGCCCCTCTACGGAGAAGATCCACCTTGGATTCAAGACCCCCTCTCGGAGAAGAACCGGCTACCCTTTTGTATCGTCCTTAGTTGACCGTGGATTCGTGTATCGTTCTATGTACCCGAGGATCTAGCACATGTGTGACTTGTTCTTGTTTAGTTTGAGTGATTCTCTTGTGTTTCCCCTCGTCTTGTTTCCTGTGTTCTTCGTGTTCATCGTTGGGATCCGATCCTTTCGTGAAAGATCGACCTATAGGGTTTCTACCCTACATCACATGGTCATTTAAATCTCAAATGCAAATTATTTCATGATCGTATCATGTCCAAAAATTGTGATGATTTGATTTCCCTTGCACATCATAATGAACTTAGTTTTCTTTTGGGTTATGAAGAAATGAAACTTATAACTAAGCATATTCCAGAATATGACCCTGAGAAATTCCTCGATATTGATCTAGAGGAAATATTTATGTATTGTGCGGTGAATTGCATTGAAAATCCTTATATTGCCAATTAAATAAAGAAAAGAAAACAAATATAGGATGAAGAGAATACAAATGAAAGGGAAGAGGCTTCCCAATATCCTCCTATTATTTCTTATGATGAATCAGGTAACAAGGAGGAGCCTTCTATTCAACCAATCTCATCAATAAGGAGCTCCACCAAGAGAATTGAACCCACACATAATGTGAAGAAGAAAAAGAAAAGAAGGAGAAGTAAAGGTAAAGAGGTATCCCTCCCAAATTATGTTGCCCCTATTACTCATTGTGATGATGATAGTTGCTATACTATTGGTGCCATCCATACTATTAATGATGAGAGTGATTAGGCTTATGATATGAAAAGGACCAAGCTTGGGGATGCTATGTTTGATGAGAATGACATGTTTGAGAATATATTTGCTGCAATTAATGTTTGTCCCAAGCTTGGGTATGCTATGTTTAATGAAGATGATATTTCTAGCCTCCCAAGTTTGGATATGCAAATTTGTAATGATTATAGCATGCCTCCTATTTATGATGATTATATTAATGAAAGTGGGTTTGGAAGAGTGTCGACTTTAGGAAGTAATGATCCCACTATTTTTGAGGGTGTTGAATCTTATTGTGATAATTATGGAAGTGGATTTGGAGAGGTCATGACTTTATTTAGTAATGATTCCACTATCTTGGAAGAGGTTTCAATCGATTATGATGAGAACAAAGTTGCTACTTATGATGATTATTGTGATGATACTTATGCTATAAAAATTAGTGATGATTATATTTATAGAACTTGTCATGATTATGATTACCCTTTTTCAGGCATTACTCCTTGAATGTGGAACAATTTATAGTATTCGAGTTTCTTATGATACTCCCACTATTCCGAACGAGAAGAATTTTGCTTATGTGGAGAGTTGTACATTTTCTATGCTTGTAGATCATGAAAAGAATGCTTTATGTGATGGTTATATTGTTAAATTTATTCATGATGCTACTGAAAATTATTATGAGGGAGGAATACATGCTTGTATAAGTTGCAATAATATCAAGTTTCCTCTCGATGTGCTTAAAGTTTTAAAGTTATGCTTGTTTTGCCTTCCTATGCTAGTTGACTATTGTTCCCCTAAGTTGTTTTATCAAAAAATCCCTATGCATAGGAAGCGGGTTAGACTTAAATATGCTAGTCATATTCTTCCTGGTGCTCTCTTTATATTTCAATTCTTATCTTTTATGTGAGCATCATTGAAATCATCATGCCTAGCTAGGGGCGTTAAACGATAGCGCTTCTTGGGAGGCAACCCAATTTTATTTTTGTTCTTTGATTTTTGCTCCTGTTTAGTAATAAATAATTCATCTAGCCTCTGTTTATATGTGGTTATGCTTTTAATTTTGTGCCAAGTAGAACCTTTGGGAAGACTTGGGGAATGTCTTTTTGATCTTGCTGTAAAAAAACAGAAACTTTAGTGCTCACTAGAATTGCTGCCATTTTTTATTGGAGAGTGAAATTTAGTTAATTATTTTCACAGATTATTAATAGATAAATTCCTCGCGTCCAGAAATTTATTTTAGAATTTTTGGGGTTCCAGAAGTTTGCGTTAGTTACAAATTACTACAAATTGTTCTGTTTTTGACATATTCTGTTTTTCGTGTGTTGTTTTCTTATTTTAATGAATCTATGGATAGTAAAAGAGTTTATAAACCATAGATAAGTTGTAATACAGTAGGTTTAACACCAATATAAATAAATAATGAGTTCATTACTGTACCTTGAAGTGGTGTTTTGTTTTCATTCGCTAACGGAGCTCACGAGATTCTCTTGTTAAGTTTTGTGTTGTGAAGTTTTCAAGTTTTGGGTAAAGATTTGATGGATTATGGAACAAGGAGTGGCAAGAGCCTAAGCTTGGGGATGCCCATGGCACCCCAAGGTAAAGTACAAGGACACCAAAAAGCCTATTCTTGGGGATGCCCCGGAAGGCATCCCCTCTTTTGTCTTCGTTCATCGGTAACTTTACTTGGAGCTATATTTTTATTCGCCACATGATATGTGTTTTGCTTGGAGCATCTTGGATGATTTGAGTCTTTGCTTTTTAGTTTACCACAATCGTCCTTGCTATACACACCTTTTGAGAGAGACACACATGAATTGGAATTTATTAGAATACTCTATGTGCTTCACTTATATCTTTTGAGCTATATAGTTTTTGCTCTAGTGCTTCACTTATAGCTTTTAGAGCACGGTGGTGGTTTTATTTTATAGAAATAATTGATCTCTCATTCTTCACTTATATTATTTTGAGAGTCCTTTAGAACAACATGGCAATTTGCTTTTAGGCATAATAAAAACTTTCATACAAGTGCATTGAATACTAAGAGAAGTTTGATACTTGATGACTGTTTTGAGATATGGAGATGGTGATATTAGAGTCATGCTAGTTGAGTACTCCCTCCATTCCAAATTACTTGTCGCAGGTATGGATGTATCTAGATGTCTTTTAGTTCTAGATACGTTTATTTCTGCGACGAGTAATTTGGAACGGAGGGAGTAGTTGTGAATTTGAGAAATACTAGTGTTGAAGTTTGTGATTCCCGTAGCATGCACGTATGGTGAACTGTTATGCGATGAAGTCGGAGCATGATTTATTTATTGATTGTCTTCCTTATGAGTGGCGGTCAGGGACGAGTGATGGTCTTTTCCTACCAATCTATCACCCTAGGAGCATGTGCATAGTACTTTGTTTCGATAACTAATACATTTTTGCAATAAGTATGTGAGTTCTTTATGACTAATGTTGAGTCCCTAGATTATACACACTCTCACCCTTCCACCATTGCTAGCCTCTCTAGTACCGCGCAACTTTCGCCGGTACCATAAACCCACCATTTACCTACCTCAAAACAGCCACCATACCTACCTATTATGGCATTTCCATAGCCATTCCGAGATATATTGCCATGCAACTTTCCACCGTTTCGTTTGTTATGACACGCTTCATCATTGTCATGGTGCCATGCATGATCATGTAGTTGACATCATATTTGTGGCAAAGCCACCTTTCATATTTTTTTTCATACATGTCACTCTTGATTCATTGCATATCCTGGTACACCTCCGTAGGCATTCACATAGAGTCATATGTTGTTCTAAGTATTGAGTTGTAATTCTTGAGTTGTAAGTTAAAAGAACTATGATGATCATCATTATTAGAGCATTGTCCCAGTGAGGAAAGGATGATGGAGACTATGATTCCCCCACAAGTCGGGCTGAGACTCCGGACGAAAAAAGGGAGAAAAAAGAGGACATAAAAAAGAGAAGGCCCAGAAAAACAAAAAAATGAAAAAAAAAACAAAAAAGAGGGAAGGGGCAATGCTACTATCCTTTTACGACATTTGTGCTTCAAAGAAGCACCATGATCTTCATGATAGAGAGTCTCCTGTGTTGTCACTTTCATATACTAGTGGGAATCTTTCATTATAGAACTTGGCTTGTATATTCCAATGATGGGCTTCCTCAAAATGCCCTAGGTCTTCGTGAGCAAGCGAGTTGGATGCACACCCACTTAGTTTTTTTTGAGCTTTCATACACTTATAGCTCTAGTGCATTCGTTCCATGGCAATCCCTACTCACTCACATTGATATCTATTGATGGGCATCTCCATAGCCCGTTGATATGCCTAGTTGATGTGAAACTATCTTCTCCTTTTTGTCTTCTCCACAACCACCATTCTATTCCACCTATAGTGCTATGTCCATGGCTCATGCTCATGTATTGCATGAAGATTGAAAAAGTTTGAGAACATCAAAAGTATGAAACAATTGCTTGGCTTGTCACCGGGGTTGTGCATGATTTAAATATTTTGTGTGATGAAGATGGAGCATAGCCAGACTTCATGATTTTGTAGGGATAGCTTTCTTTGGCCATGTTATTTTGAGAAGACATGATTACTTTGTTAGTATGCTTGAAGTATTATTATTTTTATGTCAATATCAAACCTTTGTCTTGAATCTTTCGGATCTAAATATTCTTGCCACAATAAAGAAAAATACATTGAAGAATATTCTAGAAAGCATTCCACATCAAAAATTCTGTTTTTATCATTTACCTACTCGAGGACGAGCTAGAATTAAGCTTGGGGATGTTGATACATCTCCAACGTATCTATAATTTTTGATTGTTCCATGCTATTATATTATCTGTTTTGGAAGTTTATGGGCTTTATTATACACTTTTATATTATTTTTGGGACTAAACTATTAACCGGAGGCCTATCCCAAATTGTTGTTTTCTTGCCTATTTCAGTGCTTCAAAGAAAAGGAATATCAAACAGAGTCCAAACGGAATGAAAACTTTAGGAAAGTTATTTTTGGAACGGAAGCAATCCGAGAGACTTGGAGTAGACTTCAGGGAAGCTTCGAGGTGGCCACGAGGCAGGGAGGCGCGCCTACCCCTAGGCGCGCCCCCACCCTCGTGGGCCCCTCATGGCTCCCCTGACTGACTTCTTTCGCCTATACATGTCCATATACCCTAAAAACATCAAGGAGAAGAATAGATCGGGAGTTCTGCCGCCAGAAGCCTCCGTAGCCACCGAAAACCAATCTAGACCCGTTCCGGCACCCTGCCGGAGGGGGGGGATCCCTCTCCAGTGGCCAATTTCATCCTACCGGCGCTCTCCATGACGAGGAGGGAGTACTTCACCCTCGGGGCTGAGGGTATGTACCAGTAGCTATGTGTTTGATCTCTATCTCTCTCGCTCTCTCGTGTTCTTGAGGTGGTACGATCTTGATGTATCGTGAGCTTTGCTATTACAGTTGGATCTTATGATGTTTCTCCCCCTCTACTCTCTTGTGATGAATTGAGTTTTCCCTTTGAAGTTATCTTATCGGATTGAGTCTTTAAAGATTTGAGAACACTTGATGTATGTCTTGCATGTGCTTATCTGTGGTGACAATGGGATATCACGTGATCCACTTGATGTATGTTTTGGTGATCAACTTGCGAGTTTCGTGACCTCGTGAACTTATGAATAGGGGTTGGCACACGTTTTCGTCTTGACTCTCCGGTAGAAACTTTGGGGCACTCTTTGAAGTTCTTTGTGTTGGTTGAATAGATGAATCTGAGATTGTGTGATGCATATCGTCTAATCATACCCACGGATAATTGAGGTGACATTGGAGTATCTAGGTGACATTAGGGTTTTGGTTGATTTGTGTCTTGAGGTGTTATTCTAGTACGAACTCTATGATAGATTGAATGGAAAGAATAGCTTCATATTATTTTACTACGTACTCTCAGATAGATCGATCAGAAAGGATAATTTTGAGGTGGTTTCGTACCCTACCATAATCTCTTCATTTGTTCTCCTCTATTAGTGACTTTGGAGTGACCCTTTGTTGCATGTTGAGGGATAGTTATATGATCCAATTATGTTATTATTGTTGAGAGAACTCGCACTAGTGAAAGTGTGAACCCTAGGCCTTGTTTCCTAGCATTGCAATACCCTAGCTTGTATATTCCAATGATGGGCTTCCTCAAAATGCCCTAGGTCTTCGTGAGCAAGCGAGTTGGATGCACACCCACTTAGTTTTTTTTGAGCTTTCATACACTTATAGCTCTAGTGCATTCGTTCCATGGCAATCCCTACTCACTCACATTGATATCTATTGATGGGCATCTCCATAGCCCGTTGATATGCCTAGTTGATGTGAAACTATCTTCTCCTTTTTGTCTTCTCCACAACCACCATTCTATTCCACCTATAGTGCTATGTCCATGGCTCATGCTCATGTATTGCATGAAGATTGAAAAAGTTTGAGAACATCAAAAGTATGAAACAATTGCTTGGCTTGTCACCGGGGTTGTGCATGATTTAAATATTTTGTGTGATGAAGATGGAGCATAGCCAGACTTCATGATTTTGTAGGGATAGCTTTCTTTGGCCATGTTATTTTGAGAAGACATGATTACTTTGTTAGTATGCTTGAAGTATTATTATTTTTATGTCAATATCAAACCTTTGTCTTGAATCTTTCGGATCTAAATATTCTTGCCACAATAAAGAAAAATACATTGAAGAATATTCTAGAAAGCATTCCACATCAAAAATTCTGTTTTTATCATTTACCTACTCGAGGACGAGCTAGAATTAAGCTTGGGGATGCTGATACATCTCCAACGTATCTATAATTTTTGATTGTTCCATGCTATTATATTATCTGTTTTGGAAGTTTATGGGCTTTATTATACACTTTTATATTATTTTTGGGACTAAACTATTAACCGGAGGCCCATCCCAAATTGTTGTTTTCTTGCCTATTTCAGTGCTTCAAAGAAAAGGAATATCAAACAGAGTCCAAACGGAATGAAAACTTCGGGAAAGTTATTTTTGGAACGGAAGCAATCCGGGAGACTTGGAGTAGACGTCAGGGAAGCTTCGAGGTGGCCACGAGGCAGGGAGGCGCGCCTACTCCTAGGCGCGCCCCCACCCTCGTGGGCCCCTCATGGCTCCCCTGACTGACTTCTTTCGCCTATACATGTCCATATACCCTAAAAACATCAAGGAGAAGAATAGATCGGGAGTTCTGCCGCCAGAAGCCTCCGTAGCCACCAAAAACCAATCTAGACCCGTTCCGGCACCCTGCCGGAGGGGGGGGATCCCTCTCCAGTGGCCAATTTCATCCTACCGGCGCTCTCCATGACGAGGAGGGAGTACTTCACCCTCGGGGCTGAGGGTATGTACCAGTAGCTATGTGTTTGATCTCTATCTCTCTCGCTCTCTCGTGTTCTTGAGGTGGTACGATCTTGATGTATCGTGAGCTTTGCTATTACAGTTGGATCTTATGATGTTTCTCCCCCTCTACTCTCTTGTGATGAATTGAGTTTTCCCTTTGAAGTTATCTTATCGGATTGAGTCTTTAAAGATTTGAGAACACTTGATGTATGTCTTGCATGTGCTTATCTGTGGTGACAATGGGATATCACGTGATCCACTTGATGTATGTTTTGGTGATCAACTTGCGAGTTTCGTGACCTCGTGAACTTATGAATAGGGGTTGGCACACGTTTTCGTCTTGACTCTCCGGTAGAAACTTTGGGGCACTCTTTGAAGTTCTTTGTGTTGGTTGAATAGATGAATCTGAGATTGTGTGATGCATATCGTCTAATCATACCCACGGATACTTGAGGTGACATTGGAGTATCTAGGTGACATTAGGGTTTTGGTTGATTTGTGTCTTGAGGTGTTATTCTAGTACGAACTCTATGATAGATTGAATGGAAAGAATAGCTTCATATTATTTTACTACGTACTCTCAGATAGATCGATCAGAAAGGATAATTTTGAGGTGGTTTCGTACCCTACCATAATCTCTTCATTTGTTCTCCTCTATTAGTGACTTTGGAGTGACCCTTTGTTGCATGTTGAGGGATAGTTATATGATCCAGTTATGTTATTATTGTTGAGAGAACTCGCACTAGTGAAAGTGTGAACCCTAGGCCTTGTTTCCTAGCATTGCAATACCATTTGTGCTCACTTTTACCACTTGCTACCTTGCTGTTTTTATATTTTCAGATTAGAAAAACCTTTATCTACCATCCATATTCCACTTGTATCACCATATCTTCGCCGAACTAGTGCACCTATACAATTTACCATTGCATTGGGTGTGCTGGGGACATAAGAGACTCTTTGCTATTTGGTTGCAGGGTTGTTTGAGAGAGACCATCTTCATCCTACGCCTCCCATGGATTGATAGACCTTAGGTCATCCACTTGAGGGAAATTTGCTACTGTCCTACATACCTCTGCACTTTGAGGCCCAACAACGTCTACAAGAAGAAGGTTGTGTAGTAGAAATCATAGTTGCGGATTGTTCCATGTTGGGACATGTATATTATGGGATATCACAATATCTCTAATTTAATTAATGCATCTATATACTTGGTAAAGGGTGGAAGGCTCGGCCTTTTGTCTGGTGTTTTCTTCCACTCTTGCCGCCCTAGTTTCCGTCATACCGGTGTTATGTTCCTTGATTTTGCGTCCCTAATGATTAGGGTTTATGGGCCCCTCTTAACAGTTCACTTTGAATAAAACTCTTCCAGCAAGGCCCAACATTGGTTTTCACATTTTCCATAATAATGCTTGAACCTAATAATTAATTGGCATAGGGCGTCACGAACCCGAGGATTTTTCTACATCGCAGGGGGGCCAGTGCTGATGGTGTTGGTCCGAAACTAGAGCACTGTGTGGGACCGCCCCTAGGCAACTTGGGGTATGTTGGTACCTGTACGCTTAGCTCATCCGTCATGGCCTGAGACGAGATACGCGTGGCTACTATCAGGGTGTTGGCACGTCGGGAGGTCTAGCTGGATTAGTTTAGCATTGTCGAAATGTCTTGTGCACCGGGATTCGAGTCTGATCGGAGGGTCTCGTGATGGAGGATTGTCTCCATGGATCGTGAGCTTGTCATGGGCTAAGTTGGGACACCCATGCAGGGTTTAAACTTTCGAGAGTCATGCCCACGGTTATGTGGCAGATGGGAATTTTTGAATATCCGGTTGTAGAGGACTTGAAGTAAACTCATTTTAAAATACACCAACCGCATGCGTAACCGTGATGGTCTGTTTTCGACGAGGTTTGGGAAGAGAACACGGTGGGGTTATGTTTGACACGTAAGTAGTTCAGGAACACTTATTGATCGATACTAGTTTCCGACCATTTGCGTAGATTCTCATCTTATTCTTGTACTCATAAGTTAGCCACCATACATTGATTAGCCGCTTGCTGCAACCTCACCACTTATCCCTTCCATACCCATTAAGCTTTGCTAGTCTTGATACCCATGGTAATGGGATTGCTGAGTCCTCATGGCTCATAGTTTACTACAACAACAGTTGCAGGTACAGGTAATGCGATGCTCCGACGTGAGGGCGATGCTTGATTGCTTTTGGAGTTCTTCTTCTTCGATCAAAGGAATAGGTTCCAGGTCGGGAAGCTTGGGATTAGCAAGGTGGATGTCGTTCTTCTTTTTAGTTTGATTTCATCTGTAGTCGGGTCTTGCTCTTCTATGTGATGGTTGCTATGTATTGATTTAATGTTGTATGAATGTTGTAACTAGTGGCGAGTGTATGCATTTATCTTGTATTCTCATCTATTGAGTACATGGTATGTGGCAATGATATCCACCTTCCTATGCGCTCGAAATGCGGTTGTGCCCCAATCATGAGTTCATCACGTGATTGGGATAGAATCACATCTTGGGCGTGACAGCAACGCACTCCGAAGAGGTTAATTTATCGGATTCGTTTGTGGCATCCTTGCTAGCTTTCTTCTATTTCTTGCTTTCCTTGGCGGGAGCAATACTTTTGTGGCCTCTGCAGCGACTACTTCCCGGTACATCTCGTCCACGCATATGATTGCGTCTTTCTTGTCTGATGGAGTGGAAATGAGGCCTATTGTCCCAAGCATCTTCCGAGTGTTGTAGGCATAGTGAGATGCCGCCATGAATTTGGCCAGGGCTGGGCGACCGAGGATCCCATTGTATGGCAGGGGGTGGTCAACCACATCAAACACAATCTTCTCAGTCCAGTATTTTAACTCCCCCCCCCGGAATGTTACCGACAATGTGATCTTCCCCTTAGGATGACTCTTGCCGGGGTTGATCCTTTGGAACATACCAGTAACCTTGAGCTCTTCATCTGCTATCTTGAGTTTGTGGATGACCTTGGGAGAAATCAGATTCAATCCGGCCCCGCCGTCAACCAACATCTTTGTCACCTTGAGGTTGCAGATCGTTGATGAGACCAACAACGGCAAACACCCTACCGCAGTGGTGCAGTCTGGGTGATCCACTTGAGCAGCTTCCGAGAATCTACCGCTGTCTCCACGGCATTGACCTCACGATCCACTATTTAAGTTGGTAGTGAGAGGAGTGCAAGGTGCAACCCCGTCAATGCATAGGGCGTCAGTGGCTTTCTGGAACTCCTACTCTCATCACCACAATCCTTCTTCTCATGGCCTCTGGCGGGTTTCCCTTGATACTGAGGAGCCTCGCTGGGGCGACCTCCTCTGCTGCCTCGGCCCTTCCCGCCAACGCCATCTTGGTCTTTCTCCTTGTCTCGCTTCTCGTACTCAGCCCTCTGCTTCTTGACGAGTTGCTCAACTTGATGACACTCCCGAAGATCGTGGCCCTTGTTCTGATGGATCTTGCAGTACATCCTGTCACCCTTCCCAGCCTTCTCGGCAACAGCGGCTTCCCGGCAATCAGTACACGCGACAACTTCCTTGCCGGGAGCCTCAATCTTGGCCTTCTTGCTGGTACTAGGTGTAATCGACCTTCAACGGTCATCACCGCTTTATCCTTGCACTTCTTGTTGCGTTTCTTGTTCTTATTCTTCTAATTGGTGGCATCGTCATCGTCCTTTGATTCAACTTCGACGCCATCTTCTTGACCAGGGAGTCGCCTCCCCTCTTCTACTCAGGCACACTTATCCACTAGAGTGTACAATTCATTCACAGTCTTGGGCAACCAAACATTCATTTTAGAATGTATCATGCGGTTGCCTATGTTGGACTGGAATGCAGCTATCACAGCTGCCGGGTGGATGTCTGGAATGTTCCTATGCACCCGACTGAACCTCTACATGTACTTCCGCAAACTTTCTCCTTCCTTCTGTAGGAGGAGCTGCAGGTCACCGGGGCGCCTTGGTTCTTGATGGCCGCCCTTGAGGGCGCCAAAAACTCATGGCATAGGTCATCCCAGGTCGATATGGAGTTCTTTGGCAAGTGCATCAGCCATGAACATACATTTGGCTTGAGTGCCAGCGGGAAGTAGTTGGCGAATACCTTCTCGCCTCTTCCCCCGGAAGCTTGAATAGCGATGGTGTAGATGCTCAAGAACTCTGCTAGGTTCAATCTTCCATCGTACTTTTCTGGTATCTCTGGCTTGAACATGTGAGCAGATGGCCAACGGACTTGCCACAGCTCACGAGTGAAGGTGGGGCACCCAACCTCGAAAGGCAGGTACCCGCCTTCACCGGGCATTGACTCTTGAACATCAAGGCCGTTACGCCTATTAGACTAGCAGCGGGTTTTGCGGCATCGCTCGATGGTGACGCGTGCATCTTCCCTCCGCCTGTCTTCCAGGACTCATCGCTGGTCTTGATGTGCTTGAGGATTGGATGAAGCCATCAATACGTCGTCGAGTTCTTGGTCGCATGGCTCTGGTTGTAGCCCCTACGCTGGCTGCCTCGGAGCGGATTGCACCGTGGAGGTGGCCCCTTTGGTATGGCCAGCTGCTCGGGCCATTCTTGTCGCCTGTGGAGGCCATGAGGGGCCCGCTCGCTGTGATCCTCCCGCCTCGGCGAAACCAATGATACTCTAAATGGTGTCTCTCCACTCATCCATCTGATCGGCCCCCGTTGGGAATCTCAACAGGAGTTGGGCCCGTGCCATGGCCTCCGAAGCAGTTGCTCAGCATGGACGATGACGTAGATCGTAACGTTGCCCTGCTTCTGATGGTGCCAGTAGTGGCAGTGCCGTGGTCTCGCCGCCATGAGACAATCGCCAGGGTGGCGCGGTGACGAGGACGACGCGCTTGGGGATCGGTGGCCCGGTTCGGTGCATCGGCTCGGCCAGCTCGTCCCGGGGGTGGCATGTGCCCTATAGCCGCACCCACAGTGGGGGCGGCCAGAGGGTCGCGGTTTGCCCAAGAGCGAGCACCATTGCTGCGGCTACGTCCTTCAGTGGGGTGGAGAGGCGGAGATGGAATAATCTCTCCCCCGCACCCTGTGGAGCATGGCCGCTTGTAACGCCCTGGATGTAACTTTCCATAATTTTAACTCCAACTCTTTCCATTTCCGGCTATGTGATATGTTATCTCCTTCGTGGTTGGGTTTTTGTCTTTGTTTTGCATTTTGTTCATGTCATGTATTTCATCTCATGTCATCATGTGCATCTCATTTGCATTCGTGTCCGTCTCATGCATCCGGGCTTTTCCCCGTTGTCCGTTTCGCGATCCGACACTCCCACATGCACCCGTTGCACCTCTCATATCTCGTTTCATGAGTGGGAGAAAAATGTTCTCGGAATGGATCGAGATTTGTCAAGTGGCCTTGGTACATCACCGGTAGGCCGCCTGTCAAATTTCGTTCCATTTGGAGGTTGTTTGATGCCCCAACAGTTAACCGGGTAACCGCAAAAGCCCCTCTCTCATTGCAGCCCATCACCCCTCCAAAACAGCCCACTATCCCATCTAAAATCCCTCCATGCTCTCCATCGTTGGAACGCGATCGTCTGGGCGAAAACCGCACCTCACTTGGACACTGCTAGCTCCCCTACCTATAAATATGTGTCCCCCCTTCGAAATCACGGGTCCAAACCGTAGCATCGGTCCTCCCGCACCGCCGGACGTGTCCGACCTCACTGGAAAAAACCGCCGCCGCCCCACGCCAATTAGGGCACGACACGTGTCGCCCCACTCCCACCACCGTCGCGGCCCGGCGAGGCCCGCAGCCGGCCCCCCGGCCCGCTTCGCCCGAGCCACCGCTCGCTTTGGCCGCGCGCCACCCGTCGCCCCGCGCCTCGTCTTCGGCCGCCACCACCCCCGCCGTCACCGCCCCATTGCCCGGTCGCCATCACCGTCTGACACCGGTCGCCGCCTCCTCGCCATCCCATCTCCGACCGGCCCCGGATCCGGCGTCCCGCATCTCTCCGGCGACCCCGACCACTCCGGCCGCTGTCTCCCTCCTCTCAGGCAATAGCTCCAGCGGGATCCATCCCCGACCTCAAGAACCGCGCCCGGAAACCCTAGATCTGAAGGTTGACCCCCTCGTTTTCTCTAAGTCCCAAAATTCTATCATTTTGAGGCCCTCTTTGACATGTCATATCTCCATGCCTGTAGCTCCAAATTGTGCATATGATATATCAGAATGTTCGTATCATGATGCTCTTCATGTTAGTGTCATTTTCATGCATGTTACTATCCATATTTATGCCCTAATCCACGTTGCAAAAGATCTATATGATGTTGTCTGCTGGAATTTAACATAACTTGCTGATTTGCCATTTTCGTTGCATTTTGTGTATGCACCCTATGATCATGATGTCTATATGTTTTCGGAGCATCTCCATGCCATATTTGCAGTGGTGCAAGCCTTGTATTTTTGTGAGCTCTTTGGAGACTAGCACAAGCATGCAAAGTAGGCTATGTGATGTTGCTTATTTCAGACACTTAGTAAATTTCCAAGTCATTTTCCTGTTACATTTTGATGCTATGTAAACTGGTTTCTACATGTAGATCCATGAATATTTTGAGGTAGATCAGTAAGAGGGTTTTCATAATGTGGTGTTTCTATATCCATTCATGCCTCTGGATGCAATTATGGACTAATCTAGCTTGTCATTACCGTGCTCTAGTTTTGCTAAATATTGTTTCTCGCTGATTGTTAACATGAGATTTAGTATTGCCATGTGTTTTGCTAGTGATCCATGCACCCTATGAACTCTCTCTTGCCATTCTTAGCTTCCTGAATATGTCTACATACTGTTGGTTACCTTGTTATGCTATGAAATGCTTTGTGGTGAGTGGCATGAGCTTGCAAAGTTGCTATCATGAATCTGTTTCTGCCATGTCATGTTTTTCTTCTAAGTCTGAAACTGATCATATGTTTTGCCATGTTTGCATGGGTTCTACCATATTTTCCATGCATCTTTGGTTAAAATTCAGTAAGCGAGTTTTGTTCAATCCCTTTAGTACTAGAATGCCATTCCTTTGTTTGCCATGATATGTTCCTTTAGCATGTTGTTTGCTAGCTCTAAACATTGCTACCTGATGCTGTTTAGACATGTTTAGTACTTTCTCCAAGTCTGTGAAGCTGATATCATTTGCATTTTTGCCATGCTATTTTAGGATAGTTCTAGTGAGTTCTAGTAGGAGGTCAGTGCTCTTGATTTGTAGAGATTCACCTTTACTTTATGGTCATGTGCTTGGTTGCTATGTTGGAGTGTTGTAGCATAGTTTCTTATCGCATTCTAAGTGCTATGATGTTGTTAATCGCATATTTGCATCATTCTTGTTTTGCTTGTCATTTGCAAATCGTGCATCTGTTTCCGGTGATCCTCATATCAATTTCGACTGAAATCACTCACTCTTTCCAATGGCATACTTGGTTTGCCAAGTTGATGCCTTGATATCCTTTCCCTTCCGGAGTTCTCATATGCATTGCACATCATACCTTGCATCCCATGCCATGTACTGCATCATGTTGCTTGTGCATTCAACCGTGATTGACTGTTGTTCCGTTGCTTGTGTTCTTGCTTTGGGTAGAGCCGGGAGAGGAGTTCGTGAATGAGGAGCCTGTTGAGTATGCTAACCAGGAGCAAGCTTTCGAAAACTCTGAGAACTTTGCAGGCAAGATGATCATTACCCTCGATATCACTTCTATCTTTGCTTGCAAGTTGTTCGTTCTATCGTTATGTCGCGCTACCTACCACTTGTTTATCATGCCTCCCATATTGCCATTTCAAGCCTCTAACCCACCTTCCTAGCAAACCGTTGTTTGGCTAAGTTACCGCTTTTGCTCAGCCCCTCTTATAGCGTTGCTAGTTGCAGGTGCCTTGCAGGTTGTTCCATGTTGGCACATGGATATGTTGGGATATCACATTATCTCTTATTTTAATTAATGCATCTATATACTTGGCAAAGGATGGAAGGCTTGGCCTTCTGCTCGGTGTTTTGTTCCACTCTTGTCGCCCTAGTTTCCGTCATACCGGTGTTATGTTCCTTGATTTTGTGTTCCTTACGTGGTTGGGGTTATGGGACCCCCTTGACAGTTCACTTTGAATAAAACTCCTCCAGCAAGGCCCAACCTTGGTTTTAACATTTGCCTAACAACAACCTAAACTTTTCCCTAGGGATTTGCAAACTCGAGGGTCATCTTTATTTAACCCCCCCAGGCCAGTGTTCCTCTGAGTGCTGGTCTAACTTGGGAGATGTCCGGCGCCCCCTAGGCAACCAGGGTCTCATCTAACCTGATGCCTTGCACATCCGGTGTGCCCTGAGAATGAGATACATGCGACTCCTATCTGGATTTGTCGGCACATCGGGCGGTCTTGCCGGTCTTGTTTTACCATTGTCGAAATGTCTTGTAACCGGGATCCCGAGACTGATCGGGTCTTTCCGGGAGAAGGAATATCCTTCGTTGATCGTGAGAGCTTGTGATGGAATAAGTTGGGACACCCCTGCAGGGTATAAACTTTCGAGAGCTGTGCCCGCGGTTATGTGGCAGATGGGAATTTTTTAATATCTGGTTGTAGAGAACTTGACACTTGACTTAATTCAAATGCATCAACCGCGTGTGTAGCCGTGATGGTCTCTTTTCGGCGGTGTCCGGGAAGTGAACACGGTTGGGTTATGTATGATCATATGTAGTTCAGGATCAATTCTTGATCACCTCTAGCTTCACGACCATTGCGTAGCTTCTCATCTTAATCTTATTTTTGTATGTTAGCCACCATATTTGCTTAGCGCTTGCTGCAACTCCACCTCATTACCTCATCCTACTGATATGTTTAATAGTCTTGGTCTCGCGGGTTTTGAGATTGCTGAGTCCTCGTGACTCACATATACTACTAAAACAGTTGCAGGTGCCAATGATACCAGTGCAGGTGATGCTACCGAACTCAAGTGGGAGTTCTATGAGGACATTGGTCTTACTATGTGTCTTTTCCTGATGATCACTAGTGGTGCCCACTTGGGACAATCGGGGATTGAGCAGTTGGGTTTATCTTCTTTTCTTTTGGATTTTTCCGTAGTCGGACTATGTGTGTACTCTGAATGATGTATGGATTATATGATCTTACAGTGACGTGGCGATTGTAAGCCAACTATCTATTTATCCCTTTCTTGTTCATTACATGGGATTGTGCGAAGATGACCCTTCGTACGATAAAACCACAATGCGGTTATGCCTCTAAGTCGTGCCTCGACACGTGGGAGATATAGCCACATCATTGGCCTTACACCGCTGGGATGCTTTTGACCTATCCTTCTCCGGTGCCTCCTGCTCCCGTTTTGGCCGCAGGGTGAGTGGTGACGACGCCGCCAGCATCGTCCACGTCCCCAACAGCATCCACGTCCCCGTGCATCCCTGCAGCCCCCACAGCATCGGCTGCCGCGTGCAAGGGGCCTTCGAGGTGGACGGTTGAGCTGCAGCACCAGACTTCTTCTTGGGCACCATGGATGATGAAGCCGTTGATGAAGAAGACAATGATGAAGATGACATGCTGCTTACACTCTTGGGTTCGCGCAAGCGCTTCCCCCTACCTGGCGCGCCAAAGATGTCATAGGAAAAGATGTCCACCTATGGGGCCATCAAATCCTTGTTGTTCAGCAGGGGGGAAGAGTGCAGGATGCAGAGCAGCACGACAACGATCACACAGGCAGTTTTTACCCAGGTTCGGGCCGCCGTGAGGCGTAAAACCCTACTCCTACTTTACTGGATTGATGAGAGGACTGTGGTGGAGACAGAGTGCTTGAGCCCGGTAGGGTTGCCTCGGGGCGAGAGTAGCTACGCGTGTATGAGTGTACAAGGGTCCGATGTAATGCCCGAGACCATTGTGCCAGGTGTCTTCAGTTATTCGCTGTTGTTTCCTTGTCATTTGCTGGCGTGTCTTGCATTTCATACCATGTCATCTTGTGGTTTGTCATATTCATGCATGTTGTGTTGTTACATGCTCCATGTGTGGCCCTTGCACCATCACTCCTCCTTCCTTCCCTTTCTTCCATTTTTGCAAGTGCCATTTTTCCGTTCTCTTTTGATGTTCATCTCTTCTCCAATATTCTAACACCATGTACCTAGCCTCTCTGTCAAATTTCATCATATTTGGAATTGTTTTGGTTAGGGTTTAAAATGGTTTAAGTTTGAATTGAACTCAAACTTGAATTATTTTTACTTCCTTTAAAAATCTCCAAACCAATTTTGTTAAATAGAGCACATTTTCAGGATCATGAGTATATTTTTATATTTCTCTAGCTCCTCTCCTTTTTCCCCTGCTCTTTCTTTTTGTATTTATGTCTGAAGAAATAGAATAGAAAAGAAAGCAGCAGTGAGGAGTCCAGCAAAGCACACTCGATCCAGCCCTTTTTGATCATCCTTCCCCGCAGCTGGGTCGGTCTCCCAGGCCCACCAAAGCCCCTCTCCAAACCCTAGCAATCCATCCGATTGATCCACTCCCCACCTCCCTCCCGCAGCGCCGCCTCCCTACTGTCTTTCTTTTCCCCTCGTGTACGATCCACTTCTCTCTCCCTCTCCTCGCTCGCACATAGGGCCGTAGCTCCCCGTGCCCATGCTCCAGTGCTACCGTCGCCATGGCCTCTCCGAGCCCTGCCTGCGTCGACGCCTCAAGCCGCCTTCGTCACCGCGCCGCGAGACCTCCCCGTCGCCAGCACCACTGGCTGCTGCACCTAAGCTCTTCCACGACCACTGCATCCCTCGCTCACGCCTGGTCGGTCCTCTGCTTCGCCAGTTGCCGGCGCCGTCCATCCACGCCACGCTCGGTTCCCACGGCCATCTCCCTCTTGTCCCGATCGGGATCGTCCTCGATCCCCTCTACCTGCTCCGAGCTTCTCCGCCCTCGACGTCCCCTTCGCCGGACCGCCCCTACTTCATCGCCATCCAGGTGACCTAGCAGGGGACCGCCACCGCGCCGTTCATCTCCTGCCGCAGGAGCCCTGCACCGCCCGCTCCCTCAATTGCCCGCAGGCCTGCGACGCCACCGCCTCTCTTCGTTGCCGCCTACAGGAGCTCCAAGCGCCTGACCTCCTCCTTCCGGTGGTCTCAACCTCGCGTGACACGCCATACGGGAGAGGAGCTCCCCGCAGCAGTGCTCGAACCCATCCAACCGCAGCCACCTAAGATCCCTGCCACGCCGGAGGCCCGCCGTTCCTGTGCCTCCATCGTTCCCCTGTTCCAGCGAAGCTGCTATCGACCGCGTCACTGCTCGTTGCCTGCCAAGAAGTTCTCCGTGGATTTGCGCCAAGTACGACTATCGCCAAGTTCTGCTCCGTATGAGTACGACTACACCGGGTGATGCGACAAGCCCTGACAACGTCTACATCTACTCCGTCAAGACCGGACCGACAAGTACCCCAACATCATGTGTACAACGACCGTCGCCGAAGACCCGACTAGCAAAACGACCGTCGCCGAAGAACGCCATGTACCTCTCCGAGAAACGAACATGTACCACTACGTCCGGAGACCTTGAACCTGTCAAGTCCGACAATGATTGTGTACAACTACCGACGACGTGCATGTTGCCAAGTACCCTC
This sequence comes from Triticum urartu, assembly GCF_056163025.1. Taxonomy (NCBI): domain Eukaryota; kingdom Viridiplantae; phylum Streptophyta; class Magnoliopsida; order Poales; family Poaceae; genus Triticum; species Triticum urartu. The sequence goes on along the minus strand of NC_141878.1, from coordinate 239,182,775 downwards.
TCCGGATCGTCATGTTTGACTACCGATAAACATGTACCACTACCGTCGCCGAGATCGCGAGAACCTCTATCATCGACCCTAGAGCATGACAGAACGACTACCTCCACTACGAAAGTCCCGAGAACGTCTAGTTCCCCTTATCCGCTTCGAACTTGATCCGTTCTGATAATGCATGCTCTGAAAGGTATAACCGCCGAGACGACGTCCTTGAACGAATGCTTGCGGTGTATGAGATGCTCGTGTTTGCACCATGCTCGATTTGTTGGTGCACGTTGCCCTCTTTTACCTTGTCACCATCTTGTGGGAACCCGGTAACCAGGATCACCCCACCATCTTTTGCACGCTCCCGCCACACTTTCTTTTGCACCGACGTCTCAATGAGTTGTCGGAACCGGAACGTTGCCATGGTACCGTTTCGTTATCGTCACCGTGGCACCCCTTTTGTTTCCGCCACGATGACAAATGCCTCATCTCTTATCATGTCAACTTCTCCGTAAAACTTGCATAAACTTGCATATGTCATTCGCATCATGATAATAACATTTGAATGTTTAAAATTGTTGTTGCGCCAAATTGATAAATGCATATGAGGATTTTCTGGACTTGTTGTTTTGTTGTTCCGGCCTCATTTAAACTTGCCTAGATAGGTAGTTTTCATTTGCTTCACCCTCTTACCATGTTTAACAACTTTTAATATTGTTGGGTTCATAAACAAGATCGAACTAAATAAGTCACATGGTGTTTCATCAATATGCAACGGAGTTGCATATTGAGCACCACTTAATTTGGGTTGTTTGTGCACTTTGCCATGCCATGCCTCCTTAATCCGGACATGCTTCATACTTGTTTGCGCATCGTGCCATGCTTATGTGATGATTGTTTACTATGTTGTTTGCTTTCTTTCCGGTGTTGCTTCTTCGGGTCAGTTCCGATAACGTCGCATTTGTGAGGATCCGTTCGACTTCGTCCATTTGTCTTCTTCATGGACTCGTTCTTCTTCCTTGCGGGATCTCAGGCAAGATGACCATACCCTTGAAATCACTTCTATCTTTGCTTGCTAGTTGCTCCCTCTTTTGCTATGCCTATGCTACGATACCTACCACTTGCTTATCATGCCTCCCATATTGTTAAGCCAAGCCTCTAACCGACATTGTCCTAGCAAACCATTGTTTGGCTATGTTACCGCTTTGCTCAGCCCCTCTTATAGCGTTGTTAGTTGCAGGTGAAGATTGGAGCTTGTTCCATGTTTGGAACATGGTTATTTTGGTTGGGATATCATAATATCTCTTATTTATATTAATGCATCTATATACTTGGTAAAGGGTGGAAGGCTCGGCCTTATGCCTGGTGTTTTGTTCCACTCTTGCCGCCCTAGTTTCCGTCATATCGGTGTTATGTTCTCGGATTTTGGGTTCCTTAGATGGTTGGGTTAGCGTCCATTCTGCAATAAACTCTACCAATGCCCCACTCTGAATAGTTGAAGTGCTCTCAAACTTCAAACCAAAGCTAGATAACACCAAATCCCATTCCACTATTCAGCCAGTCACCTCAGTGTTTCGGAGTATCCTTTGCAATGGGAAACGAGTGACAACTGTGATCTCATGGGCTTGGAAGTAGTGGCGTAGTTTCCTTGAGGCCATAATGAGACCAAAGATCAACTTTTGCATGCCAAAGTACCTCGATCTAGCCCCATTTAACAAGGAGCTCACGAAGTACACTGGGCGCTGCACCACTTTCTTCCTTGTTGCGTCCTTCAGGTTGCTCTCGTTGTCGTTATCATTGCTGTCCTGATTCTTTTCTGACTCTGCCGTGATCTGGCCACTTTCTGCCTCATCTACCTCTCGTTGTGTTACCAAGGCCGCACTAACCACTTGGTTGGTTGCCGCCAAGTAAAGCAATAACGGCTCTAGGGGTTTGGGGTCAACCAAGGTAGGCACAGACGATAGGTAAGCTTTCAATTCCTGCAGAGCTGCATCTGCTTCCGGGATCCACTTCAAAGGCCCCGCCTTCTTCAAAACCTTGAAGAACGGCAGGGAACACTCGGTAGACTTGGAGATTAATCTTCTTAGTGTGGCAACGCATCCCGTCAAGCGCCTCACATCCTTAACTGTCCTTGGCGCTTGGATCTGCTCAATGGCCTTGATCATGTCGGGGTTGGATTCGATCCCCCGATGGGACATGAAGAACCCAAGTAGCTTGCCGGAGGGAACACCAAATACACACTTCTCTAGATTAAGCTTCAGATTGATCTTCCGTAGATTGGCAAATGTCTCTTCCAAATCCTGTATAAGGGTGGCCACGATATCATCCATATAGGCTTCTATATTTATGTGCAACTGTGGCCCAAAACCGATCTGGACTGCCCTTGCAAAAGTGGACCCAACACTCTTTAATCCGAATAGCATGCGGACAAAGCAGTACGTACCACACAGAGTGATCAATGATGTCTTCTCTGCATCTCCCTTGGACATGAAGATCTGATGATATCCTGAGTATGCATCCAGAAAGGAGAGCAAATCACATCTCGAAGTGAAATCCATGATCTGGTCGATGCACGGCAAGGGAAATGTGTCCTTCGGGCAAGCCTTGTTGAGGTCTATGAAATCAATGCAAAGCCTCCACTTCCCGTTAGCCTTCCGAACCACTACTAGATTTGCTAACCATGTAGGATGCAGTACTCCTCTAACCAAATGAGCTGCCTCTAACTTCTTGATCTCTTTGGCAATGAACTGCTACCTCTCCAAGGCCTGCTTCCGTACTTTCTGCTTGACGGCTCGGGCATGTGGGCAGATAGCAAGGTGGTGCTCAATTACCTCCCTGGGAACACTGGGGATATCATATGGTTGCCAAGCAAACACATCGATATTCACCTGCAGGAAGGCAACAAGCGCGCTTTCCTATTTGTCAAAGTACCATCAACGCCAGCCAGCCCTGTCGGGATCTTCTTCACATGGGGTGTAGTAACCTTGGATCTCTTGCTGTTGGAAGACTCCGGCACGTCGTCAACGGGTGTTGTACACTCGGAGGGAGCACGCTTCCCGGACTCCTTGTCGGAGGTCCTACAATCCCTCTTCTTTCCTTTGCTTTCCTTGGCGGGAACTGCTGCTACCACAGCCTCTACTGCGACTGCATCCCGATACATCTTGTCCACACAGATAATTGCATCCTTCTCATCTAACGGGATAGTGAGGACTCCCAATGGCCCAGGAATTTTCAGGGTGTTGTAAGCATAGTGGGATGCTGCCATGAACTTGGCCGGGGCTGGTCATCCGAGGATCCCATTATACGGCAGGGGGAGATCAACCACATCAAACACAATCTTCTCAGTCTGATAGTTCAGCTCTCCCCCAAACGTCACCAACAACGTAATCCTCCCCTTAAGATGACTCCTGCCGGGATTAACTCCTTGAAACGTGCCGGTGACCTCTAGCTCCTCTTCTCCTATCTGAAGCTTGCTAATAACTACTGGGGAAATTAGATTCAACCCGGCTCCGCCGTCCACTAGCATCTTTGTGACCTTGAGGATGCGAATTGTTGGGGAGACCAATAACGAAAAACACGTCACCGCAGTGGTGCGATCAGGGTGATCCTCTTCATAAAAAATGATGGGTGTGCGGGACCATTTCAGCGGTTTCCGGGCCTCTGGCACTGGTTCCATAGCATTGATCTCTCATGCCCATTGCTTGAGTTAGCTATGAGAGGAGTGCAAAGATGCACCCCCATCAATGCATAGGGCGTCAGTGGCCTTTTGAAATTCTTGCTCACTAGTCTCCTCCTCAACCCCTCCATCACTCGCATCATTACATGTTTCCTTCTCTTGGCTCCTGGCGGGTTCTCCTTGGTTCCAAAAGGGTTTGCCGGGGCGATTTGCTTCACTGCCTTGGCCCTTACCGCCAGCAGCATTCTGACCTTTTCCCTTATAACGCTTGTCATACTCTTCCCTCTATTTCTTGATGAGCTGCTCAACCTGATAACACTCCTGAAGGTCATGGCCTTTGGTCTGGTGGATCTTCTAGTACAACCCATCACCTTTCCCAACATTTTCCATGGTAGTGGCTTCCTAGCAGGCAGTGCACCAGGTAGCTTCCTTGCCAGGGGCCTCAGCCTTGGCCTTCTTGCCAGTACTATGTGTGCCCGAACATTCTATAGTCATCACTGCCTTATATCTTGGCTTCTTACTGCGCTTCTTGCCCTTCCTCTCACTGGTTGATTCATCTTCATCCTTTGAATCAACATTAATGCAATCCTCCTCTCCGGGAAACTTCCTTCCTTCTTCCATACGGGCACATTTATCCACCAGCATATATAGTTCTGTCACAGTCTTGGGCAACCGCACATTCATTTCGGAACGATTGCGGCGGTTGCACACATTGGACTGGAAAGCTGATATAACAGCTGCCAGATGGATATTTGGAATATTTCTATGAACTTTACTAAATCTCTGCAAATCCTTACGGAGGGTTTCTCCTTCCTTCTGCTGGAGAAGCTGCAGGTCGCTAGGCCTGCCGGGCACTTGTTGGCCACCGGTGAAGGCAACGATAAACTCGTGGCACAGGCCTGCCCATGATGAAATGGAGTTCTCCAACAGGTGCATCAGCCAAGACCTCACATTGGACTTGAGGGCCAAAGGGAAGTAGTTGGCGAACACCTTCTCATCTCTTCCCCCGGCAGCCTGAACAGCGATGGTGTAGATGCTTAGAACCTCTGCCGGGTTCAGCCTCCCATCGTACTTCTCAGGTATCTCTGGCTTGAATGTGCGAACGAACGGCCAACGGACTTGCCGCAGCTCATGTGTAAAGGCGGGGCAGCCGACCTCGAAAGGTAGGCACCCGCCAACACCAAGCACAGGCTCGTCGATGATGAGGCCGTCGCACCCATCGGTCTGGCGAGGGGTCATTGCGGCGTCGTTCGGCGACGACGCGCGCGTCTCCCTGCTGGCTGTCTCCCAGGGTTCGACGTTGGCCTGGACGTGCTCGAGGGTCAGAAGATGCCATTAAGACATCGTCGGGGTCTTGATTCTACTGCACCCTCGCCAGCTGCCATGACGATACTGAACCATGGGGACAGCCCCGATCGTATGGCTAGCGGCACGGGCGATGGCTGTTGCTAGGGAAGGTTGCGGCAGGCAAGCTCGTCGTGAGCCCCCAGCTTTGGCGAAACCAAGCAGACTTTGGATGGTGGCACGCCACTCATCCATCTACTTGGCTACTCGCAGGAACCTCAATAATAGCTGAGCTCGCACCATGGCTTCCGTGGTCGTGCTTGGCACGGATGTCGATGACGTCAACCGCACAGCCGCTTGGCTCCGGATGGTGCCAGCGGCAGCGACGGTGGCGGTGCTGCGCCCATGCTATTGTGGGACGACCACCGGGGCAGCGGGGTCGCACGGCGGTGGTGCTCTAAGATCAGTGGCTCCGTTGAGCAAAACATCCTAGTTGGCTCGTCCGGGAGGAGGCGCATGCGCCGCGGCCGCTCCCATGGTGGGGGCGACCGGAGGGCGATGGCTCGCCCCGGAACAAGCGTCGTTGCTGCAGTTATGCTCATCGGCGAGAGGTGGGGGCGCGGACGGAGTGACCCCCGCGCCCGCACCTTGTAGAGCTTGACCATTAAGACAGTGTTGATGTTGTTCTCCTCCAGTAGCTCCGTCCCCCTTGTCGGCCGCGGGGGAGGTTGTAATGGCCCCACCTGCTCCAACCACGCCACCAGTAACGTCCATGTCCTCGCGTGCCCACGTGTCCCCCGCGGTGTTAGAGGCCGCGGGTGGTGGAGCCTTCGAGGCGGATGGATGGGCCGAGGTGCTAGATTTCCTCTGGGGCGCCATAGTCGATGGCGCAGTCGAGGATGAAGACGGCGGTAAATATGACGCGTGGCATGCACTTTCAGGTTCGTGCAAGCGCTCCCCCTACCTGGCGCGGCAAAGATGTCACGGGGTTTCCACGAGCACCTATGGGACCGAGTGGCCCCTTGTTGGTTTGGCGGGGGGATGACACATTGCACAAAGAGCAGACCAGCGTATGGCAGCGTGGCAGAGAGCACACAAGCGATTTACCCAGGTTCGGGCTGCCACGAGGGATTGATGGTGGAATGAATGTGGTGGTGCGTAGTACACTTGCCCGGCAAGGTTTGCCTCAGGGGCGTAGCGACTACGCGCATGTGGTAGCTTGGGTTTGTCAACTTTCCTACCTTCTAACCCCTCCTACAAGTGCCATGGGCCTCCTTTTATAGATTAAGGGGTCACCACAGTGGCAAAGTGGTCATTACCCACTGATATGATAGCGAACAGTGCTATCATACCTAACTCTGCGGGCTGACAGGGTGCATTAAATGCGTCATTGAGTGTCACATCACCGGTTGCCCGGCAGGGCCTGCCGGGCTATCTTGATAGCTCCGCACCTCCTCTCTTGGCACGTCGCAGGACTGGTGTCATCTGTAGGCTTCTTCCGTAGGAAATGGCTGCCATGTGGTGAATGGCTGCCACTTAACCATCTTGTGGCTTGACACCGCACTGATTGACGATGTGGGTCATGCTTGAGTGGTTGGTGGGGTGGTTTTGCCCCCGTGAGCCCCGGCAGGCTCTGCCGGGGAGCCTTGGTTGCTTAATTCTGGTGGTGGCATTACCCCTTTTCGGGCTCGCCTGCCCGGCAAGGGAGGCCCTTCTCTTGCCGATATCTTGCTCCTTAGGCTCGATCTTGGTCCCTCTGAGATGCATGTTGGTTTGTCAAATCTCTTGGTTCTTCAATCTCTGACATAAGCTGGTGCTTCAATCTTGATCTTGCGCCTGTGCACAGTTGGGCAATAGACCCAGGGTTGGTTGCACCGACACCAGGTTGCTAAGTGGGCACTTGATCTTGGGCCACGTCATCTGAAATATGTGCCCAGAACAACCATCTAGTCTCAAGCTCTTGTGGATTTTATCAATAATGGGACAGAGCTTCAGACACCTGAGGAGAAGCCAGACAATACTTACTGGACGATACACCTGGATGGATCCAGGCAGTTGGAAGGCTCGGGGGTTGGAGTTATTTTATCCTACGCATGAGGTGATATGTTGGTTATGTCTTTAGATTTTTGTTTCCCTATACTAACAATGCAGCTGAGTATGAAGATTTATTACATGGGCTCCGTATGACCAAGGAGGTGAACTTGAGCTGGGTCAGATGCCTTAGTAAAATAAAAAAGCTTCATACTCAGGTGTCTAGGGTGTTGACCAACTAAAGTCCCATAGCAGCAACGTGTTTTGCTAAGCAGCGCTACTGCTAGTTGCGGCTGGTGCCACCTTTTACACCCCTCCCCCTCCTCTCCCCCACTTTGCCCTCTCTCCCCCTCCTTACCCCTCTTCACTCCCCACTCTCGACCATTGTTGCTCTTCTTCTTTCTTCCTCCTACCTCTTTTCTCTCCTCATTAATGGCATCCTCCTCCATAAATGGCCTCTCTCTTTCTCCTACACCTCTCCCCCATTAATTCCCCCTCCACGATAACCCCTCTCCCCCCATTAATGCCCCCCTCCATGATAACCCCTCTCCATTAGTTACTTAGCTAGATTCACCTCTCCTCACAACAACTAGATCTAGCTAGCTATTTAGCCAACCACACGTGCTCTCTCGATCGTTCTCTCTCATCATCTAATTAACCGCGTGCTCTCGGTTTCTCTCGGGAGATATATTGGTGAGTAAAAAGTTATTCATTTCAAGAATGGAAATATGTGTGTGAATGAGAATATGTGTGCTTGGGATCTAGCTAGATGGATAAACGGTGAAGTAATATTTTTGGTATTTGCAAAGTGAGATCCGAATACCTGCACAAACAAACACGAACTTGCACCCAACACGACAAAGGGGTTGTCAATCCCTTCACGGTTATTTGCAAAGTGAGATCTGATATAGATGGATAAATGGTTAAGTAATATTTTTGGTATTTTTGGTTTATAGATCGCGAAGTAAAAGATTGCAAAGCAACTAAATAGGAAACTAAATTGTAGATCACAAACTTATATGATGGCAAATAGAAGATTATATGATGGAAAATAGATCCGGGGGCATAGGTTTCACTAGAGGCTTATCTCAAGATAGAAAATATTACGGTGGGTGAACAAACTACTGCCGAGCAATTGATAGAAAAGCGCAAAGTTATGACAATATCTAAGGCAATTATCATGAATATATGCATCACGCCCGTATCAAGTAGACCGAAACGATTCTGCATCTACTATTATGACTCCACACATCGACCGACTCGTTCCTGCATCTAGAGTATCAAGTTCATAAGAACAGAGTAACACATTAAGTAAGATGACATGATGTAGCGGGATAAACTCAACCAATATGATGAAATCCCCATCTTGTTATCATCGATGGCAACAATACAATACTTGTCGGTTCCCCTTCTATCACTAGGATCGAGCACCGCAAGATTGAACCCAAAGCTAAGCACTTCTCCCATTGAAAGAAAAACCAATCTAGTCGGCTAAACCAAATTGATAGTTCGAAGAGACTTGCAAAGATATCAAATCATGCATAAAATAATTCAGAGGAGATTCAGATAATAATAATAATAATAATAATAATAATAGATAAGCTGATCATCAAATCCACAATTCATCGGATCTCGGCAACCACACGGCAAAAAAGTATTACATATAATAGTTCTCCAAGAACATCGAGGAGAACATGGTATTGAGAATTAAAGAGAGAGAGAGAGAAGAAGCCATCTAGCTACTAGCTATGGACCCATAGGTCTGTGGTAAACTACTCATGCTTCATCGGGGAGGCAATGGTGTTGATGTAGAAGCCCTCCAGGATCGAATCCCCCTTCAGAAGTACGCCAGAAAAGGCCCCTAGATGGGATCTCATGAGCACAGAAGGTTGCGGTGGTGGAAAAGTGGTTTCGTGGCTCCCATGGAAGGTTTTGGGGTATTTGAGAATATATAGGCGAAAGAAATAGGTCGGTGGAGTCACAAGGAGCCCTCCAAGACAGATAGTATAATAGCATCGGAGATGCAACGTATCTAACCTGAGCGCACCCTCCGTCCTTGTGGGTGCCTCGTGGCTTGCCTGACGTGTACTCCAAGTCCTCTGGATCTCTTCTGGTTAAAGAAAAATCATCAAAAATGTTTCATTCCATTTGGACTCCGTTCGGTGTTCCTTTTGTGTGATACTCTAAAACAAGGAAGAAATAGGATCTGGTACTGGGCTATCGGTTAATAGGTTAGTCCCAAAAATCATGTAAAATAGCATATTAATGCATATAAAACATCCAAAATAGATAATATAATAGCATGGAACAATCAAAAATTATACATACATTGGAGACGTATCAAGGTCTAAGTCCATGACAATTGCCAATGGTGTGACTGGCGTGCTCCAACACTATGTTTCCCCTGATGAAGGCCAAGAAATTTTGCTAGAAATTCATGTAGGCGACTATGGTCATCATGTTGGTTCAAGATCCCTTTTGACTATTGCTTTTCGACACAGTTTTTTTTGGTTGACGGCTCGCGCTAATGTAGAGGACATTGTCTGTAAGTGTGATAGTTGTCAGAAATTTGCACGTCAAGATCATTTGCCATCTCAAGAGTTAGGGATGATCCCAATAACCCGATCGTTTGTGGTATGGGGACTTTATATGGTCAGGCCCTTCAAGAGGTCTAAGGACAAGAAAACTCACCTTTTTGTTGTAGTTGACAAATTTACAAAGTGGCTTGAAGCAGAGCCAATCAGCAATTGTCAGGCGACAACTGCAGTTCAATTTATAAAGAAATTGATATTCCGATTTGGTTATCCTCATAGTATCATCACTGATAATGCGACAAATCTATCTAAGGTTGCTATGAAAGAATTCTGTCAAAGGGAGCATATCTGGCTTGATGTTTCATCTGTAGCTCATCCATAGTCCAATGGCCAAGCTAAGCATGCTAACCAGGAGATATTACGAGGGATCAAGCCCTAGCTTATGGTTCCTTTGGAGCGCACCCCGATTTGTTGGGTTGAAGAGCTTCCTGCAGTTCTCTAGAGCATAAGGACTACCCCTAATAGATCGATGGGTTATACGTTGTTATTCATGGTTTATGGCATAGATGCGGTTCTCCCAAGTGATATCCATCATGAGTCACCCAGGGTGGCGGCTTATGTTGAAGCATACAATGAGATGGCTCGTCAAAACGCCTTGGATGCCATGGAAGAGGAACGTGATCTCGCGATGGCTCGATCGGAGATTTACCAAAAAGACATCCGTCGCTATCATAGCCGCAGGGTTCGAAGCCGCACTTTCCAGGAGGGCGACTTATTGCTCTGTTTGATTCAAGATCAGAAAGGCATGCATAAGCTTTCACCTCCTTGGGAAGTGCCCTTTGTGGTTAGCAAAAACCTCAACAACATGTCATATTATCTCATCGACATACGTGAACACAATAAGTCATGTACGTGTGAGGTGGAGACCAACAGGCCTTGGAATATTGTTCATCTTCGGACTTACTACACTTGAGCCATCGGCTCCAATCATTCTACATACATATCATGTATTTATCTTTTATGATCAAATATAATAAAGCCGGCATCGTGGATACTCAGGGCCTCTATTGTTTCATCTGATATATTGTGCATGAGTCTTTTACTTGTTGATCATTGGTCACTTGGGGCCTTCCAGCTCATCGAGTTTGGCTTTCTCACCATCTTGACCCGGCAAAAATGCCACGTTATTGGTTAGTCATGCATGTATGCTTGATGCTACTCCGAAAAGATGACCCTCCACACTCTTGACAAGTCAATCTTTATGACCCTGAACTTGTCAAAGTTAAAATGGTGGCTTAAGTCATGTGAGAGTCGGCTTACGGAAAGCGAGGATAAACCAAGGCTATCATGCCAACTTCATCGAAGCAAGACTTGAGCCTCGAAAGCCAATCTTTTGTCGAGCCTCTAAAAACAACTTACAATTAGTTCAATATATATGAATATTGTTTATATCTATTTTTGCAGTATATTTTAAACTCTTAATCACATTATAGAAATGACCATACGTCTTCGGGTCAAAAAAACTCCGGGTTGCTTATGATAGCTCTTCAGCCTTTTATTGACCATGAGTCACCAGCTTATCCACCCACAATTGCTTTGGAGCACTCAATTATCATGGTTATAAGTCGCCCGTACATAACTCGCCAGATTATTTCACACCAATTATGACTTGTTGAATTTTTTGCAGATGTCAGAGGTATTTGCATTTACATGTTGCTATAGGTGACTTATCAAACACAAGTACAAGCAATGGTTGTATGATCTTCAATCACAAGACGCCCAAAGGCAGGTCAAATAAGCATGCATTGATTCAAAATTTTCAACCAACACGCAGATGAGTGTTTGATCAAAAGTAAACCTGCACGAAGGAGTGAGAGACCAATCAAGTATTTTGCTAGACCTATTACAAGACTCCAGCTGAGCTCAAAATATGTGATTAGGTTTTTCAAGAGCATGCACTACTCCTGTAAGCCAGCATCTGTGTCGTCCGGGTTGGTTCTCTCTGGGTCAAATTCTTGACGGCACCTAGCACTTGATGTCTTTGGGTCATCATGCCCCGCTTCTTCTCCGTCTTGGATCTGAAGGTTATCTAGGTTCCAGTTGACATCTGTTAGGGCTTGAAAGACGGCTTCATCATGCAGGATAGGATACAGGTCAACATCAGGTGCAAAAAGATGCTTACGCCATTGTGGAGTCAAGTCAAAAGGCTCATATGAAGGCGGTTTAACCCGCGAGTTGTTGTCATCATAATCCGCCTGATATCTCTTCAAATTGATGTTGTTTACAAGATGACTCACCAGCACTCGAATCTCCTTTATGCAACGGGAGTCCGCCAGTGAGAACTCAGTTCCATCATCTTTATACTGCGGGAACCCTCCGGCCATCTCTGAAGGATTCAACAATGGAGCGTAAGCTAGGGCCCGTCTTAGTGAGTTCATGGCTCCGGCTCGGGTAGCTGATCTTTTGAGCTCTTCAACCTTTTTTGGTATGGTCGATAGGCGCCTTAGAACATCCTTTATGAATTGCACTGGCTCTCTTTCCCCGCTCATAGCATTGATGATAAAGATGCTTCCAGCATATAGTTGTTCTGTGAGAGAGTATACAGCTTTTAGTTTAATCAAACTATCTTGAAGGTTGCGAGTTCTGTCAACTACAAGGAATTACAATGCGTAAGCCGCCAGGCGAATCACTACCTATACAAAAATTGTGAGGTCTACATTGTGAAAATGGTTTGAGGGGTCCCATACCAAAGATGGACTGGGTCATTTGAGCCATATGCCGCTTTAACCAAGTTAGCTTCTCAATAAATGGTGCCAGTTGGTTCTCGGTGGCTTCCGCTCGTTGGATCGGGGTGGCTTTCTCAGTTTCAAAAGACTTCTTTGCTGCTTCAAAGCCCGCCTTGATTTTTTTGAATTCTTACAAAGAATATTGTAGGCTTGATTCAGCCTTGGCCCGTAGGGCTTGTTTAGCTTCAAAATCCTTTCTCAAGCCGGTCAGATTTGACTCAGCCATGTTGAAACCTTCCTGCAAGATAAGATGGTAATTCATTTTATAATAACCTAACCAAGCCGGCCTTCATGTTTGCCCGGCACTTGGGGGCTATGTTAAGCTAGTTCATCCTATAAAGTTGAAGTCACAAGAAGATTGCAAGCAATATACCTAGCACTTGGGGGCTAATGCATGTCAGTTTTTCTACCTTAAAGAATATAAGAAGACCCACTCATCTCAGGAAGATTAGCTGGCCCATGGGGGCTACAGGTTCATTCTTCAAAATCTTATACTATTGAAAGTCCTGACTCATCTCAGGAAAGATGAGTCGGCCCTTATGGGCTACATGGCATTTCTTTTCCTAAAAATCTATTTGAAGAAACTGGCCTATCATTGCAATGATAACCTGGCCCTTGGGGACTATCCCACAAGAAATCAAGATGGTGGTCTAAGTCTTAAATACACTCAAGTATTCTTATGCTCAAGACTTGGGGTCTACATAAGGACATATACATCGCAGGAGAGGGTTGAGCGTTCCTCTTATTTCTTCTTCATCATGCTGACCAAGCTGGCTTCCATGCCACGACTTGTAGACAGGCGGCTTAGATAGCCAGCATGTAGTTCATCCGCACTAAATTCTTCGTAATTTGGCAGCTCAAGCTTGGACTTTCCCTTCTCAGATAAGGGCATCTCATCTTTCGCCGTGAGATTGGCTAGTACAATGGAGATTTCTGTAGCTTTATAAGCCTCCCCTGTAATGGTAATTTCATCCTTATTCTTCTCAAGAGGGGGAACATCTTCAGCCACCTTGGCAGGCCTTGAGGCAGGAGCATGACTTGGCGGGTTAAGTGCATCCGCTGGGTTAGCATCAGCATCCATAACTTCAGTTGCCGCTGGTTCAGTATGTGGGGGCATGTCACCATGATCCTCATGATGATCTTTGGGGTTCTCAATGTGGGATTCAGGGGCCGCGAAAGGATCCTCCGACTAAGGAATATCTGGGTTTGTTGAAGACTCACCCACTTTTCTTTTCTTGCTCTTGGCTTTGGCCCTATGATTGAAGATGGTGTATTCAAAAACAAATACCAGTGGTTATATCATGCCGCTGACAGTTGGTAAAGTTACTTACCCAAGGTTTATGATCAGAGTCGACAGTTGTGTGGCGGATGAATCTCCTGAAGACGGTGGCGATTCCTGATAATTGCAATCAGAGAGGTTAAGAGGCTGCCTGATAAGGCCAGCTCGTGGAAGTGAAGGGGTTGGACTATGAGGCACCTTGTTGCATCGCTTGCGGGCAGATGGTTCATGGCTCAAGTCAGCCAACAACTCTCCAGAACCACTCCGAGTTTGGCGTCATGATTCGTGTTGGCTTTCTCCAGAATAAAGTTTGAATCGAAGTGAGCATCTGGATGAGAAACTTTTACCTTCCTCACAACCTGGCTTATTTTCATTGGAGACAAGGAATCTGAGCTAGAAGAGATTGAAATTACATCAGTGTCATCAGCCTGGCTTGTAGCAGCATCACCTTGACGATAAGAGGTGTCAGCGAGTTCAATAAAGAGACGGCCAAGGGAGTCAACTTCTACCTCTGGCTAGTTGTCAGCTATGGGTGATCCGCCCTGGCAGCTGGCTCATTCAGAGTGGCAGTTGTTTTTATGAGCCAGCGCAACCTTGGTTTTGGTCGCTTGTGATTTCCTCTTCCTATTGCAGTAAGGGGAGTTGGCCTGCATAGTTGAGCAAGAGTGATAAGTAAAAGACCGAATAAGGTAAAAGTTGATAAGCCGAACAAATATTTACACTTACTGGAGGAGCCGGGTTAAGCTTGAAGAATGGTTAGGGCCCAATCTTGTTGCAGTTTTCTTGATGCTCACCGAGCAGTTATTTCACTATCTTCTATATTTTGTCAGCCTCCAAATTCTCAGAACTGTACCTTTGAGCAGCCTTTGAGTCACCGGAATATTCGCACATTAAGCCAGGTCAGCGACTCAAAGGAAGGATTCTCCATGTAACTCAGCACAGGGTAAGATCAACCCCCATTAAGCCATTAGCCAGCAAGGCCATGAGTTTTGGATAGACAGGGGTGGCTTGAGCATGCTCTTATGGGATAATCCGACTTGGGAGATCGAAGTCCATATGAAGACGCTCAACTCTATAACCCGGTAAGGGCTTTTCGCCAGCTAGGGCTGTATTTTTACAATAAAACCAAGTCTTGATCCATCCCTTAGGACGACTTGGAAGGGTAACTAAAGGAAAAGAGCCGTCCCTACGTCTCTGAATTGATACCCCGCCAAGTTCTAGGCTTGGGCAGTCTGCACATTCTGTTTGGCGGTTGATATCGAAAAATTCCATCCAGAGAGGAACAATGAGCTCCATTCGCAGATATGCTTCACATAGGATCTGAAAGTGACAGATGTTGGTATGGAATTGGGGCACTGGTACGCGTCGGTGCTATACAAACGGTTTTTAACCCCTTTCCGCGATGACATTTGGAACCGTCAACTAGTGTGTGACGGTGATAGGGGGGGTCCTTCCACACGTCCCAGAAACCGTCGGGGATATGCCCTCATGGCACAAACGCTCGGCAAAATGAGGTCGTGTGCGACCAGCGACCGCTCAAATATGGAAATACGTATAGTAGAGCTAAAAAAATACAATTATACAGGCGAAATTGTTTCCGGTCGCAAGTACATCCCACACAGTCAGTACCCACTAAATGTTTCTGTTCATATTTACATCCCACACAGTCGCTCCAAGGAAAATGTTTCCGTTCACAGATACGTCACACACAATTTTCCCTGTTAAATCATTTCTCATAGCGATATTAACAATTTTATCGCTTGCGTTATTGAATGCATCACACACGATGCGTAGAAGAAAATGTGTGGCAAAGGCTGTCCATCACACACAGTTTTTATGTCATAAACGTTTGCGCAAGGTGGGCTAATGCAAACAGTTTTCAAGAGAAGGTCGTGTGTGATTGTTCATTGATCCAACACGGTTTATTCCTAGAAACTGTGTGCGTTGCGTGAGGTCATTGCCCACGGTATTTTTTGAATAACCGTTTGCAATAGCAAAACCCAATTAACATACTAATTCTCCATTAGCAGGCTAATTGCCCTATTATTAATAATCGATTTATTAATCTAATTGACATTCATAGTAAGCACAAAATATATTTCATTCCAATATTAAGGAAGTAGGATTTCATAATTAAAATAGATCAGAGTACAACATGATATAGCTTCAGCACTCAGCTACCCCATTACACTACTGCACCAGCACCAAGTTTCACATGCAACATGTAGAACCTTTCAAAATTAGCATCATAGACGGTATATAGATAGATGCATCTCATCTGGAAAACTGCTTAAGCGGAAGGCGAATATTGATCCTTCCGTCATGTTGAAGGTCTTTGAATCTTTAGGCCAGTGCATGTGGATGATTGACTGTCCGTCCTTCGTCCTCTTTAGAAATACTTCAATATTGAACCGTGGGTGTTGTATGAAAACCTTCCTCGCCTCCTGACCATAGAAGTGGTTTGTGAGGTAATCATCAGTGAACTTCTTTGGAAAGGCATGTAAACAAGGATGTGCGTATATATATTCTCTATATTGGAAATGGGGTAAAGGAATAAAAAGGCAAGGTATAATAGTTAGTACCATCTTGTAGTGAACTGATGTCGTCTCCATTATGCAGACAAAGATCTTGTTGTTTTTTGTCGCTAATTTATTTATCTAACAATCTTTCTGAGTTTCTTGACTTGATTGATATTAATGGACAACTCATTTCCCCATTTGCAAAAAGGGTCGAACAGTGGGTCAAAATCTCTGACAGCAGGACCTATATGTGCAAGACCAAGTTGATAAAAACCTAAATATTAGAATGGTTCCTGCAATTTCACAATAATATGCTATTAGACAACGGACCATGCACGTGCTAAGCTCGATTGTATACCTCAGTCCTTCCCGTGGTTTCCCTGCAACACATATAAGGTAGTTAGTCATGTGGTTAAGTAAGGGTTCGCATGCTATCAGTAAAATATGTTGATGAAAAATAAGTACATTACTGATTAATAAGATTCATTCGAACCACATGGAAAACCCATTTATCCAAACCAAGCATGATTAAGAACTAGGAAATATAGCACTTGTATATGTTTCTCACGTATTAAGTGCAACCAAATTCGATTTATTCCTCACATGCACAACAATACAAAATTCTACCAACGATAATTGGACATCGCATTGCAGAACTTAACCAAGAAGTTAACTAAACATCACAACAAATGAACCAAACATTAACTGAGCACCACATTGCACAATATAACATACTCCTAATAGAAGATCAAAAAGTTAACCAAACAAAGCATGCTTAACAACTTGGAAATATAGCAATTATATTTGTTTCTCATGTATTTACTACAACCAAATTCAGTTTATTCCTCACATGGTATACAATAACAGAATGCACGCACAACTATTGAACATCACATTGCAGAATTGAACCAAACAGTTAACTAAACACAACAACACAAATGAACCAAAGGTTAACTGAGCACCACATTGCACAATTTATAACCAAACCAAGCATGCTAGACAACTTGGAAATATAGCAATTGTATTCGTTTCTCATGTATTTTGTAAAGATAAATTTGATTTATTTCTCACATGGAAGACAATACAAAATTGCTGGCTGAAGAATTGAACATCACATTTGCATAATCGAACCAAACAGTTAACCGAATACGACAACTAATTAACAAAATAGTTAATAAGTGAGCACCACACTACACGACATATAGAACATATACACTAGAGCAATATATTGCATGGTAAAATTAGATAGCACAATTCACTAGAATTTGTGAAGGAAAGGCAGGAGCAGTACACGCAACGGGTAAACTGAGCATGCTTAACCGGCGTAGCTAGCAAATGGCAAGGTGCTCCTCCAAGATCTAGGGGTTAGCATGAATGGCAGCCATCGCGACCTCATCCGCGCCTGCGGCCGTGTTTTGCTTCTCAGCTGCCAAATGCTCCTTGAGATCCTAGCTATACTATGTGCACCAGGGCTTAGGGCGGCGCTTATTTGGTGGAGGGGTCGGTGATTTGGGTGGAAGGTGTCATGCCGGCGGTCGGGGCATGTGGGATGTGGAAGGAGGAGAAGGATGGGGGTCGGGTGTGGATTACCTGACTGGATAGACGAGGCCGAGCAGCGTGAAGGAGGGTTGCCGACAAGGAGGCGGCACTACAATCAAGGAGTGAAGGTTTCAACTTGGAAAGGAAAGCGGAAATAGGGGAAATGTGGCTTTTGATAAGGGGGAGGGGGCGGGGAAGTAGATATTTCCGCGGAAGCCGAAAATTTGGAATCGCTTCAGCGAAAAAACTGGCACACAAAGTGTCATCACACACGGTCCCTTAATCGTAACTGTGTATGAATCGTAACTGTGTATGATATGTGAACATCACAAATGATTCAGATAGCTTAACCTATGTGTGATGAGTCTGAACATAAAAAATGTTGGTCCGAATTTCCCTGGTTAAAGTGGTCATCCACGTCATTGCATAATTTGGGTACACAAAGGAGACTACAGTGCACCCACACTTCTTAATCAAGCAAGTTCAGCAATTAAACAGAGCTAGCTAACCTAAACATTACTCTAACAAATTAAAGACCGACACTCTTAATTAAACAAAACAAAGAGTACAACTACGGCTGGTGCTCGTCGATCTCCGACGCCGCCTCCATGTCCAGCTCGCGCACAACGGTCTCCTGGGGAAGGGGATCCATGGCATCCATCGTACCATACTTGGCAAGAAACTCACCATTCGCGTCCGCCATCTCTTTGGAAAAGGCCACCACAAGCTGGGCGTGGGCGACTGCGATCTGGGCTTGGACGGGCACCATCGTCGCTGGGTATGTGGCAGAGGAATGGATGGCTGCTCGAACGCTCTCGGTGTTTGCCAACTATTTAGTTGTGGGTTGTCGACTGTTGTTGGAGAAGCTTCGTTCTATTTGTGCGGTGACCGCCACGAGCTGGGCGTGGGCGGCCTCGACATGGTGGTGGACGGCCTCCATCAGTGCTAAGGCCGCCGCTGCGGAATGGACAGCTGTTGTGCTGCCCTCGCCAGCTGCTATCCTCGAGGTAGATGTTGTTGCCGCCACATGAGAAGCAACATCGGCCATTTGGGCTGCCTTGGCTGCCCGGTCGTAGATTGTGTCCACGGTCATGCACCTTGTTAGCACGCGCATGATGGATGCGGCCGCACTCTCGCCGGAGTGGGTCTCTGAAATTGCCCTCACGATGCGGGTCCACGTGTTCATCTTTCACCAGTGAGGATTGAACAGTGAAATGATATTTGGGGAGCGAGCTAGTGTGCTTGGGACGCCGGCTGTCGTCTGCAGCCAATGCACCTTCTCGTGTAAGCCATAGGCGTACTATACACCGACAGTGCTCCAGGATATTTTGTGTTGCATCTCCCACGGTTGGTCATAATAAACTGTGTGGGATCTACTTGATTTTTCACCTTGATTTGAATTACATAATGGGGTCACAGTGGTAATGGACTGTGTTTGAATTGCTAAACCTTTTATCTGCAGTGAACATGCAACTATATGTGTGTCGTAAAAGATTTGGAATTATTTAGGGTTCATTGGAACATTTTACACATTAAATTCTAGTAAATCCAAAGCTCGTCCGAAATTCATGAAACTAGGCATGCTATCATGGAGCGGCATCAACTTGCGATGGTAAATTTTTTGTCCCATTTGGGGCAGGTTTAGGGATATGCTTGTCACAAACCAGAGCTTCTCACAACAAGCTTGATGGTTTCGGTAGGGAACGTTTCACCTTTCTCGATGAAACGATATCCATTGCCTCTTCTCGATTTCAATTTTTTCCTAGTGTCAACATATAACAACAGGGGTGTTGTGTCAATTTTTGGGATTTTGCGGGGTTCGTTTGGACATTTTTATGCATTAATTGGGTTTTCAATGCATTTATGTGCACAATTCAAATTTGAACTACATGCACATGCTCTAATGCATATAAATTGGTTGAAAATTCAAATATGTGTCCTTGGTTGCATGCTTAGGTCCCATGCAAGAAATGGGAATGAATGTCAAACACCCTGTCACTGTCACTCGACGGCAAACATTGAGATACCTGATTTTCAAATTCTAGTAAATCCAAAGCTCATCTAAAATTCAAGAAACTTGGCATGCTGTCATGGAGCGGCATCAACATGCCGTGGTAAATTTTTTGTCCCATTTGGGGCAGGCTTTAGGGATATGATTCTCACAAACTAGAGCTTCTCACAACAAGCTTCATCTTTTCGGTAGGGAATATTTCACCTTTCTGGATGAAATGATATCCATTGCCTCTTCTCGATTTCAATTTCTTTCCTAGTGTCAACATAGAACAACAGGAGTGTTGTGTCAATTTTTGGGATTGTTCTGGGTTCATTTCGACATTTGTATGCATTAATTGAGTTTTCAATACATATATGTGCATAATTTAAATTTGAACTAAATGCACATGCTCTAATGCATATAAATTGGTTGAAAATTCAAAGATGTGTCCTTCGTTGCATGTTTAGGTCCCATGCAAGAAATGGAAATGAATGTCAAACACCCTGCCACTGTCACTCGGCCGCAAACATTGAGATACCTTTTTTAAATTCTAGTAGATCCAAAACTCATCTGAAATTCATGAAACTTGGCATGCTGTCACGGACCGGCATCAACATGCTGTGGTAAATGTTTTGTCCCATTTGGGGCAGGTTTGGGGATATGCTTCTAACAAACGAGAGCTTCTCACAACAATCCTGATGGTTTCAGTAGGGAACGTTTCACCTTTCTGGATGAAACGATATCCATTCCCTCTTCTCGATTTCAATTTCTTCCTAGTGTCAACATAGAACAACAGGAGTGTTGTGTCAACTTTTGGGATTTTTGGGGTTCGTTTCGACATTTTTATGCGTTAATTGAGTTTTTAATGCATTTATGTGCATAATTCAAATTTGAACTACATGCACATGCCCTAATGCATATAAATTGGTTGAAAATTCAAATATGTGTCCTTGCTGTCGTGCTTAGGTCCCATGCAAGAAATGGGAATGAATGTCAAATGCCCTGCCACCGTCACTTGGCCGCATACATTGAGATACCTTGTTTTTTAAATTTTAGTAAATCCAAAACTCATCTGAAATTCATGAAACTTGGCATGTTGTCATTGAGCGGCATCAACATGCCATGGCAAATTTTTTGTCCCGTTTGGGGCAGGTTTGGGGATATGCTTCTCACAAACCAGAGCTTCTCACAACAAGCCTGATGGTTTCGGTAGGGAACGTTTCACCTTTCTGGATGAAATGATATCCAGTGCCTCTTCTCGATTTCAATTTTCTCCTAGTGTCAACATAGAACAACAAGAGTGTTGTGTCAATTTTTGCGATTTTTCTGGGTTCATTTGGACATTTTTATGCATTAATTGAGTTTTCAAAGCATTTTTGTGCATAATTAAAATTTGAACTACATGCACATGCTCAAATGCATATAAATTAGTTGAAAATTCATATCTGTGTCCTTGGTTGCATGCTTAGGTCCCATGCAGGAAATGGTAATGAGTGTCAAACACCCTGCAACCGTCACTCGGCCGCAAACATTGAGATACCTCATTTTTAAATTCTAGTAAATCCAAAACTCTTCCAAAATTGATGAATCTTGGCATGCGATCATGGAGCAGCATCAACATGCCATTGTAAAATTTTTGTCCCATTTGGGGCAGGTTTGGGTATATGTTTCTCACAACCAGAGCTTCTCATAACAAGCATGATGGTTTCAGTTGGGAACGTCCCACCTTTGGGGATGAAATGGTATCCATTGCCTCTTACTGCTTTCAAATTTTTCTCGTGTCAATGAAGAACAACAAGAGTGTTGTGTCAATTTTTGTGATTTCTTGCGGTTCGTTTGGACATTTTTATGCATTAACTAAGTTTTTAATGGATTAATGTGCATAATTGAAATTGGAACTACATGCACTTGCTCTAATGCATATAAACTAGCTGAAAATTCAAATATGTGTTCTTGGATGCAAGCTTAGGTCCCATGCAAGAAATGGGAATGAATGTCAAACACCCTGCAACCGTCACTCATCCTCAAACATTGAGATACCTGGTTTTTAAATTCAAGTAAATCCAAAACTCATGTCATGAAACATGGCATGCTATCATGGAGTGGCATCAACATGCCGTGGTACATTGTCTGTCCCATTTGGGACAGGTTTGGGTATATGCTTATCAGAAACCAGAGCTTCTCACAGCAAGCATGATGGTTTCAGTAGGGAACGTCCTACCTTTGGGGGTGAAACGATATCCATTTCCTCTTATTTCTTTCAAAAAAATTCTCGTGTCAACATAGAACTACAGGAGTGTTGTGTCAATTTTTGTGATTTTTCGGGGTTCGTTTGGACATTTTTATGCATTAACTGAGTTATCAATGCATTCTTGTGCATAATTCAAATTTGAACTACATGCACATGCTCTAATACATATAAATTGGTTGAAAAATCAAATATGTGTTCTTGTTGCATGCTTAGGTCCCATGCAAGAAATGGGAATGAATGTCAAACACCCTGCCACCGTCACTCGGCCACAAACACTGACATACTTTGTTTTTAAATTCTAGTAAATCCAAAACTCGTCTGAAATTCATGAAACTTGGCATGCTATCATGGAGCGACATCATCATGCAGTGGTAAAAATTTTGTCCCATTTGGGGCAGGTTTGGGTATATGCTTCTCACAAACCAGAGCTTCTCACAACAAGCCTAATGGTTTTGGTAGGGAACGTTTCACCTTTTTGGACAAAACGATATCCATTGCCTCTCCTCGATTTCCGTTTTCCCAATATCAACATAGAACAACAGGAGTGTTGTGTCAATTTTTTGGATTTTTCGGAGTTCATTTCCACATTTTTATGCATTAATTGAGTTTTCAATGTATTTATGTGCATAATTCAAATTTGACCAACATGCACATGCTCTAATGCATATAAATTGGTTGAAAATTCAAAATCGGTGTCCTTGGTTGCATGCTTAGGTCCCATGCTAGAAATGGGAATGAATGTCAAACACCCTGCCACCGTCACTCGGCCGCAAACATTAAGATACCTTATTTTTAAATTCTAGTAAATCCAATACTCGTCTGAAATTCATGAAACTTGTCACGTTATCAAGAAGCGGCATCAATATGCCGTTGTAATTTTTTTGTCCCATTTGGGGCAGGTTTGGGTATATGCCTCTCACAAACTAGAGCTTCTCACAACAAGCATGATGGTTTCGGTAGGGAACATCCTGCCTTTGGGGAGGAAGTGATATCCATTTCCTATTATTGCTTTCAAAAAATTTCTCGTGTCAAAGTAGAACTACAGGAGTGTTGTGTCAATTTTTGTGATTTTTCGGTGTTCATTTGGACATTTTTATGCATTAACTGAGTTTTCAATGCATTCATGTGCATAATTCAAATTTGAACTATATGCACATGCTCTAATGCATATAAATTGGTTGAAAATTAAAATCTGTGTTCTTCGTTGCATGCTTAGGTCCCATGCAAGAAATGGGAATGAATGTTAAAGACCCTGCCACCGTCACTCGGCCGCAAACATTGACATACCTATTTTTTTAATTCTATGAAATCCAAAGCTCGTCTGTAATTCATGAACCTTGGCATGCTGTCATGGAGCGGCATCAACATGCCACGGTAAATTTTTTGTCCCATTTGGAGCAGGTTTGGGGATATGCTTCTCACAAACTAGAGTTTCTCTCAACAAGCTTGATGGTTTCTGTAGGGAACGTTTCACCTTTCTGGACGAAACGATATCCATTGCCTCTTCTCGATTTCCATTTTTTCCTAGTGTCAACATAGAACTACAGGACTGTTGTGTCAAGTTTTGGGATTTTTGGGGGTTTGTTTGGACATTTTTAGGCATTAATTGAGTTTTCAATGCATTTATGTGCATAATTTAAATTTGAACTACATGCACATGCTCTAATGCATATAAATTGGTTGAAAATTCAAATATGTATCCTTGGTTGCATGCTTAGGTCCCATGCAAGAAATGGGAATGAACGTCAAACACCCTACCACCGTCACTCGGCCGCAAACATTGGGATATTTTGTTTTTAAATTCTAGTACATCCAAAACTCCTCTGAAATTCATGAAACTTGGCATGCTATCATGGAGCGGCATCAACATGTCGTGGTAAAAATTTTGTCCCATTTGGGGCAGGTTTGGGTATATGCTTCTCACAAACCAGAGCTTCTCACAACAAGCCTAATGGTTTCGGTAGGGAATGTTTCACAATTCTGGAGAAAACGATATCCATTGCCTCTTCTCAATTTCAATTTTTTCCTAGTATCAACATAGAACAACAGGAGTGTTGTGTCAATTTTTTGGATTTTTCGGAGTTCGTTTCCACATTTTTATGCACTAATTGAGTTTTCAATGTATTTATGTGCATAATTCAAATTTGACCAACATGCACATGCTCTAATGCATATAAATTGGTTGAAATTCAAAATCGGTGTCCTTGGTTGCATGCTTAGGTCCCATGCAAGAAATGGGAATGAATGTCAAACACCCTGCCACCGTCACTTGGCTGCAAACATTAAGATACCTTGTTTTTAAATTCTAGTAAATCCAATACTCATCTGAAATTCATGAAACTTTTCATGCTATCAAGGAGCGGCATCAATATGCCATGGTAAAATTTTTGTCCCATTTGGGGCAAGTTTGGGTATATGCCTCTCACAAACTAGAGCTTCTCACAATAAGCATGATGGTTACGGTAGGGAACGTCCCGCCTTTGGGGAGGAAGTGATATCCATTTCCTATTATTGCTTTCAAAAAATTTCTCGTGTCAAACTAGAACTACAGGAGTGTTGTGTCAATTTTTGTGATTTTTCGGTGTTCATTTGGACATTTTTATGCATTAACTGAGTTTTCAATGCATTCATGTGCATAACTCAAATTTGAACTACATGCACATGCTCTAATGCATATAAATTGGTTGGAAATAAAAATATGTGTTCTTCATTGCATGCTTAGGTCCCATGTAAGAAATGGGAATCAATGTTAAACACCCTGCCACCGTCACTCGGCCGCAAACATTGACATACCTTGTTTTTTTAATTCTAGTAAATCCAAACCTCGTCTCAAATTCATGAAACTGGGCATGATGTCATGGAGCAGCATCAACATGCCATGGTAAATTTTTTGTCCCATTTGGAGCAGGTTTGGGGATATGCTTCTGACAAACTAGAGTTTCTCTCAACAAGCATCATGGTGTCGGTAGGGAACGTTTCACCTTTCTGGACGAAACGATATTCATTGCCTCTTCTCGATTTCAATTTTTTCCTAGTGTCAACATAGAACTACAAGACTGTCGTGTCAAGTTTTGGGATTTTTCCGGGTTTGTTTGGACATTTTTATGCATTAATTGAGTTTTCAAAGCATTTATGTGCATAATTAAAATTTGAACTACATGCGCATGCTCTAATGCATATAAATTGGTTGAAAATTCAAATATGTACCCTTGGTTGCATGCTTAGGTCCCATGCAAGAAATGGGAATGAACGTCAAACACCCTGCCACCGTCACTCATCCGCAAACATTGAGATATTTTGTTTTTAAATTCTAGTACATCCAAAACTCATCTGAAATTCATGAAACTTGGCATGCTATCATGGAGCGGCATCAGCATGCCATGGTAAAAAAATTCCCATTTGGGGCAGGTTTGGGTATATGCTTCTCACAAACCAGAGCTTCTCACAACAAGCCTAATGGTTTCGGTAGGGAACGTTTCACTATTCTCGACGAAACGATATCCATTGCCTCTTCTCGATTTCAATTTTTTCCTAGTATCAACATAGAACAACAGGAGTGTTGTGTCAAATTTTGGGATTTTTTGTGGTTCGTTTCCACACTTTTATGCATTAATTGAGTTTTCAATGCATTTATGTGCATAATTCAAATTTTACCTACATGCGGATGCTCTAATGCATATAAATTGGTTGAAAATTCAAAATCTGTGTCCTTGTTTGCATGCTTAGGTTCTGTCGTGGAATTATCACGGCAGATGTCCTAGCAAAAGGACTTAGTCATAGGCCCATCGCAACTAGGAAGCTTAAAGGGGTTAATCGGGACCAAGGACACGAGAGATTTATACTTATTCAGCCCCTTACGATGAAGGTAAAAGCCTACGTCTAGTTGTGTTGGAATTGCCGGGGTTTCAAAGACCAGGGAGCCAATATGCTTGTCCTCGCTTCGATTTTTTTTTCTTGTCCTATGCCGCCACCGGGTCGTCCCCTTATATACATGGGTTGAAGCATGGCGGCGTACAAAGTCCCGACCGGCTCATAAAACGTGTCCGGCTAGTTGACTTCTTTTATATGCCTTTCTTTACAAGTCTTTCCTTACATACGGCGGTTTACAATATTGGGCCTTAAGCCGCCTCTGGGCTTAGGCCTTCTATAAGTCTTTAACAAACTATCACCTTGAATATTACTGGGCTTCTTTTGTAACCCGCCATTGGGGTTGACGCGGCCCCTCCTGGGCGGGTCATACCTAGTAGCTATATCCCCAACATTAGGCCCCAGGTTGACTTCAACTTTGTTCTTTGTCAATCTTTAATACTTAGACGAAATCCATCTTCCTCTCTTTGTAGAAATTTTGTAACCCGCCATGATGTCATCTTCTGAAAACACAAAAAACTACTATGACGTCATCCTCAACGGATCTTTATCTTTTAATGTCTTCCGAGAATCGAGGCATCCATTTAGTTGGATAATCATTATTCGGGTCTTCCTCGATTTTCGCGCCTGCTTGTTTGCTTATCCCCTTATAAATAGGCACGCCCGGGTCTTTCCCATTCTTCTCTCTCTTTGTCTTCTTCCTCTCGCAACCCCACTGCTGCTCAAGCTCCGCCGCCATCGCACAGCACCTCGTCTTCGTCAATGTTGGACACTGCATCAACCGGAATCGGTCCAGAGAACGGCGGCGACTCTCCATGGAAGATTCGTGGCTTTAAGTGTTTGCCCTCCTGTTCCTCAGATCCGCATTAGGGTTTCTAGTTTTTCTGCGTGTTCTTCACTGTTCATCTCAGTTTCTTCGTAGTTCTTCCATTGTAGCTTCTTCTTGATCCAAAAAGAACATATACTCGTGCGGTAGTTGTTTTGTGCCCATCCTTGATACTAGTAGATTCCTTCTCTTGGTACGAAAAGCCTCAGTAGAACTCACGAACTCATCTGTGCTAGATTTTTAGGTCTAGAATATTTTCCATTTCGAACGGCCATTTGATCCAGAATAATATCAAGAAATTATGAAACTTGTTTGTCTCAACACTTAGCCAATTCTATTGCTAGTATTTCTCAAATATCTGTAGTCATACCGGCTTATGGTGCCGGCTCACCTTTTCCTTTATATGACATTAACCATTACGTAAGCCGCCATTACTTATCTGTACCATCATTATCTTAACTTTTATTTTAATCATTGGATTAAACCGGCACATCACTTTCCTTTCAGTCTGTTTTTCATCATGCCATCCAAAGCACCAACTGTCTGCAACTGGGTCCCCTCCACAGTAACTGAGGATAATTTGAAGGGATTCTTCATGATAGGATTTTTGCTAGGGAAGAATGTTATGTCTTACCGTGCACCTGACCCGGACGAGGAACGGCCCAATCCTAAAGATGGTGAAGTCATTGTCTTCTCTGACCATATGAATCGGGGTTTTTCACCACCCGGCTCAAAGTTCTTTAGAGATGTTTTTCATTTTTTCAAACTTCACCCTGAAGATCTTGGACCCAATTCCATATCCTATATCTGCAATTTCCAAGTTCTCTGTGAGGTGTATCTTCAAGAAGAGCCGACTATGGAACTCTTTAGAGAGTATTTTTATCTGAACGGCCAAAACGAGTGTACCAATGGCCCTAGCTTAGAACTTGGAGGCATCTCAATTCAGCGCCGACAATGCGCCGTCTTTCCCCTAATAGTCTTGCCGAGTCATCCCAAAGACTGGAATCAGACCTGGTTCTATTGCCAAGAGACGTCACCGGCCAATCAAAAACCACTGCCGGGTTATCGCGCAGACCGTCTAGATTCCAAGTTTGCACTCCCTGATAAGCTTACTGCCGCTAAACGCAAGAAGCTCATTCCATCAATTAAAAGGATTAATGCCTTATTGGGGAATGGCTTAACCGGAGTTGACTTGACTCGTTGCTGGATCTCGTGGCGGGTCATCCTTCTAAGCCGCCGATTCCAAATTGATGTATGAATATGGTGGAGGCCTAAATGACTCTCTTCGTCACAGCTCCGTTCAACTAACTGAAGAAGATATTGTTTCAATGTCAACTCTCCTGGTGAACGAAAAATATGAAGACTTCAATAAAGTCAGGTTAAACCCCTTCTGCAAGCTTAACCCGGCGCCTGAGGTAAAAATCCCCTGACCTCTTTCTCTTTGTGTTTTCTTCAGCAATTTTAAATACTTGCATGACCTTTTATCTTATTTATTTGTTTACAGGCCAGATCTGACTTTTGGAAAGCTAAGTACGACCACGAAGCTGCCAAGAAGGCTAGAGCCGCCGCCATAGCCACCAGGAAGATGACCGGAAGGTCCAAGAAGAAAAGGAGCATCGCCGAGGACCTGTTAAAGCTTGACAATGACTCTGAGTCGGAGGTAGCCCTTGACTCTCTTGGCCAGTTTTATAATAACCTTATTGACACTGACTATTGCCAGGACGACATGGGGGCCAGTCAAGCCGTAGAAGAAGAGGTAACTATTTCCTCCGACTTAGCCCATTTGCCAAGACAGAAACATCGACTGGTAACCCGGAAAGTAAGGTTTTCACACCCTTTGGCTTATTTGGACCCTCATTTTCTTTTGAAAAAACAGCAACATGAGAGCCGCCGTCAGGCCCGGAACGACGATGAACCGCCTTCCGTTCTACGACAAACTCAAAATGCCAGAATGAGGTCTCTTTTATCTTCATCTTTTACTTTCCATTAATGGATCTACTCCCTTGCATTGCTAATCTTTATTTTCATCTTTGCAGGAGGTGTCTCGCTCTTTTGGCGACCCATCTCAGACTCAATTTCCGGCCTCCAAGACTGCCCCTGGGTAAGGAAAAAATCATCTTTCCTTTGTGTCTTTCAAACTGCATCATTGTACTAACTGTCTCATAACATCTTTCTTAGTGGTCAAGCCAAATCCAAGATGGCCAAGGTGACTAAACCGGTGGAAGACCCGTCGGTTCTTGCACCTGAACCAGTCATACCAATCCCCCCCCCCTCAAACTGAAGGAACCGAAGACCCGGCTATTAATATTCAATTGGATCCTGAGTTGTCAGCCGATGAGATCACTCTTAACCCGGCTAACACTGAACCATCTAGTTCAGCTAAACCGCGAACAACTTTGGATACTGACGTATTTATTACTGGTAGCCGATTTGTTGAGCCGGGGACCCACACTGTGTTAGCCCAGCACACTGTGAAACAAGAAGCTTTGGAGAAGCAGAAAGTACGTTTTGATATCTCTCACTACGCTCATCTGAATGCTAGTGACATACTGTCCGGCTATTTCAGTCAAGTTCATTTAAGCCGTGAGTCAGAAATTGAGATGGTCATGCAATTGCAGCTGAAGTATGAGGTATTTTGTCCGGTTTACTTATACTCTGCCAGCCCCCAAGTCTTCAGATGATTATCCTGAATGAATAGTAGAATTTATGATATAGATTGATACTTTCTTTCTTAACTTTTTTCAGAAGTCCAACAAAGTAGTGCAAAATTCACCTGTAGTCCCCAAGGGCTGGCTCAATGTATCATAAATGAACCGGTACTTTACTTCATAACTAGCTTTTACCAGTCCTAATAAATATTGCAATCTGACTTAATCTTAAGAAACTTTCTAAATATCATGCATTAGCCCCCAAGTGCCAAGTGTTGTTACTTTGTAAAGCACTTGGGACTTGAAATATACAAGAGTCATAAAAACTTGCTTTGGCAGATATTAGCCCCCAAGTGTCAAGTGGTATTGCGGTGCATAGCACTTGAAACTTGAACCTTTAGTTTAAGCCTTGACACACCTGTGTATGTTTTGTAGAACGCCTTATCTGAATTGGGATCCCAATTAATTGATGCAAAGACCCGGCTGGCGGAGCAAGAAGCAGAAATCAAAACTATTGATTCTAAACTCCAACTGAGTCTTTCTGAGACAGAAAAATTGAAGACCAGTTTGACGGCAAAGAAGAACTCCTGGGCCGAAGAAAAGACGCTGCTGACCCAACGTGCTGAAAAAGCTGAAGTGGCTCTTGAGGAGGTTACCACGGAGGTCATCGGTTTAAAGAACCGGGTGTCTCAAATGGTTTCCGCCATCATTGGTAATTTATCTGTGTTAATCACTTATACCTTCTTTTGATCCGAAATATAAGCCGCATGCTGACCTATGTTTAAAACACTCACAGGTCCGCGAAGCAAAAATCTGAGTCAACACAGTGTGACCAAACTAAAGGCGATTTATACCTTGGTACAGCAATTGTATACTGGCGCTCAACGAGCTCTTGCTACCATCTCCCCTGCCAACCAAGGACCCAATCGGTTGAGCGATGTCTTGAAGAAACTGTCAATCTTACCCGCCAGGTTTCAAGAGGTCAAACGATCCCACGCCAGAGCCGGAGCCCTGACTTCCCTCAGCCGCTCCAAAGCCTGGGTGCCAGATCTAGACCCGGCGGATGTAGCTAAGGTGTACCCTACCGTGAAGGAAGATAGGACCCTATTTGAGCAAGATGACTTCATTGCCTGCGTGAGGGGAGTTCGACCTCAAGCTACCGTTCTTGGAGAAAAAACAGAAACAGACGTGAAAATAAACATGGTTGAAACAACCTTTGATTAACGAAAAAACACAGAAAGAACTGTTAAAAAGTAACAGTCATACATGTATCCTTTGCGTATGGACCACCAGTTTATATGACTTGGGTGATGAGGTTGATGACCCAGTCTTTTTTTTGAGAAGTCAATGCTTCTGTATGCCCGATGACTATCATGCCTTGCAGCTTATTGTCAAATAATCAAGCTGGTGAAAAAACCGTGCTGATCGTTTAAATTTGAGACAACAAAGACCAGTAAGACAAAGAGCAGATTTCAAACAATATAAATTAACTTTGTAACTGAAAGTTGGGGGTTCTGATTCGAATATGATCAGTAAACTGGACCAAAGGGGTTAAGCTAAGATTCTAATATGATCATATAGCCCCCAGTGGCTTTGGCGTTGCGCCGATCAAGAGGGTACCGACAGCTATGTTCTCTTTGGTTCGGATATGACCTATGTTTGAACAGGAAGCCCCCAAATGACCTTGAGAGGTTTTTAACGACCCTGATTCGAATACGATCCAAGTCGGACCCAAAAGGCGTTAAGCTATGATTCGGATACAATCGAGAAGCCCCCTAGTGAGTTTGGCTTTGGGCCGATCAAGAGGTTTATGACAGCTATGTTCTCTTTGGTTCAAATATGACCTATGTTTGAACAGCAAGCCCCCAAGTGATCATGAGGTTTACGGCTAGATTCGAATATGATCATAAGCCGAACCAGAAAGGTTAAGCTAAATTCAGATATGATCAGCTCCTTAATAGTCTTGAAAATAGTAAAAATATATGACCTTTGAAGAGGAAAAGGATAGAGGTCGTGCTTTATTACTTATCATAATATATATAATGTCAAAGTATGCACATGATGAGAGCCGGTGGCTCAGGTGTAGTATGGCCGAAGTTGAGCAATGTTCCACGGCCGGCGGGTCTCCTCCTCCGACTTACGTGAGTCTTTCTGTTCTCGAACATCGATGAGGTAATATGAACCGTTGTTTAAATTCTTGCTGACCACAAAGGGTCCTTCCTAAGGCGGGGATAGCTTGTGTGCATCTGACAGATCCTGGATGAGCCGGAGTACCAGGTCACCTTCTTGAAAAGTCCAGGACTTAACCCGACGGTTGTGATAATGACGCAGGTCCTGTTGATAAATTGCTAAGTCTCTCTCCTCATCTAACAAGTCAAGTGCATCCTGTCGAGCTTGTTTGTTATTAGCTTCAACGTAAGCCGCTACATGAGGGGAGTCATGACGGATGTCACTAGGCAGCACCGCTTCCGCTCCATAAACCATGAAGAAAGGTGTATAACCTGTAGACCTGTTAGGAGTGGTGTTGATACTCCACAGCACCGAGGGTAAATCCTCTACCCAACAACCCGGCGTCCATTGTAAGGGAACCATGAGCCGGGGTTTGAGACCTTTTAAGATTTCCTGATTTGCTCTTCAGCTTGCCCATTAGATTGAGGGTGAGCTACGGAACAAACATCCAGCCGGATGTGCTCTCTTTGACAAAACTCCTCCATAGCACCTTGGGACAAATTAGTGCCATTGTCAGTGATAATGTTGTGTGGAAAAACAAAGCGAAAAATCATCTTTTTCATGAACTGAACCGCCGTGGCTGCATCACACTTACTCACTGGCTTTGCCTCAACCCACTTTCTGAATTTGTCAACTGCCACTAAAAGATGTGTATTTTTATCCTTGGACCTTTTGAAAGGCCCAACCATGTCAAGCCCCCAGACTGCAAACAGCCAAGTGATTGGAATCATCTGCAATTCTTGAGCCGGTGCATGCGCTCGTTGTGCAAAATTTTGACATCCATCACATCTACTGACCAGATCCTCTGCATCAGCGTGAGCCGTTAACCAATAAAAACCATGACGAAAAGCTTTGGACACAAGAGACTTTGACTCGGCGTGATGACCACAATCCCCTTCATGGATCTCACGAAGTATTTCTTGGCCTTCTTGAGGAGAAACACAACGCTAAAACACTCCAGTGATGCTGCGATGGCATAACTCTCCATCAGAAATCATCATTGACTTGGACCGCCGGGTTATTTGTCGGGCCAGGGTCTCATCCTCTAGCAACTCACCCTGGGTCATGTAAGCCAAGAATGGTACTATCCAATCTGGAATGACGTGAAGAGCCGCCACCAACTGTGCCTCCGGGTCAGGAACGGCCAAATCTTCCTCTGTAGGTAACTTAACAGACGGGTTATGCAAAACATCTAAAAAGGTCTTACGTGGCACTGGCTTACGCTGAGATCCCAACCGGCTTAAAGCATCGGCCGCTTCGTTCTTCCTACGAACAATGTGTTCCACCTGATAACCCTAAAAATGTCCTGCAACAGCATCGACTTCACGACGATAAGCCACCATGAGAGGATGCTTGGAATCCCACTTGCCTGACACCTGTTGGGCCACCAAATCTGAATCGCCAAGGCACCGGACCCGGCTCAGGCTCATCTCTTTAGCCATTTGAAGATCATGGAGCAAGGCTTCATACTCTGTTGTATTGTTAGTACAAGGAAACATTAACCGCAACACATAACAAAACTTGTCCACTCGAGGAGAAGTTAAAACAACTCTAGCCCCCGAGCCTTCCAACTGTTTGGACCCATCAAAATGAATCGTCCAATATGTGTTGTCTGGTTTCTCCTCTGGCATCTGCAACTCTGTCCAGTCATTAATGAAGTCAACCAGCGCTTGAGATTTGATCGCAGTATGTGGCATATAGTTTAAACCATGAGACCCAAGTTCAATAGCCCACTTGGCGACTCGTCCTGTGGCTTCTCTATTTTGAATGATGTCTCCTAGAGGAGCAGAGCTAACCACAGTGATTGGGTAACCCTGAAAGTAGCGTTTAAGCTTACGACTTGCCACGAACACCCCATAAACAAGCCTCTGCAAGTGTGGATATCTTTGTTTATATTCAATGAGCACCTCACTGACGTAATAAACCGGCCATTGGATCGGATGTTCCTTGCCAGCCTCCTTGCGCTCCACAACAAGGGCCACGCTGACTGCACATGAGTTAGCAGCTACATATAACAATAACGACTCTTTCTCAACCAGAGCAGCAAGAACCGGCAGCCCAGCAAGCTATTTCTTCAGATCCACAAAAGCAGAGTTTGCAACATTACTCCAAAGAAAGTCATCCGTCTTTTTCATCATCTAATACAAAGGCATCACCTTCTCTCCTAACTGGCTTATGAACCGGCTCAAAGCAGCAACGCGACCCGCCAGCCGTTGAACGTCATTGATGCACACCGGTTTGGCCAGGGATGTGATTCCCTTAATTTTCTCCGGGTTAGCTTCAATACCTCTGTTAGACACCAAAAAACCCAAGAGTTTGCCAGCTGGGACTCCAAAAACACACTTGCCTGGGTTAAGCATCATCCTGTAGACCCGGAGGTTATCAAAGGTCTCCTTCAGATATGTTACCAAGGTTTCCTCTTCTCTAGATTTCACCACTATATCATCCACATAATCATGAACATTACGCCCAATCTGATTGTGAAGGCAATTCTGCACACACCGTTGATAAGTCGCCTGGGCACTTTTAAGCCCAAAAGGCATCGACACATAGCAGAAGGCTCCAAACGGAGTGATGAAAGTTGTTTTCTCCTGGTCCTTCACTGCCATCTTGGTCTGATGATAACCTGAGCATGCATCCAAAAAACTCAAACGCTCGCAACCCGCCATAGCATCAATGATCTGATCAATATGAGGGAGAGCAAAAGGGTCAGCCGGACAAGCCTTGTTCAAATCGGTGTAATCCACACACATATGCCAGGTGCCGTTCTTCTTGAGTACAAGCACCAGGTTAGACAACCACTCTGGGTGAAAAACTTCAACAATGAACCCGGCCGCCAAGTGTCGGGCCACCTCTTCTCCAATGGCCTTGCGCCTTTCCTTGTTAAACCATCGAAGAAACTGCATGACCGGCTTAAACTTCGGATCAATATTAAGAGTGTGCTCAGCGAGTTCTCTCGGGACACCCGGCATGTCAGAAGGTTTCCATGCAAAGATGTCCCAGTTCTCACGGATGAACTCGATGAGCGTGCTTTCCTATTTTGGATCCAAGTTAGCACTGATAATGAACTGTTTGGATGACTCGCCAGGCACAAAATTAACCATCTTGGTGTCATCAGTTGACTTGAATTTCAACACCGGTTCGTGCTCCGTAGTTGGCTTCTTCAAAGAAGTCATATCTGCCGGGTCAACATTATCTTTATAAAACTTCAACTCCTCTGTCACACAAGCAGACTCAGCATAAGCGGCATCACCTTCTTCACATTCCAGGGCTATTTTCCGGCTTCCATGTACTGTGATGGTGCCTTTATAACCCGGTATCTTGAGCTGCAGATACACATAACACGGTCGAGCCATGAACTTGGCAAAAGCCACCCGTCCAAACAGAGCATGATGCAGGCTTTTGATTTTAACCACCTCAAAAGTTAACTTCTCAGCTCTGGAATCATATTCATCCCCAAAGACTACTTCCCGTTCAATTTTACCAACTGGGTATGCCGATTTACCTGGCACACCACCATGAAAAACAGTGTTGGATTCTTTAAGACTCTTATCATTCAACCCCATCCGACGAAACGTCTCATAATAGAGGATGTTGATACTACTGCCTCCGTCCATCAGCACCTTAGTGAACTTATATCCACCCACCTGAGGTGCCACCATTAAGGCCAAGTGAACCGGATTATCAATCCGGGGAGGGTGATCTTCCCTACTCCACACAATAGGCTGTTCTGACCACCTCAAATAACGTGGAATCGCTGGCTCAGTAGCATTGACAACCCTCTTATGAAGCTTTTGGTCCCTTTTGCATAAACTAGTGGTAAATACATGGTATTGCCCACTATTCAACTACTTTGGATTACTCTGATACCCGGACTGTTGCTGCTGTTGCTGCTGATTACTTTGGCCGAGTTGCTGATTATAACCACCCTGGTTACCCGGATGGCCCTGACCGTGAAAAC
Organism: Triticum urartu; assembly: GCF_056163025.1. NCBI lineage: Eukaryota > Viridiplantae > Streptophyta > Magnoliopsida > Poales > Poaceae > Triticum > Triticum urartu. The sequence goes on along the minus strand of NC_141878.1, from coordinate 239,147,370 downwards.
TGCTTCCGCCTGAACCGGCACCCGGGCCATGAAAGCCGCCTCCGCCTGAACCACCACCAGGCCTGTGGCTACCATCAAACATGTTGGAATTTTTAAATGACTTCATGATCGTACAGTCCTTCCACAGGTGGGTGGCTGGCTTTTCCCGGGTGTCGCCTATTGGACGAGGTTCATTCAGTTGTTGCTCGAGGGTGGGCCCTGACCCGCCTGACCGAGGAGGCGGCCTACCCTTGTGTCGTTGGTTGTTGCCCTGTGTATTGGTGTTAGCCACAAACTCGTCAGCCTTACGTTCATTACCTCCTTGATTTGTCGGGTTATGCTGGTGACCCTTGCCGTTGCCGTTCTTCTTTCCCTTCCCTGTTTTTCTTCATCAGACACGGGATCCTTGGTACTTTTAGAATCAGCATATTTGACCCGGGCTGCCATCAACTGGCCCATGTCATTACAATCATGCTTGAGACACCCCAGCTTCTGTTTCAGAGGTTCAAAACGGCAATTTTTCTCCAACATTAAGACCACAGAGCCAGCATCCATCTTATCAGATGAATGTATTATCTCCTTGACCCGGCGCACCCAATGGGCCGTGGACTCACCTTCCTCTTGCTTACAATTAGTGAGGTCCACGATTGACATAGATTGTTTATAGGTGTCCTTGAAGTTTTGAATGAACTGGGCTTTTAACTCCACCCATGAGCTGATGGAATTGGGTGGGAACCCTTTCAACCAAGTGCGAGCCATTCTATCCAACATCATAGTGAAATACTTAGCCATTGCTGCATCGCTGACCTCCAACAGCTCCATTGCCATCTCATAACTCTCATTCCATGCCCCAGGCTGTAAGTCGGTCGTGTAATTAGGCACCTTACGAGGCCCCTTAAAGTCTTTTGGCAAGCTCTCATTACATATAGCCGACACTAGGCAAGGGACACCTCTTGTTCTTGTGGCTACTCCTGCCTCAACAGAGGTTGCCGGATAAGCCGGAAAAGCCTCATGAGCCGCCTGCTCAGCCTCCGGATGGATTCTCTCCTGATCCGCCAAGTAAAGGGCTCCACCCTGCGTGGCTCATGCCTACGCGGTTGGTTACGGCGTTGAGGGTTGCTTGAAATAGCGGCTGAGTCCATATGCCTGCTATAGCTCAGGCTCCGGCTTGGTTGAGGTGTTGAATGCATTCTGTCTCGACTGTAAGAGTATGCATCCTGCTGTGCCAGAGCCGTCTGAAGAAGTTCTCCCACCCTTCGCGTTTCAATTGCTGTCGAAGAGTCACCCTCCATCAGGAGAGCCGCCAAACGAGTCGACACGGCAATGAGATTCTCCAAAGGGTTAGAAAAATGACCCGATGGTATTGGTGTATAATGAGGCGGAGCGGTATCCATATGAGGTGGTAAGCGGTGCCCCAGCCCCGGGTGTCGTGATCCGATTTTCCTCCGGCGGGTTACTTGCACCAGCCCCGGGTCTATGGAAAAGGTTCCTAGGATAGTACGTCAGAGGCAGACGTGATTGAGTTTTCTGGTGCCTTCTCCTCATGACCTCGTTCGATGCGTTCAGATCCACCGAGAGCATCCAAACATGCCCGCTCCATGGCCATCCTGACCTCTTCCGCTGCTACATTTTCCTTGGCCTGTGCCATCTCTTCGCGTAACCGTTCTACATCCGCGTCATGCTGAGCTTTATCCGGCGGCTCCACTACAGCATTCAACAGAGCCGTCAACTTATCCGTAAGGTCCATTAGCATCTGAGCCGGTGGGCGCGCGGGGTCTCCTGACCCGGCTGCTGCCGACCCAGAGGTTATTGCTGCCGCTGTTGTGGAATTCTGACCAGGTTGAGTGCCAGCCATGAAAACTCTGGCTCGATTCGGCGGCTCAGAGAGGTCCGGAATACTGCTGCCATTGGAATAGCCCCCAAGCACGCCATCCTGTAGCTGATACAAAGAATATGTCTCGCTTGAGGACGACTCACCGTCAGAACAGATGGCCGTCTCACCGCCGTCCACTGATCCTTCAGAGAACTCACCTCCATGGATGCAACCCACGAAGGCATGCTTCACGGCAGGCCGGGACCGAGCGGATCTCGCACGCTGAGCCGTCTCGATGAGGTTGGTGCAAACGTCCGGCTCAGGGGCTGATTCGCTGATCGGGCCGATGAAGACATGGATTCCGCCAAAGGGGACCCGGTACCCGTACTCAATTGAGCCGGCCTCGGGGCCCCAGCCTTCGTCGTCGATTTAGAGCTTTCCGCGACGACTCTTGGTCATCCGGCACACAGCGTATCCCTTGAGCTCTTCGAAATTGCCCTTTTCAAGAACTCAAATCATCCGGCACACAGCGTATCCCTTGTCGTGGAATTGTCACGGCAGATGTCCTAATAAAATGACTTAGTCTAGGGCGATCGCAACTAGGAAGCTTAAAGGGGTTAATTGGGACAAAGGACATGAGAGATTTATACTAGTTCGGCTCCTTACGATGAAGGTAAAAGCCTACGCCTAGTTGTGTTGGAATTGCTGGGGTTTCGAAGACCAGGGAGCCAATATGCTTGTCCTGGCTTCGAGTTGTTGTTTCTTGTCCTAAGCCGCCGCAGGGTCATCCCCTTATATACATGGGTTGACGCTTGGCAACCTACAGAGTCCCGGCCGGCTCATAAAACGTGTCCGGCTCGGTGACTTCTTTTATATGCCTTTCTTTACAAGTCTTTCCTTACATACGGTGGTTTACAATATTGGGCCTTAAGCCGCCTCTGTGCTTAGGCCTTCTATAAGTCTTAAAGAAACTATCACCTTGAATATTACTGGGCTTCTTTTGTAACCCGCCATTGGGGTTGACCCGGCCCCTCCTGGGCGGGTCATACCTAGTAGCTATATCCCCAACAGGTTCCATGCAAGAAATGGGAATGAATGTCAAACACCCTAACATCGTCACTCGGCCGCAAACATTGATATACCTTGTTTTTAAATTCTAGAAAATCCAATACTCGTCTGAAATTCATGGAACTTGTCATGCTATCATGGAGCGGCATCAAGATGGCATGGAAATGTTTTGTCCCATTTGGGGCAGGTTTGGGTATATGCCTCTGACAAAACTAGAGCTTCTCACAACAAGCATGATGGTTTCGGTGGGGAACGTCCCACCTATGGGGACGAAACGATATCCATTGCCTCTTATTACTTTCAAAAAATTTCTCGTGCCAACATAGAACAACAGAAGTGTTGTGTCAATTTTTGTGACTTTTCGGGGTTCGTTTGGACATTTTCATGCATTAACTGAGTTTTCAATGCATTTATGTGCATAATTCAAATTTGAACTACATGCACATGCTCCAGTGCATATAAATTGGTTGAAAAATCAAATATTTCTTCTTGGGTGCATGCTTAGGTCCAATGCAAGAAATGGGAATGAATTGCAAACACCAGGGCACTGTTCATTGTCGGCAAAATGTTGAGATACTTTGTTTTCAAATTCTAGTAAATTCAAACTCGTCTGAAATTAATGAAACTTCACATGCTATCATGGAATGGCACCCGACATGATGTGGTATTTTTCGTGTCCATTTTGAGAGAAGGCACACTTGAATAACATCCAACAAAAGCATTTTGAAAAATAGCTGCCACTTTAATATCTCAAACGTTTGTATAATTCAAACAATGTACAATCTGTTAACCATTCACATGACGCGACGTGTCTTAGTTTTAATGGCTATAGGAGGTGTCGTGCGGACAGCTACTTGACCTTGACTGAACGGGAGGCGTGCAAGCGCAGTCCGGTGCGCAGGCTGACCGAGAGGCGTGCAAGCTGTCCTCCAATATGCAGGTTCAGCGGGAAGCGTGCGAGCTGTACGCTGCGCAGGCTCACTGGGAAGAGAGCCCTTTGACTTCCATGGCCGCCCGCCTTCCTGTCCATTAATGGCGCTCGAGCCGCTGCTTAATACGGGCGGCCTTCCCATTCGCGTCCCATTCCCCTCCCTCCCGCAGACCTCCACCAACGCCACGACACCATAGAAGGATCATCTGTCACTAGTCTTCAATTTTGGTGAAGTTGACTCTGAGCTAGGTGAGATAGAAAATAAGGACGAATGAGGCCTCATGGACATGGCCTAGAACGAGCTGCCACGGCAGTTTCTACCCCGCTCCTGTCACAGCTCCCATCCCCGCGCCCGCGCCAGCGACCATCCCCGTAGCATTGAGGGGCTGGTTGCCGAGCACTATCGCGGAGTTGGAAGCCGCAGGCCTCCGTGGACCCGCGCAAGCTCGTGTACATGCCAGCGCCATGGCCCATGGCCGTGCGTGCCCCTCCACCCACCGTGGCACCGGTCCCCGTGCGTTTGGCTGCAACCTCCCCGCCCGTGCCCATGCGCGCACCCCCCTTAGCAGCATGGGACACCACCGTCGACCGCTACCTCTTAGCGCCGCCAGCTGCCATCATCCCGCCCCCCGCCCGTTGATCGCACGACGACATGATGTTTGATTTACAAGTGAAGAACATTCTGTGCTGCATTGAAGAGTTCAACAACGGCGTCCCAGAGGACGACAACGACAACGACGGCGCGGCACCCCGCCTCTGCCGCTGCTGGAAATAGTTTTTCTTGGGTTTAATACTATATCTCGATCATATGGATATAAATTCGTAGTATGACTGAATGAAAGATATGGTTTGAGCGAACTTGTGTTTTTCTCTCTTAATGTACATACTTATAGAACGATTTTCGTTTGAAAAAAACATCAATGGTTTATAAATATAAGACACTCACCGCAAACGTTTTAGTTAGAACACCCGTATGAAAACCAACTGCTTCCCCAGGAATCCAAGGGAAAATGTGCCGAGCAGGATTTGTGCAACACTTGATCCGAAACGTTTTACATAGAACACCCGTATGCAAAGTGATAGCAGGAGTTGTGCAGCTCTTCAACGCAAACGGTTCTTTTGGATGACCCGTGTGCAACCACTTACAAACAATTTGGGTATGTTGCCATTTGTCAAACTGGAAAGATTGACATTTGTTGATCTAGTAACATTGCCATTTGTCAACCTTGTAACACTGCGATTTGTCAAAATATGAATCTAAAAATCACTAGCAGTATCTAATTTTGGGAACTAAAATTCAGTAATTAAGCATAGATTCCATTCATAGATTAAGCAGTCGTTCTTAATTTATACAAACAGTTCAACTCGATAGCTGAACCAACCAAACTTTTCACCAATTGTAGCCAACCACGTACTGAAATAGCCAGTTCATCTATATATACTAGCTAATTTTAAGTATGTTGTACAGTTCCACCACATCTATAGTCAGATGAACTGAACAAAATAGCCCCTAAAGACTACTACTATACTACGGAGGGGCTTTGTACTACGTCTGGCTGCCTCTCCTCTGCCGAGCGCACTCAGTAAGAGGCTGAGGAGGAGGAGCCTACCGACGAGATGGGAAACCGCAATACGGTGCCTGCCACTGCTGCAGCTTCAGCAACGCTCACCTCGAACACCCTCTACCGCTCCAGACGACCCCTCTTGAAGTGGTGGTTCTCCTCGTATATCTCCTAATTACTCCCCTCTGAGGCGGCGTGTGCCGCGGCCATGACGGCAGTAAGGCTCTTTGCATGCTCGACGAGGAACTCCTACTCCTCCCGCAGGAACTCGGTGTAGCGCGCAAGCTCGCTAACTTACATGCGAGCATCCACCTCTGCCTCCCGCCTTCGGGCGGCGGTGGCAGAGCAGGTGATGACCCGGCGGTTGACGATGGGCTAACGGCCACGGCGGCCCACGATGGAGTCGCGACCACGACCACCACCTCCTGCCGTCGGGCCACGGTGGTGGAGCGGGTGATGGCCACGGTTGCCGGCAGTGGGGTGGCGGCCACGAAGGCCACCTCCCGCATTCGGGCCGCTGCGGCGGAGCGGACAATGGCCCTATATTTAAACGATGGTGTGGCGGCAACGGCGGCCGACAACAGCTGCCGACGGGCAGCTGCAATGGAGCGTGTGGTGGGTGTTCCATGCACACCCAACAGGGACACCACTCGCAATACACTACGTCGAGGACTGCATCGCCGCTGCGGTGTAGCCTCCTAGCTAGAGCTGTCCTCTGATGACGTAGGAGTGGCTGAGCGATGACGACGGACCGGTGCCATTGGCGTTTGTGGGAGAAGTAGACGAGATAAGCTACAGGGAGGGTGGGGAAAATGCGACGCAGGACTCGCCGGCCGTGAGGGTTTATATAGAAGGCCGGTAAGCATTGGGATTTTGGGGGATTTCACCGAGTTGGGAGGGAAGCTTGCGCAGGAACCTACGAGGTTGCGCGGGAACGGGCTCACCGACGATTCATTGACGCCATAGTTTGGCCAAAAGAACGCTCGTGCGCGCTGTGCAAGCTTGAGATGTATGCCGTCAACGGCAGTGGGGTGACAAGACATGCGAGAGGAGGACGACAGGCCACGTACACATATGGTTAATACAAAAAAACGTTTGCGGTTTAATTACCTACTATACCCCCGTCCTAGTTTATAAGTAGGATTTAACTAATAAAATACGAATGCATGTCGCCAAAGATTATATAGTTGGATTCTTATTAATATAGTTTCCAATTATATATTTTTTATAACATGCATTAACATTTTGTTGGTTAAATTTAAGGGAAAAATATGGAACAGAATATAAAGGGGACTATAGACCAAGACGGAGGTAGTAGCACACGGCCGCTCTCTATGCAGCGAAGCAACTATCGGCCCGCTTGTAGGCGACCATTTCCTGCGTGTTAAACGGCTCTATGTGTGTGGTTGCTTGTGGTTGAGGCGGCCGCGACGCGCTCTCCTCTCGCATCCCTCCAGGTGCTCTGCCCTCATCCCTCCACGTGCGCTGCCAGTGTTTGGGGCCGGCACACGATCACGCATGTTCGTATGCATGCGGTTGCGCCGGGTGCGACACGCCGATGCAGTTACCCACTGCAAAAACTGCCATGCGGACGCGCCGAGAATCCACCCCGCCCGACCCCCTTTTATTCCTGTGGCCATTTACCTTCATCTCTCGTCTCACACGATAGAATAAGCACACTCACGCGCGAGGACACATACAGAGAGGACATCCAGCGGTTCCAATGGCGCTCCCGGTGGCTCCAATGGCGCTCCCAGCGGGCGACGACGACAACGGCGGGCAGGTCACCATACAACACATCATGGACACCCATATGAGGGGGAAGGCTCTCTCTGTGGTTTACACGAACGTTCTGGTCTCCGTGGAGAGCTCCATCCAAACTATGGAGCAGTTCCTTGCTGAGGACAAGTACCAAGTGGTCGGCTTTGACCTCGAGTACACCATGGGTCGGGCCGGGCATAATCAAAAGGTTCCCGTTGCCCAGTTGTGCGTGCGACATGACGTCCTCGTCTACCACTGTTGGATCACGGGTTTCGGGAAAACCCTCAAGGTTCGAACACTGGGGTGCGTGCGAAGGTTTCCTCCGTACTGATCCACGCCCTAATTCTCTAAGATCTCGTGGATGAACTCGACGAATTCGCAACACAGAAAGACACAAGATTTATACTGGTTCGGGCCACCGTTGTGGTGTAATACCCTACTCCAGTGCGGTGGTGGTGGATTGCCTCTTAGGCTGATGATGAACAGTACAAGGGGAAGAACAGCCTCCTGAGGTTGAGGTGTTCTTGTGCTTGGTGAACTTGTGTGGGTGAGATGATCTTGGATCCCCCTGCCTCTGTGGTGGCTAGTTCTACTTATATAGGCCCTGGTCCTCTCCCCAAATATTGAGTGGGAAGGGGGCCAACAACGGCCTATTTGAAAGGGGACAACTAGTACAACTTATCCTGACAAAAGGGGTCTTCGCTTGCAAAAGGCTCTGGTGATGATGCAGTGTTGTGCTCCATGGTGACCTCCATCTTGCCGTCCTGTTGGTCTTGGTCTCGTTGCACCGATATGGAAACATTTGCTTGATGCCTTGGTACTCCGTGTCTGCGCTTGCCCCCTTGGCACCAAAGAGGAAACAAGGACACTGCACGCGCTGGCGCCTGCCTGGCGCCCGCCTAGTTTTGATCGTCATGGCTCACGTCACGATGGCCTCACGAGGTTTGTCTTGCCTTGATCTCTCCGCCCCTCGTGAGCCTGCCTGGCGAGGCCACTCCCGAGGAGGTCTTGCATCGTCCGCCTCACGAGGCTTGGCCCCTCACGATGGTCTTGAATGCCTTGTCGATGAAGATGGGCCGTACGGGCCTACTAGCTCAGCCACGCCATGGGCCGCTGGTAGGCAAGTTTGGGGACCCCCATTCCCAAAACGCCGACAGTAGCCCTTGGGCCCAATGTGCACTCGGGCTTGGCTTCCAGGCGAAGCCAAAGGTTAAGAGCGGAGCGCCGCGGGCCCCAAAAGCCTACGGCCTCGGTTGACGCGTGGCGGTTGATTGGACATGGGCGTCTCCGCTTCCCCATGCTACCTTGGAATCCACCTGGCTATACGGCCCCGTAACCTACACAGTTATTCTCCAATCGCCCGCTCCATGCTTCCCCAGACCCTCTGCTTCCTGGAGAGTCTTCTCCTCCTCTCCAATCTGACCTGCTCTCCGCCTCCTTCGTCGCCATGGTGCCGAAACAAGCAGACAAGGGGAAGAAGCATCTGTCTTCGCCAGGTGCGCCTCCATCCGCCGAGCCTACAGTCGGCCGATCCTTGGTTCTCAACGACGAGGCCATAGACAAAGTGCGTCCCATGCTCGCCACCAGTTTCAACGAGTGGGGGGAGACGGTGGCTTGGCCTGCGTCTCGCGCTCGCATTGCTCGGGCGGCCACCAAGGCCCCGATCTTCATCGATGCCCTTTGGGCAGGCCTGATTCCCCCTTTCTCCGCCTTTTTCAACGCGGTGCTTGAACATTACCAGATCCATATGCTGCATCTCGACCCCCAATCCGTGACTCTCCTTGCCGTCTTCGCCTTTGTGTGTGAACACATGGTGAGCATCACCCCTTCTGTGGCCCTTCTCTGCCATTTCTTCTCATTGCATCTGACTGATCCCCGGCAAAGCTCGGGGTGCATGAGCTTCTAGGCCGTGGCCACGACGGCGGGCGCGGGGATCGACTTCAATCTTCCTCCCTCCACGAGCGAGTTTCAGACCCGGTGGGTATTTGTTGGTGCCGGTGTGCTCAACCCTCTACTCCACGCCCCGTCAGCACCTGCTGTTTCCCACTCCGGCTGGGGCCACGAGAGGCTCGCGAGCCCTCGTCTTGTCCCCATATGACTCAGGCTAAGGATGCTAAAGGACCGTGTCGTGACCACACTGATGGTGGTGAAGAAGTTCGTCAAGCGCCAGGTTGCTCTGCTTCAGCACCATTCTCGCCCGATGTGGACCTTGCTCAGCAATCAGGACCATATGAGGTTTCAGGAGTCCGGGCTCCCCCTTGGGACAGGGCAAACGGTGCTTAAGGTCCTGATAGGTGTCCCTTCACAGGACGACTTGCCTGGGAAGAACTGTCTGCTGTACCGCTACAGGAACAAGGCTGAATTCGCAAGGAGCATGACTCCCTTTGACGAGTGGGGGCTGCATCCGGACGGCCTGGTGGGGTCCCGCGAGAACCCTGCCAGCGTGGTTCCCCTCTTCATCGCTAGTGCCGAGCTCATCCCGAATGTGGGTGTAGGGGGACGAACGCTGCCAGAGGCTGGCAGAACGAGTGCTGATGTGTGGACGCTGCCTGGGGCTCCTGGGTCGTCGTCCTCTGGATCCCGTGATTCTGGGATGCCGGTCGCTGAGGTGATGCAGCACGCGGCTCCCGAGGCTGAAACTCCGGAGGCCTCGGGAAGTCGCGGTTAGACGGCGCTCGACTGTTCTCCACAACCATGCACCCCTGGAGTTGTTTTCTCAAGCACTTCTCCGGCTACACCCCGTACTGGCCGCCATGTTCAGTGCTTTGGTCGGCTTTGCGTGGACTCTGAGGTGCTCCGCAAGAGCAAAGGATCTCCGAGCGGCAGCAATATCTTCGGGCCGTTGAAGCGACGAAAGTACATCGCCATCGACGAGTAAGTACCTTATCTTGGTGACCTTCTGTGTGTCGCCTTCCTTCCCTGACGATTGTTCCCTCAGGACCCCTTCTGCCAAGGCCGTGAAATCTCTTGAGAAGCAGCTCCCTCTCATCCCGTCGTACCCGCCAAGCTCCAGCTCTGCAGGCTTGGGCGCTGCCCACGGCATGGGGTCAGCCGTGGGAGTTGGTCCGTCATCGAGGGGCCTCGAGCTTGTGCCTTCACCGTGCTTTCTTCGCGGCCTTGCTCGGAGCACAGCAGGCGTGCCAAGGGCTCCTCCCCTGGTCACGGTCGGCAGCTGGCTATCCTCGACCCTAGGGTCTTCTTCAAGCAGCAGACCTTGTTCGGTTCAGGCCCCTCGCGAGGGCCAGCTGGGGCCTGGGGCCACGCTAGCCCCCAGCCCCTTCTGAGAGGGGGCGCGCCGCGCCAGGCATTGCCCACAGTCCCCGTGGCGGAGGGCGAGATGGGCCGTGTGCTCGAGTTCGAGCGCGGGCAGAGCGTCGTTCGCCATGAGCTCTTCCAGGAGGCGATGGCCATGATGAACCGACTCGGTGAAGAACTTGAGGGTGTCGACGCGCGCCTTAAGGCCAAGGGTCTTCAGTTGGCGGAGGAGTGGCACAGGCTGAAAGTGGCCATCAACCTCGAGTGCCACCAGCGTGAGCTGGATAACATGAAGGCTGAGGCCTCCCTTGCGGCCTCCTGTGAGGCCTGCTCCCGAGCTCTAGAGGAGGCTCGTGAAGCTGACCGCCGTCGCGAGGCTGCAGAGAAACCCGCGTGGGAGCTCCACGCCTGGAGTGCATCCCTAGAGCAGCAAGTGGAGGCGCGCAAAGCCTCCCTCGCGTCGCTGAGGGGGACGCCTGCCGAGGAAGAGGAGGTCCGGAAGCGCGAGGAGGTGTTGGCTTTGGAAGCCGTGGAGAGTAGCCTCGAGCTTGAGCAACTGGAGACGAGGGAGCGTCAAGTTGCCCAAGCGGAAGATGCCATCGAGGCTCGCGAGGCCATGGTCGAGGAGGAAGTCGACCGCCGGGTGGCCGAGGTTCATGCGGATTTGAAGGTTGGCATGACCTGAAGTTGAGGCTTGCGGGAACTGAGGCAGCGGGCAGGACCGCTGCTCTTAGGCCCAGGTTAGATGAGGCGAAGAGGCATGAGGAGGCCACGGCTGCCGCCCTGCTTCAGGGCCTCCGGAACAGGGCTAATACCGCCCTGGGCTTCATCTGTGACGAGAATGCACCGCTGTAACACCCCGGATGTAACTTTCCCTATTTGTACTCCAACTCTTGTCGTTTCCGGCGTTAAGTTTTTTTATTTCCTCGGGTTCGGGTCTTGTCTCCGTGTGTTGTTGTTGTTGTTGTCATGCATCTCATATCATGTCATCATGTGCATTGCATTTGCATACGTGTTCGTCTCATGCATTCGAGCATTTTCCCCGTTGTCCGTTTTGCATTCCGGCGCTTCGTTCTCCTCCGGTGGCCATTTCTAGCTTTCTTTCGTGTGTGGGGATTAAACATTTCCGGATTGGACCGAGACTTCCCAAGCGGCCTTGGTTTACTACCGGTAGACCGCCTGTCAAGTTTCGTACCATTTGGACTTCGTTTGATACTCCAACGGTTAACCGAGGGACCGAAAAGGCCTCGTGTGTGTTGCAGCCCAACACCCCTCCAATTTGGCCCAAAACTCACCAAACTCTGCTCCATGTCCTAGAGCGTTCGATCACGATCGCGTGGCCGAAAACCGCACCTCATTTGGACTCTCCTAGCTCCCTCTATGCCTATATATACACCCCTCCGTTTTCGGATCTTCTTCCTCCCCGAAACCCTAAAAACTACAGCTCCGCGCGCCGGACATTGTCCGTCCGGGCCGGACACACCGCCGCCGCCACGTGGCGCGCAGCCGCTGCCTCCCGCCGAAGCCCGCGCGGCCCGGGCCAGGCCCCCGAGGCCCAAAGGCCAGCCGCCGCCGCCTGCTCTCCCCAGCCCGCGCCCGCCGCCTCCACGCCGCGCCGCCACCGCCGCCTCCTCGCCGTTCGCGCCGCCCGAGCAGGCCCCGCTCTCCCCGCCGCCTTGCCGGTCGCCGGCCTCCGCCACCGCGTCGCCGGAGCCGCCCGCACCGCCCGCCGTCCGCCGCCGCCTTGGCCGCCGGCCGCTGCCGCCCCGCCCGCCGTCCGCCGCTCGCCGGAGCTCCAACCGGATCCGATCTGGTCGGGTGGACCAGATCCACCAGCTCAGCCATCCAAACGACCCCGCCTCGCCCGGATCTCCTCGTCCCGGTTCCTCCTCGTCCCGGTTCCCGCGGGGTATAATTTTTCTATGTCCCAGAATTCCTGATCCAAGTTGCTCTGTTCGGGGCCCCGTAACTTTGCATCCATAGCTCCGATTCGTGCATATAACATATCAAAATGTTCATCTCAGAGAATACATCATTTCATTGCATTGCATCATTTTCATTTGAGCTCATCTTGATGCCCGAAATGCTGTTAGAAGAGGGCTACTGGAGTTAATTGTCAGATCTGTTACTTCATTTAGCACTTTTGTCATTTTTGCCATGATTATTGTGTGCATGATATGCCTGTGTTTCCAGAGGTGCAACCCATGCATTTTTGTGATGTGTGTGGTGACTTGTGCAAGCTTGCAAAGTGAGGCACCCGGCAAATCTGTTTTCAGGGACTTAGTAGTTTTCACTAAGTCTGGGATTATTTAGTTCATGACCCCCTATGTTCTTGCTGTTTCCTAGTGATCCATGACTCTTTTGAGGATGATCAGTAAAGGAGTTTTTTTAATCTTGTTGTGATCTATGCATCCATGTATTTTCTTGCAATTATGGAGTATCCTAGCTTGAGTCAATCGAGCTCAACTTTTGCTTCATGGTGAATCTGGGCAGATCGTCAACTTGTTTGCGATTTTGCCGATGTTATTGTAGTTGATCCGTGCATGCTATGCCATTGTTCTTGCCATGTCTAGCTTGTATTTTGTGCCTTCTTTATGGGTGTATGCTTGTCTTGCCATGACTTGCACTGTAGTGAGTGCATCGAGCTCGTAAACATGCCTTTGTAAGTTATGTTTCAGCAAGTCCCAGTTTTCACTAAGTCTGAAAACTGATTATGTTTTTGCTATGTTCGTGTGCTTGTTAGTATATTTTGTGATCCCTTTTGGCTCAAGGTCACTAAGGAACTTTTGTTAAGCTTGTTGAGTAGCTCCATTCCATGTCTTTCTTTGTCATGTTCATGTCCTGTAGCATGTTGTTTTGTTGCTCCGAAGAGGGCTATATGATCTGAAATTCCAGACAAGTGTTAATTTCACTAAGTCTGAAATCCGTTTTCCGTTTGCGTTTTTGCCATGCTTGTTTGAACCTGTTAATGTATGATTTGGCCGTAGCTTAGTGCTAGACTTTTGTTAAGCATCTTATGTGCATCCCTGACATGTATTTTGTTGTCTTGTTTGAGTGCTGTAGCATGTTCTTTTCATTGCATTTAGATGCCTACTTGCTGTAAATCGCAGACCGGTGTCATATTTGAAACGCTTGCCATTTCCAAACTGTAACTCCGATTCCGGCGTTATTTATATCGTTTTCAAGCGATTTCATCCCATATTTCTAGTGGCACATTTGGATTTCCATGGTGAGGCCAGGTTCATGCATTTCCTGTCATATCTTGTATTTTGCATCCCGCATCGCATCCCGCATAGCATATCATCATTGCATCATATCGCTTGATCCTTGCACGTGGTTGATTGTGTACTTGTTGCTTGTTTGTCTTGTTTGGGTAGAGCCGGGAGACGAGTTCGCTACCGAGGAGCCCGTTGAGTTTGCTTTTGAGGATCCAGTCAACTCTGACAACTGTGAAGGCAAGATGATCATACCCTCGAAATCACTACTATCTTTGCTATGCTAGTTTGCTCGCTCTTTTGCTATGCCACTGCTACGATGCCTACCACTTGCTTGCAAGCCTCCCAAATTGCCATGTCAAACCTCTAACCCACCATTGTCCTAGCAAACCGTTGATTGGCTATGTTACCGCTTTGCTCAGCCCCTCTTATAGCGTTGCTAGTTGTAGGTGAAGATTTGGAGGCCGTTCCTTGTTGGAACATCCTTTATTTACTTGTTTGGATATCATTATATTGCCATGTTATCTTAATGCATCTATATACTTGGTAAAGGGTGGAAGGCTCGGCCTCTCGCCTAGTGTTTTGTTCCACTCTTGCCGCCCTAGTTTCCGTCATATCGGTGTTATGTTCCCGGATGTTTGCGTTCCTTACGCGGTTGGGTTATAATGGGAACCCCTTGATAGTTCGCCTTGATTAAAGCTTTTCCAGCAATGCCCAACCTTGGTTTTACCATTTGCCACCTAGCCTTTTCTTTCCCTTGGGTTCTGCAGACTCAAGGGTCATCTTATTTTAACCCCCCCCCCCCCCGGGCCAGTGCTCCTCTGAGTGTTGGTCCAAACTATCAGCCGCCGGTGCCTACCAAGGGAAACTCTGGGCTGGCCTACCGGAAGTTTGGACAATCTGAGTGTGCCCTGAGAAAGAGATATGTGCAGCTCCTATCGGGATTTGTCGGCACATTCCGGCGGTGTTGCTGGTCTTGTTTTAACCTGTCGAAGTGTCCTGAGTTACCAAGATACCGAGTCTGATCGGAACGTCTTGGGAGGAGGTCTATTCCTTCGTTGACCGTGAGAGCTTGTCATGGGCTAAGTTGGGACCCCCCTACAGGGATTGAACTTTCGAAAGCCGTGCCCGCGGTTATGGGCAGATGGTAATTTGTTAATGTACGGTTGTAGATAACTTGAACCTTAATTAATTAAAATGAATCAACTGAGTGTGTTGCCATGATGTCCTCTTCTCGGCGGAGTCCGGGAAGTGGACACGGTGTTGGAGTAATGTTTGCGCAGGTTGCTCTCTGGTTTCTCGCTCGCGCTTTGCCTCCTCTTCTCGCTCTCCTTTGCGAATAAGTTAGCCACCATACTTGCTAGTCGCTTGCTGCAGCTCCACTCTTATTTTTACCTTGCCACACCTATAAGCTTAAATAGTCTTGATCGCGTGGGTGCGAGATTGCTGAGTCCCTGTGGCTCACAGATTACTATGACACCAGATGCAGGGCCAGATGATTCCGCTCCAGGAGACGCATGTGAGCACAAGTGGGAGTTCGACGAACACTCTCAACGATACTATGTTTCCTTTCCCGACGATCAGTAGTGGTGCCTAGTTGGGGGTGATTGGGACCGTGTCGTAAGTTGGGTTCTCTTTTATTTTGGCGCCGTAGTCGGGCCTTGAGTGTATGGTTGATGTAATGTTACTTATGTACTTGATTGACGTGGCGAGTGTAAGCCAACTATGTTATCTCCCCTCTTATTATATTACATGGGATGTTTGTGAAGATTTCCTAACTTGCGACATATGCCTTTAATGCGATTATGTCTCTAAGTCGTGCCTCGACACGTGGGAGCGATAGTCGCATCGAGGGTGTTACAAGTTGGTAATCAGAGCCTTCCCCGACCTTAGGAGCCCCATTGCTTGATCGTTTTTAGCGGCCGAGTTGTGTCTAGAAAAAAGGTTTTGAGTCTTTAGGAATTATATATCGGAGAGTTTAGGAATTCTATTTACTTCCCAGTCTCCTCATTGCTCTAGTAAGGCATCCTGACGTAGAGTTTTGACTCTTCTCTTCTCGAATTTCACTAAAAAAAAATTTAGGATCACGCGTGTATCTTGGAATCGTTCCGATGGTTTTATGATGAGAACATTGTCTTGGTGCCTCCTGTCAGGGGTTTAGTGGAAGTGTCCTGGGGAGTTGAGCTCTGAGGTGTTGTCATCATAATTTTATCGTTGCAATTCTGGAATAGCTGAGTCTAGTACGCCGACATCGAAAATCTCTTTTATGCAGTTCATTGGTGAGATAACCTCGACGCCACCCAGTACTGGGGCGGGAGTTCGGGAGTATCGCCATAACTTGTATAACGGATGCTTTTCGAAGGTTGAGGTAGATGGTTTCCGAAGGTTTCTTGGTTATGTGTTGAAGGATGGATACAGCTGGATGTAGGAATTGCTAGTTTGGGTGAGATATTATGCTTCCCCTGTATCCCCAACACCTGATTGCATAACCCGAAAGGTTCGGAAGTTTCATAGGTGGGAATTCTAGTAGCTCTAGTTCTTCTTCCATGAATATTGGTTTGAGATTGGGATTTCTTACCGATTATTCGTTCTTGATCCATACCTTGTTGATTTATTTCTCTACCTTAATTCTACGTGGCTTCTCAATTTATGGATATGTGACCATTTTAAGAGGAATGCATTTGTTCATTTTGTTCGGATGTGAAGACTATATGTTGCAATTTTCATTCCATTGGATTCAGCTTCAATATTTATCTGTCAATGTGCTAATGGTGGTCAACCTCTTCAGGATGGCTCCTCCAACGCACACGACTCCGAATCCTGATCCGCCACCACCTCCAGAGGCATGGCAAGCTGTGATGGCCGCAACCAATGCAAACACACAGTTGATCATGCAAATTCTCCAAGAGCGCAATCAAGGCAGTCAAGGGAATCAAGGCAGCAATCAGAGCCACTTTGCTACACTCAACCAGTTCCTTGCTAATGGGCCAAAGACTTTCAGCAATTGTGTTGAGGCAACCGATGCTGACGATTGGCTTGTGGATCTGTGTGAGCATTTCGAGTGCAGTAACGTCAGGCCTGAGGACTTTGTCAAGTTCGCTTCCTTCCAACTCAAAGATCAAGCTGCAGAATGGTTCCAGCAGTACAAGGATTCCAGAGGTGGACATGTTATCACTTGGGATGATTTCCGTCGAGATTTCAGGGCTCATCATATTCCCCAGAGCATGGTTGAAAGCAAGCGTGAGGAATTCCGCAATCTGATGCAAGGCTCTTTGTCTGTCTATGACTACAACAAGTTGTTCCAGAAGCTCGCCCGCTTTGCCAAGCAGGACGTGCCTGATGAGAAGAGCATGATATATCAGTTCAGGGGTGGTCTCAGAGAAGAAATTCAGCTCGCTCTTGTTCTCTTCGAGCCCTTGAGATACGATGAGTTCTAGAACATGGCACTGAAGCAAGAGGCTGCTCAGTTGAGGTGTGATGCTTCCAAGAAGCGAGTCAGAGATTTTACTCCTTCTTCCTCTACTCAAGTGGCCAAGCAGCAGAAGTTTTGGCTTCCTCCTCCTTCGTTCCATCAGCCGTATCAGCAGAAGAGCAAAGGTGGCAGTGGTTCTTCCCACCCACCCAACCCTGGCTTTCAGAACAAGACTTCGTCTCAAGCTCCAAGATCGAGTGCTCCGTATCACCGTCCGCTTTCAGAGGTCACGTGCAACAAGTGCCAACAGAAGGGTCACTATACCAACAAGTGTTTCAACCAGAGGCATCTTCCTCCTCCTCCTCCTGTCAGATCGGCAAGTACAGCTGTGGTCGAGCATAACCCCAAGCATGCCAAGGTCAATTTGATGAATGCAGCTCAGGCAGAGGACTCGTCAGATGTGATCATGGGTAACCTCCCTGTTAATGATATACCTGCAAAAGTTCTTTTTGACACTGGTGCATCGCATTGCTTCATCTCGAAACCTTTTGCATCTAAGCATGAGTTGACTTCCCAAGTTATGCATAAACCGTTAGCAGTCGTCTCTCCGGGTAAATGTTTGCTTGCTAATCACGAGATTCCGGATATTTCTATCATGATGGGTGATTTCAAGTTTCTGGCTTCTCCAATGGTTCTTGGTAACTCGGATATTGATCTTATTCTCGGGATGGATTGGCTTTCTAAGCACAAGGCTCAGCTTGATTGTGCAGCCAGGCAGATTCAATTAACTCATTCGTCTGAGGATGTAATTGTCTTTGCCGCTCGGGATAATACCATCCGTCTGTTTTCTCTCAATGAGAAGGGTGAATTGGATGCCATCTCTCAAATTCCAGTCATTTGCGAATATCAAGACGTCTTTCCAGAAGAGCTCCCAGGAATGCCTCCACACCGGCCAGTTGAATTTGTTATTGAACTTGAGCCTGGCACGGAACCTGTGTGCAAACGTCCTTACAAGCTCGTACCTGAAGAGTTGAAAGAGCTGAAGAAGCAACTCGATATGCAAGAGAAAATGGGTCTTATCCGGCCTAGTTCTTCTCCGTGGGGTTGTGGTGTTCTTTTTGTGAAGAAGAAGGATGGAACGGACCGACTTTGTGTTGATTACCGTCCAGTGAACAAGAAGACCATCAAGAACAAATACCCACTTCCCAACATCAATGAGCTGTTCGAAAAACTCAAAGGTGCCCAAGTATTCTCCAAGCTTGATCTCCGTATGGGTTATCACCAGATTCGCATTCGTGAAGAAGATATTCCCAAGACAGCATTCAGAACAAGCTTTGGTTCATATGACTACACTGTCATGTCTTTTGGCCTCGCCAACGCTCCTCCGACGTTCTCTCGCATGATGAACTTCATCTTCAACGCCTACACCAATGACTTCGTTTTGGTCTATCTCGACGACATTCTGGTTTTCTCGAAGATCAAGGAAGATCATGCCAAGCACTTGCGTTTGGTTCTTGATAAGCTCAGAGAACATCAGTTCTACGCCAAGTTCTCCAAGTGTGAATTTTGGCTCGATGAGGTTCTTTATCTTGGTCATATCATCTCTGCCAAGGGCATTGCCGTGAATCCTGAGAAGGTGTCTGCAATTGTGAATTGGGAACCTCCTCAGAACGTGAAGCAACTCCGCAGTTTTCTCGGTCTCGCAAGCTATTGCCGAAGATTCGTTGAAAACTTTTCTAAGATCGCGAAGCCTCTCTCAAATCTTCTCCAGAAGCACGTCAAGTACGTTTGGTCTCCGGAGTGTGACATTGCTTTCAACACTTTGAAAGAGAAATTGATCACTGCTCCAGTTCTGACCCCGCCTGATGAATCCAAGCCGTACGAGGTCTTTTGTGATGCCTCTCTCCAAGGTCTTGGCGCAGTATTGATGCAAGAGAAGAAAGTTGTTTCTTATACATCTCGCCAGTTGAAGCCAAATGAGAAGAACTACCCCACTCATGATTTCGAGTTGGCGGCAGTTGTGCATGCTCTTTTGACTTGGAGACATCTTCTATTGGGAAGAGAAGTGGACATTTTCACTAATCACAAGAGTCTCAAGTACATCTTCACTCAGCCTAATCTCAACCTCAGGCAAACTCGATGGGTCGAAATGATTCAAGAGTATAATCCGAATATTGAGTATACTCCAGGCAAGGCCAATGTGATTGCTGACGCTTTGAGCAGAAAGGCTTATTGCAACAGTCTGATTCTCAAGCCTTATCAACCCGAGCTTTGTGAAGCTTTCCGCAAACTTAACCTGCAAGTTGTTCCTCAAGGTTTCCTCGCCAACCTTCAAGTCTCTCCTACCTTAGAAGACCAGATTCGCCAAGCTCAGCTTCTTGATGCTATGATGAAAAAGGTGAAGATTGGGATTGCCAAGAGTCAGTCCAAGTACAAGTGCTACCGCCTTGATGACAAGGACACTCTCTTCTTCGAGGATCGTATTGTCGTTCCCAAACGTGACCTCCGTAAAGTGATCATGAACGAGGCTCACAATTCTCTACTCTCCATCCACCCTAGGAGCACGAAGATGTATCAGGACCTCAAGCAAGCTTATTGGTGGACTCGAATGAAGCGCGAGATCGCTCAATTCGTGAATGAATGTGATGTCTGCAGAAGAGTGAAGGCAGAACACCATAGGCCAGGAGGTCTCCTCCAACCTCTTGCCATTCCAGAATGGAAGTTTGACCACATTGAGATGGACTTCGTGACTGGGTTTCCTAAGTCCAAGCGTGGCAATGATGCTATATTCGTTGTCATCGACAAACTCACCAAAGTGGCTCACTTTCTGCCTATCAAAGAGTCGATCACTGCAGCTCAATTGGCAGAACTCTATACCTCTCGCATTGTCTCTCTGCATGGTATTCCTCGAGTGATCTCTTCAGACCGTGGAAGCATCTTTACCTCCAAATTTTGGGATTCTTTTCAGAAGGCCATGGGCACCAACATCCGCTTCAGCACTGCTTTCCATCCTCAAACAAGCGGTCAAGTCGAGCGTGTCAACCAGATTCTTGAAGATATGCTCAGGGCTTGTGTGATCTCCTTCGGCATGAAGTGGGAGGATTTTCTTCCTTATGCTGAATTCTCCTACAACAACAGTTTTCAAGCAAGTTCGGGCAAGGCCCCATTTGAAATTCTATATGGCAGGAAATGCCGTACCCCTCTCAACTGGTCCGAAACCGGTGAACGTCAGCTGCTGGGTAATGTCTTAATCACAGAGGCAGAAGAAATGTGCAAAGTCATTCGTGATAACCTCAAAGCAGTCCAATCCCGCCAGACGAGCTACTATGATAGTAAGCACCGTGATTTGGCTTTCGAGATCGGAGATCATGTTTACCTCCGTGTCTCTCCTATGAAAGGTACTCGTCGCTTCGGTATCAAAGGGAAGCTTGCCCCTAGATACCTGGGACCTTTCAAGATTGTCAGCAAGAGAGGCGACCTCGCCTAGCAACTCGAGCTTCCTTCAAACTTTGCAAATGTTCATGATGTGTTCCATGTCTCTCAGCTTCGAAAGTGCTTCAAGACTCCTGACCGCACCGTCAACTTCGAGGACATTGAGCTCGAAGAAGATCTCTCCTATCGTGAGCACCCAGTTGCTATTCTCGAAGAGACTGAACGCAAGACTCGCAACAAGTCAATCAAATTTCTCAAAGTCAAGTGGTGTCACCATTCTGACCGTGAAGCTACCTGGGAACGCGAGGATCACCTCCGTTCTGAGTACCCAGCGTTCTTTCAGTCCTAGATGTCGGGACGAGATCCTTTCGTAGTGGTGGAGTGTTGTAACACCCCGGATGTAACTTTCCCTATTTGCACTCCAACTCTTGCCGTTTCCGGCGTTAAGTTATTTTATTTCCTCGGGTTCGGGTCTTGTCTCCGTGTGTTGTTGTTGTCGTCATGCATCTCATATCATGTCATCATGTGCGTTGCATTTGCATACGTGTTCGTCTCATGCATTCGAGCATTTTCCCCGTTGTCCGTTTTGCATTCCGGCGCTTCGTTCTCCTCCGGTGGCCATTTCTAGCTTTCTTTCGTGTGTGGGGATTAAACATTTCCGGATTGGACCGAGACTTTCCAAGCGGCCTTGGTTTACTCCCGGTAGACCGCCTGTCAAGTTTCGTACCATTTGGACTTCGTTTGATACTCCAACGGTTAACCGAGGGACCGAAAAGGCCTCATGTGTGTTGCAGCCCAACACCCCTCCAATTTGTCCCAAAACCCACCAAACTCTACTCCATGTCCTAGAGCGTTCGATCACGATCGCGTGGCCGAAAACCGCACCTCATTTGGACTCTCCTAGCTCCCTCTATGCCTATATATACACCCCTCCGTTTTCGGATCTTCTTCCTCCCCGAAACCCTAAAAACTGCAGCTCCGCTCGCCGAACATAGTCCGTCCGGGCCGGACACACTGCCGCCGCCACTCCCACGCCGCCACATGGCGCGCAGCCACCGCCTCCCGCCGAAGCCCGCGCGGCCCGGGCCAGGCCTCCGCGGCCCGAAGGCCAGCCGCCACCGCCTGCTCTCCCCGGCCCACCCCGCCGCCTCCGCGTTGCGCTGCCGCCTCCACGCCGCGCCGCCGCCGCCGCCTCGTCACCGTTCGCGCCGCCCGAGCCGGCCCCGCTCTCCCTGCCGCATTGCCGCTCGCCGGCCTCCGCCACCGCGTCGCCGGAGCCGCCCGCACCGCCCGCCGTCCGCCGCCGCCTCGGCCGCCGGCCGCTGCCGCCCCGCCCGCCGTCCGCCGCTCGCCGGAGCTCCGGCCAGATCCAATCTGGTCGGGTGGACCAGATCCACCAGCTCAGCCATCCAAACGACCCCGCCTCGTCCGGATCTCCTCGTCCCGGGTCCTCCTCGTCCCGGTTCCCGCGGGGTATAATTTTTCTAAGTCCCAGAATTCCTGATCCAAGTTGCTCTGTTCGGGGCCCCGTAACTTTTCATCTGTAGCTCCGATTCGTGCATATAACATATAAAAATGTTCAACTCAGAGAGGACATCATTTCATTGCACTGCATAATTTTCATTTGAGCTCATCTTGATGCCCGAAATGCTGTTAGAAGAGGGCTACTGGAGTTAATTGTCAGATCTGTTACTTCATTTAGCCCTTTTGTCATTTTTGCCATGATTATTGTGTGCATGATATGCCTATGAGTCCTACATATGTTTTGTTAAGTATTTTGTTATCTTTCCAGAGGTGCAACCCATGCATTTTTTTGATGTGTTTGGTGACTTGTGCAAGCTTGCAAAGTGAGGCACCCGGTAAATCTGTTTTTAGGGACTTAGTAGTTTTCACAAAGTCTGGGATTATTTAGTTCATGATGCCATATATTCTTGCTGTTTGCTAGTGATCCATGCCTCTTTTGAGGATGATCAGTAAAGGAGTTTTGTTAATCGTGTTGTGCTCTATCCATCCATTTCTTTTTTTGCAATTATGGAGCACCCTAGCTTGAGTCAATCGAGCTCAACTTTTGCTTCGTGGTGAATCTGGGCAGATCGTCAACTTGTTTGTGATTTTGCCGATGTTATTGTAGTTGATCCGTGCATGCTATGCCATTGTTCTTGCCATTTCTAGCTTGTATTTTGTTCCTTCTTTATGGGTGTATGCTTGTCTTTCCATGACTTGCACCGTAGTGAGTGCATCGAGCTCATAAACATGCCTTCGTGAGTTATGTTTCAGCAAGTCCCAGTTTTCACTAAGTCTGAAAACTGATTATGTTTTTGCTATGTTCGTGCTTGTTAGTATATTTTGTGATCCCTTTTGGCTCAAGGTCACTAAGGGACTTTTGTTAAGCTTGTTGAGTAGCTCCATGCCATGTCTTTCGTTGTCATGTTCAGGTCCTGTAGCATGTTGTTTTGTTGCTCCGAAGAGGGCTATATGATCTGAAATTCCAGACAAGTGTTAATTTCACTAAGTCTGAAATCTGTTTTCCGTTTGCGTTTTTGCCATGCTTGTTTGAACCTGTTAATGTATGATTTGGCCATATCTCAGTGCTAGACTTTTGTTAAGAATCTTGTTTGCATCCCTGCCATGTATTTTGTTGTCTTGTTTGAGTGCTGTAGCATGTTCTTTTCATTGCATTTAGATGCCTACTTGCTGTAAATCGCAGACCGGTGTCATATTTGAAACGCTTGCCATTTCCAAACGATAACTCCGATTCCGGCGTTCTTTATATCGTTTTCAAGCGATTTCATCCCATCTTTCTAGTGGCACACTTGAATTTCCATGCTGAGGCCAGGTTCATGCATTTCCTGTCATATCTTGTATTTTGCATCCCGCATAGCATATCATCATTGCATCATATCGCTTGATCCTTGCTCGTGGTTGATTGTTTCCTTGTTGCTTGTTTGTCTTGTTTGGGTAGAGCCAGGAGACGAGTTCGCTACCGAGGAGCCCATTGAGTTTGCTTTTGAGGATCCAGTCAACTCTGACAACTTTGCAGGCAAGATGATCATACCCTCGAAATCACTACTATCTTTGCTATGCTAGTTTGCTCGCTCTTTTTGCTATGCCACTGCTACGATGCCTACCACTTGCTTGCAAGCCTCCCAAATTGCCATGTCAAACCTCTAACCCACCATTGTCCTAGCAAACCGTTGATTGGCTATGTTACCGCTTTGCTCAGCCCCTCTTATAGCGTTGCTAGTTGCAGGTGAAGGTTTGGAGGCCGTTCCTTGTTGGAACATCCTTTATTTACTTGTTGGGATATCATTATATTGCCATGTTATCTTAATGCATCTATATACTTGGTAAAGGGTGGAAGGCTCGGCCTCTCGCCTAGTGTTTTGTTCCACTCTTGCCGCCCTAGTTTCCGTCATATCGGTGTTATGTTCCCGGATGTTTGCGTTCCTTACGCGGTTGGGTTATAATGGGAACCCCTTGATAGTTCGCCTTGATTAAAGCTTTTCCAGCAATGCCCAACCTTGGTTTTACCATTTGCCACCTAGCCTTTTCTTTCCCTTGGGTTCTGCAGACTCAAGGGTCATCTTATTTTAACCCCCCCCCCCCCCCCGGGCCAGTGCTCCTGTGAGTGTTGGTCCAAACTGTCAGCCGCCGGTGGCTACCAAGGGAAACTCTGGGCTGGCCTACCGGAAGTTTGGACAATCTGAGTGTGCCCCGAGAAAGAGATATGTGCAGCTCCTATCGGGATTTGTCGGCACATTCGGGCGGTGTTGCTGGTCTTGTTTTAACCAGTCGAAGTGTCTTGAGTTACCGAGATACCGAGTCTGATCGAAACGTCTTAGGAGGAGGTCTATTCCTTCGTTGACCGTGAGAGCTTGTCATGGGCTAAGTTGGGACCCCCCTACAGGGATTGAACTTTCGAAAGCCGTGCCCGCGGTTATGGGCAGATGGGAATTTGTTAATGTCCGGTTGTAGATAACTTGAACCTTAATTAATTAAAATGAATCAACTGAGTGTGTTACCATGATGGCCTTTTCTCGGCGGAGTCCGGGAAGTGGACACGGTGTTGGAGTAATGTTTGCGCAGGTTGCTCTCTAGTTTCTCGCTCGCGCTTTGCCTCCTCTTCTCGCTCTCCTTTGCGAATAAGTTAGCCACCATACTTGCTAGTCGCTTGCTGCAGCTCCACTCATATTTTTTACCTTGCCACACCTATAAGCTTAAATAGTCTTGATCGCGAGGGTGCGAGATTGCTGAGTCCCTGTGGCTCACAGATTACTATTACACCAGATGCAGGGCCAGATGATTCCGCTCCAGGAGACGCGTGTGAGCTCAAGTGGGAGTTCGACGAAGACTCTCAACGATACTATGTTTCCTTTCCCGACGATCAGTAGTGGTGCCCAGTTGGGGGTGATTGGGACCGTGTCGTAAGTTGGGTTCTCTTTTATTTTGGCGCCGTAGTCGGGCCTTGAGTGTATGGTTGATGTAATGTTATTTATGTACTTGATTGACGTGGTGAGTGCAAGCCAACTATGTTATCTCCCCTCTTATTATACTACATGGGATGTTTGTGAAGATTTCCTAACTTGCGACATATGCCTTCAATGCGATTATGTCTCTAAGTCGTGCCTCGACACGTGGGAGCTATAGTCGCATCGAGGGTGTTACAACCGCCCCCCACTCGAATGACTACGCCAGTCACCTAGACTTCTTCAACAATGTGGTGACGCGCCTGGAAGCCCGGTCTAATAGGGCTCGCCAGCTTGTGGAAGAGAGACAGTCGCAGTCTGCTTGGGCGCGCGTTCTCCCGCGTCTTCAGCCAGCTCCAGGACATTGATCCCAACTTCAATTTTGATGTCGCCATTGCTCCCACGCCGGAAGCCATCCGGGGCGACTTGGCGTGATGTGTTGAAGACCACGTGGATGCTCTTGTCAGGGACTTCACTTCTGACAATGACGGGTAGTGGTTGCGGCGGACGAAGGCGACGTGGTTGATGACGGCGAAGTCGGCGCCAGCGAAGGTGAAGGCAACGCCGATGATGGTGACAGCGACGCCAGCGACGTGTCTGAAGATAACATGGGGGATGCGGCAAAGCGACGTATCCAACTGATTCCTCGTTTCCCTCTTATTTACCCTATAAAAACTTGGGCGTGGCCAGGAAGATTGTAAGAGCATTTTGAGAGGGGGAGCCCCTCATGTAAACAAATCATTGCTTACGCATGTCGGTGCAAGGTCATTGTTGCAGTTCACATTAGCTTGGACGAGCCAAAACCGGCCCGAGAGATTACGGGTTTTTGAGGAGCTCTTGATGTGTTCGTCGACACGCCCGTGACGGCCGTGTGATAAGCAAGCTCCAGCCATGGCTTGATGCATGCGTGGCTCGGGGGCTTCATGCCCAGCCCGGCTCGCGAGGGGCCCGTGAGGGGGGAGCAACTGGCGCGAACTCTGAAATAAGGCAAGAACGAGACTGCGAGAAATAGCTCGAACGAGAAAAGGCATCCCACCCGCGCGCATCAAATGAAAATTCAACTTCAACTTAAATTGAAATCCAGAAGGCAGGGTTACATAAAAGAGATCCAAAGAAAACGGCCACGTCCGGTGCCTAGTCTATTCTTCAATGTCTTCTCACTAGCGCGGAGGTAAGTGCCGCCACTAGGCGTGGAGGGTGCCCCCAAGGCCCAAGGGCGGCTCTCCGGAGACTCCGAGGCGTGTACAACCCCACTCATTATTACGTGAGAGTGTCACGGGCGGCGATCTTCACAGGCACTGGGCCTTCTTCACAGGTACCAGCCTTGCTTCATATCGCCAGGCGAGGGCCCCGCCTTGCGACGCCCTTGACCACCTTTGAGCCGACCAGCAGCTATGACGACACAAAGGGGGGAAATGGGACGCCAGCGGCGCCCTCAGCAACCATGGGTCCTCTACCGGGGGTAGGCTTTTCAGCACCTCCCCAGCAGAGGGCCTACCTCCGGGGGGACCTTGCTCCGTGCGACGCGGCAAGGGATCTGGCTCCCGGCTTCTCTCCTGCTACCCCAGTGCGATCCTCCCGGTGGAAGGGAGGTCGCAGAGTTGGGGCCGCCAGCCACTGTGGTGACCTGATTCTCATGCGACCCATGGTTAGAATAAGCTTTCTCCTGAGGGATTAGTGGTACCATGTATCTGTTGTCGACGACGCGGTTGGCGGGGCTCTCCAGCGGCTCCTGGAAGGCTTCAGCTCCTAATGCCTCCTCCTCCCAACCTGGACCGAGAAATGAGCCAAGGTCGTCCTTCGGCGTGTACTCCTGGTCCATCATGCGGGGCACATAGGCTTCCGGGGCTGTCACCCCAAACACCTCGACGTAGTGCCCCACACTCCATGTCGCCCGGCCCAGCGCGGCATCATGAGGATGATTGCGCGACGCCACGCTAGGGCCATGGGGGGAAACACTCATGCCCATGCTCATCAGAGGCAGCGTGGGGCAACAGGGCCCCTGGTACCGCCGGCCGTCCTTGTGTCAATGAAGCCCCCAGGCGCACCCGAGGGCGCGCAGTTGCGGCGAGGCCCGTCGTGAGGTCCAGTAGTGGCTCAGGAAGGGAGCAAATAGCGGAAAGGCGGCGCTCATGATGCTGCCACATCTAGCAGATCAGCGACACGTTCCAGCAGTGTGTCGCGACTGCTCTCCATCAGCCGGCACCGCAGCAACTCCCGCGCCACCGTGAGCGCCGCCCGCATGTTCTCCTGCTCCCGCCGGGTGTGTGGTGTCATTGCTACGGCGTGGCTTGCGGCCCTTGCAGCTGCTCGCTTTGTCGTGGAGTGAGGGTGGATGACGCCTAGCCGTGCCGCCCGCACCCCATGGCATTAGGCGGCGCTCGCGCCGCCTGGAGCGCGGGGTTGAGGTCATCATTGGCAGGTGGCGCTGCCCGGGCTGGCCAGGTTGCCCATCAATCGGAGTCGGCCCGTGGGTCGCCGGACATCGGGGCCACAGAGCGTTGGCTGGTCGATTGGTGGGGAAGAGACTCTGGCGCACCCCTACCTGACGCGCCAAATGTCAGATCACGGGTTCCGGCAAAACCCTCAATGTTCGAACACTGGGGTGCGCGCGAAGGTTTCCTCCCTATCGATCCACACCCTAATTCTCTAAGATCTCGTTGATGAACTCGATGAACTCGCAACACAGAAAGACACAAGATTTATACTAGTTCGGGCCACCGTTGTGGTGTAATACCCTACTCCAGTGTGGTGGTGGATTGCCTCTTAGGCTGATAATGAATAGTACAAGGGGAAGAACAGCCTCCTGAGGATGAGGTGTTCTTGTGCTTGGTGAACTTGTGTGGGTGAGATGATCTTGGATCCCCCTGCCTCTGTGGTGGCTAGTTCTACTTATATAGGCCCTGGTCCTCTCCCCAAATATTGAGCGGGAAGGGAGTCAACAACGGCCAATTTGAAAGGGGACAACTAGTATAGCTTATCCTGACAAAAGCGGCCTTCGCCTGCAAAAGGCTCTGGTGATGACGCCGTCTTGGGCTCCATGGTGACCTCCGTCTTGCCATCCTGCTGGTATTGGTCTCTTTGCACCGATATGGAAACCTTTGCTTGATGCCTCGGTACTCCGCGCCTACTCTTGCCCCCTTGGCACCAAAGAGGAAACAAGGACACTGCGCTGGTGCCCGCCTGGTCTCGATCGTCATGGCTCACGTCACGAGGGCCTCACGAGGTTTGTCTTGCCTTGATCTTTCCGCCCCTCGTGAGCCTGCCTGGCGAGGCCACTCCAGAGGAGGTCTTGCGTCGTCCGCCTCGCAAGGGTCTTGAATGCCTTATCGATGAAGATGGGCCGTCCGGGCCTGCTAGCTCAGCCATGTTGTGGGCCGCAGGCAGGCATGTCTAGGGACCCCCGTTCCCGGAACGTCGACAACCACTACCACCTGGCCACATGGCCTTGTGAGCGTTTCTCCAGGTTTATCAACCTCTCCAACTACAGTTCACTATGGTGGACACCACCAACGACTAAAAGTGCTCAAGGTTTCAGACATGAAATGCCCGAATCTTGTGAACTTCCGACACTACTACAAGGTCTGGGGGAGCGACAACAACAAACTGAACTCCCTGCTTGACCTCATCTCGGACATCATCGAACCCTACTAGGCGAAGATGAAGGAAGAGAGCAAGAAGGACAAGAATGCCTGGTACAGTGTTTGGCATGAGAGACTGGATGAAGAACACGTCAGGTACGTGGCCAAGGACGCATACACAAGCTAAGAGTTGTACAGGCAGATCGTTGACATGAGGAACTGTCTTCTTCCTGCCCAGACGAGGGATCGAGCCACATAGCAGTGGGGGGATTGTCACAAGAAGTAGATGACTAGACGATCGTTTCTCCTACTTTAGAATGCATGAAATTGTTTATTGAGTTGTGTGCGAATGATCTGTATAGTCACTTATGTAATTGGATGTTTATTTCAGTTATATTTATATATATACATGTTATTCTTCTATAGATAGAGCAAATCACACGGCTTATAAGCAACAATCGTCTCTGTTATTATTGGTCTTCCCACACATTTCTGATTACGGACCTATTTGCGGCGTATCACACACATCTTGTTCAGTTGAACCGTTTCCATTGCGTTGCCTAATCACACACAGTTCATCCTAGTGAACCGTATGATGTATATTGCACACACCTTCATCTGGCTGCCCGTTTCTTTTGTTCCTCCTCATCACAAACAGTTCATCCAAGTTAACAATATGTTGTATATCGCATACGCCTTCATCTGGCTGCCCATTTCTTTTGTTCCGCATCATCGCAAATAGTTCATTAAACTGAACCGGATGCCCTACATCGCACACGCAATTAAAATCAGAACCATGTTTGATGCATTCGTCATCGCAAACGCTTTGCACCTTTTTTCATGGTTTATTTGCACCATCGTTTGCGATTATGGCATGCACGCAGTTTCGTCGAAGGGTCTCTGATCGCAGTGTCGTGTTTGGACCATCCTGCAGTAGTGGAGGCCAAAGTAACTTTGGACATACCGGAAGAATTTTGACACGGGCGGAGAGAAGCCTCTAAGGAGATACTCTGTAAGACCATGACCTCTCCTTCATTGGGTTTGGGAATATCATCCCCTTGGTTGGGTCGCTAGCAAATTTCTTCCTGAGCCGGTAGAATGCCTTGTTCTTTGAAATCGACAAGGTTGGAAACATGAGAAGGAACCCAGTTGCAAATTGTGGTCTTTGACATGCTGAACAGCCTAAGCAAGGTTAAGAATTGCAGAAATATGAATGGCGGGTTACTTAAGAAGTGAGAGCTAGCTACATTAATTGCATAATAAGACAACATTATAAGTTGTGGTTAAAAACAAGACGGCATGATTGTGAAATCACAAATAAGATGCCTAGTAGGTTATCCGGCTTGGCGACAGGGGCAGTTTCTAAATATCAGGTGAGTTACAATTACAATGATGAGCCACCAACGGTATTAAGGCGAGTTATCTAAGGTTGCAGATTTCTAAGTTTTCTACTAAGTACGATAAGAACAAGTTTCTACCGAACCATCTATTATTGTGGATATACAAATAGTTCAAATAGAGAAAATAATTGTTCAGCCTAAAACCGAAGCCTTGGAACAGTGGTTGCTCAACTTTCGGATTCCTAAGGAGATATAAGAACTTGATGCCACCACTCACGCCGCTCACACCGCTCTACTTCCAAGAGAAAGTTCACTAAATCTACATCTATGTTGGTAATTGCGATGAAGGGTGATGACCCACAACTATAGGGGATCAATATTAGTCCTGTCGATAATTAAGAGTATCGAACCCAATGAGGAGCAGAAGGAAATGACAAATGTTTTTTAGCAAGGTATTTTATACAAGCACTGAAATAGACGGTCACAAGTACTTTGATAGCAAGACAATTCGTAACTGGCATGTAACGTTAATGATAAATAAAGTGCAACAAGGTAGCCCAATCCTTTTTTGGCAAAGGACATGCCAAAACGGTGTCTTATGATAAGCAAAGCGTTCTTGACGGTACACGGGAATTTCACCATGTCACTTTCATCATGTTGGTTTGGTTCGTGTTTGCTACTTTGATAATTTCATATGTGGTTGGACCGGTGCTTAGGTGTTGTTCTTACTTGAACAAACCTCCTACTTATGATTAACCCCCTCGCAAGCATTTGCAACTACGAGAAAAGTATTAAGAGAAAATCTAACCATAGCATTAAACTTTTGGATCCAAATTGATCCCTTACGAAGTAGCGCACAAACTAGGGTTTAAGCTTCTGTCACTCTAGCAGCCCATCATCTAATAACTACTCCATAGTGCATTACCTTAGGCCCAAATATGGTGAAGTGCCATGTAGTGGTGACATTTACATGACACCACTAAGGGAATCACAACATAAATATCATCAAAATATCGAACACATATAAAATTCACATGATTACTTGCAACATGATTTCTCCCTTGACCTTAAGAACAAAAGTAACTACTCACAAATGATAATAATGCTCATGATCAGAGGGGTATTAAATAGCAAAATGGATCTAAACATATAATCTTCCACCAACTAAACGATATAGTAATCAACTACAAGATGTAATCCTCGCAAAAAAACTACAAGATGTAATCAACACTACTAGTCACCCACGGGTACCAATCTGATGTTCCGTTACAAAGATTGAACACAAGAGATGAACTAGGGTTTGAGAGGAGATGGTGTTGTTGAAGATGTTGATGGAGATTTCCCTCCCAAAGACGAGAGGGTTGTTGGTGATGATGATGGCTTCGATTTCCCCCTCTAGGAGGGAAGTTCCCCCGGCGGAATCGCTCCATCAGAGGACAAAAGTGCTCCTGCCCAAATTCCGCCTCGAGATGGCGGCGCTTCATCCCGAAAGTCCCCTCCTGATTTTCTAGGTCAAAATGACCTATATACCAGAAGATGGGCACCAGAGGTGTGCTGGGCTAAGCACAACCCACCAAGGCGCGCCTGGGGGTCCTGGCACGCCCTAGTGTATTGTGCTCACCAAGTGGCCCCCGTCCGGTAATTATTTGCTCCAGTATTTTTTATATATTCGAAAATAATTCTCCGTAAATTTTCACCTCATTTGGAGATGTGCAGAATAGGTAACTCTGACGTAGCTTTTTCAGGTCTAGAATTCCAGCTGCTGGCATTCTCCCTCTTTGTGCAAACCTTGCATAATATGAGAGAAAAGGCATTATAATTACTCCTTAGAGCATTATTATGCATAAAAACATTATAAATAACAGTAGGAAATCATGATATAAAATGGACGTATCAACTCCCCCAAGCTTAGACCTCGCTTGTCCTCATGGAAGCATCATGCTTATTATTATAATAGCAAGGAACTTTAACATAAAACTTTATCACACAACTTTTATGGTGTAACTTCTCATGAACAAGTAACAATTCATCACAACATTGAAGTATAAAGCGTAAACTCTATTGAAAACCAACAAACTATGTTTTCAGTCAACTTTGTAACTACAATTCATAATATTTTAAGGAAGGGTCAGGTATCTGAGGCTTTTGGCAAGTCCACATACTCAACCGTCATTTAACCTTCTATGACTGCTAACACTCACAACATACCCATGAACAAAAAGTTTCAACCGGACACATAGAAAGATAGGGGCTTCTAGTTTCGCCTCCCAGCATATTCACCTCAAGGGTGATGTCAACAATATTAACTCATGCTCACTCATACCCAAATGGATATATGTGCCTAGATCTTTCCTCGCCACACGATGCTTGCAAAAAGATAAAAATAAAAAGGAATTGGGAAGAATACTTTGACTCTTGAATAAAATTAAATACATAGAAGTAAAGGATAGACCCTTCACAGAGGGAAGTAGAGGTTCACATGAGCTTTCTGGTTGTATGACAAATCCCTTAATGAAAAAGAACGTCACATTATATTGCCCCTTATGACGGCAACCTTTATTATGAAGTCTGTCACTTTTATTACTTTGCCATCAAAAATTCGTACAACGCTCAATTTTGTCTTACACTAAATGATCCAACACATTTAGAAGCAATTTTTATTGCCTTATTGCACTGATGACAACTTACTTGAAGGATCTTATCAATCCATAGGTAGGTATGGTGGACACTCAAAATAAGATTTTGGGTTTAAGGGGTTTTGGATGCACAAGTAGTATCTCTACTTAGTGCAGAGTTTTTTGGCTAGCAAAGATATTGAGCAAACACGACATGTTGAAGGATCTATGACAATATAACTTCTATGAGAATATGAACAAACATTAATCATTACATTGTCTTCCTTATCCAACATCAACAATTTTGACATATAATATTTAATTGGGGCTCACAATCATAAAAGGTGTCCAAGATAGTATTTGCATGTGAATCTTCTCTTCCCTTATTAATTCTTTCATGAATTGCATCATTGACCAATGATATTTTTCTCAATCTCCAATAAATTTTACCACTTATACTTTTCCTTATGTGATGTCATTACTTACCATAAGATTAGCATATGATCTTTTCATTTATTTTCCTTTCTTTTTATTGAAACATAAGATTATAGAAACAAAACTCAAACTACTCTTTATAATATATCTCGCACAAGATTACATAGATAGATAGATCACTAAGAAAGCACTCGAAAATAGACCGAACTAAACTTTTAGTCAACAAAATCATAGGATAACTGAAGATCGAACTAAAATAGATAAAGGCAAAGATAGTGGTGGTGATATCATACTGCGACACCTCCCCCAAGCTTGGCACAAGCCAAGGGGAGTGCCCATACAACGAAATCAAGTCTCCTTTGCCGGGGAAGATGCTGATGGTGGTGGTGATGAGGTAGTAGCGTCCTTTATACTCATCTTACGCTTGAGGATGAAATTTTCCTCCATCAAGTCATTGATCTCCTGCTCCAACATTAATATCTTTTTGCATAATTCTTGCTTGTTCTCTTGTAGAAGGCAAAAAAGGATAAACTAGATCTTAGGTTTCTTCGATTTATTCGGTAGATTTGACTTCTTGAATTCCACGTGCATGTCCCCAGGTTGGCGTAATGGAACTTCACCCTCATCTGAGCTTATCTCGTATTTCCCTTTCGGATCATAGTCTTCTTGTTCCTCCGTGGTCCAACCATAATGTTCAGCATCTCCGTAAACCTTAGGGTTTGCAATATAATCAGCAACATAGCTCTCACCCTCTGAGTCTTGAGACGACATAATTTTAGATCTGTCAGAAACACCCAGAAAATAAGAAGAGAAGATTTCTCTGTGATACAGTGGTCAATACATTAGGGGGTATATAAAGATTTTTTATCTTGGGAAACAAGCAAAGAAAAGGAAAACGTAGTTGGGAAGGTTCCCGAGGTGGGCACAACCTACCTGGTGTCTTGTGCCCGCCTCGCTTTCCTTCCCGGTTGTTTCTTATTTTCCTAATTTTTGTAATATTCCAAAACTGACAAAAAATATTTTATGGATTTTTGGGGTTCGTTTACTTACCGTTTCACGTACCTCCTCTTTTTCAGGATTTTGGAGAGTTCAGGAAGGTTTCTTTCATGTGTTCCTCAGTTGTCATGGTTTCAATAATATTACTTTCAACATTAATAGGCGTACCTAAGATATAGTGTTTAATTGTGTAACATCCTAATTTTCAATTTGGATGTTATCCATAGGTCATCATATGCATATCATATTTTTATTTGCATTTTGGTTGTGATCCTAGAAATCTTAAGCAACTCACGGACCCATGGAGAGAGTTGGAGGTTTCACATATTTTCATATTTGAATTTTCTCAAATTTGAAAAGAGTATCAATTTGGTTTTATTTTTTTCTCCAATTATTTCCAATAATCAAAATAAAAGAGAGAAGTAAAATGACTTCTTCAAAATAAAGGAAAATTGGAGAAGAAATATTAAAATCAAATTTATATTTTATTGGCATTTTATTTGCTATTTTATTTGAATTAGAAAAATATGCATATTTTAAAATTGCATTTTTAGGCCAGGAAAATGTCACTTTGTTCTAAATATTAGGTTTAGACGATGAAAATTGTTTTGGCATTTTTAGATTTTTTTATATTTTAATAGGATTTTTCTTCGGGCGAAAATTATTTAGAAAAAATCACCGCCCGACTGGGTCGAAGGCCAAGCCGAGCCAGGCCGTAGCCCTCATCGCCCCGCCGCCTTCCTCCCAAGTGGAGTAGACCCGCCACCGCACGGACGCCGAGGGAGTCCGGCTCGGAACCCGTCGGGCCACCCCCCCCTTAAAGCCCGCTGACCCCCGCCGCCTCCTCCCCACCTCGCCCCGACCGCAGCCACCGCCGCCCACTCACCGCAGCCGCCACTGCCTGCCGCCCACCGCTGCTGCTTGCGCCGCCGCTCATCGTCACCGTCCCGTGCCGCCGCTCGTCGTCACCGTCCCGCGCCACCGCTCACGGTTGCCGTCCCGCGCCGTCGCATTGCTTCGCCAGAGCCGCCATCGATGAATATCGCCGCCCTGAACCGGTATAAAACCGCCCTGGTTCGCCGGTCCGTTTTAGGTTTTTTTGGTTCTTTGGTTTAGATGGTTTATTTTTAGGGTTAGGGTTTTTCTCGGTTTTTATGTTCGGATCTAATTTGCGGACGTTCATCCTTTAATCCGCAGTAGCAAACAATGTTCGGTCGTTTCGTTCTGTTAGCGAACGTTCATTCGATAGGTTTTTCTTTTTATTTTATTTTCGGCTAGGGACCTATCCGCGAATACGTTTCTCATAGATTAGTCCGTGATCTTCAAACCCTCACAACTTTTTGCTTGTTCGACTAAATCTAGTGAAACCAACGCCAAAATCTTTGTATTGATCCCCTCTTTCTAGATAACCAACTTGAATATGGTTGTGACAAATTAAAATTAGGTAGCAAGCAGATTTAGATTTGAACTTCTTTTGATCGTAGTTTGTGTTTCGTAGCTCCGATTCGTTTGATTCTTTTTTGCAAATCGAAGCTCTTCAATTGAAATTTTAGTTTGGATCTTTTCATTTGAGTTTTACCACAAGGATCTTAAAGACACCATCTACCAGATATGTGGACGCCAAGATGAGCAATGGGAGATGATCTGCACCAGGAGGGACAAGTCCATTGTAGCCTTGTAACACCCCGGATGTAACTTTCCCTATTTGTACTCCAACTCTTGCCGTTTCTGGTGTTAAGCTATATTTATTTCTCAGGTTCGGGTCTTTGTCTCCGTGTGTTGTTGTCTTTGTCATGCATCTCATATCATGTCATCATGTGCATTGCATTTGCATACTTGTTCATCTCATGCATCCGAGCATTTTCCCCGTTGTCCGTTTTGCATTCCGGCGCTTCGTTCTCCTCCAGTTGTCATTTCTAGCTTTCTTTCGTGTGTGGGGATTAAACATTTCCGGATTGGACCGAGACTTGTCAAGCGGCCTTGGTTTACTACCGGTAGTCCGCCTGTCAAGATTCGTATCATTTGGACTTCGTTTGATACTCCAACGGTTAACCGAGGGACCGAAAAGGCCTCGTGTGTGTTGCAGCCCAACACCCCTCCAATTTGGCCCCAAACCCACCAAACTCTGCTCCATGTCCTAGAGCGTTCGATCACGATCGCGTGGCCGAAAACCGCACCTCATTTGGACTCTCCTAGCTCCCTCTATGCCTATATATACACCCCTCCGTTTTCGGATCTTCTCCCTTCCCAAAACCCTAAAAAGATCCACCGCGCGCGCCGGACGTTTCCGTTCCGGCCGGACACGCCGCAGCCGCCGCCCACAGCCAGCGGCAGCGCGCCACGTGGCACCCGACCGCCGCCGCCGCCGCGGCCGGCCCAGGCCCATCGCGGGCCCCCTCCTCGATCCATCCGGGCCGCGCCCGCGCCCCCGCAGCGCCGCCCGCCTCCTCTTGGCGGCGCCGCCCCGCCGCCACGAGCCCGCCATGTCTAGCTAGAATTTTGTGCCTTCTTAATGGATGTATGCT
Source organism: Triticum urartu (assembly GCF_056163025.1). NCBI lineage: Eukaryota > Viridiplantae > Streptophyta > Magnoliopsida > Poales > Poaceae > Triticum > Triticum urartu. Next base: position 239,110,984 of record NC_141878.1, on the reverse strand, counting down.
TGCCTTGCCATGACTTGCACCATAGTGAGTTCATCGAGCTCGTTTACATGCCTTCGTGAGTTATATTTCAGCATGTCTCAGTTTTCACTAAGTCTGAAAACTGATTGTGTTTTAGCTATGTTCGTGTGCTCGTTTATATATTTTGTGAACCCTTTTGGCCCCAGGTCACTTTGGGTCTTTTGTTAAGCTTGTTGAGTAGCTCCATTCCATGTTCTTACTTGTCTTAATCAGGTCATGTATCATGTTGTTTTGCTGCTCCGAAGAGGGCTTCGTGATCTGAAATTTCAGACAAGTGTTAATTTCACTATGTCTGGAATCTGTTTTGCATTTGTGTTTTTGCCATGCTTGTTTGAACCTCATAATGGATGAATTGGCCGTGGCTCAGTGCTAGTATTTTGTTAAGCGTCTTGTGTGCATCCCTGCCATGTATTTTGTTGTCAGGTTTGGTGGCCGTAGCATGTTCATCTCGTTGCATTTAGATGCCTACTTGCTGTAAATCGCAGACCGGTGTCATTCTTAAAACACTTGCCATTTCCAAACCGTAACTCCGATTCCGATGATCTCTATATCGTTTTCAAGCGATTTCATCTCATCTTTCCAGTGGCACCCTTGGAATTCCAAGTTGAGGCCAGGTTCATGCATTTCCTGTTATATCTTGCATTTTGCATCCCGCATCGCATCCCGCATAGCATATCATCATTGCATCGTATCGCTTGATCCTTGCACGTGGTTGATTGTATCCTTGTTGCTTGTTTGCCTTGTTTGGGTAGATCCGGGAGACGAGTTCGCTACCGAGGAGCCCGTTGAGTTTGCTTGTGAGGATCCAGTCAACTCTGACAACTGTGCAGGCAAGATGATCATACCCTCGAAATCACTACTATCTTTGCTATGCTAGTTTGCTCGCTCTTTGCTATGCCAATGCTACGATGCCTACCTTTTGCTTGTCAGCCTCCCAATTGCCATGTCAACCTCTAACCCACCATGTCCTAGCAAACCATTGATTGGCTATGTTACCGCTTTGCTCAGCCCCTCTTATAGCGTTGCTAGTTGCAGGTGAAGATCGGAGGTTGTTCCTTGTTGGAACATTTATTTACTTGTTGGGTTATCATTATATTGCTATGTTATTTTAATGCATCTATATACTTGGTAAAGGGTGTAAGGCTCGGCCTCTCGCCTAGTGTTTTGTTCCACTCTTGCCGCCCTAGTTTCCGTCATATCGGTATTATGTTCCCGGATTTTTGTGTTCCTTACGCGGTTGGGTTATAATGGGAACCCCTTGATATTTCTCCTTGATTAAAGCTTTTCCAGCAGTGCCCAACCTTGGTTTTACCATTTGCCACCTAGCCTTTTTCTTTCCCTTGGGTTCTGCAGACTCAAGGGTCATCTTATTTTACCCCCCCGGGCCAGTGCTCCTGTGAGTGTTGGTCCACCTGTCAGCTGCCGGTGGCCACCAGGGGCAACTCTGGGCTGGCCCACCCGTACCTAAGACAATCTGAGTGTGCCCTGAGAAAGAGATATGTGCAGCTCCTATCGGGATTTGTCGGCACATTCGGGCGGTGTTGCTGGTCTTGTTTTAACCTGTCGAAGTGTCTTGAGTTACCGAGATACCGAGTCTGATCGGAACGTCTTAGGTGGAGGTCTATTCCTTCGTTGACCGTGAGAGCTTGTCATGGGCTAAGTTGGGACTCCCCTGCAGGGATTGAACTTTCGAAAGCTGTGCCCGCGGTTATGGGCAGATGGGAATTTGTTAATGTCCGGTTGTAGATAACTTGAACCTTAATTAATTAAAATGAATCAACTCAGTGTGTTACCGTGATGGCCTCTTCTCGGCGGAGTCCGGGAAGTGGACACGGTGTTGGAGTAATGTTTGCGCAGGTTGCACCCTAGCTTCTCGCTCGTCCTTTGCCTCCTCTTCTCGCTCTCTTTTGCGAATAAGTTAGCCACCATATATGCTAGTCGCTTGCTGCAGTTCCACTTATACTATTGCCTATCCTTCCTACAAGCTTAAATAGTCTTGATCGCGAGGGTGCGAGATTGCTGAGTCCCTGTGGCTCACAGATACTATAACTCCAGATGCAGGTCCAGGTGATTCCGCTCCAGGTGACGATTACGAGCTCAAGTGGGAGTTCAACGAGGACTCTCAGCGTTACTACGTGTCTTTTCCTGATGATCAGTAGTGGTGCCTAGTTGGGGTTCGACTCAGGGCCTTGTCGCATGTTGGGTTTTCTTCTATTTTGGCGCCGTAGTCGGGCCATGAGTGTTTGTATGATGGATGTTATTTATGTACTTTGATGTGACATGGCAAGTGTAAGCCAACTATGTATCTCCCCCTTTTATTATATATTGCATGGGATGTTGTGATGATTGCCTGACTTGCGACATTGCTTTCAATGCGGTTATGTCTGTAAGTCATGCCTCGACACGTGGGAGCTATAGCCGCATCGAGGGCGTTACAAGCCTACATCAAGGAGTTAAACCAACACATTCGTTGTCAGGAGAACCAGATGTGTGCTAGCATGATAGACCTGAAGAAGGTGATGACCAGGAACATCGAGCTAGAAGAGGAACTCAAGTCTACATCCGATGGATACGAAGAGGAGATCGCAGTACTACTGGAGAAGAAGGAAGACCTGAAGAAGAAGCTAGGAATATTCATGGGAGACCCTGCGCCAAGAGAGGACAACCATCCCGAAGACTACATCATCATTGACGACACCGACTCCGACCCCGACAGTGATGATGATTATGAAGACGAAGTTGGAGCAGATATCATTGAGTCTTCTTCCGATCAATTTTTTAGTCGACCACCATATTATCAATAGTATTCCCCCATGTATAAATTAGTAGTCCTTGTATTTTGTAACGGTAGATAGATCGATTGTATGCCCTTGTTTGAATTGAGTGGTGTGATATGAATGTCATTGTCTCATGTGCATATGGGTAGTGATTGCTCCTTAGACCCCACTCTATTCTAATCTCTCCCCTCTAAACCTATCAGATGCCTCCAAGACATCACCCCGGATTTGTCTTCCCACCGGAGCTCACCCAGTTGATCCAACAGCAGAATACCTTGATGAAACTACTAGTCCAGAACCAAGGCAACAACAACAACAACAATAACAATGGTAACACCCTCGATGCGGCTATATCTCCTACGTGTCGAAGCATGACTTAGAGGCATAAACGCATTGAAATCAATGTCGCAAGTGAGGTACTCTTAGCAAACAACCCATGTAATATAAATAAAGGGGAAAAGATACATAGTTGGCTTACACTCGCCACGTCACACAAATACATAAATATCATTACATTCATCCAATACACTCATGGTCCGACTACGGTACCAAAATAAAGATCAACCCCCAAATGCGACAAAGTCCCCGATCGCCCCAACTGGGCACCACTACTGATCATCTAGGAAAGACACGTAGTAACGGCGAGAGTCTTCATCGAACTCCCACTTGAGCTCAAGCACATCGTCTGGAGCGGTATCGTCGGTCCCTGCATCTGGTTTTGGAAGTAAACTGTGAGTCACGTGGACTCAACAGTCTCACACCCTCGCGATCAAGACTATTTAAGCTTATAGGTAAGGCAATGTATGATGTGGAGCTGCAGCAAGCGACTAGCATATATGGTGGCTAACCTATTAGCAAAAGAGAGCGAGAAGAGAAAGCAAAAGCACGGTCGAACAACTATGATCAAGAAGTGATCCTAGAACAACCTACGTCAAGCATTACTCCAACACCGTGTTCACTTCCCGGACTCCGCCGAGAAGAGACCATCACGGTTACACACGCAGTTGGTGCATTTTAAATAAGTTAAGTTTCATGTTATCTATAACCGGACATTAACAAATTCCCATCTGCCCATAACCGCGGGCACGGCTTTTGAAAGTTCAAATCCCTGCAGAGGAGTCCCAACTGAGCCCATCACAAGCTCTCACGGTCAATGAAGGATATTCCTTCTCCCAAGACAATCCGATCAGACTCGGCATCCCGGTTACAAGACATCCTCGACAATGGTAAAACAAGTCCAGCAACACCGCTCGAATGTGCCGACAAATCCCGATAGGAGCTGCACATATCTCGTTCTCAGGGCACACTCAGATTGTCCAAACTTCCGGTAGTCCAGCCTAGAGTTGCCCCTGGAGGCCACCGGCGGCTGACGAGGTGGACCAACACTCAGAGGAGCACTGGCTCAGGGGGGGGGGTTAATAAAGATGACCCTTGGGCTCCGAAAACCCAAGGGAAAAAGAGGCTAGGTGGCAAATGGTAAAACCAAGGTTGGGCATTGCTGGAGGAGTTTTATTCAAGGCAAACTGTCAAGAGGTTCCCATTATAACCCAACCGTGTAAGGAATGCAAAATCCGGGAACATAACACCGATATGACGGAAACTAGGGCGACAAGAGTGGAACAAAACACCAGGCATAAGGCCGAGCCTTACACCCTTTACCAAGTATATATATGCATTAAGATAAACAATATAATATTATGATATCCCAAAAATAAACATGTTCCAACAAGGAACAATCTCCAATCTTCACCTGCAACTAGCAACGCTATAAGAGGGGCTGAGCAAAGCGGTAACATAGCCAAACAACGGTTTGCTAGGACATGGTGGGTTAGAGGTTTGACATGGCAATATGGGAGGCATGATAAGCAAGTGGTAGGTATCGTAGCATAGGCATAGCAAAAGAGCGAGCATCTAGCAAGCAAAGATAGAAGTGATTTCGAGGGTATGGTCATCTTGCCTGCAAAGTACTCAGAGTTGCCTTGAACCTCGTAAGCAAACTCAACGGGCTCCTCGTTCACGAACTCATCTCCCGGCTCTACCCAAACAAGAACAACAAGCAAAAAGGAACGCAATCAACCACGTGCAATGCTCAAGCAACATGATGCAAACATGGTATGATATGCGGGATGCGGTATGTGATGCATATGCATGATTTGGAAAGGAATGAATGAACCTGGCCTCATCTTGGAAATCCAAGAGTTCCACTGGAAATGTGAGTTGATTTCGGTCGAAATCGATATAAAGATCACCGGAATCGGATGCACGGTTTGGAAATGGCAAGCAAAGCAAATATGGCACCGGTCTGCGATAATCAGCAAGGAGCCATCTAAATGCATCAAGATAAATATTCTACAGCACTCAAACATGACAACAAAATACATGGCAGGGATCCACTCATGATGCTTGACAAAAGATGAACACTGAGCTATGGCTAATTCATCCATTAACAGATTCAAACAAGCATGGCAAAAGTGCAAATGATAACAGGTTTCAGACTTAGTGAAATTAACACAAGTCTGGAATTTATCATCAGGAAGCACACTTTAGAGCATGAAAACTGCATGCTACAGGAACTTAACATGGCAAAGCAAGGCATGGCATGAAGCTACTCAAAGCACTTAACAAAATTCCCTCAGTGACCTTGAGCCAAAAGGGATCAGAAAATACAATTGCAAGCATGTGAACATGGCAAAAACATAAACAGATTCAGACTGGGTGAAAAACTAGAGCATGCAAAACAGTTAATGAGTAGGCATGTTTACGAGCTCGATGCACTCACTACAGAGCATGGCATGACAAACTAAGCATACACCCATGAAGAAGACATGGCATAGAATCTAGAAATGGAAAGAACAACATCATAGCATACACGGATCAACAACGACATCCTCGGCAAAATCGCTAAACATGCCAACAATCTGCCAGGATCATTTTATAGCAAAAGTAGAGCTCGATTGACTCAAGCTAGGGTGCTCCATAAATGCAAAAAAGGACATGCATGGATAGAGCACCACAATATTAACAAAACATCCTTACTGATCATCCTCAAAAGAGGGACGGATCACTAGGAAACATGGCATAACAACAAAATCAGGACAATGACTTTGCATCAACGATTACGCAACTTTGCATGCTTGTGCTAGTCACCACAAAGATCATAGAAATACATGGCATACACCCCTGTAAAGATGGCATGGCGTTAAACAAAACACATGTAGAGCTCAGGATCATAGCATGCACACATTAATCATGGCAAAAATGACAAAAGGCTATTTGCTGAAACAGATCTGACATATTCCTCACATAGCCCTCTTCCAACAGCATTTCGGGCATCAAGATGAGCTCAAATGAAAACGATGCAATGAGATGAAATGATGTACTCGTCGAGACGAACATTTTGATATGCTACACGCACGAATCGGAGCTACGGATGCAGAGTTATGGCATGTCAAAGATTGCAAATAATAATGGTTTCGGGAGGAAAAAGTCAACCGCGGATCTCAGATCCAGATCTGCATGCTTCCTGAGGAGATCGCCGGAGCTCACCGGAATAGTAACTCGTCGCCGGACTTTAGGGGGGTCGCCGGACTTGACGAAGTTGCCGGAGATGGGGTCGCCGGCGTGGAGGAGGAAGGCGGGGCGCGCGGCGGCCGGAGTGATGAGGGGCGGCGTGCGGCGTTCGAGGAAGCGACGAGGCGGCGGCTGGGGTGGCGCCGGGGCGTGCAGCTGGAAGGCGGCGATGGCAGCGGGGCGGCGAAGGGCGTCGGCGGTGAGCGGAAGGCCGGCGCGGGCGGCGCGGTCCTGTGGGCGAGGAGGCAGACGGGCGCGGGCGGTGCGATGGGCTTGGGAGGGCCCGAATCGGGCTCCTCCAGGCCGGCGGCGGGAGGAGGCGGCAGTGACACTTGGCGGCGCGTGGTTGGGTGGCGGTGGTGGCGGACGTCGTCCAGCGCGGGCCGCACACGTCCGGTGCGCGGAGGAGGGAAAATTAGGGTTTAGGGTAGGGGAAGATCCGAAATTTTCGGGGGTGATCTATTTATAGATGTAGAGGGAGCTAGGAACCTCCAAATGGAGCACAGTTTGCGGCCACGCAATCGTGATCGAACACTCTAGATGATGGAGGGATTTTTGGTGGATTTTGGGCCAAATTGGAAGGGTGTTGGGCTGCAACACACACGAGGCCTTTTCAGTCCCTCGGTTAACCGTTTGGGTAACAAACGAAGTCTAAATGGTACGAAACTTGACAGGCGGTCTACCGGTAGTAAACCAAGGCCGCATGACAAGTATCGGTCCAATCCGGAAATGTTTAACACCCGCACACGAAAAGAGGTAGAAAGGGACATTGGGTGACATAGGAGCGCCGAAATGCAAAACGGACAACGGGGAAAATGCTCGGATGCATGAGACGAACACGTATGCAAATGCAATGCACATCATGACATGATATGAGATGCGTGAAAAAGTCAAAACACACGGAGACAAAAAAACCTGACAACGAGGAAAATAATATAACTTAGAGCCGGAAACGGCAAGAGTTGGGATACATATAAGGTAAATTACATCTGGGGTGTTACAACAACCCACCGCCACCACCTCCTGTTGACAACTTAGCCCGTTTTCTGAGGTTGAATCCGCCGGTGTTTTCCAGTAGCATTGAGCTGATTGTTCCTGATGACTGGCTCCGCGGGATTGTAAGGGAGCTGACCACCGCAGGTTGCACATATGCTGAGAAGGTGCGTTTTGCCGCACATCAATTGGATGGACCCGTAGCCTGATGGTGGGAGAATTACACAACCACTTTTCCCATAGCCAATGTCACATGGGATCCGTTTCAGCAAGCTTTCCGCACAGCCCATGTCTCTACTAGAGCAATGAATATGAAGAAGCGTGAGTTTCACAACTGATGCCAGGGCATTCATACTGTGGGGCAGTACGTGGATGAGTTTAGTAAGTTAGCTCGCTATGCCGCAGATGATGTGGCCACAGATGTCGCGAAGCAGGAGAAGTTTATGGAAGGGTTGAATGATGAGATGAGTATGCAGTTGATGGTGGAAACATTCACTAACTACCAGGAGTTGGTAGACAGGGCCCTTATGATTGAAAGCAAACAACAGCAGATAGAGAGTCGCAAATGGAAGTATCGACAGGGGAAGTACAATTCTGGAGCTCAGCAGAAGCCTCGCTTTACCCGTAACTCCGGAGGTTACACCCATAACCATGGAGGCCATACTCATAAAGGAGGAAGCACACATAACCACTGTGGCCCTAAGAATAGGAATGTGAATGGAGCAAGCAACAGCCAAAACCCTCCCGATCTAGCAACCCCCGCCAAGAAGGACTTGAGTCATGTCACCTGTTACAACTGCGGGAAGACTAGACAGTACACCAATGATTGCTCAGAATTGAAGAATGGCAATGGAAATGGAAACTCTGGGAAGACGCCCAACCCCTTCACTAGAGGACAAGTGAACCACGTTAGCGTCGAGGAGGTTGAAGAGCAGTCGGATGCAGTCATAGGTAAGTTTTTGATTAAGTCATTTACCGCAATAGTTCTTTTTAATACTGGTGCACTGCATTCATACATATCGAGGGGATTTGTGGATAAGTATAAGTTTCCCACCAAAGTCCTTAAGAGCCCTATGTTAGTAAGCTCACCTGGAGCGAAGCATATGGCAAGCAGAGGATGTTTTCACATACAATTGACCATAGGTAGGAGTGTTTTCCCCTTAGACCTATTATTCCTGGAGTCACAAGGATTGGATGTGATACTAAGCATGGATTGGCTATCAGTGTATGGAGGAAATATCGATTGTGCTAGTAAGTCAATTCTACTCACCACCCCGGATTGAAAAAGGATCAAGTATGTGTATAGGCATGCACCAAGGAGGACCCAAGTGAATTCTCTCTAGGAAGTTGTTCAGGAAGAAGTGCCTGTTGTGAAGGATTACCCGGATGTATTTCCAGAGGAACTACCAGGCATGCCGCCAGATCGAGACATAGAGTTTTTGATAGAGCTGTTGCCAGGCACCGAACCAATATCGAAGAGACTGTATCGGATGCCCGCAAATGATCTAGAGGAAATTAAGAATCAGATTAAGGAGTTATTGGAGAAAGGTTATATCCAACGAAGTTCATCACCGTGGGGATCCCCGGAGCTCTTAGTTGAGAAGAAGAATGGATCTTTAAGAATGGTTGTTGATTATCAGGCGCTGAATGAAGTGACGATCAAGAACAAGTACCCACTACCAATGATCAACGATCTGTTTGACCAGATGCAAGGTGCTAAAGTATTCTCCAAGATCGATCTTCAATCGGGATATCACCAGTTGAAGATTTGATAATATGATATACTTAAGACAGCTTTTACCACAAGGTATGGACTATATGAGTACACGATCATGTTATTTGGATTGACTAATGCCCCTGCCTATTTTATGAGTATGATGAACAAGGTGTTCATGGAGTTTTTGGATAAGTTTGTTGTGGTGTTCATTGATGATATTTTGGTGTACTCGAAAAATGAAGAGGAACACTTAAGCTTAGTTCTCGAGAAGCTCAGGGAACATCAGCTATATGCCCAGTTCAGCAAGTGTGAGTTTTGGTTGAAGGAAGTTGGATTTCTTGGACATGTCATATCAGGAGAAGGTATAGTCGTAGACCCTACCAAGGTTCAGTCTGTCACTGAGTGGTTGGCACCCACCTCAGTTAGAGGGATCCGCAGTTTTCTGGGACTCGCAGGATATTATTGGAGGTTCATTGAGAATTTTTCCAAAATTGCAAAACCCATTACAAAATTGTTGACGAAGGATACCATGTTCAAATGGACCGAGGATTGTGAGGCTAGTTTTCAAGAGTTGAAGAAACATTTGGTTACAGCCCTAGTGCTGATTATTCCGGATATATGCAAGGATTTCAAAGTGTATTGCAACGCTTCTGGCTTGGGACTTGGAGGTGTACTTATGCAAGATGGAAGAGATGTTTCATATGCCTCACGGCAGCTTCAACCTCATCAATTGAACTATGCCATGCATGATTTGGAATTAGCAGCTGTAGTGCATTCGCTCAAGACCTGGAGACATTTTCTAATTGGAAACCATTGCGATGTGTACACGGATCACAAGAGTTTGAAGTACATTTCCATGCAGAAGGAGTTAAACCTCAGGCAAGGGATATTTTTCCAGCTAATAAAGGATTACGATATGAATTGCATTATCATGCAGGAAAGGCCAATGTCATAGCAGACGCTTTGAGCCGCAAGAGTTATGACAGTACTCTTGTAAGCGGAGGATTACCACAGGAGTTAGTAGACTATCTCAAGGAACTTCGGTTGGATATAGTTCCAAGAGGTTTTGTTGCATTAATGGAGGTTCAGTCTACCTTATTGGGAAAGATTCGAGAAGCTCAAAAGGATGATAAGGAAATTGCTGAGATAAAACAGAGGATGAGCAAAGGAAAAATCAAAGGTTTTCGTGAGGATGAGCACGAAACTTTATGGTTTGAGGATCGTGTATATGTGCCCAATAACGCGGAGATCAGGAAGTTAATACTTCAGGAAGCCCATGACTCACCATACTCGATTCACCTCGGAGACACCAAGATGTATTTGGATTTGAAGGAACGTTTCTGGTGGACAGGTATGAAGAAGGATATAGCCTAGTATGTAGCAGTATGCGATGTATGTCAGAGAGTGAAGGCGGAACATCAGAAGCTAGCCGGATTATTACTGCCTATGCCGATACCCGATTGGAACTAGGATAAACTTAGCATGGATTTCATCACCGGATTACCTAGGTCCCGATCAGGATATGACTCAATCTGGGTAGTAGTTGATTGCTTGACCAAAGTGGCTCACTTTATCCCCGTGAAAACCACATATACAAGCGCGAAGTTAGCTAAGATATATATGACCAGGATCGTATGTCTGCACGGAGTTCCGAGGACCATCGTATCAGATAGAGGGACACAGTTTACCTTGAAGTTTTGGAATCAGCTGCACCAGACTCTGGGTACTAGGCCAAAGTTCAGTACATCCTTTCATCCATAGACCGATGGACAGACACAAAGTGTAAATCAGATTCTGGAGGACATGTTGAGATATTGTGCGCTTGATTATGGATCTAGTTGGGATGACAATTTGCCTTAAGCAGAGTTCTCATACAACAACAGTCATCAGGCTAGTTTGAAGATGGACCCTTTTGAAGCTTTGTATGGAAGAAGGTGTAGGATACCGTTGATGTGGGATGAAGTTGGAGACCATCAGTTGTTTGGACCAGATTTGATTGAAGAGTCTAAAGAGAAGGTTAAGTTGATTCGATATAGATTGAAGGTAGCTCAGTCCAGGCAGAAGAGTTATGCTGATACTAAACGAAAGCAGGTAGTCTATGAAATCGGAGGTAGAGCTTATCTTCGTGTGTGACCACTCCGAGGAGTTAAACGATTTGGAGTTAAGGGAAAGTTAGCCCCGAGATTTGTAGGACTATACCGAGTTCTGGAACGTATGGGAGAAGTTGCCTACAAGTTGGAGTTACCCGAAGGATTGTCAGGAGTTCACGATGTTTTTCACATTTCCCAGTTGAAGAAGTGCCATGCAGAAATGGCTGATATTCCTCTGAGAGATACAGTGCCCTGGAAGCAATTCAGTTGGAGAGTGATCTAACCTACGAAGAGAAACCCGTCTAGATTCTCGAGTTTGCCAGGCGAGTTACACGCAACAAGGTTATCAAATTTTGCAAAGTTTAGTGGAGCCACCATACCAAGGATGAAGCCACCTGGGAAAGAGAAGAAGACCTGCAGAAAGACCACCCACACCTATTTTCTAGCCAACCCGAATCTCGAGGGCAAGATTCATCTTAAGGGGGGTAGGTTTGTCACATCCCAATTTTCAATTTGGATGTTATACATAGGTCATCATATGCATATCATATTTTTATTTGCATTTTGGTTGTGATCCTAGAAATCTTAAGCAACTCAAGGACCCAAGGAGAGAGTTGGAGGTTTCACATATTTTCATATTTGAATTTTCTCAAATTTGAATAGAGGATCAATTTGGTTTTAATAAATTTTCTCCAATTATTTCCAATAATCAAAATAAAATAGAGAAGATAAAATGACTTATTAAAAAGAAAGGAATGTTGGAGAAGAAATTTTAAAATCAAATTTATTTTTTTATTGGCATTTTATTTGCTATTTTATTTGAATTAGAAAAGTATGCATTTTTTGAAGTTGCATTTTTAGGCCAGGAAAATGTTCACTTTGTTCTAAATATTAGGTTTAGACGGTGAAAATTGTTTCTAGCATTTTTAGAATTTTTTATATTTTAATATGATTTTTCTTTGGGTGAAATTTATTTAAAAAAATCGCTGCCGACTGGGCCAAAGGCCCAGCCGAGCCGGGTCACAGCCCGCGTCGCCCCGGCGCCTCCCAACGTATACACCTCAGGGGTGATGTCAACAATAATAACTCATGCTCACTCATATCCAAATGGATATATGTGCCTAGATCTTCCCTCACCACATGATGCTTGCAAAAAGATAAAAATAAAAAGGAATAGGTAAGAATACTTTGACTCTTGCATAAAAGTAAATACATAAAAGTAAAGGATAGGCCCTTCACGGAGGGAGGCAGAGGTTCCCATGAGCTTTTTGTTTGTATGAACAATCCCTTAATGAAAAAGAACGTCACGTTATATTGCCCCTTATGATGGCAACCTTTATTATGCAGTCCGTCACTTTTATTACTTTGCCATCACAAGTTCATACAACGCTCAATTTTTTCTTACACTAAATGATCCAACACATTTAGAAGCAATTTTTATTGCCTTATTGCACTGATGACAACTTACTTGAAGGATCTTATCAATCCATAGGTAGGTATGGTGGACTCTCAAAATAAGATTTTTGGTTTAAGGGGTTTTGGATGCACAAGTAGTATCTCTACTTAGTGCAGATTTTTTGGCTAGCAAAGATATTGAGCAAGCACCACATGTTGAAGGATCTATGACAATATAACTTCTATGTGAGTATGAACAAATATAAATCATTACGTTGTCTTCCTTGTCCAACATCAACATTTTTTACATATAATATTTAACGGGAGCTCACAATCATAAAAGGTTTGAAAGATAGTGTATCTGCATGTGAATATTCTTTTCCCTTATTAATTCTTTCATGAATTGCATCATTGACCAATGCTATTTTTGTCAATCTCCAGTAAATTTTACCACTTATACTTTTCCTTATGTGATGTCATTACTTACCATAAGATTAGCATATGATCTTTTTCATTTATTTTCCTTTCTTTTTATTGAAACATAAGAGTATAGAAACAAAACTCAAACTACTCTTTATTATGTATCTCGCACAAGATTACATAGATAGATAGATCACTAAGAAAGCACTCGAAAATATATTGAACTAAACTTTTATTCAACAAAATCATAGGATAATTGAAGATCGAACTAAAATAGATAAAGGCAAAGATACTGGTTGTGATACGATACGGTGACACCTCCCCCAAGCTCGGCACAAGCCAAAGGGAGTGCCCATACCATGAAATCAAGTCACCCTTGCTAGGGAAGATGCTGATGGTGGTGGTGATGAGGTAGTAGCATCCTTTTTACTGCCGAAGGCAAAAAAGGATAAATTGGACCTTAAGTTTCTTTGCTTTATTGGGTAGATTTGACTTATTGAATTCCACGTGCATGTCCCTAGGTTGGGGTAATGGAACTTCATCCTCATCTAAGCTTATCTCTTCTTTCCCTTTCAGATCATAGTCCTCTTCTTCCTCCGTAGTCCAACCATAACGTTCTGCATCTCCGTAAACCTTAGGGTTTGCAATATAATCAGCAACATAGCTCTCACCCTCCGAGTCTTGAGACGACATAATTTAAGATCTGTCAGACAACACCCAAAAACAAGAACAGAAGATTTCTCCGTGATACAGTGGTCAATACATTTAGGGGGTATATAAATATTTTTTATCATGGGAAACAAGCAAACAAAAGGAAAATGGAGTTGGGAAGGTTCCCGAGGTGGGAACAACCTACCTGGGCGCACCAGGCAAGGCAGACGCGCCCTGGTGTCTTGTGCCTTCCTCGCTTTCCTTCCTGGTTGTTTCTTATTTTCCTAATTTTTTTAATATTCCAAAACTGACAAAAAATATTCTACGGATTTTTTGGAGTTCGTTTACTTACCGTTTCACGTACCTCCTATTTTTCAGGATTCTGGAGAGTTCAGGAAGGTTTCTTTTATGTGTTCCTCCGTTGTCATGGTTTGAATAATATTACTTTCAACATTAATAGGCGTACCTGAGATATACTGTTTAATTTTGTAACATCCCAATATTCAATTAGGATGTTATACATAGGTCAACATATGCATACCATATTTTTATTTGCATTTTGGTTGTGATCCTAGAAATCTTAAGCAACTCAAGGACCCAATGAGAGAGTTGGAGGTTTCACATATTTTCATATTTGAATTTTTACAAATTTGAAAAGAGGATCAATTTGGTTTTAATACTTTTTTTCTCCAATTATTTCCAATAATCAAAATAAAAGAGAGAAGATAAAATGACTTCCTAAAAAGAAAGGAATATTGGAGAAGAAATATTAAAATCAAATTTATATTTTTATTGGCATTTTATTTTCTATTTTATTTGAATTAGAAAAATATGCATTTTTTAAAATTGCATTTTTAGGGCAGGAAAATGTTCACTTTGTTCTAAATAATAGGTTTAGACGGTGAAAATTGTTTATGGCATTTTTAGATTTTTTTTATATTTTAATAGGATTTTTCTTCGGGTGAAATTTATTTTAAAAAATTCACCACCCGACTGGCCGAAGGATCAGCCGAGCCGGGCCGCAGCCCGCGTCGCCCCGCCGCCTTCCTCCCGAGTGGGAGGAGACCCGCGGCCGCACAGATGCCAAGGGAGTCCGGCTCGGCTGATCCAGTGAAACCAATGCCAGAATCATCGCCTTGTTCCCCTCTTTCTAGATAACCAACTTGAACATGGTTTTGACAAATTGAAATTTGGTTGCAAGCATATTTGGATTTGAACTTCTTTTGATCATAGTTTCTGTTTTGTAGCTCCGATTCATTTGATTCTTTTTTGCAAATCGAAGCTCTTCAGTTTGGATCTTTTCATTTGAATTTTACCCTTGCATCTTATAGTTGAGTGCTTATGTATGCTATTGTTTATTCACGATAGAGTTTCAGGAGTGCGAAGCATGCTACTATGAGTCACTAGGGTTTTCAGATCGTCAGCAAGGCAAGTAACACTTTGATCATATACCTTATTATCCAGTTTTATGCATTAGTCTCAATCCTCAAACATTGCATGAGTAGGATCTGTATAACATGTGGGTATTGGGAAGTAGTTGTTGAGGAGGTACCTATTGCCCTTTTATTCAAACTTTGGGAGTTGCTACGTTACGCTTATTATACTTTGCTATGCTATGCTCGCAGACGTGGTTTGGTTTGAGTGCATGACAGGGTGGATTGGTTTGTGGGAACCTGGGGAAATCCAGTGTTGTCCAAAGGAGAATCCCGGGGTATCCATGTGATTTTTCCTATGGTTCGCCACCGAGGCTCAAAGGGATCATTATGTTATTCATGCTGGAAACTTTCATGTGCAGCCACAAGCCTTTATGGGCTCTGGCATAGTTGAGTAAGTTATGGGAAACCTTTCCATGATGGGCTAGTAGATGTAGGGGATTGTAGGTGTACCGGCCTATCTATCGGTTAAGGGGACCTCTTCAGAAAGACTGTGTCTTGGTCATCCGTTTCTCAAACAACATGCAGTGCGAGAAATTCAACGGAGGAGATAGAGCCTTTTGGGGAAAAGTGCGCAAACCTCTGTAGAGTGTATAAATTAATCATGGTTAGCCGTGTGCCCGGTTATGGACATCTTGAGTATTTGGTGCTTGAATTACTTTGTTGATCTCATCACTTTACTTAATTAATATGTGGGGTTAATGATTATTAATTTGGGATTGAGATGGGGTTACCATTCTCAATGTTTTTCAACAAATTTTGTAGTTAAATAAAATATATTCCTTTGTTGTAGGGAAAAACTAGCTTCCTGCAACAATACCTATAGAGCCTCCACCAGCCATATATGCATATAGTTATAGCTGTTACTTGTTCATTGCTCTATAGAGTTATCTTGCCAGCATATTCCATGTGCTGACCTACACAAGCTGCAACGTATTATGGTGCAGAGTTTTCAGATGAAGAGTAAGGTGTGCTAGGTCTTTGTCATGCACTCAGCAATGCCGTTGGAGCTGATGGACTCATTTACCTTCGAAGCTTTCGTTGTTATCTTATATAGATTGCCTTCAGCCATATTACTGTAATAAGTACTCTGTTTGAGACATTTGATGTAATAAGTGTGTGATTGAGCTCTGTTATCAATCCTCGAGTACTGTGTGTGTCAGCATTACCGATCCAGGGATGACACTTATACATAGAGATTTGACCGTTTGAGGTCGGATCGCTACAAGATGGTATTAGAGCACACACTGACTGTAGGACACGACAACTAAGATGAGCCATAGGACACTCTTCTCTACTCATTTTTGACTCTTCTCCACTTTCTACTCTATTGATGGCAGGCCCAAGGAACAAGTTTGCTCAACCGGATGAAGACACCCCTGTTGGACGACACTTGAAGGAAGCCACTAGATACCTGAACATCGGAATACCAAGCTACACCGGGACCTACACCGGCACTCTACCGGAAGAAGAGCGTTGAACAATTCGAGTACATGTTCCAGGAAGGACATTCACACCAGTTACTGAGCCCATAGAGTTTTCCTTTGATGCACCAACCTAGAGTCTAGGAAAGAGCATGGTGGCTCACATCGCCAAGGGATGCATCGGCGAAGTATACCACAAGGATCTTAAAGACACCATCTACCAGATATGTGGACGCTGAGATGAGCAATGGGAGATGACCTGCAACAGGAGGGACTAGTCCATTGCAGCCTACATCCAGGAGTTAAACCAACACATTCGTCGTCAGGAGAACCAGATATGTGCTAGCATGATAGACCTGAAGAAGGTGATGACCAGGAACATTGAGCTAGAAGAGGAACTCAAGCATACACGTGATGGATACGAAGAGGAGATTGTAGTACTACTTGAGAAGAATGAAGACCTAAAGAAGAAGTTAGGAATATTCATGGGAGACCATGCGCCACGAGAGGACAACCATCCCGATGTAGCGACCAGACCTCAAACGGTCCAATCTCTGTGCTCCGGTGTCATCCCTGGATCAGTAATGCTGACACCACAGAGTACTTGAAGGATTTATAGCAGAGTAGCAATCACACACTTATTACATCGAGTGTCTCAAAAGAGAACTTGTTACAATAAATATGGCTTAAGGCCATCTTATAACGATAACAGCGGAAGGCTTGGAAGATAAGTGAGTCCATCAACTCCAACGGCATCACTAAGTATAGAACCACGACCTAAAACTCCTTAATCGTCGTCTGAAAAGTCTGCAACATTAACGTTGCAGCCCTAAAACGGGTCAGCACATGGAATATGCTGGCAATGTAACACATAGAGAGTAATGGAATGAAACAGCTATTCTATATGCATATTTGGCTGGTGGAAAGCTCTATGGTTACAGTTTTGCATAAAGCCAATTTTTCCCTACTTCAAAGGAATAAAATTTATTTAACTATCATGGTGGTTGTTAAACATTGAGAATGGTTGACAGCATTCTCAATCCCAATTAAACATCATCATTAAACAAACCAAGCAAAATTAATTTTTGAGTAACATGTTGAGATTCACATGATAATCCAGGTACTAGATACACAAGATGTCCATAACCGGGGACACGGCTAACCATGATTAGTTTATACACTCTGCAGAGGTTTGCGCACTTTTCCCCACAAGACTCGATCGCCTCCGTTTGGTTTCTCGCACTACACGGTGTGAGAAATGGATGATCGAGACATAGTCTTTCAGAAGCCCTAGCAACTTACGATGGGTAGACCGTACCACCTACATCCCCTACATTTGCTAGTCTACCACTATAAGAGTTCGCACGACCTAGTCAACTATGCTAGAGCCCATAATAGCTTGTGGCTACACACGGAAGTTTCTAGCATGAATAATCTCATGATCCCTTTGTGCCTGGGTGGCGGTCCAAAAGAAAACAGCCAAATCCTGGAATACCCAGGTGCCTCGATCCACCCAGATGTGTGTTTAAGTTGCCACCTTAAATAAACCATTAATTAACAAACTCACATCTGTCATGGATACACTCACCCAATCCACGTCTACTAGCATAGCATAGCAATAATAAGCAAACCTAGAGTAACTCCCAAAGGTTTGATAATGAACAGGTAATAGGTTCTACCTCAACTAATCCCCAAACCCACAATTTAATTAGATCCTAAAACATGCAAGGGGTGAGGATTGATCTAATGCAATAAAACTGGGTAGTAGGAGGTATGATCAAAGTGTTACTTGCCTTGCTGATGATCTGGGAAACCTAGCGATTCGAAGTAACAAGCGGCGCACTCCGGGTACTCTATCTCAAACAAACAAGTATACAATAAGTACTCGACTAATGCACATGTAAAACTCAAATAAGAGTTCTAACCAGAAAGTTCAACTTAAGAACTCCGGTTGGCAAAAAGAATGAAATCGAACTTAGCAACAAAAAGCAAACGACAAAAGAAACAGGCTTCGTTTACTATTCTGGATGTAAGGCAATTTTTATAGTGGCAAAAACTTGTTTAAGTTGGTTAAACAGAAAAAGGGTTTCGAGACGAAACTCCAGGCGCTTGAATCGCCTGATTCCGATAAACGAGCGAAAAGTTATACTAAAACGAAAATCGGATCAGAAATCGCGATCAGAAAATTCACGGATTTAATCCAAGAAAAAGAAAAACGACGAACGTTCGTTAAAATGGATGAACGGACGAATGCTCACTATTTAAATAAACCGGAAAACCAATCTATTTAAAAAACCGAAACTAAAAAAACGACAAAACCATCAGAAAACCGAACGGTTTTTTTTTATAAAAAAAACGGCGGCGGGTCCGGCGGCGGCGGCGGCTCCGGCGGCGACGACGGCAGCAGCGGCGACGGCGGCGGTGGCAGCGGCGGCACGGCGGCGGCGCGGCAAGTCGGTTGCGGAGCGGGGCGGCGAAGGCGGCACGGGGCTAGGGCGGCGCGGGGCTAGGGTTTGGGGCTTCAGGTTGGGCCTCCCCGGCTTTTAAAGCCGGACGGGCCTTAGTGTCCGGGTCGGACACGGCCCATAGGTCGGTTGCGCGTTTTTTTTCTTTTTTCTATAAATAGTTACGCTCAGAAAAAAACAAAAGGACTACTAAACGTACTCCAAAAATCCCGAAATAAAATTTTCCCCGGCTTCTAAAATCAGGCCGCACAGGATGAACATTTATTTGGGGCCTAAATGCAATTTTGAAAAACGTACATTTTTCCTAAATTCAAATAAAATAGCAAATAAAACCCAATAAAATCTTATTTGATTTTTTATTAAATCCTCAATATTTCTTTATTTTGGGAAAGTCATTTTATTCCCTCTCTCATAATTTTTTGTAATAGAAATAGTTGAAGATAAAATAAATAAAATCAAATGATCCTATTTTCAAAATTTGAGACAACTCAAATATGAAAATAACGAAATCCCCAACTCTCTCCGAGGGTCCTTGAGTTGCGTGAAATTTCTAGGATCAACCGAAATGCAATAATTATGATATGCAATGATGATCTAGTGTATAACATTCCAAATTGAAAATTTGGGATGTCACACCCGAAGAGTACATCATCATCGACGACCCCGACTCCGACCGTGAAAGTGATGATTATTATGAAGACGAAGTTGGAGCAGATATCATGGAGTCTTCTTCCGATCAAATTTTTTAGTTGACCACCATATTATCAATAGTATTCCCCCATGTATAAATTAGTAGTCCTTGTATTTTGTAACGGTAGCTAGATCGATTGTATGCCCTTGTTTGAATTGAGTGGTGTGATATGAATGTCTTTGTCTCATGTGCATATGGGTAGTGATTTCTCCTTAGACCCCACTCTATTCTAATCTCTCTCCTCTAAACCTATCAGATGCCTCCGAGACATGACCCCTGATTTGTCTTCCCACCGGAGCTCACCTAGTTGATCCAATAGAAGAATGCCTTGATGCAACTACTAGTCCAGAACCAAGGCAACAACAACAACTACAATAACAACCCACCGCCACCACCTCCTGTTGACAACTTAGCCCATTTTCTAAGGTTGAATCCGCCGGTGTTTTCCATTAGCACCAAGTCGACTGTTGCTGATGACTGGCTCCGCAGGATTGGAAGGGAGCTAACCACCGCAGGTTGCACAGATGCTGAGAAGGTGTGTTTTACCGCACATCAATTGGATGGACCTGCAGCCTCATGGTGGGAGAATTACATAGCCACTTTTCCCATAGCCAATGTCACATGGGATCAGTTTCAGCAAGCTTTCCGCACAGCCCATGTCTCTACTTGAGCAATGAATATGAAGAAGCGTCAGTTTCACAACTTACGCCAGGGCAATCGTACTGTGCAGCAGTATGTGGATGAGATTAGTAAGTTAGCTTGCTATTCCCCAGATCTTGTGGCCACAGATGCCGTGAAGCAGGAGAAGTTTATGGAAGGGCTAAATGATGAGATGAGTATGCAGTTGATGGTGGCAGCATTCACTAACTACCAGGAGTTGGTAGACAGGGCCCTTATGATTGAAAGCAAAAAACAACAGATAGAGAGCCGCAAATGGAAGTATGGACAGGGGAAATACAATTCTGGAGCTCAACAGAAGCCTCGCTTTACCCCTAACTTCAGAGTTTACACCCATAACCATGGAGGCCATACTCATAATGGAGGAAGCACACATAACCACAGTGTCCCTAAGAATGGGAATGGGAATGGAGCAAGCAATAGCCAGAACTGTCCCGATTCAGCAACCCCCGCCAAGAAGGACCTGAGTCATGTCACCTGTTACAACTGCGGGAAGACTGGACACTATGCCAATGATTAATCAGAATTGAAGAATGGCAATGGAAATGGGAACTCTGGGAAGAAGCCCAACCCCTTCACCAAAGGACAAGTGAACCACGTTAACGTGAAGGAGGTTGAAGAGCAATCAGATACAGTCATACGTAAGTTTTTGATTAATTCATTTACTACAATAGTTCTTTTTGATACTGGTGCATCACATTCATACATGTCGAGGGGATTTGTTGATAAGTATAATTTGCCCACCAAAGTTCTTAAGACACCTATGTTAGTAAGCTCACCTAGAGCGGAGTATATGGCAAGCAGAGGATGTTTTCAGATGCCGTTGACCAGAGGTAGGCTTGTTTTCCCCTCAGACCTAATATTCTTTGAGTCACAAGGATTGGATGTGATACTAGGCATGGATTGGCTATAAGCCTATGGAGGAAATATTGATTGTGCTAGTAAGTCAATTCTACTCACCACCCCGGAGGGAACAAGGATCAAGTATGTGTCTAGGCATGCGCCAAGGAGGACCCAAGTGAATTCTCTCTCGGAAGTTTTTCAGGAAGAAGTGCGTGTTGTGAAGGATTACCCGGATGTATTTCCAGAGGAACTACCATCCATGCCGCCAGATCGAGACATAGAGTTTTTGATAGAACTGTTGCCACGCACCGGACCAATATCGAAGAGACCGTATCGGATGCCCGCAAATGATCTAGGGGAAATTAAGAAGCAGATTAAGGAGTTATTGGAGAAAGGTTATATCTGACCAAGTTCATCACCGTGGGGATCCCCAGTGCTCTTAGTTGAGGAGAAGGATGGATCTTTAAGAATGGTTTTTGATTATCGGGCGTTGAATGAAGTGACAATCAAGAACAAGTACCCACTACCGATGATCAACGATCTGTTTGGCTAGTTGCTTGGAGCTAAAGTATTCTCCAAGATCGATCTTCGATCGGGATATCACCAGTTGAAGATTAGAGAATAGGATATACTTAAGACAACTTTTACCACAAGGTATGGACTATATGAGTACACGATCATGTCATTTGGATTGACTAATGCCCTTGCCTATTTTATGAGTATGATGAACAAGGTGTTCACGGAGTTTTTGGATAAGTTTGTTGTGGTGTTCATTGATGATATTTTGGTGTACTTGAAGAATGAAGAGGAACAGAAGGAACACTTACGCTTAGTTCGTGAGAAGCTCAGGGAACAACAGCTATATGCCATGTTCAACAGTGTGAGTTTTGGTTGAAGGAAGCTGGATTTCTTGGACATGTTATATCAAGAGAAGGTATAGCCGTAGACCCTACCAAGGTTCAGTCTGTCACTGAGTGGTTGGCAACCACCTCAGTTGGAGAGATCCGTAGTTTTCTGGGACTCGCAGGATATTATAGGAGGTTCATTGAGAATTTTTCCAAAATTGCAAAACCCACGACAGAATTGTTGAAGAAGGATACCAAGTTCAAATGGACCGAGGATTGTGAAGTTAGTTTTTAGGAGTTGAAGAAACGTTTGGTTACAGCCCCAGTGCTGATTCTTCCGGATTTACGCAAGGATTTCCATGCGTATTGCGATGCTGCTAGCTTGGGACTTGGAGGTGTACTTATGCAAGATGGAAGACTTGTTTCATATGCCTCACGGCAGCTTTGACCTCATGAGTTGAACTATGCCACACATGATTTGGAATTAGCAGCCATAGGGCATGTGCTGAGGACCTAGAGACATTTTCTGATTGGAAACCATTGTGATGTGTACACGAATCACAAGAGTTTGAAGTACATCAGAAGCCAGCCGGATTATTACAGCCTATGCCGATACCCGATTGGAAGTGGGATAAACTTGGCATGGATTTCGTCACCAGATTACCCAGGATCCGATCGGGATATGACTCAATCTAGGTGGTAGTTGATCGCTTGACCAAAGTGGCTCACTTTATCCCCGTCAAAAGCACATATACAAGCGCGAAGTTAGCCAAGATATATATGACCAGGATCGTATGTTTGCATGGAGTTCCGAGGACCATCGTATCAGATAGAGGGACACAGTTTACCTTGAAGTTTTGGAATCAGCTGCACCAGACTCTGGGTACTAGGCCAAAGTTCAGTACATCCTTTCATCCATAGACCGATGGACAGACACAAAGTGTAAATCAGATTCTGGAGGACATGTTGAGAGATTGTGCGCTTGATTATGGATCTAGTTGGGATGACAATTTGCCTGAAGCAGAGTTCTCATACAACAACAGTCATCAGGCTAGTTTGAAGATGGACCCTTTTTAAGCTTTGTATGGAAGAAGGTGCAAGATACCGTTGTTGTGGGATGAAGTTGGAGACCATCAGTTGTTTGGACCAGATTTGATCGAAGAGTCTAAAGAGAAGGTTAAGTTGATTCGATATAGATTGAAGGTAGCTCAGTCCAGGCAGAAGAGTTATGCTGATACTAAACGAAAGCAGGTAGTCTATGAAATCGGAGGTAGAGCTTATCTTCGTGTGTGACCACTCCGAGGAGTTAAACGATTTGGAGTTATGGGAAAGTTAGCCCAGAGATTTGTAGGACCATACCGAGTTCTGGAACGTATGGGAGAAGTTGCCTACAAGTTGGAGTTACCCGAAGGATTGTCAGGAGTTCATGATGTGTTTCACATTTCCTAGTTGAAGAAGTGCCATGCAGAAATGGCTGATATTCCTCTGAGAGATACAGTGCCCTGGAAGCAATTCAGTTGGAGAGTGATCTAACCTACGAGGAGAAACCCGTCAAGATTCTCGAGTTTGCCAGGCGAGTTACACGCAACAAGGTTATCAAATTTTGCAAAGTTCAGTGGATTCACCATACTGAGGATGAAGCCACCTGGGAAAGAGAAGAAAACCTACAGAAAGACCACCCACACCTATTTTCTAGCCAACCCGAATCTCGAGGGCGAGATTCATCTTAAGGGGGGTAGGTTTGTCACATCCCAATTTTCAATTTGGATGTTATACATAGGTCATCATATGCATATCATTTTTTATTTTCATTTTGGTTGTGATCCTAGAAATCTTAAGCAACTCAAGGACCCAAGGAGAGAGTTGGAGGTTTCACATATTTTCATATTTGAATTTTCTCAAATTTGAAAAGAGGATCAATTTTGTTTTAATATATTTTTCTCCAATTATTTCCAATAATTAAAATAAAAGAGAGAAGATAAAATGACTTCTTCAAAAGAAAGGAATATGGGAGAATAAAATTTAAAATCAAATTTATATTTTTATTGGCATTTTATTTGCTATTTTATTTGAATTAGAAAAATATGCATTTTGAAAATTGCATTTTTAGGCCAGGAAAATGTTCACTTTGTTCTAAATATTAGGTTTAGCCGGTGAAAATTGTTTCTAGCATTTTTATGAATTTTTTATATTTCAATAGGATTGGTCTTCAGGTGAAATTTATTTAAAAAAATCTCCGCCGCACGGACGTCAAGGGAGTCCTGCCTTCCTCCCGAGCGGGAGGAGACCCGCCGCCGCATGGACGTTGAGGGAGTCCGGCTCGGAATCTCGTTGGGCCGCCCCTCGGCCAATGCAGCGCCCCCCCTTTAAAGCCCGCCGACCCCCGCCACCTCCTCCCCACCTTGCCCAGACTACAGCTGTCGCCGCCCGCTCGCCGCAGCCGCCCCCGCCGCCTGCCCGCCGCTGCTGCTGCCACTGCTGCACGCTGCCGTCGCCGCAGCTCGCCGTCGCCGTCCAGCGCCGCCGCCGCCGCTTTGCTTTGACGGAGCCACCACCGTTGACCGCCGTCACCGTGAATCTATATAAAACTGCCCGGGTTCGCCAGTTCGTTTTTGGTTTTTTTCAATTCTTCGGTTTAGATCAGTTTATTTTTAGGGTTAGGATTTTTCTCGGTTTTTACGTTCGGATCTAATTTGGGGACGTTCATCCGTTAATCCGCAGTTGCAAACAACGTTCATTCATTTGGTTCTGTTAGCGAACGTTCATTCGATAGATTTTTCTTTTTCTTTTATTTTCGGCCAAGGACCTATCCGTGGATACTTTTCTCACAGATTAGTCCCTAATCTTCAAATCCTCACAACTTTTTGCTCGTTCGACCAAATCCAGTGAAACCAACGCCAAAATCTTTGTCTTGTTCTCCTCTTTCCAAACATCCAACGTGAATATGGTTTTGACAAATTAAAATTTGGTTGCAAGAAGATTTGGATTTTAACTTCTTTTGATCGTAGTTTGTGTTTCGTAGCTCCGATTCGTTTGATTCTTTTTTTGCCCATCGAAGCTCTAAAGTTGAAATTTCAATATGAATCTTCTCATTTGAATTTTACCCTTGCATCTTATATTTGAGTGCCTATGTATGCTATTTTTTGTTCACGATAGAGTTTCTGGAGTGTGAAGCGTGCTACTACGAGTCACTAGGGTTTTTAGATCGTCAGCAAGGCAAGTAACACTTTGATCATATCCCTTATTACCCAGTTTTTATGCATTAGTCTCCATCCTGAAACTTTGCATGAGTAGGATCTAGATAACATGTGGGTATTGGCAAATATTTGTTGAGGTAGTACCTATTGCCCTTTTATTCAAACCTTGGGAGTTACTATGTTACGCTTATTATACATTGCTATGCTATGCTCGTAGACGTGGTTTGGTTTGAGTGATTCATGAAAGTTGTGAGTATTATTATTGAACTAAGGGTTTACTTAAGGTGGCTACTTTAACCCACATCTGGGTGGACTGGTTTGTGGGCACCTGGGGAAATCCAGTGCTGTCCAAAGGAGAATCCCGGGGTATCAGTGTGATTTTTCCTATGGTTCGCCACCCAGGCTCAAAGGGATCATTATGTTATTCATGCTAGAAACTTCCGTGTGCAGCCACAAGCCACTATGGGCTCTGGCATAGTTGAGTAACTTGTGGGAAACCTTTCCATGATGGGCTAGCAAATGTAGGGGATTGTAGGTGTACTGTCCTATCTATCGGTTAAGGGGACCTCTTCGGAAAGGCTGTGTCTTGGTCATCCGTTTTTCAAACAACATGCAGTGCGAGAAATTCAACGGAGGAGATCGAGTCTAGTGGGGAAAAGTACGCAAACCTCTGCAGAGCATATAAACTAATCATGGTTAGCCGTGTCCCCGGTTATGGACATCTTGAGTATATAGCGCTTGGATTACTATGTTGGTCTCATCAATTTACTTAATTAATATGTGGGGTTAATGATTATTAATTCGGGTTTGAGATAGGGTTACCATTTTCAATGTTTTTAAACAAACTTTGTAGTTAAATAAAATATATTCCTTTGTTGTAGGAAAAAAACTAGCTTTCTGCAAAAATAACTATAGAGCCTCCACCAGCCATATATGCATATAGTTATAGCAATTACTTGTTCATTGCTCTATAGTGTCATCTTGCTAGCATATTCTATGTGCTAACCTACACAGGCTACAACGTATTATGTTGCAGAGTTTTTAGACGAAGAGTAAGGTGTGCTAGGTCATTGTCATGCACTCAGCTATGCCGTTGGAGTTGATGGACTCATTTACCTTCGAAGCTTCCGTTGTTATCTTATTTAGATGGCCTTCAACCATATTATTGTAATAGGCACTCTCTTTGAGACATTCGATGTAATAAGTGTGTGATTGAACTCTGTTATAGATCCTCGAGTACTATGTGTGTTAGCATTACCGATCCAGGGATGACACTTATACACAGAGATTTGACCGTCTGAGGTCGGATCGCTACAAATTCTTTGCCCATTGACCACCTTTGGGTTAGTACCTTTGGCATTATTAATAGCTCCAGAGCGACAAACCTCCTCCATAATATATGGTCCTTCCCATTTAGGGAGAATTTTTTCTGTAGAGAATTTAAAACAAGAGTCGTACAAAAGAACATATTCTCCAACTTTGAATTCCCTCTTCTGGATTCTTTTGTCATGCCATCTTTCAACTTTTTCTTTAAATAATTTGGCATTTTCACAAGCTTGTGTTCTCCATTCATCTAATGAGCTAATACCAAAGAACCTCTTTTCACCGGCAAGTTTGAAATCATATTTGAGTTCTTTAATTGCCTAATATGCTTTATGTTCTAACTCTAGAGGCAAATGACAAGCTTTTCCATAAACCATTATATATATATATGCGATTGCCATTTGCTTACTTGCTTAGTATATAAGTCATATATTTGAATTATATCATGCCATGATGTTTACATAGACGGCATGTGTCTGAATTGTGGCATGCCAGGCCATTTTCTAAACACATAATGTAGTTATATCATCTCATCTTGTTTACATAGTCATCATATTTTGAAATATGTCATTCTATCCATGAACTATATCATGCTAGCATGTTTCCATCAACGTCATGTATGTGAGTTATGTCATGCCAACCTATTTAATAGACACGTCATATAGTTATATCATGTCATCTTGTTTACATAGTCATCATATTTAGAATTGTGTCATTCTATCCTGTTTAGTTAGCCATCATATATGTGAAATTGTGTCATGCTACCATGTTTAGTTAGCCATCATATATGTGAAAAACTGTGTCACGCTATCCTATTTGGTTAGACAACATAAATTGAGAATTATTTAAAGCCCACTTTTGTTCCCCACTCTCCATTCACTACCGCTGGATGGTGCTAAGGCGACACTATGATTAGAGACCCTTTGACGAAACTGTGTGCGATGTATTAATCACAAACGATGATGTAAAAAAACTGTCAAAAAAGATGCAAAAAGTTTGCGATGAAGGATACATCAAACACGGTTCAGATTTTAGTTGCGTGTGTGCTGTGGGGCATACAATTCAGTTTAATTAACTGTTTGTGATGAGGAAGAACAAAACAAACGGTCAGCTAGATGAAGGCGTGTGTGATATATGACACACAGTTCACTCGGATAAACTATTTGTGATGAGGCGGAACAACATAAATGGGCAGCTAGATGAAGGTGTGTGTGATATACGGCAGATAGTTCACTTGGATGAACTGTTTGTGATTAGGCAACCCAAAAGAAACAGTCAGCCAGATCAAGGTGTGTGCGATATACAACATACGGTTCACTCGGATGAACAGTTTTGGATTAGGCAATGCAACAAATATTGTTCAGCCAGATCAAGGTGTGTGCGATATACAGCATACAGTTCATTCCAATAAACTGTTTGTGTTAAGCCAAGAGAACAGAAACGTTTCACAAAAACAAGATGTGTGTAATACACGACAAACATCAAATTACATAGGTGGCTAGTACACACATGACATTTCCACAACCAAAGTAAACTATTACATGCATAATTAACTAGGATAAACAATCATCTGATCATCATTTACTTCTAGTGCTAGCTTCATGTTCCTTCTAGGCTAAGTTTCCATTAATTGATGGCGTTTTATGGACACGCCACCGTTTCCCACCATTTCCTCACCGGTTTCCTGCCACCCAATGATATTGCGCGTAAACCTAGGCGGCGCGCGATGCATGGAGGCAATAAGGACCTGTAGCACATCCACCATTTCCATGCATGCCAACCTACCAAAGTGACGCCTTTGCCATCAACCTCGTTGACGAGGAAAATGAAAAGGTGCCACGGCCCGTTGAGGCCGAGGCACTCCCCGGCAACATGATGGATGACGCCATGATGCGCGTCATCGCCAGGGTTGAGCAGACCATTGGTGCATGGCGCTTAAGTGCCACGGATCAAGATAGTCACGTCAACACCGAGAGGCTGCAGCTCGTCGCACAACATGACCGATGGCGTGCCGTAGAGCAAGCTAGGCGTGTTCGCGACGGTAGGCTGCGACTCTCCGCAGGGCGAGGCCTTTGGAGCACCGCAGAGCGAGAGGCGCGGTGCGGCACCCAGCAAGAGTGGTTCCATCGGTGCTTTCCTGCTGTCGACAGGGCATCGTAGCTGGGTACACATCCCGTCAGTGCCCTCATTCCTCACCAGGAGTGGGCAGAGGTCGTCTACGCCATACTTGCACCAAAGGCCGGCCGCGCCATACTTGCACCGGCCGCTCGCCGCGCCGATCGCATGGGTCGCACCATGATAGAGGCGAGGGTCCCAATCTTTTGATGAGATGGTGGCTATCGTTTCTGGTGGAGTAGGCTTTGACGACTACAAACATTCAGGACATCACGCCTTAGCAATCGCTAAACCAACTCTGAGAGGTTATTGACCATGCTGAAGCACAATCAACCTGACCATGAGGGTCTATTTCCTGCAAGCAAATGAAGAACAAGCAAGATACTGAAATTGCAATCTGGATATTGCGAATAAAAGAGGAAAGCTTTACTGATCAAGTGGGATTTGGTGACGTCTTGGTCTGGTCGTTGAACACAAATGAAGTACGCAAAATTGCATCTATGGTGAACTTTTAATCTAAATTAACCAATAGTCTACACGATGCCCTAAGGGCTGTATATATGGAGGAATTGGGGGGAATTTCATGGCCCTTGGAGGAGGGGTCCTAAACCAACCTTGTCGGTGTCAAAACCGGCGGATCTCGGGTAGGGGGTCCCGAACTGTGCGTCTAGGCCGGATGGTAATAGGAGGCAAGGGACACGAAGTTTTACCCAGGTTCGGGCCCTCTTGATGGAGGTAAAACCCTACGTCCTGCTTGATTAATATTGATGATACGGGTAGTACAAGAGTAGATCTACCACGAGATCGGAGAGGCTAAACCCTAGAAGCTAGCCTATGGTATGATTGTTGTTCTGTATGTTGTCCTACGGACTAAAACCCTCCGGTTTATATAGACACCGGAGAGGGTTAGGGTTACACAAAGTCGGTTACAATGGTAGGAGATCTACATATCCGTATCGCCAAGCTTGCCTTCCACGCCAAGGAAAGTCCCTTCCGGACACGGGACGAAGTCTTCAATCTTGTATCTTGATAGTCCAGGAGTCCGGCCATCCGGACACCCCCTAATCTAGGACTCCCTCAGTAGCCCCCGAACGAGGCTTCAATGACGATGAGTCCGGTGCGCAGATTGTCTTCGGCATTGCAAGGCGGGTTCTCCTCCAAATTCCATGTACCTGTTGAATAAAGTCCGGTTTCTTGTAAATGTTGCGCTCCTTGGCTTCTACGCCCAATAATGGCCGTCTCCCACGTGTCAAACGAATATGAAAAGTCTGAGTGTTTTTACATCCACACCCCTAGCCGCGTAAATGAGCCACCCATTTAAGGGGACGAGGATTTAGATCCAAATCACACCTTCTCCCCTTCGTGAGTGTTCATCAAAGCGCATCCGACAAAGGTCCATACCACCATGGCCAGCCGTCGCAACTCCTCCTTTCTCCCTTCCAGCCCTCAGCCTGGATATTGGGAGAGATGCTCCATCCCGCATAGCGAGCTAGTGATGTTCCAGACCAAGGGATTTCTCCCCCCGGCCTATATGGTCCCAGTTCAAGCCGGTCTTGCCATCTATAATGGCGGAGAGCAAGCAGAGAGTGCCCCTAATCCCTCCAAAGGAGAGCGGGTATGCCTCGTCCCTTATTTAATAAGAGGGCTCGGATTTCCAATCCATCGTTTCTCCGGGGGCTCCTGGAGTTCTATGGCCTCCAGCTACACAATCTTACGCCTGCCTCCGTATTGCATATCGCGGGCTTCGTAGCCCTCTGCGAGCTGTTTTTGGGTGTTGAGGCTCATTTCGGGCTATGGAAAGAGCTATTCTGCCTTATGCCCCATTCTCAAAAGGGGTCGATATATCAAGTGGGCGGAGCCGAAGTGTGGCGCATCGCCGGGACCAGATATCTATCCGGAACCCCAAAGAAGGCGTCCCACGACTGGCCTTCGGAATGGTTTTACATAGAGGACGTCCCGCTGCCGGATCCTGTCCGAATCGGCCTCCCTGAGTTCGACAGTGCTCCACTAAAGAAGCGCCTAAGCTGGAGTCCATGGAGCCCTCAGAGGGAAAGTGACAAGGACGTCCGTTACCTGATGGGCCGGATAAGATTGTTAGCTCATTCCGGACTGACCATGATCGGGGTCATGGCCGCATGCATCATGCGAGGGGTGCAGCCGCTACAGTGCAGAGGCCACCCCATGTGGGATTTCAACGGGGAGGACGACACCACCTGCTACGGCCATAAGGGACCGGATTCGGCTGCGGCCCTAACAAAGACCTTGTCCGCTTTGTACAAGGGAGAAGAGGAGGAATTTCTCCGCGTCAACCCACATGGTGGATTTTCTATGTACAATCCCCCAAGCTGGGTAAGTGGTTTACTTGCCCATCCGTTTTATATTCCCATTGTTAAGTATTCAGTCTAACGACTTTAACGCAGGAACTGCGCCAGGCTGTTAAAGAAATAAAGAGCCCTCCTCCACAACCCGAGGACCCAGGACGGTCCCTCAACCCGGCCTCTCAATAGGATCCGGACTTATCTGTGGAGCTGATTGATGGAGTGTTCCATCAATCGAGCAAGGACAGTGCCTTGGTGGCCATTACAGCTGATTACCGCTAATCCCGGCCTCCCAGTTAACTGAGATCGAAGTCCCAGTACCCCGAATAGGGGTCCGCCCTCTCGTGTTTTCAGTTTCCTGATTACAAATGAGCTTTGTAGGGGAGGTTTTTGAGATGGGAGGCCGAACCTACGGCGACAAGCCAACGAGGGGCCGCAGGGCCCCGTGGGCAGAAAAGAGGTGTAGTCCAGACCGAGGCGTTAGCGCAAAGGTATGGCGCGCCCCCTTATCCCAGGTGTTATACCTTCAAGGCATATTAACACTCGTGCTCTCTTCAGGACAAAGAGACCTCGCCGGACTATATCCGGAGAGGCTGCCAATCGCGCCTCCACCAGCCAGGCTCCAAAGCCTGGTCCGGAGGTGGAGGCGAACAAAAGGCGCGCACCGGACGCTCCTCCGACGGAGGATGTGGACTGGTTGTGTGCCACCAACTCTGAGGTGGAGAGTGCCATGAACCACAGGCGTCGCCGGACAATTCTTCACGACGCTTGTTTCTCCCGAGAGGCATTAGATGCCTTCAATTCGGGAGATGCGTACCTCCGTGCCGCTCAAAATGGTCTAGCCAGAGCCACGGAGAAATATGTAAAAGACATACGGGTAAGAAAATTTTGGTAATTATATATATATATATACCAGTAGCCCCCGAGACTTGAAACAGTTAGAATAACTGATTTAAGGATCATTTGTTATGCAGGTTCTTACAGAAAAGAATTCCCTACTGTCCCAGGAGCTGGAAGAGTGCAAAGCCCAACTTGAGGCTGTACTAGCCGCGGCAGGGGAGCCCAAGGAGACCCCCTCTGGTAATATACACTTCGAAAGATAAGTATTTTGTGAAGCACGGCATGGGTGCGAATGTGACAAATGAAATTGCAGATGGCGCTGGATTGAGTCCAGAAACGCAACAACTCCTACGCCAGCTGAAGGCTGGTGAGAAGGTGCTGACAAAGGTGAGGCGGGAGAAGAACGATCTCCAAGATGCCAACACCAAGCTGGGCGTCGACCTGAAAGATGTTCGTGCCCAGCTGTCAGACTCCGTTAAGGAGAATCAGCGGCTTCAGCGCACAATATTTAGTAAGTGCTTGAACGAACCTTTGAAAAAAAGTTCGGCGGGGAAGTCAACTAACAGAGTAATGTCTGTAGGTGTGCTAACAGGTCGTCCTGTAGAGGAGATGCCCGGTTCTACGGGTGACCTTCTTCCTGAGCTCTCGCAACTGCTCGAGCGAGTTCGGCAGGCAATGCAAGGCGTCACCTAGGCCTTGTGGCCATCCATCTCCATGCCTGAAGGTCTTGGAGAGCTTGTGGAGAAGCTAAAGGGAGCACAGTGGCGCTTCTGATTGTGGAAGATATCGGCTTGCCGTCAAGGCGCTAGGGAGGCCTGGGCCATGGTGAAGACGCGGTACACAAAGGCTGACCCCAACCACATGGCCAAGGTCGTTCCTGTGGTGACCGATGGGAAGGAGATCCCTGTAAGCTTAGTATATGGCCAAGTAGAATTGGCCGCAAAGTATTCCCAGCAGGACTGTAAATTAGACAGCCTATTAGATGGTATTGAAGAGGAATACAAGCAGTCAGAATGACTATGTAATTTAATTGACATTTATAATGCCTTCTAGACGGATTGTAGATCATTTGTCATGGCCGACCTTTTCACTTTAGCCTCGGGACCTGACGGTCCGGAGTGTGTCCGAATTCCCATGCGGTTATATAAGAACCGGGGAATGCATGGAGACCAGGCGTAGGGGTCATTAGTGCATGAATAGACAAGTGCCCGACTAGTTATGTTATATTACATGGTTAGTAAGAAACATCTTCCAGGGAGAATAGTTCCGTTAGGGGTTCCTTTCCTTGGGAGGCAAGCCCTAAAGTGCATGCCCATTCTATGAAAAAGACGCGGGAAAAAGCATCTGGGGGCACGTAATTAAATAAGTGAAAAGATCATCTTTTAGGTCACCGACCGAATATTCCCTTAAGAACGCGAGCTTTCGGCTTCACCCAGTCTGAGGTACACATCCGGCTGATCCGGCAGTAACAATCGTAGAGGTGCTCCCTTTACCGCCTAGCCGAATAATCGGGAACGTAGGGGTAAGCACAGGAGCCAGGCAACCCAGCTTGGACAAAACTTAAGTCATATCGATGCATATAATGGTGAAATAAAAGGTACATGCGGAAGTGTAACACATGTGTTGGGCATGAAGCCCGTATAAATAAGCTTCTGTTAAAAGAAACCCCCAGGTTTAATGAGTGCGAATAGCACGTCATTTGATGAGCCTTTAAAGGCTATAAGAGAAAGGAAGGGGAGAAGGAGAGAAATGTAAGACAGATAGTATATAAAAAATGGACAGAGGAAGGAGACGAACATAGAGTCCGGTGCTAGGCATAGAATCTAAGGAGACGGGCTGCGTTCCATGGGTTCGGCTCAAGTCGGTTATCCGATGCATCTCGCACGTAGTACGCTCCACCAGTCAGGACTTGGTCAATCATGAAGGGACCTTCCCACTTGGGCTTGAGTTTGTCCTTTTTCTTGTCCGGTAGGCGTAGAACTAATTCGCCAACGTTGTAATTTTTGGCCCGTACTTCTCTGCTTTGGTATCTTCGAGCCTGCAGTTGATAGAATGTGTAACAGGATTTTGCCACGTCACGCTCCTCCTCCAGTGCGTCCAAATTGTCCTTCCAATCAAGCTCCGCTTCTCTTTCTTCGTACATGCGCACTCGAGGTGAGTCATGAATTGTGTCGCAAGGCAAAACTGCCTATGCGCTGTACACCATAAAGAATGGTGTGTATCCGGTGGTGCGATTCGGCGTGGTCCGCAGCCCCCAGAGTACGGAGTCGAGCTCCTCTACCCAGTGCGTGTTAGATTCCTTGAGGGACCGCACTAATCTGGGTTTGATGCCGCTCATGATAAGACCATTTGCATGTTCGACCTGGCCGTTAGTTTGTGGGTGATAGACAGAAGCATAATCGAGCTTGATGCCCATGTTTTTGCACCAGAGTTTTACCTCGTCGGCTGTAAAGTTCGTGCCGTTATCAGTGATGATGCTGTGGGGGACGCCGTAACGGTGTACAACCCTGGATATAAAGTCTATCACCGGTCCGGATTCGGCTGTCTTAACAGGCTTGGCTTCTATCCATTTGGTGAACTTATCCACCATGACCAGTAAGTATTTTTGCTTGTGGGTTCCGCCTTTAAAGGGTCCAACCATGTCAAGCCCCCAGACCGTGAAGGGCCAAGTGATGGGAATAGTTTGGAGGGCGGTGGGTGGCATATGGCTTTGGTTTGCAAAGAGCTGGCAACTGACGCATCGTTGGACTAAGTCCTGGGCGTCTACCCGGGCCGTCGGCCAATATAAAGCCTGTACGGAAGGCCTTGCTGACAAGGGACCGAGCTGCAGCGTGATGACTGCCGAGTCCAGCATGAGTTTCAGCCAGGAGGTTCCGCCCTGCCTCTTCGGAGATGCACCTTTGAAGGACTCCGGTAGTGCTTTTCTTATAAAGCTCTCCCTCATGGACTTTGTAGGCTTTGGATCGCCGCACTATCCAGCATGCCTCATTTTGGTCCTCGGGGAGTTCCTGCCTAGTAAGGTAGGCGAGGAATGGTTCTGTCCACGGGGCGATGACGGCCATTATTACGTGGGCTGAAGGTGTTATTTCGTTGGCAGAGCCTCCGATTGTGTCAGAATGTTCGGTGTCGGGCAGTGCGGTTGGGTCCGGGCTGTTATTGTTCGGCTCCCCTTCCCATACTACGGATGGCTTGAACAGCCTTTCCAAG
The DNA here is from genome assembly GCF_056163025.1 of Triticum urartu. Taxonomy (NCBI): domain Eukaryota; kingdom Viridiplantae; phylum Streptophyta; class Magnoliopsida; order Poales; family Poaceae; genus Triticum; species Triticum urartu. The sequence goes on along the minus strand of NC_141878.1, from coordinate 239,075,974 downwards.
AAGATGTTGGGGGGGACTACATCGCGTTTTGCGCAGATGCATTCCAGGACATCTGCCGCCTGATTATTTTCCCGGGCTATATGGTGAAATTCAAGCCCTTCGAACCGAGCTGACATTTTTAGGACGGCGTTGCGGTAACCTGCCATTTTTGGATCCTTGGCATCGAAGTCTCCATTTATTTGGGATATTGCGAGGTTCGAGTCCTCGCGCACCTCTAGGTGTTGAATGCCCATGGATACTGCCATCCAGAGACCATGTAAAAGGGCCTCATATTCGGCTGCATTCTTGGAGTCTGTGTACATAATCTGGAGTACGTATTGAACTGTGTCTCCTGTGGGGGACGTTAAAATGATGCCAGCCCCTAGTCCGGCCAACATCTTGGAGCCGTCGAAATGCATGATCCAATTTGAATATGTGCCATACTCTTTAGGGAGTTCGGCCTCCGTCCATTCTGCAATGAAGTCGGCCAAAACTTGCGACTTGATGGCTCGCCGTGGCTTATAAGTTATGTCAAACGGGAGGAGCTCAATGGCCCATTTTGCAATCCGTCCCGTTGCGTCACGGTTGTTTATAATATCGTTAAGTGGTACTTCCGAGGCTACTGTTATTGGACACTCTTGAAAGTAGTGTCGTAGCTTCCGAGATGCCATGAATACCGCGTAAGTAATCTTTTGATAATGCGGGTACCGTGATTTGCACGGAGTGAGGAAAGTGGACACATAATAGACCGGCTTTTGAATGGGGAATTTTTGTTCGCCCGTTTCTCGTTCGACGACGAGCACTGTGCTTACAACCTGATGTGTTGCTGCAATGTACAATAGCATTGGTTCGTCAATGTTTGGCGCAGCCAGGACTGGGTTTGTTGCCAATATGGCTTTTATTTCGTTGAGTCCGGCCATCGCTGCATCCGTCCATTCGAAGTGTTCGGTACGCCGAAGGAGGCGGTAGAGGGGTAGAGCCATTTCTCCCAAGCGGGAAATAAAGCGGCTTAGAGCCGCCACGCATCCGGTTAACTTTTGTATTTGTTTGAGGTCCTTTGCAATATCCAATTGTGACAGAGCTCGGATCTTTGCTAGATTTGCTTCAATTCCTCTACCGGATACAATGAAGCCCAAGAGCTTTCCGGCTGGGACGCCAAAAACGCATTTTTCCGGGTTGTGCTTGATGTCGTATGTTCGGAGGTTATCAAATATGAGCCTCAAGTCATCTACTAGAGATTCGACATGTCTTGTTTTGACGACCACATCATCTACAATGCCTCCACTGTTTTGCCGATCGGGTTTGCCAGACATGTCTGAATCATGCGCTGATATGTTGTGCCAGCGTTTTTGAGCGCGAAGGGCATTGTGTTGAAGCAGAATGGGCCGTATGGTGTGATAAATGCCGTCGCGGCTTGGTCTGATTCTGCCATCTTGATTTGATGGTAGCCGGAATATGCGTCGAGGAAACACAACGAATCGTGTCCTGCGGTAGCGTCGATAATTTGATCGATGCGGGGGAGGGGGAAGGGATCCTTTGGGCAAGCCTTGTTAAGGTCTTTAAAATCAACGCACAGGCGCCAGGATTTGTCCTTCTTTGGTACCATCACCAGGTTTGCTAGCCAGTTCGGATGTTTTATATCTCTGATGAATCCGGCCTCCAATAGCTTTGCTAGCTCCTCTCCCATGGCCTGTCTCTTATGTTCGGAAAAACGCCGAAGAGCTTGTTTGACAGGTTTGAATCCTTTTAGGATATTTAAATTTTGCTCGGCCAGCCTGCATGGGATTCCTGGCATATCTGAAGGGTGCCAGGAAAAAATGTAACAGTTCTCTCGTAGGAACTCTCGCAGTGCGGCATCTACATCAGGGTTTAACTATGCCCCGATAGAAGCTGTTTTATTGGGGTCCGTTGGATGGACCTGGAATTTGACTATTTCGTCTGCCGGTTTAAAGGAGGTGGACATGGATCTTTTGTTGAGTACCACATCGTCCCTATTCACCGTGGAGCGCAGCGCAGTCAGTTCCTCAGCCGCTAGGGCTTCGGATAGTGCCTCGAGGGCCAGTGCGGCTGTCTTGTTTTCGGCACGGAGTGCTATGTCTGGATCACTAGCGAGAGTGATGATCCCGTTAGGCCCGGGCATCTTGAGCTTCATGTACCCGTAATGGGGTATTGCTTGGAAGATTGTAAATGCTTCCCGCCCTAGCAGAGCGTGATAACCGCTGCTGAACGGAGCCACATGGAACGTGACCTCTTCGGACCTGTAATTATCCGGCGTGCCGAACACCACATCTAGTGTGATTTTTCCTGTACAGCGCGCTTCCCGACTGGGAATTATTCCTCTAAAGGTTGTGCTGCTGCGCTCAATGCGGTTCCAGTCTATTTCCATTTTTTGAAGGGTTTCCTCATAAATGAGATTCAATCCGCTGCCGCCATCCATGAGTACCTTGGTAAGACGAAAGCCGTCCACTATTGGACTGAGGACCAATGCGGCTGGTGCTCAGGCTGTTCGGAATTTAGGTTCATCACTGGCGTTAAAGGTAATAGCCGTGTCACTCCATGGGTTTATTGTTGCTACTTGGTAGACTTCGGCAAGGCTGCGGAGTGTCCTGTTTCGCATATTATTTGATGCGAAAGTCTCGAAGACTGTTAGTACCGTATTGGTGTCTCTGGGGTGGCTTTCTGTGGCCTCCGGAATTAGGAGATCTTCGCCAATTTTGGCCACCTGCCAGAGTATCCAACATGCTCTAAGGCTATGAGTTGGTGTGGTGTCCTCTGCACTGTGAATTTTACAGGGTCCATTAAGCCATCCTTCCAGTACGGTTCCATGCCCTGTAGAGGGTTTTTGCTTTTTGGTGTTCGACTCGTGTGTCTGGCGATGATGTACCCTTTTATTTCGGACTGGGTTTGTATTCAGGGCCGGATTGTCCCAAAATTTTATTTCGGTTTTCCAGGCGCTTTCCATCGCACAGTACTTTCGTACAATGGACGCTAAGTCAGCGAAGCGTGTAATATCACGGCGACTTATGGCGTTGAGGATTCCCTTGTCCGTGCAATTATTGCAGAAGATTGAGATTGCGTCTTCCTCGCGGCAGTCCTTTATCCTGTTCCTAACCAGGAGGAATCTGGCCCAGTAATGATGTACTGTTTCATCAGGCTCTTGCCTGATTTGGGATAGATCGCTTATGTTCGGGTGGGTGGGTGGAATTAAATCCGAAGCCTCACCCAATCTGAGGCTCAGAGGCCGAGGAATTTCCGAACTCGAAAATTTGGATTCCTGGATGTTGTCCAATGAATCCAGCCCGTCGCCTGACTCTAAGTTCAGGTCTTGAGTGATATCCTCCCCTCCGCGGGTATCCGGCTTGGAGGGATCGGGAATCCGGACGTAGCTAGTCATTAAGATAGATGAAGGGTCGCCACACTGTCCCTCTACCAGAGCAACATGATGGGTGACTTGGGGAGAGTTAATCTCTCTCAGATCGGGTTTAGGCCCAATCTGGTCGTAATCCGTAGCGACTCCCAGGGCGGCGATGCGATCCAAGAGCTCGTTTATGGAGGAGAGCTCCATTGGATCTAATTGCTCGGCGAGTTCCGAGCTGACATGAAGATTGTTTTCGATGGCTCGAGAGGTCATCATCGGCGTAGAAGCCGAACAGGCGGTCATAAGAAAACCACCTAGCCAGAGGATTTGGCCGACAGCCAAAGCTCCCTGAGCAACGGTGTCGTCTTTAAAGATGGCGCGAGGCATCCTTCTTGATGGCGATGACACAGAGGAACTCCCAATGAAAGCACCAATGTCGGTGTCAAAACCGGCGGATCTTGGGTAGGGGGTCCCGAACTGTGCGTCTAGGCCGGATGGTAATAGGAGGCAAGGGACACGAAGTTTTACCCAGGTTCGGGCCCTCTTGATGGAGGTAAAACCCTATGTCCTGCTTGATTAATATTGATGATACGGGTAGTACAAGAGTAGATATACCACGAGATCAGAGAGGCTAAACCCTAGAAGCTAGCCTATGGTATGATTGTTGTTCTGTATGTTGTCCTACGGACTAAAACCCTCCAGTTTATATAGACACCGGAGAGGGTTAGGGTTACACAAAGTCGGTTACAATGGTAGGAGATCTACATATCCATATCGCCAAGCTTGCCTTCCACGCCAAGGAAAGTCCCTTCCGGACACGGGACGAAGTCTTCAATCTTGTATCTTCATAGTCCAGGAGTCCGGCCGAAGGTACAGTCCGGCCATCCGGACACCCCCTAATCCAGGACTCCCTCAAACCCTAACTCAGGTTTCCCTACACATACGGACTCTAAAAACAGTATATAATCAAGTATTTCAAAATTACATGGGCCTGGCCCAATAATAAGGTGACACCGCACCTAGAATAGCCTCTGGACGAAATTTATGAAGTGGCATCTTGTATATTTCGTCCAAGGCTTCATGCACTCATTCTGGTGGCTTCGAAGTCCTGGAATCATCACTTGTAACTCCGTTCTTGTTCCCCTTGCACATGCCATCATCGTCATTAACGACGAACTTGCTCCAAGGTTCATCTTTCTTGTCCAAGCTAGGCCCTTCATTTGTAAGCAAAACAAATGTATCCAATTTAGGCTACATCATATTCTCATGAACATTAGAATTGTTACCAAGAAACAAAGTACCTAGTAATTCAATTGGTGTGCGCGAGCTCCAGTAATTGGTCCAGTATGTATAGCAGCAAGGGTTGTGGGTGTAACAATTGTATTGATGCCCTCATCATCCTCCCCTTCTTGAAATGAAATCGTCCTCGATGGATGCTTATCTTCCTCATCCAAATAAGGCTTCAAATCTGCAATGTAAAAGTGGGACTAACCCCAATCTGCAGGCAGCTCAAGTTTATATGCATTATCATTTATTTTCTCTAACACCTTAAAAGGACCATTAACACGTAGCATTAGCTTTGATTTTCGCAAATTAGGAAGTCTATCCTTATGCAAATGGAACGAAACAAGATCTCCGGGTGCAAACACAACATGTTTTCTACCTTTATCTCCAGCATATATTTAGCGTTCATACACTCGATGTTTTCCTTAGTTAACTCATGCATTTTTAAGATCAATTCAGCATGTTTTTAGCATCAAAAGTAACCTTCTACGAAGATGGAAGAGGCAACAAATCAATAGGTGCACGAGGTAGGAAACCATAAACTATTTCAAAAGGGTGCATCTTACTAGTAGAATTCAATGAACAATTATAAGCAAATTCAATATGAGGCAAGCATTCTTCCCACATTTTCTTATTATTCTTCAAAACAGCCCTAAGCATAGTGGACAATGTTCTATTGACTACTTCAGTTTGTCCATCAGTTTGGGGGTGACAAGTAGTACTAAAAAGCAGTTTGGTCCCCAACTTAGCCTATAAACATCTCCAAAAGTGGCTAAGAAATTTAGTATCACGATCTAAAACAATAGTATTTAGCACACCATGCAAGCGAATAATTTCACAAAAGAACAAATCAGCAACATTAAGAACATCATCGCTTTTATGACATGGTATAAAGTGTGCCATTTTCGAGAATCTATCCACCACAACAAATATGCTATGCCTCCCCTTCTTTGTTAAAGGTAAACCTAAAACAAATTCCATAGAAATATCCTCCCAAGGAACACTAGGTACAGGCAATGGCATATATAAACCATGAGGATTAAGTCGTGACTTAGCTTTTTGACATGTAATGCAGCAAGTAACAAAACGCTCAGCATTCCGTCTCATCTTTGGCCAAAGGAAATGTGTAGCAAGTATGTCCTCCTCCTTCTTCATGCCAAACTGTCCCATTAATCCTCTTCCATGCGCCTCATGCAACAACAAAAGACGAACGGAGCTAGCTGGAATGCATAGCTTGTTTGCACGGAACACAAATCCATCATTAACAACGAACTTGTTCCATGTTCTTACTTCTTCACAATTCTGCATTGCATCTTTAAAATCAACATCATGCACATATTTATCTTTGATGGTCTCCAAAACAAATATTTGGAAGTCAACTTGTTGCAGCTCCCTCCATCAATGATGATGCGAACAAAACGTTCCTTCAGAACTCCCTTTGTGTGGAACAAATTGTGCCTCTGATTTTCCTCACCTTGCGTGACCTGCACACTCAAAACATGTTGAGCAACTAAACTTTCATACCTGTCAGTGTCATAAGTAGCTATGCATTGCGTCTCTTGTTCAGAATCATCTCTACCGTGTTCTTCACTTGTAATAAGAGCCAAAGTGTCCTCATCGTAGTCACTAGTGGACTCATACCCACTTTAACACCCTGGATGGAACTTGCCATATTTGTACTCCGACTCTTTCCATTTTGGCTTTAAGTTATGAGATCCCCTTTGTGGTTGGGTTTGTCTTCATTTTTCTTTTTGTTCATTTCATGCATTTCATATCTTGTCATCATGTGCATCGCATTTGCATACGTGTTCGTCTCATGCATCCGAGCTTTTTCCCTGTTGTCCGTTTTGCATTCCGACACTCCCACGTCCTCCAGCGCCCCCTTTTGCCTCTTTTCATGTGCGGGTGTTAAACGTTCTCGGAATGGACCGAGATTTGCCAAGTAGCCTTGGTACACCACCGGTAGACCGCCTGTCAAATTCCGTGTCATTTGGAGTCCGTTTGATACTCCAACGGTTAACCGGGGAACCGTAAAGGCCTCGTGTGTGTTGAAGCCCAACACCCCTCCAAAACGGCCCAATAACCCTTCCAAACCACTCCCATGTCCTCCGCCGTCGGATCACGATCGCGTGGTCGAAAACTACACGTCATTTGGACACTCCAAACTCCTCCTACCTATAAATATGTCCTCCCCTCCCAAAATTCGGGTACAAACCCTAGATCAAATCGCCCCTGCCGCCACCGGACACGTCCGGCCGCCGCCGGACAGGATCAGCCGCCACCCCCGGCCAACCAGGGCGCGCCACTTGTCGCACCGCGCCGTTCCCGCCGCCGCGGCCCGCCGGACCCAGGGGCAGGCCCGCCCGGGCCCGAGCCGCCCGCCGCCACCCACGCCCACGCGCCGCCTGCAGCGACCGCTCGCGCCGGCCACCGAGTTCCTCCGCCACCGCGCTGAGCTCCCCGCCACCATGCCCGGCGACTGCGCCGCCACCGCGACTACTCTGCCACCGCCTCCTTCGACCCTACACGCCGCCTCCTCCTCTCCACTTAACCGGATCCACACCTCTCCGCCGAAACTCCAGCCACCGCGGTGATCTCCGGCGATCCTCGAATTCCGTGCCGACGAACCCTAGATCTGGACTAGAGGGTATAATTTCCGTCTATGTCCTTTTCCGTAACTTTTTTCATGCCCTGTTTTTCACGCCATAACTCCATGACCGTAGCTCCGTTTAATGAGCATGATATATCAAAATGTTCATCATGATGTGCTCTTCATTTTGTTCCAGTGTGACATGCTTTTTTGAGTCCATCTTGATGCCCAAATCACTGATGCAAGAGTGCTATAAATTGTTAGGTGCTGATTCTTATCAGAGTATGAGGATTTGTCATTTTTGTCACATTTGTTGTGTGCATCATATGGGCATGAGCTCTACATGTGTTTTGGGCTAGGCCATGCCATCTTTACAGAGGTGCTTTTTGTGATCAATGTGTGGACTCTCACAAGCATTCAAAGTAGCCTTTGTGTTATTGCTGATTTCAGGATCTCGGGATTTTGTCTTTTGTCTGCTGTTATTTTGATGCCATGTAACCATGTTGCTACAGTGAGATACATGCTTTATTTGAGTTGCTTCAGTAAGGATGATTTGGACATATGGTTATGCTCTATCCATTCATGCCCCTGTTTGAAATTATGGAGTGCCCTAGCATGTCTCAATCTTGCTCTACTTTTGCTATAAAATGTTCCTGGTAGATTGTTTACATGTTAATCAATTTTTCCATGGTTGTTGTTGTTGATCCATGCATGCTATGAACTTGCTCTTACCATGGTTCGCTTCATGAACATGTCTTATTGCTGATGTTATGCTTATCTTGTCATTCAATGCCTTGTGGTGAGTGAATCGAGCTCGTAAAGATGCCTTCATAACTCTGTTTATGCCATGCTCAGTTTTCTGTTAAGTCTGAATCTGTTAATTATGTTTACATGGGTGCCATCATATCTTCTGTGCCTTTTTGGCTCATGGTCAGTAAGGGAATTTTGTTCTAGGCTTTGAGTGGATTCATGCCATGCCTTTGTTTGCTATGATATGTTCCTGTAGCATGTTGTTTGCTTGCTCTAAACATTGTTTCCTGATGTTAATTTCTGGCAAGTTAGTATTTTCACTAAGTCTGTGAAGCTGATATCTCTTGCACTTTTGCCATGCTTTTTTGAACCTGTTCTAGTGTGTTTTAGTCGTAGCTCACTGTTCATGTTTTGTCAAGCATCTTGAGTAGATCACTTCCATGTGCTTTGTTGCTATGTTGGAGTGCAGTAACTTAGTTTCGTGTTGCATTCTAGATGGCATCGTGCTGTTAATCGCAGAATTGTGCCATTCTTGTTTTGCTTGCCATTTGCAAACCGTGCATCCGATTCCGGTGATCTTTATATCGATTTCGACTGAAATCAACTCATCTTTCCAACGGAATACTTGGTTTTACAAGTTGATGCTTTATTCAATCTTTCCCTTCTGGAGCACGCATATGCATTGCATATCACATCCCGCATGTCATGCCATGTTTTGCATCATGTTGCTTGAGCATTGCACCGTGATTGATTGTTGGTCCTTTGCTTGTGTTCTTCCTTTTGGTAGAGCCTGGAGATGAGTATGTGATCGAGGAACCCGTTGAGTATGCTTACGAGGATCGAGCTTTAGTCAACTCTGAGAACTTTGCAGGCAACATGACCATACCCTCGAAATCACTTCTATCTTTGCTTGCTAGTTGTTCGCTCTATTGCTATGCCGCGATACCTACCACTTGCTATATCATGCCCATGGCAAGCCTCTAACCCACCATTCCTAGCAAACCGTTGTTTGGTTATGTTACCGCTTTGCTCAGCCCCTCTTATAGCGTTGTTAGTTGCAAGTGGAGATGAAGTTTTGTTCCATGTTGGAACATGGATATTGTTGGGATATCATTATTATATCTTGTTTACTTTAATGCACCTATATACTTGGTAAAGGGAGGAAGGCTAGGCCTTATGCCTGGTGTTTTGTTCCACTCTTGCCGCCCTAGTTTCTGTCATATCGGTGTTATGTTCCTTGATTTTGTGTTCCTTATGCGGTTGTGTGTTATGGGAACCCCTTGACAGTTTGCCTTGAATAAAACTTCTCCAGTAAGGCCCAGCCTTGGTTTTACCATTTGCCTACCTACCACCATATACCTTTCCCTTGGGTTCTATAGACTCAAGGGTCATCTTTATTTTAAACCCCCGGGCCAGTGCTCCTCTGAGTGTTGGTCTGAAACGGGCAACCTATGGGGCCACCTCGAGGCAACTTGAGGGTTGGTTTTACTCGGTGCTTGACCTATCTGGTGTGCCCTGAGAATGAGATATGTGCAACTCATATCGGGATTTGTCGGCACATCGGGCATCTTTGCTGGTCTTGTTTAACCATTGTCGAAATGTCATGTAACCGGGATTCCAAGACTGATCGGGTCTTCCCGCGAGAAGGAATATCCTTCGTTGACCATGAGAGCTTGTGATGGGCTAAGTTGGGACTCCCCTGCAGGATTTTGAACTTTCGAAAGCTGTGCCCACGGTTATGGGCAGATGGGAATTTGTTAATGTCTAGTTGTAGAGAACTTGACACTTAATCTAATTAAAATGAATCAACCGCGTGTGTAGCCGTGATGGTCTCTTTTCGGCCGAGTCCGGAAAGAGAACATGGTCTCGTGTTATGCTTGAACGTAACTTAGCCTCAGGATCACTTCTTGATCATTATTAGCTTCTCGACCGTGCTTTGCTTCTCTTCTCGCTCTCTTTTGCGTAAGTTAGCCACCATATATGCTAGTGCTTGCTGCAGCTCCACCTCACTACCTTTCCTACCTTTAAGCTTAAATAGTTTTGATCGCGAGGGTGTGAGATTGCTGAGTCCCCGTGACTCACAGATACTACCAAACAGATGCAGGTGCCGATGATGCCAGTGCAGGGGACGCTACCGAACTCAAGTGGGAGTTCGACGAGGATTCGGGCCGTTACTATGTTTCTTTTCCGGATGATCAGTAGAGGAGCCCAGTTGGGGCGATCGGGGATCTAGCATTTGGGGTTGTCTTTCTTTATTTTGGTTTCGTAGTCGGACCTTGATTGTATTCTGGATGATGTATGATATATTTATGTATTGTGTTAAGTGGTGATTGTAAGCCGACTCTTTATCCCTTTCTTATTTAGTACATGGGATGTGTAAAGATTACCCCTCTTGTGACATGCCTACCATGGGGTTATGCCTCTAAGTCGTGCTACGACATGTGGGAGATATAGCCGCATCGTGGGTGTTACAAGTTGGTAATCAGAGCCTTCCTCGACTTAGGAGCCCCTGCTTGATCGAATCGCTGACGTTGTTGAGTCTAGAAGAAAATGTTTTGAGTCTTAGGATTATATATATCGGAGAGTAGGATTCTTTTTACTCCCCAGTCCCTTCGTCGCTCTGGTGAGTCATGCTGACGTAGAGTTTTGACTCTTCTCTCTTCAATTTTCACGAATTGTTTTAAGGATCACGCGGGTATCTTGGAATCGTTTCGATGGTTTTGTGACGAGAACATTGTTCTTGGTGCCTCCTGACATTTAGGGGTTGTGGCAGTGTCCCGGGGAGTTGAGCTCTGAGGTGTTGTCGTCACAATTTTATCATTGCAGTTCTAGAATACCTGAGTTCGCCGACATCGAAAATCTCCTTTATGCAGTTGTTGGTGAGATAACCTCGACGCCACCCAGTACTAGGGCGGGAGTTTGGGAGTATTGCCATAATTCGTATAACGTATGCTTTTTGAAGGTTGTGGTAAATGATTTCCGAAGGTTTCTTGGTTATGCGTTGAAGGATGGATACAGCTGGATGTAGGATTTGCTAGTTTTGGGTGAGATTTTATGCTTCCCCTATATCCCCAACACCTGATTGCATAACCAGAAAGTTTCAGGAGTTTCATAGGTGGGAATTCAAGTAGCTCTAGTACTTCTTCCCGCAGATACTTGGTTTGTGATTGGGTAATCCTTAGCAATTATTTGTTCATATTCGTACCTTGTCGCTTTATTCATCTACCTTTATCTAAGTGGGTTCTCAACTTTATGGAAGTGTGATGGTTTACTTTGGAATTCATTCGTTCATTCTTGTTCGAATGTTAAGGCTATATGCTGCAATTTCAATCCATTGATTCAGCTTGAATATATGTCTTTCAAGATGCTAACGTAAGTCAACCTCTTCAGGATGGCTCCTCCAACGCATCAGAATCCGGAACCTCCGCCACCACCTCCACCTCCGGAGGCATGGCAAGCTATCATGGCAGCCACCAACTCCAACACTCAGATGCTTTTGCAACTCTTGCAAGAGCACAGCCAAGAGCAAGGCAACCAAAGAAATCAAGGCCAAGGCAACAATCAGCCTCAGTTTGCTACCCTCAATCAGTTCCTCGCGAACCAGTCGAAGTCCTTCAGTAACTATGTCGAGGACACAAACGCCGACGACTGGCTCGTGGATATCTACAAACATTTTGAGTGTAGCAATGTTAGGCCTAAGGATTTTGTCAAGTTCGCTTTGTTTCAAGTCAAAGACCAAGCTACTGAGTGGTATCAACAATACAAAGATTCCAGAGGAGGTCGTGTGATTACTTGGGATGATTTCCACCAAGACTTCAAAGCTCACCACATTCCACAAAGTGTTCCTAAGAGTAAGCATGAGGAGTTCCGCAATCTCAAGCAAGGCAGCATGTCTGTTTACCAATACAATATCCTGTATCAGAGGCTCGCTCGCTTTGCTAAACAAGACATCCCTGAAGAGAAGAGCATGATTTATCAATTCAGAGGTGGCCTCAGAGAAGATCTGCAATTAGCTCTCGTGCTTTTTGAGCCGACCAAGTATGATGAATTCTACAGCATGGCACTAAAGCAAGAAGCTGCTCAGCTCAAGTGTGATGCTTCTAAGAAGAGTGTCAGGGATGCAACTCCATCTTCTTCTTCAACTCAAGTGGCAGCTAAGCAACAGAAATTCTCGTTGCCTCCTCCTCCTCCGTTTCGTCAGCCTTACCAGCAGAAGAGTAAAGGTGGCAATGGATCTTCCCACCCACCCAACCCAGGGTATCAGAGCAAAGCGCAGACTCATACTCCAAAGTCAAGTGCTCCTAATCACTGTCCGCTCTCAGAGGTTACTTGCAACAAGTGTCAGCAGGAAGGGCACTACGCAAACAAATGCTTCAACCAAAAGTGCCTTCCGCCTCCTCCTCCTGTGAGATCTGCTAGCAATGCAGTGGTCAAGCATAATCCCAAGCATGCTAAGGTCAACATGATGAACGAAGCTCAGGCAGAGGATTCTTCAGAAGTGATCATGCGTAACCTTCCAGTTAACTCTATTCTTGCAAAAGTTATTTTTGATACGGGTGCATCGCATTGTTTCATGTCAAGACCATTTTTTTTCCAAGAATGATTTCACTTCTTCTCATTTGGGTAAACCCATGGATGTCATTTCTCCGGGTAAACGTTTGAGCTCTAGCATGATAGCTCCTGATGTGTCAATCAATATGGGCGACTACAAATTTCTGGCTTCTCCAATTGTTCTTGGTGACTCGGATATTGATCTAATTCTCGGGATGGACTGGCTTTCTAAGCACAAGGCTCAGCTTGATTGTGCTGCCAGGCAGATTCAATTGACACACTCATCTGAGGATGTGATCATCTATGCCGCTCGTGATGAAACAATTCGGCTGTTTTCTCTCAATGAGAAGGGCGAGTTGAATGCCATCTCTCAGATTCTAGTCGTTTGTGAATATCAAGATGTCTTTTCAGAAGAGCTTCCAGGAATCCCTCCTCACTGGCCAGTTGAATTCGTTATCAATATTGAGCCTCGCACGGAACCTGTTTGCAAATGTCCTTACAAGCTTGGACCAAAGGAATAGAAGAAACAGCTCGATGAACAAGAGCATCTGGGTCTAATCAGACCAAGTTCATCTCCATGGGGTTGTGGTGTTCTTTTTGTCCAGAAGAAGGATGGCACGGACCGACTTTGTGTCAACTACCGCCCATTGAACAAGAGAACAATAAAGAACAAGTACCCACTTCCCAACATCAATGAGCTTTTCGAGCAACTTAAAGGTGCTCAGGTTTTCTCCAAGATTGACCTCCGTATGGGCTATCATCAGATTCACATTCATGAACAAGATATCCACAAGACAGCATTCAAAACAAGCTATGGTTTGTATGAATATACTGTCATGTCTTTCAGCCTTGTCAATGCTCCTCCAACATTATCTCGCATGATGAACTTCATCTTCAAACCTTACACAAATGATTTCGTCTTGGTGTATCTCGATGATATTTTGGTCTTTTCCAAGAATAAGGAGGATCATGCCAAGCATTTGAGATGGGTACTCGACAAACTCAGAGAGCATCAATTCTATGCGAAGTTTTGAAAGTGTGAGTTCTGGCTTGATGAGGTTCTCTACCTTTGCCATATCATCTCTGCCAAGGGCTTTGCTGTTAATCCTGAGAAGGTGTCTGCAATTGTGAATTGGGAACCGCCTCAGAATGTGAAGCAGCTCCGCAATTTCCTTGGGCTTGCAAGCTATTGTCGAAGATGCGTTGAGAATTTCTCTAATATTGCAAAGCCTCTTTCCAACCTCCTCTAGAAACATGTCAAGTATGTCTGGACGCCTGAATGTGACGTGGCTTTCAACACCCTGAAAGAGAAGTTAGTCACAGCTCTTGTCTTGACTCCTCCTGATGAATCCAAACCATTCGAAGTTTTCTATGATGCCTCCCTGCAAGGTCTCTGTGCTGTGTTAAGGCAAGATAAGAAAGTTGTGGCCTATACCTCTCTCCAGTTGAATCCCAACAAAAAGAACTACCCCACTCACGACCTCGAGTTGGCGGGAGTTGTCCATGCTCTATTAACGTGGAGACATCTCTTGTTGGGAAGTAAAGTGGACATCTTCTCTGATCATAAGAGCCTCAAGTACAAATTCACTCAACCCAACCTCAACCTGAGGCAGACTCGTTGGGTCGAAATGATACAAGAATAAAATCCGAGTATTGAATATACTCCAGGCAAGGCCAATGTCATTGCATGTGCTTTGAGTAGGAAGGCTTACTGCAACAGCTTAATTATCAAGCCCTTCCAACCGGATCTTTGTGAAGCTTTCCACAAACTTAATCTCCAAGTTGTTCCTCAAGGCTGTCTTGCCAATCTCCAAGTCTCTCCTACTTTGGAAGATCAAATTCGTGAGGCACAACTTCTTGATGCCATGGTGAAGAAGGTGAAAAATGGGATTGCCAAGAGCCAACCCAAGTACAAGTGCTATCGTCTTGATGACAAAGATACTCTATTCTTCGAGGATCGAATTGTGGTGCCTAAGGGTGATCTACATAAAGTCATTATGAACGAGGCTCACAATTCCCTTCTATCCATTCATCCTGGATGTACAAAGATGTACCATGACCTCAAGCAGTCATACTGGTGGACTCCAATGAAGCAAGAAATTGCTCAATTCGTGAATGAATGTGATGTCCGCAGAAGAGTGAAAGCAGAACACCAACAGCCCGCTGGTCTCCTCCAACCTCTTACCATTCCAGAATGGAAGTTTGACCATATTGAGATGGACTTCGTGACTGGTTTTTCCATGTCCAAGCGTGGCAATGATGCTTTCTTTGTTGTCATCGACAAGCTTACTAAAGTGGCTCATTTCCTTCCTATCAAAGAATCTATCACAGCAGCTCAGTTGGCAGAGCTATACACCTCCAGGATTGTCTCATTGCATGGAATTCCGCAATTGATATCTTTAGATCATGGAAGCATCTTTACTTCTAAGTTTTGGGACTCCTTTTAGAAGGCCATGGGCACCAACATTCGCTTCAGCACAACATTCCATCCTCAAACTAGTGGACAAGTCGAGCGAGTAAATCAAATCCTTGAAGATATGCTCAGGGATTATGTCGGTTCTTTCAGTATGAAGTGGGAGGATTGTCTTCTGTTGGGGATATAGCTATCAGTTATGACCCGCCCAGGAGGGGCCGGGTCAAGACCCAATGGCGGGTCACAAAGGAAGCCTAGTAAACACTCAAGGCGATAGTTTGTTAAATCTTACAGAAGGCCTAAAAGCCTAGAGGCGGCTTAAGGCCCAATATTGTAAACCGCCGTATGTGAGGAAAGACTTGTAAAGAAAGGCATGTAAAAGAAGTCACCAAGCCGGACTCGATTTATGAGCCGACAGGGACTCTGTAGGCCACCAGGCGTCAACCCGTGTATATAAGGGGATGACCCGGTGGCGGCTTAGGGCAAGAAACAAGAGATCGATAACCAAGCTCGCGAACTAGCCACTTGGATCAAAACCCTGGCAATATCAACACAACTAGACATAGGCTTTTATTTTCATCATAAGGGGCCGAACTAGTATAAAACCTCTCGTGTCCTTTGTCCCGATTAACCCCTTTAAGCTTCCTAGTTGCGGTGGCCCTACGACTAAGTCCTTTTGCTAGGAAATCTGTCGTGACAATTCTACGACAGTTGGCACCCACCGTGGGGCCAACACAAGGTGGATTTGAGTTCTTGAAGGGCAACTACGAAGGGCTCAAGGGTTACACTGTGGGCCGGATGACCAAGAGTCATCGTGGCAAGCTCTACATCGACGACAAAGGCTGGTGCCCTGAGGCCGGCTCAATTGAGTACGGGTACCGGGTCCCCTTCGGCGGAATTCATGTCTTCATCGGCGGGATCGGCGAGTCGGGCCCTGAGCCGGACATCCACACCAACCTCATCGAAACGGCTCAGCGTGCGAGATCAACCCATGTTCCATCTGTCGTGAAGCATGTCTTCGTAGGCTGCATCCACGATGGTGAATATTCTGAAGAATCAGTGGATGGCGGTGAGACGACTGTCTGTTCCAATGCCACATCATCAACGGGGGAGATGGACTCTTTGTATCAGCTGCAGGATGGCATGCTCGGGGGGCTGTTCCGATGGCAGCATTATTCCGGACCCCTTGAGCCGCCGAATTGGGCCGGAGTCTTCATGGCAGGAACATAGCCGGGGCAGAACTCCACAGCAGCGACAACAACAACCACCGGGTCGGCCGCAGCCGAGTCAGGAGACCCCGCGCGCCCCCGGCTCAGTTTCTGATGGACCTCATGGATAAACTGACGACCCTGTTGACTGGCATGGTAGAGCCGGCGAACCAAGCTCAGCATGACGCAGAGGTGGCACGCGTACGTGAGGAGATGGTACAAGCTAAAGAAAATTTAGCAGCAGAGGTGGTCACCATGGCCGCGGAGCAGGCGGCTTTGGATGCTCGTGCTCAACACCTTCAGTTAGAGACTTTCCGGCTCTCGGTGGATCTGAACGCGTCACACGAGGTCATGAGAAGAAGGCATCAGAAAACTCAGTCACGTCTACCTCTGACGCTCGATCCTAGGAACCTTTTTCATACGCCAGGAGCCGGGGCAAGTAACCCGCCAGAGGCAAATCGGATCACGACACCCGGGGCACCGGTTCAGCCGCGCGCCATGGAACCACCTCGTATACATACCACTCCATGTCATTATTGACCAACACCGCCGGGTCACTTCTCCAATCCCTTGGAAAACCTCATTGCAGCTTCGGCTCATTTGGCGGCTCTCCCGATGGAGGGCGACTCTCCGGCGGCAATCGAAACACGAAGGGTGAGAGAACTTCTTCAAACAGCTCTAGTGCAGTAGGATGCGTACTCTTACAGTCGAGACAGGATCCATTCAACCCCTCGCCCGAGCCGGAGCCCAAGCTACAGTAGGCATATGGATTCAGCTGACATGTCAAGCAATGTTCAATGCCGCAATCAGCCGCACAGGCATGAGCCGGGACAGGCTGGAGCCCTTAACTTGGCGGATCAGGAGAGGATCCGACAAGAGGCTGAGCGAGTGGTTCAACTGGCGGCGGAACAGGTGGCTCATCAAACGTTTCCGGCTTATCCAGCAACCTCGGTTTGTCGGTGTACAAAAAGAGGGGTACACTTTTTGTACCCCTATAACTGTGCACGGGCAGTCTGAGCCACGGGCACCACCACACTGAGCAAGGCGAGGGAGGTGAGCCAAGGTAAGGCCGAAGCTCAGGAGAAGCAGAACGACACCAAGACCAAGACCACAAAGAGCAAAGGGGACGAAGCGGACCCCCCGCCCCCCCCCCCCGGCAAGATCCTTGCCGGGAGGCAGTTTTAGCAAACCCGGCAAGACCCTTGTCGTGGCAGCTCGCCCCACACCTACGGAGTGAGTCACCCTTGAGTCCACTGCCCCCATGGGGCAATGATTCGGGAGACATCCCCGTGGTGGCATGCAGATCTTTGTAAAGACATTCAAGATCAGATACACCCTTTAGACAATGATGATCCTTGGCGGGATCCCAGCCAACGAGGACCACAAGGCCCCCGGCAAGAGCCTTGCCAGGGATGACAACAGGCACCACGGCAAGACCCTTGCCAGGGCCCCGGCAAGGCCCTTGCCAAGGACACCCGTTGGGACACCATCAGGCCCACGCGAGTCAAACCTCCACCGCCGTTCACATGCAGCTGCCGACACAACCAGCTGGGCAGGCACCTGCGTGGTGACATGCAGATCTTCGCGGAGACCCACCACTGCGCCACCTCAGCTGCCTGCCTGCCTACATGGTACCACGGGCGGCGCTGGCCAGGGCACGTGTCGACGCGAGAGGGAGTGGCGACGGACGAGACAGGGCTCTCCCCCGTCCCCGATAAAGCAAGGACACCTGGGTAAGACGCATTAAATGCACCTTGTCATGTGATGCTAGGGATAACCTCACATCACTGTTCCCCTTTCCACCTCCTGGTGCTACTGTGGCACCCCCTTTCCTATAAAAGGAGGCCCGAGGCGACCAGGAGGAGGATTCGGCTTTTTGGAGCTCCTCACGCCCCATAGCTAGCTCAAGAACAGAGATATACAATCCACGAAAGCAGGAGTAGGGTTTTACGCATCCCCGCGGCCCGAACCTGGATAACCGAACCGTGTGCTATCTGTTTGATCCGCTCTTCTCACGACCCCGCGCCCCGCAACCGTAGTAGGTATTCTTGTGCTCCCATAGGTGGCGTTCCCACCAACATCTTTGGCGCGCCAGGTAGGGGGTGCAATTGTGAGAATCGGCTCTAGCAGTTAGCCCGGCACTCCTTCATCTTCATGACCCTTGAAGAATAAAGGAGGCCATAAGATCGACACTCGAGCGATTGCAAACAGAAGCTAAGTTGCACTGAACCCTTATTTGTGCTACCCTTCTTATTTGAGGTTATTCCCCCCGGAGATATTCGCTTTGTATGAGAAACCTGTACGCCAGGGGGCTCTACCACGATCGGCAACGCCCTTGCCTTGTTTCGAGTCTGCTCAACAGCTCAAGCGGCTGCGTCGAGAATGGCAGAGTAGCCTTCCGCGATCTGCAACGCCCCCGATTCTGACTCGAGTCAAGCTCGACAGTTCGAGCGGCCGCGTTCAGAACGGAAAGGTGGCTTGTCCGGCAGCATGCATACCCGGATGGCCATGGGGATCCGTCCCTAGAACGCCGCTAGGGGCTTCCGCACCGGCATGCCTTCCCGATCGACTTAGGGCACATATACAAAGAGGAATCGAACGGGGAAATAACATGCATGAAAATTAAGAGTACTTCAAAGTTATATTACATCACAACATAGCTGCGGTTCTAACTAAAGATAAAATTTGTCTTGGTCGGGAACCCACAGCGGCAAAGAAGAACGGGATGCCTAATCCCAGCGCTGGCCTTCCACCCTCTTGATTTCGTCGATGCAGTCGGTGATGGGCTTGATGCACTCCTTGAGCAGCGTTAGGTCAACACCATCCGACAAGCTCTTCATCGCGGCCGCGAAGTCAAGATCGGGATTCTAGTACGCCGTCTTGGTGAGGACCTTGGTCATGACCCTCCGGCAAAGTCACCGGGCCTCCTCAGCCAGCGTGGTCGTCCTGTTGGAGTGAAGATACGCCAAGGCTCCGAGGACGCCCTCGAAGAACAAGGTCAACTTGGTGTTGACGGTCCCACTGCGCTCAGGGGCGTACCTCACGTGTGGCATCCCCATGGTGGCCAACTGCGAGGTGACCCTGCCGGCGGCCTCCTCCAGGCGGCTGATCCATCTGTTCTCGCCCGCCACATAATCCTGGTGGGAGGCGGCCTCGTTCACCCGCAGCAGCTTCTCCTCCTCCAAGCTCCTGGTCAAGGTCTCCTCCCGAGCCCTGCTTTTCGACAGCATCTTCTCGAGATCCTCCAGCTTCAGCTTGAGGTCTCTGACGGAGTTTTGCGCTTCGGAGAGCTCCCTAGCCCTGCTGATGACCGCTCCTTGCGCCTCCACCAAGGCGCTGTTGAGCGTGCTCTTCTTGTTGGACAGCTTGAGGGCCTGCTCCTTCAGCTCGTCCTGCGCCACCTCCAACTCCCTTACCTTGCCGGCATGGGCCAGAGCCTGGGCATCGAGTGCCTCCTTGTGCCTCTGCTCCAGCTCACGAGTCCGCCACGCGACAAGGGCCTCGAGCTCCTCATCCTTGCCACGGAGCGCTGTGTCAAGCTTCACCTCACGCGCGGTGAGGTCCTCTTCCTGGGAATTCAAGGTGGCTTGATGCTGGTTCCGGGCGGCCTCAGCCGCAGCAGCCAAGTTCGCCGCCTTTTCCTGGGCCTTCTCGATGTCGGCCATCTCATGGTGAGCTCCACATCGCGCTCGGCCAATTTCTCCTGAAAGGCCCTCTGCTCCTCGCGAGCCTGGTGGAACTAGGTCTGCGTCTCGGCAACGCGCGCCTTGAAGTCCACCTCCGCGTTGTCCACCATTGCCATCCTGGACTTGACCTTGTCCAGGTGAGCATGGTAGAGCACTTGGAGCTTCCGGAAATTGGCCCCCATGGCACGGAAAAGCTGCTCTTCTGGACAACCGTCGCCACCAACGCCCGACTCATCAACCACCTCGAGCCCGATGGCAGCAAGCACCTCGCCGTCGAAAACTTCCCCTTCGGTGGGCCCCCGACTTGACGCCCCTGGGAGGTGGACGAAGATATTGTCGCCCACCTTCAGATATCTGCCGGGGCCCGAGGTTGAGGAGGAGGGAGGCTGGTCACCCACCACCTCTTCCTCGGCGGAGGACTTGCCGGCCTCACCGGCAGGTCCACCGCTGGCGCCCTCGGCAGAAGCCTCGCCGGTTGCCTTGGCGGCCCCCGCCGCGGTGTCCTCGGCAGCATCCTTGGCGGCCTCCTCAGCAATGTTCCCAGCAACGGTATCCACGTCCTCCATACCTGTTGAAGGAGGGCCTGGGCAGCAATGGGAGCAATGAAGCCAGGAAAAGAATAAGGGAAAAACAGAGATGAAGGACAGGCGACTCACCAGTGCCAGGCTGAGAAGCAAAAGTCCCCTTTCCGCCAACATTTGGCGACGTGGCAGAGTCACCAGCGCCCAAGTTCCCCTCTTCTTCCATGGGTGTGGGCACCATGCCTGATGCCCTTGCCGGGGACGCCCCCCCGCGGCGGCGTAGTCGATGGGGGTGGTGTGTTAGGAGTAGCCCTCTGTGGCTCCTCCTGCTTCCGCTCCCCTCCTGCAAACCCGGCAAGGTCAGCATCATAGCATCGAGCGCCTACCACATGTCGAGTAAGAAGAGGGTGACGAACTTATGTTGGGGGCTGCGCCGGGGGCTGCTGTCCGGCTTCTTAGCACCACCAGTGGTGTCTTTGAAGCCCCAGCCGGGGGCTGGCTGCTCGCCGAGGTCCTCGCCCTCTTCACCCTCTGGGCCAACGTCTCTGTCTCCCTACAGAAGCAAAAATGGATCAAGACAAGCGACCCAATTCAAGGAAATGGAAATGACAGTAAGGAACGGAGAACTTACTCGTCATCCGTCTCCTCCTCTTCTACCAGTTTCCTTTTCCTCTCCGGGCTAAGAGGCCCGAGATCAAAAGGGAGCTCCGCATCATCATCCGAGTCGACGCCTGCCGGAGGAGGCGAAGGAGGCGGCGGGGTTTGTGCGTGCCCGGATGAGGAAGGGGCTGTTGTCTTCTTCTTCTCAGCGGCCTTCGTCAGCCTCTTGGATGCCGTGGCCCTCGTGTGGCGCCCAGACCCCTCCAGGTTCAATTGAGGCCGCGCAGCCCTGCGGGGCCGGACTGGATCACCAGAGCCAGCCCGCCTCGGGACTCGCCCTCTTCCCCTGGTTGGCGTCGAGCCCGCCGCCGCGTCCTCCTCCTCCCCCGACGACTCGTCGGCCGCGTCTTCGACGAGCGGAGATCCAGTGTTGGCGCTGCTGAGCTCCCCGGAGGCCGCCGCCCACCGAGAGGGCTCCTCTTCCTCCGCCGCCGTTGCGGCCATGTCCTCCACGCCCCCGGCGCTACCGGCCTCCATGGCAAGCTGTGCCTCCCTCGCCCTAGTGGTGATGTAGTCCAGCTCTGCCTGGGCGGTGTCCAGGATAAGCCAGCGTTCGGCGTCGGCATTGACGTACACCTCGATCAGGATGTCGAAGAATTGCTGCACATCCTTGTTCTTCGGCTCCTTCCAGCTCGGGACAGGGCCGTGCGCATTACAGTTTGGCATCATGGCGATGATCTCGGACCGACGCAAATTGTTGCACAACGGGACCACCCCTGCTGGCAGCTTGAAAAATGGCCCCTTGAGGGCCTTGCCAACCTTTGCGGCAGCCCTTGCGGCCTTGCCGGTCCTCTCGACCTCGCCATCGTGACACACATCAAGCTGGAAAAGCCGCTGGCAGAAGTGGGCATGCGCCAGCACTGTGAAGTTGTGATCGAGGCCAGGGCGGAGTCGCATAATGTCAGCTGGGTTTGTAAAGAGCCAAGCTGGCCTCCCCTTGCTGTGCAATGGGGTGATCCGGTGGCGAATGAAGTCCACCCCGATCATCTCAAGGGTGAGTCCAGCTTGGGTGAGCCAGAGAATCCTGGCGGTGGCAACAGTGAGCCTCCCATTGGCGGCATCGACATCGCTCCAATTGCTGCCGCGGACCGGTGGCACTTGGTGGACCTTGCAGAATTCCGGCAGGTTTTCATCTTCAATCCAGCACCACCGGCCACGCCATTCCTCCCACCTCTCCTTCACGGCACTGTCCGGGTACGCCCCCTTGGATCTTGGGATCCAGGTGACGCAACCGGAGATGGATCCCCCTAGCTGGATTCAAGGGAAGAAGTAATGGCAGAAGAGCGCCGTGTTGGGCTGCACCCCGGCAAAGCCTTCCCAAAGATGTGCAAAGAAAGCCATGCACGCCACCGCATTCGGAGTAAAATCCAAGAGGTGAAAGCCAAAGGTGCACATACCGTCGCAGAAGAAATCGGAGAAAGGAGGGCATAACCCACAAGAAAAGTAATCAACGAAGAAGGGGTACCGATTTGAGGCGGGATGAGCGCAAGTAGCAGGAGTGATGCACGTCGCCGGGTGTGCCGAATCCTCTCACCCCGTCTTCACTCCCCATAGGGGCTTGAAGTTGGCCCGGAGCTCTTGAACGTCAACCGTCGAGGGGAAGAAGAAGGCGGACTTCGTCCGGTCCCCCGACAGCGCGCTCTCCGGCGGCTCCATCGTCCCGGCGCCCTTAGCCACCCCCTTGCCCTTGGCGAATTTGGGAGCCATGGCGACCAAGAAGCTCAGAGGGCTGAGGAAGGGGGATGGCAAAGCAGCGGCGGCGGGCGACAGCGAAATCTTAGGAAGGAAGGAAGAAAGGGAACGGCGGCTCTGAGATCGGAAAAGGCATGAGGGAAGAGGAGGAAGTGAGCAGCGCACCCATGGTTATTCCTTCTTATGGGGGAAAAATGCGGGCCGCCTCCTTTCACATTAACTGTGATGTGATGCATGCCTGTGGGAAGAAACCCCACGCATGCCGCCCACGTCACACACGCCTCCCCACGCCGCGCCACGCGTGGGAAGCATGGGAAGCGCAGCGTGCGAAGAGACTTACCGCGGTAAAAAACCGCCCCGCCTGCCCGCGCACCGTTTTTGGGCCTAGCCGAACGACGCGATTGCGCTTACGTGTGGCCCAGGCCCGGGGGCTCCTATCGGTGTACAAAAAGAGGGGTACACTTTTTGTACCCCTATAACTATGCACGGGCAGTCTGAGCCATGGGCACCACCACACTGAGCAAGGCAAGGGAGGTGAGCCAAGGTAAGGCTGAAGCTCAGGAGAAGCAGAACGATGCCAAGACCAAGACCACAAAGAGCAAAGGGGACGAAGCGGGCTCCCCCGGCAAGATCCTTGCCGGGAGGCGGTTTTAGCAAACCCGGCCAGACCCTTGCCATGGCAGCTCGCCCCACACCTACGGAGTGAGTCACCCTTGAGTCCACTGCCCCAATGGGGCAAGGATTCGGGAGACATCCCCGTGGTGGCATGCAGATCTTTATAAAGACATTCAAGATCAGATACACCCTTTAGAAGATGATGATCCTTGGCGGGATCCCAGCCAAGGAGGACCACAAGGCCCCCGACAAGAGCCTTGCCGGGGATGACAGCAGGCGCCATGGCAAGACCCTTGCCGGGGCCCCGGCAAGGCCCTTGCCAAAGACACCCATTGGGCCACCATCAGGCCCACGCCAGTCAAACCTCCACCGCCGTTCGCATGCATCTGCCGACCCAACCAGCTGGGCAGGCACCTGCGTGGTGACATGCAGATCTTCGTGGAGACCCACCACTGCGCCACCTCAGCTGCCTGCCTGCCTACATGGCACCGTGGGTGCCGCTGGCCAGGGCGCGTGTCAACGCGAGAGGGAGCGGCGACGGACGAGACAGGGCTCTCCCCCGTCCCCGATAAAGCAAGGACACCTGGGCAAGACGCATTAAATGCGCCTTGTCATGTAATGCTAGGGATAACCTCACATCACTATTCCCCTTTCCACCTCCTGGTGCTACTGTGGCACCCCCTTTCCTATAAAAGGAGGCCCGAGGCGACCAGGAGGAGGATTCGGCTTTTTGGAGCTCCTCGCGCCCCGTAGCTAGCTCAAGAACACAGATATACAATCCACGAAAGCAGGAGTAGGGTTTTACGCATCCCCGTGGCCCGAACCTGGATAAACGAACCGTGTGCTATCTGTTTGATCCGCTCTTCTCACGACCCCGTGCCCCGCAACTATAGTAGGGATTCTTGTGATCCCATAGGTGTCGTTCCCACCGACACGGTTGAGGCAGGAGTGGCCACAAGAACCGGAGGTGTTCCTTGCCTGGTTCCGGCCATACGTAATGAGCATTTGCCAAAGGATTTCAAGGGGCCTCGTAAGGTGCCTAATTACACGTCCGATTTGCAGCCTGGGGCCTGGATTGAGGGTTATGAGATGGCCATGGAGCTGTTGGAGGTCAGCGACGCGGCAATGGCTAAATATTTCACCATGATGTTGGATGGAACGACTCGTACTTGGCTAAAAGGGTTGCCCCCCAATTCCATCGGCTCATGGGTGGAGTTAAAAGCCCGGTTCATTCAGAACTTCATGGACACATGCAAACAACCTATGTCAATCGTGGACCTGACCAATTGTAAGCAAGAGGAAGGTGAGTCCACAACCCATTGGGTGCGCCGGGTCAAGGAGATAATTCATTCATCTGATTATTGGAGAAAATTGCCATTTTGAACCTCTGAAGCAGAAGCTGGGGCTTCTTCAACGTGACTGCAATGACATGGGCCAGTTAATGGCGGCTCTCGTCAAGTACGCTGATTCTGATAGTACCAAGGACCCTGTGTCTGGTGAAGAAAAGACAGGGAAGGGAAAGAAGAACGACAACGGCAAGGGTCACCAGCATAACCCGGCGAACCAAGGAGTTAATAAACGTAAGGCTGGCGGATATGTGGCTAACACCAATGCGCAGGGCAAAAATCAACGGCACAAGGGTAGGCAACCCCCTCGGTCGGGCGGGTCAGGTCCCAACCTTGAGCAACTATTGAATGAACCTTGTCCAAGACACGTCACCCGGGAGAAGCCAGCCACCCATCTATGGAAGGACTGTACAATCATGAAGGCATTCAAGAATTCAAATGCATTCAATGGAAGTCACGTCCCTAGCGGCGGTTCAGGTGGAGGTGGTTTTCCTGGTCCGGGCACCGGCTCAGGTGGAGGCGGTTTTCACGGTCAGGGACATGCGGGTAACCAAGGAGGTTATAATCCACAACCCGGCCAAGGTAATCAGCAGCAATCTGGATATTAGAGCAACCCAAAACAGTTGAATAGTGGGCAATATCATGTGTTTACCACTAGCTTGTGCAAGTGGGACCAAAAGCTTCACAAGAGGGCTGTCATTGCCGTTGAGGCGGCGATTCTGCGTTACTTACGGTGGTCAGAACAGCCTATTGTGTGGAGCAAAGAGGATCATCCTCCCTGGGTTGACAATCCGGGTCACTTGGCCTTGGTAGTAGCGCCTCAAGTTGGTGGATACAAATTCACTAAAGTGCTCATGGATGGAGGCAGTAGCATCAACATCCTCTACTATGAGACGTTTCGTCGGATGGGGTTGACTGATAAGAGTCTTAAGCAATCTAACACTATTTTTCACGGTGTGGTACCTGGCAAATTGGCTTACCCGGTTGGCAAGATTGAACTGGAAGTAGCCTTTGGCAATGAGTATGATTCTAGAGCGGAAGCATTAACCTTTGAGGTGGTTAAGATCAAAAGCCCATATCATGCTTTGTTTGGACGGCCGGCTTACGCCAAGTTTATGGCTTGGCCGTGTTATGTGTATCTACAGATGAAGATAGCGGGTTATAAGGGGACCATTAAAGTACATGGAAGCCGTAAAATAGCCCTGGAGTGTGAAGAAGGAGATGCTGCATATGCTGAGTCTGTTTGTGCAACGGAGGAGCTGAAGTTTTATAAAGATAATGTTGACCCAGCAGACATGACGTCTCTAAAGAAGCCAACAACGGAGCATGAACCGGTGTTGAAATTCAAGTCAGCAAATGACACCAAGACGGTTGATTTTGTTCTCGGCGACGCATCCAAGCAATTCTTCATCTATGCCAACTTGGATCCAAAATAGGAAAGGGCGATCATCGCGTTCATCCGTGAGAACCGGGACATATTTGCATGGAAACCTTCTGACATGTCGGGTGTCCCGAGAGAACTCGCTGATCACACTCTCAATATTGATCCAAAGTTTAAGCTGGTCAGGCAGTTTCTCCGACGAATCAACGAGGAAAGGCGCAAGGCCATCGGAGAAGAGGTGGCCCGGCTCTTGGCGTCCGAGTTCATTGTGGAAGTCTTTCACCCAGAGTGGTTAGCCAAGCCGGTGCTTGTACTAAAAAAGAATGGCACCTAGCGTATGTGTGTGGATTAAACCGATTTAAATAAGGCTTGTCCGGCTGACTCTTTCGCTCTCCCCCGTATTGATCAGATCATTGATGCTACGGCGGGTTGCGCATGTTTGAGTTTTCTGGATGCCTATTCAGGTTATCATCAGATCAAGACGGCAGCCAAGGACCAGGAGAAGACAGCTTTCATCACTCCTTTTGGAGCTTTCTGCTATGTGTCTATGCTCTTCGCGCTCAAGAGTGCCCAGGCAACTTATCAACGGTGTATGCAGAATTGCCTTCACAGTCAGATTGGGTGTAATGTTCATGCTTATGTGGATGATATAGTGGTAAAATCCAGGAAACAAGAAACCTTGGTCATAGATCTGAAAGAGGCCTTTGATAACCTCCGGTTCTACAAAATGATGCTTAACCCGGCCAAGTGTGTTTCTGGAGTCCCAGCTGGCAAGCTCTTGGGTTTTTTGGTGTCTAACCGAGGTATTGAAGATAACCCGGAGAAGATTAAGGCAATCACATCCCTGGACAAACCAACATGCATCAATGACGTTCAACAGCTAGCGGGTCGTGTTGCTGCTTTGAGCCGGTTCATAAGCCGGTTAGGGGAAAAGGCGATGCCTTTGTATCAGATGATGAAGAAAACGGATGATTTTGTTTGGAGCGATGCTGCGAACTCTGCTTTTGAGGAACTGATGAAACAGCTTGCTGAGCCACCGGTCCTTGCTGCTCTAGTTGATAAAGAGCCACTATTGTTATACATACTAGCCAACTCATGAGCTGTTAGTGTGGCAATTGTGGTGGAGCGCAAGGAGGTTGGCAAGGAACATCCGGTTCAATGGCCGGTTTACTACGTCAGTGAGGTGTTGATTGAATCTAAACAAAGATATCCACATTGGCAGAAGCTCGTATATGGGGTGTTCATGGCGAGCCGGAAGCTCAAACATTACTTTCAGGGTCACCCAATCACTGTGGTTGGCTATACTCCTTTGGGAGACATCATTCAAAATAGAGAAGCCACTGGACGAGTCGCCAAGTGGGCCATTGATCTTGGGTCTCATGGGTTGAAGTATGTGCCTCGTACTGCGATCAGGTCTCAAGAACTAGTTGATTTTATTAATGACTGGACAAAGATGCAGATGCCGGAGGAAAAAACCTGACAACACATATTGGACTATTCACTTTGATGGGGCCAAACAGTTGGAAGGCTCGGGGGCTGGGGTTGTTTTAACCTCCCCTCAAGGTGAAAAATTTTGTTTTGTTTTGCGGCTGATGTTTCCTTGCACTAACAACACGGCGGAATATGAAGCGTTGCTCCATGGTATTCGAATGGCTAAAGAGATGAGCCTGAGCCGGGTCCGGTGTCTTGGCGACTCAGATTTGCTAGCTCAACAAGTGTCAGGCAAGTGGGATTCCAAAGATCCTCTCGTGGTGGCTTATCACCGCGAAGTTGATGCTGTTGCAGGACATTTTAAAGGTTATCAGGTGGAGCACATTGACCGTAGGAAGAACGAAGCAGCTGATGCTTTAAGCCGGTTGGGATCTCAGTGTAAGCCAGTGCCACCTAACACCTTTTTCGATGTTTTGCATAACCCGTCTATTAAGTTACCTACAGAAGAAGATCTAGCTGTTCCTGACCCTGAGGCGCAGTTGGTGGTGGCTCTTCACGTCATCCCAGATTGGACTGTACCGTTCTTGGCTTACATGACCCGGGGCGAGCTGCCAGCAGATGTAACCCTGGCCCGACAGATAACCCGGCGGTCTAAGTCAATGACAATTTCTGACGAAGAACTATACCATCGCAGCGTCTCTGGAGCGTTTCAGCGATGTGTTTCCCCTGAAGAAGGGCAAGAAATACTTCATGAGATCCATGAAGGCGATTGTGGTCTGTCGGCGTTCTAGGAATGGGGGTCCCCAGACTTGCCTGCCTGCGGCCTGCGGCGTGGCTCAAAGGGGGGCCCAGCACGGCCCATCTTCATCAACACAGACCCAAGACCCTCGCGAGTGGCCAAGCCTCGCGGGGCGGACGATGCGGAGCTTCCTCAGGCACGGCCTCACCAGGCTGGCTCGCGAGGAGGCGGAGAAATCAAGGCGGGGTACCTCATGAGGTGCCCGTGACACAAGCCATGATGACCAAGGGTGCCAGGCGGGCGCCATCCCGCGTAGTGTCCTCCTTTCCCCTTTGGTGCAAAGGGAGCAAGTGCAGCCGCGGAGTACCGAGGCATCAGGCAAAGGTTGCCATTTCGGTGCAACAAGACCAAGACCAGGAGGACTGCAAGACGGAGGTCATCATGGAGCCCAAGACGGCGTCACCACCAGAGCTTTGTGCAGGCGAAGACTACTTTTGTCAGGATAGCTAGTACTAGCTGTCCCCTTTCAAATTAGCCCGCCATTGTTGGTTCCCTTCCCGCTCGATATTTGGGAAGAGGACCAGGGCCTCTATAAATAGGACTAGCCATCCCCAGGGGAGAGAAGAATGAAAGGAGAATCTGAGAGACAGACAGAGAAGGGTGACTGAACTCCTCCCAGCAGTTCATCGCCCCAGCCAAGAGCAGACCCTCGCGAGGCTGTTCTTCCTTGCATTGTTCATCATCATCAGCCCAAGAGGCAATCCACCATGCCACACACTGGAGTAGGGTATTACACCACAACGGTGGCTCGAACCAGTATAAACCCTGTGTCTCTCGTGTTGTTCTTTTCATAGCTTAGATCTTAGTGAGGCGAAGGGGTGCAGGTAGGTAGGAGGCGAAATCTCCGCGCGCACCCCAGTGTTCGAACCTCAAGGGTCTGCCGGAACCCGAAATCTGACATTTGGCGCGCCAGGTAGGGGTGCGCCGAAATTCATCTTCCACCACCCCGTTCTCCTCCGACCATCGCGCCCATGTCTGACACTCGTCAGGCCCGCGCCGAGCACCGGGCCGCTCTCGCTTCCCGCGTCGCCCAGACGGCTCCTGTCGGCGGGCGTCCTCGCTGTTCCCCGTCACCTGTCGTCAACCCCGCCACCAGCCTGGCGGGGGACGAGCACCAAGCATCGTCTCAGCATCCGTCCGTGTGGCAAGACGGCCGCACCGCAACTCCGTCGCTCACCCTAGCTGGTTCTTCGTCCCGCGCACTCCGCGCACCCATGGAGGCTTGAGCTGCGCTCATCACGGCAAACGAGCTCCTGCGCTACCGTCCCATCGATGACGTCTATGAAGAATGGCTCGACCGCGTCGCCGAGCTCGTCCGTGCCGAAGGGGGCTCTCTTGCGCCATCCGTTTCGCTGCACCGCACCCCGCCCCGCGCGGGCGATGAAGCTCCGGTGGCGCCCCGGCCGCATCCTCCTCAAGAAGGCGCCATGGCTCCAAGGCACGTGGCCCCTGGGCGGAACCCGCTCCGTCAGGTGCCAGCGCAGCAAGAGCAGAGCTGCCAGGAAGTCCCTCGCCCGCAAGAAGCTGCCCGAGCGCTCCTTGCTCCAGCACGTCGCGACCATCCTCCTGCTCCCGCACGTCAAGACCCAGCTGCAGCGCGTGGGGAAATGCAAGACCAAGCTCTCCGTCACCCAGGGCCTCCCGTGGCCACAGCAGGCTGCCGTGCCTTCACCACCAAGCTACGCAGCGTCGCGTGGCCCAGCAAGTTCAAGCCAGACCTGCCTCCTCGTTACGACGGCACGGCTGACCCTGCGGAGTTCCTCCAGCTCTACGAGCTGGGCATCGAAGCTGCCAACGGAGACGAGAAGGTCATGGCGAACTGGTTTCCCATGGCGCTCAAGGACGGGGCCCGCACCTAGCTCCTGAACCTGCCTCTAGGCACGATCTCCTCCTGGGACGAGATGCGCACCTGCTTCATCGCCAACTTGCAAGGTACTCGCGATCGGCCACCCGCCGTGAGCGACATGCGCCGCATCAAGCAACAACTCGGGGAGACCCTGTAGAAGTACATCCAGCGCTTCAACAATGCACGCCTCAAGATTCCCAAGGTGACTGAGGAGGCCATCATCTCAGCCTTCTCCGACGGCGTGCGCGATGTCAAGATGAAGGAGGAGCTGGCAATGCATGAAGACCTGTGCACTTCCTTGGAGCTGTTCAACTTGGCAACCAAGTGCGCCGGGGCTGAGGAAGGGCGTCTCTCCCTCCTCGAGCTGCCTACCGCAGACCCAGAAGAGAAGAAGCCGAAGGCCAAGGATGTGAAGCGCAAGGGGGCTGCCGTGCTCGCGGCAGAGCTAGACACCAAGCGGGGCAGAGATCAGCCCGAACCTTCCAAGGGCAGCCGGTACTGTGTGTACCACGACCTCCACACCCACAACACCAACGAATGTCAAGAGCTCCGAGCCGTGCGAGAAGGAAGGATCGGCCGTCGCCCCAACCGTGGTGACCGGGGCTACGGTCGAGGAGGAGGAAGGAACGCAGGACGCTGGGAAGATTGTGGCCCGCGCCAAGGGTGGCGCAATCAGCCTCGCGAGGATCGCTGGCAAGACCCGCCTCGTGAGGGAGACCGGAGGGATCAGCCTTGCGAGGATCGCCTGCAAGGCAACGCAGGCCTCCCCCCGCTTCCGCCGCAGCTAAGGAGAAACCAGGACCGCCACCAAGACGAGGGGGCTGGGGGCTTCCAGGAGCCGCGCGCGATCGCCTGCTTCCTGGGCGGGGCTCAGGCCCCAGCCTCTCAACGCATCTTCAAGCAGTTCGCCCGCAAACTGAATGCAGTCCTCTCCAGGCTTGAAGCCACGCGCCCTCTCAGGTGGTCGGCGTGCTCCATCACATTCAGCTCAGTAGATCAGCTCAAGTGTGCGGCTACAGCCGGAGTCCTCCCAATGCTTTGTTCCCCAATCATCAGCAACATGGTGGTCACCAGGACCCTCATCGATGGTGGGGCAGGGCTCAACGTCCTGTCCATGGAAACATTCAACGATATGCAAGTGCCCTACAGCTAGCTTCAGCCAATCAAGCCTTTCTCCGGAAACACCGACGGCTCCACGGTCCCGATTGTGCAGGTCTGCCTCCATGTCACCTTTGGGGCACGCAACAACTACCGCACCAAGCTCATCGACTTTGACGTCGCTCACATTCGCCTGCCGTACAACGCCATCCTTGGGTACCTAGCGCTGGCCAAGTTCATGGACGTAACTCACCACGGCTACAACGTCATCAAGATGCCAGGAAGTGGCAGAGTCATCACGGTGCCCTGTGAAGAGAAGGATGCGGTGTGTTCCCTGGAACGATCCTTTCAGGCCGCGTCACTGGAAGACCCGGATCGCGGAAGCAGGAGGCTTCCTGAGACCGCCCCCAAGCAGAAGAAGACATTGTCCGGCCCGGCCCCTCAGGAGGCAGGCCCCTCTGGGTCCGTACCTGCCCAGGGGGAACCTCCTTCCATCGCATAGGAAAGCGCGCCCGACGCCCTCCTCAGGCAGGGCTCGGGGGCTCTCCCCTGGAGGGCCACCGACCTGGCTAGGGTCACAAGGGAGGCGCTTGGGCACCACATGGAGGCGTGTTTCGAAGCACGTTTCCCTCAAGAAGGAGTAAGGCAAGGAGAGCCAGATCCTCAGGAGTTCGTCAGCAAGGCCATTCAGGAGCTACAGGAGTCAAGGGTCATGAACGGCGGCCGCCGTCTACCAGCAGTGGCTCCCCATCCAGGCGAGGATGGTGGGCTGCGCATCTACATCGACATATCAGGGCTTAACTGAGTTTCCTGTCTGGAGCGCCTCTGGTCCTCGCGAGTGGAGCGCTGCGGAGGTCCACCCCACAGCTACGTTTGCATGCCTTACGGCTTGTAGAACGCGGCTGCCATGTACCAGCGCCTCATGAGGGGCTTCATGGAGGCACAAGAGGCCAGGCGTTCCGCAGCCCTGGCGGGGATGAAGATGGTCCGCGGGGAGCCGCCAGCACCTCCGGAGCCTCCCGAGGCCCCCGGGCCTGGGGGCTCGTGAGGATCGGCTTCCGCAGCCCACCGAGTCTGCTAAACCAACACCCCTTCGTCCTCAACGTCATCAGGTGACATCTTTCAAGTTTCACTTCCAGCTAGGAGCGCCCCCAGGGCTGCATTATTCCCAGGCCGCGTGGGTCCGTCCCTGCAGCATGTATCCCTTTTATTTCATGTTGTTAGCTTACCTTATTGGGGGCGCCCCTTGGGCTGCATCATCCCCAAGCCGCTCGGGCATGACCCAGTGATGTCCGCCTTCCCAGCATCTATTTGGATGAATCCACTCCTTTGCGGCTAATGTGTTTGACCTAGCTGCCCGCTCAACTGACGCCAACTGACGGAACTGCTCTCAAATGGCACGACGCTTGCGCATGGGTTCGTCCCTGCAACGCCGACAAACCTGAACGGCTGAGCTCTGGCCGCGGCAGCCCCGCATGGCGCCACCTCGTCAAGCCTTCAGTGCCTCGTACCCCTCGGAAGAAACCAATGGCTGACTGTCAATTGTCATGGCGACCCCTCGTTTTTTCTATGATGGGTCTACATGATCTCCTGAAGGAGCTGCGTCAGGCCAGGCCCTTGCGGTGTCTCCTTCACTCTCATCCGCACGAACCGCTTGCACGTTAAAGGGGGGGGTGCCCGAGCATCGTGACTCAGGGCTCCTACTGGCTCTCCAGCCCTCACCCTCTGGCCTTGTCCACGGCATCGCGACCTGGCATACCAGCGACGGTTGAGACTCGCTCGAGGGCCGGGACCCGAGGACGTAGAGCAGAAAGGGGAGCAAAGGCGAGAGGGGAGGGACACACGAGGGCCTCGCCGAGCAACCTCGCGCCTGCAGATGCACGGACACGGCGACACACCAGACAGCCGCCCCTGATTCTCGAGATAAGTCAACACCCGGAAGCGCCAGCTACCGTGACACCACCCCCGCACCTAATGCAATCTCGTGTTAGCGATGCCGCTCTCCTTTCTCACCGAACGACGGCTGCTTGAGCGCCAAAGGGGACCTCCTGAGCATCGCGACTCAGGGGCTCTTACCGGACTCCGGGTCGCTCACCTCCTGGCCTTGACCACGGCATCGCGACCTGGCATACCAGCGACGCCTGAAGCCGCCTTGGGACTGGGACCTGTCAGCGTAGAGCACCAAGCCCTCGTGAGGTTCGAAGGGAGGACTGAGCTAAGACGGAATGAGCAACTCGCACAATTCTACGACAAGGGTTATATTAACAAAACAAGATCACATGCACCTTACAAGCCCCCACGGGACGCGTCTTTGATTCCTCGCAGGGATACTAACTACGTGCGCCCCTGCAGAAGACGCCATCATCATCAGTGGGCCGTCAAGCACCGGTGCCAACCCCATCCGGATCAGAGTCGGCGGCGGCCTGACGAGCCCGCCCTGCTCCAGGAGCGGCGCCGGCTCGGGGGCTCGTAGCTGTCGTCGCTCGTCTCCGGAGTCGCGAAGAGCTCACTGGAGTCGCTGGAACCTCCGACGCCTCCACCTCACTGGTGTGGCATAAAAATAACAAGGCATTGATAAAGGCCGGAAACTTAAAGGGGCTCCTCGGATACCCGACGTGTAAACCCGTCGAATGCATTTCGGCGATCCTCAAGATCAAAGATAAAGAAGATTTGTTGAACCAGTTTTCAAGACCGACGACTGAAGATGAAGAACAGTTCGGAAGAATCGAGTGGCGTCCCTAACTTGAAGAGCGGTTCAGGGGGATACTAACGGTGTCCTGGACTAAGGGGTACTCAACACGTCATCTCCCTATCTGATAGATTGGGCCGAGGACCCCCGTGGCCGTATACTCATGGGTCAGTTCGGACAGCTGCCGCATACAAGGAAGATTCCACAAGACTTCGCGATCAAGACAAGGACTTCTCCCCACCGGCGTATTCGGCTAGGACTCTTGTTAACCTAGGCCTCTGGTGCATTATATAAACCAGGGCCAGGCTAGTCGATAGATCATACACAATAATAATCATACCATAGGCTAGCTCCTTGGGTTTAGCCTCTCCGATCTCGTGGTAGATCTACTCTTGTACTACCCATATAAAACAACAACAACAAAGCCTTTAGTCCCAAACAAGTTGGGGAAGGCTAGAGGTGAAACCCATAAGATCTCGCAACCAACTCATGGCTCTGGCACATGGATAGCAAGTTTCCACGCACCCCTATCCATAGCTAGCTCTTTGGTGATACTCCAATCCTTCAGGTCTCTCTTAACGGACTCCTCCCATGTCAAATTCGGTCTACCCCTGTAAGTGCATCTAGTGCCACCCCTAGTTGGTTTTGGAGTATTGATGACAAACCTAGTTGAGGGACTAATGTGTTTGTGAGAATTGCAAGAGAACACAGGTAGAAGTCCCTCATTGATTCGGTTTTCCTACCAGAGATGACCCCTAAAAATGTATGAAGACATTGAAGTCAAAGGTGGTATATGAAGATACTCACATTGAAGACTATGACAAGAGAAGACACCACATGAAGCCTATGGAACTCGAAGACTTAGATCTTTCGTAGTTATTTTTCTTTTGTGTTGAGTAGGAACCACCGTACTTTTAAGTGGGGTCCAAGAGAACCAGTCAGATGACTGAAGTGATGCCTAACCAAAACCTATGTCTTCGAGTGAAGACTTTGAGAGCGAATCTTGTCCAGAGTCGGACAAGTCAGCTTTGCTTATAGCCCAAGTAAAGTTGCGATGTGAGTTTGAAATCTGACCGTTGGAACACGTGTCAGTTCCTTAGTGACCCAGGGTCATTTCAGACAAATCAGGTCGGGTTGCCAAGTGGCTATAAATAGCCCACCCCCTACAACCATAAACGGTTGGCTGCTCAGATTGAGAGTATGGCTTTTGTCGTTTGAGAGCAACCCACCTCGAAGCCTTTGAGAGAGAATTCCTTGCGAGGATAAATCCCTAACCACCCAGAGCCAGAGAGAATTGGGCATCACTTAAGTCTTCTTGTCTGTGTGATCTGAAGACTTATTACACTTGAGGACTGTGCATCCTCTAGCCGGTTAGGCGTCGCGTTCTGATCATCCAAGAGACATTGTGGACTGCCGGTGAATGAAGTCTGTGAAGGTTTGGGAGTCTACCTTGAAGACTTACCAGAGTGATTGGGCGAGGTCTGTGTGACCTTAGCTCAAGGGGAATACGGTGAGGACTGGGTGTCCTGAGCTGTGTGTTCAGGACTGGGTGTCCGGGACTGTGTGTCCTAACGTTTAAATACCTAGCCGCCCCAACGAGATGTACATTTGTCACAGCAACTGGAACTGGTCCAACAAATCATTGTCGTCAACGAGTCACTGGTTTCATGTTCCCTTCCCTTTACTTACTGTTACTCCTTGTGAAGTCATTATATGATTGCACTATCTTTTGTCTTCACTGAGTGACTGCATGTTCTGTTTGGCTTCATAATATCTTCCTACCTGATCCTTACTACCTAGCTGCTATTAGTCTTTGTGCTTTCACTTCATTGAATACTTGACTATGGTTTGCCTAGTGTAGTATACCTTCCGCTGCATGGTAATCGGTTTATTTCTATCGTTTGTCTTTGAAACTTCCACGTTTTGAAGACTTTCATAAAAATCGCCTATTCACCCCCCCTCTAGTCGATATAACGCACTGTCAGTTGGTATCAGAGCAAGGTGCTCCCTTGTTCTGTGTGATTCGGTTTAACCACCTGGAGTTTTAGCTATGTCGACTACAGGGATAATTAAAGTCTCCGCTCCGTGCCCCATCTTCGATGGAACTGAATATCACTACTAGAAGAATAAGATGCGCATGCATCTTGAAGCCATTTACGTCGACCTATGGTATGTCGTCGAAAACGGCATTCCCAAGGCTGGAGAAGGTGTCACTGCTACTGATGTCAAGAAATTCGTTCAACTGGACTCTACTACTAAGAATATCATCTGTGGTCATCTGACCAAAGGACAGTATGGGCGTGTGAGTGCTTTGAAGACATCTAAGCTGGTCTGGGACTGGCTCTCCAAGGCCAATGAAGGCGTCTCAACCCAGAGAGATCAGAGAATCAGTGTCCTTCGCAACCTCTTCAACCGCTTCAAGCGAAATGACAATGAGAATGTCCAACACACATTTGACCGACTCACTGACATCACAAATGAGCTTCAAGCCCTCGGCACTACTGAGATCACCAAACATGAAGTCGTCAAGACACTACTGAGATCACTTGATAGTTCGTTTGACATTCTAGCCCTGATGATTCAAGAACGTCCTGATTTCAAGACACTCGATCCGTCTGACATACTTGAGAGGCTCAACACACATGAGTTTCAGCTTTCTGAGAAAAGAGATATCTACAGTCCAAACTATGGGCGAACTCGTGCCTTGAAGGCAAAAGCTATCTCCTCATCTGAAGAAGAATCTGACAGCAGTTCTGATGATCCTGAAGACATTGGAAGGGAACTTGCTATGCTTGTCAAGAAGTTCCAAAAATTCACCAAGAAGAAAGGCTTCAGAAAGTCTTCCCGATCAAGCTCAAGGAATGATGAAGCTTCTGCTCATGACTACAAGAAGAAGAAGAAATACTCAAAGTCTTCTTCCAAGTCTTCATCAAAGTATTCATCAAACAAGAAGAGCTCATCTGGCAAGGCACGTGCGTTTGTTGGCAAGGAAATGGATTCAGAGGAGGAGTCTGCTTCTGAGGAGGCGGAGGTGGAGTCTGAGGAGGAGTCCGATTCAGGCGTCGCAAGTCTGGCTATAGCATACGTTGCCAAGTCCATCTTCAACACTGAAGACAATGACTTCATCACCGACACCGATGCAAATGACAAGGACTACTACGCTTCTACCTACTGCTCCATGGCACGCGGTGCCAAGGTAAACACACGCACTACTCACTATCAAACATCTAGTGACGATTACTCTGATTGTGATTCAAAACCCAGCTACAAAACACTTGCTAAAATTGCAACTGAACAACAGAAAGCTATGGAACATATTCAAAAACTGTTAGACAGAAGCGATGATCTGTTAGGTGCTGAAATGACTCGATCTGAATCCTTAATTGAAGACATAAAAAATCTTCACGTTAAGTATCAGGAACTTGAAAGTCGTCATGAAACTCTCTCAACAACTCATGAAAGGCTTTCCTATGATTATGTTCAAAGGAAGCAAGATCTTGAGAAATTGAGAGCAGTTCATGAAGATCTTCAAAAGGAAAACGAGTCACTTCACGCCAAACAGACTAGTCCCGCTCAGGAAGGATTTGAACCACCATGTCTTAAATGCATTGAGCGTGATAATTCTACTTCTGTTGCTGAATGTTCTACTGCTACTGCTGTTGCGATATCTTCAACTGTTGATGTGGTAACTAACCCCTCTGCTGAGGATACCACCGCTATTGCTGATTAGAATGCCAGGTTGAAGACATTGCTTGAAACAGGGATGTACAAAAGTCTTAAAGGGCATCAGACGCTATGTGATGTCCTCAAAAAGCAGATTCTGAACCGAAACCCTAGGAAAGACAGTGTTGGGTTCGTAAGGAAAATGAATGCAGATGGCTCTTACTGGAAACCTGAGCAGTACCCCAAAACCATGTGGGTTGCTGCAAATGAACCTTCAGCCGATCCATCCAATCTATCTGGCTTCACTTGTGCTAACCCCATTATCATTGATGAATCCTTTGATGCAAACTATATACTGTTTAAGAATCAAAATGGTGAAGTGTTTGCCAGGTACATTGGTACTAACTGCAGAAATGGACCGCCTATGAAGAAGATCTGGGTTCCGAAAAGGTGTCTGGAGAATCTTCCTGTGAATGTCATCATGACACCTCACATGAAGAAGACAAACCTCAGACCAAAGGCTTCATACGGTCCAAAGGCGTCATACAGACAGAGGACTCACCTGAGTCGCACTAACGCAAATGTTTTGCAAGGAAACCATACTCAGGCATATGAATATGAGAGCGGTTCATGAAACCGCCATGTTCATAACACCAAGAACTATTTTGCTTATTCTTATGAGTGCTATTGTCCGCCTGCAAGACTGTTTGCTAGGGCTTCAAAGCCAAAATTCTCAGATGCTGCACTTAGACTTATTGCTTCTAAGCCACCCTTGAAGATGTGGGTGGCTAAGAAAGCTTAACTCTCTTTTGCAGGGAAAGGTCTCCAGCAGAAAACCAAAATCGTCTAACGCTATTGCTGGGGACCTTAAACATCTTGTAGGGCGCAAGATCAAATGCCCAAATGGTCTTACTATGTACTTCGTACCTGAATCGCTTGCTACTCTCCCTACTAGTCCTAATCTGGATCTGAGCTTTCATAACCCACTGGTTCGTCGAATGTTTTTGCTTCACAATGCTCTTGGTGAAGCCTATCCCCCTAACTGCACTGTAGGGTACGACACCAGCGTCTTCAGAATAGATTATTGATAGTGGGTGTACAAATCACATGACTGGCAAAAGAAGTCTTCTTATGGACTCAACCTTACGTCCATCCGACAAGAGCCACATCACATTTGCTGACACTGGTAAAAGTAAGGTATTGGGTCTAGGTAGAGTTGCAATCTCAAGGGATCAACACATGGATAAAGTCATGCTTGTTGAATCCCTTGGCTTCAACTTAATGTCTGTCTCAATGCTTTGCGATTTGAACATGATCATAATATTTGGAAAATATCGGTGCCTTGTACTAATGGAATCTGACAAGTCTCCAGTGTTTGAAGGGTATCGAAAAGATGATTTGTACGTGGTAGATTTCTCAGCAGGGCCACAGCTTGTAGTGTGTCTTCTAGCAAAGGCTTCAGAATGCTGGCTCTAGCATCGGAGGCTTGGGCATGCTGGCATGAGGAACCTCCACAACCTTGCGAAGAAGAAGCATGTCATAGGCATCGAGGGCGTCAAGTTCAAGAAAGATCACTTATGCGGTGCCTGTGAAGCAGGGAAGATGACGAGGGCCAAACATCCCTCGAAGACAATCATGACCACTACTCGACCCTTCGAACTGCTTCACATGGATCTTTTTGGTCCCACTCATTACTCAACTCTTACTACTACTGCTTGTCTCTATGGCTTCGTCATTGTTGATGATTATTCTAGATATACTTCGGTGCACATAATCCTTTACAAGACTGAAGTGCAGGATGTCTTCAGACGCTTCGCCAATCGAGCTATGAACAATTTTGGCGCCAAGATAAAGCACATCAGAAGTGACAATGGCACTGAATTCAAGAACACTGGCCTTGATACATATCTTGATACCTTGGGCATCACACATGAATTCTCAGCCCCGTACACACCACAGCAGAATGGCATCGTCGAACGCAAGAACAGAACACTAATTGAGATGGCCAGAACGATGCTAGATGAATACAAGACCCCAAGAAAATTCTGGCCTGAAGCCATTGATACTGCATGCCATACAATCAATCATGTTTATCTTCACAAGCTTCTGAACAAGACATCTTATGAGCTCCTTACTGGCAAGAAGCCAAATGTCAGTTACTTCAGAGTATTTGGCGCAAGGTGCTGGATCAAGGACCCACATCACACCTCAAAGTTTGCACCAAAATCACATGAGGGTTTTATGCTTGGATATGGAAAGGATTCACACTCCTACAAAGTCTTCAATCTCTTTCATTACAAAGTGGTTGAAACAGTGGATGTGCGGTTCGATGAGACCAACGGTTCACAAAGAGAGCAACTGCCAAATGTGCTAGATGAAGTTCCATCCAGTGAATCAATCAAGCTAATGGGAACTGGAGAAATTATACCTTCTAAAGCTCATCCTGAAGAAGAACTTATCATCTCAGCACCTGATCAACATGAAGACAATGCTCAGCCTGAAGACATTCCTTCTAACAACGACAATGAAGAGCAAGAGCAAAGTCTTCGCCCTGTATATCCTCGCGTTGCCAATGAAGTGAGATTGAAAGAATAATTGATAGCATCAATGCACCTGGTCCACTCACTCATTCAAGGGCAACTCAGCTAGCAAATTTTTGTGGGCACTTCGCATTCGTCTCAATAACAGAACCCAAGAAAGTTGAAGAAGCCTTCATGGAACCTGAATGGATTCAAGCTATGCAAGAAGAGCTTCAACAGTTTGAGCTGAATAATGTATGGGAACTGGTTAAGCGTCCTGATCCACGAAAGCACAATATAATAGGCACCAAATGGATATATCGCAACAAGCAAGATGAGCATGGTCAAGTTGTCAGAAACAAAGCTCGTCTCGTTGCTCAAGGATATACTCAAGTGGAAGGAATTGACTTCGATGAAACATTTGCTCATGTGGCTAGACTTGAAGCCATACGCATACTGCTGGCCTATGCAAATCATCATAACATACTTCTATATCAAATGGATGTGAAGAGTGCTATTCTCAATGGCAAGATTGAAGAAGAAGTGTATGTTGCACAACTGCCTGGCTTTGAAGATCCAAAACATCCTGACATGGTATACAAGCTCAACAAGGCACTGTATGGCCTCAAACAAGCCCCTCGGGCCTGGTATGACACACTCAAATACTTCCTGAAGAGCAAAGGCTTCATACCTGGTTCCCTAGATCCCACTCTCTTCACGAAGACATATGATGGTGAACTCTTTGTGTGCCAAATATATGTGGATGACATCATCTTCGGCTGCACCAATCAGAAGTACAGTGAAGAGTTTGGATATATGATGCAAGAGCAATATCAGATGTCCATGATGGGGGAGCTAAAGTTCTTCCTCGGTCTTCAAATACGACAACAACGCAACAGCATCTTCATATCTCAAGAGAAGTATCTCAAAGATTGCCTGAAGAAGTTTGGTATGCAAGACTGCAAAGGCTTCACAACACCAATGCCAGCCAAACATCATCTGGGTCCCGACGACAATGAATTCTTACAGCATCACATAAATTCTCCCGAAGCCAGTTCCTGTTGATCCAGCAAGCAAAAACCTTTGAAGCCCTTGAACGTCTTGAATCCTTTCAAGTTAAAGTTTATGGCTTCAGAGAAAGCAACAAGGAAGGGTGGCAGAAAGCGTCGTGGTGAAACATCCAGAGATCTGCCAGATGAACTCTCAGAAATGTACAAGACAGATCCTGAAGAGGATTACAATCAGGGCAAGACCCGAATCCAATGGATTCGAAGATATTGGGCAGAACAATGGTTCAAATACAGATTTGTTACCCAGGAATATGCTGAGAAAAACACCATCAAGAGACCATGGGGAGATATCCTATACAAGAATCTTCTACCCAGGTCCAGAGATGAAGCCATTGCTCAAGGCTTCTATCCATGCATGGTCCGTGGGCCACAGCCAGCTGATGCACACCCATCGTCACTACTATGGTGTCGTGACGACAATCTGTTCAAGCGCAATTTCCAATTTGCCCAGAACTCTGTGAAGCGGAACAAGAAGACTTTCGGGTTAGACTTCAACCCTGGTCCCTCAGCACCAAGGGCAGATGGCACACGAGATGCAGAACCAAATGTCATCGGTCCTTTCGACAACCTTCAAGGTCTCATCACCCACATCTTGGTTCAAGGGACTGCAGTGAATGAGCCTGCAGCTGACGCTGAGTCAGATGAAGCGCCTGCAGC
The DNA here is from genome assembly GCF_056163025.1 of Triticum urartu. Classification (NCBI taxonomy): domain Eukaryota; kingdom Viridiplantae; phylum Streptophyta; class Magnoliopsida; order Poales; family Poaceae; genus Triticum; species Triticum urartu. Next base: position 239,034,168 of record NC_141878.1, on the reverse strand, counting down.
GCCGAAGCCTCAGAAGCTGAAGAAGCCTAAAGCTTCAAAGCCTGCCCCTTCACCAAAGATCTCACGGGCGAAGCCACTGGCAACTGCACCTCCTGAAGACAGTGTGCAGTCCGAAGACTTATCACGCATCTCCAAGCCCCAGAAGAGCAAGATGCCTTTGCCACACACCAGCCAAGAGCTGACAGCTGCTGCCATTCTGCGCAATGATGACATAGATCTGTCAAGTGATGAAGATCTTCCTGATGACGCTCTTGAGCAACTCATCAAGAGTAAAGAAGAAGCAGAAATCTTCAATGATCTGCCACTCTTTGATGTAACAATCATCCACACCTTCATTGATGAATGGTTTGACACGCCAAACATCAGCTTCGAAGATCTTCAGCTACCCATTGGCCTCAGTGTCGCCTTCCATGGCGCCATTGCTTCAGAACTAGCCATCGCCCAGCGCGTTGTTGAACTGAAGCAGAAGATTGACTATGAAAAAGCTCAGTTCAAGAAGCATATGGCCAAGCTCAGCGTGCAAGATGTGAAGAACTTCAAGATCATGCTGCACAAGCTCAAAGAAGCCTTTCTGAAGAAACGTGCAGAAGCTTTGGGTTCACGTGAGCGCATGAAGGCTCTGGCTGACAAATGTGTGCAAGCCTACAATGAGGCTGAGAAGCGCAAGGCCCTTGGGCGTCCTGGCATCGACCCCAGGATGGCCGCAAAGAAGAAGAAGAAGAAACCTGCTACGGCTGAACCTGATGCACCACGGCAGGAAGCAGTTATGATTGTCTTCCCAACTAGACTGACTGGCTCGAAGCCAAAAAGCCGGTCAACCGCTTCAGAGCTCAAGAAGACAAGGATTGCTGAATCTGAAGCCAGGAAGAGGAAACACTCTGAAGCCTCTCCTACTGCCCCCTCCAAGAAGAAGAGGAAGACCAAGAAAGATCGGGCTGCTCCCACAGAGCCCTTGATAGTTGAACCTATTTCTATGGTCTATCCTGAAGCTGAACGTCAACTACAATCCGTGAGCCTGCTTCCACAGAGGCTCATGAAGCTGAAAACATTCCAGTAGTTGATCCCATCGCTGCTGAAGACATTGGTCAACATGACAATGTAGCAGATGGTGCAGTCCTTCGTCAGCTTGAAAATAGCGAACTCATCAGCATTGGTCGTCCACTGACGCCAATCGCACAGGATGCTTCATGGGCGGATCGCCCACAAGAGGAAGAAGATTATGAGGCCCAGCCCACTCCAACTCCACAGGCGTCGTCTGCGTTCCGCAGGCTTTGGAAAGGTCCAAGGCCTCAGGTCTTTGCTGAATACATTCTGGCTGCATCAGCCGCGGAAGAAGATGTACCACAAGTTGCCACTTCCCCGTCCCACCAAGAAGCAGTTCTCCAGGAGAACGTGCTTGAAAATCCTGCGGGTGCCACAACCACCAATGAAGCTAATGTGGAGCCCTCCCCAACAAAAGCTTCAGAAGACAGCGAAGCCACTGATCCTGCCACTTCTGTTCCTGAGTCTGCTGCAGGTCCCCAGTTCGACTATCATGTTGAGCACAGGCCTCAAGTACAGAAGCCAATCCCAAGATTGCCAAGGTTCCCAGGTCCTGCATCAGCACCTGGCTCCTTCAACATCAATGGCTTCAGGGCAAACAACACATTCTTCAATAGCTCCAGGAACCCCTACTCAAGGGAAAGGATATCATCTGATCGGTTCTGGAGCTATCCTCAGCGAAGCTATTACTCATGCATTCTTTACAACCAAGGTCGCATCTTCCCACACAAGCGCCTTGACATTGAAGCTATAGCTGGTCTGCCCTGTCTGGAAGAAGCTTTGGATTGCTTCAAGCAAGTTGGACTGCTGCCGTTCATTACTGACCAGCAGCATTGGAATGAAGAGCTGCTGCTCCAATTCTATGCCACATTACACATCCGCGGGTACAGCAGAGATCCGAAGACTCGGGTCCTGGAGTGGATGACTGGCAACGTTCATCACGAAGCCAATGCATTTGACATCATTGAGCTCACTGGCTTGCCCACTCCTGGCGATCTCTTCGAGCATGGCTGTCAGCTGCATACTAAAGCTATTGAGAGCATCTTTCAGAAGCCAGAACCTGATATGAGTCAGATGCTCAGCATGATGAAGCCATTGCCCCAAGATGCTGCTTATCCCATGGAGTTCTTCGTTGAATACCTTAAGTATCTGCCAAGAACCATTTATCACATCATTAGGCGAACTCTCTGGCCCATCAAAGGGCACTCTCCAAATGCGAAGCTTGAGGGTGCAATGAAGACTTTGATATTCTATATTCTTCATGGCAAATGCTTCAATGCACAGGACTTCTTCATACACCAACTTGCTGCATCAGGCACTGATCTGTTTGGTTTGAAGTTCTACGCGCCCTTGGGTCATGCGGCTGATCAAGCTACACTCCGCTATCTCGTATCAGCCCTCAGCCTGCAACCATCGGATCTTCTTGCCTGATGTGGATATGTCTACTGAAGCCATATATTCTGAGCCTGCCAAGCAACCTCTAAGTCTTCAGAATGCAGAACATCAGAGTTTTACTCAGAACGTTGAAGGTGTTGAAGCAGTCTCTCGGGTGTATCCTTTGGCTGGCACTACACGTGCACCACACCCTGCTTCCACTGAAGCCACTGATAGTACAACTGCTCCAAGACCCAAGAAGCGCACTCGTGTTCTCAACGACCGAGAGCTTCTTGTGGCTCTACATCAGAAACAGGATAGGCATCATGACTGGCTGAAGCGTCAGATGAAAAGCCTCTTGGTGGATGTTAATCGCATTCGAAATCTTGCCACCAAGAATGCTTTCGTTGCCCATGAAACCTGTCGCCGCACATGGAAAGGGCTCACAATGATGTGTTCTGAAGCTGATCTTCAAGAGGATGGCTTCACTGAGCGATTCAAGTTTGACTCCACACCTCCTCGAAGAGCTGTGCTGCTAGGAACTCCATCCCTTGAAGACTCTGAGTTCTCTTCCTCAGCTGCAACAGTGACTGCCAGAATTATCGAAGATGAAGACGATGCTACTTCACCGCCACCTCCTTCAGCACCGCCAAGCTCTTCAGCACCGCCAAACACCACCAACGACCCTGCTACTTCACCTACTCCTCATGGGAACGAGTAGAGACTCTATGTCTTCAAACCTTTTTGGTCCTTACTAACAAAAGGGGGAGAAGCATATGAGGTTGATAGTCTTCAAGTGGGTCCATATGGGGGGTGCTTTATATTTTTGCTTCGTGATTACAACTCTCGTTTTGCTACATTTGGTTCTTTGAGTTGTAACACTTGAACTAGATGGTCGTCTGCTACTTATTTGCCACCTTGTTTTTGCGATGATAAATTCCGCATGTGCGACGATAAATTCCGCACTTAGATCATTCTGCAGACGTCCATTTTCCATTATGCATGTCATTATCTTCATATGCTTTCACATGCATAGTGGATTGTCATCATAAGTTGAAGTGGATCTCCATAAGTACATCCTGCCATGTGCATTTGCATTCCAAAAGCAAATTACTTATATGCACATCTTCAGGGGGAGCCCTTGCAACTTATGAAGAAAATTCCTTATCCTTTACAATTTCACAGATTATATTCCCCGTTGAAAACTTCAACTAGTTTGTAATCAATCACCAAAAAGGGGGAGATTGTAAGTGCATCTAGTGCCACCCCTAGTTGGTTTTGGAGTATTGAAGACAAACCTAGTTGAGGGACTAATGTGTTTGTGAGAATTTGCAGGAGAACACAGGTAGAAGTCCCTCATTGATTCGGTTTTCCTACCAGAGATGACCCCTAAAAATGTATGAAGACATTGAAGTCAAAGGTGGTATATGAAGATACTCACATTGAAGACTATGAAAAGAGAAGACACCACATGGAGCCTATGGAACTCAAAGACTTAGATCTTTCGTAGTTCTTTTTCTTTTGTGTTGAGTCATAGGAACCACCGTACTGTTAAGTGGGGTCCAAGAGAACCAGTCAGATTGACTGAAGTGATGCCTAACCAAAACCTATGTCTTCGAGTGAAGACTTTGAGAGCGAATCTTGTCCAGAGTTGGACAAGTCAGCTTTGCTTGTAGCCAAAGTAAAGTTGCCGTGTGAGTTTGAAATCTGACCGTTGGAACACGTGTCAGTTCCTTAGTGACCCAGGGTCATTTCGGACAAATCAGGTCGGGTTGCCAAGTGGCTATAAATAGCCCACCCCCTACAACCATAAATGGTTGGCTGCTCAGATTGAGAGTACGGCTTTTGTCGTTTGAGAGCAACCCACCTCGAAGCCTTTGAGCGAGAATTCCTTGCGAGGATAAAGCCCTAACCACCCAGAGCCAGAGAGAATTGGGCATCACTTAAGTCTTCTTGTCTGTGTGATCTGAAGACTTATTACACTTGAGGATTGTGCATCCTCCAGCCGGTTAGGCGTCGTGTTCTGAGCATCCAAGAGACATTGTGGACTGCCGGTGAACGAGGTCTGTGAAGGTTTGGGAGTCTACCTTGAAGACTTACCGGGGTGATTGGGCGAGGTCTGTGTGACCTTAGCTCAAGGGGAATACGGTGAGGACTGGGTGTCCTGAGCTGCGTGTTCAGGACTGGGTGTCCGGGACTGTGTGTCCCAAGGTTTAAATACCTAGCCGCCCCAACCAGACGTACAGTTGTCACAGCAACTGGAACTGGTCCAACAAATCATTGTCTTCAACGAGTCACTGGTTTCATCTTCCATTCCCTTTGATTACTGTTACTCCTTGTGAAGTCATTGTATAATTGCACTATCTTTTGTCTTCACTGAGTGACTGCATGTTTTGTTTGGCTTCATAATATCTTCCTACCTGATCCTTACTACCTAGCTGCTATTAGTCTTTGTGCTTTCACTTCATTGAATACTTGACTATGGTTTGCCTAGTGTAGTCTACCTTCCGCTGCATGGTAATCGGTTTATTTCTATCGTTTGTCTTCGAAACTTCCACGTTTTGAAGACTTTCATAAAAATCGCCTATTCACCCCCCCTCTAGTCGATATAACGCACTTTCAACCCCGCCTTGTCTTGACATTCTCCGCACGCTTTAGCCGTCCGCTATGCACTGGAGCTTCTGGAGGCCTGCGCTGAATATGCCCAAACCATCTCAGACGATGTTGGACAAGCTTCTCCTCAATTGGTGCTACCCCAACTCTATCTCGTATATCATCATTCCGGACTCGATCCTTCCTCGTGTGGCCACACATCCATCTCAACATACGCATCTCCGCCACACCTAACTGTTGAACATGTCTCCTTTTAGTCGGCCAACACTCCGCGCCATACAACATTGCGGGTTGAACCGCCGTCCTGTAGAACTTGCCTTTTAGCTTTTGTGGCACTCTCTTGTACTACCCATATCATCAATATTAATCAAGCAGGGCGTAGGGTTTTACCTCCATCGAGAGGGCCCGAACCTGGGTAATACTTCGTGTCCCTTGCCTCCTGTTACCATCCTGCCTAGACGCATAGTTCGGGACCCCCTACCCGAGATCCGCCGGTTTTGACACTGACAGTCCCCATGACTCATAGATACTTCCAAACAGATGTAGGTGCCGATGATGCCAGTGCAGGGGACGCTACCAAACTCAAGTGGGAGTTCGACGAGGATTCGGGCCGTTACTATGTTTCTTTTCCGGATGATCAGTAGAGGAGCCCAGTTGGGGCGATCAGGGATCTAGCATTTGGGGTTGTCTTTCTTTATATTGGTTCCGTAGTCGGACCTTGATTGTATTCTAGATGATGTATGATATATTTATGTATTGTGTGAAGTGGTGATTGCAAGCCGACTCTTTATCCCTTTCTTATTCAGTACATGGGATGTGTAAAGATTACCCCTCTTGCGACATGCCTACCATGCGGTTATGCCTCTAAGTCGTGCTCCGACACATGGGAGATATAGCCGCCTCGTGAGTGTTAAACCCACCATCCTCAGTAGTAATCATCACACGCTTAGATCAACATTCTCTCGCATAATGACCTCCACCCCTTGCAACGACGATAAATAATATCATGTGTCTGCCCTGTTGATGCCATGGATGAAGAACAGCTCTATGCAGGCCCAGAAGGTGTGCTTTTTGCAGATAGTGGTGGTTGTGCCTGCTTTCTTGTATCACAGCTTGAGGTGGCAGATGAGGGAGGTGCTGGTGCAGTAGAATGTGTGGAAGTAGAGGATGCACATGGTGTCCGAGATGAAGGTCGACCTGCAGAAAAGTTAGTTCACGCCAATGCATGTCGATCCTGCACTTCACGTTCAGCTTTACAAGCAAGATGGAATAAACGAGTGATATTATTATACTCCTTATACTCTAGAATGGTGTGAATCTCTCTATTTAATCCACCCATAAAACATGCAAGCATATCTTCATTATCCACAACAATACCACATCTAATCATGCCAGTTTGTAATCCTGATAATATTCTTCTACAGAATTTTTTCCTTGTCTCAAACACTGCAATTTTTGAAGCAATTCGCGTTGATAATATGGTGGAACCCAACGAGTACACATAGCATTTTTCAAAGCAGCCCAAGTAGATGGAATAGGATATAATCTACAATGTTCAGACCACCATACACATGCAAAACTAGGGAAAGCACAAACAACAACAGCAACACGTCTCTCCTCGGGATATTGTAAACACGTAAAACAATGTTCAGTTTCTAACTCCCAAGTAAGATATATATCGGGAACATATCTAGCCTCAAATGGTGGAATATTCAATTTCAGTTTAGGAAGATGGTCATGATCTCGTACCTGAGCTGGTAGTGCAGCCCTACCATTGCAATTATATGCATGTGGACGACCTGGTGCTGGTGGTTGCACGTGGTTCTGATTTTGACCAACTTCATCCTAGTAATCATCATCCTCCTCGGCACGAGCACCAGCAGTAGTAGGAGCCAAAGAAGCATCAACAGTAGGTACAACAGCACCAGAAGTTTGGCCATCCTCAATAGGAACACGCTTCGCTCGTCTGAACTGATTCGGCAGGGGGCGTTGTTGTTGTCGTTGCAGAGGTCCGATAGGTGCAGCCGTTGGTGGTTGTGGAAGACGCGAGAGCAATTCATTAAACAAGTTTTCCAGCTTTGTCTCGAACGACTTCTCCATGCCATCTATCTTCTCCATGGCCTCTTCAAATCTGTTTAGCACATCTCCCACTTGGCCACTCATCATTTGCTGAAATTTATCATGCAACTCCTTGTTTGTCATGTTCTCCCAGTCAATCTCGTTGGCTTGTGGTCATGCCATGGTTAGCAGCAATAGAAACACACAAGAATATGATCTTACAAACAACTAGAAAGTGGCAGTGTGTCACAAATCCATCAAGCACATCTCAAATTCTTACCAGCTCTTGTTCAGTAGCAGGTGGTGATTGGCAACCGTTGTAGTCAAAACTCTCAAAACTTGGACAGAGCGATTAGCAAGGAGAATCAAACGCACGACGTAGATGTATGTGGGGTTGGGAAGGCTTATAATATGGTAGCAAAAAGGGTCAGCAATAATCAATTCAGAGATGCAACGTTGAATAAACGCGCAATGACGGTACTGGGCTGGTCCTAGGCTAGACCGTGCTAGAGACGCGAGCCTAGAACACTAACAAAATCATGGCACTGCACGGAAACAAGGGAAAAGCACACCCTGGAAAAAAAATCATTGTTTTGCATTCTTTTTTAATGCTCTCTTTTTGCGCTCCTCTTTTTTGCTGAAAATCACTATATTGGTGAGTGTCTCAAAACTCTTCCCAAGTCAAACTAACAGGATAGGCACAAAATTTTTTGACAATTTTTTTTCAGAAATCAGGGCAGTGACGAGGAAAAAGTTGGAAAAAATCACTATGATGGCGAGTGTCTCAAAAGACTTAGAAAAGGCTAAAAACATGACAGGGAAAAAATATTTTCGCCTGCCGAAATTTTGGCCTAAAAACTGCCCGGGGGTCTCCAAACTTTTTTTTCTGAGACCTACTCAGGCAAGGAAACACGAATCGGAAAATAGATGGATCTCGAATACAAACCTATTATGAAAAGAACTCGGATTGGTGGTGGATATATGATGTAAGATATGGCGGTGGTGGTGGTATATGGTAGCGGTGGTGGATAAGGATTGGTGGTGGTATATGGATACGGATCGATGGCAGAGAAGCGGTGGTGGTAGATGGAAGGGGGGATGATGATGGTGCGGCGGCGGCGTGACAACTTATGATCAGAACTCGAAACTCTGAAAGACTAGACGCTAAGACCAGAAACTTGATACGACGATGCAGCCGTAAATTCAACAAATCAAAATATTAAAAAGACTATGCAAAGGCTCAGACTGGTTCGGATATGATGAACTAAACCTAATTGTTTTGTGGCTTTTCATGGACTGTAGGTATGAAGAACATGCTTGATCTAAATTATCTCATCGAGCAACCTGGAAATCTGATACCACTTGATAGAGGCAAGGGTCCTGATCTTTCGATGAGATGGTGGCTATCATTTTTGGTGGAGTATACTTTGACGATCCGACTACGAACGTGCAAGGATGTCGCGCCTTCGCAATCGCTGTGGAGACTTGATCTTCGACGGATTTGAGCCGTAGCCAAGCGCGCCGCACTGTCACAATGGGCATGATCTAGCTCTGCCGCCGAACCGTGCCCTGGAGGTCGCACCCGCATCAGCTCCGACCCTTAATTCGGAGCCAACTACGGCAATCGAGGATGGGTGGTTGGACACCTCCTCGGGGGCTACAATCTCTACGGCGATCGAGCCGAACACCAGACCTATTCTCTACGAAGCCTGTGACTCCAAGGAGCCGGACTCCTCTCCAGACTCCGAGCCCTCCGCGCCCCTACCGATCGAACCCAATTGGGCGCCGATCATGGAGTTCACCGCCGCAGACATCTTTCAGCATTCGCCCTTCGGCGATTGTAACATCCCAAATTTTCAATTTGGAATGTTATACATTAGATCATCATGCATATCATATTTTATTTTGCATTTTGGTTGATCCTAGAAATTCTACGCAACTCAATGACCCACGGAGAGAGTTGGGGATTTCGTTATTTTCATAGTTGAGTTCTCTCAAATTTTGAGAATAGGATCATTTGATTTTATTTATTTTATCATCAATTATTTCTATTACAAAAATATGAGAGAGGGAATAAAATGAATTTCCCAAAATAAAGAAATATTGAAGATTTAATAAAAAAATCAAATAAGTTTTTATTTTGGAGTTTTTCGGTGTTTTATTTGAATTTAGGAAAAATGTGCGTTTTGCAAAATTGCATTTAGGGCCCAAATAAATGTTCACCTTGTGCGGCTTGATTTTAGAAGCCCGTGAAAATTTATTTCGGAATTTTTGGAGTCCATTTAGTATTTCTTTTTATTTTCTTCTGAGCGGAATAAAAAAACAAACCGACTTCGGGTCGTACCCGAGCGGGACACCGCCCGGGGGCAGCCTTTAAATAGCGCCGCCCCGAGCCACCCCAGCCCATCAGCCCCGCCTTGATTTCCGTGCCGAAAAAAAGAGAGAGAAAAAAATTCGGCGTTCGTCGTTTTTCTTTTTCTCGGATTAAATCCGCGATTTTTCTGTTCGCGATTCCTGATCCTATTTTCGTTTTAGTTTAACTTTTCGCTCGTTTATCGGAATCAGGCGATTCAAGCGCCTAGAGTTTCATGTTGAAACCCTTTATCCGTTTAACCAACTTAAACAAGTTTTTGTTACTGTAAAATTTTCCCTAGATCCACATTACTATAACGAAGTTGTTTTCTTTCGCCGTTTGACTTTCGTTGCTTCGTTCGATTTGATTCTTTTTGCCAACCGGAGTTCTTAAGTTGAACCTTCTGGTTAGATCTCTTTTTTGAGTTTTACCTGTGCATTATATGAGTACTTATTGTATGCTTGTTTGTTTCTCTGTGATAGAATACCCGGAGTGCGCCGCCTGTTACTTCAAATCGTTAGGTTTCGCGGATCATCAGCAAGGCAAGTAACACTTTGATCATACCTTTTCTACTACCCAGTTTTATTGCATTAGATCAATCCTGACACATTGCATGATTAGGATCTAATTAAATTGTGGGATGGGAAGTAGATGAGGTAGTACCTATTACCTGTTTATTTTCAAACCCTTGGGAGTTACTTCTACGTTTGCTTATAATGTCATGCTATGCTAGTAGACGTGGATTGGGTGAGTAAAATCCATGATAGATGTGAGATTGTTAATTAATGGTTTATCTAAGGTGGCAACTTAAACACACATCTGGGTGGATTGAGGCACCTGGGTATTCCAGGACTTGCTTGTTTTCTTTTGGACCGCCACCCAGGCTCAAAGGGATCATGAGACTATTCATACTAGAAACTTCCGTGTGCAGCCACAAGCTATTATGGGCTCTAGCATAGTTGACTAAGTCGTGCGAACTCTTACAGTGGTAGACTAGCAGATGTAGGGGATGTAGGTGGTACGGTCTACCTGATCGTAAGGTGCTAGCGCTTCTGAAAGACTATGTCTCGGTCATCCGTCTTCTCAAACACCATGTAGTGCGAGAAACCAAACGGAGGCGATCGAGTCTTGTGGGGAAAATTGCGCAAACCCCTATAGAGTGTAATAAACTAATCATGGTTAGCCGTGTCCCCGGTTATGGACATCTTGAGTATCTATTACTTGGATTTTCATGTGAATCTCATCATGTTAATTTAAATTAATTTTGTTGGGTTATGTTTAATGATGATGCTTAATTGGGATTCAGAATGCTGTCAACCATTCTCAATGTTTAACAACCACCATGATAGTTAAATAAATTTATTCCTTTGAAGTAGGGAAAAATTGGCTTTACGCAAAACTGTAACCATAGAGCTTTCCACCAGCCAAATATGCATTTAGTATAGCTGTTTCATTCCATTACTCTCTATTTGTTACTTTGCCAGCATATTCCATGTGCTGACCCGTTTTCGGGCTGCAACATTAATGTTGCAGACTTTTCAGACGACGATTAAGGAGTTTTTAGGTTGTGGTTCTATACTCAGTGATGCCATTGGAGTTGATGGACTCACTTATCTTCCAAGCCTTCCGCTGTTATAGTTATTAGATGGCCTTAAGCCATATTTATTGTAATAAGTTCTCTTTTGAGACACTCGATGTAATAAGTGTGTGATTGCTACTCTGCTATAAATCCTCCGAGTACTGTGTGGTGTCAGCATTACTGATCCAGGGATGACACCAGAGCACAGAGATCAGACTGTTTGAGGTCTGGTCGCTATAGAGATGGTATCAGAGCACACGCTGACTATAGGACACGACCACTAAGTTAAAGACCTAGATCACTATTCACTCTCTTCTCTTCTGACCTCTCATCCTTTCTACTCTTTAGGATGGCGTATGCGAGGAACAAGTTCACACAACCGGATGAAGATACACCCTTTGGACGCAACTTGAAGGAAGTCACTAGATACCTGAATATAGGAGTACCAAGCTTCACCGGAACCTACAACGCCACTTTACCTGAAGAAGAGAGCTAGATGATTCAAGTTCAAGTTCCAGGAAGGACGTTCATACCAGTCACTCAGCCCATAGAGTTTTCTTTTGATGCACCAACTTGGAGTCTAGGAAAGAGCATGGCAGCTCACATCGCCATGGGACGCATTGGAGAAGTCTACCGCAAGGATCTCAAGGATACTATCTACCAGATTTGTGGGCGCCGAGATGAGCTCTCGGAGATGATCAGCACCAGGAAGGATAGATCAATCGCAGCTTTTATCCAGGAGTTAAACCAGCACATTTGACGACAGGAGAACCAGATGTGCGCCGACATGATAGATCTAAAGAAGGCTAAGACTAGAATCAAGGAACTGGAGGAAGAACTCAAGGCTACACGTGAAGATTATGAAGAGGAAATTGAAGTATTGGTGGAGAAGAATGACGACCTGATCAACAAGATTGGAATATTTATGGGAGGCCCTACGCCAGTAGATGAAGACGAAGAACCCCAGGAAATTAGCCCGGAAGACTACATCATCATCGATGGCACCGACTCAGAAGCAGATAGTAGCGATGATGACTATGTTGATGAAACTGGAGCAGATATCGTGGAGTCTGCAACCGTAGAATATTTCTAGTAGACCACCTCATCAGTAGTAGTAGTCCACCATGTAAATATAGTAGTCCGAGCACTTTTGCGATAGATAGATCGATTGTATGCCCTTGTTTGATTGATTGAAGTGAATTGTTTGTTTAGCCTCATGTGCATATGGGTAGTGTTTTCTCTTTAGACCCCCTCTATTCTTATATATCATCTTTTCTAAGCCCTCAGATGCCTCCGAGACGTGACCCCGGATTTGCCTTTCCACCAGAGCTCAGTCAGTTGATCCAGCAGCAGAACACATTGATGTAGTTGCTAGTCCAGAATCAGAATCAGGGGAACAACAACAACAACCCACCACCACCACCACCTGTTGACCACTTAGCCCGTTTTCTTAGGCTGAATCCGCCGGTGTTTTCCAGTAGCACCGAGCCGATAGTAGCAGATGATTGGCTCCGCAAGACAGCTAGGGAGTTGACCACAGCAGGATGCACAGATGCGGAGAAGGTGAAGTTTGCCGCACATCAGCTAGAAGGACCAGCAGCATCATGGTGGGAGAATTTCACAGCCACTTTACCAGTTGACACTGTCATATGGGACCAGTTTCAGCAGGCTTTTCGTACTGCACATGTTTCAACAGGAGCTATGGCCATGAAGAAGCGTGAGTTTCGCAACTTGCGCCAAGGAGGAAGGACAGTTGGCCAGTATGTGGAGGAATTTAGTAAGTTAGCACGTTATGCCCCAGATGACGTTGCTACGGATACAACTAAGCAGGAGAAGTTTTTAGAAGGACTGAATGATGAGTTGAGCATGCAGTTGATGGTAGCCACCTTCAACAACTACCAGGAGTTGGTAGATCGTGCTCTTATGATTGAAGGGAAGCAGCAGCAAATTGAGAATCGCAAGAGGAAGTATGGACAAGGAAAGTACAATTCAGGAGCTCAAGCAGAAGCCACGTTTTACCCCTAGACCGGGAGGACATTTTCAGCATACCCATGGAGTAGGTAGCTCACACAATCACAATGGCACAAAGAATGGAAATGGCAATGGAGGAAGCAACGGCCAAAACCGCACCAACCCATCAACCCCAGCCAAGAAGGACTTGAGCCAAGTCACTTGCTTTAAGTGTTCGAAGACAGGACATTATGCCAATGAATGTCCTGAATTACAAAATGGAAATAGCAATGGAAGTTCTGGGAAGAAGCCGAACCCTTTCAACAGGGGACAGGTGAACCATGTTAGCGTGGAGGAGGTTGAAGCTCAGCCCGATGCAGTAGTAGGTAAGTTTTTGGTTAAGTCAGTTACTGCACTCGTTCTTTTTGATACTGGTGCATCGCATTCATACATCTCAAGGGGATTTGTGGATAAGTATAACCTACCAACCCAAGCACTTAGGTCACCCATGTTAGTAACCTCGCCCGGAGCAGAATATGTGGCTAGTCTATGGTGTGATCGGTTACCATTAAGGATTGGTAACTATGTTTTTCCCTCAGACCTAATAGTATTGGAATCTCAAGGATTGGATGTGGTATTAGGAATGGATTGGTTATCAAAGTATGAAGGGAATATTGAGTGTGCTAGTAAGTCAATTTTGCTTACCACACCAGAAGGGAGAAGGATCAAGTATGTATCCCGACATGTGCCAAAGAGAATTCAAGTAAATTGCCTAACAGGAGTTGTGCAGGAGGAAGTACCAGTGGTAAGAGATTTCCCTGATGTTTTTCCAGAGGAGTTGCCAGGCATGCCACCAGATAGAGATATTGAGTTTTTGATTGAGCTATTGCCAGGAACTGGTCCAATATCAAAGAGACCATATAGGATGCCAGCAAAGGATTTGGTGGAAATTAAGAAGCAGATTAAGGAGTTACTGGATAAGGGATATATTCGCCCAAGTTCTTCGCCTTGGGGATCGCCAGTACTTCAGTGGAGAAGAAGGATGGATCGTTAAGGATGGCTGTTGATTATCGAGGATTGAATGAAGTAACGATCAAGAACAAGTACCCGCTACCAATGATCAATGATCTGTTTGATTGATTGCAAGGAGCTAAGGTATTTTCCAAGATCGATCTGTGATCAAGATACCACCAGTTGAAGATTCGAGAATAGGATATTCCGAAGACAACATTTACCACCAGGTAAGGGCTGTATGAGTATACCGTTATGTCATTTGGTCTGACTAACGCACCTGCCTATTTTATGAACATGATGAACAAAGTGTTTATGGAGTTTTTGGATAAGTTTGTTGTAGTGTTCATTGATGATATCCTGGTTTATTTGAAGAATGAAGAGGAGCATAAGGAGCATTTGCGTTTGGTACTTGGAAAGCTTAGAAAACATCAATTATATGCCAAGTTCAGCAAATGTGAGTTTTGGTTGAAGGAAGTAGGATTCCTCGGACATGTTATATCTGGAGAAGGTATAGCAGTAGATCCCGCTAAAGTTGAAACCGTGACCAAGTGGGAAGCCCCAACAACAGTTGGAGAGATCCGGAGTTTTCATGGACTCGCAGGATACTACCGGAGATTTATTGAGAATTTCTCAAAGATTGCGAAGCCTATGACTGAGTTGTTGAAGAAAGATACCCAGTTCATATGGACAGAGGAATGTGAGGCTAGTTTCCAGGAGTTAAAGAAACGTTTGGTTACCTCACCAGTATTGATTTTGCCAGACCAGACCAAAGATTATGAGGTGTATTGCGACGCTTCACGTCGAGGACTTGGAGCAGTGCTTATGCAGGAAGGGAGAGTTGTTTCATATGCCTCAAGACAACAGAAGCCTCATGAGTTGAATTATGCCACGCATGAATTGGAGTTAGCAGCCGTAGTGCATGCATTGAAGACATGGAGGCATTTCCTCATTGGAAACCATTGTGAGGTGTACACGGATCATAAGAGTTTGAAGTACATTTGCACATAGAAGGAGTTAAATCTTAGACAAAGGAGATGGTTGGAGCTTATCAAGGATTATGATATGAAATTGTGTTATCACCCCGGAAAGGCTAATGTAGTAGCTGACGCATTAAGCCGCAAGAGCCATGTCAATACATTAATGACGGGAGGAATACCAAGGGAGTTAGCCGAAAATCTTCGTGAACTATGTTTGGAAATAGTTCCGAGAGGTTATGTAGCAGCAATGGAGATTCAGTCAACCTTGATGGATAAAATCAAGGAAGCTCAGAAAGCTGACAAAGAGATTGCCGCTATAAAGGAGAAACCGAGCAAAGGAAAAGCTAAAGGATTTCGTGAGGATGAGCATGACACCTTATGGTTTGAAGACCACGTTTATGTGCCCAATGACCCGCAGATCAGGAAGTTGATTTTGCAAGAGGCACACGACTCACCGTATTCAATTCACCCAGGAAATACCAAGATGTATCTGGATTTGAAGGATATTTTCTGGTGGACCGGAATGAAGAAGGATATAGCGGAGTATGTAGCAGTTTGTGATGTATGTCAGAGAGTAAAGGCAGAGCATCAGAAGCCAGCAGGATTGTTACAACCATTGCCGATACCCGAATGGAAGTGGGATAAGCTAGGCATGGATTTTATCACGGGATTGCCCAGGACTCGTTCAGGCTATGACTCGATTTGGGTTGTAGTTGATCGATTGACGAAGGTAGCTCATTTCATCCCAGTAAAGACCACTTATACCAGTGCTAAGTTGGCAAAGATATACATGACCAGGATCGTATGTCTGCATGGAGTTCCAAGGAGTATCGTATCAGATAGAGGAACCCAGTTTACCTCAAAGTTCTGGAAGCAGTTGCACGAAACCTTGGGTACCAGGCTAGAATTCAGTACAGCTTTTCATCCACAAACAGATGGACAGACCGAGAGAGTCAATCAGATTTTGGAGGATATGCTGAGAGCTTGTGCGCTAGATTACGGATCTAGTTGGGACGATAATTTGCCATATGCAGAGTTCTCTTACAACAACAGTTACCAAACCAGTTTAAAGATGCCCCCTTTCGAAGCTTTGTACGGAAGGAGGTGCAGGACACTGTTGTCATGGGACGAAGTTGGAGACCGCTAGTTGTTTGGTCCTGACTTGATTAAGGAGTCTGAACAGAAGGTGAAATTGATTCATGATAGGCTCAAGGTAGCCCAGTCCAGACAGAAGAGTTATGCGGATTCTAAACGCAAGGAGACAGTTTACGAAGTTGGAGACAGAGCTTATCTTCGAGTATCTCCACTTCGGGGAACAAAGCGTTTTGGAGTTAAAGGGAAGTTAGCACCATGATTTGTAGGACCATATCGAGTTTTGGAGCGTATGGGAGAAGTGGCGTACAAGTTGGAATTTCCCAAAGGATTGTCAGGAGTACATGATGTGTTTCACGTTTCTCAGTTAAAGAAATGTCACCCGGAGATGGCTGACATACCGTTGAGAGACACAGTGCCTTTGGAAACTATTCAGTTGGATAACGATTCGACCTACGAGGAGAAACCAGTCAAGATTCTCGAGTTTGCCAGCTGAGTTACTCGCAGCAAAGTTATTATGTTTTGCAAAGTTCAGTGGAGCCACCACACGGAGGATGAAGCCACCTGGGAGCGAAAGGAAGATTTGCTCAAAGACCACCCTCACCTATTTTCTAGCCAACCCGAATCTCGAGGGCGAGATTCATCTTAAGGGGGGTAGGTTTGTAACATCCCAAATTTTCAATTTGGAATGTTATACATTAGATCATCATGCATATCATATTTTATTTTGCATTTTGGTTGATCCTAGAAATTCTACGCAACTCAATGACCCACGGAGAGAGTTAGGGATTTCGTTATTTTCATAGTTGAGTTCTCTCAAATTTTGAGAATAGGATCATTTGATTTTATTTATTTTATCATCAATTATTTCTATTACAAAAATACGAGAGAGGGATAAAATGACTTTCCCAAAATAAAGAAATATTGAGGATTTAATAAAAAATCAAATAACTTTTTATTTCGGAGTTTTTCGGTGTTTTATTTGAATTTAGGAAAAATGTGCGTTTTTCAAAATTGCATTTAGGGCCCAAATAAATGTTCACCTTGTGCGGCTTGATTTTACAAGCCCGTGAAAATTTATTTCGGAATTTTTGGAGTCTGTTTAGTATTTCTTTTTATTTTTCTTCCGAGCGGAATAAAAAAAACGAACCGACTTCGGGCCGTACCCGAGCGGGACACCGCCCGGGGGCAGCCTTTAAATAGCGCCACCCCGAGCCGCCCTAGCCCATCAGCCCCGCCTTGATTTCCATGCCAAAAAAAAAGAGAGAGAAAAAAATTCGGCGTTCGTCGTTTTTCTCTTTCTCGCATTAAATCCGCGATTTTTCTGTTCGCGATTCCTGATCCGATTTTCGTTTTAGTTTAACTTTTCGCTCGTTTATCGGAATCAGGCGATTCAAGCGCCTAGAGTTTCGTGTCGAAACCCTTTATCCGTTTAACCAACTTAAACAAGTTTTTGTTACTGTAAAATATTCCCTAGATCCACATTACTATAACGAAGTTGTTTTCTTTCGCCGTTTGACTTTCGTTGCTTCGTTCGATTTGATTCTTTTTGCCAACCGGAGTTCTTAAGTTGAACCTTCTGGTTAGATCTATTTTTTGAGTTTTACCTGTGCATTATATGAGTACTTATTGTATGCTTGTTTGTTTGTCTGCGATAGAATACCCGGAGTGCGCCGCCTATTACTTCAAATCGTTAGGTTTCGCGGATCATCAGCAAGGCAAGTAACACTTTGATCATACCTTTTCTACTACCCAGTTTTATTGCATTAGATCAATCCTCACACATTGCATGATTAGGGTCTAATTAAATTGTGGGATGGGAAGTAGATGAGGTAGTACCAATTACCTGTTTATTTTCAAACCTTTGGGAGTTACTTCTACGTTTGCTTATTATGTCATGCTATGCTAGTAGACGTGGATTGGGTGAGTAAAATCCATGACAGATGTGAGATTGTTAATTAATGGTTTATCTAAGGTGGCAACTTAAACACACATATGGGTGGATTGAGGCACCTGGGTATTCCAGGACTTGCCTGTTTTCTTTTGGACCGCCACCCAGGCTCAAAGGGATCATGAGACTATTCATACTAGAAACTTCCGTGTGCAGCCACAAGCTATTATGGGCTCTAGCATAGTTGACTAAGTTGTGCGAACTCTTACAGTGGTAGACTAGAAGATGTAGGGGATGTAGGTGGTACGGTCTACCCGATTGTAAGGTGCTAGCGCTTCTGAAAGACTATGTCTCGGTCATCCGTCTTCTCAAACACCATGTAGTGCGAGAAACCAAACGGAGGCGATTGAGTCTTGTGGGGAAAAGTGCGCAAACTTCTGCAGAGTGTAATAAACTAATCATGGTTAGCCGTGTCCCCGGTTATGGACATCTTGAGTATCTAGTACTTGGATTTTCATGTGAATCTCAACATGTTAATCTAAATTAATTTTGTTGGGTTATGTTTAATGATGATGCTTAATTGGGATTGAGAATGCTGTCAACCATTCTCAATGTTTAACAACCACCATGATAGTTAAATAAATTTATTCCTTTGAAGTAGGGAAAAATTGGCTTTACGCAAAACATGTAGTATAGCTGTTTCATTCCATTACTCTCTATGTGTTACCTTGCCAGCATATTCCATGTGCTGACCCGTTTTCGAGCTGCAACGTTAATGTTGCAGACTTCTCAGACGACGATTAAGGAGTTTTTAGGTCGTGATCCTATACTCAGTGATGCCGTTGGAGTTGATGGACTCACTTATCTTCCAAGCCTTCCGCTGTTATAGTTATTAGATGGCCTTAAGCCATATTTATTGTAATAAGTTCTCTTTTGATACACTCGATGTAGTAAGTGTGTGATTGCTACCCTGCTATAAATCCTCCGAGTACTGTGTGGTGTCAGCATTACTGATCTAGGGATGACACCGGAGCACAGAGATCAGACTGTTTGAGGTCTGGTCGCTACAGAGATATTCTGAATTCACTAAAGTCTCTCTCTTTATCAGGAGAGCCCTGGCCGGACTATGGTCAACAAGGTTGGGATGCGGATGATGAATAAATTGAAAGCCCACCCACCACCCACTTCGTAGCCACTGTCGATAATTTAAATGACGTGCTCGACTCGACTCTGAAGACATCGACGGTATGGACGACGATGTAGGAGATGAACATGAACCAACGCCTATAAGGCACTGGACAACCACCTCATCTCAGGGATGCAACGACGGATCGTTTACTCGAAAAGCAATCAAAGCGGCGACGTAAGCGCCGCTCCAAGCCCCGCCTCGACAGAGACAGCAGCCATACAGACCCAGCCATAGAGCAGGACGAGCCGGCGGACGACGAACATGCCTTCGAGCAACCGTCCGAACAGGGCAACTCAAATAAACAAACCGAACACCCCGTCCCAGGCGAAAACAACAGTCCGGATGACCATACGCCGGATAGGCTCATGGAGTAGAAGAACCTCCACAAAAGGCTCTTCGCCACTGCACGTAGCCTAAAAAAGCAAGAGCGGAAGCTCAAAACTGCGGAAGATGCACTCAGCATCAGATGGAGCAAAGAATGCCACACCGCAGACAAATATGGCGGCAGTCGCCGCACAAAAAGCTATCGAAAGCGAAAGCTACTGCCTGAATTTGACGAGGAGGCCTTAGAGCCCCCGCAGTCAAAAAATAGGAAAGCCACCCGGTCGAATAGATGACCGCATGGCCAGCATGGAGCGGCAAGCGGCGCCGCACACAAGCCAGCACGTGATCCACCAAAGGATCCGCATCAAAAAGATGGCCCAGCCAGATCTATCTACGGGCCAAGAAAGCAAGCTCTAGTAAGCAATGCAATGCAACAAATATCCGAACATCATGGCACACCCAAATACAGGGGTGCCGCACACCCCCTATGTTTCACCGATGAGGTGCTGGACCATGAATTTCCAGCGGGATTCAAGCCCGTAGACATAGAGGCGTACGACGGAACAACAGACCCTAGGGTCTGGATCGAGGATTATATCCTCCACATACACATGGCCAGAGGAGATGACCGCCACGCCATAAAATACTTACCCCTAAAGCTTAAAGGGCCAGCCCGACATTGGCTCAAAACCCTTCCCGAAAACACCATTGGAAGTTGGGAAGAGCTTGGCTTTCCAGGCAAATTTTCAAGGGACCTATGTCCGCCCTCTGGATGCAGACGATCTCAGTCACATAACTCAACAACCCGGAGAGTCAGCCCAGAAATTCTGGAATAGATTTCTTACTAAAAAGAATTAGATAGTCGATTGTCCGGACACCGAAGCCCTAGCAGCTTTTAAGCATAATGTTTGAGACGAATGGCTCGCCAGACACCTTGGCCAAGAAAAGCCAAGAACAATGGCCGGATTAACAAGCCTCATGACCCGCTTTTGCGCATGAGAGGACAGCTGGTTGGCAAGATGTAGCACCAGCGACCCAAGTACATCCGAAGTTGGGGATGGAAACGGAAAACCCCGACGCAGCAAGGACCAGCGCCGGAATAAGAGAAACAACCCAAAGAGCATGGCGGTCAATGTCGGATTCAAAAGCTCGCGGCAGAATCAGAGAAAGCCGCCCCTCAAGCATAACAGGGACGAGCTATCCAACTTAAACAAAATATTGGACAGGATATGTCAAATACACAGTACTCCCGGGAAGCCTACGAACCATACCCACAGAGATTGTTGGGTTTTCAAGCAATCCGGCAAACTCAACGCCGAACACAAGGGGCTCGACACACCAAGTGAGCACGATGACGAACCCCACAAGCAGAGCACTAGGAAACAAAAGGATTTCCCACAAGATGTCAAAACAGTAAACTTACCTCACGTGACGAACAGATTGGCGCCATACGGCCTATCCCAAAGGTGTCTCGCCAATGGTTGTTAAAACTGATCACCTTCGACCATCAGGATCACTCTACAAGTATCCAGAACGCAGGCTGGACTGCCTTGGTATTAGATCCAATAATCGGCAGACTCCACATTACAAATGTCCTGATGGACGGCGGCAGTGGTCTAAACCTGTTATACCAGGACACAATCCGCAACATGGGGATAGACCCAACAAAAATTCACCATAGCAAAACCTCCTTTCAAGGGGTAACGCCAGGCCCGGATGCCCGTTGTATGGGTTCTCTCCGGCTAGAAGTTATGTTCGGCTCCCTCGATAACTTCCGTCGCGAACAGCTAACTTTCCACATTGCCCCATTCTCAAGTAGCTATCAAGCACTGCTGGGGCGTGAAGCTTTCGCCCGCTTTAATGCAATACCGCATTATGCATCTCTTACACTTAAGATGCCTGGTCCACGTGGCATCATCTCATTAAAGGGAAAACATTGAGTGTTCCTCCCGCGCGGAAGACGGCGTGGCTGCCTTGACAGCCCCACAATAAAGCGGCTTCACTAGCCAAAGGACCTAAATAGGTCGTCAAGACCACGGACACAGCTAGACGAGTCCGGCATAAACATACAATTGATAAAGGCTTAATAGCCGTATACCCCTATACTAGGGGCTCCGCGCATATAAAACAAGAGACGATAAAGCTGAATTTTACCCATTTCGATTTATACTTTGTTTATTTAGTATAACTCATGTTCGGCACGATCTTTCTTTAACTAAGTTCCTCTCTTTTACAGATGAACACCATGCCACGCCCGTCCAGGATATGGCACAACGGAGACACAGGCCCAGACATGCAGCAGGGACCCGTTCCAAGGATTCTTTTCAGATTAAGACCCTGCGTAAACATTTTTACTGTCTCTTGTTGATACACATCCCCTGGTTTCTTGGTATAACCAAGGAGGAGGCTGGCGTTTGGGCATGTGGCCACGTCAGAGTTTTGCGCGTACCTGGACACTAGGGGCTTATTACTAAGGGCGTTATCCCGCCCGCCCTCATAAAGACCGAATACCTTAGGGAGTGTTCGGCGTCGCGAGTTTGGCCTTATATGCATCAGCTCCGAATCATGTCTTTGGTCAAATGTTGGGTTTTCCCGGCTCCTGTGCTTTGCTACCTTACGTTCCGCTCTATCGGCTAAGGCGGCACCAGGAGAACTACTGCGATTGTGCCCCGGTTCGGCCAGGCGAGCACCTTAGTAGAGAAAGCCGAAAACTGACTGCCATGATATAGCATGAGACTGGTCAACCACTCGATGACTTACCAGAATCTTTAGGATTCCTCCGCATTAACGAAGGGCCGCTTCCTGGCCAGGCACATACGCGCCCCGAGTTCGGGCGAGCGCAGGCGCCACCAGGGGCTATATAAGTAGCCTCACTATCAAACTCCTATGGCTAAGTGAAAGTGATAAAGCATCATAGTCCGATTGCCTAGTTCGCTGCGCTATCACCTCTTTCGTAGGACCAAGACGTTGGATCAAGTGAGAAAATGCGCCTTCTGCGAACACCCCCGCATTATGTGCGTGGGGGCTGAAGCCGATGACTACCATCTTTCAGATTATATATACATATATGTTAAACGGCCGCACAGGAGGTATTATAATACTTGCAGGCACAAGTATAAAAAGCTTCTACAATTTATTTAAATATTGTTTTACAATAATATATGCTATTCGAATATAGTATCCTTCAAGCACTGCGTCTCTATTAAACGAGCGTCTTGCAGAACTTCCTGAAAATAGTGTTCGGCAGGTACTCGGCTTCCATCCGAGTCTGGGGATGCAACAACGGTGGCCTCCATTTCCGCCCAGTATGTCTTGACACAGGCAAGAGCCATCCGCGCACCCTCTATGCACGCTGACCTCTTCATCGCATTGATATGCGGCGCCGCACCAAGGAACTGTTGCACCAAGTTGAAATAACTTTTCGGCTCTGGCCTCTCTGGCCACAGATGACTCATGACATACTTCATGGCGAGTCTGGACAACCTAT
The DNA here is from genome assembly GCF_056163025.1 of Triticum urartu. Classification (NCBI taxonomy): domain Eukaryota; kingdom Viridiplantae; phylum Streptophyta; class Magnoliopsida; order Poales; family Poaceae; genus Triticum; species Triticum urartu. Next base: position 239,011,226 of record NC_141878.1, on the reverse strand, counting down.
TTAGCTCGGCCCATTCGGCCAAATGATCGGCTAATGACAGCGGACGCTCCGGATTGTGGAACTACGACCAAAAGAGCTTTTCCACTTTGCGATCTTCTTGATCTCGAAAGTGTTCGGCCGCATCTGCGGCACTCGCTGCCAAATCCAGATAGGTGTCCGCCGTAATCCACATCCGGTCTAATGGAGCATGTTTAGGATCACAGAACTTCCTCCGCAGCATAAAGGGCTTTCCAGCTGCGATCTCTCCGGCCTAACGCAGCTCCTTCTTCATAGCTCTCATCGCAGAGCGAGCATCCTTGGCATCGGCAACGGCCTTCTCCAGGTCCGTCTGTTCCGCCTGATCTTCTTTTTCAAGAAGCTTGCAACGGTCTGCAGCGCTCTTTAGCTTCACAGCCATCTCGGCCATTTCCTTCTTGCTTCGGCAGTGAGCAGCCTGTTCGGCTTTCAGATCTTCAATTGCCTTTCTGGCAACTGCATCACTTTTCCTGGCTTGCTCCTTGGCTCGGGCAAGTTCCGCCCAAAGATTCTCCATGGCAGCAGCACCATCTGCATCAAGCGCACACATTGTAAGATACTGGCATAAAGCTCCTCTTACCAGGTGCTGCCGGAGTAATTACATACCTTGTGCCTCGTCAAGCCGCTTGTTGACAAGCGCGATGTCGGCATCTGCCATGTCAAGTTGCCGCTTTAGCTCGGCAAATTCATCAGTCCGGCTGGCCACCCAACGCTTCGCCACCTACGTATGAAGGCGGCATATTAGACCTGGGATTATGATCCTCTGCGCGCCGTCACTTTTGAGAATGCACAGAATCGCAGGGGCTACTATCTACACAGGGCGCATCTTATTTATGCGCAACTGTCCAAAAAGGGTACATTATTTCGCGTACCTCAAAACCCGTCAGTAAACTCCTGACAGCCTCGTGCAATCCGCTCTCCGTGGATGAAATCCTCTCAATCACCGTACCCATCAATGCATGGTGCTCCTCTGAGATAGATGCTCGTCCTAGGAGATCCTTCAGCTCCTCCGACCGTGCACCATACGGTGCCGGACTCGTCCGATGGCCCTTTTCGAAGGCCGGACGCGGAGGGCTTTGGGGGGCCATATGACTACCTTCTGGCCCTACCGGATTCGGAGAAACCCTCCGCGATGATACCTCAGGGTCGCCCGCCTCGCAAGGTGGTACGGCAGGGGGAGGCGTTCCGCTTTCCATCATCTCCGAAAGAAGATCCCTTGAAGACGAGCTCTGCTGAGAAGGGCTAAGGTCCGAGCTACAAGGTAAATTTTCGATTACTCTTCTCAGATATAACGCAAGGATTTCTCTCATTTCTTAAAAAGAAAACCTCCTCTCTACTTACGGCTCGGTGGAGTGCTGATCCCCTTGAGGGCATAATTCGGCGGAAGTATACCCCAGCGCAGGATCCTCTGACGAAGATTTCTTCCCCCGCTTTGAGGCCATGGTCTCCGGGTCGTCAGAGGCGGTCCTCTTCTTCTGCTGAGGAGAGGAATTTTCGATTCCTCCCTTCCAGACAACCTTCTTCGAGGAGGCTGTAGCTTCCTTGTCCCCTCCCTCGCTTTCCTCCGAAGGCACAACCTCCAACATCTTGACTAGCACGGGATCCGGCGTGGTCTCGGGGAGGGGGGCCGGACACCTGATTAGCTTTGCTTTCTCTATCCACTCCTGTTTAAAGGATAGCTCTTTTAGGGGCAATTTTATGATAAATATACGGATAGCGAGTCCGGGCACAAGGCTACTTACTTGAGTATCCGGACAATTGCAGCTCAGACCTGCGTCCTCCGTAGAATCCGGACACACTACTTGTGGTCCTAGAACAATTTGTACATCTCCACGGGCGTCATGCCAAGAAAATGTTGGATAACTCATGGTCCCTCAGGGTTGAACTCCCACAGGCGGAGGGGGCAACGTTTGTAGGGAAGAACTCGGCGAATTAACATAACCTGTGTCACCACGACCAGACTGATGTCTCTTTCTAGGAGATCTCGGATGCGGCCCTACAAACAGGGGCACGTCCTTTGCCGACCCCCGGTCCAGCCCCTTATTGACCCATGACGCCAGTCGTGGTGGGGGACCCGAGCGGAAAGAAGGCAGCGCCACCCAATTGGTGCTCCTAGGAGCTGTGATATAAAACCACTCTCGTTGCCATAAGCTGGACTCCTCTTGAAAAGAGCCCTCGGGCCATGGAGCACCAGCATTCTTTCTTATAAAAGCACCTCCGCACTCTGCGTGCCGTCCCTCGATCATCTTCGGCTCTAATTTGAAGGTCTTGAGCCATAGTCCGAAGTGAGGAGTAATACGAAGGAAGGCTTCACACACGACGATGAATGAGGAAATATGGAGGATGGACTCCGGAGCAAAGTCGTGAAATTCCAGCCCATAATAAAACATGAGCCCCCTCACGAAGGGATCTATCGGGAAGCCTAGCCCCCGAAGGAAGTGAGACATGAACACCACACTCTCACCAGGCTTGGGAGTGGGAATGACCTGCCCTTGAGCAGGCAGCCTATGCCAAATTTCGCCGGTCAAGAACCTGGCCTCTCTCAACTTCAGCACGTCCTCCTCCATGACGGAGGATGGCACCCATCGGCCTTGAAGGTCAGAACCGGACATTGTCGAAGGTCCGAAGCGCGTGAAATCTGGAGCCTTGGGTGTTGGAACTCGAGGCGAAGGGCGAACTCGTTTGAGATTGAAAGAAAGGAGTAAGGCCTTGGTCTCTTTATAAGAGGTTGAATACCAAGGGCCCTCCACGTGACCGTTTGGGACTCGCCTTTGATCGAGAAAACATACCAACGGGTACGGTTGGGTTACCCACGCCCGTATTGATGAGAATCCCGAAATAAGGGGACACGATCTCAGCTTTGACAAGACGTGCCAAGGAAACCGCCTCGCTAAACGCGCTGAGGTGGGACAATAAAACGATACGAATAAAGACTTGGCCGTGGTGTGATGTCAGGCTACGGAATACGTCAGCAGATTAGATTTGTGTAAATATTATTCTCTCTATGGCAATATGTGGAAACTTATTTTGCAGAGCCGGACACTACCTTTGTGTTCAAAATCTTCTATGAAGTACTTGGAGGAGGAACCCGCCTTGCAATGCCGAAGACAATCTGCGCGCCGGACTCGTCGTCATTGAAGCCTGGTTCAGGGGCTACTAAGGGAGTCCTGGATTAGGGGGTGTCCGGATAGCCGGACTATACCTTCGGCCGGACTCCTGAACTATGAAGATACAAGATTGAAGACTTTGTCCCGTGTCCGGAAGGGACCTTCCTTGGCGTGGAACGCAAGCTTGGCGATACGGATATGTAGATCTCCTACCATTGTAACCGACTCTGTGTAACCCTAGCCCTCTCCGGCGTCTATATAAACCGGAGGGTTTTAGTCCATAGGACGAACAACAATCATACCATAGGCTAGCTTCTAGGGTTTAGCCTCCTTGATCTCGTGGTAGATCTACTCTTGTACTACCCATATCATCAATATTAATCAAGCAGGACGTAGGGTTTTACCTCCATCAAGAGGGCTCGAACCTGGGTAAAACATCGTGTCCCCTACCTCCTGTTACCATCCGCCTTAGACGCACAGTTCGGGACCCCATCCCGAGATCCGCCGGTTTTGACACCGACAGTTTCTTTTCCAAAGAATTTAGGGAAGCGTAAAGTGCCTCCCGGGTTTGAGAAAACCCTTACAAAAGTTGCCAAAACTACGGAAGACAAAACATAGATCCTTGCTTTATGCCTAGCTAAGGGCATAAAACTATAGCACTTGTTGGGAGGCAACCCAATGAATAAAATTTATCTTTTCTTTTTGCTTTCTGTCCTTCAGTGTTAGCACAATTATGCTACTGTTATGATTGTGTTTTTTAAGTTTTAATTAGTGTTTGTCCCAAGTAAAGCCTTTAGGACCTTCTTGGGTGATAATAGTTTGATCTTGCTAAAAAAACATAAAATCTTGTGCTCGCAAAAATAATTCTCATTTTTAACCAGAGAGTGATAAAATACCCATTATTCTGAAGTAGATCAATATATAAATTACTCAGGCCATCCTAATTTTTCAGAGTTTTTGGAGTAAGAGAAGTATTCGAAACACCCAGATTACTACATACTGTTCTGTTTTTGAAGATTATGTTTTCTTTGCGTTGTGTGCTTGTTTTGATGGCTCTATGGTTTCCTTTGATAAGTTTTTGCCATAGAAAAGTTGGAATACAATATATATAATACAAGAACAAAATATGAATTGGTTTGATACAGTACTTATAGTAGTGATCTATTTTCTTATACTAACGGATCTCACGAAGGCTTTTGTTGAGTTTTGTGTGATTGAAGTTTTCAAGTTTTGGGTTATCTTATGATGGATGAAGGAATAAGGAGTAAGAAGAGCCTATGCTTGGGTATGCCCCGGCATCCCAAGCTATTATCCAGAAGACAACAAGCAACTAAGCTTGGGGATGCCCTGAGTGGCATCCCCTCTTTCTTCTAAACGACCATCGGTATTTTACTCGAAGCTATATTTTTATTCGTCACATACTATGTGTTTTTATTGGAGCGAATTGTATGATATGAGTCTTTGCTTGTTTTATTTTGTTTTTTAAGTCTTGATTCCTTCCTGGACACACCTATTTGAGACAGCCAAAATTATGCCATGACTCTTAGAATTGCTCTCTATACTTCACTTAAATTTTTATGACCTATGGACTTGCTCTAGTGCTTCACTTATATCTTTTTGAGCACGGTGTGCTTTAGTATTTTTGAACAAGTGCTCTCTTGCTTCACTTAGATTTATTTGAAAGTTAGTAAAATTTTCGAGAAATTCTCTCTTACTTCACTTAAATTAATTTGAGAAAAATAAAGAAAAATTATGCTCATGATCTTCACTTATATTTGTTTGAGCTTGTCAAAAGCAACATATATAAATTAGTTCCAAAGTGATAGATATCCAAGAAGGATATAATAAAAACTTTCATGAAGATCATTGGACAAAATAAATTTGATTCTTAGTAATAGTTTTGAGATATGATGATGTGATATGTGAGTTATGTTGATGAGTAATTATGCTTTAGTAAGAATATTGGTGTTCAGGTTTGTGATTCCCTATGCAAGCACGAAAGTCAATAATTGTGCAATGAAATTATATCCTACTTGTGGTGCATTATTCAGTGTTAATTATGCTTCATGCTTGCTTATGAGATTATTCGTTTCTTGGTTGATCGCCTCTTAATCTTTCGCTAGCCTTCATTTTGCACTAAGTATGATCACTACTTGTGCATCCAAAAACCTTTAAACCAGTTTTGCCACATGAGTCCACTATATCTACCTATATTGGGTATTCTTTTGCCGTTCTAAGAAAATTTGTATGTGCCATCTCTAATTTTCAAAATGAACTTCTCTTTTGTGTGTTCATTTCGCTCGCAGAGCGGTGAGGGGTGGCTAATATTTTGCATGCTAGATGTGTTATTATCACAATGAGTGTTTATTCACTTGTCATTACACGAGATTAAGGCAAAGGTATTAGTGATGCCCAGTTCCCAAATGAAAAATGAATTTACTTTATGTTGTCAAATAATAAATTCCTTGGAAAGTGTTGGTATGGAAGGCACCCATGGATACGGTTAGCTAGGGAAAGTGAAAGTATGGTGGAAAAAAGAGAACTCTTTATTTTCTGTTTGGGAACCGCTTATGATATATCTAGCACGGAAAGTGTTGGGAACTCTAAGTAGTTTTTGTTAGTGGGAAGGACACACCTCAGAAAATGTTTTTTGCTGTGAGCTCTGGCACCTCTAGAAATCCCTACTTCCCACTACGAAGGGCCTTTCTTTTACTTTATGCAATTTTTATTTTCAATTTGAGTCTCCATCTTCTCTTATAAAAGCACCAATTAGGGGGCACTATGATTGTACTTGAGCATTGGGTTTAATTAATATGCGAGTGTGTTTCATGAATGGATCAATGATTGAGCGTGATGGGCTAGGGATAGCTTATTTTAGCGTTTTGAAAGACTTGTTTGCTTGTTGATATGCTTGCGTATTTAAGTTATCATGTCAAAACTAGACTATTGCTTTGAATAATGTAAAAGTCCATATGTCCATTCTATAAAGAAAAGAATATGATATGACATGATAGGCAACATTCCACATCAAAAATTCTGTTTTTATCACTTAACTACTCGAGGACGAGTAGGAGTTAATCTTGGGGATGCTGATACGTCTCCGACATATCTATAATTTTTCTTGTTCCATGCTGTTATATTATCAAGCTTGGATGTTTTATAATCATTTTATATCATTTTTTGGTACTAACATATTGACATAGTGCCAAGTGCCAGTTGCTGTTTTTTGCTTGTTTTTTACATCACAGAAAGTCAATAACCAAACAGCATCCAAATGCAATGAAACTTTACGAAGATTTTTTATGAACCAGAAGACACCTAATGGGCCAAGGCTGCGCCTTGGGGGTGCTCCAAGGAGAGCACACCCACCAGTGCGCGCCAGGAGGCCAAGGCGCGCACTGGTGGGTTGTGCCCACCTCGGATGCCCCCAGACCGCCTCTTTGCTCTATAAATACTCCAATATTCCAGAATATGGGAGTCGACGAAAATCAATTCCAGCCACTGCAGAGTCCAGAACCACCGGATCCAGTCTTGACACCATCACGGATGGGGTTCACCACCTCCATTGGAGCATCTCCGATGATGCATGAGTAGTTCTTTGTAGACCTTCGGGTCCATAGTTAGTAGCTCGATGGCTTCCTCTCTCTCGTTTGATTCTCAATACAATGGTTTCTTGGAGATCCATATGATGTAACTCTTTTTGTGGTGTGTTCGCTGGGATCAGATGAACTTTGTGTTTATGATCAGATCTATCTTTTTATATCCATGAAAGTATTTCAGTTTCTTTGATCTATTTTATGCAAGATTTCTTATAGCCTCGTATTTCTTCTCTGATATTTGGGTTTTATTTGGCAAACTTGATCTATTTATCTTGCAATGGGAAGAGGTGTTTTGTAGTGGGTTCGATCTTACGGTGCTTGATCCCAGTGACAGAAGGGGTCCATCTCTACATAGATAAATCTTCTCTACATCATATCATCATCCTCATTGCATTTCTCTGTTTCTCCATGAATTTAATACACTAGATGCATGCTGGATAGCGGTCGATGTGTGGAGTAATAGTAGTAGATGCAGGCAGGAGTCGGTGTACTAATCTTGGACGTGATGCCTATATAATGATCATTGCCTGGATATCGTCATGAGTATTTGAAGTTCTAACAATTTCTCAATATTAATTTCTTTACCCACGGTTTGCTATTTTTCTAGAGAGAAGCCACTAGTGAAACCTACGGCCCCCGGGTCTCTTTCTCTTATTATTTTCCTTTGCGATCTATTTTATTTGCCTTCTATTTTGAAATCTACTAAACCAAAAATACAAAAATACCTTGCTAAAATTTATTTTATTTGGTGTTCAATCTATCAATATTTACAACTTTCTCCCATCCACGTGCCAATTTCTGGCGCCGTTACCCGAAAGGGATTGACAACCCCTTTAACACGTCGGGTTGCAGGTATTTGTTATTTGCGTGCAGGTGTTGTTTACGTTGTGTTGCTTTGTTATCCAACTGGTTCGATAACCTTGGTTTCATATTTGAGGGAAATACCTACCGCCACTATGCTACATCATCCCTTCCTCTTTGGGGAAATACCGACATAGCTTCAACTGACATCAGTCCTCTGATAAGTACATTGTCTACAAGATGGAGGTGAATGGCTCACCCAGTGAGCACGTACTCAGAATGTCTGGGTAGTACAATCGCTTGAATCAAGTGGGAGTTAATCTTCCAGATAAGATAGTGATTGACAAAGTTCTCTAGCCACTATCACCAAGCTACTAGAACTTCGTGATGAACTATAATATGCAAGGGATGACAAAAATGATTCTCGAGCTCTTCACGATGCTGAAATTGGCAAAGGTAGAAATCAAGAAAAAGCAACAAGTGTTGATGGTTGACAAGACCACTAGTTTCAAGAAAAAGGGCAATGGAAAAGAAAGGTAACTTCAAGAAGAATGACAAACAAGTTGCTACTCCCGTGAAGAAGCCCAAAGCTAGACCTAAGCCTGAAACTGAGTGCTTCTACTACAAAGGGAATAGTCACTAGAAGCGGAACTAGCCCAAATATTTGGCGGATAAGAAGGATGGCAAAGTGAACAAAGGTATATTTGATATACATGCTATTGATGTGTACTTTACTAGTGTTCATAGTAACCCCAGGGTATTTGATATCGGTTCAGTTACTAAGATTAGTAACTCAAAAATAGGAGTTGCAAAATGAGCAAAGACTAGTTAAGGGCGACGTGACGATGTGTGTTGGAAGTGATTCGAAGGTTGATAAGATCACCATCACACACTCCCTCTACCTTAGGGATTTGTGTGGACCTAAATAAATGTTATTTGGTGTTTGCACTAAGCATGAATATGATTGTATCATGTTTATTGTGATATGGTTATTCATTTAAGTCAGAGAATAATTGTTGTTCTGTTTACATGAATAAAACCTTCAGTGGTCATACACCCAGTGTAAATGGTTTATTGAATCTCAATCATAGTGATACACATATTCATAATATTGATACCACAAGATACAAAGTTGATAATGATAGTGCAACATATTTGTGGCACTACCGTTTAGGTCATATTGGTGTAAATCGCATCAAGAAACCCCATGCAGATGGGCTTTTGGAATCACATTATTATGAATCATTTGTTGCTTGCGAACCATGCCTCATGGGCAAGATGGCTAAAACTCCATTCTCTTGAACAATGGAGCAAGCAATTGACTTATTGGAAATAATAAATACCGATGTATGCGGTCCGATGAGTGTTGAGGCTCGCGGCGGGTATCGTTATTTTCTGAACTTCATAGATAATTTGGGCAGATATGGGTATATCTAATTAATGAAACACAAGTCTGAAACATTTGAAAAGTTCAAAGAATTTCAGAGTGAAGTGGAGAATCATCATGACAAGAAAATAAAGTTTCTACGATCTGATCACGGAGGCGAATATTTGGGCTACGAGATTGGCATTCATTTAAAACAATGTGGAATAGTTTCACAACTCATGCCACCTGGAACACCACAGCGTAATGGTGTGTCCGAATGTCATAACCATACTTTATTAGACATGGTGCGATCTATGATGTCTCTTATCGATTTACTACTAATATTTCGGGGTTATGCATTAGAGACAGCTGCATTCACTTTAAATAGGGCACCGTCTAAATCCATTGAGACAACACCGTATGAACTGTGGTTTGGCAAGAAACCTAAGTTGTCATTTCTTAAACCTTGGGGTTGCGATGCTAATGTGAAAAAGCTTCATCCTGGTAAGCTCGAACCCAAATCGAAGAAGGGCGTATTCATAGGATACCGAAAAGAAACTGTTGGGTACACCTTCAATCACAAATCCGAAGGCAAGATATTTGTTGCTAAGAATGGATCCTTTCTAGAGAAGGAGTTTCTCTCAAAAGAAGTGAGTGGGAGGAAAGTAGAACTTGATGAGGTAATTGTACCTTCTCTCGAATTGGAAAGTAGCTCATCATAGAAAACCGTTCCAGTGATGCCTACACCAACTAGATAGGAAGCTAATGATAATGATCATGAAACTTCATATCAAGTTACTACCGAACCTTGTAGGTCAACAGAGCATGTTCTGCACTAGAGCGGTAGGGTAATCCTATTCTGGAGATCACGTTACTAGACCATGACGAACCTACGAACTATGAGGAAGCGATGATGAGCCCAGATTCCGATAAATGGCTTGAGGCCATGAAATGTGAGATAGGATCCGTGTATGAGAACAAAGTGTGGACATTGGTTGACTTGCCCGATGATCCACAAGCCATTGAGAATAAATGGATCTTCAAGAAGAAGACTGACGCTGATGGTAATGTTACTATGTACAAAGCTTGACTTGTCGCGAAAGGTTTTCGACAAGTTCAAGGAGTTGACTACGATGAGACTTTATCACCCGTAGCAATGCTTAAGTCTGTCTGAATCATGTTAGCAACTGCTGCATTTTATGATTATGAAATCTGGCAAATGGACATCAAAACTGCATTCCTTAATGGATTTCTCAAATAAGAGTTGTATATGATGCAACTAGAAGGTTTTATTGATCCTAAAGGTGCTAACAAAGTGTGCAAGCTCCGGCGATCCATTTATGGACTGGTGCAAGCATCTCAGAGTTGGAATATACGCTTTGATAATGTGATCAAAGCATATGGTTTTATACAGACTTATGGTGAAGCCTGTATTTACAAGAAAGTGAGTGGGAGCTCTGTAGCATTTCTGGTATTATATGTGGATGTCATATTGTTGATCGACAATGATATACAGTTTCTGGTTTATCCAAGCAAACACCTTAGCAGAGAAAGCCGAAAACCGACTGTCATGATACGGCGAGAGCTGGTCAGCTATTCGGAGGTTAAAAATCTTTTGCGATTTTTTCAGCATTGTGCAATGAATCGGCCTCTACCCGATCAGGTGTCTACAGCACCATACTACGGATTAAATACTAACTAGGGGTTGCGCCTACAGTCCTATTGTCAAACTCCTATGGCTAAGTGAGAGTTATAAAACCGCATGGTCCGATTGCCCGGTTCCTTGCGCTAAACACCACCTTCAAGGACCAAACTCTTGGATCAAGAGTGTTTAGATTCATCTCGAACACCCCCGTACTACCTACGTGGGGGCTGAAGCCGACGACTGGCCAACTCTCAGATTAAACAAAACGGCCGCACAGGTGGTAAAATTTTCAAACAACAAACATTATATTACATAAGACTTTGTTTCATAATACAGGAAGTGATAACATGAATGACTTCATTCAAAGATAATGTCTTTTGAACACTGGCCCTCTACAATGCGGGATCCCTTAAAGACATCATCAAAATACCGCTCGGGCGTGCGGTGCTCCTTACCCGTGGGTGGTCCCTTGGTGGCGATCTTGACGACGTCCATCTTCGCCCACTGCACCTTGACACGGGCGAAGGCCATCCGCGCACCTTCAATGCAGGCCAACCACTTGATGGCCCCAAGCCGAGGGTAGGCATCGACCAACTGCTTCATGAGCCCGAAGTAGTTACTGGGTATGGCGTCGGCAGGCCATAGACGGATTATCAAATCCTTCATGGCCAGTTCGTCCACCCTATGCAGTTCGGTCGGCTGTTTCAGCTGTTCCCTAAAGGGCACCGGATGCTCTGGCGCAAGGTATTGCGACCAGAAGAACTTCTGTGTTGAGCTCCCCTCTTCTGCTCGGAAGAATTCCTCAGCATTGGCAACACTGTGCGGCAGATCCGTAAACGCCCCTGGAGAAATCCAAATCCGGGTCAGTAAGAGGAACCTTTTCTTCACATACTTTCTCTGCATAATAAAGGCCTTGCCCGCTGCAATTTTTCTAGCCTCCTGGATTTCCTGGAGGGCGCCCTGGGCTTCAACTCGGGCATCGTGTGCGCTTTGACGGGCCTTGTCAAGTTCGGACTCTTGATCCGCAATATTGCGCTCCAAGGACTCACATTTCTTCACGGCGTCCTGGAGCTCCTGCTGGACCTCACCAACCGTGGCCTCGTGTTTCTCGTGAGTGGCTTGTTCCTTTGCCACTCTCTCCTGGGCTTAGGCCAGCACCTTCTTGAGGGACTCCACCTCAGTCGCTCCTCCTACAAAATATCATGGCACTATGGTCAACAAAAATCATTCATCCTTTCTGAACCTACACAAGGTCATTGCATACCTTGATGGTCCTCCAGCTGTTTTTATACACGGTCGAGCTCTTCCTCGGTCCGCTCCAGACTCTACTTCAGTCCGGAGACCTCAGCAACATGAGAGGTCGCAGCCAGCAAAAATGCTTGCTTATTCACATAGACATGTATGGTTAGTCTCCTGTGAAAATTATTTGACCCTCTGTCCGACTTTTCTTTTCGAACACCGGCCAGTGTCTCAGGGGCGACTGTCTATACTATGGCATTCCTTTTGCATAAATTGCGTTTCATACCTCAAAGCCTGTTAGAATGCTTGTGCAGGCTTCGGTCAGTCCGCTCTTCGCGGACTGAATCCTCTCAACCACCATACCCATGAGGGTACGGTGTTCCTCAACAATGGAAGCACTTCGCAACGCTTCCAATAGAGTATCTAGTGCCTCAGGATGGACAAAGGTCACCGGTGGAATCGGTGCACCTCCTTCTTTTGAAGGAGGCTGCTTGCCTGATTTCGGAGCCGTATAGGTCTCTAGAAGTGTATTCGGCTGGGGGCCGAATTGGATATGACCCCATCGCCAGTCTCCATGGAGATTTGCTCCCCTGTGTGTCCGGCGGCTGAGGTTTCACCCTTTGGCACCACCCTGACAGCCTCCTACATCTTTCCCTTCGGGATAACACCTTGGTGTCATCCATGGCCTTGGGAGAAGAGGCCGCCGAAAGGGACCCGCTGTCCATCACCTTGGGATCCAGCGAATTCCCAGAAGATGAGGATTGCTGGAGTTCAGAACGAGCCAAACTGCAGCGCATGATTCAACATGTTAAAACCATGGAGTAAAGGAGCTGGATATATGTGCGCGTCTTTGAGTACTTACGATTCGGACAGGGGCTTATACCTGGGGCGCCACTCGGAGCTGCTATCGATGTCCCACACGGAGTTATTCGCGAGGGAGGCCTTCCCCTTCTTGGACGCCTCTGCCTCCAGATGCGTGTAGGCCGCCCTTTTCTTCCTTCCCCCCTCCGGGGGAGAGTTGCTTTCCTCCTCCTCCTCATCGTCCTCGGTGGGGGAGGAGTGTGTCTCGGCGTCATTGGACGTCACGTTCGAAGTGCCCTTATGGCGGAGGCCACTTCTGGTCTCCTTGGCCTTCTTCTCCGTCGCATGGTAGGGCGCCGGAACCAGCATCTTCGTCAGAAGTGGGATTGCTGGGTTTTCGGGTAGCAGAGCCGGACACTGAATCTGCTCCGCCTTCTTTATCCAGCCCTGCACAAATAAATAGGGAAGCTTACGTGTGTTCCTTGAGTATGCAAGTAAAGGATATACCTTGAAATATGAAAAACTTACCGGATTGGCGGGATGGGCTAGGTCGTGCCCACGATCCTCGGTCGTCACCGGCCACGTCTTGTTGGCATTAAAGAGCAGCTTCGATGTCTTCGTGCGTAGTGCCGAAGAACTGTTGCAAGGTATGGTGCTCGGCCGGATCGAACTCCCATAAAAGGCAAGTGCGGCTTTGGCACGGAAGGATCCGGCGAACGAGCATCACCTGGATCACATTCATAAGCTTGATGTTCTTGTCTACCATGCTCCTGATGCGCGTTTGAAGGGTTGTCAGCTCGTCTGACGAAGACCAGTCCAGGCCCTTCTCTAGCTAGGAGGTGAGCCCATCGGGGCGCAGGACAGGAATTCGGGAGCCCTGGCCAAGGTGGCGCCGCGAGATGTGACAAAGAACTATTGTTGTTGCCACCCTTTGACGATTTCCATGAAGGTACCTTTGGGCCATGACACGTTGGGCATCTTGCTCACCATGGCTTCTCCGCACTCTGCCTGTTGACCGCCCACCACCTTCGGCTTCACATTGAAGATCTTTAACCACAATCCAAAGGTGGGTGGGATATGGAGGCAGGTCTCGCACACGATAATGACTGCCGAGATGTTGAGGAAGGAATTTGGGGCCAGATCGTGGAAATCCAGCTCGTAGTAGAACATGATTCCGCGGATGAATGGGTGGAGTGGGAATCTGAATCCACGAACGAAGTGGGGGATGAACACCACCCTCTCATGGGGCTCCAGGGTGGGGATGATCTGTCCATTTGCCGGAAGCCGGTGGGCGATTTCCTGGGCTAAGTACCCAGCCTCCCGGAGCTTGGTGATGTCTTTCTCCTTGACGGAGGAAACAATCCACTTGCCCTGCGCTCCAGATCCGGACATGGCTAGAGTGCTTTCTTGAGATGGAAAGGATGGAAGCTTGGGCGCTGGAGCTTGAGAATGAATGGGTGGAGAGAAAGAAGGTGTGGGCGAAAAGGTGCAATCCTTATCCCTTTATAAAGGCTGCAAATATCAAGCGCCTCCCCACTCGCCTTAAAACTCGCCTATTCCCTAAAGGTCGTGCAGACGGCGCGGTTGGGTTACCCATGACCGTATTCATGAGAATCCCGCACTAAGGGGACACGATCTCTGCTTCGATAAGACGTGCCAATAAAACTGCATCTTGAAACATGGAGCGGGAGGCTAAAACGGTTCGAAATAATGACCGGGCAGTGACGTGATGTCATGCTACAAAAGTTGTCAGTGGATTGGACTCGTAAAATATTATACTCTGTGTGTGTGTGGTACTCGTTATGGAGAGCCGGACACGTTTTCTATGTTCGAAGGCTGTTTTGGAGTGTTTGGAGGAGGAACCCGCCTTGCAATGCCGAAGACAATCTGCGCGCTGGACACATCGTCATTGAAGCCTAGTTCAGGGGCTACTAAGCGAGTCCTGGATTAAGAGGTCCTCGAGCGTCCGGACTATGTAACACGGGCCGGACTAATGGGCTATGAAGATACAAGACAGAAGACTTCCTCCCGTGTCCAGATGGGACTCTCCTTTGCGTGAGTGGCAAGCTTGGCGTTCGGATATGTACATTCCATCCTTTGTAAACCGACTCTGTACAACCCTATGCCCCTCCGGTGTCTATATAAACTGGGGGGGTTAGTCCATAGGGGCAATCACAATCATATAGGCTAGACATCTAGGGTTTAGCCATTACGATCTCGTGGTATATCAACTCTTGTATTCCTCATATTCATCAATATCAATCAAGCAGGAAGTAGGGTATTACCCCCATAAAGAGGGCCCAAACCTGGGTAAGCATCGTGTCCCCTGTCTCCTGTTACCATCGACCCTAGACGCATAGTTCGGGACCCCCTACCTGAGATTCGCCGGTTTTGACCCCGACAGTCGTCCTCCGCCTCGTTCGACCATTCCTCCTCATCATCATCGTCGTCCTCTTCTTCGTCCTCTGATGGCTACTCGTCCGTCTAGTTGTCATCTGACGACTTCGAAGGCGGCGTCCCTTACATGAACCGGATATAATCGAGGTCTCGGCTCGATGCCGAACTCATGGAAGACGAGCGGGATGATTCCGATGTCGACCTATCATCGGGCGCCAGACTACTGGCCGAACGGTCGTCCTTGCTGTTGCTCGACATGGCTGCAGAGTGTCTTCCAGTGTGTAGCGTGGCCTGCCGAGGATGATGAAGATGGTGGACACTTAAGATGGGTTTGCAGAGAAGAGGAACTTCCAGTTGAGTTGGGGGTTGACATATTATCTAACCGCTGATATAATCAACCGCAATATTTGTACCCAGTCGCTCCAAATTACCGGGGTTGCGCAAGACTCCTATTGGCTATTTGGCTGCTTTCCTTTTTCAGGATAAAAACAAGGAACGAGTTTTGGGCTTATGCACCGGTACAGGTACAAACAGAGTAGGACAGTGGGAAAACAATACATTGGGCTCTTCTTATTGATAAAGCCAGTAATAATCAAACTAGAAAGGAAAAGAAAAAAGACAAATAAAAATATCTACATGAATCTTCGCGTAACATCAATGGCATAGGACCTAGATGTGCATTACTTAGAGCACATCTAGATGTGATTTAGCAATACTGTCAAACAAAACCCCTAATCATCATTGCAAACAGAGCATAGAACATGGCTAATGCGACAACCTCAACTACACATGTAGTTCCTTCTTGTCTCTTTCTTTCAACTATTGCATGTAATTGATTCTTTCTTGCTTCATCGTACTAATTGTACATTCCAGATCAGCCAGTTTCTTCTTCTTCAACTTTACGTTATCTTCTGCGAGCTTGGTGATAACACTTTGAGCCACGCCATGCCATTCTTCATCTAGCCAGTTAACAAAAGCCCAAGCCTCATATCCCTACCAATGTTAAATAGTGTTCTGGATGAGCGGTGGCATTAACTGAAGTAAAATGATGAACTAAATTAGCACTAACCTCTAAGGGACAACCGAGAAACCGCCTGCATATAAAATCCCAATTTTCAATTTGGATGTTATACATAGGTCATGTCAATTTGATTTCGGTTGTGATCCTAGAAATCGTAAGCAACTCAAGGACCCAAGGAGAGAGTTGTAGATTTCACAAATTTTCATATTTGAATTTTTCTCAAATTTGAAAAGAGGATCAATTTGATTTTAATATTTTTACTCTCCAATTATTTCCAATAATAAAAATAAATGAGTAAAGATAAAATGACTTCTGCAAAAGAGGGTAATAGTGGAGAAATAATTTTAAAATCAAATTATTATTTTATTTGTATTTTATTTGCTATTTCATTTGAAAAAATATGCATTTTTGAAAATTGCATTTTTAGGCCAGAAAAATGTTCACCTTGTCCTAAATAATAGGTTTGGACGGTGGAAATTGTTTCTGGTATTTTTAGAATTTTTTTATATTTTATTACAATTTTTCTTCTGACAATTTTTTTAAAAAAAAGCTTCGTCGCCCGATTGGGCCGAAGGCCGAGCCGAGCCGGGCGAAGCCCAGCCGCGCCGCCGCCTTCGCCGTGTGCGGACGCTGGACTCCGGCGAGGACGAGTCCGGGTCGGGCTGCCACCCCCTCGCCCAAGCAACCCCCCGGCCTTTATAAAGCCGCACCCGCCGCCTCCTCCTCCACCTCAAGTCGCCACCGCCACTAGAAGCCGTCGCGCCAACGCCCGCCGCCGAACCGCGCCGCTGCCTCCCCGCGTCGCCGCCTCCCTGCCGCAGCCCACCGACTCGCCCCGCCACTGCTGGAGCCGCCGCAGCCTCACCCGACGCCGTCGACGATCGGATCTCGCCGCTGGTTTTTTTAAACCGTAAAAACCCGTTCGGTTTTTCTCCCATTTTTTCCGGTTTAGGTTAGATCAGTTTTTTTATTTTAGTTCGTTAATTAGAGGATGTTCGTGGTTAGTTTCTTTTAGAGAATGGTTTTCGTTCATAGTTCTGTTAGCGAACGTCCGTTCGTTAGGTTTTTCTTTGTATTTTATTTTTCAGCCAGGGACCTATCTGCGAATACTTTAATCATAGATTAGTACCTAATCTTCAAATCCTTGTTACTTTTTGGTCGTTCGTCCTAATCTAGTGAAACCAATGCCAAAATCTTCGTCTTGTTCCCCTCTTTCCAGATAATCAACTTGAACATGGTTTTGACAAATCAAATTTGGTTTCAAGCAGATTTGAATTCGAACTTCTTTTGATCACGGTTTGTGTTTCGTAACTTCGATTCGATTGATTCTTTTTGAAAATCGAAGCTCTTCAGTTGAACTTTCAGTTTTGATCTTTTATCTTTAATTTTACCCTTGCATCTTATGCTTGAGTGCTTATGTATGCTATTGTTTGTTCACGATAGAGTTTCCGGAGTGCGAGGCTTGCTACTACGAGTCACTACGGTTTTTAGATCGTCGGCAAGGCAAGTAACACTTTGATCATATCCCTTATCTATAATACCTAAATAGTTCAACCCCACTATGTTATTTCTCTTGCCATGAAGTCTATAGACATCAGCAATACTGCCACATCAACATTTAGTCAGAGGCTTACATGTGGACCCAAGAATAGTAGAGAAAAGCCACGTTTGCTTCAGTTACAAACAGTAGGACCATCACAAGTTGACCACGGACATCTCTTTCCTGATCCAGACGAAACACATTGCCCCTTTTCCCATCGCATAATGTGCGATAGCGGCCATCGCAGGAGCCGTTGCATGCGCCGCGACGCTCCTCCACAAGGACCACCAACCAGCTCCCCTCTACCTGCATGGTGCGCCGTGGCGCTCCTCCGCCAGGATCGCCGGCCAGCTTCCCTCTGCGTGCATCAAGGCAATTAGGATCGCCTCTCACACCCCTAGGAAGGCGCAGCCTCTGTGTTCAGCGCGGTGGATGGTCTGTCCAACTCCCCTCTGCGTGCGGTGGGGCACCCCTCCAGTAGGGCCACTGACCCAACTACTCGCTTGTTTTACGGCGACCTCCCTGCCTCTCGACATTCCGCTGCACTAGGCCCTCCTCGCATCTGCGTCCTCGGATGCGCCAACCTCTGCTGCTGGGCTTTCCATTGCCAGAATGATTCCACTTCCACCAGACGACAGATGTCCATTTACTCTAGTTTATTCTGTTGGGGAACGTAGTAATTTCAAAAAATTTCCTATGCACACGCAAGATCATGGTGATGCACAGCAACGAGAGGGGAGAGTGTTGTCTACGTACCCTCATAGACCAGAAGCGGAAGCGTTATAACAACGCGGTTGATGTAGTCGTACGTCTTCACGGCCCGACCGATCAAGCACCGAAACTACGGCACCTCCGAGTTTTTGCACACGTTCAGCTCGATGACGATCCCCGGACTCCGATCCAGCAAAGTGTCGGGGATGAGTTCCGTTAGCACGACATCGTGGTGACGATCTTGATGTTCTACCATCGCAGGGCTTCACCTAAGCACCGCTACAATATTATCGAGGATTATGGTGGAGGGGGGAACCGCACACGGCTAAGAGATCAATGATCAATTGTTGTGTCTCTAGGTGCCCCCTGCCCCCGTATATCAAGGAGTGGAGGAGGGGGCCGGCCAAAGAGGGTGGCGCGCCCAAGGGGGGAGTCCAACTCCCACCGGGAGTAGGACTCCCCTTTTTCCTATTAGGAGTAGGAGAGGGAAGGAAGAGGAAGGAGGGAGGAAGGAAAGGGGGGGCCGGCCCCCCTCCCAATTCGGATTGGGCTTGGGGGGCGCGCCCCCTCCCTTGCTCCTTTCCCCTCCTTTCCACTAAGGCCCAATAAGGGCCATATACCTCCCGGGGGGTTCCGATAACCTCCCGGTGATCCGGTATTGTCCCAATCTTACCCGAAACCTTTCTGGTGTCCAAATATAGTCGTCCAATATATCGATCTTTATGTCTCGACCATTTCAAGACTCTTCGTCAAGTCCGTGATCACATCCGGGACTCCGAACAACCTTCGGTACATCAAAATATATAAACTCATAATGAAACTGTCATCGTAACGTTAAGCGCGCGGACCCTACGGGTTCGAGAACAATGTAGACATGACCGAGACACGTCTCCGGTCAATAACCAATAGCAGAACCTGGATGCTCATATTGGCTCCTACATATTCTACGAAGATCTTTATCGGTCAGACCGCATAACAACATATGTTGTTCCCTTTGTCATCGGTATGTTACTTGCCCAAGATTCGATCGTCGGTATCTCAATACCTAGTTCAATCTCGTTACCGGCAAGTCTTTTTACTCGTTCCGTAATACATCATCTTGCAACTAACTTATTAGTTGCATTGCTTGCAAGTCTTATGTGATGTGTATTACCGAGAGGGCCCAGAGATACCTCTCCGACAATCGGAGCGACAAATCCTAATCTCGAAATACGCCAACCCAACATGTACCTTTGGAGACACCTGTAGAGCACCTTTATAATCACCCAGTTACGTTGTGACATTTGGTAGCACACAAAGTGTTTCAAGGGTGCATGACCATAAAAGATATTACTCATATAAATAGAACAACCATTATTCTCTGATTTAAATGAATAACCATCTCACATCAAACAAGATCCAGATATAATGTTCATGCTCAACGTTGGCACCAAATAACAATTATTTAGGTCTAATACTAATCCCGATGGTAGATGTAGAGGTAGCGTGCCGACCGCGATCACATCGACTTTGGAACCATTTCCCACGCGCATCGTCACCTCGTCCTTCGCCAGTGTTCGCTTAATCCGTAGTCCCTGTTTCGAGTTGCAAATATTAGCAACATAACCAGTATCAAATACACAGGTGCTATTGCGAGCTCTAGTAAGGTACACATAAATAACATGTATATCACATATACCTTTGTTCACCTTGCCATCCTTCTTATCCGCCAAATACTTGGGGCAGTTCCACTTCAAGTGACCAGTCTGCTTGCAGTAGAAGCACTCAGTTTCAGGCTTAGGTCCAGACTTGGGTTTGTTCTCCTGAGCAGCAACTTGCTTGTTGTTCTTCTTGAAGTTCCCCTTCTTCTTCCCCTTGCCCTTTTTCTTGAAACTAGTGGTCTTGTTGACCATCAACACTTGATGCTCCTTCTTGATTTCTACCTCCGCAGCTTTTAGCATTGCGAAGAGCTCGGGAATTGTCTTATCCATCCCTTGCATATTATTGTTCATCACGAAGCTCTTGTAGCTAGGTGGAAGTGATTGGAGAATTCTGTCAATGATGCAATCATCCGGAAGATTAACTCCCAGTTGAATCAAGTGATTATTATACCCATACATTTTGAGTATATGGTCACTGACAGAACTGTGCTCCTCCATCTTGCAGCTATAGAACTTATCAGAGACTTCATATCTCTCAATCCGGGCATTTGCTTGAAATATTAGCTTCAACTCCTGGAACATCTCATATGCTCCATGACGTTCAAAACGTCGTTGAAGACCCGGTTCTAAGCCGTAAAGCATGGCACATTGAACTATCGAGTAGTCATCAGCTTTCCTCTGCCAGACGTTCTTAACGTCGTCAGTTGCATCAGCAGCAGGCCTGGCACCCAGCGGTGCTTCCAGGATGTAATTCTTCTGTGTAGCAATGAGGATAATCCTCAAGTTACGTACCTAGTCCGTATAATTGCTACCATCATCTTTCAACTTTGCTTTCTCAAGGAACACATTAAAATTCAACGGAACAACAGCGCGGGCCATCTATCTACAATCAAACATAAACAAGCAAGATACTATCAAGTACTAAGTTCATGATAAATTTAAGTTCAATTAATCATATTACTTAAGAACTCCCACTTAGAAAGACATCCCTCTAATCTTCTAAGTGATCACGTGATCCAAATCAACTAAACCATAACCGATCATCACGTGAAATGGAGTAGTTTTCAATGGTGAACATCACTATGTTGATCATATCTACTATATGATTCACGATCGACCTTTCGGTCTCAGTGTTCTGAGGCCATATCTGCATATGCTAGGCTCGTCAAGTTTAACCTGAGTATTCTACGTGTGCAAAACTGGCTTGCACCCGTTGTACATGGACGTAGATCTTATCACACCTGATCATCACGTGGTGTCTGGGCACGACAAACTTTGGCAATGGTGCATACTCAGGGAGAACACTTTATCTTGAAATTTAGTGAGAGATCATCTTATAATGCTACTGTCAATCAAAGAAAGATAAGATGCATAAAAGATAAACATCACATGCAATCAATATAAGTGATATGATATGGCCATCATCATCTTGTGCTTGTGATCTCCATCTCCGAAGCATCGTCATGATCACCATCGTCACCGCCCTGACACCTTGATCTCTATCGTAGCATCGTTATCATCTCGCCATTCTTATGCTTCTACGACTATCGCTACCGCTTAGTGATAAAGTAAAGCATTACAGGGCGATTGCATTGCGTACAATAAAGCGACAACCATATGGCTCCTGCCAGTTGCCGATAACTTGGTTACAAAACATGATCATCTCATACAATAAAATTTAGCATCATGCCTTGACCATATCACATCACAACATGCCCTGCAAAAACAAGTTTGTTTGTTGCAAGTTTTACGTGGCTGCTACGGGCTTAGCAAGAACCAATCTTACCTACGCATCAAAAACCACAACGATAGTTTGTCAAGTTGGTGTTGTTTTAACCTTTGCAAGGACCGGGCGTAGCCACACTCGGTTCAACTAAAGTTGGAGAAACTGACACCCGCCAGCCACCTGTGTGCAAAGCACGTCGGTAGAACTAGTCTCGCGTAAGCGTACGCGTAATGTCGGTCTGGGCCGCTTCATCCAACAATACCGCCGAACCAAAGTATGACATGCTGGTAAGCAGTATGACTTATATCGCCCACAACTCACTTGTGTTCTACTCGTGCATATAACATCAACACATAAAACCTAGGCTCGGATGCCACTGTTGGAGAACGTAGTAATTTAAAAAAATTCCTACGCACACGCAAGATCATGGTGATGCACAACAATGAGAGGGGAGAGTGTTGTCTATGTACCCTCGTAGACCAGAAGCGGAAGCATTATAACAACGCGGTTGATGTAGTCGTACGTCTTCACGGCCCGACCGATCAAGCACCGAAACTATGGAACCTCCGAGTTTTTGCACACGTTCAGCTCAATGACGATCCCCGGACTCCGATCCAGTAAAGTGTCGGGGATGAGTTCCGTTAGCACGACGGCGTGGTGACGATCTTGATGTTCTACCATCGTAGGGCTTCGCCTAAGCACCGCTAGAATATTATCGAGGATTATGGTGGAGGGGGGCACCGCACACGGCTAAGAGTCAATGATCAATTGTTGTGTCTCTGGGTGCCCCCCCGCCCCCGTATATAAAGGAGTGGAGGAGGGGGTCGGCCAAGGAGGGTGGCGAGCCCAAGGGGGGAGTCCAACTCCCACCGGGAGTAGGACTCCCCTTTTTCCTATTACGAGTAGGAGAGGGAAAGAAGAGGAAGGAGGGAGGAAGGAAAGGGGGGCCGACCCCCCTCCCAATTCGGATTGGGCTTGGGGGGCGTGCCCCTTCCCTTGCTCCTTTCCCCTCCTTTTTCCACTAAGGCCCAATAAGGCCCATATACCTCTCGGGGGGTTCCGATAACCTCTCGGTGATCCGGTATTGTCCCAATCTTACCCGGAACCTTTCCGGTGTCCAAATATAGTCGTCCAATATATCGATCTTTATGTCTCTACCATTTTGAGACTCCTCGTCAAGTCCGTGATAACATCCGGGACTCCGAACAACCTTCGGTACATCAAAATATATGAACTCATAATGAAACTGGCATCGTAACGTTAAGCGTGCGGACCCTACGGGTTCGAGAACAATGTAGACATGACCGAGACACGTCTCCGATCAATAACCAATAGCGGAACCTGGATGCTCATATTGGCTCCTAAATATTCTACGAAGATCATTATCGGTCAGACCGCATAACAACATACGCTGTTCCCTTTGTCATCTGTATGTTACTTGCCCGAGATTCGATCGTCGGTATCTCAATACCTAGTTCAATCTCGTTACCGGCAAGCCTCTTTACTCGTTCCGTAATACATCATCTTGACACTAACTTATTAGTTGCATTGCTTGCAAGGCTTAATTGATGTGTATTACCGAGAGGGCCCAGAGATACCTCTCTGACAATCGGAGCGACAAATCCTAATCTCGAAATACGCCAACCCAACATGTACCTTTGGAGACACCTGTAGAGCACCTTTATAATCACCCAGTTACGTTGTGACGTTTGGTAGCACACAAAGTGTTCCTCCGGTAAACGGGAGTTGCATAATCTCATAGTCATAGGAACATGTATAAGTCATGAAGAAAGCAATAGCAACATACTAAACGATCGGGTGCTAAGCTAATGGAATGGGTCATGTCAATCACATCATTCTCCTAATGATGTGATCCCGTTAATCAAATGACAAATCATGTCTATGGTTAGGAAACATAACCATCTTCGATTAACGAGCTAGTCAAGTAGAGGCATACTAGTGACACTTTGTTTGTCTATGTATTCACACAAGTATGACGTTTCCGGTTAATACTATTCTAGCATGAATAATAAACATTTATCATGATATAGGGAAATAAATAATAACTTTATTATTGCCTCTAGCGCATATTTCCTTCATATTCGTCCATCTTCTTGATGCTTCTAATATTACCGCCCTTTCCCCTTCCACCAATCCAACTTCACAATGCCCCATTGCTCCTAGATTAATTTGGAGCACAATAGAGGTGTCCAGAAGTCCAGAAGTTTTGGCATCTATTCCCCTCCCCATACACGAGTATAAATACAATGTTCTAGGTCCCAACTTTACCTCCTACCCTCAACAAGTCATTCACCATCAGTCGGACACTCGATGCCTACTTTAGGATGATGTTTAGCTCCTTGCAGGAACCTTCGGGAACAACTGTTGGTCTGCCGTTGCTACACATGAACGGGCTGACCCACGTCCTGTCAAAGTCATTAGATCCACCATACATCCTTTGTTCTACATAATCTCAATGTCAAGTGAGTACAAAACATCTTATGCATGCAAATTCTGCAGCATCCCAACTGTATATGATCAGTTGAATGATGCATGCATTAAACCATTACGATTTTGTTGTTGTCTCTTTTTGTAGATCCACAGTTCTCTCTAATCTTGATCTCAAGTTAGCTAGACTTTCCCTATATTGCAGATTTTATTTTACTTAGCAGACCTGGAATAGGTAAGGTGCTCTTTCTAATAGAGAATCATCTCCAATAATTTGGTTAGATAGGATATACTACCGTATCTAATTTTTGGCAATGCTGACAGTCGTTGTCCTTTTACTCATGATGTATGGGTATTGTATTATTTGTTCTTTTGAATCTATGTGTATGCATGTCATCTCTACAAATTTGGTTACATAGGATTTAGTACCACATCTAAATTTTTGGCAATGGTGACAGTCATGGTCCTTTTACTAATGTTGTATGGGTATTGCATTATTAGTTCTTTTGAATCTATGTGTGTGCGTCCAGGTTGATTTCCTCCGTGAAGGTGTGCTCTCTCAATTTCTCTATTTCTTCATCAAGATGAATTATCATACTTATGTGCTCTCTCTCCCTCCCTCAATCCCTCCCTCTCTAGCTCGCCCTCTCTCTCTTACTTAGACATTTTGTTGGTTCCATTTTGCAGAGATTGGGGTATGTACTTCGAGTTGAGTTGACTACTTCTTGGATTGGCGCCCATTGATTTTTCTTGAGTTATTCAATGTTTCAATTTGCTTATTGTACACATTTTCCCTTAATGTCTATTTACAGTCCTCCATTAACATGTCAAGTATCAACCTCACAACCTTCAGACTTTAACTTATATATAAACTACACAAAGATTGTGTTGGTTGTGTTTTACATCTTACAAAGTTATTTTTTTACTTTTCCACAGGAATATGGCAACTCATGTTGGTGATGCAACTGGGAAAGTCATCGATAGTTTACCTACAATTCATGTGAATGCATATGAGAAATCTCACGCTGATTTGGTAGTATTCTAACCTCCAACCAAGAAGTGGTTCCTCTCTGCTGTAGCTACATTATATTATCCTCCAAAAATGCATGCTATTGTATGTAACTCTTGAAAACACTAAATGTGTGAAGGGTGTGCACATCTACGTTTTGTCATTATCCTTAAGAGATTTTGTCAATATAATTCATCAAGTATTAATCTCAGGTCCTATTTGTCACCAATTTCCTATAATGAATATATGTTCCCTATGTATCCATCTATTATGCCTATGCATTTGAGAAGTAATTTTAAGCTTAAATTATTACATTTTTTTAAGTTTCCTTTCATATAGCTTCAAAGTGGTATCCTTTGCGTAAATTGAAGGTATATATTTCAATTGCTATAACTAAATTCGATTATATATACTTACCATTTTGTTTGTTACACATTAGTACAACACTACTCGATGGTGAACACTTCTGATTCCTACTTTCAAGATACATCTTGCAGTGTAAATTTCAATGTGGTGCGAGGTGTCAGCTTTGCCATTTACAGTACCTTATTCCATTTTGCGTTCTGGTGTGCTGATGTTTGTTGTTGCTCTTCCTTTTTGTTTCATATCTAACCCATCGATATGAATCAACACATCCACAAGTTGAATCACATAAACTTCTGCTACAATATCCCGTAGCAACGCGCGGGGACATCATCTAGTTACCCAGTTTTTATGCATTAGTTTCAATCCTCAAACATTGCATGAGTAGGATCTGTTTATACATATGGGTATGGGAAAGTAGTTGATGAGGTAGAACCTATTGTATTTTGTTCAAACCTTGGGAGTTGCTACTTATGCTTATACTGCTATGCTATGCTCATAGACGTGGTTTGGTTTGAGAGAATTCATGACACATGTGAGATATTATTGTTAACTAAGGTTTAACTTAAGGTGGCTACTTTAATACACATCTGGGTGGATTTGTCTGTGGGCACCTGGGGAATCCAATGTTGTCCAAGGAGAATCCCGGGGTATCCGTGTGATTTTTCCTATGGTTCATGATGCAAACTTCCGTGTGCAGCCACAAGCCATTATGGGCTCTGGCATAGTTGAGTAATTGTGGGAATCCTTTCCATGATGGGCCAGCATATGTAGGGGATTGTAGGTGTACCGGCCTATCTATCGATTAAGGGGACCTCTTCGGAAAGACTGTGTCTCGGTCATCCGTTTCTCAAACATCATGCAGTGCGAGAAATACAACGGAGGAGATCCAGTCTTGTGGGGAAAAGTGAAAACCTCTGCAAAGTGTACAAACTAATCATGGTTATCCGTATCCTCGGTTATGGACATCTTGAGTATCTGGTGCTTGAATTACTATGTTGATCTCATCACTTTACTTAAGTAATTTGTGGGTTATTGATTATTAATTCGGGATTGAGATGGGGTTACCATTCTCAATGTTTTTCAACAAACTTTGTAGTTAAATAAAATATATTCCTTTGTGGTAGGGAAAAATTAGCTTTATGCAAAATTAAACATAGAGCCTCCACCAGCCATATATGCATATAATTATAGCTGTTACTTGTTCATTGCTCTATAGTGTTATTTTGCCAGCATATTCCATGTGCTGACCTACACAGGCTGCAACATACTATGTTGCAGAGTTTTCAAACAAAGAGTAAGGTGCGCTAGGTCGTTTTCATGCGCTCAACTATGCCTTGGAGTTGATGGACTCATTTACCCTCGAAGTTTCCACAATTATCTTATTTAGCTGGCCTTCAGCCATATTATTGTAATAAGTACCCTCTATGAGTTATTTGATGTAATAAGTGTGTGATTGCACTCTGTTATAAATCCTCGAGTACTGTGTGTGTCAGCATTACCGATCCAGGGATGACACTTATGCACAGAGATTTGACCGTTTGAGGTCACATCGCTACAAGATGGTGCCAGAGCAGATGCTGACTGTAGGACGCAACCACTAAGATGAGCCATAGGACACTCTTCTCTACACATTTCCAACTCTTCTCCACTTTCTACTCTATAGATGGCGGACCCAAGGTACAAGTTTGCTCAACTTGATGAAGACACCCCTTTTGGACGACACTTGAAGGAAGCCACTAAGTACCTGAGCATCAGAATACCAAGCTTCACGGAGACCTATACCACCACCCTACCTGAAGAAGAGCACTGGACAATTTGAGTACATGTTACAGGAAGGACATTCACACCAGTTACTGAACCCATAGAGTTTTCCTTGATGCTCCGACCTGGAGTCTAGGAAAGAGCATGGCAGCCCACATCGCCTTTGGACGGATCAGCGAAGTATACCACAAGGATCTTAAGGACACCATCTACCAGATATGTGGACGCCGAGATGAGCAATGGGAGATGTTTTGCACTTGGAAGGACAGGTCCATTGCAGCCTACATCCAGGAGTTGAACCAACACATTCGTTGTCCGGAGAACCAGATGTGCGCCACCATGATAGACATGAAGAAGGTGATGACCAGGAACATGGAGCTAGAAGAGGAACTCAAGTCTACGTGTGATGGATATGAAGAAGAAATTGCAGTACTGCTGGAGAAGAGTGAAGACCTGGAGAAGAAGCTATGAATATTCATGGGATATCCCGCACCTGGGGAGGACAACCACCCCGAAGACTACATCATCATCGACGACACCGACTCCAACCCCGATAGTGATGATGATTATGAAGACGAAGCTGGAGCAGATATCATGAAGTCTTCCTCTGATCAAAATTTCTAGTCGACCACCATATTATCAGTAGTATTTCCCCGATGTATATAGTAGCAGTCCGAGTATTTTGTAACGGTAGATTAGATCGATTTGTATGCCCTTGTTTGAAATTGAGTGGTGTGAAATGAATGTGTTTGTCTCATGTGCATATGGGTAGTGATCTCTCTTTAGACCTGAATGTATTCTATTCTCACCCCCTCTAAACCTATGAGATGCCTCCGAGACGTGAACCCGGATTTTTCTTCCCATCGGAGCTCACTCAGTTGATCCAACAGCAGAATGCCTTGATGCAGTTGCTAGTCTAGAACTAAGGCAACAACAACAACAACCCACCACCACCTCCTGTGGACAACTTAGCCTGTTTTAAAAGGTCGAATCCACTGGTGTTTTCCAGTAGCACCGAGCTGATTGTTGCTGATGACTGGGTCCGCGGGATTGGAAGGGAGCTGACCACCGCAGGTTGCACGGATGCTGAGAAGGTGCGCTTTTCCACACACCAACTATGGACCCGTAGCCTAATGGTGGGAGAATTACACAACCACTTTCCCCATAGCCAATGTCACATGGGATTAGTTTCAGCAAGCTTTCCACACAACCCATGTCTCAACCAGAGCTATGAGTATGAAGAAGCATGAGTTTCACAACTTATACCAGGGAAATCTTACTGTGGGGCAGTATGTCAATGAGTTCAGCAAGTTAGCTCGCTACACCCCAGATGATGTGGCCACAGATGCCGCGAAGCAGGAGAAGTTTATGGAAGGGATAAATGATGAGCTGAGTATGCAGTTGATGGCAACAACATTCACTAACTACCAGGAGTTGGTAGATAGGGCTCTTATGATCGAAGGAAAGCAGCAGCAGATAGAGAGCCGCAAAAGGAAGTGTGTACAGGGAAAGTACAACTCTGGAGCTCAACAGAAACCCTATTTTACCCCAAACTCGGGAGGATACACCCATAACCATGGGGGCCACACACACAATGGAGGAATTACACATAACCATAGTGGCCCTAAGAATGGAAATGGGAATGGAGCAAGCAGCAGCTAGAATCGTTCCAACCCAGCCACACCCGCTATGAAGGACCTGAGCCATGTCACCTGTTACAAGTGTGGGAAGACTGGACACTACGCCAATGATTGTTCTGAGTTGAAGAATGGAAATGTAAATGGAAACTATGGGAAGAAGCCCAACCCCTTCACCAGAGGTCAGGTGAACCACATCAACGTGGAGGAAGTAGAAGAGCAGTCGGATGCAGTAATCGCTAAGTTCTTGATTAAGTCATTTACTGCAATTGTTCTTTTCGACACTGGTGCATCGCATTCATACATATCAAGGGGATTTATGGATAAGTTTAAGTTGCCCACCAAAGCCATTAAGACACCTATGTTTGTAAGCTCGCCAAGAGCGGAGTATATGGCAAGCAGAGGATGTTTCCAGATGCCATTGACAATAGGAAGGCATGTTTTCCCCTTATACCTAATAATTTTGGAGTCACAAGGATTGGATGTGATACGAGGCATGGATTGGCTATCGATGTATGGAAGAAACATCAACTGTGCTAGTAAGTCAATTTTACTCATCACCCCTGAGGGAAAGAGGATTAGGTATGTATCTAGGCATGTGCCAAGGAGGACCCAAGTAAATTCCCTCTCCGGAGTTGTTTAGGAAGAAGTGCCTATTGTGAAGGATTACCCGGATGTATTTCCAGACGAACTACCAGGCATGCCGCCAGATCGAGACATAAAATTTTTGATAGAGCTGTTGCCAGGCACCGGACCAATATCGAAGAGACCGCATCGGATGCCCGCGAATGATCTGGAGGAAATTAAGAAGCAGATTAAGGAGTTATTGGAGAAAGGTTATATCCGACCAAGTTCATCACCATGGGGAGCCCAGTGCTCTTAGTTGAGAAGAAGGATGGATCATTGAGAATAGTTGTTGATTATCAAGCATTTAATGAGGTGACGATCAAGAACAAGCACCCACTATTGATGATCAATGATTTGTTTGACCAGCTGCAGGGAGCCAAAGTATTCTCCAAGATCGATCTTAGATCAGGATACCACCAACTAAAGATCCGAGAGCAGGATATACCCAAGACAGCTTTTACCACAAGGTATGGGCTTTATGAGTACACGATCATGTCCTTTGGATTGACTAATGCCCCTGCCTATTTTGTGAGTATGATGAATAAGGTGTTCACGGAATTCTTGGATAAGTTTGTTGTGGTGTTCATTGATGATATATTAGTGTACTTGAAGAATGAAGAGGAACACAAGGAACATTTGTAACTAGTTCTCGAGAAGCTCAGGGAACATCAGTTGTACACCAAGTTTAGCAAATGTGAGTTTTGGTTAAAGGAAGTTTGATTTCTTGGAAATGTTATATCGGGAGAAGGTATAGTAGTAGACCCTACCAAGGTTTAGTCTGTCACTGAGTGGTTGGGACCCACCTCACTTGGAGATGTCCGCAGTTTTCTGGGACTCGCAGGATATTATAGGTGATTCATTGAGAATGTTTCCTAAATTTAGAAACCCATGACGGAGTAGTTGAAGTAGGACACCAAGTTCAAATGGACAGAGGAATGTGAGGCCAGTTTTCAGGATTAGAAGAAACGTTTGGTTACAGCCCCAGTACTAATTCTTCCGGATATATGCAAGGATTTCCAAGTGTATTGCGACACTTCTCGCTTGGGACTTGGAGGTGTACTTATGCAAGATGGAAGAGTTGTTTCATATGCCTCACGTCAGCTTTGGCCTCATGAGTTGAATTATGCCATGCATGATTTGGAGTTAGCAGCCATAGTGCATGCACTCAAGACCTGGAGACACTTTCTCATTGGAAACTGTTGTGATGTGTACATGGATCACAAGAGTTTGAAGTACATTTTCCGCAGAAGGAGTTGAATCTCAGGCAGACGAGATGGTTGGAGCTAATAAAAGATTATGATATGAAGATGCATTATCATCCAGGAAAGGCCAATGTCGTAGTAGACGCTTTGAGCCACAAGAGTTATGTCAATACCCTCGTAAGCGGAGGATTACCGTAGGAGTTAGTCGACGATCTTAAGGAACTTCGTTTGGAGATAGTTCCAAGAGGATTTGTTGCAACAATAGAGGTTCAGTCCATGTTGTTGGGAAAGATTCGAGAAGCTCAGAAGGATGATAAGGAAATTGCTGAGATAAAGGAGAAAATGAGCAAAGGAAAATCCAAGGGTTTTTGTGAGGATGAGCACGAAACTTTATGGTTTGAGGATCATGTGTATGTGCCCAATAATGCAGAGATCAGGAAGTTAATACTTCAGGAAGCTCATGACTCGCCATACTCGATTCACCCCGAAAACACCAAGATGTATTTGGATTTGAAGGAACGTTTCTGGTGGACAGGTATGAAGAAGGATATTGCTGAGTATGTAGCAGTATGTGATGTATGTCAGAGAGTGAAGGCAGAACATCAGAAGCCAATAGGATTACTTCAGCCTGTGACAATACCGGAATGGAAGTGGGACAAACTTGGCATGGATTTTATCATAGGATTACGCAGGACACGATTGGGATATGATTCTATCTGGGTAGTAGTTGATCGCTTGACCAAAGTGGATCACTTTATCCCAATGAAAACTACATATACGAGCGCGAAGTTGGCCAAGATATATATGACCAGGATCATATGTCTGCATGTCGTTCCGAGGACCATCGTATAAGATAGAGGAACGTAGTTTACCTCGAAGTTTTGTAATTAGTTGCACCAGACTTTGGGTACTAGGCTAGAGTTCAGTATAGCCTTTCATCCGCAGACAGATGGACAGACCGAGAGGGTCAATCAGATTCTGGAGGACATGTTGAGAGCTTGTGCACTAGATTATGGATCTAGTTGGGATGACCATTTGCCTTACACAGAGTTCTCATACAACAACAGTTATCAGGCTAGTCTGAAGATGGCCCCTTTCAAAGCTTTGTATGGAAAGAGGTGCAGGACACCATTGATGTGGGATGAAGTTAGAGACTGTCAGTTGATTGGACCAGATTTAATTAAGGAGTCTAAAGAAAAGGTTAAGTTGATTCTTGATAGAATGAAGGTAGTTCAGTCCAGGCAGAAGAGTTATGCCGATACAAAATGCAAGGAGGTAGTCTACGAAGTCGAAGAAAGAGCATATCTTCATGTGTCACCGCTCCGAGGAGTTAAACGATTTGGAGTTAAGGGAAAGTTAGCCCCGAGATTTGTAGGACCGTATCGAGTTCTGGAACGTATGGGAGAAGTTGCCTACAAGTTGGAGTTACCAGAAGGTTTGTCAGGAGTTCATGATGTGTTTCACGTTTCCCAGTTGAAGAAATGCCATGCTGAGATGGTCGATATTCCTCTAAGAGATACAGTGCCCCTAGAAGCAATCCAGTTCGAGAGTGACCTAATTTACGAGGAGAACCCCGTCAAGATTCTTGAGTTTGCCAGCCGAGTTACACGCAGCAAGGTTATCAAGTTTAGCAAAGTTCAGTGGAGCCACCATACCGAGGATGAAGCCACCTAGGAGCGAGAAGAAGACCTACGGAAAGACCACCCACACCTATTTTCCATGCGACCCGAATCTCGAGGGCGAGATTCATCTTAAGGGGGGTAGGTTTGTCACATCCCAATTTTCAATTTGGATGTTATACATAGGTCATCACATGCATATCATATTTTATTTGCATTTTGGTTGTGATCCTAGAAATCTTAAGCAACTCAAGGACCCGAGGAGAGAGTTGGAGATTTCACAAATTTTCATATTTGAATTTTATATTTTTAATATTTTCTCTCTCCAATTATTTCCAATAATAAAAATAAATGAGTGAAGATAAAATGACTTCTTCAAAAGAGAGGAATATTGGAGAAAGAATATTAAAATCAAATTATTATTTTATTTGTATTTTATCTGTTATTTTATTTGAATTAGAAAAAATGCATTTTTGAAAATTGCATTTTTAGGCCAGAAAAATGTTCACCTTGTCCTAAATATTAGGTTTGAACCATGAAAATTGTTTTTGGTTTTTTTAGAATTTTTTTATATTTTATTAGGATTTTTATTTTGGCAATTTTTTTTAAAAAAAGCTTCGCCGCCTTTGCCGCCGTGCGGACGCCGGACTCTGGCGAGGAGTAGTCCGTGTCGGACTGCCGCCCCCTCATGCAAGCCGCCCTCCCGGCCATTCTAAAGTCACGCCCCGCCGCCTCCTCCTCCACCTCAGGCCGCCGCTGCCGCTGCCGCTAGAAGCCGCCGCCGCCGCGCCGCTGCCTCCCCGCATCGCCGCCTCCTTGCCGCTGCCCACCGCCTCGCCCCCCCGCTGCCGGAGCCGCCGCCTCGCCCGACGCCGCTGACAATCGGATCTTGCCACAATTTTTTTTGAAAACCGGTAAAAACCGCAAAAGTACGTTCAGTTTTTCTCCCATTCTTCTAGTTTAGGTTAGATCGGTTTTTTATTTTAGTTCATTAATTAGCGAACGTTCATCTATTAGTATCTTTTAGCGAATGGTTTTCATTCGTTTAGTTCTGTTAGCGAACGTTCGTTCGTTAGGTTTTTATTTTTATTTGAATTTTTCGGCCAGGGACCTATCCGCAAATACTTTTATCATAGATTAGTCCCTGATCTTTAAACCCTCGTTACTTTTTTGCTCATTCGTCCAAATCCAGTGAAACCAACGCCAAAAACTTCATCTTGTTCCCCTCTTTCCAGATAATCAAATTGAACATGGTTTTGATAATTTAAAATTTGGTTTCAAGAAGATTTGAATTCGAACTTCTTTTGATCACAGTTTGAGTTTTGTAGCTCCGATTCGATTGATTCTTTTTGCAAATCGAAGCTCTTCAGTTGAAATTTCAGTTTGGATCTTTTCTCTTGAGTTTTACCCTCGCATATTATGCTTGAGTGCTTATG
The DNA here is from genome assembly GCF_056163025.1 of Triticum urartu. Classification (NCBI taxonomy): domain Eukaryota; kingdom Viridiplantae; phylum Streptophyta; class Magnoliopsida; order Poales; family Poaceae; genus Triticum; species Triticum urartu. The sequence continues at coordinate 238,977,513 of NC_141878.1, read as the reverse complement.
TATTCTATTGTTTGTTCACAATAGAGTTTCCAGAGTGCGAGGCTTGCTACTATGAGTAACTAGGGTTTTCAAATCGTCAGCAAGGCAAGTAACACTTTGATCATATCCCTTATTACCTAGTTTTTATGAATTAGTTTCAATCCTCAAACATTGCATGAGTAGGATCTATTTATACATGTCGGTATTGGGAAGTAGTTGATGAGGTAGAACCTATTGCCTTTTGTTCAAACCATGGGAGTTTCTACGTATGCTTATACTGCTATCCTAGGCTCGTAGACATGGTTTGGTTTGAGAGAATTCATGATAGATGTGAGAGATTATTGATATCGAAGGTTTAACTTAAGGTGGATACTTTAATACACATATGGGTGGACTGGTTTGTGGGCACCTGGGGAATCCAATGTTGTCCAAGGAGAATCCCGGGGTATCCGTGTGATTTTTTCTATGGTTTGCCTCCCAGGCTCAAAGGGATCATTATGTTATTCATGCTGGAAACTTCTGTGCGCAGCCACAAGCCATTACAGGCTCTGGCATAGTTGAGTAATTTGTGGGAATCCTTTCCATGATGGGCTAGCAGATGTAGGGGATTGTAGGTGTACCGTCCTATCTATCGGTTAAGGGGACCTCTTCGGAAAGACCGTGTCTCGGTCATCCGTTTCTCAAACATCATGCAATGCGAGAAATACAATGAAGGAGATCGAGTCTTGTGGGGAAAAGTGCGCAAGCCTCTGCAGAGTGTACAAACTTATCATGGTTAGCCTTGTCCCCGGTTATGGACATCTTGACTATCTCGTGCTTGAATTACTATGTTGATATCATCACTTTACTTAATTAATTCGTGGGTTATTGATTATTCATTTGGGATTGAGATGGGGTTACCATTCTCAATGTTTTTCAACAAACTTTGTAGTTAAATCAAATATATTCCTTTGTTGTACAGAAAAATTAGCTTTATGCAAAATTAAACATAGAGCCTCCACATGCCATATATGCATATAGTTATAGTTGTTACTTGTTCATTGCTCTATAGTGTTATCTTGCCAGCATATTCCATGTGCTGACCTACACAGGCTGCAATGTATTATGTTGCAGAGTTTTCAGACGAAGAGTAAGGTGCGCTAGGTCGTTGTCATGCACTCAGCTATGCCATTGGAGTTGACGGACTCATTTACCCTCGAAGCTTCCGCAGTTATCTTCTTTAGATGGCCATCAACCATATTATTAGCAACACCCCGGTGACATGCTACAGTAATCCCCTGTTAATGGTGCCATCTCATCATGTTACTGTTGCTAATCTTCACTTGATCCAAATCACAATTCAAATTCAAATCCAATCTAAAGTCAAAATTTCAAATTTGCTCAAACATGAAAACTAAAATGTTCATCTTATGGAAATTAATCAGTTGCTAATTTTGGTGGGGAACTAACATTTTTTTTCAAAATGTCTAAGTTCCCTAAATTAGTTAAAACTGTGGCTAAAGCAATTAAATTAAATGCCTTTTTAATTTATAAAAATTGCAAACTATTTCCAGAGCCTCTCAATCTTTTTGTGGCAGTGCCCAATAATTCTTTGAAATTGTTTTGGCTAGTGGCATATTTTTGCAAGGTCAATTGTGGCTAAAAGAAAAGGCAAAAGCAGCTGGAAAAGAAAAACAAAAAAAGGAAAACGAAAAGGAAAGGGGTGGGAGAGCCCCTGGCCTTCCCATGGGCCTCAGCCCATCCCAGCAGGCCAACCCACGCCCCCTCCCCGCTCGCTCTCCCCTCCCTCCTGTTCCACCGACCTGGTGCACGGCCGAGCGCGCGTAGCCGCACCAGCTCGCCGGTGTCGAGGGGATAAGGCCGCCCCGGACGCCTCAAGCTCCCCCTCACCTACCGCAACTCCCACTCCCGCACTCGCATGTCCTCCTCCCAGATCCATCCCCTCTCCCTCTCTGCCTCTTCCTCCCGCCGCTGCCATGGCCTCGCCACCGTGAAGCTTGCGACCACCGAGCCCCGTTCGCCTCCCCGACGTGCTCACCGGCTTCCTCGTCGTCGTCCACATCGCCTACGCCATCGGGGACCAGCCGAGCGCCTCTACTTCGACCGGAATGCGTCCGTCTTCAACCTTCGGACCGCCGGCGTTCGTCGCCGATTCCGGCTACCATGCGCCCTCACCGAGCTCGCTGCCACTCCCTACGGCTCCACTGTGAGCTCGCCCTCCTCTCCCCGCTCTCCCCTATCCCTTTGCCTAGCCGGAGCCACTCCACCGTGTTGCCGACCTCCGCCGCCTGCCATGGTCTCCGTCCACACGCCGTGCGCGCTCCCGCACCCCTGCGCGAGTCACTGGCGCCTTCCAGGGCACTCACAGCACCGATCCGCAGCTCCAACCGCCCCTAGGCCACTCCCTCCACGATTCGAATGGGACCGAGCGCCACCTCCGCTCCCCGTCGCTGCTCCGGCCAGCTCCAGCCTCCCAAGCGTCGCCCATTACCACCACTTGACGCGGCGTCGACCCGGCGTTCGAAGGAGCCCACCCACGCTTCCGTTCGTGCCCCTATCGCCGACTCCGTCCTCCACCGAACTCCGGCGACCGCAAACCTCGACGCCGACAAAGCTCCGACCGTCCCTGGTGCCGGCCGTCGTCATCTTCGCGTGCGCGACGCCGGCACACACCCATAGGTCCAAACCGCCGGCCTCGAGCCCTCTGTGGCCTTTTTCCGGCCGATTTCGGTGCATTGCCCCCGCTGTAATGTCTGCCACCGGCGCGCCACTGCCACCACTGACGTGGCCGCCCAGGGCCACCACCCTGGGTCACTGACCGGTGGCCCTAGTGGCCCCGCTCGCCCCCTTGACTAGGTTTACGCGGTCAACCTCGCTGACTGGGCAGCCGAGTGCCGCTAACATGTGGGCAAAGCGCTAATTAATAGGTTTTATAAATAAATAAAATGTTAGTTAATCTTTTAATTAGTTTCAATCACTAAACAGTCACTGACGAATGGGGCCCGCACCCCTAATTAGTTATGTTAGTCAATATAATCCACTATTAGTGCCACAGTCGCTGACATGTGGGACCCACTGAACCCACTGGTCAGGTTTGACCTGGTCAGCTGCTCTGTTGACTGCTGACATCATCAACACGTCATGCTGATGTCATATTCCGTTTCTGTTAATGCAAATAAATCCAGGAAATGATTTTTTCTTTGAAAAATCATAGAAATTAAATGGTAACTTGGATGAAAATGTTTTCTACATGAAAGTTGCTCAAAAAAATCCAACGAATCTGAATACGTTGTCCGCTCATCTGTCAGATGCCCCTAGCATGCTGAACATGGAACATTCCCCATCCGGTCATTTGTCCGACATAGGTCCGGAACCGGGTAAACATTCTTGGTTGAATTCCCCCTTCACATATATCGTGTAGCCATACGTTAGGTCACACCCGACACATCATATTGCCATGTTATGCTTTATGATGCTATGTTTGCTTTATATTTATTGTTTCTTCCCCCTCTTCTCTCCGGTAGACCACGAGACCGATGTTGCCCCTGTGATCGACTACGTCTCCGACGACCCTTCTTCCTTTTCAGCAGAGCTTCCAGGAAAGCCCCCCCTTCGATCATACCGATATAGCCCATTCCATTCTCTCATGTTTGCATTAGATTTTGCTACTGTTATTGTTTGCTCCTATTCTGATGCACAGCCTGCTTTTGTAACCTGCTCATTGTACCTTACCTGCTTATCCTAAACTGCTTAGTATAGGTTGGTTAGTGATCCATCAGTGACCCCACCTAGTCCCAGTTACCCCGCTTTCCGTTCGATGACTCAATCAACGTGATCGACGTCCAGGCCCCGACACCGCACATCACCCCCCTAGTTGTACAACTCTACAGAGTTAATATTGAGTGCCAAGGGTGACACCTCATGCATCACTCCTGATGAGATCTCTATAGTGTAGTTATTCGTTCGTAGTCACCGAGGGTGATTTCCTCCTTAACCACTTGCGATACGACTCTATCGTGCAACCCCTCAAGTGTGAACCTCGAGGGTGGTTCCTCTTATGTTCACCTTGATGATTACATTTAGTGGAATCCATCAAGGGTAGTTCCTCAGGGTTCCCCTTGGAATTAGACACACAGTTACTATGGTTACTATGACTTTACACTGAACCATGTTACTAAATACGGGTCGGCCCCAAGGGGTACCCGCGCGAACTTAATTGCGAGTATGTGCAGTAGGGTTGACCTGGAAGGTGCCCACGAGATAATTACGGGTCGTGGCCAGCCATTCTTAACCCTTGCCGCAAGTCCTCGAGACGGGGCGACAAGGTCACATCGATCATGAGTCTCTGCTCATTAGCGCGTGCTCCTAATCCCCTACGATTTGGATATTTGATCCGAGGGGCCTCTGGCCTGATAGAACTAACCATCATGTGGGCGTAGTATGGGCGTTCTGCGTCGTATGCATAAGTTGAAGCATAATAGATGTCATGTGGCTCAGCGGCGCACACCGGGTTGGACAGGAACGCCTCGCCTTGTATAAGGGAGGCTAGGTCTGCTCACCGGCCTCTCACGCAACGTGCAGGAATTCCCGAGGCGATGGCCCAAGACCCCTGGGGCATAGGTTAATCCGGCAGGCTGACCTCTCTATTTAGCCTAGGTCGGGTTGCGGCGTATTGTTTGGCCGAGGCCGGGCATGGCCCAGTAAAGTGTGTATGGCGGGAGTTAAGCGAGCGTGGTGGGTAAGTTGGTGCACCCTTGCAGGGAAGAAAACATCTATCGATAGCCTGTCCTACGGTAACGGACACTTGGAGTTGTATCACGATCGATACAACTAGAACTGGATACTTGAGATGAGAAATGGATAGTATGGCTCTGGGATTGCTTTCTCGTAGGGAGTTGAGGAAGGATCTCTGGGCGAGGTTGATGACAATACTACTACTACTTTACCTTATGCTACTCTTATTTCTTTTGATGCTGGAAGATGCTTGAAGCTGCTTGAAGATGCTAGTGTTTGATAGGCTAGGTTTTCTCCTTCTCTTCTGGCATTCTGCAGTTCAGTTCACAGATACTACCCATTTCATTGATACCGATGCATATGTAATGTAGATCCTTGCTTGCGAGTACTCACGGTTGCTTTCTTTCCTCTTTCCCCCCTTTTTCCATTCTTCTCGGTTTGTCGCAACCAGATGGTGGAGCCCATGATCCAGACGACACCACCGACGACTACTGCTACTAACACGAGGGTGCCTACTACTACGTGGAGGCCGCCGACGACCAGGAGTAGTTAGGAGGCTCCCAAGTAGGAGGCCTTACCTTTTTGATCATGTTGCCTTTGTGCTAGCCTTCTTAGGGGAAAATTGTTTAACTCTTGTCTGTACTCAGATAATGTTGCTTCCGCTGAGTCGTTTGTATTAGAGCTGATGTATTTGAGCCCTCGAGGCCCCTGGCTTGTAATATAAAGCTTCTATTATTTAATTTGTGTCTAGAGTTGTGTTGGGATATCTTCCTGTGAGTCCTTGATCTTGATCGTACACATTTGCGTGTATGATTAGTGTACGGTTGAATCGAGGGCGTCACATTATTGTAATAAGTACTCTCTATGAGTTATTCGATGTAATAAGTGTGTGATTGCACTCCATTATAAATCCTCGAGTACTGTGTGTGTCAGCATTACCGATCCAGGGATGACACTTATGCACAGAGATTTGACCGTTTGAGGTCGGATCACTACACTATCAATGTCAAATCCCTCCGTGCATACACGTCGAGCAAGAGTGTGCCCGTGCACACAACTCAGCTTTTGGTACTTCTCGATGGCGCAAAATCGAAGTCGAAGTCATGTTGCGGGAGTCTGGAGTCATGCTTCAGATCCCGCGGGAGATCGCTTTCCTAGGGGGGGTCATTCAGGACGGATTCATCAAGGAGCTATAATTTGGACATGCTAAAATAGATCTGGATATATTGGAACCTGACAGGACGATTCGGATCCGTAGTACACCTGCCTTCTGATGACCTTAGGCAAATGCTCGGTGGCGACCGCCGTCGTGGCGGTGATACGAGCAGGAGCAGCCGCACTGAAACCATCAGCACCACTCGTCCGCATTCCCCCAAAGTCAGCGCCACGCGAGGGAATTTGGAGGCACTATATGTTCTATACGGCACATTGTTTATACATGCCGTTTGTGTGTTAGGTATTACAACGTCACACACGATTTTGGCACCAAACCGTGTGAGAAGAAAACGTAGGTTATACATGGTTGCCGTTACATAACCGTATGTGATGTACTACCCTGTCCATATAATTGAGTTATGGTGAGATACCGTGTAAATAGCTGCTCTGCAGATATCCATAAAAAATAGCCGCTCTGCGTATAGAGGTGGCGGCGGCGGCCTAGGCAGCGGCTACTGGAGAAGAGGTCAATCCTTGGTCGGTGGGTGGTGGAGGCGTCATAGAAGGTCAATCCTCGGTCTATGGCGGGGGATAGGAGGAGCTCAACCATTGAGGTCGGCAGCGGCATGATTCGAGCACATCCATCGCGGTCGATGGCAGGATAGTGGAGGTCGAACTTCAGGCGGCAGTCGCACTAAGCTTTGCTCCTCGACCCCGCTATCTCGGCATGCTCCGTATCGCGCTTGTCTGTCTGCTGGGTGGAGGTCACCGCACGGCTAATTATTTAAGGTATTATTTTTGTGAGTGGCTTAATTAAGGTATTCAATTCCTAAGGGTAGTGTTGTACTAGTACTCTGTGTGTAAATTGACTGGCCATTAATTTTTGTCATTGCACGTCTGCATAAGAACATGGAGCGCCCTCAGTAATATTAAAATAAAACCTTGAGATTTATGCTTGCATCTTTGGGCATCAGTTAATCCGTGTATTAATGTCGTTGTTTTGTTTTTAATTACCATTCGTGTGCTGCAGATGGGACAATCTTGATGGATGAAGAATCGAAAAACCGCAGATTTTATCAGTGGCGTGATAGAGTTCATGAATTTGGTTGAATGTACAAAGAGAAGAATTGGTGATGCAGATTACATCATGTGTCCATGTATTGATTGTGCCAATACAGAGTCACATGAAGTGTTCATGGGTGGATATACACGTTGGACCGGACACGGTGAAGAGGAGGTCATGGATGAAGATACCCAGGGCAGCGAGACGCCAAACCCTGATCAGTGTCACATGGATGTTGAATCTAACATCGGGGCAGAGGCATCAAGCTACCAATGGAACACTGGAAAGCCAAAACACCCATTAGAAAACCAAGACGTCGACGCAGATGACGACAATCTTGATATGCCAGATTTTGCTGCTATGATTGTAGATTTTGAGGGCCCAAAAAAGGATATGATTGGGTACAAGGATCTGCCAACCACTGATGCGGACTCCAAGAAAGAATTGTATCCAGGTTGCAAAAAGAAATATTCCAGGTTGAGTGCCACCCTAGCGCTTCTCAGATTTAAAGCAGCAAACGTTATATCAAACAAGGGCTTCATAGAGATAATAGGTCTTTTCAAAGAAATTTTTCTAGAAGATAATGTGCTCCCTAGAAGCATGAATGAAGCGAAGAAAATTGTTTGCCCATTGGAACTTGAAGTATAGAAGATACACGCTTGTGTGAATGATTGTATATTATACCGTGGTGAGTACAAAGATTCTCGTGCATGTCCCACAAGCAAGCATCCACGATACAACTGCAGGAGAGCAAAGGACAAGTACAAATTGGACGATGAGATCAAGACAAGAATCCTATTCAAGGTTGTTTGGTACTTGCATTTAATTCCAAGGTTGAGGCATTTGTTTGCAAACCCTAGAGAGGCAAAGAGGTTGCGGTGGCATCATGATGAGCAAATTGCGGATAGGTTTATGAGGCACCCGAAAGATGGGGCGCAGTGGGAACTAATCAACAAAAAGTTTGAAAAATTTGCCAAGGATCCATGAAGTATAAGGCTCGGGGATTGTACTAACGGGAAGAATCCTTTTGGTGATACGAGCACCAATCACAGCACATGGTCGGTGCTTCTGTGCATATATAACCTAGCTCCTTGGTTGTGTATGAAAAAAAAAATACATTATGATGTCAATGATTATCCAAGGCCCGAAGCAACTTGGAAATGACATCGGCATTTACTTTCAGCTACTGGTAGAAGAACTGCTGACAGTGTGGATAGATGCACCTGCTGTAAAATGTTATGATGCTTACAGAAAGGAGATTTTCGATCTACATGCGATGCTGGTGCACGCCACTCAAGATATGCCGGCATTAGGCAACACATCGGGGTAGAAAACAAAGGGAGATGTAGGGTGTGACACATGCATGGATAGGACAGCTAGCAGAAGACTTCCCAACTTGCGGAAAATAGTGTATTTGCGTCATCGTAGGTTCTTGCAGAAGAATCACCCATACCGAAAGATGAAAGCTGAATTTGTTAGTACGGCAAAGGCAGTTACGGGCCCAAGACCCTATGACGGGGAGGTGGTCCACAACATGGCTAAAAAATTAATGTTGTGCTTGGCAATAACCACCCTTCGATGGTGAAACAAACACCCAAGGGTCAAGTGTTTAAGAAGTAATCGGTGTTCCGGAAATTACCTTACTGGAGATTCTACGTGTAGGTCACTACATCGATGTCATGCATGTAGAGAAGAACGTATGTGATAGCATCCTTGATACTCTGCCCAAGATTAAAGGTAAATGAAAGGATGGTGACGTTTCACGGCTCAATATGCTTGCTAATCAATCAAAACGCAAGAGTGAAGCAGAAGATGATGACAAATTCATCAAAGCTCACCAGAGTTACAATTTTAGTACAAAATAAGCAACACGGTTCTTCACCTATTTGTTGTCAGTTAAGACACCCTCTTCATACTGTGCAAACATCAGAAGTCTCATGGATGTGAGCTTAGGTAAAATGAAGTTGGGACACATGAAGTCACATGATTGCCACGTAATGTTGACACAAATCCACCCGGTGGACATTAGGAATCTGATGGACAAAGATATAAGAAACACACTCATTGACCTCTGTGATTTCTTCAACCAACTATGGCAGAAAGTTGTAAATCCTAAAGAATTGGATCATATGCAAGATGATATTACAAGAATATTGTCCAACCTAGAGATTTTTTCCCACCGTCATTCTTTGATGTCATGGTCCATCTCACTGTGCACCTTGTCGACGAGATAAAGTATTGTAGTCCTCTATTTCTTTGCAACATGTATCCCTTCGAGCGGTTCATGGGAATACTGAAGCGCTTTTGGTGGAACCAAAACCATCCAGTGGCAAGCATTCTACAAGGTTATACCGTGAAGGAGGTGGTTGAGTTTTGCACCGAATACATGAAACAAAGACTGAAAGGTAAGCCGGTCCTTGCTGGCACGCAAATGGTTGCACCCAGAGAATTGGCAGAGAAATCCCATTTGACGGTACTGCTTAACAACCCTGTTCTCATCGCTTCTGCCGAAGAACACTTGGCAGAGATATTCCAAAGCTTCTTACCAATGGTGTTTCATCAGATGTGGAGATGAAGCAGCACACTAAGAACTATGCCGAATGGCTGAAGAATCGTTTGGCACAAGGATCCATCGATGACATTTCTATGTGGTTGGCACAAAAGCCATCACCTATGGTGTTGACGTACCAAGCATATGACATAAATGGATACACATTCTACACTAAGTAACGTGATCAGAAGACCTCGTATAAGAACATCTCTGTTCGAATAGAATGCATGACTGTAAATGAAGCTGATAAAAGGGTATGGGAGCTCGACTATGTGAAAGTTAAGGTGGCATTATTCAGGTGCGTATGGATCCCTCTTGGTTAGGTAAGGATTGATGAGTACAGGAAGACCTGTGTTAACAGGACAACGCTGGCATATCATGCGGACCCATTCGTTCTTGCTAGCGATGCTACCCAGATTTTCATTGTGGAAGACCCCTTGCATAAGAACGGCCATTTAGCGATTCATGGGAAGAGAAGGGTACTGGGTGTCAATGATGTTGCCGATGAGGATGAGTACGATGAATTTGATGAGTTGCCAGCCAAGGGATCACACACCCGTGTAACAGAGCAGCGTAAAATCATCAAAAAAACCCAAGTTCATTCGGGGTCAACTTAATTATCCCAGTTCCCCCATGTCCATGGGAATTAAGTCGTAAGACTAGTCTTTATGCCTACACTGCAACTTAATTCATTCAATTTAGAACTCTCGCGTGTACTGAATTTGTGAGTTATGCCCAGTTTTCTATTGATGTAAGAACCGTTAATATGTTGACCTTGATATGCTATCAGCTCAAGGAATAAATATGAACTATATTTTGTTATTATTATTATTATATCATAGAGGTAGCACACTCAATTGATCTCACTACAATATGTGTGAACAAAAATATGCAATCAGGTTTGCGACTAGCACACAGTTCGTTGATGAAAGCCGTGTGCCGACCAAACCCCGCCACCCCACCCACGATCTGGGTCGTGCTTTCTGATTGGCCAGAAACCACACCCTACGGATTGTACGTCTGCACCGTTGGATGCTCCCAGATTGAGCGGAGATCGTCATCCTTTTCAACAACACATGCAGTTCCGGTTGTAATTTTATTTTTGCGCACAAAATGCATGTTAATCTCAAAAGATGTCTTAAATATAGCTAATGATACCTAAAATGCGCTAGAAAATCAAACCTGTGGTATAATGGTGATTGCGCACCGTGGAAATTTTTATGAGGCCAAACGATGAAGTGACCGACCACAGGAGTTTGAATTGACACGTCTCCGTTTGGAAAACCATGATCCTTCATGTGAGATGCTCCGGTTTGGAAGGAGAGGTCATCAAAACTTGTGCCAAACTTTACCAATTTTTTTCCACGGGGTCGTGAGAGCACGCCACGGGCACACATCGATTTTGATGATGTCCGAACTCCATCTGAATTTCTTGTAATTAAAATACCAAGTAGGCCTATGCCAATGGCCGCACCTCGCGGCCGAAATTTTTTAAACTTCTCCCTGCTTCTCGAACAAATGGATGAAAACTCACAAACTGACGCATAAATGATCTGTACACCTTCTTTGCTAGGCTGATAGTAAGGGTGTATCATAGCTAGTATCATGCATGCCAACTAGGCAATTTTGTTGAGCTCTCATAGAATTAATTAAATGAAGAAAGAGAGGGTTAAGTATCATATCATGAAACCGTATCATAATAAATGCTATGCTACTATGTGTCATGCATGACAATATAAATAAAGTACTACATATGATACTATCTACTCTATGGTACTATGCATTAGAGCAAGTACACAATAGAGTGACATAAGACTAGCCACAATGGGTAGTAACATAGAATGTTACTAGTCTATGTTACTACCACTATAGTAGGGACTATCATATGTGTAGTAACATGCAACACTTCATTTATTATGTTATAGACTCATCTTGCCTTGAGATGTGTGATGTTACTCATACTACTAGTAACTAGCTATGTTACCACTTTCTCTCTTTCTTCATTTATTGCTTGCCACATCATCTATTTTATCTAGATAAGTGTGATGTTAGTACCTATGTTACTCCCACTGTGGGTAGTCTAAGCAGGCTATAAGGCATATAATAATATATATATATATATATATATGTGCTTATTAGTTGGAGGAAAGAGAAGAGAAGCGGGCTCTTGGTTAGTAGAGCTAGCTGCAACACGAGACCCAGGACACTTTGTGAGGATGTAAGGTGGGCCAACTATTGATAAACTAGTACGTATTTAAAACTTATTATTGTACATGCCTACTAAGTGGTTGGCTGTATATGACATGGCAACTTCTTATAGCCGACCCTTGGATGTATTGTTAACCATGTTCTTAGTGAGGTAGCTAGTATATCATAGACGACTAGCTAGTATCAGACTAGCCAAAGTGGGAGTAACTTCAGCAGTAACATCGACTCCAACTCAGCAAACTTACTTATGTGGCAATAAGTTAATGAGGAGAGAGATAGTTTCAATAACTTAGCTAGTTACTGTAACATCACATGTCCCAATGCAATATGAGTCTATAACCTAATAAATGAAGCTTTGCATCACACTACACTTATGTTACTACCGACTATGAAGGTAGTAACATAGTCTAGGGACATGTGTATGTTACCAGTGTATGTTATTCTCCATTGTGGCTAGTCTCATACTCCCTCCTTTCCGATTTAGGCTGGTTGTAATGGTAGTATCATAAGCGGTATCATGCATGCCAACTAGACTTTCTGGATGATGTGGCACACAATTAAATGAGGAAAGAGAAGATGTGGTATCATATCATGATACCGTGTCATATTAAATGTTGTACTACTACTTTGTGTGATGCATGACAATTAATAAGGCAACCTAAGATACTAACTTATGACACTATGCATTACGGAAGTAGCTAGTATCATACACTATCATATGCATGATACTAGTATATGATAATCCCCATTACAACCAGCCTTATAGGGCTCAATTCAAAATTGTCACCAACCAAGGTAGATGGTGAGTGGTGGAATACTTTTTGTAGTTTGCAAAAACACCCAATTAATGCTTTTGTTTTCCTCAAAAAATTATGTTTTCTAATGTATTAGTTGTAATACATACATGCATAAAGTACATGCATTGGTCAACTTTCTCTTAATATTTGCATGCAATGATTTAATGCACCTTGGAATCTGGACATGTGATGGGGAACTACCAAATTGAGCCTTATAAAATGGAAAAACTAAAATTTTGAGATAAGCCTATAAACCGGAAAGGAGGGAGTATATATGTATATGGTCGGGAATACCTCCATAATGCGCGCATATATAGTATCATAAGTTAGTATCTTAGGTTGCCTTATTAATTGTCATGCATGACACAAAGTAGTACAATATTTAATATGATATGGTATCATGATATGATACCACACCCTCTCTTTCATCATTTATCTATGTGCCACATCATCCAAAAAGTCTAGTTGGCATGCATCATACCGCTTGATACTCCCATATTATGAGCAACTTTATTAGGGTGGCCATAGTGGGGGTATCATAGCTGGTATCATGCACTCGGGAATAGAAAATATGATGATGTGGCAAAGAAGCAGTAACATAGGTAGATAGGGTAACATATATATATAATAAATGCTATAGTACTTTGTGTCATGCATGGCCATGAATTCAGTCATCTATGATATATACTACTCTATGATACTATATATGCAGTATGAAGGTACGTACGTAGTATCATACACTAGTATCGTATGCATGATACTATATATATATAGTATATGATACTCCCCACTATATAAGGCTGGCCATAGTGGCGGTATCATAGCCGACGATGTCATGCACTCGGAAATAGCAAGTATGCTGATGTAGCAAAGAATTAAATATATATAAAGAGGGTTAGAGTAACATATAGGTAGATACCTATCCTGTTAAATGCGATCCTAATTTGTGTCATGCATGGCAATAAATATGATCTATATATGATACTATACTCTATGTATTATACTATGCGCTATAATTAATTAAACGTAGTATCATACAATAATATCATATATACTGTATATTGATGATACTAGTATATGACACTCTCCACTATACTCGTGATTTCTTACCGTGGAAAAAAATTGGTGGCGAAACGATGAACTCATGTTTTCATTCAGACAAAAATATGATGTTAGGTAATGTAAATGTTTGCAAAGAGCATACGATTCACTCACGAAAGATGTGTGTCCACTAAACCATGGCCGATGAACCCCCAACCCCTCTGCCACGCACGCGATCTGAGTCATGCGTTCTGATTGGCCAGAACCCAAACCCCATGGATCGTACGTCTACACCGTTAGATTCTCCATGATCAAACGGCGATCCTCATCCCTTTCGAAAACACATGTAAATGTTTTCAAATAGCCCCTCCCAAATTTTTTTTTTCAAATAGCACATGGTTCACACACGAAAGCCGTGTGCCTACCATACCGTGGCCTATGCCCCCCCTTGTTGTGAGCGTGATCTGAGTCGCGCGTTCTGATTGGCCAGAACCCAGACCCCACGTTTCGTACGTCTGCACCGTTGGATGCTCCCAGATTGAACGACAATCCTCGTCCCTTTCGACAAGAAATGCAGTCCGGCTAGGAATTGATTTATATGCCAACATGCACGATAAATGTTAAAAATGTCTTACATATAGCACACGAGACCTAAAATGCGCCAGCAAATCAATCCCGTGGTAAAATTGTGATTGGTTTACGTGGGAAAAATTTAGAGGCGAAACGATGAACTCACGTCTTCATTTCAAAATTAGTATGTCTTCATTTCAAAGGAAATTATTCTATCTGTTCACATGAGCGCTTAGAGGCAACCGTTTGCATAGGCCTTTCCGCGCGCGCGCCGACCGGGGATATTTTTCATCCTTTTCACCTAGGCCGCCAACACCCGCCACCGGCCGCCCGCGTTTCACTCAACTAGTCCACCCAATCTCCTTCCTCGGCTCTCCCTCCTCGAGGTCCATAGCAGAACCCTCGCCGCCGCCGCCGTGCTCACCTTGGCTGTGTGCCCGCTCTTCGGCCTCAAGCCTACCTCCACTGCCGTTCCCAACATGTGGCGGCCCGCGCCTCGCCGTCTTTGTTTACTCGCCAGCCACCCTCGAGCATATCGATGATGTAACCCTCGCCTCTCCTGTGGTCCGGCCGGGTTTGCATTAAGTACCCTGTTAGTTACTGCTCTCCATCGCGGTGAGGCATATTTCCTCGCAATCCCTCTTCCAATTTCGTGCCGTATGTTCCCAAATTGGCTATAAAATAACAGAGAGCGTATATATGTTCATTATCTACCTTCCTTACTACATTCCAATAAGTTATTGCCTATTAATAGATCGCGGGCGCCCGAGTCACACAAACTTAACAAATTAGCCGTACATTTTCTAAATTATTGCATGGCATGTTTAGAAAGCTTGATACCAAGTTGTTCATTTTATGCTTATCCTCCTTTCCTGAGATTCGCATGTGTTCTCTATAGATGCCGAGTAGCATCGACAGCACTCATTCAGGCCATGTATCTTCATCTGATTCGGACAACCCTAGGTCCTTAGCAGATTGTGAGGGATCAAGTAGTCTTGAACGGGATAGAGCTGCAGCAATTACCCTTGCGGTCAGGACACAAAGGAACGCTCCAAGAAAGCCCACCCACCAGCCTAAGGGTGTATATGAAGTAACCGAGATTGATTTAAAGTCCTGGGCTCCAACTAAACTAGATAAAGCACGCATGAGGTTCAGGTGTGTGTGTGGATTTGTTGGCAGGGCAAGGCTCAACATTAATCTGTCGGGGTTTAAGAAGGGTGACACAGAAACACGGCGAAGGATAGTCTGGGAGATCATGGATCACATCAATGTTCCAGAGCAGTGGAGAATGCAGGTGGAACACGCTGCACTGAAGAGGGCTAGGGATGCTTGGAGAAACTGGAAGCACGTGTTGTACAAGAAGTACTTGAGTGAAGGAAAGGACCCAATCCTCGCATACTGCCAAATTACAAAGGTAGACTGGGCAGAATTCAAAAGGGTCAGGGCAAGTAAAGAGTTTGCTGAGAAGATTTTCAAGCAATGGGAACTTCAGAACAAGAACATACACCCAACCGTATGGGGGTGGCAGGATACTACGGCATGAAACTAATATAGGAACAGGAGGACAAAGAAGCAGTAGCGGCGGGTGGGAATTCGGCCTTTAGTGAAATCAGGGGCGAACGCGCCAGAGACTACTAGCGGGCACGTGCAAAGAGGCGTGATGACGGAACTTATTACTTTGAAAACGCGCGTGACGCCAAAACTGTATGAAGTGATGTTAGAGGCTTCCAAGATCCCTGGAAGGTTCTACAGGAAGTCAGGGCCATGTGACATTCTTTTCATTTCTCTAGACGCAAAAGAGCCCCCTGGACGTGCATGGGGTATATGTGTTAATGTCCTGCACAAGATGGCTCTCACACTCAGCAAAGAAGAGAGGCTTAGCATGAAAAAAGCGAGGAGTGAAATGAAGCAGAATGCATTGTATGAAAGGTTGAAGAAGGAGATTTATCCGGCTGTTCGCAAGGATGTTGAGGAGTCAATGATGATGCAGAAGACTCTAACATTGATAGATAGCTAGCAGAATGGAGGGGAGGCGGGCATGGAGGATGTTGCTTATTGCGCGACAACACTGCACAAGAGTAGTTGTGCATCAGCTGACCCCAGCGACACTGAGACATCAGGTGCTCGTGATGATGCTATATCTGATCTATCTGGAATGAAAGATAGACTGAAGGGCGTACTTACACATTATGAAGGTACATTAAAATGTGCAATGTCCTGGGTTTGCCCACCCTTCTTGGAAGATGGCCTCTTCTTGGACAAGGTGCCATTGAAGCCAGGCTGTGTGAAGTGCTACGTGACTGAAGTAAAGCCTGGATTCAATGAATTTTCCTTGAAGAATGTCCTAGGAGACTTCAATGACCAAAGGACCTTGGGAGATACACTGTTACATCACATCCAGTAGCCACGAAAGGAAATAAAGTTCATCGATGAGATTCCTCAAGCCTCTCCAAGAGCAACCACTGTCGCCCCACAACCAGTGATGCTCTACTTGCCATAGCAGCTCTCGCGGGCTGATGCATCAACTTGTGATCAGCCGGCCCGACTTTGCGGCGTATGAAAGCACAAGTGCTCCCTGGGTGATTTGGTAATTAATGTCAACATATCTCTTGTTGGACTAATGTTTTTATCTAGTATATTTCAAATTAGTTCAACAAATGGAGTGGCATGGACAAGAGGATGTGGAACCTCTACAAGGTGCTAAGAACAAAGGATTGACAAAAGCTCAAAAGCTCAAGACTCTACTTTTTCATTTTAGTGATCCATGATCACATTGAGTCCATAGGAAAGCTAATACTATTAAAAGGGGATAAGCTGTTGCTTAATGGTTTGCTTGCTCCATGTGCTTAGTGATATGCTCCAAAGCCCTCAACCACTTTCTCATATCCCCATATGTCCCAAACCAAAATTCAAACTCGGCTCTACTTATTTCATCCATATGGAGCCACCGAGTTCACTTGACATAGCCACTGCTGGAAACCCTAATCAGTTCGGTCTCACCGATGGGATCTCGGTCTCACCGAGATGGGCTTGCAAACTCTCTGTTACCTATTGTAAATATTTTGGTCCCACCGAGATAAGCAATCGGTCCCACCGAGTTTGCCGAACCAACTCTCTGTTTAGCTTATTACCAAAGTTGGTCACACCGAGTTTGTGTAATAGGTCAAACCGAGTTGAGATTTTACCCTAACCCTAGCACATCGGTCCCACCGAGTTGACCATATCGGTCCCACCGAAAATCCAAACGTTCACATTTTGAACTACATTGGTCTGACCGATTTTTCCAATTCGGTCCCACTGAGTTTGGTGATTTGTGTGTAATGGCTAGATTTTGTGTGGAGGCTATATATACCCCTCCACCCTTCCTTCATTCGAGAGGAGAGCCATCAGAACGTGCCTACACTTCCAGCATACATTTTTTGAGAGATAACCACCTACTCATGTGTTGAGACCAAGATATTCGATTCCAACCACAAGAATCTTGATCTCTAGCCTTCCCCAAGTTGCTTTACACTCAAATGATCTTTCCAACAAATCCAAATCTGTGTGAGAGAGAGTTGAGTGTTGGGGAGACTATCATTTGAAGCACAAGAGCAAGTAGTTCATCATCAACACACCATCTATTACCTTTTGGAGAGTGGTGTCTCCTAGATTGGTTAGGTGTCACTTGGGAGCCTCCGACAAGATTGTGGAATTGAACCAAGGAGTTTGTACGGGCAAGGAGATCACCTACTTCGTTAAGACCTACCCTAGTGAGGCAAGTCCTTCGTGGGCGATGGCCATGGTGGGATAGACAAGGTTGCTTCTTCGTGGACCCTTCGTGGGTGGAGCCCTCCGTGGACTCAGGCAACCGTTACCCTTCGTGGGTTGAAGTCCCCATCAACGTGGATGTACGATAGCACCACCTATCGGAACCACGCCGAAGATCTCAGTTTCTACATTGCATTTGCACACTCTAATCCCATCCCTTTACATTCTTGCAACTTGCATGCCTTACTTTCCACTGCTCATATACTCTTGCCATGCTTGCTTGAAATGTATTGTGAATGGTTAAACGTGTGCTAAAAATCCACCTTAACTTGAAGAAACTAAAAACTGCTACTTTTCTTTGTTGAGGGCCTAATCACCCCCCCCCCTCTAGACACCTCTTCTCGATCCGTTCAGCGTATAGGCCATGTCATCCTACGCCCCAAAGCAGCCAGTGGCAAGGCCTACAACTACTAATGACGCACCACTGTTTCAGATGCTGGCCGCTGAAGCAGCAGGGGGGGGAGACCCAGCTGCAGTACATGCTCAGCAGACCAACCTGGTGGAACAGACTGCTAAGCAATCTGATGCTTCGGAACCGCCTGCTAAGCAGTCTATAGGTCTAGAACCGACTGCTCATCAGTCCATCAGTCTGCAGATGCGTGATCAGCATACCAATGCGTCAGCACTTCCTTCTCAGCAAACCAACGCGTTGGCACGGCCTCCTCAGCACACACACTAGTAGGCACCACCAGCCTAGAAACCCGACATAGCTTCAACGCATGGTCAGCAGTCCGATGCCTCTGCTCCTACAGCCTAGTAGTCCATCACAGCAGCACCGCCAGCTCAGCAGTCAAGTATAGATAAACCGTTTGCTAAGCAGTCCGTCCAAGCTTCACCATCTGCTCGACAGTCTACCTTGCAGCCAACCAGACATTCTACCAGAAATGCTTCAAGTACCAAGAAGGAAGTGGCCAAAAGGCTACACCCACAAGGAAGAGCAGCGGGAGAGTGAAGAGGAAAGAGAACGATTGCCTCTTACTTAAAGCACTAATCGCCCAGAACCAAATTAACAGCAGCTTCTTCGAATCTGGGAGTAATATTATTTCTGACGCCATGGATGATGAAGAAGTAGAATTGTTGCTTGCTAAAAGTAAAGAAGTTGTACTTCAAGCACGCAAGTACGTCCATGGCTAGCCATTTCTTGTTGGTGAATACTTTGATGAGTACAGCTCCAGTTGCCGCGAGTTAATGAATATTGCATGGATCAAATGTCAAAAGGTCATCATGGTTTTCTAGTCCACTACAACAGAGATCATTTCCGACACGTTGTTGGTTCAATCAATGTGAGTATCAAGGACTTACATCTCTTCTTCAACTTCAACATGCTCGATGCCACTCTTGTTAGATGCCTGATTTTGTAACTACTTAACAAACTCTGATCAACTTTTCCATACAAGGCTATAAATGATAAATAACTAACTGCATTTTATTCCTCTCAGGGGATTGAACGCGCAGAGAAGAAAAAGGGAGAGTGTGTATTTCATAGATCCAGTATTAGCAAATGGCATAGCATTAGATGGTAAGGACCGATAGGACTGGGCCGTTCACACGTTCATCCGTATCTTCAAAAACACGTCCCATGCATAATCATTTCTCTGGCCATATCATGAATGGTAAGTCAAGTAAACAACCACACATACACTGATTGTCTTTCAGATTTTGACATCATTCATAAGTTCATGGCTTTCTTAATATGTAGCAATCACTGGATATTGGTATTCACTGTTCCAAAAAGAACACAGTTTACTACATTGACTCTCTCAGAGAGTCAACAAACGCTCGAGATTTGACGCATGTTCAACAATTCTTGGATAGGTATTGAATTCTTTGATGTTGAAATTAATTTGCATTCATATCTCGTTCAATAATTGATGTTGTCAAAATTCGTCATCATTTGGAGTGTGCTCGCATTATGGAAAACTAAACTAGGGAACCTATTCAAGACGTAACAACCTCTGCAGCACGAGATCATTTCTCGGTAACACACCAAAATCTGTTATTTTCAGAAAATTTATCCAACAGTATCAAATACCTTTCCTTACGCTAGCAAAATGTTCAAGCTTATAAATGAACCTCTTTCTATTTGTTCCAAAGAAAAAATAATACATGTAACACCGGTTAGGTTGTTCCTAACAGGACAAATGCATTACTATTTTTGTACAAAAAATTTCAGTGTCCTCAGCCAGAAGCAGGGACCAACTTTTGTGTATAGTATGTTTGCAGACACATGATATCCATCTGCAAATCTGCTAATAGTTGTGACGATCCTCGCGAATTAGTACCAGTAAGTCTATCTTAATTAATATGTTCTACTCCACTCATATGGCACATTCTGATCTTAAAAATACTGCAGCACATCTTAAAACCGAGGACCCCTGAACCGCTCCCGGCTGGTGAATTGCTGATGGTTCAGAGATTTATCAGCGACTTCTTCCTGGATCACTACATCAATCCCACTGGTGACAATGAAGATTTCAGCATGCGTTCTCCTAAAACATTGATTAAGAGTTAGCCGCTAATCATATAACGCATGGATCCATTGTTTACCATCTGATGAGGTCTTCGTATTTCGTACACTATGATTAATTATGTAATGCATATATGTGTGGACAAATCATTGGAATTTAGCTACCATATGTTCAATTGCACTTGTTGCGAAATCTGATGAATGTTCTTCCTGTGGACACTATTTGTTCAATTGAATATTGTGGCAAATTTGATTTGTGCATGCCGATTCAAAATGGGATATGGTTCAACTAAATGAGTGTGTGTGATCCACATCGGAAAGCATACGTCAATCGTAGCAGAACCGTAAGTAATACAAAGCAGATCGAAAATGATTTTAGCGCTACTACGTGTGCGTAGGGTCTCCGGAACCATTTGTGATATCGCGTTATCACACACGAGAAGTGGGAGTAAACCATGCCCAATGCAAGATACAATACCAGTCATAATTTTTTCAGGAAACGTGTGGGATCCCAAACGAAAAGCACGCATCACTCTTGTGGCAACCGTCGGTGATACCCAACAAATCCCAAACGGTCTGCATCACTTGTATGTGTGCGAAGGGGCTCCTAAACTGTTGGCAAACGTGTGCGATGGAGTCTAGCATTGCAGACGGGTTACGCAGAAAACTCGTGTGCGATGGGGCACAAATCGCACATAGTTCATATGTTGGCCCGTGTTCCTTACATAATTTTTCCCAAACGGTTCGTTACGACACACCGTATGGTTTCACTGTGTCATTAGAAACACTTAATCACTGATTCCACAAGTGCGAAAGAATTTAGTGTGTGCTGCATCACACATGATTACATTTTGGAAGGCCTCTAGATCACTACTCCATATCCCTGACGGTTTCTGGGTCGTGTGGGAAGGACGGCCTATCGCACACACTCACTTGGTGATGGTCCCAAATGTCGTCGCGGAAAGGGGTTAAAAACTATTTATATAGCACAGACGCGCACCAGTGATGTCATATCATATTCTTTTCTTTATAGCATGGACAATTGGACTTTTTATGTGGTTCAAAGCAATAGTATAGTGTTGACATAATAATTTAGATACTCAAGCATATCAACAAGAAACCATGTCTTTCAAAATATCAATGCAAAAATAAGTTATCCCTACAAAATCACTCCAAAGCTGGGGGGTCCAGCGCAACCTCGTCCAACGGCGCATATGGGTCCTCCTTGTCATTGCTCTTTGACTGAGCGTCATCGGGGAACGGTGCCTCCTCATCAGTATGTGGGAAGATGGGCGGTGCCATGGCCGAGATTTGAGAGAGAGAGAGAGATAGATAGATAGATAGATAGAGGCGAGCGAGGGAAGGATGTAGATGAGAATGCAGGCAGGACGACGTGAGCAAGGTAGTATTTATTGGCGGCCGGAATCTAGATCGATTGGAACAGTACACACGCCAGTCGCCAGAATGTACGACTACTGTAGTTTGAATTACACACGATTCCCACAGCAAAACCATGTGTGAACTTAATAGCTTACGGTTTCCAATACAGAACCGTGTCTGATCAATAAACCGCACCACTCACCTTTCAAACCTCGAGGCGCGAAATAGAGTGCCAATTGTATGGGGGTCGGTTGTCTTGCCAGATCTTTACATTTTCTTTTTTGAACACCAGATATTTACATTGTCTGATGATTTTTTTGCAATTTAAATGCCATGGCACTCCATGCATGTGTCCAAGCCGTGAAACCAATATGTTTGAAAATTCGTTCCAGTTTAGTGCACATGGAATTAACTCGCACATAAGTACACAATTATTTTAAACCGTTATGGTTAGCCGCTGGACCTAGATGTAGTTCAAATTTGGATTACGGTCATCAAATGGCTAGAAAAGCACTTAAATGTGTTAAGAATGTCAAATGACACCTGAAATTTTCCAAATTTTGACATGACAGTTGTATTAGTGCACATTAACTATAGAAATTTTTTGAACCCCATAAGAGGAAGCTATCACCCATTCGTCATCAAACCTGCATTGTTCCCTCTTGAAACCATGAGCCTTCTAGTGAGTTGCTACGGTTTGTGAGGGATGTGTGTCCAAACTTTTGTCAAATAGGCCAAATTTTTTTACCACATCATCTTGGTGGCATGACACTACATCAAGCAAGGTTTCATCTTTTTCTGATCATTTTTTAATTTTTTGGAATTAAAAGGCCATGGCACTCCATGTATGTGTCCATGCCGTGACACCCATATGTTTGAAAATTCTTCTAATTTACTGCACATGGAATTAACTTGCACACAAGTACACAAATGTGATTTTTCAAACCGTTATGGTTAGTTTTTTCATGTAGATGTAGTTCAAATTTTAATTGCGATCATTAAATGACTAGAAAAGCACTTAAATGTCTTTAAAAGGTCAAATGACCCCTAGAATTTTCCAAATTTTCACATGACAGTTGTATTAGTGCATGTTAAATGTAGAAAAACTTTGAAGGTCGTAAGAGGAAGCTATCTCCTGTTCGTCAACAAACAAGTATTGTTCCCTCTCCCAACCACGAGCCTTCTTGTGAGTTGCTTCGGTTTGTGAGGGGTGTGTGTCCAAACTTACGTCAAACCTGCCAAAAAAATTTCCACATCATCTTGGTGGCATGGAATTACATCAAGCAAGGTTTCATGTGTTTCTAGTCTTTTTATATTTTTTTGGAATTTAAATGCCATGTCACTCCATGCATGTGTCCAGGGCGTGAGACCAATATGTCTGAAAATGCCTTTCAATTTACTACACGTGGAATTAACTCGCACACTACAAAAATATGATTTTCAAACTATTATGGTTAGCCATTGCATGTAGATGTAGTTCAAATTTGGGTTACGGTCCTTAAATGGCTAGAAAATCACTTAAATGTCTTAAAAAGGTCAAATAACCCCTGAAATTTCCCAAATTTTGACACGACAATTTTATTAGTGCACATTAACTCTAGAAATTTTTGAAGCTATCGTCCATTAGTCATCAAACATGCATTGTTCCCTCTCGGAACCACAAGTCTTCTAGTGAGTTGTTTCGGTTTGTGAGGGGTGTGTGTCCAAACTTTCGTCAAACATGCCAAATTTTTGACCACATCATCTTGGTGGCATGATTACATCAAGCAAAGTTTCATGTGTTTCTGATCTTTTTTCAATTTTCTGGAATTTAAATGCCATGGCACACCATGCTTAATTGTGTCATAGCCATTAAACAAATATGTTTGAAAATTCCTTCCAATTTACTACACATGGAATTAACTCATACACAAGTACACAAAATATGACTTTTCAAACCGTTATGGTTAGCTATTGCATGTACATGTAGTCCAAATTTGAATCACGGTCATTAAATGGCTAGAAAATCACTTAAATGTCTTAAAAGGTCAAATGAGCCCTGAAATTTTCCAAAATTTTACATGGAAGTTGTATTAGTACTACAATTTTTTCTCATACATTTAAAACACCATATGTTGCCACTTTACTCCAAAATTTTCTTTTATACCTAATAAAACATATCAATAACATCACACACGGTTTTTTGTAGGAACCGTTTCTTATGAAAATTCATTGGTCTATTTAAGTCTTCCTCCTTAAGTTTCGCCGGCACGTCTCCTCTAGTGCCGGCAACCCCCGAATCCACGAATCCAAATCCCCATTCCCGCGACCCCTTCTTGCAAAGATGACACCATGGAAATGCTTCGTGACGTCTCGTACGATGGCCCCGTCCTCCCTGAGCATCGCCGCCTGCGCCAAGAGCGCGGCCGCCTAGGCCGAGAGCGCCGCCGCATCTGCATTGAGCGCGGCCGCATCCGCTGAGAGGGCGTCTGTGGAAGCTGATAGGGCGGATGCAGCAGCCAAGACGGCTGCAGCTACTCCCGTGATGGCGGCTGCAAATGCCGAGAGCCCTCAAGCTGCTATCCGTGTCGCCGATGTCGCCCTGGCCCGGGTTGAGGCCATCCATGCCAAGATCGGGGACGCACATGCTAAGATATTCCGTGCCACCTCAGAATCCAGCATGCAACCCACGTCCGAAGTGGCGGCGGTGGCCATGGAGCACCTGCTTCCTCATGAGATTGCCGAGTGGGAGCTTGAGATGCAGGAGGCAGCGGAGATCGAGGAGCGTTGGGAGGAGGAGTTGTGCGTGGCCGAGGTCGAGGTAGAGAAGAGTCTGTCTGTCGAGGTATCGGTTGTGGAGCACCAACGCGAGCTCTGGAACAGCCACTACTATGAGTACTACAACCTTGAGGGCAGCGCCGAGGATGAGGACGCGGTCGACTTCAGCAGTGGGGATGCGGAGTCCACCAATGGAAACATGTCGCCCGGACAAGTCATCAGCATCTCATCTCACACCGGCGATGCATAGGCCGGCGCGATGGAAACTTTGTTAAAATTATGCATACTTAGGCTTGGTTTTTAATGCTGGTCTTTTGTTAGAGCAATGTTTAGGTCAACTGGCTTTGTTTAATTACTAAAATTGCTCAATTCAGTAAGTGTGGTCTCTGTGTTGTACGCTCTTTTGTGTGCCCAAATTAGCAAGCGAAGTTAAATTATGCAATGACATGGATGAGAATAGTACCCAGGGAAATTTCGACCAAAATTTGAATTATCAAAATCATCCCATGCGCATAAAGCACAAGAATCGTTTGCGATGCACATAATCGTTCAAAGTGAATGGTGTCCGGCGGCACCGCGCGCAAAGTTTCCCTCCACATTCCGAAATTTTTGGCCTACCGCCGAAATATCTACCCCCTTCCCCACACCATTTCTCCCCGACCACGAGACACATTTCTCCTGGTTCCTCCTTCCTTCCTTCCTTCCTTCCTAGGCTATAGCCGCCTCCTCGTTCTCGCCATCTCGCATCCTATCGCCGAGGTCACCATGGTTTTCTTCAATGACCTCTCCAGCGGTTCCTCCTCTGACGATGACTCCTTCACCACCCTGGTATGCCTCTCTTCTCTCTCTCAGGCTATGACCTGTAATGAAGGATTTGAACCCGACGGTCGATTTGAGTCATTTCTTCCTCTTGTAGCTCCCAAGGACCATCAGTTGCAACGAATGGAGCAGGGTGGCTGAAGATCTATCTGCTCATTGTCACCATCAATCTCCATGTGTGAAGCTAGTTGCGTTTAACTCTGTGGATAGTGGGAGGAAGTTTCTGGCATGTGCAGAGAAGGTTAGCCCCACTTTCGTTGTTACAAATCATTTGTTAGATGTGCTTCAGACACTATCACGGTCCCAACCCATTCATACCACACCTTCAACCAAACACAACCTAAGACAATGTCATAGTTTGTACCTACTATCTAAAAATGTTGCCATCTCATTAGCGATGCCATTATTGAATTATTTGGCACCACTTTCAGTAGTTTGTGAAACCAACTTTGGTCCACACATTCGAGCAGCCAAGCAGTAAAATACTAATTCTTTATGGCACGAAGGAACTGGTCATCAGAGCAACTAGGTGCTCCGGAGTCCAGGTCCCTGATTTTTCCACTACGTCAGCTCACCAGTGCAGAGCACCAGTGTGAAATGTAGCATCAGTTGTCTTTACACCGGTTTTGGCATACATAGTGGACGACCTTAGTGCTATTAGTTCTATGTTATTAAATTTGTGCATGTACACACATGTTAGTATTAATTTGATGTCATCCAACATTGTTGCTATGTTGTTGCAGTTATATATAGCTTCCTCGTAAAATGTTCAATTTGTTATTTATTAGTACATGAGTAAGAACATGTAGCGTTGTTGTAGTTAATTATAGCTTCTGATGTTTGAGAATTTGGTTGTTGTCTCAGTAGCAATTAATTCATTTTCGTATTGATCCTTTTGAGAAGATATGTCATAGTTAAACTGTTTCTTCAGTTTTTCAAAATAAGTGTTGGTGATTTTCTATGTTGCTATAAACCCATTTCCCCTACAATTGTAATTGATCTAGTTTTAAATATTATAGGATGAACGGAAGTGTTCTTACCTAGAGTGGGTTAATCAAGAGCGGCCACAGTCTTTGAAGATGTGAATAGCAAAGCTCTGCAGCATGTATGAGGAAGAGAACAGAGGTAGGTTTAGAGAAAGTGTTGTCAATGCTGAAGAATATTTGAAGATGCGGGATAAAAAGAGAAGGTGGAGAATGAGCTCAGATTTTTTAAATCAGACTTTGCTAAGATGGTATTGGCGAAGGAGGTGGCACTTTCCTAGTTGGCCAGTGCAAAATAGGTTCTTACTGAACTAAAAGCAGAGGTGGATAAGACAAGCCTGGATGATCTCGATTAGGTAAATGAATATAATGTTCTCATGAAGCTAAACTAGCTATATGTTGTATTGTGTTGTTTTTAGGTAGCTATCATACTGTGATGTTAAAATATTTTTATGTGCCTGATATGAAATTGGCAAACAACTGTTCGATATGAAATGTAAATTTGTGTAATACTGGAATTATTAATTGCAAACTAATAAACCTGGTAGGTCATGGAATTTTGCAAATAGTTCTAGCAGTAAAAGCAGTTGTGATGGATAGCCCAATGCCATATAGTTTTATTCATCAAATCGTGTGTGATGTAGTTAAATAAAAGCAAACGGTTAACCGAGGCAGAGTGTGTGTGATAGTTACACACACATGAGTCTATACATAAAGCTATGTGGGATGTATATACGTACGGAAATGTTTTCCCTGAATTGACTGTGTGGGATGTACATACGAACGAAAACATTTTCCCTGGATTGACTGCGTGGGATGTACATACGAATGCAAACGTTTTCCCTAGATTGACTATGTGGGATGTACATAAGAACGGAAATGTATTTCTTGGATTGACTGTGTGGAATGTACATAACAAACGAAAACATTTGTTTATGACTGATTGTGTGGGATGTACTTACGACCGGAACCGATTGGGCCTATATAATCGTATTTGATCTCTCGCCCGTCACACACGACCTCATTTTGCCGAGCGTGTGCGCCAGGAGGGCCTACCCCCGACAGTTTGTGGGTCGTGTGGGAAGGACCCCCCTATCACAGTCACTCACTAGGCGACGGTTTAGAACGCCATTGCGGAAAGGGGTTAAAAACCGTTTGTATATCACCTCGATATACACGTCATTACACTTGTCTATCATATAATGTTTGTACATTCAACTACTTTTCTTGTTTATCAGGCATTTGAATTGGAGGGGGTGATAGCAGTATCTAAGAGAGTAAAAACATAGTCTTCATAAAAGATAGTGCTACCCATCGATCCAGATAGAACCATGATTTTATTTTCCCAAGAACCAGCCCCACCACACATAACCCATACTCTCACAGATTGTACCCCTACCCATTCGGACATAGAACCAGCTACACCCCTTCTAACCCCAACCCCAGCAGATAGTAACCCAGTTCCAGTTCACACATCAGCATCTCCACCACAGAGAACCCTAACACGAGCAATTAGTAAGGCAACTGCAGTGCCCAAAGCACAACGACCACCACTCTGAACCCCAACTCAATGCTTAAAGTAGAATAAGAATTATTCTCAGGTCAGGTTCCATAGTTATAGTTCATACTACTTTGCCCTTTCATAACTGTATTTACTCATACCAACTAATTTCAAACCTATTTCTTTAACTGGATTGATCTTCTAACTTCTTGCTCTATGTTAATTTCAGTTTCAATTGTATGAACAGTTATGTTCTCATGTCATGCACATTACAACTGTTGTTAGTGTTGTGTAGTTTCCCACACTTATATTTTGTCTATGTTGCTTTGCCTTAAACATATATGATTTGAACTGTGTCTCTATCTTGATTTGGCAACATAAGCTAGAATGATATAGACAATACAGTGACCATAGTATATCGATATATGTTTGTTTAATATTCTTATCTTGTCCACCTTACTACTGAACCGATTTACCAAAATGAGTTTCACATACTACATGCTAAACCTATGATGTGGCTGCTTGTTTCCCATGTAGAATGCCGACAGAATATTGGAGGAGACCACCCCATTATGCAATGGTAGAGAAAGTGATGCAGATAAGGTTCAACATAGCAAGACAACCCTGTTGTTCTGTAGGAAAGTTGATAAAAACTATCTTGTAGATAGTGAGACAACCCCAAAGTCCTGCCTTGATGTAGTGTTCGAGTTACTTGCCACTATCGCTGGCACAAGCTCTTCGAACACGCTGACTGAATCACTTCGGCTTATTGAGTCTCAGCTACAAGCTAAAAGGCATCAGTTAGCTATGCTGCGACAAGAATCCGAAGGACTGAGGAAGCCCCAGCAGAATTCAGATGCATACTTTCTGGTGCAATAGTAAGCATTGGAGGATTTTAGCACCAAACAAGAGAAATCTAATAAGCTTTCTAAGCTTATTTCCAGCATGGTGGGTACACAGGATATTGTTTCTTGAGCTCTTCTGAAGTGGTTTCAATTCTAGACTTGTTTTGTTGCTGCGTCTATTGGCACTGGTGGCCAATTTAGACACCCAGCATACGTAATATGCTACTTTGTTCACTCTATTTGCACTGGTGGCGAACTTTGATGCCCAGTGGATGTAATATTTGTAATAGCCATTATAGCCGAGTGTAAGTTTGCTTGCTTACTTATTTCCTTATTGTCTTGTTTATCTGTTTGCTTGTAATCATTGGAGTTCTTTCTTTGCGGTTTGCTTTTTTATGGATTTTCCACACTTTCTAGTGGCCACAATAGCCATGGGCCACATACCGACCGTTGTAACCATGGTCCTGCTACCTATTGCAGTAGTATCGGCCTCCTATGGGTCGCAGGATCCATGGGCCTCCTACGAGCCGTAAGATCCATGGGCCTTCTACGTGCTGGAGAATCATGGGCCTTCTACGAGCGGTATGATCGATTGGGAAAACATGGGCCGTACTATCTGTGGACCAATAACTGACCACACTATGGGTCGTAAACGGGCTAAAATGTTAATCTTCTGTTTATGGGCCCGACCATAATGGGCCGTTAATAGTCCGGTATGTATAACGGGCTTAATTCTATCGACAAACATAAAGGGTCATTAATGGGCCATACCAGATGACGCTAAGAAAATGAACCAATGGATTATCAGGCCACAACAGGCCGACTGTAACCATGGGCTGAATTTGGCCCATCAGTTGAACATACTAGTAACGAACCGAAAGTAGTCGAGGGCTAGAAATGAGCCCAAGAATAAATGGGCCCCAATAAGGCTGAAATATAACACTGGCTGGAAATGGCCCAACTGAATAATGAGCCGTTAATGGGTATAAAGTGATATACTCTTCATTATGGGCCTGTTTCACCACGGGCTGATAAAGGGCCCAGAGTTACAAAGTGCCAAATATGGGCCGGAAGTTACAACAGGCTGGAATCATATTGAATGGCCCACATGTTGCTGTTGGGCCTAATTCGGATACGCCATAACGGGGCGTGAGTTAGCAGGCTGTAAATGGGCTACATTCTACCAGGCCATTAGCATGATTTCCATGGGTTGGCCCGCTACCTTTTGACCCAGTCAAACGGGCTAGCCTTTTGACCTAAATCAGCCCCTATTGGGACGAGCAATGTGTCGATGTATCATAGGCTTGTCCCATCCATTTGTTGGATGACATCTGTCCCACCGAGGAGCAGGCACGTGTTTCGTCGGTCAATGAGGATTTTACACACGGAAAATGGCCATTGGTCATTATTGTTAATGGATTATCGGATCCAAAACTAAACTTGATAACTAAACGGTGACCCGTTACGGTGGATGCCACATGTCGGTTGCCCTTGACCAAAACACTTCCATGACGCGCCATTTATCATCATGGAAGTGGACACTTCCATGATGATAATTTCGGTATTGTCATGAAACACTTCTACGATAGCACAGGTATGACTATCTTCATTCTGTCATAAAATCGTCATGCATGTACATGCATGACAAAAATCGTGACCTACTGTGACAAACACGTATCATCACAGAACTGTTTTTTTTGTAGTGGCATGTTCACCACTATCCCAATCCATCCCAGACGAATCAGACCTGACACAACTCTAAGCATAGAAGGCATAGAAAGCAAGCATGAAAGAGTAGGCACATCATGGCTCAAACAAATTCTACTAATGCTAGTGTGTTTCAACTATTTACTGTGGCAAGGACAAGTCATGCAGAGGAACGCATTCAACTACTGCAACATGTAATAGTTGAATCGTATTTGTCCTAATGCAGTAAAAGAGAGCAAGAGCGAGAGAGTGGGATTGTATCAGAATGCTCAATAGGGGTTTTCTTTCCTATCACTTCTGAAGATAGCATAGCTATTAATTCTTCATCGATATCAATGATCACTGCCTCAAAATCGTCTTCTACTAAGAAGGACAAACGCCAACAAACAAGAAAGAACACATTCAATGGAATGCACAATCAAATGAA
Source organism: Triticum urartu (assembly GCF_056163025.1). Lineage (NCBI taxonomy): Eukaryota > Viridiplantae > Streptophyta > Magnoliopsida > Poales > Poaceae > Triticum > Triticum urartu. The sequence goes on along the minus strand of NC_141878.1, from coordinate 238,946,719 downwards.
TGATATGACATACTATGGTACTTAATTTAGCTATTGCAATACCAAGTCATTTTAATTAAAGTGGAATTCAAACCTACATCAAATTCCAACTCCAAACCAATTATCAAATTTGCCCTAATCATGTTTTATCCTAAACAATGAGGTTAACTTGTTCAAACATGCATGAAAATGGCATAAATTTTCATATATAAATTATTTCATTTGGAGTTATGGTGGAATTTCTATGAATTTTTGAAGGTTGCAATATTTTCTGAAATTTCCAAATAATTTTTGAATTAGAAATAATCAAAAAAAATTACTACGTCAGCACTACATTAGGGTGATGTCAGTAGTCAACAGAGGCGGTCCATGTCAAACCTAACTGGTGGAGTCTACTTGTCATTGACTTAGTGCTGAAAGAGGTCAATTAAACATAAATTAAACTAACCAGGGGATTAATTAGAATGAGGGGCCTAGTGTCAGTGGCTCAAGGGGGTTAGTGGTTAACTAAGCATGCAACATCGCCACGGAGGGGATTAGCCGCCGCGACCACCAACCGCGGCGGAGGTTCTTTGGAAACGTTACTCCCACATTCATTTGGCCCTTGGATGGGTGCTATGGGGAGCCGGGGCTCGCGCGCATCCATCAGTGGTGGTGGCTGGTGCTAGGGTAGACTGTAGCGATGGAGGCGGTGAGCTGGGCGACAGCCGGAGCGATGGGCTCGAGGCGGGCGAGGCTGTAGGCTCGTATGTGAGCTCGGACGTGACATCCGCTAAGTAGAATGACATCGACGACAAGGCATGGCATAAGTGAGCTCTTGGGCTCAACGGAACCCGCGGTTAGGGGAAGAAATTGGCTATGGGGAGAGAGGAGTTCATTGTGGGGGATCACAGCGAGGCTAACAAGCATGAGGGCGAGGCCAGGGATGTTCTGTAGCTCCCTAATCAATGGCGAGGAGCTCCGGGCATCGGCGGTAAAGATGAGGACGTTGGGAATGAAGCAGAGCCCTTCAGCTTGTTTCCTTCGGCTTGGAGACATGGTGCTCTATTACGGAGCATCTAGTCACGCGGCACGACGAAAAGAGGAAGGTGGCTGTGTTGGCGAGCAGTGGCGCGCTCAGGTACATGAGAGGAAGAGAGCCAGGGGAGGAGATGGGGACGAGGGAGAGTGACAGAGGGCGGGGGAGTTGCGTGGCTCCCTTAGCCATATCTAGGCGGTCAACGGAAGCAGGAGGTGGTAGGGGTAGCATGCGCGCGTGCGTTGACCACACGCTCCATCTACTCCTTGAGGAGGAGGACGACAGAGGGGATTGTGGTGGTTTGCTAGGCCGACCGGAGTATTTAGGCAAGGTAAGTGGGCTACGAGGTATGCTTTCTCTCTCTCTTCTATTTATAATTTTCGCTCAAAACAATTTATATTTTTGCTCAGTTTCCTTTTATTAAAATCTTTTGCCATTGTTTGAAATTCGAACAACTTCAAAACAGTGCCAATTATCTTTGAAAAAATTTGTGTTGCAAAATGGACTTTTCCAAATGCACATAAAATGTTTCACAGATATTTGAAATTATATTCTAATTATGTGAATATAACTCAAATTCAAATGTCTATTGTTTCAAATTAAATGTCCCAAAAATAAATGATTGAAAATTCCTAAATTTTGGTTCGATATATAGCTCTTGCCAAAATTCTCAAACATTGGATAAGGACATCTTGGAACCAAAGAATGAAAATTCCAGGGTTCTTTGCCCTTCTTTTATTTAAAGTTTTTAGGCTTCAATTTCCTCAATTTAGATTTCTTGAATTTAAATATGATGCATGACGCTCATTGATGCAATTAATTACAACAATTGTTCTAGGGTTGTGACACCGTATCACCCACCGAAGAGCATCCCAAGTATGTAGTTCAAATGTAGTTCCCCAGGGAGCAAGCGACCAATAAGACTGCTAAGTATGAAGTATTGCTTGACGGACTGCGCAATGCAATCGACCTTGGCATAAAAAGTTGATCATGAGAGGAAACTTGCAGTTGGTGTTGAAGCAAGTGAACAATGATTACGAGATCCCATTGATGGAGGCATATGTGAATGAAATGAGGAAGCACACTTTGACAGTCTCCATGCAGAGCATGTTCCTCGCGCCGAGAACAACATTGCCGATGACATGTCGGAGCGTGCGACCAAGAAATTGAAGGAAATATGCCCTAGAGGCAATAATAAAGTTGTTATTTATATTTCCTTATCTCATGATAAATGTTTATTCTTCATTCTAGAATTGTATTAACCGGAAACTTGATACACGTGTGGATACATAGACAAAACACAGTGTCCCTAGTAAGCCTGTACTAGACTAGCTCGTTAATAAAAAATGGTTAAGTTTCCTAGCCATAGACATGTGTTGTCATTTGATGAACGGGGTCACATCATTAGGAGAATGATGTGATGGACAAGACCCATCCCTTAGCTTAGCATAATATTCGTTAAGTTTTATTGCTATTGCTTTCTTCATGTCATATAGATATTCCTTTGACTATGAGATTATGCAACTCCCGGATACCGGAGGCATACCTTGTGTGCTATCAAACATCACAACGTAACTGGGTGATTATAAAGATGCTCTACAAGTATCTCTGAAGGAATTTGTTGGGTTGGCATAGATCGAGATTAGGATTTGTCACTCCGAGTATCAGAGAGGTATCTCTGGGCCCTCTCGATAATGCACATCTGAAAGTGCTAGTTATCGACTAGAGGGAGGTGAATAGGCAATTTTTATGAAAGTCTTCAAAACACGGGGGCTTTGAAGACAAACAGTAGAAATGAACCTATTAATATGCAGCGGAAGGTAGACTACACTAGACAGGCCATAGTCAAGTAAGCAATGAAGTGAAAGCACGAAGACTATTAGAAGCTATGTAGTACGAATCAAGATGGAAGATAGTATGAAGCCAATCAACAATAGTCTTTACACAGTGAAGTCAATCATATCATGCAAGCATGCAATGACTTCACGAAGACAAGTAGTAAGTAAAGAGATGTAGAAGATAGAACTAGTTGCTTGGTGAGGACATGTATTTGTTAGACTAGTTCCAGTTGCTGTAACAACTGTACGTCTGGTTAGGGAGGCTGAGATTCAACTCAGAAGACCGCGTCTTCATCTTATTCCCCTAGAGCTAAGGACACACAGTCCTCGCCCAATCACTCTGGTAAGTCTTCAAGGTAGACTTCCAAACCTTCACAGACTTTGTTCACCGGTGATCCACAATGACTCTTGGATGCTCAGAACGCGACGCCTAATCGGCTGGAGGATTCACAGTCCTCAAGTGTAACAAGTCTTCAGGTCACGCAGACAGAAAGAATTCAGTGATGCCTAACACTCTTTGGCTCTGGGTGTTTAGGGCTTTGTCCTCACAAGTATTTCTCTCTCAAAGGCTTCGAGGTGGGTTGCTCTCAAACGACAAAAGCCGTGCAATAACTATGAGCAGCCACCAATTTATGGTGTAGGAGGTGGGCTATTTATAGCCAGGAGACAACCCGACCTGATTTGTCCGAAATGACCATGGGTCACTAAGGAACTGACATGTGTCCAACGATCAGATTTCAAACACACGCGGCAGCTTGAGTTGGGCTACAAGTGAATCTAAATTATCCAGCTCAGGATAAGATTTGTTCTCATTGTCTTCGCTTGAAGACATAGGATTTGGTTGAGCATCACTTCAGTCACTCTGACCTTGTTCACTTGGACCCCACTTAATCAGTACGGTGGTTCCTATGACTCAACAAAGAAGAAAAGAAAACTAGGAAACAACTATGTCTTCGCACTCCATAGTCGTCATATGATGTCTTCTCATGTCATAGTCTTCAATGTGAAACTCTTCACAGACCACCATTGTCTTCAATGTCTTCACACATTTTGAGGGGACATCTCTGGTAGGTAAACCGAATCAATGAGGGACTACTACCTGTGTTATCCTACAATTCTCACAAACACATTAGTCCATCAACCAAGTTTGTTGTCAATACTCCAAAACTAACTAGGGGTGGCACTAGATGCATTTAGATTCTCCCCCTTTTTGGTGATTAATGACAAACTGGTTGAAGTTTTCTACGTGGATAAAAGTATGTGGAATTGTAAGGATAAGGTATTTTCTTCATAAGTAGCAAAAGGCTCCCCCTAAAGATGTGCATATAAATGGTTTGCGTTTGAATGCAAATGCACATGGCAGGTGTCACACCCTAGCTAGTCCATGCATTAGAGTGTGCATCATGTTTACTTTTCATCAGAAACTTGAAATGGGGAAGGCAGAACCCCCAGCACCCTTTTGAAATCAACTAGGGTTTACTAAAAATAATTTCAATGAACCTGAATTGCCCTTCTAAAATGTTCACCCTCTTTGTCTTAGCTTAGAACCTCTGGCAAAATTGGTGCACAATTTTCTAGGTCAACAAAAGGTCATTGAATTAAATCATAAGTATTTGAATTTGGGCATTTAAATGCTATAAAATAATTTAAATGCTCAAATAATTCTGGGAGTAAATGTTTCCTGTTGGAAATAATCTAAACAGAGGCCACATTTATTTTCAGGATTTTTGGAAATGTTCTAGTATTTTAAATAAAGCTAAACAGTTGCAGTTTAATAGAAAACAGAAACTAAATCAAAAAAAGGAGAAAGAAGCCCACCTGGGCCTTACCTGGCTCGGCCCAGCCTACTGGCTCGGCCAGTCACCCCCTACCTTGCGCCAGGAGGCAGGGGCGCGTGCTCGCCGCGCGCCGGCCATCCGCCGGCCACCTCCTGCTTCTGCCGACGCCGGGAGACGTCCAGAGGACGCCACGCGACCCCCACGTCTCCCTCTCATCCTCTCTCACTCTCCCCCTCGTCTCCCTCATCCTCTCCCGCGATGGCCGAGCGCGTCCCTCGCGGCCGATCACCGTAGTCGCCGCTAGAGACCTCCCCTCACCCCTCCGACGAGCCCATCAGCTCCGCCTCGACTCCCTCGACCTCCCCACCGAGCCACGCTTCACCGGAAGCCCTGCAACGCCGCCTTCGCCCTCGTCTTCAACCTCGGGCATCCGAGATCGCCGGCGACCGCACCTCTTCTCCAGCCCTTCCCCGAGCCCGCTGACCCCCTCTCCGACCCCGCTGTGAGCTCCTCTTCCTTTCCCCTCTTCTCTCGTGCTCGCGCTTGTCCCCTAGCTCCATTTTCCACCGCGGCCGAGAGCTTCTCGCCGCCGGCCATGGCGCAGCCGTGACCACAGCCGTGCAAGCTCACAACGGAGCGCCTCACCGTGCTCAGTGCAGCACCAGGAACCCGTAGCCACCACCAGCTCTTCCTCCCGTGCACAGTAGCGTCGAAACCGACCTCGCCCGAACTCCGGCCGCCGCCACGAGCTTGATTCCGACGAGCTCGCTCCACCCCAGCTCCTCACACTTGCTCCATTGGATGCGCGAGAGCCTGGGCTTCGCACGGGTGGTCTCCGTAGTCGATTTGGTCGCCGGAGGGCGTTTTCCGAGCCGCGCCGCCGTCTCGGGCCTCGCCGGCGTCGAGCCGCCGGTGAGTTGACCCAGTTTGACCCCTGGGTGTGCCCAGGTTGACTCCTTTGAGTCAATGACAAGTGGGCCCCCCCTCTGCTAATTATCCAGATTAGTTTCTAACTAAAATTAGTTAGTTTAATTAGTATAGTCACTGACTAGTGGGCCCTGCCCAGTAATTAGGCTAACTAAACGTAGTTAGTGCAGTGAGAGGCTGACAGAAGGGGCCCACCAGTCAGGTTTGACCTGGGCTGGAGCCTTTGACCTGCTGAGGTCAGCATGACGCAATGCTGACGCAGTAATGCATTTTCTGGATTTATTTTTATACAGGAAATTCCAGAAAATAGTTCAAACTTCAAAAATTCATAGAAATTCAACCGTAACTCCAAATGAAATAATTTAGATATGAAAAATTATCAGAAAAATTCAATCTATCCATCTGTAATGGTTTCATGCATGACAAAACAAGTTTACCTTGCTGTTTAGGCAGAATAAGGTAATGCACTATAAATGCCATGTTTAATGAGCTAATATTTGAATCTTTGATTCAAATGAGTTCATCCCTTTCTATTTTAGCTTGCATTAGGCCAAGACACAATCATATTGCCATGTCATAGCATGCATCATATTGTTGCATATCGTAATGTGTTGATTGTGTTCCGATGTGTTCTTCGTGGTAGGTTCTGCCTCCGAGGATATTCACGAGTATCCAACTGAAGGGCAGTATCCCGCTACCACTCCATCAGGCAAGCATCCATTGATCATTCCGATACAAACCCATGTTCTCGCTTCTGATCTTGTTTACTGCATTAAGACAATGCGATTCAAACTGCTGTGTACTACGGTAGTTGAACCCTTATCCTATGCATGACCTGTCATTGCCACAGTAACTAGATGAAACCCACTAGCATGTGTAGGAGTTGATTGAGCCATGTATGTGATTCCTACCTTGCTATGCCTGCTATGCTTAGAGTTGTGTCAGGTCTGGTTCATCTGGGTGATGGGCTAGAGTGAAATGCTTATGCCGGTAATGTGAGGGATGTGTTGAACATGTTTTGGTAAAGGTATCGATGAGAGGCCATGTAGGAGTACATGGTGGGTTGTTTCATTGAGGCCGTCCCTAAGAACTGAGATCTGTATGCGTGATTTAAGATTCAGCTACTACCACACATTGGGCCCTGAAATATGACCCCGCTCGACTTACTGACCCCTCTCGCCTCTGTTCAGGAGTTGCAACTAGTTTCTGGTGTTTGTAGGACATGTGTTGGCGGCCGTGCGTAGCGCTGACCCTAGGGGTGGGCTATGATGCAGTAGATACACTATGGCAGGGTATGTCGGGCGCCCGTTTGGCGTTTCGGGACCCTGTACACATCGTTTGGGGCCGTTGAGGACCCCCGGACGGATTTCCTTGCGGATGGAACCTGAATAGGCGATAAACCTGAACTAGAGACTTGTGAGGTTAGTCAGGTGGTGGTCTACACCCACGTCGGTTTTCGCTTGAACTCTGTCGAGCACATGTCGTGTGCAGATGCTAAGTGGTGGAAACATGTGTGACGAAGTACACCCCTGCAGGGTATAAAACTATTCGAATAGCCGCGTCCGTGGTAAAGGACTACTTGGTTGCCTATACAGTTCATAGACAAGTTAATGGATACTACTAAAAGACTCAAGATAAGTGTGAGTACCGAGGATGGCCCTCTCGTAGGATGACGAGGGAGGATCCCCGATGGAGTATTGTGTTGGTGAGTAGTGGACTCGCGTGCGAAAACTATTTTTTTCTGGTGAAGTTCCATAGGATAGCTTAGCCAAGAGTCAAAGCTGGCTTGCTGCATCAACCCCACCACCTTCTTGAGAATAAGCATGTATAGTAGGTTCTGATGTAAGACTTGCTGAGTACCTTTGTACTCATGTTTGCTTATTTATTGTTTTCAGACGACAACACTGCCCCTTCCGATGGGTTTTATGTAGACCTTGACGTCGACGAGTGACTAGCCACCCAGGTGGTGATCCTGGCCATGGAGGGCCCTATGTAGATAGACAGGCTTTGAGAAGCCTTCTTCTTTCTAGAGTCTGTACTTAGACTAGTTGCTTCCGCATGTGCTTGTATGACTGTATGACTTGAGTGTCGGGTCATGTGACCCCTATCTGTATGACATGTTATGTATGGCTCTCTGGAGCCTTTAAATAAAGTACTTGAGTTGTAGAGTTTTGTTGTGATGCCATGTTGTATGTACTCATATCGGGCATATTGTGTGTATGATTGAAATGCTTGGTATGAGTGGGATCCGACAATCTAGTTGTTTATCCTTGGCAGCCTTTCTTATGGGGAAACGTAGTCTAGTGTTCCTCGAGCCATAGTAGTCCGCTACAGCCCGGTTCACCGGAGTCCTGCTAGCCCAGCACTACTGTTCAGGACACTTGACTGGCCGGCATGTGTTTCCCTTCGTTCCTATGTCTGTCCCTTCGGGGAAATGTCACGCGGTGACTTCCGGAGTCCTGCCTAGCCTGCTACAGCCCGGGATCCCCGGAGTCCTGTTAGCCCAGTGCTACAGCCCGGAATCACTCGTTGATGACCGACATGCTCGATGTGATTCATGTATGCCTGTCTCCATAGGTTTGTGCCGCTTTGGGTTCACGACTAGCCATGTCGGCCCGGGTTCTCTGTCATATGGATGCTAGCGACACTATCATATACGTGAGCCAAAAGGCGCAAACGGTCCCGGGCCATGGTAAGGCGACACCCGTGGGATACCGTGCGGAGGCCGCAAAGTGATATGAGGTGTTACCGGCTAGATCGATGTGACTTGGAATCGGGGTCCTGACAGCGTGGTATCAGAGCCGGATTGCCTGTAGGTTCGTTGAGCCAAACTGGTCGGCGTCGAGTTTAGAAATGCTTTAGTTATATGTAGGGGAATTGATTGTGGGAGGGAACGTAAGGCTCTTTTACTCCTTTACCCTATGCCTCTGATCTGATCCATTCTCTTCTCATTCAACGTGGGTTAAGGACTAGACTCTCTTCTTCTATGAGGTTCACGTGTTACTAATCCGTTGTAGCTTATAGGATTGTTGTTACAAGTCCCAGTTCAGTTTCTACTATTCTTAGTATGTTGCTAATTGAATCAGAACCTTGATATGATGTTGTTGAGTGGTATTGTGAACTGTTGTGGATGTCTCAAATCTTTTTCGGAGCATTTACAGCCGTTATGCTGTCCAATTTTCCCTAGAAATTCTGATGTCTTTGTCTTGTGGTTGTGCTTTCAGATGGCCAACCGTGTTCATAACAAAGTGGTTCGCCTGACCAGGTGCCTCGACGTGCCCGGTCATACTGTTATGTTAGTCCGGGTCATGATCGAGACGGGTTACCGTTGGTATCCCGAATACACCGTCGAAGAGCAGTTCCGTGACTTTAATCAAAGCCAGTATTTCTGCACCGTCAGGATATTTCGTTCTTATCCTGGATCTACCGAGCCCCTTCACTGTTCCTATGGACTCGGGGTTACTGTTGAGATGGTTGTGCAGGATGCTTCCTATTCCATGATGACCATCTTGCGAGTCCGGACTGGCCTACTTCGGAACACCGATTTCCGTTACATGCCAGCTTCACTTCCGGGAGCGCAAGGGTATCTTCAGGCTATCTATGCTGACTCCACTCAGGAGGACTCATTAACTCGTACCATTGCCGAGTTGCTCGAAGATAAGGACCGAGAGAATCGGGCCATGACGCTAGAGCTTTTCAATACCCATGCTGATCATTGGGCCACATTGACTCGGTTTGCACCTTCGGTGCAAGCTGGATGTATGGATACAAGGGATCTGTATCCTGTGAGATCAGCTCTGCCAGACATGGTGGATTGGCGTGATGTGGGAGGCATCACCCCACCCCGTGGCCCCCGCAGGCCACCGTTTGTTGGTCCAAGACCTCATCCTAGCCCCTATGGTCCACAGGCTCCTCAGGACCGTCTGTTTCCGGATGGTCACGTTGAACTTCCAGGCTATGGAGGTGACTTCTATGAGGACTACTACGGAGCTGTCTGAGTTAGTAGTAGTACCACTAGTATTGTAGTAGTTGTATCTCCACTGTCCTGTGTGACTTGTGGAATATGACTGCGTGTAACCGATTCTGGAGGTGTAGAAAAATAATGTATAGGAGCTTGGAATGCCTCCGATGAGATGTAACGTCTTTCATCATAGTTGTACTGTAGCCTGGGCTTGTACTAAACTATGTATGATGTGTATGACCGTTGGTATATATATGGCAGTTTTATATTACCATGACATACGGATGAACATCTCTGCATTCCGTGTTATCCATTACATTCTGCACTTCCTTGCTAAGTTTGAGCCATCCTTGTCTAAACCGTTGTCTTGTTTTCTCCTAGGATGGTCAACACCCACAGCAACCCTACTGCCCCGGAGCAGGGGGAAGCCAGTGCAGCTAGGGGTGAAAATCTGCCTCACCCACCTTCTCTGGCCGAAGTAATGCTGGAGGCGGAAAGAAACAAGCGTGAGACTAACCGCCTGCTAGAGCGGATTGAGCAGAACACTGCACGCCACCCACGAAATGACTTGGTGTCAATCAATGACTTTATCAAGCTGTACCCACCAAAGTTTGACCATTCCGTCGAGCCCCTCGACGTGGATGACTGGCTTCGCAGCATCACCCACAAGCTACGTTCTGCCAACGTAGCCGAAGCCGACAAGGTTACCTATGCTGCCTATCACCTCGAAGGCCCTGGTAGCCTTTGGTGGGAAAACTTCGAAGCTATGCGCCCGGTCGGCCAAATCACTACTTGGGTTGAATTTAGTGAGGCTTTCCGTGAGCATCACATTCCGAAAGGTCTCATGGATCGCAAGAGGGAGGAATTCTGCAACTTCACCCAAGGAAGACTGACTATGGATGCATATAGTCATGAATTTGGGAATCTGGCACGCTATGCCCCTGAAGGGGTTTCTACTGACGCTAAGAAGCAGGCAAGGTTCCACAAGGGACTTAGCCCCGAGCTTCGCCGCGATCTCCGTCTGCACGAGTGCACATCCTTTCAGAAGTTGGTCAATAAAGCCATCAGTGCTGAGACAGACCAGACTGATTATGACGATTCACGCAAGCACTCCCGTGATTTTGGCTCTTCATCCGGCTCTGGAGCTCAGAAGCGTCGGGTGTGGATTCCAAGCACGACACTGCCACCCAGGTTCATCCCGAGGCCATCCTTTGAGGCGCCTCGTCCCAACCAGCAATTTGCACCGCCCAAGCCCTATGGTGGCCCCGCTGCTAATGCTGCTCCATGCCCCAATGTGGTGACGTGCTTTAAGTGTGGAGTGCCGGGTTACTATAGCCGAGAGTGTCCCCAGAACAACAACCCCAATCAAACTGGAAAGTCCGTTGGCCGTGGTAAGCCAGCGGGGAAGACTTTCTACGCCAAGCAGGCCACCACTGTACGTGGCCATGTCAATTATGTTTCAGCCGAGGAGGCTCATGAGGATCCTAACGTCATCCTTGGTACGCTACTTGTTAACTGCCATCCGGCATCTGTTCTTTTTGATACTGGAGCATCTCATTCATTCATATCCGAGAACTATGCTCAACTGCATAACACGACATTCTGTGACATGTCCTCTACCATGGAAATTCAAACCCCTGGCTCTAGATGGCAAACTTCTAGAGTAAGCCATGGGAACGGAATTCTTGTTGACTGACTTGTCTTCCTTGCATCCTTAATAGCTCTCAAGTCCTCCGACATAAACATCATCTTGGGTATGGACTGGATGTCAGCTCATTATGCTAAGATTGATTGTGCCACTAGAACCGTTCAACTTACTCACCCCTCGGGCAAGACAGTTAACGTCTTAACTCGAGTAGCCAAGCGCCAGCTTTACTCTCTAAATGCCAACCCTCTTCCAGACCTTGAGGATGTTCCGGTAGTCCAGAGATTTTCCGGATGTCTTTCCAGAAGAACTGCCAGGTGTTCCACCTGACAGGGATGTCGAGTTTGTGATAGACCTTGTTCCAGGAACCATTCCAATTTCTAGAAGACCCTACAAGATGGCACCCTTAGAACTAGCCGAGCATAAGAACCAACTCGATGAGTCCTTGAAAAAGGGTTTCATCCGCCCTAGTTCCTCTCCTTGGGCTTGCCCCGTCCTCTTCGTTAAGAAGAAGGATGGAACGGATCAAATGGTTGTGGACTACCGACCTGTCAATTTGGTCACCATCAAGAACAAATACCCGCTTCCCAGGATCAACGATCTGTATGATCAGCTCGCTGGATCCTCAGTCTTCTCCAAGATGGATTTGAGGTTGGGCTACCATCAAATCAAAATCAGAAACAGGGACATTCCCAAAACGGCCTTTGTTACTCGTTATGGCCAATACGAGTACACCGTCATGTCCTTCGGTTTAACCAATGCCCCGGCTACCTTCTCTCGGTTAATGAACTCAGTCTTCATGGAGTACTTGGATAAATTCGTCGTAGTATACCTCGATGACATACTCATCTACTCCAAGAATGAAGAGGAACATGCCGTACATCGAAGGCTGGTATTGATGAAACTTTGAGAGCATCGCCTTTATGCCAAATTCTCCAAGTGTGAATTTTGGTTGCCAGAAGTGACCTATCTAGGCCATGTAATCTCTGGTAAGGGTATTGCTGTCAATCCCGAGCGAGTTCAAGCCGTCCTTGATTGGACTCCACCTGAGACGGTCAAGCAAGTTCGGAGCTTCCTTGGCTTAGCGAGCTATTGCCGCCGCTTCGTCGAGAATTTCTCCAAGGTTGCTAAACCTCTAACTTAACTCCTCAAGAAAGATAAAAAGTTTGAGTGGACTCCACAGTGCGAGTTCAGTTTTCAGGAACTGAAAAGACGCCTGACATCTGCTCCCGTACTGGTACCACCAGATTTCTCCAAGGACTTTATTATCTATTGCGACGCCTCGCGACAAGGACTAGGTTGCATACTCATGCAAGATCATCAGGTAATTGCCTATGCTTCATGGCAATTACACCCACATGAGGAAAATTATCCTACACATGATCTAGAGCTTGCAGCTATAGTCCATGCACTTAAAACCTGGCGACATTACCTTCTCGGTAATCGTTGCGAGATCTTCACCGATCACCAAAGTTTGAAATATATCTTCACCCAACCAGATTTGAATCTCAGGCAAAGACGCTGGGTCGAGTTGATCTCGGATTATGACTTAGGAATAACTTACACCCCAGGCAAAGCCAACGTCATGGCTGATGCACTAAGTCGTAAGTCCTATTGTAACAACTTGATGTTACAACAAAGTCAACCACTTCTCCATGAGGAATTTCGTAAGCTTAATCTTCACATTGTTCCTCGAGGATTCCTATCCACCCTGGTGGCGAAACCTACCCTTATGGATCAAATCATAGCTGCCCAGAAGCGTGATAACGGCATATCCCGGATTAAGGAAAACATCGCTAGCGGGGTTGCTAAATGTTTCTCCATGGATGAGCAAGGTGCTGTCTTTTTCGAGAACCGTCTGGTGGTTCCCAAGAAACAACATCTACGCCAGTTGATCCTTAAGGAAGCTCATGAATCCCCTCTCACCATTCATCCCGGTAGTACTAAAATGTATCAAGACCTACGCTAGAGGTTTTGGTGGACTAGGATGAAGAGAGAAATCGCTCAATACATTGCTAGCTGCAACGTTTGTCGTCGTGTTAAAGCAGAGCATCAACGGCCTGCTGGCACCCTTCAACCTTTGGCTATTCCTGAATGGAAATGGGATAAAATCAGTATGGATTTCATCACTGGGTTTCCCAGGACTAAGAGAGGGAATAATGCCATCTTCGTCGTGATCGACTGACTTTCCAAAGTAGCCCACTTTCTACCTGTTCGTGAGAGTATCACCGCTAGCCAGCTAGCCGATTTATACATCTCCCGAATAGTGTCCCTTCATGGTGTTCCATTGGAAATTAACTCAGACCGTGGGAGTCTCTTCACCTCTCGATTTTGGGAAAGTTTCCAAAATGCTATGGGAACTCGTCTCTCTTTCAGCACCGCTTTCCACCCTCAATCAAGTGGTCAAGTAGAGCGAGTCAATCAAATTCTGGAAGATATGCTCCAAGCTTCTGTTATCTCGTTCAGAATGAGTTGGGAGAAATGCCTTCCATTCGCAGAGTTTGCTTATAACAATAGTTATCAAGCTAGTTTGGGGAAAGCTCCTTTCAAAGTTCTTTAAGGACGAAAATGTCGAATGCCTCTTAATTGGTCAGAAACCAGGGAAAGACAACTCTTTGGCCCGGATATGATTCAGGAAGTGGAAGAGCAGGTTCGCGTTATTCGTGAGAAATTGAAAACATCCCAATCTCGTCAAAAGAGTCAATATGATCGTAAACATAAGCCTATGACTTATGAAGTCGACGAGAAGGCTTACCTTCGGGTTACTCCGTTAAAGGGAACCCATCATTTCGGTATCAAAGGAAAATTGGCCCCTCGTTACATTGGACCCTTTCGCATTCTTGCCAAACGAGGAGAAGTTGCCTACCAACTGGAACTACCTCCGCATCTTTCCAGAGTTCACGATGTCTTCCACATTTCACAACTCAGGCGTTGCTTCACGGATCCTATCCGTGGAGTGGACCACGAAACGCTTGATCTACAAGATAACCTCTCTTATCGGGAATATCCCATTCGTATCCTTGATCAAGCCGAGCGTACCACTCGACGTCATAATATCAAGTTTCTCAAGGTTCAATGGTCACACCATTCCGAGGAAGAAGCCACTTGGGAAAGGGAGGATCGTCTTCGACTCGAGTACCCCACCTTCTTTCCAGAGGATCCTAAATCTCGGGACGAGATTCTTTTGAGTGGGGGTGAGTTGTCACACCCTAGCTAGTCCATGCATTAGAGTGTGCATCATGTTTACTTTTCATCAAAAACTTGAAATGGGGAAGGCAAAACCCCCAGCACCCTTTTGAAATCAACTAGGGTTTACTAAAAATAATTTCAATGAACCTGAAATGCCCTTCTAAAATGTTCACCCTCTTTGTCTTAGGTTAGAACCTCTGGCAAAATTGGTGCACAATTTTCTAGGTCAACAGAAGGTCATTGAATTAAATCATAAGTATTTGAATTTGGGAATTTAAATGCTATAAAATAATTTAAATGCTCAAATAATTCTGGGAGTAAATGTTTCCTGTTGGAAATAATCTAAACAGAGGCCACATTTATTTTCAGGATTTTTGGAAATGCTCTAGTATTTTAAATAAAGCTAAACAGTTGCAGTTTAATAGAAAACAGAAAGTAAATCAAAAAAAAGGAGAAAGAAGCCCACCTAGGCCTTACCTGGCTCGGCCCAGCCTACTGGCTCGGCCAGTCACCCCCTACCTCGCGCCAGGAGGCAGGGGCGCGTGCTCGCCGCGCGCCGGCCAGGCGCCGGCCACCTCCTGCTTCTGCCGACGCCGGGAGACGCCTAGAGGATGCCACCCGACCCCCACGTCTCCCTCTCATCCTCTCTCACTCTCCCCCTCGTCTCCCTCATCCTCTCCCGCGATGGCCGAGCGCGTCCCTCGCGGCCGATCGCCGTAGTCGCCGCCAGAGACCTCCCCTCACCCCTCCGACGAGCCCATCAGCTCCGCCTCGACTCCCTCGACCTCCCCACCGAGCCACGCTTCGCCGGAAGCCCTGCAACGCCGCCTTCGCCCTCGTCTTCAACCTCGGGCATCCGAGATCGCCGGCGACCGCACCTCTTCTCCAGCCCTTCCCCGAGCCCGCTGACCCCCTCTCCGACCCCGCTGTGAGCTCCTCTTCCTTTCCCCTCTTCTCTCGTGCTCGCGCTCGTCCCCTAGCTCCATTTTCCACCGCGGCCGAGAGCTTCTCGCCGCCGGCCATGGCGCAGCCGTGGCCACAGCCGTGCAAGCTCACAACGGAGCGCCTCACCGTGCTCAGTGCAGCACCAGGAACCCGTAGCCACCACCAGCTCTTCCTCCCGTGCACAGTAGCGTCGAAACCGACCTCGCCCGAACTCCGGCCGCCGCCACGAGCTCGATTCCGGCGAGCTCGCTCCACCCCAGCTCCTCACACTTGCTCCATTGGATGCGCGAGAGCCTGGGCTTCGCACGGGTGGTCTCCGTAGTCGATTTGGTCGCCGAAGGGCGTTTTCCGAGCCGCGCCGCCGTCTCGGGCCTCGCCGGCGTCGAGCCACCGGTGAGTTGACCCAGTTTGACCCCTGGGTGGGCCCAGGTTGACTCCTTTGAGTCAATGACAAGTGGGCCCCCCTCTGCTAATTAGCCAGATTAGTTTCTAACTAAAATTAGTTAGTTTAATTAGTATAGTCACTGACTAGTGGGCCCTGCCCAGTAATTAGGCTAACTAAACGTAGTTAGTGCACTGAGAGGCTGACAGAAGGGGCCCACCAGTCAGGTTTGACCTGGGCTGGCGCCTTTGACCTGCTGAGGTCAGCATGACGCAATGCTGACATAGTAATGCATTTTCTGGATTTATTTTTATATAGGAAATTCCAGAAAATAGTTCAAACTTCAAAAATTCATAGAAATTCAATCGTAACTCCAAATGAAATAATTTAGATATGAAAAATTATCAGAAAAATTCAATCTATCCATCTGTAATGGTTTCATGCATGACAAAACAAGTTTACCTTGCTGTTTAGGCAGAATAAGGTAATGCACTATAAATGCCATGTTTAATGAGCTAATATTTGAATCTTTGATTCAAATGAGTTCATCCCTTTCTATTTTAGCTTGCATTAGGCCAAGACACAATCATATTGCCATGTCATAGCATGCATCATATTGTTGCATATCGTAATGTGTTGATTGTGTTCCGATGTGTTCTTCGTGGTAGGTTCTGCCTCCGAGGATATTCACGAGTATCCAACTGAAGGGCAGTATCCCTCTACCACTCCATCAGGCAAGCATCCATTGATCATTCTGATACAAACCCATGTTCTCGCTTCTGATCTTGTTTACTGCATTAAGACAATGCGATTCAAACTGCTGTGTACTACGGTAGTTGAACCCTTATCCTATGCATGACCTGTCATTGCCACAGTAACTAGATGAAACCCACTAGCATGTGTAGGAGTTGATTGAGCCATGTATGTGATTCCTACCTTGCTATGCCTGCTATGCTTAGAGTTGTGTCAGGTCTGGTTCATCTGGGTGATGGGCTAGAGTGAAATGCTTATGCCGGTAATGTGAGGGATGTGTTGAACATGTTTTGGTAAAGGTATCGATGAGAGGCCATGTAGGAGTACATGGTGGGTTGTTTCATTGAGGCCGTCCCTAAGAACTGAGATCTGTATGCGTGATTTAAGATTCAGCTACTACCACACATTGGGCCCTGAAATATGACCCCGCTCGACTTACTGACCCCTCTCGCCTCTGTTCAGGAGTTGCAACTAGTTTCTGGTGTTTGTAGGACATGTGTTGGCGGCCGTGCGTAGCGCTGACCCTAGGGGTGGGCTATGATGCGGTAGATACTATGTGGCCGGGTATGTCGGGTGCCCGTTTGGCGTTTCGGGACCCTGTACACATCGTTTGGGGCCGTTGAGGACCCCCGGACGGATTTCCTTGTGGATGGAACCTGAATAGGCGATAAACCTGAACTAGAGACTTGTGAGGTTAGTCAGGTGGTGGTCTACACCCACGTCGGTTTTCGCTTGAACTCTGTCGAGCACATGTCGTGTGCAGACGCTAAGTGGTGGAAACATGTGTGACGAAGTACACCCCTGCAGGGTATAAAACTATTCGAATAGCCGCGTCCGCGGTAAAGGACTACTTGGTTGCCTATACAGTTCATAGACAAGTTAATGGATACTACTAAAAGACTCAAGATAAGTGTGAGTACCGAGGATGGCCCTCTCATAGGATGACGAGGGAGGATCCCCGGTGGAGTATTGTGTTGGTGAGTAGTGGACTCGCGTGCGAAAACTATTTTTCTCTGGTGAAGTTCCGTAGGATAGCTTAGCCAAGAGTCAAAGCTGGCTTGCTGCATCAACCCCACCACCTTCTTGAGAATAAGCATGTATAGTAGGTTCTGATGTAAGACTTGCTGAGTACCTTTGTACTCATGTTTGCTTATTTATTGTTTTCAGACGACAACACTTCCCCCTCCGATGGGTTTTATGTAGACCTTGACGTCGACGAGTGACTAGCCACCCAGGTGGTGATCCTGGCCATGGAGGGCCCTATGTAGATAGACAGGCTTCAAGAAGCCTTCTTCTTTCTAGAGTCTGTACTCAGACTAGTTGCTTCCGCATGTGCTTGTATGACTGTATGACTTGAGTGTCGGGTCATGTGACCCCTATCTGTATGACATGTTATTTATGGCTCTCTGGAGCCTTTAAATAAAGTACTTGAGTTGTAGAGTTTTGTTGTGATGCCATGTTGTATGTACTCATATCGGGCATATTGTGTGTATGATTGAAATGCTTGGTATGAGTGGGATCCAACAATCTAGTTGTTTATCCTTGGCAGCCTTTCTTATGGGGAAATGTAGTCTAGTGTTCCTCGAGCCATAGTAGTCCACTACAGCCCGGTTCACTGGAGTCCTGCTAGCCCAGCACTACTGTTCAGGACACTTGACTGGCCGGCATGTGTTTCACTTCGTTCCTATGTCTGTCCCTTCGGGGAAATGTCACGTGGTGACTTCCGGAGTCCTGCCTAGCCTGCTACAGCCCGGGATCTCCGGAGTCCTATTAGCCCAGTGCTACAGCCCAGAATCACTCGTTGATGACCGACATGCTCGTTGTGATTCATGTATGCCTGTCTCCATAGGTTTGTGCCGCTTTGGGTTCACGACTAGCCATGTCGGCCCGGGTTCTCTGTCATATGGATGCTAGCGACACTATCATATACGTGAGCCAAAAGGCGCAAACGGTCCCGGGCCATGGTAAGGCGACACCCGTGGGATACCGTGCGGAGGCCGCAAAGTGATATGAGGTGTTACCGGCTAGATCGATGTGACTTGGAATCGGGGTCCTGACAGCAGGTTTTACTTGTGGAGATCCTCTTACAGTTATGAAGACAATTCATCATGCATGAAAGGATACAATGAAGATAATGACATGCATAATGAAAAATGGACATCTGCGGAATGACTTCGTGCGGAATTTATCATCGCACATGCGGGATTTATCGTCGCATCACATAGTTAACAGAAAAGGTAGAAGACGACCATCAAGTTTTAAGCGTTACAACTCAGAGAACCAAAAGTATAAAAAGCGAGAGTTGTAAACACTTGCCAAAAAGTATAGCAACCACCCATAAAGACCCGCTTGAATACTATCAACTCATATGCTTCTCCCCCTTTTGTCAGTAAGGACCAAAAAGGTTTGAAGACATAGAGCTTCTACTTGTTCCTATGAGTAGATGAAGGTGCAGGGTCGACGTGGGAGTCCGGTGGTGCAGAAGAGCTTGGTGAAGTGTCGATTCGCGGCGAAGTTGTAGTTGGTGAAGTAGCATCATTTTCTTCATCGAGGACTCTGGCATCGATAGTGGCCGCCAAGGAGGAGTACTCAGAGTCTTCGAGTGAGGGAGTCCAATGCAAGAGAGCATTCCTACGAGGAGTGGAATCAAATTTGAATCGCTATGTGAAGCCATCCCGTTGAAGATCATCTTCAGATCTTAGCAATGTCAGACTCTTCCACGACGGCCGACAGGTTTCATGTGTGACAAAGGCATTCTTGGTGGCAAGATTTCAAATGCGATTAATGTCCACCAAGAGGCTCTGCATCTGATGCTTGAGCCAGTCATGATGCTTATCCCGTTTTTGATGTAATGCCACGAGAAGCTCTCGGTCATTGAGAGCGCGAGATCACTTCTGAGGCCTTTGAGCCATGGTGCTCTCAATGGCATCAGTGGTTGCATGACGAGGTGCACGAGTGTTACCAGCCAGAGGATAAACACAAGTTGCAGCAAGGACTCCTTCAATGGGTTGCATGAAGCTTTGGCGATCGAAATTGTGAAGATATAGTGGCTCCTTAGCAGGTTCAGGGTAGATGGCTTCGACGGACATATCAACCCCTGTCAAGAAGATGAGATGATTGCGCAGAGGGATGATAGTTGATAGTAGAGTGAAGCTTGATGAGGCGCATTACCCATGGAGCATAAAATTTCAGACCAAATAGATCAGAGCCAGATGCAGCAAGTTGCCTGATGAAGAAATCTTGAGAATTGAAGCTAATGCCATTGAGGATATAGAAAACCAATGTCTTCATTGATCCTTCAAGCTTTCCTGCATGAGAATGTCCTTTGACAGGCCATAGAGTTTGCCTGATGATATGATAAATGGTGTGGGGCAGATACTCTAGGTCTTCAACAAAGAATTCCATTAGATATTCAGCATCACTTTGTAGTGGCTTCATCATGCCGAGCATTTGACTCATGTTCGGCTCGGGCTTTTGAAATATGCGCTCTAATGCATTCTTGTGTAGCTGACAACCAGCTACATAGTATTCACCTAGAGTGGGTAGGGGAGTAAGCTCGATGATATCTTGAGCTTTGGCTTCATGGTGCACATCTCCTGTCATCCACTCAAGGACCCAAGTCTTCGGATCCCTGTTGTAGCCACGAATGTGAAGAGTAGCATAGAACTGCAGCAGAAGCTCTTCGTTCCAATGCTCTTTATTAGTGACAAACCGCAGAAGGCCAACATGTCTGAAGCAGTTGAGGGCTTCTTCCAAGCAGGGAAGGCCAGAAATGGCTTCGAAGTCTAAACAGATATGGGGGAAAATGCGCCCTTGATTGTATAAGACACAAGAATAATAACTGCGCTCCTGATAGCTCCAGAACCGATCTGATGAAATTCTTGGCTGCAAATTTGGGTTCTTGGCACAATCAAAGAAGGTGTTATGTGCTTTGAAGCCATTCATGTTGAACGACCCTGGCGAAGTCGCAGTACCTGGAAACCTTGGCAGCCTGGGCTTTGGCTTCTGGATCTGAGGCCTGTGCTCCACATGATAGTCGAACTGCGGTCCTGGAGCAGGCGGAGGAACCAGAATGGGCCAGCGGACAGTGACAAGTTGACAACGATCGAATGCTTGCTCATGGTGTGAGGCCTTGGCGGCGGTACAGGAGCAAAGGCATTGACTTGGGCTTAAAGCTGCACATTGGCTTCAGGTGCAACATTAACTTCTGGCACCATATTCATTGCAGGCGCCACATTAGCTTCAGCCATGACAACGTCATTGGCTTCAGTAGTGTTGTTGGTGGCCGCCGCAGTGTTTTCAACCTCCACTTGGGTAGCTGGGGGGTCGGGCACTGACTCGTTCTCCTCAAGAACAACTTCTGGGTTGGTAGGGGTTGTGGCAACTCGCTCTTCTTCTTTAAGGGGTTCTTGGGGTTCTTGTTGGCCATTGGTTGATGCAGCCGGAATGTCTTCAGCAGCCTCTACTTCAGACTCAGAGACGTTCGTAGTTGGAGTGGCGTCAGGAAACACTTGTCGTGCCACTGAGTTGTTTTGCACTTCTCCTTCTGGAACGCTCGGCATGGAGACCTGTGGCATAGGGCCTTTGCGAAGCCTGCGTAATGCGAGCGACGCCTTTGGAGATGGGGTGGTCTTCACCATGTAATTGTCATCATGAAGTACCGGAGTGGTGACTTTAGGAGGGGGGGTCCTGGGTGTGTCTTGGCTTGGTGTGTATTGGGGCTGATCAGCCCATGATGCAACCTGAGCAATTGGCGTCAATGGATGACCAATGCTGATGAGTTTGTTGTTCCTGAGAACAGGCGATGATACCGGTTGGCGCTCGATCTGAGGAAGGACTTCATCATCATCTACATTGTCGTGATGACCAATGTCTTCAGCTGTGATGGGGTCAGCAGCTGGAATGTCTTCAGCTTCGGGAGCCTCTGTGGAAGAAGGATCATGAAGTACTAGCTAACGTTCTTGGTTGGAGGACGCAGGACGAGCAACTGAGACGGGCTCGACAACAAGGGGCTCTGAGGGAGTAGCCCGATCTTTCTTCGAAGACTTTGTCTTCCGCTTCTTGGTCTGTGGGGAATCATCAGTGGCATTCTTGTTCTTGCGCTTTCTAGCTTCGGCCTCAATTTCCCTTGTCTTCTTCAGTTCTGAAGCAGCTGTGGGGACCTTAGGCTTCGAGCCTGTCATGCTGGCAGGGAAGACAATGCTAGGTGCTTCCTGCCCTACTTCTTCAGTGTGTCCCACAGCAGACTTCTTCTTCTTTTTGGCAGCCATTCTGGGGTTGATACTAGGGCGCCCCAGTGCCTTGCGCTTTTTGCCTCATTGTGCACTTGCACACATTTTTCAGCGAAGTATTTCATTCTCTGTCTTGAACCTTTAGCTTCCTCGCGTTTCTGGTGAAACTACTCCTTGAGCTCATGCAACATCTTCTTGAAGCTTTCAACATCAGCCATGTTGAGATTAGCCATGTTCCTCTTGAACCGAGCTTTCTCATAATCAATCTTTTTTTTAGTTCAATGATCTTTTGAGCCAGAGCCAGCTCATTAGCAATGGCATTGTGGAAAGAGACACTGATGCCAATTGGAAGCTCAAGGTCTTCGATGTTGATGCTGGGGTTGTCAAACCATTCATCAATGAAGTTGTTCAAAATATCCACATCAAAAAGGGGCAGATCGTTGAAGAGCATCTCAAGAACATCATCACCAATATCATCGTTGCTGGACAGATGAATGGTGGCTTCTTCATTGCGCAGAATATCAGCTGGGGTCAGTTCTTGCCAGAGCGCTGGATGGGCTTCTTCTGCTTTGAAGACTTCTCGGTCTTCTTAGAGATGCGAGAAAGATCTTCAGACTGCACACTTGCTTCGGGAGGTGCAGTGGCCAGAGGCTTCGCACGTGAGACTTTCGGTGCTGCAGAGTGCTTTGAAGCCCTTGATTTCTTCTGCTTCTGCTTCGGTGGGACTGGTGCGTCTTCAGAATCCTCGTCGCCAGCTGAGTGATCCATCACAGCCTCTTGGATAGCAACGTGAGTGATGAGACCTTCAAGGTTGTAGAAGGGGCCTATTTCATTGGGTTTAGCCTCACGTGTGCCATCAGCCCGTGGAGCAGGTGGACCAGGGTTGAAGTCGAGGCCAAACTGCTTCTTGTTCTTTTTGGCAGACTCTTCGGCAAACTGAAAGTTGCGCTTGAATAGATGGTCGTCACGACAACATAGAAAACTGGATGGGTCGGCATCTTCAGGCTGAGGTCCGAGGACCATGCAAGGGTAGAAGCCTTGAGCAATAGCTTCGGGCTTGGGCTTGGGCTGCAGACCTTTGTATATTATATCTCCCCATGGTCACTTGATGGCATTCTTCTCCGCATACTCTGCAGTCACAAATCTGTACATAAACCATTGTTCCGCCCAATACCTACGAATCCATTGGATTCGAGTCTTGTGTTCACCATAGGTTTCTTCAGGATCTTACTTGTATAGTTCAAAGAGATCTGGTGGCAGGTCCTTGGCTGTATCCCCACAGCGTTGTCTGCCGCCCTTTCTTGCAGAGTTTTCTGTCACCATGAAGTTCAAACTGAATGGCTTCAGAACTTGCAAAGGCTTCCGTCTGCTGGTCAGACAGGAACTGGCTTCAGGAGAATTAATGTGACGCTGTAAGAACTCTGCAAATGAATGCAGACTATGAGAACCAAGGGATTCTCCCATGTACATGTACCTATGACAGCATTAGAGATGCGATGGAAGGGGAAGAGGTCATATGCATTCTCATAAGATTTTGAAGATAAATCAGTTTGAAGACATTGACCTCATGATGCGAAGACATTCACTTATTTGTTGAGAGTTGGTTCCAGATTTGTACGAATCCAAGAATAGGTACAAGTGAGGAATCTAACTAGTAGTAAAGCATGAGTGAATATGCTAGGCATGATATGAGATGCAGAACATGATAGATCCAATTTTGTAGGTTCAGAAACCACTTTTGGTGGAGAGGGATGGATCTATCGGATCAAAAAGGAAGTAAAAGGTAAGTTTTAATTACCACACAAAGAATTGCTAGACGGAGTGGAGTTGGAGGCCGAGCAGTTCAATCTGCCGTGCCCTAACTTGGCGATGGAAGACACCTACGGCGGCAGCGGAGGAGACGAGGTCCACGGCCGGCGTGAGGACGGCGTCGGTGAGGTCGCGGCAGCTAATCGTTTCGTCACCGGCGTCGTCGAGAGATAGCGGTGGCGCTAGGGTTTGCGCGAGGTGGAGACATGGGAGAACAATTTTTGACAATGATGTGATGTGTATTTATAAGGAAATGGACATCACAGCGCAATTACGCAGGTGCCCCTGGCGGTTCACATCTGAGGGATATGTGGCAAGCATGCAACACAATGGAAGTTGTTCCATGTTCCCATGCACGCCTGGAGTGTTGGGTGGTCGTTCCAACTTCTCTGGGTTTCAGGCAATAAGGATATAGCATTTCAAACAGATTCAATTTTTGTCTCTGTATCTTCTGCTGACAAGGACGCAGAGAAGACATTTGACAGTTTTAATAGAATGCATATGATTTGGATAGATAGAATTTGGGGTAGAAGCATAGAAGAGGTTAGGGTCCGATCACATTCACCTAGGTCCAAAGATTCAAACATGAAGACATAGCTATAAGTGAATGTTGTAGAGGACAGAACACCAATATATGTATATATTAATACGATACCAAATCAACATTGTGAAGATAAACATGAAGTCAAATCAATGTTGAAAACAAAACCGAATGTGAAGATTATGCAAATGTGATGCCAATTGAAAACACTTCAAACAAGAGTTTGGTGGTGGCGTTACCCACTGTATAGGAAGTATTAGACCCAGACACGGCGCACAATTATCGTGGCGCTCCGAAGCCAATTTCCGCATTAATGTATTCACACTTAGAATGTATGTCTTCATTATTTGAAGATATACGTTACTTCGTGTGTTGCACATCTAAGTCATCTCATGCATAAGCGTTAGGATGTGTGTCCAACTACAGGACGTTCGAGAATTCTAAGATATTTAGCTCACACCGCAACTTGCAAAACCTTTTATCATCCAAGGGCTTTGTGAAGATATCTGCCAATTTCTCTTCAATGTTGACATGAATGATATCAATATCTTCCTTCATGACATGATCTCTGAGAAAGTGATGATGGATCTGAATGTGCTTTGTCTTTGAATGTTGAACTGGGTTGTTGGCGATCTTGATGGCGCTTTCATTGTCGCAGTAGAGTGGCACATGCTTCAGATGGATGCCATAGTCCTTTAGAGTTTGCTTCATCCACAGGAGCTGAGCGCAGCAAGATCCAGCAGCAATCTATTCAGATTCAGCAGTGGAGAGAGACACACAGTTCTGCTTCTTTGAAGACCAAAAAACAAGAGATCGTCCAAGAAATTGACATGTGCCTGATGTAGACTTGCGATCAACCTTGTCACTAGCATAATCAGTATCTGAGAATCCAACTAGATCAAACTCTGAGCCCTTTGTATACCATAATCCTAGTCTTGGGGTGTAAGCCAAATATCGAAGAATTCACTTCACAGCTAAGTGATGCGACTCCTTTGGTGCCGCTTGGAATCGGGCACACATGCAAACACTAAGCATGATATCTATCCTAGATGCACACAAATAGAGTAAAGAACCAATCATGGAGCAGTATACCTTTTGATCGAACTCTTTACCATTGTCGTCGGGGCCCGGATGACTTTTGGTTGGCATTGGCGTCATGTATCCCTTGCAGTCTTGCATACCAAATTTCTTCAGGCAATCTTTGAGATATTGCTCTTGAGATATGAAGATGCTGTTGCTTTGCTGACGGATTTGAAGACCAAGGTAGAACTTTAGCTCACCCATCATGGACATCTGATATTGCTCTTGCATCATGTGTCCAAACTCATCACTGTATCTTTTGTCAGTGCAGCCGAAGATAATGTCATTCGCATAGATTTGGCACACAAATGGTTCACCATCATATGTGTTTGTGAAGAGTGTAGGATCTAGGAAACCAGGTTTGAAGCCTTTGCTATTCAGGAAGTCTTTGAGTGTGTCATACCAAGCACGAGGGGCTTGTTTGAGGCCATACAGTGCATTGTTGAGCTTGTAAACCATATCGGGATGTTTTGGATCTTCAAAGCCAGGTGGTTGTGCAACATAGACTTCTTCTTCAATCTTGCCATTGAGAAAGGCACTCTTAACATCCATTTGATATATGAGGATGTTGTGATTGTTGGCATAGGCTAGCAGAATGTGAATGCCTTCAAGCCTAGTGATACGTCTCCGTCGTATCTATAATTTTTTATTGTTCCATGCCAATATTATACAACTTTCATATACTTTTGGAAACTTTTTATACTATTTTTTGGGACTAACATATTGATCCAGTGCCCAATGCCAGTTCCTGTTTGTTGCATGTTTTTTGATTTGTAGAAAATCCGTATCAAATGGAGTCCAAACGGGATAAAAACTGACGGAGATTTTTTTTGGAATATATGTGATTTTTGGGAAGAAGAATCAACGCGAGACGATGCCCGAGGGGGCCACGAGGCAGGGGGCGTGCCCCAGGGGGTCAGGAGCGCCATGGGCCCTCATGGCCACCCCGTTAGGTGGTTGGGGCCCTTCTTTCGCGCAAGAAAGCCAATATCCGAATAAAAATTGTGTCTGAAATTTAGCCCAATCGGAGTTACGGATCTCCGGTAATTTAAGAAACGGTGAAAGGGCAGAATCAGCGAAACGCAGAAATAGAGAGAGACAGAGAGACAGATCAAATCTCGGAGGGGCTCTCGCCCCTGTGCCGCCATGGAAGCAATAGACCAAAGGGGAAACCCTTCTCCCATCTAGGGAGAAGGTCAAGGAAGAAAAGGAGGAGGGGGACTCTCTCCCCCTCTCTTCCGCTGGCGTCGGAACGCCGCCGGGGCCATCATCATCACCGCAATCTACACCAACAACTTCACCGCCGTCATCACCAACTCTTCCCCCCTCTATGCAGCGGTGTAACTGAAGGAAATATGCCCTAGAGGAAATAATAAAGTTATTATGTATTTCCTTATATCATGGTAAATGTTGATTATTCATGCTAGAACTGTATTAACCGGAAACATGATACAGGTGTGAATACATAGACAAAACAAAGTGTCACTAGTATGCCTCTACTTGACTAGCTCGTTGAATCAAAGACGATTATGTTTCCTAACCATAGAAAAAGAGTTGTCATTTGATTAATGGGATCACATCATTAGGAGAATGATGTGATTGACTGGACCCATTCCGTTAGCTTAGCACTTGATCGTTTAGTTTGTTGCTATTGCTTTCTTCAGGACCCATTTACCGGAGGAACACTTTGTGTGCTACCAAACGTCTCAACATAACTGGGTGATTATAAAGGTGCTCTGCAGGTGTCTCCAAAGGTACTTGTTGGGTTGGCGTATATCAAGATTAGGATTTGTCACTCCGATTGTCGGAGAGGTATCTCTGGGCCCACTCGGTAATACACATCAATCAAGCCTTGCAAGCATAGTAACTAATGAGTTAGTTGCGGGATGATGTATTACAGAATGAGTAAAGAGACCTACCGGTAACGAGATTGAACTAGGTATTGAGATACCGACGATCGAATCTCGGGTAAGTAACATACCGATGACAAAGGGAACACTGTATGTTGTTATGCGGTTTGACCGATAAAGATCTTCGTAGAATATGTAGGAGACAATATGAGCATCCAGGTTCGGCTATTGGTTATTGACCGGAAATGTGTCTCGGTCATGTCTTCATAGTTCTCGAACCCGTAGGGTCCGCACACTTAAAGTTCGATGACGGTTTCATTATGAGTTTATGTGTTTTGATGTACCGAAGGTAGTTCGGAGTCCCGGATGTGATCACGGACATGACAAGGAGTCTTGAAATGGTCGAGACATGAAGATTGATATATTGGACGACTATATTCGGACACCGGAATGGTTCCGGCGGTTTTCAGATATATACCAGAGTACCGGGGGTTTACCGGAACCCCCCGGGGGTTATTGGGCATCATGGGCCCAAAGTGGTAGAAGAGGAGAGGCGGCAGGAGGTGGCGCGCGGCCCCCCTTGCCCCAATCCGAATTGGGAAAGGGAAGGGGGCGGCGGCCCCCCTTCTCCTTCCACCTCCTCCGTCCCCCTTCTCCTAGTTGGAATAGGAAAGGGGGTCAAAACGTAGTTGGAGTAGGATTGCCCCCCCCCCCTTGGGCGCTCCTCCTCCCCTTGGCCGGACCCCTCCTCCTCCCCCCTTTATATATGGAGGAGGGGTGTCACGACCGGATTTTCCAGACATTGATTTCCAGAAAATGGCCGTCGTGCTCACCAGCCCCAGGATTACTGTTAGCTGATGAGGCACCAACTTGATACAGAAATTCCAAGCAAAAGTGCAAAATATGTAGTACAAGACCATTGTGGCCTATGAGTACGTCAAATGGTTTCTAGTGGTTGAGGGCGGAAGCGGTTTGTGGTTCACCACGGTCTATGGTACTCCATTTCCCACAGGAACATCTGACCAGGTTAACTCCTATCTTTGCGAGGCTGCTATCTCCGTTGCTTAGTTTCCGGGGCTGTCACCGCAACGCTCCTCTCCAAGCAGAAATCTGGCCAAGACAATAGCCAGGGACAAGCCAGTGAGTACTTTGAATGTACTCGCAAACAATATGAACACTGGGATAATATAATTGATAATCATGCACTGAAAAATTCTATGATCACATCGTCAGTCATAAATAAAACATCTTTTATGCATGCAAGCAGGTTGTTTATATGCAACATGAATAAGCAATAATGGAGTGGGGAATAAAATTCCGCACTCGGGCATCTGAACGACACCACCTAAAGGGCTTATAAAGTAAATAAATAACAAGAAATGCCACAGTCGGGCGTCTCAGCGACACCACATAAAGGGCTTATAAAATAAATAAATAACAAGCAGTGCCACAGTCGGGCGTCTCAGCGACACCACATAAAGGGCTTACAAAACAAATAATCACAATGAATATCCAGGAGGTAGAACCGTCCCAGGGATACTCAATGATATAATGGGTTAGTCCATAATAATAATAATAATCATAATCTTCACAAGTCACAGGTCACAGTCCAAGTTCTGGTTTAACAATCTCTCCTCCGAAGACCGACACTAAGAACAACCCTTGACCCATCCCAGACTGTAATCCTTAACCATGGACACTGCTATTCGAATAGGTTTAATCTCTACAGAGGGTGTACTCTTTACCCATGAGTAACGGATTCCTTTAATCCATCGGGACTAATTCCGTCTACGGCCTTTTTGTTGAAAACACGCGTTACTTGCACACACCAGCTTAACTCGTCGGTGTCTGGAATCACCCACGACACTTGTTAAGCAAAACTCTAAGTGGGGAGGCTACAACCTCCCGTAGCATGGGATCAAATTTATATCGCGCGCTCTAAGGGGTGGCCTCCCCTCTCGGTCCCAACCGGAAACACCCATGCCCCCTGACCAGGTGGCATGCCTACCGGCTACAACCGACATCTTCCACCATGGCCTCTCTGTACGGTGTGTGCCAAGACAAGGGTTAACAACTTACTGAACCGTACCCTACCTGTGGCAGGGACAAGTGGTAGTACGAACACGTATGGGGGTTACCGAAACAAGACTCGATCTACGGTCGACTCAGGAGGTTTATAAATTCCCTGCATGACATGTATATCAAATATATTTCAACCGACGAAATCACCACCCATTATACCTTACTATGCCATACCGGACATAACCGTCCCAACGGGGACCGGCGACAAGCTCACTCCTACCCAAGGCAGAGGCTTTCCCGGATTCCTTTCCGGCATGCATGCAAGGCACATGAGGATGATTACCATCACAAGTATATTCATTTCCAACAGTAAGGAAATCACTAATATGCCTTCATGCAAATGATCACATCACCACATAAAATAACGAGTTCTCCGAAATGAATGGTGTTATAAACGAGTCAACTAACACACCAAAAATATTATGCCGGGGTTCAGAATGCTTGCCTTCATGGTGTGGAAGGGCAGGGTGCATTCCAAATCTTTTGAAAGCTTTCTTCTCTTCCAAAATCCTATTTTCAAAAATATGCAAATAACACATATTTCAAAAACAGTACAAAAAAAGTTGTTTGGAAAATTTTCAAATAAATCTCAAAATAAACTAGACAGAATTTGAGGGATGTAGGAAAAAGAATCAACTCACTTGGAGTTGTATTTAAAAAGTTAAGCTCAGTCAAAGTTTTGGTCAAAATCTGTTATTTAAAATTAAAACAGAAAAAGAAAAACATTTCGAATATACGTACACATCGAAGGCGTATTCTGGAAACGCGCCTCCACTTATCTAGCATGGACCGAGCGTGTGTCACTGACAGTGGGCCCGCCTGGCCCACCGGTCAGGTTTGACTAGTCCACCTTCCCTCCTCTTCCTTTGCCCGAGAGGGGGCGAAACTCCGGCGATGCTCGCTGGCGAACGGCGGCGCCGTTCGAGAAGCAGAGGTCACCCGCGGGCTCAGGGGGCCAAGGCGGTCACTTTGGTCTCTGGGGTGGACGGAGCTGCCGGCGGCGAGCTCCGCAGCGGACGGTGGCCGTCGAGCGAAGTGAGTTTGGGGCTACCGTGGTTCCCGATCAAAATTGAGTAGGGGGATGGGTTCACGGTAGGAAGAGAGAGCTCCTGGTGAAGAGAACGGAGGGGGAAAGGCTCTGGTAGTGCCGGAATGGCCGGGGCAGTGGCGGCGGCTGCGGTTGCCGGACATGGGGAAGGAGACCTCCCCGGGTCGATTGGCTGCCAATGGGGGTCCTAGGGAGATGGCTTGGGACTGCTTGCGTGCGGAGACGAGCTCAGGGCTCCATAAATAGGCAATCGGGGTCGGTTCCGACGGTGGCCGCGGATAAGGTCGCCGGTGACCGCCATTCTGTAGCTAGGGCGTCGTGGCGGCGACGAGCGCTAGTGGACACGCTTGTGGATGAGCTCGCGCTGTTCCAGGGGCCAGGTGGCGAGCGAGAGAGGCTTGGGCGGCGTTGAACTGAGCAGGGGCTGTCGGCGGCCG
The DNA here is from genome assembly GCF_056163025.1 of Triticum urartu. Lineage (NCBI taxonomy): Eukaryota > Viridiplantae > Streptophyta > Magnoliopsida > Poales > Poaceae > Triticum > Triticum urartu. The sequence goes on along the minus strand of NC_141878.1, from coordinate 238,916,226 downwards.
TGGCGGCTGGCTCCTGGCTTGCCGGAGCCGTGGCGAGGGGCTCTTGGCGCGTTGTGGTGAGAAGGGGAGCGCGTGGCGCGGCTCTGCAGATCGGGCCAAACCCAGGGGAACGACGCGGCGGCTCGGGCGTGGCACATGCAAAACGCGTGCTCTGCTCACGCCCAGAGCAAGCACGGAACGTGCTCGACAAAATGCCAGGGCATGCTAGAGGTCTCGGGTGAGGTTGGGGTTTAACAGACCTAGGTTAAAGTCATCTAGAGGCTTAGTGGACAGGTTAGTTTGATTAGAGGTGCAAGTTCACAGTGCAATGACAAAATTCATGTCAAAGCTGTTCATGCACTCTAGGTGTTTGACAAAATGCCACAGGCACCTAGGCATTTCTTGGAGTGGCCAAAACTTCCAGAGTGGGGTCTCTTTAGATGAATAAGAGGGTGGTGAGGTTTGTTTGTGAAAAGCACAAACTTGTTAGTGCAAGTTTTGCAAAACTACAATTCTGGACAGGAGATAAATGGCACTATTTCATGAACCAAAAATATTCAAATGGGTGCATGCTCCTGGACTTAGGGGTCTTGTAGGGTTGACTACAAGTAGGAGAAGGCACAAGGTCACTGGAGCAAAAATAAATAGGGTTGTAGTAGAAATCACAAGGCTGGACCAGAATGAAAATGAGGTTGATTCACTCAAATATTTCAAATAACATCACTGGGTTTTTGCATAAAGTTGAATCATATGCTACTACCAACATCCCATAATTTTGGTGGAGGCCAGAAAGAAATATTTAAATGGGTTGTAGTGCAAAATTGCACTCTGGACCAGAGAAGAAAAATTGATGCAGAGCTCAAAATATTACATGAATAAAAGATATTTTTGTATAAAAGTGATTTAAAAACATCACATGACATCTCCAAATTTTGGTTGGAATTTTAGGTGAATTTATCAAATGGTTGTAGTTCAATTATGGCCATATAACCTTGGAAAACCATTTTTCAAGAAAATAAAGATCAAGCAAATTAATTATGTAATTAGTTATACTGATAAAAGAAAAGTTTTTCTTGAGAGGTTAAACAAGTCCAATAACATATTTGAAAGGTTTTCACTTTAGGGAACAACTCAATGATAATAAGAAAGGAAATGTTTCAAAAAATCAAAAGGGAGTCCAAAAAAATCAAAGTTTTAATTCCTGGCAAAAAATTTAATTTAATAAAACAAGGCCAAAAAAAAATTTTGGGGGTGTCACAACACCACCTCCCTTAAGAAAAATCTCGTCCTCGAGATTTGTTCAAAGTTGTTTTAAGAAAAACTATACGCAATAAAAATGTGGCTACAGTGAGAGGGCAATAAGTGGTGAAAAACCACAGTGTGAATACTGGTGCTGCGTGGAAAAATCTACGGTTCGGGACAAAACGTGAGATTTATACGCTGGATATAAATTTAGAATAACTTCTAAATTTAAATATACGCTGGTCATACCCGAGAGCACAGTGCTCTCTCTGGCCGACAGGTGGACCCGGGGCCCACTGTCAGCCTCTTCTTCTCCCTTTGGTTCTCTCTTCTTCCTCTCTCCCGCGCGCTTTCCCGCACTTTCTCCACCGGCGACGCCTAGCGTGTAGGGCATCTAGGCCGTACCGCGGTAGTGCGCGTCGTGCTAGCTGCCAGTGCAGCGTGCACTCACCTCGCGGGCCAGCGCGCTGTCGGCACTGCTCGCGGATTCGTCTCCGAACACCGGCGATCGGCGACGAGCGGCGTTGGTGGACTTCGCCCACCGTACACCGAGCTCGAGCTATAAAACGGCCGGGGTGCCCCTATCTTCTTCCTCACACCTGGCCTCACTTCTCCTCCTCCTTCTTCCTCCATTACTGCTTACAAAAGCTCAGGTTAGGCTCTAATGGCGAAGGCGATGCCGGACTGGTTTGCGATCCTGATATGCGGAGGGCTGGCGACACTGCTGGGGCTCTCCGTGCTCCTGTGTGCGATGATCCTCGACAATCGTCGCGACGCTGCTGCTTGGGTGTTGGCTCTCCGTGGTGGTGGTGATCACGAGGAGTAGATGGGGTGTGCCGGGTGCTAACTGTTGTTAGGGGGTGATTAGCTCGATGTAACACCGTTGCATAGTTTTGAAAACAGTGTATGTGTTCGAATGATTATGGTTGTGAGTCTGCTGCCGTGGTGCTGTGTGAAATTAATTAATCCACGTCGTGAGAAGGTGCAGATGTAGCAACTCAGGGAAAAGAAATCTCACTCCAGGATTTTGCGAGGGAAAACAGTTAATTTAAAGGAGCATAAACCACAACAAAAACTACACACATTAGTAGAAGCCAAATAATTGACTCGTCGTACAAACTCAGGGTATCACGCATAAGTCACACACATAAATAAATGTTGCAATAATGAACACCGTAGCGACGTCTAAAATGGAAACGGTAACTGGACGGGGTCCCTAGAAAACGTCTCTAGTACTGGGATACACTCCTCTTCTATCGGGGGAAGTGGATTGACCAGTCGATGCACGTGTCTCTCCTGGTCGGGCCTTAGTGCTCTGCCGATGGCGATCTAACGATTTAAATCTGTGAGGCTCTGGAGATAACCCATCACACGTTGGGTTAAACGCTCTTGAGAGATGACGTACTGGACAAGGTTGGCCAGGACTGGGTCTCTCTCAATTCATCCACCGGGAAAAGATGTCACTCCTCCGGGTGCTGCACGGCTCGGGAAGTAATAATACCCTCGTTCGCTGGCATAGGGTACCGTGAATCGAAGGCGAGCAAGCGCTTCGTATGCAACAGCTTCTATGGCCATATGTGGGGTTGGCATAGATTTCCCCATGAAGGAGACCTCCGCTGGATCTTGGTTTGAGTTTACGGGAGGGATGTGTACTGCTGCCCAATATGTCGAGGTGGAAGGGGTGATTCTCGATTTGAACAACTCATACTGGGGTGGCTGGGTAACGCCCATGGTACTGCAGGTAAAATCCCACAATATGTTGACAAAACTACCCTGGGTTGCATCTGGGGTTCTCAGGTAAATGCTGGGGGTCGACATGGCAAGAAATGGTTGTGAGGGTGGTGCACAAGGTGAGAGGTGCTTGGCAAGGTCACGCGGTGGCCTTTTTATAGCACCGGAGCTGGGTCATTTTTACCGTGCTGAATGGTAAAGAAAATTTTCAGCTCTGTTCCAAGGGTCGGGGTCAAGCCACAGATTCACACATTTCACTATAGTGATGTGTTACTGTGGGGGTTGTCGGGGAGGTTTTTGGTAGCTATGTCTGGGATAGAAATCTTATACTGCATACTGGCATATCTAGGCAAGGCTACTATTAAAAAAGAGGCACCGCAACAGGCGGCATTTAATTACAAGGCCACACGATTACAAAGAGAGGGTACACTGGGACTCGATACGACTCGGGTGACTTAGTCTACCTTGTTTACATCCAAGCGGGCGTGCCTTGTGGATGTTGAGGCTTCTCCACGGGTCTCGCCGTCGGAATTAGCTGGAGTGGGTTGAGGGGCTGCAGGCTCGGGGTAGCGATGAGGACCATCTCGGGGATTGTTGGCCACAACCCCGTTGGAGTGTGCTCCCAATATGCGACGAAGCACTTCTGGGGTTATCGCAGCACCTTAGCCGATGGCTGGGGCAGGCTTCAGGGACTCGATTGGGTGTCCAAACAGCACGACTGGGTTGTCGGCGTTGGGCTCGTTCTCTTCTCTCGCCGTGGCTCGACGAACCAGCTCTCCACGAGCTGCGATTAGATCAATAGTGATTTGATCGCACAGTTCCTCTAGTGCACTTACATAGCGCACTAGGTGCAACAATGCAGGATCTGTCTCGTGATCTCCGTTGGCAACTTGGGGTGGTCTACCATACCCTTCACGTCTGGGGTAGTAGTGGAACGAGCGACAGTTAACTCTGGGCGACAAGTGCCGGAGATGAACTATAGCTTCTCGAGCAGCTAGTTGGATGGCTTGTGGCTTAAAGGAAGTCGTTCTTCCAGTGAACCTGTAGGGGCGTTCGGGTGCTAGACCCCTACCGTAGATGTGTACAGTGGCCCAGAATTGACGGTTCTCACCGCTCATGGGGCCTTGGTACACAACATATTCTGGGGGCTCTTCTAACGCATAGGCACGATGGGTGAGATTTGCGAGTATGGTCACAAAGCCTCCAAGGTTGGTTGCCGTGGTCTCATTGTGCACGACAGGGCCAGGCATTGTAGCTTGGTTTGGGGTAGAGGCTGTGCTGTGCTGTGTTGGGGCTAGCATGCCCCTTTTTATAGGAAAAGGGGACGGAGTCTTCCTTCGCACATTTGCGAGAAAGGACTATTTAGGGGCCGGTCACTAGCGCATGAGCGACAGGTTTAGGTTGATAGGTTGGGCACCGACTGCCAAAAGGTGTCGGGTCACTGTGGGGCTATCTTGTATGAGAGGCTTGGTTCGGTTATGGCTTGATAGGTTGGTCTGCCTAAGTTTATTGACTTGGCTAAGATAGGATTCGCCAATGGTCAGCCTGGCTCTGATACCAAGTCTGTCACGACCGGATTTTTCCAGACATTGATTTCCAGAAAATGGCTGTCATGCTCACCAGCCCCAGGATTACTGTTAGCTGATGAGGCACCAACTTGATACAGAAATTCCAAGCAAAAGTGCAAAATATGTAGTACAAGACCATTGTGGCCTATGAGTACGTCAAATGGTTTCTAGTGGTTGAGGGCGGAAGCGGTTTGTGGATCACCACGGTCTATGGGACTCCATTTCCCACAGGAACAGCTGACCAGGTTAACTCCTATCTTCGCGAGGCTGCTATCTCCGTTGCTTAGTTTCCGGGGCTGTCACCGCAACGCTCCTCTCCAAGCAGAAATCTGGCCAAGACAATAGCCAGGGACAAGCCAGTGAGTACTTTGAATGTACTCGCAAACAATATGAACACTGGGATAATATAATTAATAATCATGCACTGAAAAATTCTATGATCACATCGTCAGTCATAAATAAAACATCTTTTATGCATGCAAGCAAGTTGTTTATATGCAACATGAATAAGCAATAATGGAGTGGGGAATAAAATGCCGCAGTCGGGCGTCTGAACGACACCACCTAAAGGGCTTATAAAGTAAATAAATAACAAGAAATGCCACAGTCGGGCGTCTCAGCGACACCACATAAAGGGCTTATAAAATAAATAAATAACAAGCAATGCCACAGTCGGGCGTCTCAGCGACACCACATAAAGGGCTTATAAAATAAATAACAAGCAGTGCCACAGTCGGGCGTCTCAGCGACACCACATAAAGGGCTTATAAAATAAATAAATAACAAGCAATGCCACAGTCGGGCGTCTCAGCGACACCACATAAAGGGCTTATAAAACAAATAATCACAATGAATATCCAGGAGGTAGAACCATCCCAGGGATACTCAATGATATAATGGGTTAGGCCATAATAATAATAATCATAATCTTCACAAGTCACAATCCAAGTTCTGGTATAACAATCTATCCTCCGAAGATCGACACTAAGACCAACCCTTGACCCATCCCAGACTGTAATCCTTAACCGTGGACACGGCTATTCGAATAGGTTTAATCTCTGCAGAGGGTGTACTCTTTACCCACGAGTAACAGATTCCTTTAATCCATTGGGACTAATTCCGTCTACGGCCTTTTTGTTAAAAACACGCCTAACTTGCACACACCAGCTTAACTCATCGGTGTCTGGAATCACCCACGACACTTGTTAAGCAAAACTCTAAGTGGGGAGGCTACAACCTCTCGTAGCATGGGATCAAATTTATATCGCGCGCTCTAAGGGGTGGCCTCCCCTCTCGGTCCCAACCGGAAACACCCATGCCCCCTGACCAGGTGGCATGCCTACCGGCTACAACCGACATCTTCCACCATGGCCTCTCTGTACGGTGTGTGCCAAGACAAGGGTTAACAACTTACTGAACCGTACCCTACCTGTGGCAGGGACAAGTGGTAGTACGAACACGTATGGGGGTTACCAGAACAAGACTCGATCTACGGTCTACTCAGGAGGTTTATAAATTCCCTGCATGACATGTATATCAAATATATTTCAACCGACGAAATCACCACCCATTATACCTTACTATGCCATACCGGACATAACCGTCCCAACGGGGACCGGCGACAAGCTCACTCCTACCCAAGGCAGAGGCTTTCCCGGATTCCTTTCCGGCATGCATGCAAGGCACATGAGGATGATTACCATCACAAGTATATTCATTTCCAACAGTAAGGAAATCACTAATATGCCTTCATGCAAATGATCACATCACCACATAAAATAACGAGTTCTCCGAAATGAATGGTGTTATAAACGAGTCAACTAACACACCAAAAATATTATGCCGGGGTTCAGAATGCTTGCCTTCATGGTGTGGAAGGGCAGGGTGCACTCCAAATCTTTTGAAAGCTTTCTTCTCTTCCAAAATCCTATTTTCAAAAATATGCAAATAAGACATATTTCAAAAAAAGTACAAAAAAAGTTGTTTGGAAAATTTTCAAATAAATCTCAAAATAAACTAGACAGAATTTGAGGGATGTAGGAAAAAGAATCAACTCATTTGGAGTTGTATTTAAAAAGTTAAGCTCAGTCAAAGTTTTGGTCAAAATCTGTTATTTAAAATTAAAACAGAAAAAGAAAAACGTTTCGAATATACGTACACATCGAAGGTGTATTCTGGAAACGCACCTCCACTTATCTAGCATGGACCGAGCGTGTGTCACTGACAGTGGGCCCGCCTGGCCCACCGGTCAGGTTTGACTAGTCCACCTTCCCTCCTCTTCCTCTGCCCGAGAGGGGGCGGAACTCCGGCGACGCTCGCCGGCGAACGGCGGCGCCGTTCGAGAAGCAGAGGTTACCCGCGGGCTCAGGGGGCCGAGGCGGTCACTTTGGTCTCTGGGGTGGACGGAGCTGCCGGCAGCGAGCTCCGCAACGGACGGTGGCCGTCGAGCGAAGTGAGTTTGGGGCTACCGTGGTTCCCGATCAAAATTGAGTAGGGGGATGGGTTCACGGGAGGAAGAGAGAGCTCCTGGTGAAGAGAACGGAGGGGGAAAGGCTCTGGTAGCGCCGGAATGGCCGGGGCAGTGGCGGCGGCTGCGGTTGCCGGAGATGGGGAAGGAGACCTCCCCGGGTCGATTGGCTGCCAATGGGGGTCCTAGGGAGATGGCTTGGGACTGCCTGCGTGCGGAGACGAGCTCAGGGCTCCTTAAATAGGCGATCGGGGTCGGTTCCGACAGTGGCCGCGGATAAGGTCGCCGGCGACCGCCATTCTGTAGCTAGGGCATCGTGGCGGCGACGAGCGCTAGTGGACATGCTTGTGGATGAGCTCGCGCTGTTCCAGGGGCCAGGTGGCGAGCGGGAGAGGCTTGGGCGGTGTTGAACTGAGCAGGGGCTATCGGCGGCCGTGGCGGCTAGCTCCTGGCTAGCCGGAGCCGTGGCGAGGGGCTCTTGGCGTGTTGTGGTGAGAAGGGGAGCGCGTGCCGCGGCTCTGCAGATCGGGTCAAACCCAGGGGCACGACGCGGCGGCTCGGGCGCGGCACATGCAAAACGCGTGCTCTGCTCATGCCCAGAGCAAGCACGGAACGTGCTCGACAAAATGCCAGGGCATGCTAGAGGTCTCGGGTGAGGTTGGGGTTTACAGACCTAGGTTAAAGTCATCTAGAGGCTTAGTGGACAAGTTAGTTTGATCAGAGGTGCAAGTTCACAGTGCAATGACAAAATTCATGTCAAAGCTGTTCATGCACTCTAGGTGTTTGACAAAATGCCACGGGCACCTAGGCATTTCTTGGAGTGGCCAAAACTTCTAGAGTGGGGTCTCTTTAGATGAATAAGAGGGTGGTGAGGTTTGTTTGTGAAAAGCACAAACTTGTTAGTGCAAGTTTTGCAAAACTACAATTCTGGACAGGAGATAAATGGCACTATTTCATGAACCAAAAATATTCAAATGGGTGCATGCTCCTGGACTTAGGGGTCTTGTAGGGTTGACTACAAGTAGGAGAAGGCACAAGGTCACTGGAGCAAAAATAAATAGGGTTGTAGTAGAAATCACAAGGCTGGACCAGAATGAAAATGAGGTTGATTCACTCAAATATTTCAAATAACATCACTGGGTTTTTGCATAAAGTTGAATCATATGCTACTACCAACATCCCATAATTTTGGTGGAGGCCAGAAAGAAATATTTAAATGGGTTATAGTGCAAAATTGCACTCTGGACCGAAGAAGAAAAATTGATGCAGAGCTCAAAATATTACATGAATAAAAGATATTTTTGTATAAAAGTGATTTAAAAACATCACATGACATCTCCAAATTTTGGTTGGAATTTTAGGTGAATTTATCAAATGGTTGTAGTTCAATTATGGCCATATAACCTTAGAAAACCATTTTTCAAAAAAATAAAGATCAAGCAAATTAATTATGTAATTAGTTATACTGATAAAAGAAAAGTTTTTCTTGAGAGGTTAAACAAGTCCAATAACATATTTGAAAGGTTTTCACTTTAGGGAACAACTCAATGATAATAAGAAAGGAAATGTTTCAAAAAATCAAAAGGGAGTCCAAAAAATCAAAGTTTTAATTCCTGGCAAAAATTTTAATTTAATAAAACAAGGCCAAAACAAAAAAAAATTGGGGTGTCACAAGGGGGCACCCCATAGACACAAGAATTGATCTCTTAGATCTTTTAGCCATGTGCGGTGCCCCCCTCCACCATATTCCACCTCGGTCATATCGCAGCGGTGCTTAGGCGAAGCCCTGCGTCGGTAGAACATCATCATCGTCACCACGCCGTCGTGATGACGGAACTCTCCCTCAAAGCTCGGCTGGATCGGAGTTCAAGGGGCGTCATCGAGTTGAACATGTGCAGAACTCGGAGGTGCCGTGCGTTCGGTGCTTGATCGGTCGGATCGTGAAGACGTACGACTACATCAACCGCATTGTGATAACGCTTCCGCTTTCGGTCTACGAGGGTACGTGGACACACTCTCCCCTCTCGTTGCTATGCGTCACCCTGATCTTGCGTGTGCGTAGAATTTTTTTTGAAATTACTACGTTCCCCAACAATGCCATCCGAGCTAGGTTTTTTGCGTTGACGTTATATGCACGAGTAGAACACAAGTGAGTTGTGGGAGATACAAGTCATACTGCTTACCAGCATGTCATACTTTGGTTCGGCGGTATTGTTGGACGAAGCGGCCCGGACCGATATTATGCGTACGCTTACGCGAGACTGGTTCTACCGACGTGCTTTGCACACAGGTGGCTGGCGGGTGTTAGTTTCTCCAACTTTAGTTGAACCGTGTGTAGCTACGCCCGGTCCTTGAGAAGGTTAAAACAACACTAACTTGACGAACTATCATTGCGGTTTTGATGCATAGGTAAGAACGGTTCTTGCTCAGCCCGTAGCAGCCACATAAAACTTGCAACATCAAAGTAGAGGACGTCTAACTTGTTTTTGCAGGGCATGTTGTGATGTGATATGGTCAAGGCATGATGCTATATTTTATTGTATGAGATGATCATGTTTTGTAACCGAGTTATCATCAACTGGCAGGAGCCATATGGTTATCGCTTTATTGTATGCAATGTAATAGTCCTGTAATGCTTTACTTTATCACTAAGCGGTAGCGATAGTCATACAAGCATATGTTGCGAGACGACAACGATTCTACGATGGAGATCGAAGTGTCGGGCCGGTGACAATGGTGATCATGACGGTGTTTCGGAGATGAAGATCACAAGTACAAGATGATGATGGCCATATCATATCACTTATATTGATTGCATGTGATGTTTATCTTTTATGCATCTTATCTTGCATTGTTTGACGGTAGCATTATAAGATGATCTCTCACTAAATTATCAAGGTATAAGTGTTCTCCCTGAGTATGCACTGTTACGAAAGTTCTTCGTGCTGAGACACCATGTGTTGATCGGGTGTGATAGGCACTACATTCAAATACAACGGGTGCAAAACAGTTGCACACGCGGAATACTCAGGTTAAACTTGACGAGCCTAGCATATGCAGATATGGTCTCAGAACACTGAGACCGAAAGGTCGAGTGTGAATCATATAGTAGATATGATCAACATAGTGATGTTCACCATCGAAACTACTCCATCTCACGTGATGATTAGACATGGTTTAGTTGATTTGGATCACGTGATCACTTAGAGGATTAGAGGGATGTCTATCTAAGTGGGAGTTCTTAAGTAATATGATTAATTGAACTTAAATTTATCATGAACTTAGTACCTGATAGTTTTTTGCTTGTCTATGTTCATTGTAGATAGATGGCTCGTGCTGTTGTTCCGTTGAATTTTAATGCATTCCTTGAGAAAGCAAAGTTGAAAGATGATGGTAGCAATTACACGGACTGGGTTCGTAACTTGAGGATTATCCTCATTGCTGCACAGAAGAATTATGTCCTGGAAGCACTGCTGGGTGCCAGGCCTGCTGTAGATGCTGTTGACAACGTTAATAATGTTTGGCAGAGTAAAGCTGATGACTACTTGATAGTTCAGTGTGCCATGCTTTACGGCTTAGAACCGGGACATCAGTGACGTTTTGAATGTCATGGAGCATATGAGATGTTCCAGGAGTTGAAGTTAATATTTCAAGCAAATGCTCGTATTGAGAGATTGAAGTCTCCAATAAGTTCTATAGCTGCAAGATGGAGGAGAATAGTTCTGTCAGTGCACATATACTCAAAATGTCTAGGTATCATAATCACTTCACTCAACTAGGAGTTAATCTTCCTGTTGATAGTGTCATTGATAGAGTTCTTCAATCACTGCCACCAAGCTACAAAAGCTTCGTGATGAACTATAATATGCCAGGGATGGATAAGACAATTCCGAGCTCTTCGCAATGCTAAAGGCTGCGGAGGTAGAAATTAAAAAAGAGCATCAAGTGTTGATGGTCAACAAGACCACTAGTTTCAAGAAGAAGAGTAAAGGGAAGAAGAAGTGGAACTTCAAAAAGAACGACAAACAAGTTGTTGCTCAAGAGAAGAAACCCAAGTCTGGTCCTAAGCCTGAAACTGAGTGCTTCTACTCCAAGCAGACTGGTCACTGGAAGTGGAATTGCCCCAAGTATTTGGCGGATAAGATTGGCTAAGGACGAGGTGACGATGCGCGTGGGAAATGGTTCCAAAGTCGATGTGATCGCAGTCAGCACACTACCTCTACATCTACCTTCGGGATTAGTTTTAGACCTGAAGAATTGTTATTTGGTGCTAGCGTTGAGCATGAACATTATATCTGGATCTTGTTTGATGTGAGACTGTTATTCATTTAAATCGGAGAATAATGGTTGTTCTATTTATATGAGTAATATCTTTTATGGTCATGCACCCTTGAAGAGTGGTCTATTCTTACTGAATCTCGATAGTAGTGATACACATATTGATATTATTGAAGTCAAAAGATGTAGAGTTGATAATGATAGTGCAACTTATTTGTGGCACTACCGTTTAGGTCATATTGGTGTAAAGCACATGAAGAAACTCCATACTGATGGACTTTTGGAACCACTTGATTATGAATCACTTGGTACTTGCGAACCGTGCCTCATGGGGAAGATGACTAAAACGCCGTTCTCCGGAACTATGGAGCGAGCAATAGATTTGTTCAAAACCGGCGGATCTCGGGTATGGGGTCCCGAACTGTGCATCTAAGGCGGATGTTAACAGGAGGCAGGGAACACGATATTTTACCCAGGTTCGGGCCCTCTTGATGGAGGTAAAACCCTACGTCCTGCTTGATTTATTCTTGATGATATGCGTATTACAAGAGTTGATCTACCACGAGATCGGAGAGGCTAAACCCTAGAAGCTAGCCTATGGTATGATTGTATGTTGTCCTACGGACTAAAACCCTCCGGTTTATATAGACACCAGAGGGGCTTAGGGTTACACAAGGTCGGTTACAAAGGAGGACATATCCATATCTGTACTGCCTAGCTTGCCTTCCACGCCAAGTAGAGTCCCATCCGGACACGAGACGAAGTCTTCAATCTTGTATCTTCATAGTCCAACAGTCCGGCCAAATGATATAGTCCGACTGTCCGGAGACCCCCTAATCCAAAACTCCCTCAGTAGCCCCTGAACCAGGCTTCAATGACGATGAGTCCGGCGCGCAATGTTTTCTTCGGCATTGCAAGGCTGGTTCCTCCTCTGAATACACCACGGAAGAATTTGAATACAAGGATAGTGTCCGACCATGCAAAATAAGTTCCACATACCATCGTAGAGAGAATAATATTTCCACAAATCTAATCTGCTGACATGTTTTGGCAATCATGACATCATGCTGTGGCCCGGTGATTATTCGAACCATTTCTTTTAACCAGCCCCGCACATAACGCGAGGCAGTTTCTTGACACGTCTTGTCAAAGAAAATATCATGTCCCCCTTATTACGGGATTCTCATCAATACGGGCGTGGGTAACCCAACTCCGCCCTCAATTACGGCGCTTGGGTGCTAAGCGAGTTTTACCAGGCTAGTGGGCGCATAGTTCCGGCCGCCCTTATAAGGGGATAAGGTTTAACCTTTCTCTACCCACGCCTTCTTCTTCCTTGCTCATCCATTCTTGCGCACTTGAGCTCCAACGCCCAAGTCCACATCCTTCCCCTCAACCTTCTCCAAACAGGTCCGGAGCGGGAGGCAAATGGATGGCTTCCTCCGTTACGGAGGGACACATCAAGAAGCTGCGTGGAGCCGGATACTTAGCCGTGAATATCGCGCATCGGCTACCCGCTGTGCGGCAGATCGTTCCAACCCCGGAACCTCACGAGGTCACATGTTCTACTACGGCCTGGGCTTCCATGATCTAGCCCTGAACTTCATCCTCAACATTTCAGCGTTCATCGTCGTGTGTGAGGCTTTCCTCCGCGTCCGGCCCCACTTCGACCTATGGTTAAAGACCTTCAATATCAAGCCGAAGGTGGTGGGAGGCCAACAAGCGGAATGCGGCGGAGCCATGGTGGGCAAGATGCCCAATGTTACATGGCTTGAAGGCTCCTTCGTGGAGACCATAAAGGGGTGGCAGTCGGCGTGGTTCTACATCACCGAGACGGGCGTCACCAACTAGGTGGTGGCCCCCGAGTTTTGACCCGGAATCCCCACGCGGCTCACCTCCTGGAAAGAGAAGGGCCTATCCTGGGGTTCATCGGTGGAGCTGGATGGACTCCAGAAATGTATCCGGAATATGGCAAGCAAGAAGCTCAAGCTTGTCAACATAGTCCAGGTCATGCTCATCCGCTGGATCCTCCCGTGTCAACAACGGGATTTCAACTTGTGGGAGTTCGACCCGGCCCAGCACCAGACTCTGAGCGAGCTCTTCGACACGACGCACAAGGACGTCTGGAGGGTGCTGTTCAAGGGCGCCGAGGTCCCTCCCTCTCTCCCCGAGGACCGCGGGCTAAGAGCGAAGCGCCTAGCGCATTCGGTGAGATCTATGCATCCGGTAGGATATTTATTTCCCCTAGCTTAACCATGTGCGGGGTCTAAGCTCCATGCCTTTGACAGGACTGGATGGAGACGTCGGGGCAGATTAACTGTCTGGCCCCTCTGCCCGAAGACACTGTGGACGCTCTCCTGACGGAGATGCTGACTCTGGCTCCTTACAAGGTGCCGGAGAAGACCAAGAAGGCCAAGGGAACCCGAAAGAGTTCCCGGCGCCAGGTGGTATCAGACTCATCATCCGATAACTCCGCGACGCACTCCTCCCCCGAAGACGAGGAGGAAGATGAAGATGCCCCCCCTTCAGTCGCGGGAGACATGAAAAGGAAGGCCGCCCCGACCGGGGGGGGGGGGCGAAGGGTCCAAGAAGGGGAGGACCCTCCTTCCGGACTACTCTACCACCGCCGCCGAAGGCGAAGACGAGTGGCTGCTCAGGGCCAAGCCGCTGGCGAAGTCATAAGTACTCGAATACCAGAGTAACTCATAGCATACCTTTGTTGCACTGCCTCTCCTAACGCCGAATATGATTATGCAGACCGCCCCAAGCCCGTATCGACGCATCTTCGTAGGGCGGCTGCTTGGACTCCTCGGACATGGATAGCGATCCACTTCTGACCGCCACCTCCCCTTGCCCTACAGACAATGCCGAGGTATTGTCTCAAGAGGCACCGGGTCGAGGGGAGACAATCCCGGAGGCGCCTCAAGGCGACCTTCCAGACTCCAGGAGCAGAGGGAGTAAGGCTCCCGAGGGCTCTGAGTTCGGCCCTCAACCGAACACCACGCCGGAACCTCCAGTGGTTCCGGACTCGGGCAGGCGGCCTCCTTCTAAAAGGGGCAAGATGCCTGTGCCAGTGACCTCTACCCATCCAGGGGCACTGAACAATCTGCTGGGAGAGCTTCGCGGCGCTTCCATCAATGAAGAGCACCGCACTATTATGAGTGCGGTGATCCAGAAGGTTCAGTCCGCCAAGAGCAGACTGACTGAAGCCTGTGCCGGCCTTCTAATAGGCTTTGAGGTAAGTATTTGAAATATAGGAAAAATATTACCGCATAGACAGTAGCCCCTGATGCTATGTTCAGTGTTCACAAAGAAAAGCCGAATAGAGGATCAAACAATATCGCAGGAGTCTAATATAAGTTTGTCTATATGCGTATGCAGGCTTCGCTGCTGGCCTCTACCGCACTGATTGTGGAGGTTGCCGCACTGAAGCAGGACCTCGAAGGGTCCAAGGAAGAGCTCGGCCTTTCCAAGAGGCAGCTCGAGGAGAACAAAGGTAAGTAGTACCTAGTCTATGGATATATATAAAAAGAATGCGATTGCAAAATGATAGGATCATCGGAAATTTGACAGGGGCCACGCCCGAGGTGGCGACCCTGAAGCAAGCGCTATCTAAGGCCGAAAACAAAGGGGCCTAGGAGCGCACCGAGCGGGAAAAACAAGAGGCACGAGTGGGCGAGGTGCAGCAAGAGCTCCACGCTCTCATGACGAAGCACGAGGCATTGGAGCTTGACTTGAAGACGCGATAGTCCGAGCTTGCCGCGCCCCTTGAGAGTGCAAAGAGTGCCAAGGCTGAAGCCCAAAAGGCTCTCCAGGAGATTGATGCGATGAAAAAGATAGCAGCGGGTAAGGCATTCTATATGCAAAGCAAGCATGTGAAAGTAAATTACTTGTTACTTACCCGAGTCCGGAGCTCTCCAGGAGCATTCGCAGATTTGCCCCGCAGCGTGTCGGATGCCGCACAGTTTTACCAGGATGAGGAGGGAAGCTCAACGGAGAAGCTGTTCTGGTCTCAGTATACTGGGACCAAACACCCGATGCCTCCGAGCGACCAGCTGAAGCAACTGGTCGAGCTGCACAAGGGGGCCGAACAGGCCATGAAGGGCTTTATAGTCCAGATGTGGCCTGGCGACGCCCTTCCCAATAGCTACTTCGGCCTGGTGAGGCGGCTTGTGGATGCCTGCCCACGGCTAGAAGTCATCAAGCGGTACGTCTGCATCGAAGGTGCACGCCGAGCTTTCGCCCGTGCGAAGGTGCACTAGGCTAAGGTGGACGCCGTGAAGCTGGTGAAGGAGGGGCCGCCGCAGGGCAAGGAGCATCGCCACCCCGAGATGTACTATGAGGGTGTCTTGAAGGGTGCCCGTCTTGTAGCGGACGAGTGTGCGAAAGATGTAATATTTGAATTAACTTGCTCGTGTAATCCCGTATTATGAAAACTTGTTCATATGCGCTATGCAACGCTTGTCTGAATTTAAAATATTACCTTCTGTTTGGCTGTTTATCAAATCTGAGAGATGGCTAGTCATCGAATTTTTCCCCCACGCCACGAGTGCTGGGGTGTTCGGGATAAACCTGAGCACTCTTGTTCCCATTATTGGGTCCTTCGAGGGAGGTGCTCAGCACAACGAACAAGGCAATCGGACTATAATGCGTTATCACTCTCACTTAGCCATAGAATTCTATAATTTTAAATTTCGGCGAAGCCCCTAGTATTCGGAAGGCCGAATTCGAGGCGTAATACACGCCTTAAGCCGGACTGGGCCGACTCCTCGCTCTAAGCGGCATAAGTCTTTAGGGACTTGAAACCTCTCGAACAGCGACCAGTGTCTCGCCTTATCATGACAGTCAGTTTTAGCTTTCTCTACTGAGGTGCTTAGCCCAGCAGAACCGGGGCACAATCGCAGTAGTTCTCCCAGTGCTACCTTAGCCGATATAGCGGAACGTAAGGTACCAAAACATGGTAGCCGGGCAAACCCAACTATTGACCCAAGACATGATTCAGAGCTGATGCATATAATGCTATAAGTTCGGGGTGCCGCACTATCAAAAGTGTTCGGACTTCTCACGCCGTATTATGGGGTATGCTTAAGCCCCTAGCATATTGGCCGTACCAGAGGTGCTAGATGTCATGAATGAACATATATATATATATATAAAGGAAGAATGCGATAATAGTCTTAATGCTATGCATTGTTTATTCAAAAAGGTGCATTAAAGCAGAATGATACAAGTAGTGCGATAAGCAAAAAGTAGGACTGTTTGACATGTCCCTTCCAAGGGCAAGCTGAGGAATAGTATTAAAGAAAATATTTCACTCGTTATCATAATCCACCTGGGAGTTCCGTGGTGTGACGTAGTTTTCTGCCTCCTTGGTTGCTGCATCATGTGTTCGGCAATCATGCTGCCGGACAGGGTTTCCAGAGATTATAGTCCTGAAAGAGAAAAATAACAAAGCGGGAAGCCCCTAGTGCGGTTGAAGCCGCGTCTTGGGGCATGCGGTAGTCGTGCCCCCCTCCCCACCTGTGCCCATGGTATTTGTAATGTGTAATTATGTAGGCGTGGCACGGATTTCGCCGTTTGGCTGGGACCGGGGTGGGGGCCGCATTGCTATGCGAGCTCGAAACGTGCCAGGCGGTCCAGTTGCCGATTACTCCGGGCGCGCTTGAAGGTGTCCGGGTCCTTAATTGCCAAACTAGTGGACTGCCTTAAGAGGCTGCTTTGCGCTTCTGCTACGAGGGCCGCAGTGTGCTCCTCCGTGCGGAGAGAGCGCTCTGTGTTTCCATAGACTGTTATGACCCCCGAGGTCCTGGCATCTTGAGCTTGAGATATGCATAATGCGGTAACGCATTGAATCTCATGAATGCGGTTCGCCCGAGCAGTGCATGGTAGCCACTGTGGAACGGGACTATATCGAAGATTAACTCTTCGCTTCGGAAGTTATCCCGGGATCCGAAGACCACTTCTAGTGTGACTGAGCCTGTGCAATGGGCCTCTACACCTGGTATGACACCTTTTAAGGTCGTTTTTGTGAGTTTGATCCTTGAGGGGTCTATACCCATTTTGCACAATGTGTCCTGATAAAGCAGGTTTAGGCTGCTACCGCCGTCCATTAGGACTCGAGTGAGGTGAAATCCGTCAATGATTGGGTCTAGGACCAGTGCGGCGAATCCGCCATGACGGATACTAGTGGGTGGTCTCTACGATCGAAGGTGATCGGACAGGAGGACCATGGGTTGAACTTTGGGGCGACTAGCTCCAACGCATATACGTCCCTGAGCGCACGCTTCCGCTCCCTCTTGGGGATGTGGGTTGCGTATATCATGCTCACCGTCCGCACTTGTGGGGGGAACCTCTTCTGTCCTCCGGTGTTCAGCTTCCGGGGCTCCTCCTCGTCATCGCTATGTGACCCCTTATCTTTGTTTTCGGCATTTAACTTGCCGGCCTGCTTGAACACCCAACAATCCATGTTGGTGTGGTTGGCTAGCTTGTCGGGGGTGCCGTGAATTTGGCACGAGCGATCGAGTATACGGTCCAAACTGGACGGGCCTGGAGTGCTTCTTTTGAATGGCTTTTTCCGCTGACAGGGTTTAGAGCCTTTGAATCCGGCATTGACTGCTGAATCCTCGGTATTGTCGTTGTTAATGCGGCGCTTATGTTTGTTGCGACATGACCTGCCATTGCCATCGTTGGTATCTGAAGTACAATGGTTCTTTGATATGTTATTGCTGCGAGCCAGCCAGCTATCTTCTCCCGCACAAAAGCGGGTCATGAGTGTCGTGAGGGCTGCCATAGATTTCGGCTTTTCCTGGCCAACGTGCCGGGCGAGCCACTCGTCGCGGATGTTGTGCTTAAAAGCTGCTAGGGCCTCTGCATCCGGACAGTCGACAATTTGATTTTTCTTTGTTAGGAACCGTGTCCAGAATTGCCTGGCTGATTCCTCTGGGTGCTGAATTATGTGGCTCAAGTCATCGGCATCTTGGGGTCGCACGTAAGTGCCCTGGAGGTTGTCAAGGAATGCGGCTTCCAGATCCTCCCAACAGCCAATGGACTCTACTGACAAGCTATTGAGCCAATGCCGAGCTGGTCCTTTGAGATTGAGTGGGAGGTATTTAATGGCATGTAGATCATCACCGCGGGCCATGTGGACATGTAGGAGGAAATCCTTGATCCATACCGCAGGATCTGTTGTGCCGTTGTATGATTCTATATTTACGGGTTTGAAACCCTTTGGGATTTCATGATCCATTACTTTTTCTGTGAAGCATAGGGGTGTGCGGCGCCTCTGTACTGGGCTATGTCATGACGCAACTCGAATGAGTGTTGCCCGCTGCGTTCGGCCCGCCCGGACTTACTTTTACTGTATCGGGCGTGACGATTATCGTCTCGCATAGTGGCGCGCCCTCGTGATCCGTAGATCGATCTTGCATGTTTTGCTTTGTCCTCCAATACGTCCCACAGGTCTGGCGTATTTCCCCATGCCTTTTTATTTGAATGGCGTCGGGGTGCGGGCTGAGCTTTTGGCTGGAATGCCTCTCTGTCGCGGCCACGATGTGGCCGATCAGCCACGTCATACACCGGGGATGTAGGTTTCGGTGCTTCCTCCTCCAGTCGGGGTAGAAACCTGCACTTTGGGTAACTCTTAGAGGGGCGTTCGAGTTTATATTCCTCGGCCGCCAGGACTTCAGTCCATCTGTCAGCTAGAAAATCTTGATCAGCATGAAGCTGCTGCTGCTTTTTCCTAAGGCTGTTTGCCGTGGCTATAAGCCGGCGCTTCAAGCACTCTTGTTTGACGAGATCCTCTGGCACGACGAATTCATCATCGTCGAGGCTTGCCTCATCTTTGGAGGGAGACATGTAATTATCATCCTCCTCCTCTCCATCCGGCGCTCTCTCAGGAGGGCCGGCTCCTCCATCCTCCTTCTCTAAATCTTGCTGGAGGGGATTGTTGTTATCTTCGTCCCTGTCCGGAGTGCTATTATCTCCGGGGCAGGTATCACCACTTTTGTCTTGGCGGGATTTAGAGCAGCGTCGCTGACACCGGTGCTTGGGTTGCTTCTTGGAGGCGTCATCCTCCGTTGTCTCGTCGCTATTGCCTTCTTTGGGTGTGTCCAACATGTATATATCGTATGATGAGATGGCTGTCCAGTGCCCTGTGGGCAGTGATTCCTCTTCGCCTCCTGCATCGTTTTCCATACCGTCGATGTCTTCGGAGTCGAAGTCGAGCATGTCGGTTAAGTCATCGATAGTGGCTACTAAGTGAGTGGTGGGTGGGCGGCGAATTTCTTCATCATCCGCATCCCAATCCTGCTGGACGTAGTTCGGCCAGGACTCTCCTGACAAGGAGAGAGACCTTAATGAGTTCAGTATGTCGCCAAAGGCCGAGTGCTGAAAAATATACGCAGAGGTAAACTCCATGATCGCCACCCAATCGGATTCGACAGGAACGGCCGTAGGCGGTTCGGAGTCCGTGGCCGCAGAAGGATCCGACAGTTTGGCAACACGGCTCTCTAGAAGGGTAAGGTCGATATTCGGCTCGATCGTAGCAGAGGATACGGCCTCCGTGGCGGGGTCTATCCACCTGTCCATGGATGGCGCAACTGGCTCCAAATTGAGGGTTGGAGCGGCTGCCGGTGCGATTTCTCGAACACTATCCGATGGTAGAGCTAAATCGTACTCATCGTGACTGCATGGCGCACAAGGAAGGGGCTCGAATCCGTCGAAGATCAAGTCTCTGTGGATATCGGCTGTGTAGTTTAAGCTTCCAAACCTGACCTGGTTGCCAGGGGCGTAACTTTCGATCTGCTCTAGATGGCCAAGCGAGTTGGCCCGCAGTGCGAAGCCGCCGAACACAAAGATCTGCTCGGGGAGAAAAGTCTCACCCTGGACGGCATTGCTATCGATGATCGTAGGAGCCATCAAGCCTAACGACGACGACACAGAGGAACTCTCAATTAAAGCACCAATGTCGGTGTCAAAACCAGCAGATCTCGGGTAGGGGGTCCCGAACTATGCGTCTAAGGCGGATGGTAACAGGAGGCAGGGAACACGATTTTTTACCCAGGTCCGGGCCCTCTTGATGGAGGTAAAACCCTACGTCTTGCTTGATTTATTCTTGATGATATGCGTATTACAAGAGTTGATCTACCATGAGATCAGAGAGGCTAAACCCTAGAAGCTAGCCTATGGTATGATTGTATGTTGTCCTACAGACTAAAACCCTCCGGTTTATATAGACACCGGAGGGGGTTAGGGTTACACAAGGTCGGTTACAAAGGAGGAGATATCCATATCCATACTGCCTAGCTTGCCTTCCACGCCAAGTAGAGTC
Source organism: Triticum urartu (assembly GCF_056163025.1). Taxonomy (NCBI): domain Eukaryota; kingdom Viridiplantae; phylum Streptophyta; class Magnoliopsida; order Poales; family Poaceae; genus Triticum; species Triticum urartu. Next base: position 238,895,636 of record NC_141878.1, on the reverse strand, counting down.
CCATCCGGACACGGGACGAAGTCTTCAATCTTGTATCTTCATAGTCCAATAGTCCGGCCAAAGGATATAGTCCGGCTGTCTGGAGACCCCCTATTCCAGGACTCCCTCAGTCATGCACCCTTGAAGAGTGGTCTATTCTTACTGAATCTCGATAGTAGTGATACACATATTCATAATATTGAAGTCAAAAGATGTAGAGTTGGTAATGATAGTGCAACTTATTTGTGGCACTACCATTTAGGTCATATTGGTGTAAAGCGCATGAATAAACTCCATACTGATGGACTTTTGGAACCACTTGATTATGAATCACTTGGTACTTGCGAACCATGCCTCATGGGGAAGATGACTAAAACGCTGTTCTCCAGAACTATGGAGCGAGCAATAGATTTGTTGGAAATCATACATACAGATGTATGTGGTCCGATGAATTTTGAGGCTCGCGGCGGGTATCGTTATTTTCTCACCTTCACAGATGATTTAAGCAGATATGGGTATATCTACTTAATGAAACATAAATCTGAAACATTTTAAAGGTTCAAAGAATTTCAGAGTGAAGTTGAAAATCATCGTAACAAGAAAATAAAGTTTCTACGATCTGATCGTGGAGGAGAATATTTGAGTTACGAGTTTGGTCTTCATTTGAAACAATGCGGAATAGTTTGGCAACTCACGCCACCCGGAACACCACAGCGTAATGGTGTGTCCAAACGTCGTAATCGTACTTTACTACATATGGTGTGATCTATGATGTCTCTTACTGATTTACCGCTATCATTTTGCGGTTATGCTTTAGAGACGGTTGCATTCACGTTAAATAGGGCACCATCGAAATTCGTTGAGACGACGCCTTATGAAAAGTTGTTTGGCAAGAAACCAAAGTTGTCGTTTCTTAAAGTTTGGGGCTGCGATGCTTATGTGAAAAAACTTCAACGTGATAAGCTTGAACCCAAATCGGAGAAATGTGGCTTCATAGGATACCCAAAGGAAACTGTTGGGTACACATTCTATCACATATCTGAAGTCAAAAAAGTTTTTTGCGAAATTTGGATCCTTTCTAGAGAAGGTGTTTCTCTCGAATGAAGTGAGTGGGAGGAAAGTAGAACTTGATGAGGTAACTATACCTGCTACCTTATTGGAAAGTAGTTCATCACAGAAACCGGTTCCTATGACACCTACACCAATTAGTGAGGAAGTTAATGATGATGATCATGAAACTTCAGATCAAGTTGTTACTGAACCTCGTAGGTCAACCAGAGTAAGATCCACACCAGAGTGCTACGGTAATCCTGTTCTGGAGGTCATGTTGCTAGACCATGACGAACCTATGAACTATGAAGAAGCAATGGTGAGCCCAGATTCCACAAAATGGCTTGAGGCCATGATATCTGAGATGGGATCCATGTATGAGAACAAAGTGTGGACTTTGGTTGACTTGCCCGATGATCGGCAAGCCATTGAAAATAAATGGATCTTCAAGATGAAGACTGACGTTGACGGTAATATTACTGTCTATAATGCTCGACTTGTTGCAAAAGGTTTTCGACAAGTTCAACGGATTGACTACGATGAGACTTACTCACCCGTAGCGATGCTTATGTCTGTCCGAATCATGTTAGCAATTGCTGCATTTTATGATTATGAAATTTGGCAAATGGATGTCAAAACTGCATTCCTGAATGGATTTCTGGAAGAAGAGTTGTATATGATGCAACCGGAAGGTTTTTTCGATCCAAAGGGAGTTAACAAAGTGTGCAAGCTCTAGCGATCCATTTATGGACTGGTGCAAGCCTCTCGGAGTTGGAATAAATGTTTTGATAGTTCGATCAAAGCATATGGTTTTATACAGACTTTTGGAGAAGCATGTATTCACAAGAAAGTGAGTGGGAGCTCTGTAGCATTTCTGATATTATATGTGGATGACATATTGCTGATTGGAAATGATATAGAATTTCTGGATAGCATAAAAGGATATTTGAATAAGAGTTTTTCAATGAAAGACCTCGGTGAAGCTGCTTATATATTGGGCATCAAGATCTATAGAGATAGATCGAGACTCTTAATTGGACTTTCACAAAGTACATACCTTGACAAAGTTTTGAAGAAGTTCAAAATGGTTCAAGCAAAGAAAGGGTTCTTGCCTGTGTTACAAGGTGTGAACTTGAGTAAGACTCAATGCCCGACCACTATAGAAGATAGAGAGAAAATGAAATATGTTCCCTATGCTTCAGCCATAGGCTCTTCATGTATGCAATGCTATGTACCAGACCTGATGTGTGCCTTGCTATTAGTTTAGTAGGGAGGTAACAAAGTAATCCAGGAGTGGATCACTGGACAGCGGTCAAGAACATCCTGAAATACCTGAAAAGGACGAAGGATATGTTTCTCGTTTATGGAGGTGACAAAGAGCTCGTCGTAAATGTTTACGTCGACGCAAGCTTTGGCACTAATCCAGATGATTCTTAATCACAAACCAGATACATGTTTTTATTAAACGGTGGAGCTATAAGTTGGTGCAGTTCTAAACAAAGCGTCGTAGCGGGATCTACATGTGAAGCGGAGTACATAGCTCCTTCGGAAGCAGCAAATGAAGGAGTCTGGATGAATGAGTTCATATCCAATCTAGGTGTCATACCTAGTGCATCGGGTCCAATGAAAATCTTCTGTGACAATACCGGTGCAATTGCTTTAGCAAAGGGATCCAGATTTCACAAGAGAACCAAGCACATCAAGAGACGCTTCAACTCCATCTGGGATCAAGTCCAGGTGGGAGACATAGAGATTTGCAAGATACATACAGATCTGAATGTTGCAGACATGTTGACTAAGCCTCTACCACGAGCAAAACATGATCAACACCAAGGCTCCATGGGTGTTAGAATCATTAGTATGTAATCTAGATTATTGACTCTACTGCAAGTGGGAGACTGAAGGAAATATGCCCTAGAGGCAATAATAAAGTTATTATTTATTTCCTTATATCATGACCAATGTTTATTATTCATGCTAGAATTGTATTAACCGGAAACATGATACATGTGTGAATACATAGACAAAACAAAGTGTCACTAGTATGCCTCTACTTGACTAGCTTGTTGAATCAAAAATGGTGATGTTTCCTAACCATAGACAAAGAGTTGTCATTTGATTAACGGGATCACATCATTAGGAGAATGATGTGATTGACTTGACCCATTCCGTTAGCTTAGCACTTGATCGTTTAGTTTGTTGCTATTGCTTTCTTCATTACTTATACATGTGCCTATGACTATGAGATTATGCAACTCCCGTTTACCGGAGGAACACTTTGTGTGCTACCAAACGTCACAACGTAACTGGGTGATTATAAAGGTGCTCTACAGGTGTCTCCAAAGGTACTTGTTGGGTTGGCGTATTTCAAGATTAGGATTTGTCACTCTGATTGTCGGAGAGGTATCTCTGGGCCCACTCGGTAATACACATCACTCAAGCCTTGCAAGCATAGTAACTAATGAGCTAGTTACGGGATGATGTATTACGGAACGAGTAAAGAGACCTGCCGGTGACGAGATTGAACTAGGTATTGAGATACCGACGATCGAATCTCGGGCAAGTAACATATCGATGACAAAGGGAACAACGTATGTTGTTATGTGGTTTGAATGATAAAGATCTTCGTAGAATATCTAGGAGCCAATATGAGCATCCAGGTTCCGCTATTGGTTATTGACTGAAAACGTGTCTCGGTCATGTCTACATAGTTCTAGAACCCGTTGGGTCCGCACTCTTAAAGTTCGATGACGGTTATATTATGAGTTTATGTGTTTTGATGTACCAAAGGTAGTTCGGAGTCCCGGATGTGATCACGGACATGACGAGGAGTATTGAAATGGTCAAGACATGAAGATTGATATATTGGACGACTATATTCGGACACTGAAATGGTTCCGGGGGTTATCAGATATATACCGGAGTACCGAGGGGTTACCGGAACCCCCCGGGGGGTTATTTGGCCTCATGGGCCCAAAGTGGTGGAAGAGGAGAGGCGGCAGGAGGTGGCGCGCGGCCCCCCTTGCCCCAATCCGAATTGGGAAAGGGAAGGGGGCGGCGGCCCCCCTTCTCCTTCCTTATCTCCACCTCCTCCTTCCCCCTTCTCCTAGTTGCAATAGGAAAGGGGGGCAAAACCTACTTGTAGTAGGATTGCCCCCCTTGGGCATGCCTCCTCCCCTTGGCCGGCCCCCTCCACCTCACCCCTTTTATATACGGAGGAGGGGGGCACCCCATAGACACAACAATTGATCTCTTAGATCTTTTAGCCGTGTGCGGTGCCCCCCTCCACCATAATCCACCTCGGCCATATCGTAGCGGTGCTTAGGCGAAGCCCTGCATCTATAGAACATCATCATCGTCACCACACCGTCGTGCTGACGGAACTCTCCCTAAAAGCTCGGCTGGATCGGAGTTCGAGGGATGTCATCGAGTTGAACGTGTGCAGAACTCGGAGGTGCCGTGTGTTCGGTGCTTGATCGGTCAAATCGTGAAGATGTACGACTACATCAACCGCGTTGTGCTAACGCTTCCACTTTTGGTCTACGAGGGTACGTGCACACACTCTCCCCTCTCGTCGTTATGCAACACCATGATCTTGCGTGTGCGTAGGAATTTTTTTGAAATTACTACATTCCCCAACAGTAACCCATCTTTTACCCGTTGTAATCTCTACTTAAACATGGTGCTCAACGCTATATATCATTTCCCAATGATGTATGGCTATCCTATGATGTTTGAGTAGATCCGTTTTGTCCTATGGGTAAATTGATGATCGTGATTGGTTTGAGTTGCATGTTTTATTATTGCTGATGTCCTGTGGTGCTCTCCGTGTCACGCATGCGTGAGGGATCCCTGCTGTAGGGTTTGCAATATGATCATGATTTGCCTATGGTGGGTGGCATCAGTGACAGAAGCACAGACCCAAGTAAGTAGGTTGTTTGCGTATGGGAGTAAAGAGGACTTGATGCCTTATAATGCTATGGTTGGGTTTTACCTTAATGATCTTTAGTAGTTGCGGATGCTTGCTAGAGTTCCAATCATAAGTGCATATGATCCGAGAAGAGGAAGTATGTTAGCTTATGCCTCTCCCTCAAATAAAATTGCAATAGTGATTACCAGTATAGTTATCGATTGCCTAGGGACAAATAACTTTCTCGTGACAAAAAGCTCTCTACTAAACCTAACTTAGTTGTGTCTTTATCTAAACAGCCCCTACTTTTTATTTACATGCTCTTTATTATCTTTCAAACCTATCCAACAACACCTACAAAGTACTTCTAGTTTCATACTTGTTCTATGTAAAGCAAACGTTAAGCGTGCGTAGAGTTGTATCGGTGGTCGATAGAACTTGAGGTAATATTTGTTCTACCTTTAGCTCCTATTTGGCTCTTACTTATCGAAAGAGGCTACAATTGATCCCATATACTTGTGGGTTATCAAGACCTTTTTCTGGCATCGTTGCCAGGGAGTTATAGCGTGGGGTGAATATTCTCGTGTGTGCTTGTTTGCTTTATCACTAAGTAATTTTTATTTGTTGTTCTAAGTTGTTCTCTATCTTTAGTTATGGATATGGAACACGAAATACCAAAAAAATTAGGTTTACTTGCTACTCATGGAGATGGGGAACCTCATAAAACCCTCAATGCTCATTATGTGAAAGATATTATGTACTACTTTGATAATCATGAGAAAACCCCATTCAATTATATAATGGGAGACACGTTGGATCAATGTGAATACTTTAGGGATTATCGCTTGACCCAAAAAGGGAAACTATTATGTGATCAAATTCATATGTCGCATTGGTATGCTCGGCAACTAGGCTTGAGATATGAGTATACTTGTTGCTCTAGGATGAAGGCTCCACACCTTACCTTTTCATGCAAATTTAATGATAATAAAACCTTGGCTTCTTATGCTAATGGTATATATGATTACTATGATGTGGAACAAATAGAAGAATTCGTTGCTTTTATGGGTGCTTATTAAATTGAATCTTTTTTTAAAGAGTGAAAATCTTGATAATGCTGTTTACAGACCTAAAATTTTTGCTATACTTAAATATTGCTATGAAAATTATGAATTCAATTCCAATATTGATGAATTTATTGAGAAAGTCTTCACTGTCCAAGAAGAGACTAATATTTTGCAGGAGTCTATGGAAGAAGAAATTGATGAAACTGTGAGCTCATTGGAAGAAAAAGATGATGAGGAGAGCGAAGAACAAAAGGAGGAAGAGCGGATTAGCTACCCGTGCCCACATTCTAATGAGAGTAACTCTTCAACTCATACATTGTTTAATTTCCATTCGTGCTTACCGAAGAATGATTGCTATGATTAGTGTTATGACCCCGTTGTTTCTTTTGAAATATCCCTTTTTGATGATGCTTGCTACGCTTGTGGCCAAGATGCAATATGAATTATGCTTATGGAGATGAACTTGCTATAGTTCCTTATGTCAACATGAAATTGTTGCTATTGCACCCACGCATGATAGTCCTATTATCTATTTGAATTCTCCCGACTACACTATACCGGAGAAGTTTGCCCTTATTAAGGATTATATTGATGGGTTGCGTTTCACTACTACACATGATGATTTTGATAGATATAATATGCATGTGCTTGTTGCTCCTACTTGCAATTATTATGAGAGAGGAACTACATCTCCGCCTCTCCATGTTTCCAATATGATAAAATTGCAAGAAACTATTTATACTATGCATTGGCCTTTACTATGTGTGCATGATTTGTTCTTTTATGACATGCCGATGCATAGGAAGAGAGTTAGACTTTGTCATTACATGATATATGTTTCTTTGTGCTCACTACTAAATCACAAATCATTGTTAATTAAAATTGTCTTTGATATACCTTGGTATCCGAGTGGATTCATTACTTGAGCACCTTATGCGTAGCTTAATGGCTTTAAAGAAAGCGCTGCCAGGGAGACAACCCAGAAGTTTTAGAGAGTCATTTATTTCTGTTGAGTGCTTTTATATAGTTTAAAAACAAAAAAATAAATAGGGGAACCCAAAACTTTTCAAAAAGGAAAGTGAAAGTGAGAGAGACAACATTGTTGAAGTGGGGGAGCTCCTTGAACTTGGTTCATGCTCACGGAAACTTTGTGAATCTTGATTACAGAAACTTTCCAACAAAAATAATTATCCCCTTGTACAATCCCATTGTATTATAAAAATGTGCCAAGATTTGCCTTTAGGATGTTTACATTGCTTGTTGGTTTGTGCGGTGCAGAACAGAAAATTTGGCTGTAGTGCGCGATTTTACATTTTTTATTGGAATGTCAAATGGTTCTGAAACTTTTCACTGTCTTTATATACAAATTTATTATTTTTTCTATTTGTTTCGTAGTTTTTGGAGTACCAGAAGTATGGTGAATGTTCGGATGACTACAGAATGTCCTGTTTAAGACAGATTCTGTTTTTGATGCATAGTTTGCTTGTTTTGATGAAACTATCAATTTCTATCAGTGGATTAAGCCATGGAAAAGTTATGTTACAGTATCTATAATGCAAAACCAAAATATGAATTGGTTTGCAACAGTACTTAGAGTAGTGATTTGCTTTATTATACTAATGGATCTTACCAAACTTCCCGTTAAGTTTTGTGTGATTGAACTTTTCAAGTTTTGGTAGAGATGGCGATGGATGAAGGAATAAGGAGTGGCAAGAGCCTAAGATTGAGGATGCCCGAGGCACCCCAAGGAAATATTCAAGGACTCCCAAGTAACCAAGCTTGGGGATGCCCCGGAAGGCATCCCCTCTTTCTTCTAACAATCATCGGTAATTTCACTTGGTGCTATATTTTTATTCGTCATATGATATGCGTAAATCTTGGAGCGTTTTTTGCATTTAGTTTTCACTTTTATTTGATGCACCATGCTGGTATGAGATATCCCTTGGTTGATTTATAGAATGCTCATTGCACTTCACTTATATCTTTTGAGTATGGCTTTATAGAATGCTTCATGTGCTTCACTTATATCATTTTAAGTTTGGATTGCTTGTTTCTCTTCACATAGAAAACCGCCATTTGTAGAATGCTCTTTTGCTTCACTTATATTTGTTAGAGCGTAGGTATATCTTTTGTAGAAAGAATTAAACTCTCTTGCTTCACTTATATCTATTTAGAGAGATGACAGGAATCGGTCATTCACATGGTTAGTCATAAAATCCCACATAAAACTTGTAGATCACTGAATATGAAATGTTTGATTCCTTGCAATAGTTTTGCGATATAAAGATGGTGATATTAGAGTCATGCTAGTGGGTAGTTGTGGATTGTAGAAATACTTGTGTTGAAGTTTGTGATTCTCGTAACATGCACGTATGGTGAACCGTTATGTAACGAAGTTGGAGCATGAGGTATTTATTGATTGTCTTCCTTATCAGTGGAGGTCGGGGACGAGCGATGGTCTTTTCCTACCAATCTATCCCCCTAGGAGCATGCGCGCAGTACTTTGTTTCGATGACTAATAGATTTTTGCAATAAGTATGTGAGTTCTTTATGACTAATGTTGATTCCATGGATTATACACACTCTCACCCTTCCATCATTGCTAGCCTCTTCAGTAACGTGCATTGCCCTTTCTCACCTCGAGAGTTGGTTTAAACTTCACTGGTGCATCCAAACCCCGTAATATGATACGCTCTATCACACATAAGCCTCCTTATATCTTCCTCAAAACAGCCACCATACCTACCTATCATTGCATTTTCATAGCCATTCCAAGATATATTTCCATGCAACTTCCATCATCATCATATACATGACTTGAGCATTCGTTGTCATATTGCTTTGCATGATCATAAGATAGCTTGCATGATGTTTTCATGGCTTGTCATTTTTTGATGTCATTGCTATGCTAGATCATTGCACATCCCGATACACCGCCGGAGGCATTCATATCGAGTCATACTTTGTTCTAGACATCGAGTTGTAATATTGAGTTGTAAGTAAATAAAAGTGTGATGATCATCATTATTAGAGCATTGCCCCAGTGAGGAAAGGACGATGGAGACTATGATTCCCCCACAAGTCGGGATGAGACTCCGGACATTAAAAAAATAAATAAAAGAGGCCAAAGAAGCCCAAATAAAAAAAGAGGCCAAATAAGCCCACCAAAACAAAAAAATTGAGAGAAAAGAGGGAAGGGGCAATGTTACTATCCTTTTTACCACACTTGTGCTTCAGAGCAGCACCATGTTCTTCATATAGAGAGTCTCTTGAGTTATCACTTTCATATACTAGTGGGAATTTTCATTATAGAACTTGGCTTGTATATTCCAATGATGGGCTTCCTCAAATTCCCTAGGTCTTCTTGAGCAAGCAAGTTGGATGCACACCCACTTAGTTTCAGTTTGAGCTTTCATACACTTATAGCTCTTAATGCATCTGTTGCATGGCAATCCCTACTCCGCGCATTGACATCAATTGATGGGCATCTCCATAGCCCGTTGATTAGCCGCGTCAATGTGAGACTTTCTCCTTTTTGTCTTCTCCACACAACCTCCACAATCATATTCTATTCCACCTATAGTGCTATGTCCATGCCTCACGCTCATGTATTGCGTGAAAGTTTAAAAGGTTTGAGAATGTCAAAAGTATGAAACAATTGCTTGGCTTGTCATCAGGGTTGTGCATGATTTGAATATTTTGTGTGGTTAAGATGGAACATAGCCAGACTTATGATTTTGTAGGGATAACTTTCTTTGGCCATGTTATTTTGAAAAGACATGATTGCTTTATTGGTATGCTTTAAGTATTATTGTCTTAATGTCAAATGATAGACTATTGCTTTGAATCACTCGTGTCTTAGTATTCATGCCATGATTAGATTACATGATCAAGATTATGCTAGGTAGCATTCCACATCAAAAATTATCTTTTTTATCATTTACCTACTTGAGGACGAGCAGGAATTAATCTTGGGGATGCTGATACGTCTCCTTCGTATCTATAATTTTTGATTGTTACATGCCAATATTATACAACTTTCTTATACTTTTGGCAACTTTTTATACTATTTTTTGGGACTAACATATTGATCCAGTGCCTAGTGCCAGTTCCTGTTTGTTGCATGTTTTTTGTTTCACATAAAATGCATATCAAACGGAGTCCAAACGGGATAAAAACTGATGGAGTTTTTTTTGGAATATATGTGATTTTTGGGAAGAATAATCAACGCGAGATGATGCCCGAGGGGGCCATGAGGCAAGGGGGCGCGCCCTAGGTCCTCGTGGCCACCCCGTAAGGCGGTTGGTGCCCTTCTTTCGCCACAAGAAAGCCAATATCCGGATAAAAATTGTGCCAAAAATTCAGCCCTATCGGAGTTATGTATCTCTGGGAATTTAAGAAACAGTGAAAGGGCAGAATCAGCGAACGCAGAAACAGAGAGACAGAGAGACAGTTCTAATATCGGAGGGGCTCTCGCCCCTCCGCCGCCATGGATACCATAGACCAGAGGGGAAACCCTTCTCCCATCTAGGGAGAAGGTCAAGGAAGAATAAGAAGGAGGGGGGGTCTCTCCCCCTCTCTTCCGGTGGCGCCGGAACGCCGCCGGGGCCATCATCATCACTGCAATCTACACCAACAACTTCACCGCCGTCATCACCAACTCTTCCCCCTCTATGCAGAGGCGTAACCCCTCTTTTACCCACTGTAATATCTACCTAAACATGGTGCTCAGTGCTATATATTATTTCCCAATGATGTATGGCTATCCTATGATGTTTGAGTAGATCCGTTTTGTCCTATGGGTTAATTGATGATCGTGATTGGTTTGAGTTGCATGTTTTATTATTGGTGTTGTCCTATGGTGCTCTCCGTGTCGCGCAAGCATGAGGGATCCGCGCTGTAGGGTTTGCAATATGTTCATGATTTGCTTATGGTGGGTGGCGTGAGTGACAAACACAGACCCGAGTAAGTAGGTTGTTCGCGTATGGGAGTAAAGAGGACTTGATGCCTTATAAAGCTATGGTTGGGTTTTACCTTAATGATCTTTAGTAGTTGTTGATGCTTGCTAGAGTTCCAATCATAAGTGCATATGATCCAAGAAGAGAAAGTATGTTAGCTTATGCCTCTCCCTCAAATAAAATTGCAATAGTGATTACAGGTCTAATTACCGATTGCCTAGGGACAAATTACTTTCTCGTGACAAAAAGCTCTCTACTAAACCTAACTTAGTTGTGTATTTATCTAAACAGCCCCTACTTTTTATTTACGTGCTGTTTATTATGTTGCAAACCTATCCAACAACACCTACAAATTACTTCTAGTTTCATACTTGTTCTAGGTAAAGTGAACGTTAAGCGTGCGTAGAGTTGTATCGGTGGTTGATAGAACCTGAGGGAATATTTGTTCTACCTTTAGCTCCTTGTTGGGTTCGACACTCCTACTTATCAAAAGAGGCTACAATTGATCCCCTATACTTGTGGGTTATCACGTAGCCACCGGAGCGAATGTTTCATCGAAGTCAATTCCTTCAACTTGAGTATATCCTTGAGCAACAAGACGAGCCTTGTTTCTGAAAACATGACCATGCTCATCTTGTTTGTTGCGATAGATCCATTTTATACCTATGATATTGTGCTTGCGAGGATCAGGACGCTTGACCAGTTCCCATACATTGTTCAGCTCGAACTGTTGAAGCTCTTCTTGCATAGCTTGAATCCATTCAGGTTCCATGAAGGCTTCGGCAACTTTCTTGGGTTCATATATGGACACAAATGCAAAGTGCCCATAGAAATTTGCTGGCTGAGTTGCTCTTGAACGAGTAAGGGGACCAGGTGCATTGATGCTATTAATTATCTTCTCAATCTGTACTTCATTTGTAACACGATGATGAACTGGATGAAGATTTTGCTCTTGCTCATCATTGTCTTCATGTTCAGCATTGGCTTCAGGCTGAGCAGAGTCTTCAGGTTGATTTGGTGCAGAAATGATAAGTTCTTCTTCAGCATGTGCCTCTGAAGGTATGATTTCTCCAGTACCCATAAGCTTGATGAATTCACTTGGTGAGACTTCATCTAGCACATTTGGCAGGTGCTCTCTTTACGAGCTGTTAGTTTCATCGAAGCGCACATCCACAGTTTCAACCACTTTATAGTGAAAGAGGTTGAAGACTCTGCAGGAGTGCGAATCCTTTCCATAACCAAGCATAAAACCTTCATGTGCTTTCGGTGCAAATTTTGAAGTGTGATGTGGATCCTTGATCCAGCATCTGGCACCAAATACTCTGAAGTAGCTTACATTTAGCTTCTTACCAGTCAGTAGTTCAGATGATGTCTTCTTTAGAAGCTTGTGAAGATAAACGCGGTTGATGACATGGCACACAATATCAATGGCTTTAGGCCAGAACTTCCTTGGAGTCTTGTACTCATCAAGCATCGTCCGAGCCATCTCAATGAGTGTTATGTTCTTGCGCTCCACGATGCCATTCTGCTGAGGTGTGTATGGAGCTGAGAATTCATGAGTGATGCCAATGTATAAAGATAAGTGTCGAGGCTGGTGTTCTTGAACTCTGTGCCCTTGTCGCTTCTTATGGGCTTGATCTTGATGCCATAGTTTGTCATGGCACGGTTTGTGAATCACCTGAAGACATTGTCGGGTGGTAGGTGCGACATATGCCAACAGGTGGCTTATCATTATGGGAGCCAGTAAGACGTCTCCGGTGCCTAGAAGCGGGATGAGGCGAAGACATGCACGCCGGCGAATCTTACCCAGCTTCGGGGCTCTCCGTGGAGATAACACCGCTACTGCTGCTCTGCGGGGTTTCCGCATGATCACTAGATGAATAAGTAGCTACATGATGCTCCTTGAGCTGTTTGGCGAGAGGAGGAAGAAGGGATCTGCCCGCTCTCTTCTCCTCCCTATGTGGTGTTCTGAACTACCATGGATCAACCCTTTGCATGGGTGTCCTGTGGGGTTTATATAGGCCTACCCCCCGGGGGTACATGGTAATCCGGCTGGACGTGGGGCCCAGCCGTCTGTGTCTATACTCGCCGGCTTCTGCGCCGGCTGCTGGGGCCCGTCGGCTGGTGGGTCCCACCGGCTGCCGGCTCCTTGATCGACAGGCAGGCCCCACTGTCCAGGGCCTTGTCGGTGGCTGGTTACTGTTGCTCAATCCTGATGACGAGGGCTTTGCCGAGGTTGGCGTGGCTACAGTGCCGCCGGCCGGCGGGGATCGCTGTAGCCTCATCGCGTCTTGTCTCCTTAATGGGGCGTCTCCTTTGAGGGGTTGGTAAGCCGGCTGTGGAGAGCCGGCCCTGTCTTGGGCCGACTGGGGGAGGCCGGGTCGCCTTCGCGTGTCTCTCTGCCTGAAGGGGCCCGCCGCCCGTGGGCCACTCTGGCAGCCCGTCGTGGATGACATCAGGGTCGTCGTGGCAACAGTGCCGCGCCGGACGGGTCATGGCCACCCGTACGGCACACAGTGCCAGGCGTGCTCCGGTATTCGGGGGTGGCCAGCCTTACTATAGCCACGCCCCGTCACATCGCCGTTATGTGGGTGCAGACTTCGAGGGTACAATCTTGACCGCTTTATGGCAGCCGGCTTCTTGGAGTCGGCCTTCTCGCAGCCGGCTCCTCGGAGCCGGCCCTCCCACGGCTTTCTTCACGAAGGCTGAAGTCGGGCCGCCTTCCGATAGTCGGCCGGGGACACCGCCGGTGAGGGGAAGGCGGCCCCATGTCTTGGGTTCTTGAGGGCCAGATGGGCTCGTAATTTTTTCAGAAGGGCCAGGGGGAGCCGGCTTGGCTACCCATGGTTATTTCCTCTGACAGACATCCTGCACTTTAGTCTTGTAGAGAATTATATGCACCCAGGTATATCTAGAGTAATCATCAACAATAACAAAGCCATATAGAGAAGAAGTGGTAGTAAGAGTGGAGTAATGAGTAGGGCCGAATAGGTCGATGTGAAGCAGCTCGAAGGGACGTGATGTCGTCATGATTGTCTTCGAAGGATGCTTGGCCGTAGTCATCTTCCCAGCTTTGCAGGCACCACATAGATGATCCTTCTTGAACTTGACGCCCTTGATGCCTACGACGTGTTTCTTCTTCGCGAGAGTGTACAAGTTCCTCATGCCAGCATGCCCTAGCCTCCGATGCCAGAGCCAGCACTCTGAAGCTTTTGCTTGAAGACATACGGCCAACTGTGGTCCTACTGAGAAATCTACCATGTACAGATCACCTTTTCGGTACCCTTCAAAGACTAGAGACTTGTCAGATTCAATTAAAACAAGGCAACGATATTTTCCAAATATCACAATCATGTTCAAGTCACAAAGCATTGAGACAGACATTAAGTTGAAACCAAGGGATTCAACAAGCATCACTTTATCCATGTGCTGATCCTTTGAGATTGCAACTCTACGTAGACCCAATACCTTGCTCTTACTAGTGTCAGCAAATGTGATATGACTCTTGTCAGATGGATGTAAGGTTAAGTCCATGAGAAGACTTCAATTGCCAGTCATGTGGTTAGTGCATCCAATATCAATAATCCATTCTGAAGCAGCTGGTGTCATACCCTACAGTGTAGTTAGGGGGATAGGCTTCACGAAGAGTATTGTGAAGCATAAACATTTGACGAGCAAGTGGATTATGAAAGCTCAGATCCAGGTTAGGACTGATAGGATGATTGGTAAGCGATTCAGGAACGAAATACATAATAAGACCATTTGGGCATTTTATCTTGCGCCCCACAAGATGTTTTAGGTCCCAGCAATAGAATCTGACGCCTTTGATTTCCGGCTGGAGACCTTTCCCTGCAAAAGGGAGTTAAGTTTTCTTAACCACCCACATCTTCAGGGTTGGCTTCGAAGCAATGAGTCTAAGTGCAGCATCTGAGAACTTTGGCTTTGGAGCCCTAGCAAATAGTCTTGCAGGAGGTGAATAATACTCATAAGAATAAGGAGAATAGTTCTTGGTCTTATGAACGTGGCGGTTTGATGAAACACGCTCATATTCATAGGCATGAGTATGGTTTCCCTACCAAACATTTGTGTTAGGGTGACTCTGGTGAGTCCTCTGTCTATTTGAAGCCTTTGGACCATGCGAATCTTTTGGTCTGGGGTTTGTCTGCTTCCTAGGTGGTGTCATGATGAAATTCACCTGAAGATTTTCAAGACAACTCTTGGGCACCCAGATCTTCTTCAAAGGTGGCTCATTCCTGCAGTTAGTACCAATATACCTGGCAAACACTTCACCATTCTGATTCTTAAATAGCTTATAGTTTGCATCAAAGGATTCATCAATGATAATCGGGTTAGCACAAGTGAAGCCAGATAAGGTAGAAGGATCCACTGAAGGTCCCTTTGCAGCAACCCATGTGGTTCTGGGGTACTGCTCAGGCTTCCAGTAAGAACCATCCGCGTTCATTTTCCTTACGAACCCAACACCCTCTTTCCTAGGGTTTAGGTTCAGTATCTGTTTCTTGAGGACATCACATAGTGTATGATGCCCTTTGAGGCTTTTGTACATTCCTGTCTCAAGCAATGTCTTCAACCTGGCATTCTCATCAGCAATAGTAGTGGTATCCTTAGTAGAGGGGTTAGTTACCACATCAGCAGTTGAATATATTGCAATAGTAGTAGCAGTAGTACATCCAGCCACAGAAGTAGCGTTATCACGCTCAAGGCCTTTTAGACATGGTGGTTCAAATCCTTCCTGAGCGGAACTGGTCTGTTGAGCATGAAGTGACTCATTCTTTGTTTGAAGATCTTCATGAGATGATCTCAAGTTCTCAAGTTCTGGCTTCCTTCGAAGATAATCATAGGAGAGCTTTTCATGAGTAGTTGAGAGCGTTTCATGACTACTTTCAAGTTCTTCGCACTTAACTTGAAGATTTTTAATGTCTTCAATTAAGGAATGAGTTCGAGTCATTTCTGCGTCCAACGGGTCATCACTTTTGTCTAACAGTTTTTGAATATGTTCCATAGCAGTCTGTTGTTGTGTTGCAGTTTTAGCAAGTGTTTTGTAGCTAGGTTTAGATTTACATTCAGAGTCATCTTCACTAGATGTTTGATAGTGAGCATCACGTGAGTTTACCTTGGCACCACGTGCCATGAAGCAGTAGGTGGGAGCAGAGTAATCCTCGTTAGCATCAGCGTTGGTGAAGAGGCCATTGTCTTCAGTGTTG
Source organism: Triticum urartu (assembly GCF_056163025.1). Lineage (NCBI taxonomy): Eukaryota > Viridiplantae > Streptophyta > Magnoliopsida > Poales > Poaceae > Triticum > Triticum urartu. The sequence goes on along the minus strand of NC_141878.1, from coordinate 238,879,450 downwards.
AAGATGGACTTGGCGACTTATGCTGAAGCTAAAGCTAAGCTTGCCACGCCTGAATCAGACTCCTCTTCAGACTCCATATCCACCCCCTCAGATGCAGACTCCTCCTCTGAATCCATTTCCTTGCCAATAAACGCATTACCCTTGCTAGATGAGCTCTTCTTGTGTGATGAAGACTTCGATGAAGACCTGGAAGAAGGCTTTGAGGATTTCTTCTTCTTCTTGTCATCAGAATCATATTCCTTGCTCTTCTACTTCTTGTTGTTCTCATGGTCCCATTCAGGACATTCAGAGATGTAGTGACCAGGTTTCTTGCACTTGTGGCACGTTCTCTTCTTGTAGTCACGGGAGGAAGCTTCATCATTTCTTGAGCTGGATCTTGAAGACTGTCTGGAACCTTTATTCCTGGTGAATCTTTGGAACTTCTTCACGAGCATGGCAAGTTCCTTTCCAATGTCTTCAGGATCCTCAGAACTGTAGTCAGATTCTTCTTCAGATGAGGAAATAGCCTTAGCCTTCAAAGCGCGAGCTCGGACATAGTTGGGACCATAGATATCTCTTTTCTCAGATAGCTGAAACTCATGTGTGTTGAGCCTTTCAAGTATGTCATATGGATCGAGAGTCTTGAAGTCAGGGCGTTCTTGAATCATCAAGGCCAGGGTGTCAAATGAGCTATCGACTGATCTCAATAGTGTCTTGACGATTTCGTGCTTGGTGATCTCAGTGGCACCGAGTGCATGAAGCTCATTTGTGATGTCAGCGAGGCAATCAAATGTCAGCTGAACATTCACATTGTCATTTCTCCTGAAGCGGTTGAAGAGATTGCGAAGAACACTGATCCTTGAGTCTCTCTAGGTTGAGAAGCCTTCATTGACCTTGGAGAGCCAGTTCCAGACTAGCTTTGTAGTTTCCAGAGCACTCACACGGCCATACTGTCCTTTCGTCAGATGATCACATATGATGTTCTTGGCAGTAGAATCAAATTGAATGAACTTCTTGACATCAGCTGGGGTGACGCCTTCACGGGCCTTGGGAACGCCGTTCTTGACGACATACCAGAGGTTGACATCAATGGCTTCAAGATGCATGCGCATCTTATTCTTCCAATAGGGGTAATCAGTGCCATCAAAGACAGGGCACGTAACGGAGACTTTGATTATTCCTAGAGTTGACATAGCTAAAACTCCAGGTGGTTAAACCGAATCACACAGAACAAGGGAGCACCTTGCTCTGATACCAATTGAAAGTGCTAGTTATCGACTAGAGGGGGAGTGAATAGGAAATTTTTATGAAAGTCTTCAAAACACGGGGTTTTGAAGACAAACAGTAGAAATGGACCTATTAATATGCAGCGGAAGGTAGACTACACTAGACATGCCATAGTCAAATAAGCAATGGAGTGAAAGCACGAAGACTACCATTGTCATGTCATAGTCTTCAATGTGAAACTCTTCACAGACCACCATTGTCTTCAATGTCTTCACACATTTTTTGGGTTCATCTCTGGTAGGTAAACTGAATCAATGAGGGACTACTACCCATGTTATCCTACAATTCGCACAAACACATTAGTCCCTCAACCAAGTTTGTCGTCAATACTCCAAAACCAACTAGGGGTGGCACTAGATGCACTTAAAACAACATAATAATCCTTGCAAGCAACGTGACTAATGATTTAGTTGCGGGATGATGCATTACAGAACGAGTAAAGAGACTTGCCGGTAACGAGATTGAACTAGGTATGAAGATACCGACAATCGAATCTCGAGCAAGTAACATACCAATGACAAAGGGAATAACGTACGTTGTCATTATTGTATGACCCATAAAGACCTTCATATAATATGTCGAAACCAATATGAGCATCTAGGATCCGCTGTTGGTTATTGACCGGGGAGGTGTCTCGGTCATGTCTACATAGTTCTCGAACCCGTAGGGTCCGCACGTTTAACGTTCGATGACGATTTTGTATTATATGAGTTATATGATTTGGTGACCGAATGTTGTTCGGAGTCCCGGATGAGATCACGGGCATGACGAGGAGTCTCGAAATGGTCGAGATGTAAAGATTCATATATAGGACGATGATATTCGGACACCAGAAATGTTCTGGGGGTACTGGGTACATATCAGGGCACCGGAAGGGGTTCCGGGCACCCCCTGCAATCTATGTGGGCCTAGATGGACAGACCAGCCCCTTAGGGGCTAGTGCGCTCCCCTATATGCTGAATAGGAGGTGAAGGAAAGGAAGGGAAGGGAGAAGGGAAGGGGAGGATTCGACCTCCCCCTTTCCTTCCCTCCCCCTCTCTTTCCTTCCCCCTCTAATGCATATGGAAGGGGGGAGGCCGACTTGGAGGAAGCGCCCAAGTAGGATCCGTCCTACTTGGGTACCCCTTGCTGCTCGGCTCCCCCTCCCACGTATATATATATATGGGGGGCATAGCTAGAAGACACAACATTGATTCCTAGCTGTGTGCGGCGCTGCCCTCCACAGTTTACCCTCCGGTCATATTCACGTAGTACTTAGGCGAAGCCCTGCGCGGATCACTTCACCATCACCATCACCACGCCGTCGTGCTGATGCAACTTTCCCTCAAAACTTTGCTGGATCAAGAGTTTGAGGGACGTCATCAAGCTGAACGTGTGCAGAACTCGGAGGTGCCATACATTCGGTCGGAACGAGAAGAAGTTCGACTACATCAACCGCATTGTCAAACGCTTCCACTTTTGGTCTATGAGTGATGTAGGGTAGAACCCTAATCGCCCGATCTTTCACGAAAGGAGCGGATCCCACGAAGAACACGAGAGGAAACACGAGGGGAAACACGAGAGAAAACACGAGAGAATCACTAAACCAACAAGAAATAGTCACACATGTGCTAGATCCTCGAGTACATAAGAGATCACACGATCCACGGTCAACTAGGGACGATACAAAGCTAACGGTCTTCTCTGTGAGGAGGTCTTGAATCCACAAGGGGATCTTCCCATAAAGGGGTCTTGAATCCAAAGGTATCTTCTCTGAAGAGGGGCCGCGGTCTCTCTCGTGGAGCAGATCCAATGTGGATGAGCAATGCTCTTTCTCTAAATATGAGCTAAACCAATGCTATCCCTAAAACGTAGGTAGGAGAAGAGTATATATAGTCTAGTGGGTCGAAGGGGTACACGGGCCTCGGCCCTTCACTCTGCCCAGATAGGGGAGGCCAGACGTCCGGGCGTCGGGCCGGATGTCCGAGCTTTCATGCGGGGCCGGATGTCCGGGCTGGAGCGGCTGGCTTTGTTGCTCTCGGGTTCAGAGTGGTCCGGATTTCCTGGCTGGGGGCCGGATATCCAGGAGCTCGGGAAAGGGCCAGATGTCCGGGCTGGCGAGGCCGGATGTCCGGGGCCTGTAGATGCTTGGCGTCTGTGCAGCTAGTGGTGGACGACGCTACAGGGGCCGGACGTCCAGGGTCGTGGTCGGATGTCCGGGTCCTGGGAGGTGTTCTTGACTCCTTCCATGGGTTCTCTTCATCCATGAACTTGGGGACTTGTTCACCTTCACGTGCATCTTCGGAAGGGTCCTCTTGGTACCTAATCATGCACAACACCTCGGACTTAGGTAGTAGCCATGTCTCGAAAGGATCATACGTGATATCACTAAGGAAAGAAGTCACCTCGTTCTCGAGATCTCTAGCTCTAGCTCGTGTCATGGGTCCTCTTGGCACTTCGTGAGACGATGGTAGGTCCATGGGGATGACCATAGAATGCTCCGCATCATCTCCCCTCCCTTGGGGAAGATCCGACGTCGGATCGAAATCCTCATCACCATGGTAGGGCGAGAGATCTTTGATGTTTAAAATTTCGCTCACGGAGTACTTGTCGCGTGGAATGTCGATCTTGTATGCGTTGTTGTTGTAGCGTGCAAGCACCTTGAAGGGTCCATCCGCTCGTGGTCGAAGTTTGGACTTGCGTTCATGGGGGAAGCGGTCCTTGCGAAGGTGTAGCCACAGAACATCTCCAATGTTGAATACCATGGGGTGCTTGTTGATGTTGCGCTTGGTCGCAAGTTGTTGTACTTGGCGCTCGATGGTGTGCCTTGTATCTTCATGCACCTTCTTGAGATGGGTCACACGTGCACTTGCGTCCATATTGATGCGCTCTTGTAGTGGTAGAGGGAGAATGTCCAATGGTGACAATGGGTTGAATCCGTAGATGACCTCGAAGGGGGACTTGCCTGTAGTTGAGTGTCGTGCGCGGTTGTAGGCGAAATCAGCGATAGGTAGGAACTCCTCCCACTCCTTGATGTTCTTCTTGATGAGTACTCGAAGTAGAGTAGAGAGTGTATGGTTGGTCACTTCTGTTTGGCCGTCGGTTTGAGGATGGTATGCCGTGGAGAAGAGTAGCTTGATTCTGAGCTTTGCTCATAGGGTCTTCCAAAAGTAGCTTAGGAACTTGACGTCGCAGTTCGAGATGATCGTGTTTGGCACTCCGTGTAGACGTAATATTTCCCTACAAAAGAGATTCGTGACATGTGAAGCATCGTCTATCTTGTTGCAAGGAATGAAATGTTCCATCTTAGAGAAACGGTCCACAATGACAAATACCGAATCGTTTTCATTTCGAGTTCTAGGCAAACCAAGTACAAAATACATGCTAATGTCTTCCCATGGTTGATATGGAATTGGGAGAGGTATCTAAAGGCCTTGGGATTGAGCTTTAGACTTAGCTTTGCGACATGTAGAGCATCGGTTGGTGAAGAGGTTGACATCGCGAAACATCTTAGGACAATAATAGTTCTTGGATAGCGTAGCAAAAGTCTTGTCTCGTCCAAAATGTCCCATTAAGCCTCCTCCATGAGATTCCTGCAAAAGCAACAAACGAAAGGAATAGTCAGGATGCAAAGCTTGTTAGCTATCATAAGATATCCATTTTTTATGTAATAGCGTTCCCAAGAGGTATGCGACAAACATTTGGCATAAGGAGTAGCAAAAGTAGGATCATGCTCATACAAGTCTTCTATATGCTCAAAGCCAATGACATCCAATTCAAGTTGAGTAACAAGCATGCATATGCGGGAAAGGTCATCCGCCACAATGTTTTCCTTACCTTTAATGTACTTGATGACATAAGGAAAAGACTCAATAAATTCACTCCATTTGGCATGACACTTGTTCAACTTGGTTTGACCCTTAAGGTATTTGAGCATTTCATGATCGGTATGAATGATGAATTCATGAGGGCGAAGATAGTGTTCCCATTCGCGTAGAACACAGACTAAAGCATATAGTTCTTTGTCATATATGGGATAATTGAGTTGTGCTCCAGAAAGTTTCTCACTAAACTAAGCTATCGGGCACTTCTCTTGCGTTAACACACCTCCTATGCCATTACCACTAGCATCGCAAAGAATCTCATAGGGTTTTTCAAAGTTGGATAAGGCAAGCACGGGAGCATGAGTAAGAAAATTCTTAAGCTCATTGAAAGCGGTATCTTGGGATGGTTCCCAAATAAAAGGCTCATTTTTCTTGCTCAAAGCATGCAAAGGCGAAGCAATGGTGCTAAAATCTTTCACAAAGCGACGATAGAAACCCGCAAGGCCAAGAAAACTTCACACTTGTTGCAAGTTGGTTGGTTGGGGCCAATTATTAATAGCATTGATCTTGGACTCATCTACATGAACACCCTTAGAAGACACAACAAAACCCAAGAAGATAAGCTTATCAATGCCGAAAAGGCACTTTTCCATGTTAGCAAAGAGATGCTCGTTTCGAAGAGTTTGCAAAACGGTTCGAACATGGGTGACATGATCTTGAAGAGATTTGCTATAAACAAGGATATCATCGAAGTAGACCACAACAAACACAACAATGTAAGGGCGAAAGACATGATTCATAAGACACATATAAGTACCCGGTGCTTCCGATAGACCCATAGGCATGACTAACCACTCATATAATCCAAACTTGGTTTTGAAAGTGGTTTTCCATTCATCGCCCTCTTGTATGCAGTTTTGATAATAACCACTTTTAAGATCAATCTTCTAGAATATAGTGGCACCACTTAGTTCATCAAGCATATCATCAAGGCGTGGAATGGGATACCTATAGCGAACGGTGATAGCATTGATAGGTCTACAATCGGAGCACATACGAAAGCTACCGTCACGTTTAGGCACAAGAATGACCGGGACGGCACAAGGGCTCAAATTTTCACGCACATGTCCATGGTCTATGAGATACTTTACTTGCCTTTGTATTTATTTGGTTTCTTCGGGGTTGACGCGGTAGGGAGTTTTGTTCGGAAGAGGTGCTCCGGGGATGAGTTCGATGCGGTGCTTGATGCGTCATAGTGGAGGTAGTCCCGGAGGTAGCTCGTCGGGGAAAACATCTTGAAATTCCTGTGAAAGAGAAGACAACACTAAAGGTAGAGTGTGAGAGGTGTTAGCGTTTGGTGCGTCATCCTTGCATAAGAGGTGTTAGCGTTTGTGGCGTTCACTCTCTTTTTGGTGGCTCGCTCTCTCACTATTCTCTCCATGATGGGTGGCTTGCTTGTTGGCGATCACTTGGCTTGGAGATGTAGTGGTTCGTTTGGCCGTTGTGGATGACACCTTTATCAAATTGCCATGGGCATCCAAGAAGAAGGTGGCAAACGGTCATTGGAACGACGTCGAACTCCAAAGTGTCTTTGTAGGTACCAATTTTGAAGGAGACTTGTACTCGATGCTCAACTTGGATAGTGTCGGAGTCACTAAGCCATTGACCTTTGTAAGGATGTGGGTGCTCCGTCTTGGGCAATTGGAGCTTGGAGCAAAGTTCTTCACTTGCGAGGTTATGACAACTCCCTCCATCGATGACGACCTTGACGGATCTTCCATTGATGCCGGCCTTGGTATGAAAGATATGGCATCATTGGTCTTGTTCTTGGTGATGTTGGAGAGTCAAGACCTTGGAGACAACAAGAGCGGGACTTGAATCTTCATCGAAAAAGACTTATTCCTCTTCATCGTGCACTTGTCGGTGTATGGCCACGTGCTCAAGGGCTTCCATTTCTCCTTCACTCATTGAGTCATAGGTGTCGTCGTCGTTGAGGATCATGGTCCACTTGTTGGTGCACTCATAGGACTTGTGACCTCGGCCTCTGCATGTGAAATATTTGAAGGAACTTGTCTTGATGGTCTCATCGGTGGGGGCTGATGCTGACGAAGCTCTCGGCTTGAAGTTGCTCATTGTAGGAGGATGACTTGGAGTTGACGAAGCTTTCTTGGAACTCGACTTGTCGACGTTGCTTGTAGAAGGCTTGGTAGACGGTGTTGGAGTCATTGAAGCTTGGTTGTTGGAGAAGCCGTATGACATGGATATGAACTTGGCATACTTGTAATCTTCTTGCACTTGACGTTCGCTTTGGTAGCTTGGTGTACTAGCTCGATGAGGTTCGAGTATGGTTGGAAGTCGGCGATCTTCTTGATAGGATGGCTGAGCCCATTCAAGAAACGTGCCATAGTTTTCTCAACATCTTCTGTGACATTGGCTCTTATCATGGCAATCTCCATCTCCTTGTAGTACTCTTCAATGCTCTTGGTTCCTTGCTTGAGTAGTTGGACTTTCTTGAAGAGGTCGCGGTTGTAGTAGGTAGGCACAAAGCGTTCTCTCATGACATCCTTCATTTGCGCCCAAGTAGTGATGGGTGGTTCACCTCTTGCCTCACGACGCTCGACTACTTGTTCCCACCAAATGAGGACATAATCTTGGAACTCAAGGGATGCCATCGCGATCTTCTTCTCTTCTTCATAGTTGTGCAAACGGAAGATTTTGTCGACCTTCAATGCCCATGAAAGGTACTCTTCGGGGTCGTTGCTTCCATTGAACTTGGGCATGGTGAACTTTAGCTTGTCGTAGCATTGCTCTTCATTGTGTTGTGGTCGGGGATGATGATGCCCATGTTGTTGATGATTGTCAAGCTCGTGTTACTCTTGGTGAGGAGGGTTGTCAATCTCCTGTTGCTCTTGTCGCGGATGATTCCCATTGTCTTCATGTGCTCGGTGAACTTGATTTCCTTGAGGAGCTTGTGGAGGTGCTTGTCGAGCTCGAGGAGGAACTTGAGGAACTTCACGATGCACGCGAGCTTGAAATCTTCGTTCGTGAGCTTCTTCGCGAAGTTCTTCTTCATGTTCACAAGCTTGTCGGCCTCGGTTGGCTATGGATCAACTTGAATCTTGGAGGGCTTGTTGTGCTTCAAGTAATTGAGCTTCACAGAGTTGTTGTTCTTGGCATTGTGCCTTGGCATCTTGTGCATCTTGGTGTAGACGCGCTCGTTCTTCCTCTTCATGTTGGCGTTGTCGTTACCGTTCTCGTGCTAGCGCAAAAGCCGCTTGGGTTTGACGTTGTCGGTGCTCTTGAGAGTCGGTGTCACATAGAGGATTAAGCCTTGCTTGACGATCGTTGCGCGCGGCACGTCGAAGAGTGTTCGATGTCGGTGTACTTGAGCCGGAGAGGGTGAAGTCGGAGTGTCTACTTGAGCGGCTCCGTCTTGATGAGGACAAAGTGGAAGAAGAGCGGTTGAGCAACAAAGCGCAAATCTCGTCCATTCTTGCGTCGTTCTCTTGCTTGTGATCGTCGAGCTTGTGGTCGAAGTAGTACCTTGTACATTGCTCGGAGAGTCACAAGTCGGCGGCGAGGTTGTTGATGCGTTCACTCATTGCTTGTCGCTCTTGATGCAAAGCACGTTGTGCACCAAAGAGGTGGCTCTTGGTGACGTAGGAGTTCATGTCGTCGTCGTGCTCAATGAAGAGTGGGTTGGTAGAAGTACTTGGCCTATCCATCATTCTAAGAGAAAAATGTGAGTGGTAGAAAGATAAGAACGTACACCAAATGTACCCGGACCGAAGTTGAAGGTGGATCAATGATCACTCCAATGTGGACAAGGAAATAGCACAATTGGTATCAATTCTTGTCGGTTTCTCACACCTACACAAGTAAAAGCTTATGGTGGAGCTTGGTTAGGATGGTGGCACAAAATTTGATGCAATTGTAAGTGAGCTTCAATAATGTTGGAAAAGATTCACAAGATTGCAATGCAACAAGTAGACCAAGCAATATAAGGTACACGGAAACACACACGCAAAAAGATAAGTGGGGTCGTGCAACCAAGGGTGAGCCAAAATGTGGAATCCACAAAAATACTCTTGTTTCACAACACTAGAGAGACGCTAGCACGATTTCACAATATGAGGATACAAGACTTGTGCACAACCTACTAAGCAAAAATGCAACGACTTCTATCCCAAGTCTATGCAAGATGTTTCAATGCTATGATCCAAGATGATCTAGTATGACAATCTTAATGTTGTATGATGTTATGGTTCTTTCTTAAAAGCTCCGTGCTTATCTTTCCCTTTTTCTTAAAAGCTTGTTTGGCTCTTTGTTGTTTGAGATATTTTCTCATCCAATGCTTCACAAACCAATATAGCAATTGTGTATGCGATGACAACCTTGTGACACAAGAGATGATACCAAGATATGCAACAATGATGTATATATGATATGGGTAGTATGATCACTAATGTGCACAAGTCTCGTTGCCGGCAATACTCAAAAGCTAGTCTCGATGGGTAAGCGGCGCAAAGGAGTAAGGCTATGGTGGCTATCAATGTAATGGCAGGAATGATATGTCCAATACCAAGGTGAGGTTACCACGTCTTGCGTATGGTATGGTGGCATGAATACCAAGATGTAGTCGAGGTGGTTGTTGTTGATGACGTGTCTGTGGCGAAGATGAGTGACCGTGATGTTGATGTCGAACCGTACCTAAATAGCTGAAACACAAGTAGGACATGGAACTGCAACTCAAATTCTCAAAGCAAAATTGGACCAAAATTGTCGGAGTGGGAAGTGGTAAGCGATGGTGGTGCTATGTGGTATTAGGCGGTGCTATGCGGAAGTGGTGGTGGTATGCGGAAGTGTATGTGGGCACCGGAACAAAATTTGGCGAAATATGGACGGAAAACAGGGCGGTGGATGTTGATGTTGCTGCCAGGGGCCGGATGTCCGGGCTTGATGGCCGGATGTCCGGGGTGCCATATGTCCGGGCTGTCGGGCCGGATGTCCGGGGTGCCGGATGTCCGGGCTCTGGATCCGGGGACAAACGTGATGAACACCGCGTGGAGAGGTCAAATCCGGGCAAAATTCAAAGGAATTTGTGGATGGAAATTGGGGAAAAGTGGATGGAAGGCTAGATCTACCTTCAACAAACGAAATTCGCGGATCAAATCCAACAAAACTTCATCACAAAAAAAATTGGGGCTATTTTTGTCGGGAATTTTCGAATTAGGGACAAAATCAACAAAAACAAGGCTAGAAACACAACAAGGAGGCTCTAAAATCGTGATCAACTTGGCTCTAGATACCAAGATGATGTAGGGTAGAACCCTAATCGCCCGATCTTTCACGAAAGGAGCAGATCCCGCGAAGAACACGAAGAACACGAGGGTAAACACGAGGGGAAACACGAGAGAAAATATGAGAGAATCACTAAACCAACAAGAAATAGTCACACATGTGCTAGATCCTCGAGTACATAAGAGATCACACGATCCACGGTCAATAGGGATGATACAAAGGTAACCATCTTCTCCGTGAGGAGATCTTGAATCCACAAGGGGATCTTCCCATAAAGGGGTCTTGAATCCAAAGGGATCTTCTCCGAAGAGGGGCCGCGGTCTCTCTCGTGGAGTAGATCAGATGTGGATGAGCAATGCTCTATCTCTAAATATGAGCTAAACCAATGCTAACCCAAAAACGTAGGTAGGAGAAGTGTATATATAGTCTAGGGGGTCGAAGGGGTACAGGGGCCTCATGTAACGCCCTCGATGCGGCTATAGCTCCCACGTGTCGAGGCATGACTTAGAGGCATAACCGCATTGAAAGCAATGTCGCAAGTTAGGCAATCTTCAAAACATCCCATGTAATATAGATAATAAAAGGGGAGATACATAGTTGGCTTACACTCGCCACGTCAATCAAAGTACGTAAATAGCATTAAATCAATCAAACACTCATGGCCCGACTACGGCGCCAAAATAAAAGATAACCCAACATGCGACACGGTCCCGATCACCCCAACTGGGCACCACTACTGGTCATCAGGGAAAGACACGTAGTATCGGCGCGAGTCCTCGTCGAACTCCCACTTGAGCTCAAGCGCGTCATCTGGCACGGAATCATCAGGCCCTGCATCTGTTTTGGAAGTAATCTGTGAGCCACAGGGAGTCAGCAATCTCGCACCCTCGCGATCAAGACTATTCAAGCTTATAGGTAGGGCAAGGTAAAATATGTGGAGCTGCAGCAAGCGACTAGCATATATGGTGGCTAACCTGTCCGCAAAAGAGAGCGAGAAGAGGAGGCAAAGCGCGAACGAGTATCTAGAGGGCATCCTGCGGCAAGCATTACTCCAACACCGTGTTCTCTTCCCGGACTCCGCCGAGAAGAAACTATCACGGTAACTCACACTGTGGATTCATTTTAATTAAGTTAAGGTTCAAGTTATCTACAACCGGACATTCACAAATTCCCGTCTGCCTATAACCGCGGGCATGGCTTTCGAAAGTTCAAATCCCTGCAGGGGAGTCCCAACTTAGCCCATGACAAGCTCTCACGGTCAACGAAGGAATAGACCTTCTCCCGAGACATTCCAATCAGACTCGGTATCCCGGTTCTACAAGACACTTCGACAAGTTAAAACAAATCCAGCAACACCGCCCGAATGTGCCGACAAATCCCGATAGGAGCTGCACATATCTCGTTCTCAGGGCACACTCAGATTGTCTTAGATGCGGGTAGGCCAGTCCAGAGTTGCCCCTGGTGGCCACCGGCAGCTGACAGGTGGACCAACACTCAGAGGAGCACTCGCCCGGGGGGGTTTAAATAAGATGACCCTCGGGATCCGGAAACCCAAGGGAAAAAGAGGCTAGGTGGCAAATGGTAAAACCAAGGTTGGGCATTGCTGGAAAAGCTTTAATCAAGGTGAACTATCAAGGGGTTCCCATAATCACCCAACCGCGTAAGGAACGCAAAAATCTGAGATAATAACACCGATATGCCGGAAACTAGGGCGGCAAGAGTGAAACAAAACACTAGGCGAGAGGCCAAGCCTTCCACCCTTTACCAAGTATATAGATGCGTTAATATAACATGGCAATATAATGATATCCCAACAAGTAAATAAGTTTCCAACAAGGAACGGTCTCCAATCTTCACCTGCAACTAGCAACACTATAAGAGGGGCTGAGCAAAGCGGTAACATAGCCAATCAATGGTTTGCTAGGACATGGTGGGTTAGAGGTTTGACATGGCAATTTGGGAGGCATGATAAGCAAGTGGTTGGCATCGTAGCATGGGCATAGCAAAAGAGCGAGCATCTAGCAAAGCAAAGATAGTAGTGATTTCGAGGGTATGATCATCTTGCCTGCAAAGTTGTCAGAGTTGACTGGATCCTCGAAAGCAAACTCAACGGGCTCCTCGTTAGCGCACTCGTCTCCCGGCTCTACCCAATCAAGACAAACAAGCAACAAGAACACAATCAACCACGTGCAAGGCTCAAACAATATGATGCAAAGATGGTATGCTATGCGGGATGCAATATGTGATGCATATGCAAGATTTGACAAGGAATGCATGAACCTGGCCTCAACTTGGAAATCCAAGTGTTCCACTGTAAAGGTGAGGTGAAATCGCTTGAAAATGATATAAAGAACACCGGAAACGGAGTTACGGTTTGGAAATGGCAAGCAAGTCAAATATGACCACGTTCTGCGATTTACAGCAAGTAGCCAACTAGATGCAACAAGATGAACATGCTACAGCACTCAAACATGGCATAAAAATACATGGCAGGGATCCATTCATGAAGCTTAACAAAAGACTAGCACTGAGCTACGGCCAATTCATCCATTAACAGGTTCAAACAAGCATGGCAAAAATGCATTTGGTAAACAGATTTCAGACTTAGTGAAATTAACACTTGTCTAGAATTTCAGATCAGGTAGCCCACTTTGGAGCATGAAAACTATATGCTACAGGACCTGAACATGGCAAAGTAAAGCATGGCATGGAGCTACTCAAGGAGCTTAACAAAAGTACCTTAGTGACCTTGAGCCAAAAGGGATCAGAAAATACATTTGCAAGCATGTGAACCTGGAAAAAACATAATCAGATCACAGACTTAGTGAAAACTGGAGCATGCTGAAACAGATATCAAGTAGGTATGTTTACGAGCTCGATGCACTCACTACATAGCAAGTCATGACAATATAAGCATACACCCATAAAGAATACACAAAATACAAGCTATACATGGCAATAACAATAACATAGCATGCACGGATGAATTACAACATCCTCGGCAAAATTGCTAACAAGTAGACAATCTGCCTAGATTCACGAAATGACAAAAGTAGAGCTCGATTGGCTCAAGCTAGGTTGCTCCATAATTGCAAACAAAGACATGGATGGATAGAGCACTACAAGATTAGCAAAACATACTTACTGATCATCCTCAAAAGAGGTACGGATCACTAGGAAACAACATGAACATATGGCATATTGAGATAAACGGCTCAAGGACTTAGTGGAAATGCTAAGTCCCTGAAATCAGTATTAACGAATGCACCACTTTGCAAGCTTGTGCTAGTCACCACACACATCACAAAAATACATGGGTTGCACCTCTGGAAAGATGGCAAAACATATAACAAAACTCATGAAGAGCTCACGGGCATATCATGCACACAATAATCATGGCAAAAATGACAAATATCTAATTGGAGCAGCAGATCTGACAATTATCTCAAATAGCATTCTTTTAACAGAATTTCGGGCATCAAGATGAACCCAAATGAAAATGATGCAATGAGATGAAATAATGTACTCTCTGAGATGAACATTTTGATATGCTATATGCCCAAAGCGGAGCTAGGGATGAGGAGATATAGCCAGTCAAAGTATGCCAAAGTAAATAGGGTTAGGGACGAGAAAGTCAACCCGATTTCGAAACTGGATCTGGATCTGGGGTTGCCGTAGTATCACGCGCACCGAGGTTGACCGGTGCCTCGCCGGAGGAGGGAGATGGCCGGAGCAGGAGGGGGATCTCGCCGGGGAAGGGAGCTCCGGTGGCCGGCGTACGGATCCGGCGCCGGAGATGGAGGGGAACCGGGCGGCGCGGGCGGTGATGGCCGCGGTCGGCGCGGTCGCCGAGGCCTGCACCGGCGGGGCGGTGATGGCCGCGGTGGTTGGATCGGGCGGCGGTCGGCGCAGCTTACCGGTGGGCGGCGGAGCGACGAACCAGCCGGCGGGGCGAAGGAAGAGGACGAAGGCGGGCGGCGGCGCGCCGGTTCGGGCCGCGGGGCCCCGCCTGGGCTCGGCGGGCCGGCGGCGGAGGGAGGCAGCCGGGCGAATGGGGAGGTGCCACGTGGTGGCGGCGGGTGCAGAGGACACTTCCGGCGCCGGCGGACGTTGTCCGGCGCGCGGAGGAAGAAGAGAGCTAGAGTTTCGGGGGAGAGATCCGAATTTCGGGAGGGGGTCTTTATATAGAGGTAGAGGGAGCTAGGAGTGTCGAAATGAGGTGCGGTTTTCGGCCACGCAATCGTGATCGAATGCTCCAGATGATGGAGAGGGTTTTGGTGGGTTTTGGGCCAACATGGAGGGGTGTTGGGCTGCAACACACATGAGGCCTTTTCGGTCCCTTGGTTAACCGTTGGAGCATCAAACGAAGTCCAAATGGTACGAAACTTGATAGGCGGTCTACCGGTAGTAAACCAAGGCCGCTTGGCAAGTCTCGGTATAATACGGAAATGTTTAATCCCCACTCACGAAAGAAAGGTAGAAATGACCACCGGAGGAGAACGTAGCGCCGGAATGCAAAACGGACAACGGGGAAAATGCTCGAATGCATGAGATGAACACATATGCAAATGCAATGCACATGATGATATGATATGAGATGCATGAGAATGATAACAACACACGGAGACAAAACCCGAACCGAGAAAATAAAATAACTTAAGGCCGGAAACGGCAAGAGTTGGAGTACATATTGGGAAAATCATATCCGGGTGTTACAACACTCCACCACTACGAAAGGATCTCGTCCCGAGATCTAGGACTGAAAGAACACAGGGTATTCAGAACGGAGGTGATCCTCGCGTTCCCAGGTAGCTTCATGATCGGAATGGTGTGACCAGTTGACTTTGAGGAATTTGATTGACTTCTTGCGAGTCTTGCGTTCAGTCTCTTCAAGAATAGCCACGGGGTGCTCACGGTAAGAGAGATCTTCTTGGAGCTCAATGTGCTCGAAGTTGACGATGTGGTCAGGAGTCTTGAAGCACTTTCGGAGCTGAGAGACATGGAACACGTCATGCACATTTGCAAAGTTTAAAGGAAGCTCGAGTTGATAGGTGAAATCGCCTCTCTTGCTGACGATCTTGAAAGGTCCCACTTATCTAGGGGCAAGCTTCCCTTTGATACCGAAGCGACGAGTACCTTTCATAGGAGAGACGCGGAGGTAAACATGATCTCCGATCTCGAAAGCCAAATCACGGTGCTTACTATCATAGTAGCTCTTCTGGCGGGATTGGGCTGCTTTGAGGTTATCTTGAATGACTTTGCACATTTCCTCTACCTCTGTGATTAAGTCATTACCCAAAAGCTGATGCTCGCCGGTTTCAGACCAGTTGAGAGGGGTACGGCACTTACTGCCATACAGAATTTCAAATGGGGCCTTGCCCGAACTTGCTTGAAAACTGTTGTTGTAGGAGAATTCAGCATATGGAAGACAATCCTCCCACCTCAAGCCGAAGGAGATCACACAAGCCCTGAGCATATCTTCATGAATCTGGTTGACACGCTCGACTTGACCGCTAGTTTGCGGATGGAAAGCTGTGCTGAAGCGGATGTTGGTGCCCATGGCCTTCTGAAAAGAATCCCAAAACTTGGAGGTAAAGATGTTGCCACGGTCTGAACAGATCACTTGAGGAATACCGTGCAGAGAGACAATTCGAGAGGTATAGAGCTCCGCCAATTGAGCTGCAGTGATTGACTCTTTGATAGGCAGAAAGTGAGCCACTTTAGTGAGTTTGTCGATGACAACGAATATAGCATCATTGCCATGCTTGGACTTTGGAAACCCAGTGATGAAGTCCATCTCAATGTGGTCAAACTTCCATTCTGGAATGGCAAGAGGTTCGAGGAGACCAGCTGGCCTTTGGTGTTCTTCCTTCACTCTTCTGCAGACATAACATTCGTTCACGAACTGAGCAATTTCACGCTTCATTCGAGTCCACTAATAAGCCTGCTTGAGGTCCTGATACATCTTCGTGCTCCCAGGGTGGATGGAGAGGAGAGAATTGTGAGCCTTATTCATGATCACTTTACGAAGGTCACCTTTGGGCACAACAATATGATCCTCGAAGAAGAGAGTATCCTTGTCATCAAGGCGGTAGCACTTGTACTTGGGTTGACTCTTGGCAATCCCAATCTTCACCTTTTTCACCATAGCATCAAGAAGCTGAGCTTGGCGAATCTGGTCTTCCAAGGTAGGAGAGACTTGAAGGTTGGCGAGGAAACCTTGAGGAACATTTTGCAGATTAAGTTTGCGGAAAGCTTCACAAAGCTCGGGTTGATAAGGCTTGAGAATCATACTGTTGCAATAAGCCTTCCTGCTCAATGTGTCAGCAATCACATTGGCCTTGCCTGGAGTATACTCGACACTCGGATTATACTCTTGAATCATTTCGACCCATCGAGTCTGCCTGAGGTTGAGATTAGGCTGAGTGAAGATGTACTTGAGACTCTTGTGATCAGTGAAAATGTCCACTTTTCTTCCCAATAAGAGATGTCTCCAAGTCAAAAGAGCATGCACAACTTCCGCCAACTCAAGGTCATGAGTGGGGTAGTTCTTCTCGTTGGGCTTCAACTGGCGAGAGGTATAAGCCACAACTTTCTTCTCTTGCATCAACACTGCGCCAAGACCTTGGAGAGAGGCATCACAAAAGACCTCGTACGGCTTGGATTCATCAGGCGGAGTCAGAACTGGAGCGGTGACCAATTTCTCTTTCACAGTGTTGAAAGCAATGTCACACTCCGTAGACCAAACGTACTTGACGTGCTTCTGGAGAAGATTTGAGAGAGGCTTCGCGATCTTAGAAAAGTTTTCAACGAATCTTCGACAGTAGCTTGCGAGACCGAGGAAGCTACGGAGTTGCTTCACATTCTGAGGTGGTTCCCAATTCACAATTGCAGACACCTTCTCAGGATTCACCGCAATGCCCTTGGAAGCGAGGATATGACCAAGATAAAGAACCTCATCGAGCCAAAATTCGCACTTGGAGAACTTGGCGTAGAACTTGTGTTCCCTGAGCTTATCGAGTACCAAACGCAAGTGCTTGGCATGATCTTCCTTGTTCTTCGAAAAGACCAGAATGTCGTCGAGATAGACCAAAACGAAGTCATTGGTGTAGGCGTTGAAGATGAAGTTCATCATGCGAGAGAAAGTCGGAGGAGCGTTGACGAGACCAAAAGACATGACAGTGTATTCATATGAACCAAAGCTTGTCTTGAAAGTCGTCTTGGCAATATCTTGCTCGCGGATTCGGATCTGATGATAACCCATACGGAGATCAAGCTTTGGAGAATACTTGGGCACCTTTGAGTTGTTCGAATAGCTCATTGATGTTGGGAAGTGGGTATTTGTTCTTGATGGTCTTCTTGTTCAATGGACGGTAATCAACACAAAGTCGGTCCGTTCCATCCTTCTTCTTCACAAAAAGAACTCCACAACCCCACGGAGAAGAACTAGGTCGGATGAGGCCCATTCTCTCTTGAACATCGAGTTGCTTCTTCAGCTCCTTCAACTCCTCAGGTCCGAGCTTGTAAGGACGTTTGCACACAGGTTCCGTGCCGGGCTCAAGATCAGTGACGAATTCAACTGGCCAGTGCGAAGGCATTCCTGGAAGCTCTTCTGGAAAGACGTCTTGATATTCGCAAACGACTGGAATTTGCGAGATAGCATCCAGTTCACCCTTCTCATTGAGAGAAAACAGCCGGATGGTATCATCACGAGCGGCAAAGATGATTACATCCTCAGACGAATGAGTCAATTGAATCTACCTGGCTGCACAATCAAGATGCACCTTGTGCTTAGAAAGCCAATCCATTCCGAGAATAAGATCAATATCCGAGTCACCAAGAACCGTTGGAGAAAATAGAAATTTGTAGTCACCCAAAGTGATAGTAACATCCGGAGCAATGGAGTTAGCATGCATGCGCCTACTGGGAGAGACAACTACTAATGGACTAGGCAAAATTTGCAAAGCCAAACCATGCTTAGATGGAAACGGTCTCGAGATGAAACAATGCGATGCACCCATGTCAAAAAGAAATTTTGTAGGGATATCGTTAACAGGAAGGTTACCCATGATGACATATGATGAGTCCTCTGCCTGGGCTGCATTCATCAAGTTGACCTTTGCGTGCTTGGGGTTATGCCTGACCACAGTTGTACTTGCCGATCTCACAGGAGGAGGAGGAGGAAGACGCCTCTGATTGAAGCATTTGTTGGCATAGTGACCCTTCTGTTGGCACTTGTTGCACGTGACCTCTGAAAGCGGACGGTGATACGGAGCACTCGATCTTGGAGCTTGAGACAAAGTCTTGTTCTGAAAGCCAGGGTTGGGTGGGTGGTAAGATCCACTGCCACCTTTGCTCTTCTGCTGATACGGCTGACAGAACGGAGGAGGAGGAAGCCAATACTTCTGCTGCTTGGCCACTTGAGTGGAGGAAGAAGGAGTAGCATCTCTGACTCGCTTCTTGGAAGCATCAAACCTCAGTTGAGCGTCCTCTTGCTTCAATGCCATGTTGTAGAACTCGTCGTACCTCAAGGGCTCAAAGAGAACAAGAGCTAGCTAGATTTCTTCTCCGAGACCACCCCTGAACAGGTATATCATGCTCTTCTCATCAGGTACGTCCTGCTTAGCAAAGCGGGCGAGCTTCTGAAACAACTTGTTGTAGTCATAGACAGACAAAGAGCCTTGCTTCAGGTTGCGGAATTCCTCATGCTTGCTTTCAACCACGCTCTGAGGGATATGATGAGCTTTGAAATCTTGAGGGAATTCATCCCAGGTAATCACACGGCCCCCTCTGGAATCCTTGTACTGCTGGAACCATTCTGCAGCTTGATCTTTGAGTTGGAAGGAAGCGAACTTGACGAAGTCCTCAGGCCTGACGTTTCTGCACTCGAAATGCTTGCACAGATCCACGAGCCAATCGTCAGCATCAGTTGCCTCAACACAATTGCTGAAAGTCTTTGGCCCGTTAGCAAGGAACTGGTTGAGTGTAGCAAAGTGATTCTGATTGTTGCCTTGGTTCCCTTGGTTGGCTTGATTGCGCTCTTGGAGAATTTGCATGATCAACTGTGTGTTTGCATTGGTTGCGGCCATCACAGCTTGCCATGCCTCCGGAGGAGGAGGAGGTGGTGGCGGATCTTGATTCTGATTCTGATTGGTGCTCTTAGCGGGAGCCATCCTGAAGAGGGTGACAACCGTTAGCACATTGACTGATAAAATGAAGCTGAATCAAATGGGTTGAAATTGCAACATATAGTCTTCACATCCGAACATAAGAACGAATGCATTCCACTAGAAATGGTCACATATCCATAAATTGAGAAGCCACTTGGAATTTAGGTAGAGGAATAAATCAACAAGGTACGGATCAAGAACGAATACTCGGTAAGAAATCCCAATCTCAAACCAAATATCTGTGGAAGAAGAACTAGAGCTACAAGAATTCCCATCTATGAAACTCCCGAACCTTTCCGGTTATGCAATCAGGTCTTGGGGATACAGGGGAAGCATAATATCTCACCCAAATCTAGCAATTCCTACATCCAGCTGTATCCATCCTTCAACACATAACCGAGAAAAACTTCGGAAACCATCTACCTCAACCTTCGAAAAGTATCCGTTATACAAGTTATGGCGATACTCCCGAACTCCCGCCCCGGTACTGGGTGGCGTCGAGGTTATCTCACCAACGAACTGCATAAAAGAGATTTTCAATGTCGGCGTACTAAACTCAGGTATTCCAGAACTGCAACGATAAAATTGTGACGACAACACCTCGGAGCTCAACTCCCCGGGACACTGCCACAACCCCTAAAGACAAGAGGCACCAAGAACAATGTTCTCGTCAAAAAACCATCGGAACGATTCCAAGATACCCGCGTGATCCTAAAAAAATTAGTGAAATTTGAGAAGAGAATAGTCAAAACTCTACGTCAGGATGCCTTACCAGAGCGATGAGGAGACTGGGGAGTAAAAAGAATTCCTAAACTCTCCGATATATAATTCCTAAATGACTGAAAACATTTTTTTCTAGACTCAACAACGGCTGCTAAAAACGATAAAGCAATGGGGCTCCTAAGGTCGGGGAAGGCTCTGATTACCAACTTGTAATGCCCTCGATGCGGCTATAGCTCCCACATGTCGAGGCACGACTTAGAGGCATAACCGCATTGACAGCAATGTCGCAAGTTAGGCAATCTTCACAACATCCCATGTAATATAGATAATAAAAGGGGAGATACATAGTTGGCTTACACTCGCCACGTCAATCAAAGTACATAAATAGCAATACATCAATCAAACACTCATGGCCCGACTACGACGCCAAAATAAAAGATAACCCAACATGCGACACGGTCCCGATCACCCCAACTGGGCACCACTACTGATCATCAGGGAAAGACACATAGTATCGGCATGAGTCCTCGTCGAACTCCCACTTGAGCTCAAGCGCGTCATCTGGAACGGAATCATCAGGCCCTGCATATGGTTTGGAAGTAATCTATGAGCCACAGGGACTCAGCAATCTCGCACCCTCGCGATCAAGACTATTCAAGCTTATAGGTAGGGCAAGGTAAAATATGTGGAGCTGCAGCAAGCGGCTAGCATATATGGTGGCTAACCTGTTCGCAAAAGAGAGCGAGAAGAGGAGGCAAAGCACGAACGAGTATCTAGAGGGCATCCTGCGGCAAGCATTACTCCAACACCATGTTTGCTTCCCGGACTCCGCCGAGAAGAGACCATCACGGTAACTCACATTGTGGATTCTTTTTAATTAAGTTAAGGTTCAAGTTATCTACAACCGGACATTAACAAATTCCCATCTGCCCATAACCGCGGGCACGGCTTTTGAAAGTTCAAATCCCTGCAGGGGAGTCCCAACTTAACCCATGACAAGCTCTCACGGTCAACGAAGGAATAGAACCTCTCCCGAGACATTCCGATCAGACTTGCTATCCCGGTTCTACAAGACACTTCGACAAGTTAAAACAAATCCAGCAACACCGCCCGAATGTGCCGACAAATCCTGATAGGAGCTGCACATATCTCGTTCTCAAGGCACACTTAGATTGTCTTAGGTACGGGTAGGCCAGCCCAGAGTTGCCCCTGGTGGCCACCGGCAGCTGACAGGTGGACCAACACTCAGAGGAGCACTGGCCCGGGGGGGTTTAAATAAGATGACCCTCGGGCTCCGGAAACCCAAGGGAAAAAGTGGCTAGGTGGCAAATGGTAAAACCAAGGTTGGGCATTGCTGGAAAAGCTTTAATCAAGGCGAAGTATCAAGGGGTTCCCATAATCACCCAACCACGTAAGGAACGCAAAAATCCGGGAACATAACACCGATATGACGGAAACTAGGACGGCAAGAGTGGAACAAAACACTAGGCGAGAGGCCGAGCCTTCCACCCTTTACCAAGTATATAGATGCATTAAGATAACATGGCAATATAATGATATCCCAACAAGTAAATAAGGTTCCAACAAGGAACGGTCTCCAATCTTCACCTGCAACTAGCAACGCTATAAGAGGGGCTGAGCAAAGCGGTAACATAGCCAATCAATGGTTTGCTAGGACATGGTGGGTTAGAGGTTTGACATGGCAATTTGGGAGGCATGATAAGCAAGTGGTAGGCATCGTAGCATGGGCATAGCAAAAGAGCAAGCATCTAGCAAAGCAAAGATAGTAGTGATTTCGAGGGTATGATCATCTTGCCTGCAAAGTTGTCAGAGTTGACTGGATCCTCGAAAGCAAACTCAACGGGCTCCTCGTTAGCGAACTCGTCTCCCGGCTCTACCCAATCAAGACAAACAAGCAACAAGGACACAATCAACCACGTGCAAGGCTCAAACAATATGATGCAAAGATGGTATGCTATGCGGGATGCAATATGTGATGCATATGCAAGATTTGACAAGGAATGCATGAACCTGGCCTCAACTTGGAAATCCAAGTGTTCCACTGTAAAGGTGAGGTGAAATCGCTTGAAAATGATATAAAGAACACCGGAAACAGAGTTACGGTTTGGAAATGGCAAGCAATTCAAATATGAGCACGTTCTGCGATTTACAGCAAGTAGCCAAGTAGATGCAACAAGATGAACATGCTACAACACTCAAACATGGCATAAAAATAAATGGAAGGGATCCATTCATGAAGCTTAACAAAAGACTAGCACTGAGCTACGGCCAATTCATCCATTAACAGGTTCAAACAAGCATGGCAAAAATGCATTTGGTAAACAGATTCCAGACTTTGTGAAATTAACACTTGTCTGGAATTTCAGATCAGGTAGCCCATTTGGAGCATGAAAACTATATGCTACAGGACCTGAACATGGCAAAGTAAAGCATGGAATGGAGATACTCAAGGAGCTTAACAAAAGTCCCTTAGTGACCTTGAGCCAAAAGGGATCAGAAAATACATTTGCAAGCATGTGAACATGGCAAAAACATAATCAGATCACAGACTTAGTGAAAACTGGAGCATGCTGAAACAGATATCAAGTAGGCATGTTTACGAGCTCGATGCACTCACTACAGAGCAAGTCATGACAATCTAAGCATACACCCATCAAGAATACACAAAATACAAGCTAGACATGGCAAGAACAATAACATAGCATGCATGGATCAATTACAACATCCTCGGCAAAATTGCTAACAAGTAGACAATCTTCCTAGATTCACAAAATGACAAAAGTAGAGCTCGATTGACTCAAGCTAGGTTGCTCCATAATTGCAAACAAAGACATGGATGGATAGACCACTACAAGATTAGCAAAACATACTTACTGATCATCCTCAAAAGAGGCACGGATCACTAGGAAACAACATGAACATATGGCATATTGAGATAAACAGCTCAAGGACTTAGTGGAAATGCTAAGTCCCTGAAATCAGCATTAACGAATGCACCACTTTGCAAGCTTGTGCTAGTCACCACACACATCACAAAAATACATGGGTTGCACCTTTGGAAATATGGCAAAACATATAACAAAACACATGTAGAGCTCAGGGGCATATCATGCACACAATAATCATGGCAAAAATGACAAATATCTAATTGGAGCAGCAGATCTGACAATTATCTCAAATAGCATTCTTCTAACAGCATTTCGGGCATCAAGATGGACTCAAATAAAAACGATGCAATGAGATGAAATGATGTACTCTCTGAGATGAACATTTTGATATGATATATGCCCAAAACGGAGCTACGGATGAGGAGATATAGCTGGCCAAAGTATGCCAAAGTAAATAGGGTTAGGGACGAGAAAGTCAACCCGATTTCGAAACTGGATCTGGATCTAGGGTTCCCGTAGTATCACGCAAACCGAGGTTGACCGGTGCCTCGCCGGAGGAGGGAGATGGCCGGAGCAGGAGGGGGATCTTGCCGGGGAAGGGAGCTCCGGTGGCCGCCGTACGGATCCGGCGTCGGAGATGGAGGGGAACCGGGCGGCACGAGCGGTGATGGCCGCGGTCGGCGCGGTCGCCGAGGCCTGCGGCGGTGGGACGGTGATGGCCGTGGTGGTCGGATCGGGCGGCGGTCGGCACGGCTTGCCGGCGGGCGGCGGAGCGACGAACCAGGCGGCGGGGCGGAGGAAGAGGACGAAGGCGGGCGGCGGCGCGCCGGTTCGGGCCGCGGGGGCTCCGCCTGGGCTCGGCGGGCGGCGGAGGGAGGCGGCCGGGCGAATGGGGAGGTGCCACGTGGCGGCGGCTGGTGCAGCGGACATGTCCGGCGCCGGCGGACGTTGTCCGGCGCACGGAGGAAGAAGAGGGCTAGGGTTTCGGGGGAGAGATCCGAATTTCGGGAGGGGGTATTTATATAGAGGTAGAGGGTGCTAGGAGTGTCCAAATGAGGTGCGGTTTTCGGCCACACGATCGTGATCGAAAGCTCTAGATGATGGAGAGGGTTTTGGTGGGTTTTGGGCCAACATGGAGGGGTGTTGGGCTGCAACACACACGAGGCCTTTTCGATACCTCGGTTAACCGTTGGAGTATCAAACGAAGTCCAAATGGTACGAAACTTGACAGGCGGTCTACCGGTAGTAAACCAAGGCCGCTTGGCAAGTCTCGGTACAATCCGGAAATGATTAATCCCCACACATGAAAGAAAGGTAGAAATGACCACCGGAGGAGAACGGTGCGCCGGAATGCAAAACGGACAACGGGGAAAATGCTCGAATGCATGAGACGAACACGTATGCAAATGCAATGCACACGATGATATGATATGAGATGCATGGAAACGATAACAACACACGGAGGCAAAACCCGAACCCGAGAAAACAAAATAACTTAAGGCCGAAAACGGCAAGAGTTGGAGTACATATTGGGAAAATCATATCCCAGGTGTTACACCTCGGCCCTTCACTATGCGTAGACAGGGGAGGCCGGACGCCCGGGCGTCAGGCCGGATGTCCGGGCTTTCACGCGGGGCCGGATGTCCGGGCTGGCGAGGCCGGATGTCCGGGCTGGAGCTACTGGCTTTGTTGCTCTCGGCTTCGGAGGGGTCCGGATTTCCGGGCTGGGGGCCGGATATCCAAGTGCTCGAGAAAGGGCTGGATGTCCGGGCTGGCGAGGCAGATGTCTGGGGCCTGTAGATGCTTGGCGGTTGTGCAGCTAGTGGTGGATGACGGTCCAGGGGCCGAAAGTCCGGGGTCGTGGTCGGATGTCCGGGTCCTGGGAGGTGTTCTTGACTCCTTGCGTGGGTTCTCTTCATCCATGAACTTGGGGACTTGTTCACCTTCACGTGCATCTTCGGAAGGGTCGTTTTGGTACCTAATCATGCACAACACCACGTACTTAGGTAGTAGCCATTTATCGAGAGGATCATATGTGATATCACTAAGGAAAGAAGTCACCTCGTTCTCGAGAGCTCTAGCTCTAGCTCGTGTCATGGGTCCTCTTGGCACTTCGTGAGACGATGGTAGGTCCATGGGGATGACCGTAGGATGCTCCGCATCAATGAGGTACTATACAGACTCTCCCCCTCTCATTGCTATGCATCTCCTAAATAGATCTTGCGTGAGCGTAGGAATTTATTTGAAATTGCGTGCTACGTTTCCCAACAGTGGCATCCGAGGCAGGTCTATGCGTAGATGATATGCACGAGTAGAACACAAAGAGTTGTGGGCGGTGATCATCATACTGCTTACACCAATGACTTATGTTGATTCGGCGGTATTGTTGGTTGAAGCGGCCCGGACGAACCTTACATGACCATGTTCATGAGACCGGTTCCACCGACATATATGCAACTAGTTTTGCATAAAGGTGGCTGGCGGGTATCTGTTTCTCCAACTTTAGTTGAATTGAATTTGACTGCGGCTGGTCCTTGTTGAAGGTCAAAACATCAAACTTGATAAATCACCGTTGTGGTTTTTACGCGTAGATAAGAACGGTTCTTGCTAGAAGCCCGTAGTAGCCACGTAAAACCTGCAACAATAAAGTGGAGGACATCTAACTTGTTTTTGGAGGGCATGTTGTGATGTGATATGGTCAATACATGATGTGATATACGTTATTGTATGAGATGATCATGTTTTGTAAAAGTTATCGGCAACTAGCAGGAGCCTTATGGTTGTCGCTTTATTGTATGAAATGAAAACAACACGTAATTGCTTTACTTTATCACTATGCGTTAGCGATAGTTATAGAAGCGATAGTTGGCGAGAAGACCATGACGCTACGATGGAGATCAAGGTGTCAAGCCGGGGATGATGGAGATCATGATGTTGCTTTGGAGATGGAGATCAAAGGCACAAGATGATGATGGCCATATCATGTCACATATTTTGATTGCATGTGATGTTTATCTTTTATGCATCTTATTTTCCTTAGTATGGCGGTAGCATTATAAGATGATCCCTCACTAAAGTTTCAAGGTATAAGTGTTCTCCCTGAGTATGCACCGTTCTACATTCACATACAACGGGTGCAAGACAGTTTTGAACATGCGGAATAGTCGGTTTAAACTTGATGAGCCTAGCATGTACAGACATGGCCTTAGAACACTAGAGACCGAAAGGTCGCACGTGAATCATATAGAGATGTTCACCATTGATGACTACTCCATCTCACATGATGATCGGACATGGTTTAGTTGATTTGGATCACGTAATCATTTAGATGACTCGAAGGATGTCTATCTAAGTGGGAGTTCTTAGGTAATATGATTAATTGAAATTAGTTTATCGTGAACTTAATCCTGATAGTTTTTGCATATCTATGTTGTAGATCAATGGCCGTGCTACTATTCCCTTGAATTTTAATGCGTTCCTAGAGAAATCTAAGTCGAAAGATGATGGTAGAAATTACACAGACTGGGTCCGTAACTTGAGGATTATCCTCATTCCGGCCTAGAAGAATTATGTCCTTGATGCACCGCTAGGTGAAAGGCCTGCTGCAGGAGAAGATGTTATGAACGTCTGGCAAGCTCGATCTGATGACTACTCGATAGTTCAGTGTGCCATGCTTTATGGATTAGAATCGGGACTTCAAAGACGTTTCGAACGTCATGGAACATATGAGATGTTCCAGGAGTTGAAGCTAATATTTCAAGCAAATGCCCGAGTTTAGAGATATGAAGTCTCCAACAAGTTCTATAGCTGCAATATGGAGGAGAACAATTCTGTTAGTGAACACATACTCAAAATGTCTGGTTATCATAATCACTTGACTCGGCTGGGAGTAAATCTTCTAGATGATACTGTTATTGACAGAGTTCTTCAATCACTGCCACTAAGATACAAAGGCTTCGTGATGAACTATAATATGCAAGGGATGGATAAGACAATTCCCGAGCTCTTCGCTATGCTCAAAGCTACAGAGGTAGAAATCAAGAAGGAGCATCAAGTGTTGATGGTTAACAAGACCACTAGTTTCAAGAAAAATGGCAAGGGAAAGAAGGGGAACTTCAAGAAGTATGGCAGGCAAGTTGCCACTCCCAAGAGGAAGCCCAAGTCTGGACCCAAGCCTGAAACTAAGTTCCTCAACAGCAAAAGGACTGGTCACTGGAAGCGGAATTGCCCCAAGTATTTGGCGGATAAGAAGGCTGGCAAAGTGAACAAAGGTATATTTGATATACATGTTATTGATGTGTACCATATAAATGCTCGTAGTAGTGCCTGGGTATTTGATACCAATTCGGTTGGTCATATTTGTAACTCGAAACAGGGACTACAAATTAAACGAAGATTGGCTAAGGACGAGGTGACGATACGCATCGGGAATGGCTGCAAGGTCGATGTGATCACCGTCGGCACGCTACCTCTACATCTACCTTCGGGATTAGTTTTAGACCAAAATAATTATTATTTGGTGCCAGCGTTGACCATGAACATTATACCTAGATCTTGTTTAATGCGAGACAGCTATTCATTTAAATCAGAGAATAGTGGTTGTTCTATTTATATGAGTAATATCTTTTGTGGTCATGCACCCTTGAAGAGTGGTCTATTTTGTTGAATCTCGATCATGGTGATACACATATTGATAATATTGATGCCAAAAGATGCAAAGTTTATAATGATAGTGCAACATATTTTTGGCACTACCGTTTAGGTCATATTGGTATAAAGCGCATGAAGAAACTCCATGCGAATGGAATTTTGCAATCACTTGATTATGAATCATTTGATGCTTGAGAACCATGCCTCATGGGAAAGATGACTAAGACTCTGTTCTCCGGGACAATGGAGCGAGCTACTGACTTATTGGAAATAATACATACGATGTATGCGCTCCGGTGAGTATTGAGGCTCGTGGCGGGTATCGTTATTTTCTGACCTTCACAAAGGATTTGAGAAGATATGGATATATCTACTTGATGTAACACAAGTCTGAAACATTTGAGAAGTTCAAAGAATTTGAGAGTGAACTAGAGAATCATCGTAGCAAGAAAATAAAGTTTCTACGATCTGATTGCGGATGAGAATATTTGAGTTATGAATTTGGCCTTCATTTAAAACAATTTGGAATAGTTTCACAACTCACGCCACCTGGAACACCACAGCGTAATGGTGTGTACGAACGTCGTAACCCTGCTTCATTAGATATGGTGTGATCTATGATGTCTCTTACCGATTTACCACTACCGTTTTGAGGTTATGCATTAGAGACATCTACATTCACTTTAAATAGGGAACCATCTAAATCCGTTGAGACAACACCGCATGTATTGTGGTTTGGCAAGAAACCTAAGTTGTTGTTTCTTAAAGTTTGGGGTTGCGATGCTTATGTGAAAAAGCGTCGGCCTGATAAGCTCGAACCCAAATCAGAGAAGTACATCTTCATAGGATACCCAAAAGAAACTGTTGGGTACACCTTCTATCACATATCCGAAGGCAAGATCTTTGTTGCTAAGAATGGATCCTTTCTAGAGAAGGAGTTTCTCTCGAAAGAAGTGAGTGGGAGGAAAGTAGAACTTGATGTGGTAATTGTACCTTCCGTCGAATTGGAAAGTAGCTTATTATAGAAAACAGTTCTAGTGATGCCTACACAAACTAGAGAGGAAGCTAATGATAATGATCATGAAACTTCAGATCAAGTTACTACCCAACCTCGTAGGTTAACCAGAGCACGTTCTGCACCTGAGTGGTATGGTAATCCTGTTCTGCAGGTCATGTTACTAGACCATGATGAACCTACGAACTATGAGGAAGCGATGATGAGACCAGATTCCAATAAATGGCCTAAGGCCATGAAATCTGAGATAGGAACCATGTATGAGAACAATGTGTGGAATTTGGTTGACTTGCCCGCTGATCGGCAAGCCATAGAGAATAAATGGATCTTCAAGAAGGTTGACGCTGATGGTAATGTTACTATCTACAAAGCTCGACTTGTTGCGAAAAGTTTTCGACAAGTTCAAGGAGTTGCCTATGATGAGACTTTCTCACTCGTAGCGATGCTTAAGTCTGTCCGAATCATGTTAGCAATTGCCGCATTTTATGATTATGAAATCTGGAAAATGGACGTCGAAACTGCATTCCTTAATGGTTTTCTCAAAGAAGAGTTGTATATGATGCAACCAGAAGGTGTTGTCGATCCTAAAGGTGCTAACAAAGTGTGCAACCTCTAGCGATCCATTTATGGACTGGTGCAAGCATCTCAGAGTTGGAATATACGCTTTGATAGTGTGATCAAAGCATATGGTTTTATATAGACTTTCGGAGAAGCTTGTATTTACAAGAAAGTGAGTGGGAGCTCTGTAGCATATCTGATATTATATGTGGATGACATATTGTTGATTGGAAATGATATAGAATTTCTGGATAGTATAAAAGGATTTGAATAAGAGTTCTTCAATGAAAGTCCTCAGTGAAGCTGCTTATTGGGAATCAAGATCTATAGAGATAGATCAAGACGCTTGATAGGACTTTCACAGAGCACATACCTTGACAAGATTTTGAAGGAGTTCAAAATGGGTCAGTTAAAGAAAGGGTTCTTACCTGTGTTACAAGGTATGAAGTTGAGTAAGCCTCAAAACCCAACCACGTCAATATATATAGAGAGAATGGAAGTCGTTCCCTATGCCTCAGTCATAGGTTCGATAAAGTATGCCATGTTGTGTACCAGACCTGATGTGTGCCTTGCTATAAGTCTAGCAAGGAGGTACCAAAGTAATCTAGGAGCTGATCACTGGACAGCGGTCAAGAACATCCTGAAGTACCTAAAAAGGACTAAGGATATGTTTGTCATTTATGGAGGTGACAAAGAGCTTGTCGTAAATGGTTACGTCGATGCTAGCTTTACATTGATCCAGATGACTCTAAGCCACAAACCGGATACGTATTTATATTGAATGTTGGAGCTGTCAATTGGTGCAGTTCCTGTCGGATTCAGGGCTCCGCAGACACTTGAGTGGTTCGAACAGTGGGGTGCGTACAAAGAACTCCTACTCCCCGACCTACCAGTCCAAAGATTCCACGGCCTAGCTCAACGATCCCAAAGAGCGAGAGAGACAGAGATTTATCCTGGTTCTGGCCATCCTGCAGTGTAATACCCTACTCGAGCTTTCTGGTGGATTGCCTCTAGGGGCCTCGAGTGGATGAACAGCCTCAGGAGGTGAGGTGTTCTTGGGCTTGATGAGATGGTGAGTGTGAAGGTGGTCTCATCCTCCCCCCCATCTATGGTGGTGGCTAAGTCCTATTTATAGTGGCCTCGGTCCTCTTCCCAAATGTTAGGCGGCAAGGGATCCCACAACGGCCAAATTCGAAGGGGGACAACTAGTACAAGTTATCCTGACAAAAGTAGTCTTCATTTGCAAAGGTTCTGGTGGTGATGCTGCTGTGGGCTCCGCGATGACCTCCGTCCTGCCATCCTGGCAGTCTTGGTCTTGTTGCACCGATATGGAAACCTTTGCCTGATTCCTCGGGACTCTGCGCATGCGCTTGCCTCCTTAGCACCAACGAGGAAACTAGTACATTGCGCCTGCTGGCGCCCGCCTGGCCTTGGTCGTCATGGCTCACGTCATGTGAGCCTCGCGAGGTGCGCCCTTCATAGATATCTCCGCTCCTCAGGAGCCAGCCTAGTGAGGCCGATCCCCCAGGGAGGTCTTGGTGTCGTCGGCCTCGAGAGGCTTGGCCCCTCGCGAGGGTCTTGTGTTGTTGCTGCCGAACTGGGCCGTACAGGGCCGCTGATGGAGCCACACGACGGGCCACAGGCAGGCAAGTCTGGGCACCCCGGTCCTAGAACACCGACAGTAGCCCCCGAGCCCAAGGCGCGATCGAAGTTGGCTTCGAGGCAAAGCCAAAGGGCAAGTGTGGAGCGCCACAGGTCCCAACCGCCTGCGACCCCGGTCGACGCGTGGCGATTGATGAGAGATGGGCGCCCCCACTTCCCCATGCAGCCATGATATTTGTCGACCTGGCGGTCGACATTACCAACACATCCCCGCTCTCATCGCCTTGATGTGTGTCCCCCTGGCTTCTTTGCCTTCCGGAGAGATAGAGGCTTCCTTCCCTGGTCCGACCTCGGCACCGGTCCTCCTTGTCACTATGGCGCCGCGCCCGAAGAAGAAGGGAAAGGGGAAAATCTGCATTCCGGCGGAATCGCCGCTGGCCTTCGAGCCAGCCGTCGAGCAGTAGGTGGTGGTCAATCATGAAGGGCTGGAAAAGGTTCGACCAGCGCTCGCCTCCGATTCCAACGAATGGGGGGCGGCAGTGGCTTGGCCTACTTCTCGCGCCATGGTTGATATGACAGCCATTGAGATCCCCATCCATCTTCATTCCCTCTGGGTTGGCCTGATTCCCCCTTTCTTTGCTTTCTTCAATGTCGTTTTCTCGCATTACCAAATCCATGCGCCGCATCTTGATCCCCAATCCATCATTCTCCTCTCCGTCTTCACCTTTGTCTGCGAGGCCATGGTGGGCATTGCCCCTTCCATAGCCTTGTTTCGCTATTTCTTCTCTCTTCACCTGACTGATGGCCGCCAGTGCTCGAGATGCGTGACCTTCCACACTGTAGTGGCAATAGCCTTCTCGTGGATCGACTTTGATCTCTCACCAGTCGTAGGCGGGTTTTGGGAGCGATGGGTGTTTATGGATGTTGGCGTGCTCTATCCCTTGTTCTTGCTCCCACGGGCACTGGCCACTCCTAGCTCTGGTTGGGAGCATGCAAGGCTTGTCGACCAGTGGCTCGCCCATGTCTGGCGCCGGTTGGCCAGGCTGAAGGATCTCGGGTGACAGCGGCCATGGTGGGGAAGGAGTTCGTCCGGTGCTGCATTGCTCGATTGCAGCATCACTCTCAGCCGATGTGGACCTTCTCCGGTTGCAAGGACCCCATGAGGCTTCATGTGCCAGCACTTCCCTCCGAAGCACTGCGGACAGTGTACGAGCTCTTGACGGGCGACCCAGCGCCGGCCAATCCGCCGGTGGAGGGTTGCCTCTTGTACTGCTGCTCGAACAAGGTGGTGTTCGCGAGGCAGATGCCCTCTTTCGATGAATGGGGGTTGCGCCCAACCGTCCTTGAAGGGTCACACGAGAACCCTATCCCTGTGGATCCTCTGCCTGCCGCCACCGCGGCACGCACCTTGGAGGTGGATGCAGGGGGCGAGTGTCATAGGATGCTAACAAGGTGGATGCCGAAGGAGTGGCATCGGACAAGGCTCCCGAGGTGGCCGCTCCCGAGACTCGGGTGAGCCACCCTAGTTGGATAGTCGGGAGGCTGGCGCTGTCCGACGCTCCTGAGGCGGAAGCCTCTGAGGCTCGGGCTGGCAGTCCTGAGGCAGGGGTTGTGGAACCGCCGCATCCTGGTGCTCCCAAGGTCACCACCCCTGAGGACCCAACAAATGCATGGGGTGCAAATGGTCGCGCTTCGGGCTTTGGTTAGCTCCGCCTGAACTTCGAAGCGCTCCGCAAGAGGAAGGGGTCTCCAAGATGCAGTGGTAACACCTACCTACCGTTGAAGCAAAGGAACTACATAGCCGTAGACGAGTAAGTACCTCTTCTTTGCGATTCCTTGAGTGCTACATCCTTTTCTGACCATGGCCCCTCAGGATTCCTTCGGTTTGAGCGGTGAGATCTCCTGAGGAGCGGCCTCCGCCAGTCGTTGGCTCATCACTGATCCTGAGCCCTCCTCGCTGGACCGCTGCACGTGGCTCGGGGCCCGTTCCTGAGGAGGATGCGCCGACTGGGGGTCTTGATCTCATGTTCTTGTCTTCCCTCCTTCACGGTCCTGTCTGGGGTGCTGGAGGTGTGCCGAGGGCTCCTCCATTGGTCATTAACCGCAGCTGGGCGACCTTGGCCCTGGCTTCGTCTTCAAGCTGCGAGGCCTCGCCCTGCAGCGCCTCTGTCGAGGCCCGAGTGGCGGCAGGGAAGGCCCGACCTTCAGCCCCCTGCTAGGAGCAGACAAGCCACCCCAAGCTTCCCCAACGATTCCCGGCACGGCGGACGGACCCGGCCACACGTTTGGGCTCACGCGTGGGTGCGGCGCTGTCCGCCACGAGCTGTTCCGGGAGGCGATGGGTGCGCTGAGTCTGCTTGGGGAAGAGCTTGTTGGTGTTGACGCCCGCCTCGAGACAGAGGGCTTCGGCTGGCGGACAGGTGGCATCAGTTGAAGGTGGCCATCAACCTCGGGCGTCTTCAGCATGAGCACACCAGTGCGAAGGCCAAAGCGTCCCTTGCGACCTCACGCGAGGCTAGAGCCCGGGCCTTGGAGGAGGCCAGGGAGGCTGATCACTGCCGTGAGCTCGTTGAGGAGCGTAAACGGGAGCTCCAGGCCTTGAATGCTATCCTCGAGCAGCAAATCGAGGCGCGCAGGGCCGTCTTAGTGTCAATGAGGGGGCGCCTTCTGAAGAGAAAGAGATCCAAAGGCGTGAGGAGGCGCTGATGTTGGAGGCCTCGGAGCGCTGCCTCAAGCTTGAGCGGCTGGAGATAAGGGAGCGCCACGTGGACATGGCGGAGGATGCCGTCACTGCACGCGAAGCCAAGGTCTAGGAGGAGGTTGATCGGAGGGTGGCGAAGGCTCGCGCAGATCTTCCCAACGAGTTTGACATGAAGTTGAAGTTCCTGGAGGTCGAAGCTGAGGGCAGGACCACCGCCCTCAGGACAAGACTGGATGAGGCAGAGCAGCGCGAGAGGGCCGGTGCGGCTGCCCAGACCTCCGCCCAGGCTGACCTGGCCTCCACGCATGCTAACTTTCTCTCACTCCAATAGCAGATTGATGACGCCGGATCCCTCGTGAAGCAGAATAGGGAGGGGGTGTGTCATCGGCAGACGCTGCAGCGTGAGCACGCCCCCATGCTCCAAGCACTCAGGGTGAGGACCAACCATGCACTGGGCATCATCTGCGAGGAGGGCGTTCCTCATCACCATGTGGAACATTACGCCAGTCACCTACGCTTCTTCACTAAAGTGGTGATGCGAGTGGAGGACCGGGCCGCGAGGGCTCGCGAGCTTGTCGAGGAGAGCAGTCGGGGCCTCCTTGGGTGCGCTTTCTCACACGTCTTTAGTAATCTTCAGAACCTCGACCCCCACTTCGACTTTGACTCCGCCATAGCCCTAGTGTCTGGGGCTATCCGGGATAACATGTTGCACTACATGGACAATCACGTGGATGCCTTGGTCATGGCATTCGCCACCGATGACGATGCAGTGGTGGTCGCTGCGGACGAAGATGGCGCGGTCGACGACGCCGAAGATGACGCTAGCGATAGTGCTAGCAGCGCGTACGAGAGTGACCAGGGCGACGTTGTGAGCAGCATGTCCAGTTAAGCCTGCATTCCTTCGCTCGAACCTACACACAAAGACTTGGACACGACCCCGCAAGGATCGTGAGCATTTGGGAGGGGGAGCCCCTTTTGTATGTAAAATTAATGTTCCGTTTTCTTTTTATGTCGAAACGCGCTTTTGCGAGCTTGTGAGTCCTTGAGCAGGGTTGTTACTATGATTTACCTCGATCCTAGCAGGCCTTGAGTGAGCTCTAAGGTTGTTGGCGTGCCTTTCTCTTGAGGCGAGTCCTTGGGAGCTCGCGAGCCCTGAGCCTCCTGAGGAGCCTGCAGATTCGTCCAAGAGGGCCACACCAGGAGCGTTGTCGGAGTAATGGGCCACGGGTAGCCCCACCCGGGTCCCTGAGCCTTTCAAGTCATCGGGGCTGGCTGCACACCTCAAGACATCAAGAGGAAGTGCCGCCTTCGGGTGGCCGGCTGTCCCAAGCGGCCGGCTGCCGGAAGGCAGCCGAGTTCAAGAAGGCAGCTCCAAGACGGGCCGATTTCCTGCGGGAAGCCTCTAGAGAGGCCTGCTCCTGGCAGGCGGCCCACCACGCTCTCAGAGTCTGCACTCCGATTCAAGAGGAAGAGACATGGTGAGGCTACAATGTAGCCCACCCCCCATTTCCACGGCCAGGCGTGGCCATAGTGCTCCGTACATGCGGAGATCTCTGCCTGTACGTGGCACTATTGCCACTCCATCCGTGACGTCCCTGCTGGCGGGCAAGCCCTGTTCCCACGATGACCTGTCGGTACGGCCTGCAGGCGGCAGGCCCTACCGGGCAGCGAGAGCCCGGAAGCCGGCGAAGGCTTGACCAATCGGGCCTCGGGGGGGGGGGGGGCGCTCCCAGCAGGCAGCCTGTTCCCCCCTCGGTGCCCGTGCACCATTAACCAGATGAGACAGGGAGTGGATACAGTGATCTCCCACCAGGCGGTAGGACTGTAGCCACACTCCCCTGACCAAGCATGCATCATTAGTGTCAAAGCTACAGTAATCAGCAGCCGGCAGGACCCGCGAGTGGAGGGAGCAGCCTATCGGCTCTGTACCATACCAGTCGAAGGCGCCCGCCAGGCGGCGGGCCCCAGCAGTCGGCGGAGAAGCCGGCGACCAAAGACATTGACAGTCGGGCCCTACACCCGGCCAGATTACCCTTGTACCCCTGGGGGTAAGCCTATATAAACCCCCCAGGGCACCCATGCAAAGGGTTCCCAACCTGTTAGAACTAGACTCATACCTAGAGGAGGGAGAGAGCGAGCCTGCCTTCTCCTACCTCTAGCATACAGCTCGAGGAGCACCATTGTACTCACTAGTGGCTTAGTGATCATGAGGAGACCCATCAGAGCAGGACTAGGGGTGTTATCTCCTAGGAGAGCCCCGAACCTGGGTAAAGTACGCCGGCTTTCGTGTCTATGCCTCATCCCGCTTCCAGGCACCGGCGACGTTCTACTCGCTCCCACCATGATAAGCCATCCATTGCCGTATGTCGCACCCAACACCCGACATTTGGCGCCCACCGTGGGGCGAGGTGCACCGTCTCCCGGAGACCTGTTCTGGACGGGAACCCTGTTCCTTCCTGGTGAGCGCAGCCAGCCCGGCACGCCAGATGGCGTCTGAGCCAACGCGCTGCATGGCGTGGAGGTCGCCTGCGCGGCAAGCTGCCTCGCCGATCTTGTCGGCGAGATTCGCCTCTCCGACGAGCCCACATCTTATGCGGGCGCAGAAGGCCCCGACAGCCGCCTCGTCAGCCTCCTCGACCAGTTCCACGTCGCTAGCGAGCCTGCTGCGGACTTGGAGTCTGTTGGCTGCACCGACCCGATGGTTGTCGACTCCGACACAGCGTCACTTGATGCGTTCCCCACCAACATGGTGGTCTATGACGAACCGCCTCCTCACGTGGACAGCCGTGGCAGCACCGTCACTGTGGTGCTCTCATCAGCCACGGCGAGCGCTCTGGCGGAGGTGGTCAAGATCCGTTGCAGGCGGCAATGCAAGACCTAACTGCGCCCATCCCGGAAGACGTGGACGGGGAGATGCTGGAGGAGCATCGAGTCCAGCTCGTCGAAAGCGCCAACCGGCTGGCCAGCATGAGATGCCTTTCAGAAGCTTACCAGTGTGAGATGGATCGTGCCGTCGGTGGCACGCCGGCTCCTGGAGGGCCTAGTCGTGTTGGCCCGGTCTGGCAGCATGGCGCGGCCATCGCCAGCATGTTCGGGACTGATCGTCCCGTCTACACCACGCCTGAAGAGAACATACGAGCTTCCCAGGCGGCAGCAGACGAGCTAGACAAGCTCGAGGGCAACGAGCGTCACCACATGACGGAGCATGTCCAACAGCTCCTTGACCCGGCTACCGAGCAGCAAGAGGCCGGCTGTCGCGCTGAAGTGCCCAGCCGGCGAAACAATGCTCCGCCTCCTCGCCAGGACCAAGGCGCGACATCCCGCACGCCGACTGGTGGCGTCCGTGATAGAAGAGACAAGGAGCCGGCTGCCATCCGCAGCCGGACTCGCATCACCATCGAGCGCGACCAAGACGGCCGCCCAAGAACCGTGCGGTGGCGAGAAGACTGCTCGCCTTCCCCTCCCCGTAGGGAAAGCCGCATTTCCCCTCCTCCTATTGACCACCCGACACTCGGCGACCACCTCGGTCGTCGAGAGGGAGTCGGAGAAAACGATGCCAGCCACTGGATCGACCGCCTCAACCGATCCCTGGCGCTAGAAGAAGAGGACGAGCTGGGTCCACCTTGTTCTGGCCCCCGCATCCGAGATGAGCCCTTCCCCAAAGGGTTCACGCTCCCGAGAGATACGCCCAAGTACACTGGCTCTATGAAGCCGGAGGTCTGGCTAGTCGACTATTCCAGAGCCGTCAGCATCGCCAGCCGCAACAAGCGCGTAGCCGTGAAATACGTTCCACTCATGTTCCAAGGCACAACCAGGATGTGGTTGAACAGCCTGAAGCCCTGCACCATCAACAGCTGGGTTGATTTCACTGAAGCCTTCATCTGCAACTTCACTAGCATGTAAAAGCGGCCGCCCAAGCCTCGCCAGCTCTCGTTGTGCGTCCAAGGTCCCAACGAGTCGACTCGTGATTACCTCACACGCTGGGCTAAGCTGCGCAACTCCTGCGGGGGTGTGGACGAGGTGCAGGCCATCGAGTATTTCACTGTAGGGTGCCAAGAAGGCACCCTCCTCAAGCACCGGCTTCTCTGCGACAAGTCGGCGACACTCGACGAACTACTGATCATAGCAGACAAGTACGCCACAGCTGACTCCTCCATGAAGATGGAAATCAAAGTTGACACATCCTGCAAAGTGGCTCCTCAAGCTCCTCGGACTTCGGCTGGCGACACCAGTCGGCGCTAGAAACCAAATGACAACAAGCGCAAGGCCACACTGCCGGCTCCCACTAGCTGGCAGGTGGCGATAGTCGAAGAACGGAAGCCAGAAGGACAGCCTCCTCCCAAGCGTCAGAAGGGCGGCAAGACCAACTGGTTGCCCGCCTTCTCGTACGAGCAGACTGTCGATGCACCCTACAAGTTCCACAGTGGTGCGAAGCTGTCCAACCACACCACTCAGAAGTGCCACTGGCTCACTAGGATCGCCAAGGGTGATGGGCTCCCGCCTCCTCCGCCTGCCGGCCCGCCGCCTCCTCCTCCCCAGCAGGCTGCGGTTCGGCCAGTCGGCGCCATACAAGATAAATACCCTGAAGAGCATGGAGCTTATGTCATGTTCACCAGCGTGGCCGACGATAGGCACAGTAGACATCAGTGACAAAAAGAGGTAAATGCAGTCGCATCAGAGGCCCCTTAGTTCATGCATTTGTTTGAGAAGCCCATCAACTTGAGCAGAGCTGACCACCTGGAGGTGATGCCCAATCCTGGTTCTTACGCTCTGTTTTTGGATGCCACTTTCACCACAGAGAGGCAGGCTGCTCGCTTTTACCGAGTCCTGATAGATGGCGGCAGCAGCATCAACATCCTGTATCAAGACACTATGGAGATGCTACGAATCAAACAGAGGCAGCTTCAACCCAGTCGGACTGTGTTCCATGGCATAGTTCCTGGCCTTTCCTGCTCACCAATCATCAAGACTCTAATTGATGTCCTCTTCGGAGACAAGGAACACTTTCACCGAGAGCCGGTCTGGTTTGAGGTGGTGGACCTTGAGAGCCCATATCATGTACTGCTTGGCCGGCCTGCTCTGGCCAAATTCATGGCAGTCCCCCACTATGCCTACCTCAAGATGAAGATGCCAAGCACCAAGGGAATCCTAACCATAACTGGGGACTACAAGAAGTCATCCGCCTGCGTGGCAGACAGCAGCCGGCTAGCCGAGTCCCTCGTGATCGTAGCTGAGAAGCGGCTCCTTGACCAGGTTCTGGCAATGGAAGGCAAGCTGCCGGAAATGTCGCCCAACCCCAAGGATTCGGAAGCTGAGGGCTCATTCAAGCCGGCCAAAGAGACAAAGAAGATACCCGTGGACCCAGAGCACCCGGAGAGGCACGCTGTCATAGGTGCGAACCTAGATAGCAAATAGGAAAGCGAGCTCATCGATTTCCTCTGTGAGAATCAGGACATCTTTGCATGGTCTCCCAAGGACATGCTGGGTGTTCCGACGGATTTCGCTGAGCACAAGCTACATGTACGACCCAAAGCCAAACCAGTCAGGCAGCCCTTGCGCCGCCTATTAGAGGAAAAGAGAAGAGTTGTCGGAGAACAGATAGCCCGGCTTCTAGCGGCCGGCTTCATCATGGAGGTGTACTTTCCCGAATGGTTGGCCAACCCAGTCCTCGTGCTGAAGAAGAATAAGGAGTGGCGCATGTGTATTGATTATACCAGCCTCAACAAAGCTTGCCCCAAAGATCCATTTTCCCTACCAAGAATCGACCAAGTAATGGACTCCACGGCTAGATGCGAGCTGTTGAGCATTTTGGATGCATACTTAGGGTATCATCAGACCAAGCTGGACCCGGCCGACAGGCTAAAGACCGCCTTCATCACACCATTCAGAGACTTCTATTACCTGACCATGACGTTCGCCTTGAGAAATGCCAGCGCCACGTTCCAGCGTTGCATGCAGAAGTGTCTCCTCAAGCAACTCGGTAGAAACGCCCACGTTATGTGGATGACGTTGTGGTGAAGACGGAGAAGCGCGGAATGCTGCTGGAAGACCTCAAGGAGACCTTTGAAAACCTGCGCCGATTTCAGATCAAGCTCAACCCAGAGAAATGCGTCTTTGAGTACTAGCCGGCCAGCTTCTTGGTTTCCTGGTCTCAGAGCGTGGCATAGAGTGTAACCCTATGAAGATCAAGGCCATAGAGAGGATGGAGGTGCCCACCGACTGCTGAACGTGCAAAAATTCACTAGCTGTTTGGCATCCATCAGCCGTTTCATCAGTCAGCTGGGTGAGAAGGCTCTTCCCCTATACCAGCTCATGAAGAAGACCACTTTTTTCAAGTGGAATGACAAGGCGGATGAAGCTTTTCTCCATCTCAAGAATATGCTGACCACTCCGCCTATCCTGGCGGCTCCGACTGCTAAGGAGCCCATGCTTCTCTATATCGCCGCCACCAGCCGGGTGGTCAGCACAGTCATCATTGTGGAATGCAAGGAAGAAGGAAAAGCACTAGCAGTCTAGAGTCCGGTGTATTACCTAAGTGAAGTGTTGTCATACTTCCAAGAGCACCCAATCATTGTTGTCTGCACTGCTCCTCTTGCTGAGATCATTGGAAGCCGAGATGCTTTGGGCCGAGTGGCCAAATGGGCCGTAGATTTGGCCCCCTACACTATTAATACTAGCCGCGCACCGCCGTTAAGTCACAAGCACTGGCCGACTTCCTCGTCGACTGGGCCGAGACCCAATACCTGCTGCCAGCGCCAGACTCCGCCAATTGGTGGATGCACATTGATGGTTCCAAGATGCGCACCAGTTTGGGAGTCGGCATCGTCCTCACCTCTCCCAAAGGCCACAAGCTCATATATGTGCTGCAAATCCACTTTGCTGCCTCCAACAATGTTGCTGAATACGAAGCACTCATTCACGGGCTCTGGTTTGCCAAGGAAATCGGCATCCGCCGGATCCTGTGCTATGGAGACTCTGACTTGGTGGTCTAGCAGTTGTCAGGCGACTGTGACGCCAAAGATGCAAACATGGCAAGCTACTGCTTCGTTGTCCAGCAACTCAGCGGATACTTTAAAGGGTGCGAGTTCCTACATGTGCCAAGAAATGACAATCAGCAAGCAGATGCCTTGGCACGAATCGGCTCCACTCGACAAGCAATACCAACCGGTGTCGCCCTGCAACGCCTCCTTAAGCCGTCCGTTAAGCCATCGCCAGAGTCAGATTTCATCTTTGTGCTGGCTCCTCCTGAAGCGGTCGGATCTGACTTGAGGACCCCAGCAGCCGGCGTGGGGAATTCGGCAGGCGGCCCGGGGACTGCGGCAGCCGCACCCGGCCCGGGGACTTCAGAACTCGGCCCATGGACTGCAGCAGTCCGCCCGGGGACTTCATCAATTCAGCAAGCGGCAGCCGACTCCACCCCGCCGCATCCCGGCCCAACCGCCCTTGTTCAAGTTGCAGTCCTGGCAGTCGAAGAAATAGCAACACCTTTCATGGGCGCAGCCCATCCTCAACTTTCTGGTGTACAAAGAGCTGTCGACTAATGAGATCTCGGCCCGGCGAGTCCAACGCCGGGCAGCAGCGTACACAATTGTCAACAAAGAACTTGTGAGGCGCAGTGTCATGGGCGTATACCAGCGCTGCGTATAGCTAGAGCAAGGTCAAGAAATCCTCAAAGATATCCACCAAGGCGAGTGTGGCCACCTCGTGGCTTCAAGAGCTCTTGTTGCCAAAGCTTTCTGCCATGGGTTTTTCTGGCGGACTGCTCTAGAAGTCGCCAAAGGCTGGGTCCAGAAATGGAAAGGGTGCCAGAAGTTCCGCTCTAAGCCTCATCAGCCGGCTTCTGCACTCAAGACCATCCCCATTGCCTGGCCCTTCGCTATCTGGGGGCTGGATATGGTGGGACCATTCAAGACAGCATGCGGCGGCATGACTCATCTGCTTGTCGCGGTGGACAAGTTCATCAAGTGGATAGAAGCAAAACCAATCAAGAAGTTGAACGGTCCGACTGCTCTGACCTTCATCACCAACATCACTATCCGGTATGGCATAACACACAGCATCATCACCGACAACGGCACAAACTTTGCCAAAGGCGCTTTGGCTCGTTTCTGCGCGACGCAGGGCATCCGACTGGACTTAGCATCCGTTGCCCATCCACAGTCAAATGGCCAAGTGGAGCAGGCAAACAACCTCATTTTGTCCGGCATCAAGCCCCGACTGGTCGATCCTCTGGACCGCTCGGCCGGCTGTTGGCTCGACGAGCTGCCGGCCGTCCTCTGGAGCCTGCGCACAACTCCGAACAAGTCAACCGGCTTCATGCCCTTCTTCCTCGTCTACAGTGCCGAAGCTGTCATCCTGACAGACATAGAATTCGACTCCCCTCGAGTCACCATGTACACCAAAGAAGAGGCAAAAGAAGCACGAGAAGACGGCGTCGATCTACTGGAAGAGCGCCGGCTGCAGGCACTCAGCCGGTCCACCATCTACCAGCAGAGTGTACATCGGTACTACAACCGGAAGGTCAATCCAAGATCATTCCGAGAGGGAGACCTTGTGCTCAGGCTGATCCAGCGAACAGCCGGCCAGCACAAGCTCTCGGCACCTTGGGAAGGCCCCTTCATCATTAGGAAGGTGTTGGGAAACGACTCCTACTACCTGATAGATGCTCAGAAGCCTCAAGCACGCAAAATAGATGACTCCGGAAAGGAGACAGAACGACAATGGAATGCAAACATCCTCCGAAGGTTTTACAGTTAACGCAGTATGTACCAAGCCAACTTTTGTATTAAGTATGAAGACTCTGGGTCCCCCGAGAAGAAGCTTGGGGACTGCCCTCCTTTATCTATATTATAAGTATTATGCCTATGAATGCGTTAGTCTGCCTGGCACTGGGTTTGACCAGTCGAACCGGGGGCTTGCCGCCTTGTACTATGTAATGCTTCCAGCAGCCAGACAAGTAATGTGTTAGC
This sequence comes from Triticum urartu, assembly GCF_056163025.1. NCBI lineage: Eukaryota > Viridiplantae > Streptophyta > Magnoliopsida > Poales > Poaceae > Triticum > Triticum urartu. Next base: position 238,836,783 of record NC_141878.1, on the reverse strand, counting down.
ACTTAAGACCTCTCCTGCCAAAGCCGTAGCTTACAGAGCAGCTACCCGGTAGGTAGGAGTCAAAAGCAGGAAAGGGTGCCCACATGAAAAATGGCTAAGGACCCAAAAGCATGTGCATAGTTCAAGCCGGCTCCCCGCCTCACCGACCGACTGTCGCATAGCCGGCCGGTCGGCTTCTACTTAAATTGCTAAAACGCTCTAGTCGGCTAAGTACTTGCCTTCCCAAAGTGGCTAAGTACTCGACCCAGCCACAGTCCGCAGAGCCGCTGTCCGGCTGGCAAGACGGCCACTGAGGGAGGGTGGCAAAGGAAAAAGGCCAAGGAGCAGAAAGCGAGAAGAGATAGAACTCAGCAAAAATATTTACATAACAAAAGGCCCTTGGCCAATATTCAACAGAAGTTTAAAATACACCCCGCGGGTGGAATTGTGTGAAGCTAATAAAGTTTGTCGAGACTGATAAGCACGTAAAAACAAAGATAAATTGGCAGCCTAGAAAGCAGCAGACGAGTTCGGCAGAACGGTGGAGTCGGTGGTGCCGGATGGTGGAGCGGCCGGCTGGTCAGTTTCCGCTTGGCCGCCTTCAGCAGGAGTCGGCTTGCGCTGGCGTTGCTCATTGTTGGAGGCGCGGTCGAGCTGAGGCTGGCTGTCCGCTTCGACCTCTGGTGCTTCCTCTTCACCTTCCTCCTCCTCCTCGTCTTCTCCCTCGTCGGTGGAGTCGATCACTTCGCCCGAGTCCTCGCCATCCTCCGGGTTCAGCCCGAACCACTCTGGTGGCACCTCGGCACCATTCTCAGCCAGCTCTGGGACGAAGACATTGGTGTTGGTGTACTCGGCGATCGCCGCCGCCCGCTTGATGAGATAACGCTCCACCGCCACCAGCTCCTGCTGGGCCTCCAGTCGAAACGTGGTCAACTGGGCTAGATCTAGCCTGTGGTACCACGCCTTGACTTACTACAGGGCCTAGCGTGCGCCAGCCCGGGATGAGGAGCCCTTCCAAGCCTCAAGCCGGCCGGCCGCCACTTCAGCCAGTCGGCAGTCCCGCTGGGAGTGCGCGGAGCCAGCATGTCTGGACACAGGGCGGAGCTTGCCTGGGCTCCAACGTGCTGAAGGCGACGCGTCATCTGATGAGCCGTCCGAAGGCAGGCTTGGATACTGAGGAGCTACTCACTAAGCACTCTGCGCTCCTTCCGTCCTCTGTACCTCGTTATAGGCCTCAATGCCCTGGTTGGTGGCGCCGGAGTGGCCAGGAAAGAAGTCTACACAAGCAAAAAAAAGCAAGTAAGGCAGAAGCCGGAAGCTATAAGCCGGCCTGATCGGCAGCCGACAAGTGAAAGAAAGAAGAAGAAAGAAGCTTACCGTCAACCATGTCTTCGATCTCGCTGAAGCCGGTAGTCAGCATGGCCTCCTTATTAGTCCAGGAGGAGCGTTCGGTCTCGAACTCGGCAAGGAGACTGGACTCCTTTGCCTCCGCCTCTTTCTGAGCCGTCTTGAGAAGCTCTGCCTGCTCCGCCAGCTGTGTGGCCAGCCGGTCACGCTCTTCGGCCAGGTTGCTGCACTCCTCCTTGGAGCGCAAGGCGGTCTCAGCTTCACCAAGCTGCTGCTGCAGGGCGGCGTTGGCCTCTGCATGAAGAGAGAAAGGAAAGGGCGTCGGCGGCCAACGGAAAAGAAGAATAGTTGCCGGGGAGATTGCTACCTCTTGAGCACTTGCGTTGGTTTTCCCTTGAAGAGGAAAGGGTGGTGCAGCAAAGTAGCGTAAGTATTTCCCTTAGTTTTCGAGAACCAAGGTATCAATCCTGTAGGAGGCTACGCGCCAGTCCCTCGGACTTACACAAAACAAATAAATCCTCGCAACCAACGCGATAAGGGGTTGTCATTCCCTACACAGTCACTTACGAGAGTGAGATCTGATAGATATGATAAGATAATATTTTTGGTATTTTTATGATAAAGATGCAAAGTAAAATAAAAGGCAACAAAAATAACTAAGTATTGGAAGATTTAATATGATGAAGATAGACCCGGGGGCCATAGGTTTCACTAGTGGCTTCTCTCAAGAGCATAGTTATTTTACGGTGGGTGAACAAATTACTGTTGAGCAATTGACAGAATTGAGCATAGTTATGAGAATATCTCGGCATGATCATGTATATAGGCATCACGTCCGAGACAAGTAGATCGACTCATGCCTGCATCTACTACTATTACTCCACACATCGACCGCTATCCTCGATGTAGAGGGATAAGTTCAAGAGATGTAGACCGATATCCGAGGCAAGTAGACCAACTCCTGCCTGCATCTAGAGTATTAAGTTCAAGAGAACAGAGTAACACTTTAAGCAAGATGACATGATACAGAGGGATAAATTCATGCAATATGATAAAAACCCCATCTTGTTATCCTCGATGGAAACAATACAATACGTGCCTTGCTGCCCCTACTGTCACTTGGAAAGGACAGCGCAAGATTGAACCCAAAGTTAAGCACTTCTCCCATTGCAAGAAAGATCAATCTAGTAGGCCAAACCAAACTGATAATTCGAAAAGACTAGCACTGAGCTACGGCCAATTCATCCATTAACAGGTTCAAACAAGCATGGCAAAAATGCATTTGGTAAACAGATTTCAGACTTAGTGAAATTAACACTTGTCTAGAATTTCAGATCAGGTAGCCCACTTTGGAGCATGAAAACTATATGCTACAGGACCTGAACATGGCAAAGTAAAGCATGGCATGGAGCTACTCAAGGAGCTTAACAAAAGTCCCTTAGTGACCTTGAGCCAAAAGGGATCAGAAAATACATTTGCAAGCATGTGAACCTGGAAAAAACATAATCAGATCACAGACTTAGTGAAAACTGGAGCATGCTGAAACAGATATCAAGTAGGTATGTTTACGAGCTCGATGCACTCACTACATAGCAAGTCATGACAATATAAGCATACACCCATAAAGAATACACAAAATACAAGCTATACATGGCAATAACAATAACATAGCATGCACGGATGAATTACAACATCCTCGGCAAAATTGCTAACAAGTAGACAATCTGCCTAGATTCACGAAATGACAAAAGTAGAGCTCGATTGGCTCAAGCTAGGTTGCTCCATAATTGCAAACAAAGACATGGATGGATAGAGCACTACAAGATTAGCAAAACATACTTACTGATCATCCTCAAAAGAGGTACGGATCACTAGGAAACAACATGAACATATGGCATATTGAGATAAACGGCTCAAGGACTTAGTGGAAATGCTAAGTCCCTGAAATCAGTATTAACGAATGCACCACTTTGCAAGCTTGTGCTAGTCACCACACACATCACAAAAATACATGGGTTGCACCTCTGGAAAGATGGCAAAACATATAACAAAACTCATGAAGAGCTCACGGGCATATCATGCACACAATAATCATGGCAAAAATGACAAATATCTAATTGGAGCAGCAGATCTGACAATTATCTCAAATAGCATTCTTTTAACAGAATTTCGGGCATCAAGATGAACCCAAATGAAAATGATGCAATGAGATGAAATAATGTACTCTCTGAGATGAACATTTTGATATGCTATATGCCCAAAGCGGAGCTAGGGATGAGGAGATATAGCCAGTCAAAGTATGCCAAAGTAAATAGGGTTAGGGACGAGAAAGTCAACCCGATTTCGAAACTGGATCTGGATCTGGGGTTGCCGTAGTATCACGCGCACCGAGGTTGACCGGTGCCTCGCCGGAGGAGGGAGATGGCCGGAGCAGGAGGGGGATCTCGCCGGGGAAGGGAGCTCCGGTGGCCGGCGTACGGATCCGGCGCCGGAGATGGAGGGGAACCGGGCGGCGCGGGCGGTGATGGCCGCGGTCGGCGCGGTCGCCAAGGCCTGCACCGGCGGGGCGGTGATGGCCGCGGTGGTTGGATCGGGCGGCGGTCGGCGCAGCTTACCGGTGGGCGGCGGAGCGACGAACCAGCCGGCGGGGCGAAGGAAGAGGACGAAGGCGGGCAGCGGCGCGCCGGTTCGGGCCGCGGGGCCCCGCCTGGGCTCGGCGGGCCGGCGGCGGAGGGAGGCAGCCGGGCGAATGGGGAGGTGCCACGTGGTGGCGGCGGGTGCAGCGGACACTTCCGGCGCCGGCGGACGTTGTCCGGCGCGCGGAGGAAGAAGAGAGCTAGAGTTTCGGGGGAGAGATCCGAATTTCGGGAGGGGGTCTTTATATAGAGGTAGAGGGAGCTAGGAGTGTCGAAATGAGGTGCGGTTTTCGGCCACGCAATCGTGATCGAATGCTCCAGATGATGGAGAGGGTTTTGGTGGGTTTTGGGCCAACATGGAGGGGTGTTGGGCTGCAACACACATGAGGCCTTTTCGGTCCCTTGGTTAACCGTTGGAGCATCAAACGAAGTCCAAATGGTACGAAACTTGATAGGCGGTCTACCGGTAGTAAACCAAGGCCGCTTGGCAAGTCTCGGTATAATACGGAAATGTTTAATCCCCACTCACGAAAGAAAGGTAGAAATGACCACCGGAGGAGAACGTAGCGCCGGAATGCAAAACGGACAACGGGGAAAATGCTCGAATGCATGAGATGAACACGTATGCAAATGCAATGCACATGATGATATGATATGAGATGCATGAGAATGATAACAACACACGGAGACAAAACCCGAACCGAGAAAATAAAATAACTTAAGGCCGGAAACGGCAAGAGTTGGAGTACATATTGGGAAAATCATATCCGGGTGTTACAACACTCCACCACTACGAAAGGATCTCGTCCCGAGATCTAGGACTGAAAGAACACAGGGTATTCAGAACGGAGGTGATCCTCGCGTTCCCAGGTAGCTTCATGATCGGAATGGTGTGACCAGTTGACTTTGAGGAATTTGATTGACTTCTTGCGAGTCTTGCGTTCAGTCTCTTCAAGAATAGCCACGGGGTGCTCACGGTAAGAGAGATCTTCTTGGAGCTCAATGTGCTCGAAGTTGACGATGTGGTCAGGAGTCTTGAAGCACTTTCGGAGCTGAGAGACATGGAACACGTCATGCACATTTGCAAAGTTTAAAGGAAGCTCGAGTTGATAGGTGAAATCGCCTCTCTTGCTGACGATCTTGAAAGGTCCCACTTATCTAGGGGCAAGCTTCCCTTTGATACCGAAGCGACGAGTACCTTTCATAGGAGAGACGCGGAGGTAAACATGATCTCCGATCTCGAAAGCCAAATCACGGTGCTTACTATCATAGTAGCTCTTCTGGCGGGATTGGGCTGCTTTGAGGTTATCTTGAATGACTTTGCACATTTCCTCTACCTCTGTGATTAAGTCATTACCCAAAAGCTGATGCTCGCCGGTTTCAGACCAGTTGAGAGGGGTACGGCACTTACTGCCATACAGAATTTCAAATGGGGCCTTGCCCGAACTTGCTTGAAAACTGTTGTTGTAGGAGAATTCAGCATATGGAAGACAATCCTCCCACCTCAAGCCGAAGGAGATCACACAAGCCCTGAGCATATCTTCATGAATCTGGTTGACACGCTCGACTTAACCGCTAGTTTGCGGATGGAAAGCTGTGCTGAAGCGGATGTTGGTGCCCATGGCCTTCTGAAAAGAATCCCAAAACTTGGAGGTAAAGATGTTGCCACGGTCTGAACAGATCACTTGAGGAATACCGTGCAGAGAGACAATTCGAGAGGTATAGAGCTCCGCCAATTGAGCTGCAGTGATTGACTCTTTGATAGGCAGAAAGTGAGCCACTTTAGTGAGTTTGTCGATGACAACGAATATAGCATCATTGCCATGCTTGGACTTTGGAAAGCCAATGATGAAGTCCATCTCAATGTGGTCAAACTTCCATTCTGGAATGGCAAGAGGTTCGAGGAGACCAGCTGGCCTTTGGTGTTCTTCCTTCACTCTTCTGCAGACATAACATTCGTTCACGAACTGAGCAATTTCACGCTTCATTCGAGTCCACTAATAAGCCTGCTTGAGGTCCTGATACATCTTCGTGCTCCCAGGGTGGATGGAGAGGAGAGAATTGTGAGCCTTATTCATGATCACTTTACGAAGGTCACCTTTGGGCACAACAATATGATCCTCGAAGAAGAGAGTATCCTTGTCATCAAGGCGGTAGCACTTGTACTTGGGTTGACTCTTGGCAATCCCAATCTTCACCTTTTTCACCATAGCATCAAGAAGCTGAGCTTGGCGAATCTGGTCTTCCAAGGTAGGAGAGACTTGAAGGTTGGCGAGGAAACCTTGAGGAACATTTTGCAGATTAAGTTTGCGGAAAGCTTCACAAAGCTCGGGTTGATAAGGCTTGAGAATCATACTGTTGCAATAAGCCTTCCTGCTCAATGTGTCAGCAATCACATTGGCCTTGCCTGGAGTATACTCGACACTCGGATTATACTCTTGAATCATTTCGACCCATCGAGTCTGCCTGAGGTTGAGATTAGGCTGAGTGAAGATGTACTTGAGACTCTTGTGATCAGTGAAAATGTCCACTTTTCTTCCCAATAAGAGATGTCTCCAAGTCAAAAGAGCATGCACAACTTCCGCCAACTCAAGGTCATGAGTGGGGTAGTTCTTCTCGTTGGGCTTCAACTGGCGAGAGGTATAAGCCACAACTTTCTTCTCTTGCATCAACACTGCGCCAAGACCTTGGAGAGAGGCATCACAAAAGACCTCGTACGGCTTGGATTCATCAGGCGGAGTCAGAACTGGAGCGGTGACCAATTTCTCTTTCACAGTGTTGAAAGCAATGTCACACTCCGTAGACCAAACGTACTTGACGTGCTTCTGGAGAAGATTTGAGAGAGGCTTCGCGATCTTAGAAAAGTTTTCAACGAATCTTCGACAGTAGCTTGCGAGACCGAGGAAGCTATGGAGTTGCTTCACATTCTGAGGTGGTTCCCAATTCACAATTGCAGACACCTTCTCAGGATTCACCGCAATGCCCTTGGAAGCGAGGATATGACCAAGATAAAGAACCTCATCGAGCCAAAATTCGCACTTGGAGAACTTGGCGTAGAACTTGTGTTCCCTGAGCTTATCGAGTACCAAACGCAAGTGCTTGGCATGATCTTCCTTGTTCTTCGAAAAGACCAGAATGTCGTCGAGATAGACCAAAACGAAGTCATTGGTGTAGGCGTTGAAGATGAAGTTCATCATGCGAGAGAAAGTCGGAGGAGCGTTGACGAGACCAAAAGACATGACAGTGTATTCATATGAACCAAAGCTTGTCTTGAAAGTCGTCTTGGCAATATCTTGCTCGCGGATTCGGATCTGATGATAACCCATACGGAGATCAAGCTTTGGAGAATACTTGGGCACCTTTGAGTTGTTCGAATAGCTCATTGATGTTGGGAAGTGGGTATTTGTTCTTGATGGTCTTCTTGTTCAATGGACGGTAATCAACACAAAGTCGGTCCGTTCCATCCTTCTTCTTCACAAAAAGAACTCCACAACCCCACGGAGAAGAACTAGGTCGGATGAGGCCCATTCTCTCTTGAACATCGAGTTGCTTCTTCAGCTCCTTCAACTCCTCAGGTCCGAGCTTGTAAGGACGTTTGCACACAGGTTCCGTGCCGGGCTCAAGATCAGTGACGAATTCAACTGGCCAGTGCGAAGGCATTCCTGGAAGCTCTTCTGGAAAGACGTCTTGATATTCGCAAACGACTGGAATTTGCGAGATAGCATCCAGTTCACCCTTCTCATTGAGAGAAAACAGCCGGATGGTATCATCACGAGCGGCAAAGACGATTACATCCTCAGACGAATGAGTCAATTGAATCTACCTGGCTGCACAATCAAGATGCACCTTGTGCTTAGAAAGCCAATCCATTCCGAGAATAAGATCAATATCCGAGTCACCAAGAACCGTTGGAGAAAATAGAAATTTGTAGTCACCCAAAGTGATAGTAACATCCGGAGCAATGGAGTTAGCATGCATGCGCCTACTGGGAGAGACAACTACTAATGGACTAGGCAAAATTTGCAAAGCCAAACCATGCTTAGATGGAAACGGTCTCGAGATGAAACAATGCGATGCACCCATGTCAAAAAGAAATTTTGTAGGGATATCGTTAACAGGAAGGTTACCCATGATGACATCTGATGAGTCCTCTGCCTGGGCTGCATTCATCAAGTTGACCTTTGCGTGCTTGGGGTTATGCCTGACCACAGTTGTACTTGCCGATCTCACAGGAGGAGGAGGAGGAAGACGCCTCTGATTGAAGCATTTGTTGGCATAGTGACCCTTCTGTTGGCACTTGTTGCACGTGACCTCTGAAAGCGGACGGTGATACGGAGCACTCGATCTTGGAGCTTGAGACAAAGTCTTGTTCTGAAAGCCAGGGTTGGGTGGGTGGTAAGATCCACTGCCACCTTTGCTCTTCTGCTGATACGGCTGATAGAACGGAGGAGGAGGAAGCCAATACTTCTGCTGCTTGGCCACTTGAGTGGAGGAAGAAGGAGTAGCATCTCTGACTCGCTTCTTGGAAGCATCACACCTCAGTTGAGCGTCCTCTTGCTTCAATGCCATGTTGTAGAACTCGTCGTACCTCAAGGGCTCAAAGAGAACAAGAGCTAGCTAGATTTCTTCTCCGAGACCACCCCTGAACAGGTATATCATGCTCTTCTCATCAGGTACGTCCTGCTTAGCAAAGCGGGCGAGCTTCTGAAACAACTTGTTGTAGTCATAGACAGACAAAGAGCCTTGCTTCAGGTTGCGGAATTCCTCATGCTTGCTTTCAACCACGCTCTGAGGGATATGATGAGCTTTGAAATCTTGAGGGAATTCATCCCAGGTAATCACACGGCCCCCTCTGGAATCCTTGTACTGCTGGAACCATTCTGCAGCTTGATCTTTGAGTTGGAAGGAAGCGAACTTGACGAAGTCCTCAGGCCTGACGTTTCTGCACTCGAAATGCTTGCACAGATCCACGAGCCAATCGTCAGCATCAGTTGCCTCAACACAATTGCTGAAAGTCTTTGGCCCGTTAGCAAGGAACTGGTTGAGTGTAGCAAAGTGATTCTGATTGTTGGCTTGGTTCCCTTGGTTGGCTTGATTGCGCTCTTGGAGAATTTGCATGATCAACTGTGTGTTTGCATTGGTTGCGGCCATCACAGCTTGCCATGCCTCCGGAGGAGGAGGAGGTGGTGGCGGATCTTGATTCTGATTCTGATTGGTGCTCTTAGCGGGAGCCATCCTGAAGAGGGTGACAACCGTTAGCACATTGACTGATAAAATGAAGCTGAATCAAATGGGTTGAAATTGCAACATATAGTCTTCACATCCGAACATAAGAACGAATGCATTCCACTTGAAATGGTCACATATCCATAAATTGAGAAGCCACTTGGAATTTAGGTAGAGGAATAAATCAACAAGGTACGGATCAAGAACGAATACTCGGTAAGAAATCCCAATCTCAAACCAAATATCTGTGGAAGAAGAACTAGAGCTACAAGAATTCCCATCTATGAAACTCCTGAACCTTTCCGGTTATGCAATCAGGTCTTGGGGATACAGGGGAAGCATAATATCTCACCCAAATCTAGCAATTCCTACATCCAGCTGTATCCATCCTTCAACACATAACCGAGAAAAACTTCGGAAACCATCTACCTCAACCTTCGAAAAGTATCCGTTATACAAGTTATGGCGATACTCCCGAACTCCCGCCCCGGTACTGGGTGGCGTCGAGGTTATCTCACCAACGAACTGCATAAAAGAGATTTTCAATGTCGGCGTACTAAACTCAGGTATTCCAGAACTGCAACGATAAAATTGTGACGACAACACCTCGGAGCTCAACTCCCCGGGACACTGCCACAACCCCTAAAGACAAGAGGCACCAAGAACAATGTTCTCGTCAAAAAACCATCGGAACGATTCCAAGATACCCGCGTGATCCTAAAAAAATTAGTGAAATTTGAGAAGAGAATAGTCAAAACTCTACGTCAGGATGCCTTACCAGAGCGATGAGGAGACTGGGGAGTAAAAAGAATTCCTAAACTCTCCGATATATAATTCCTAAATGACTGAAAACATTTTTTTCTAGACTCAACAACGGCTGCTAAAAACGATAAAGCAATGGGGCTCCTAAGGTCGGGGAAGGCTCTGATTACCAACTTGTAATGCCCTCGATGCGGCTATAGCTCCCACATGTCGAGGCACGACTTAGAGGCATAACCGCATTGACAGCAATGTCGCAAGTTAGGCAATCTTCACAACATCCCATGTAATATAGATAATAAAAGGGGAGATACATAGTTGGCTTACACTCGCCACGTCAATCAAAGTACATAAATAGCAATACATCAATCAAACACTCATGGCCCGACTACGACGCCAAAATAAAAGATAACCCAACATGCGACACGGTCCCGATCACCCCAACTGGGCACCACTACTGATCATCAGGGAAAGACACATAGTATCGGCATGAGTCCTCGTCGAACTCCCACTTGAGCTCAAGCGCGTCATCTGGAAGGGAATCATCAGGCCCTGCATATGGTTTGGAAGTAATCTATGAGCCACAGGGACTCAGCAATCTCGCACCCTCGCGATCAAGACTATTCAAGCTTATAGGTAGGGCAAGGTAAAATATGTGGAGCTGCAGCAAGCGGCTAGCATATATGGTGGCTAACCTGTTCGCAAAAGAGAGCGAGAAGAGGAGGCAAAGCACGAACGAGTATCTAGAGGGCATCCTGCGGCAAGCATTACTCCAACACCATGTTTGCTTCCCGGACTCCGCCGAGAAGAGACCATCACGGTAACTCACATTGTGGATTCTTTTTAATTAAGTTAAGGTTCAAGTTATCTACAACCGGACATTAACAAATTCCCATCTGCCCATAACCGTGGGCACGGCTTTTGAAAGTTCAAATCCCTGCAGGGGAGTCCCAACTTAACCCATGACAAGCTCTCACGGTCAACGAAGGAATAGAACCTCTCCCGAGACATTCCGATCAGACTTGGTATCCCAGTTCTACAAGACACTTCGACAAGTTAAAACAAATCCAGCAACACCGCCCGAATGTGCCGACAAATCCTGATAGGAGCTGCACATATCTCGTTCTCAAGGCACACTTAGATTGTCTTAGGTACGGGTAGGCCAGCCCAGAGTTGCCCCTGGTGGCCACCGGCAGCTGACAGGTGGACCAACACTCAGAGGAGCACTGGCCCGGGGGGGTTTAAATAAGATGACCCTCGGGCTCCGGAAACCCAAGGGAAAAAGTGGCTAGGTGGCAAATGGTAAAACCAAGGTTGGGCATTGCTGGAAAAGCTTTAATCAAGGCGAAGTATCAAGGGGTTCCCATAATCACCCAACCACGTAAGGAACGCAAAAATCCGGGAACATAACACCGATATGACGGAAACTAGGACGGCAAGAGTGGAACAAAACACTAGGCGAGAGGCCGAGCCTTCCACCCTTTACCAAGTATATAGATGCATTAAGATAACATGGCAATATAATGATATCCCAACAAGTAAATAAGGTTCCAACAAGGAACGGTCTCCAATCTTCACCTGCAACTAGCAACGCTATAAGAGGGGCTGAGCAAAGCGGTAACATAGCCAATCAATGGTTTGCTAGGACATGGTGGGTTAGAGGTTTGACATGGCAATTTGGGAGGCATGATAAGCAAGTGGTAGGCATCGTAGCATGGGCATAGCAAAAGAGCAAGCATCTAGCAAAGCAAAGATAGTAGTGATTTCGAGGGTATGATCATCTTGCCTGCAAAGTTGTCAGAGTTGACTGGATCCTCGAAAGCAAACTCAACGGGCTCCTCGTTAGCGAACTCGTCTCCCGGCTCTACCCAATCAAGACAAACAAGCAACAAGGACACAATCAACCACGTGCAAGGCTCAAACAATATGATGCAAAGATGGTATGCTATGCGGGATGCAATATGTGATGCATATGCAAGATTTGACAAGGAATGCATGAACCTGGCCTCAACATGGAAATCCAAGTGTTCCACTGTAAAGGTGAGGTGAAATCGCTTGAAAATGATATAAAGAACACCGGAAACAGAGTTACGGTTTGGAAATGGCAAGCAATTCAAATATGAGCACGTTCTGCGATTTACAGCAAGTAGCCAAGTAGATGCAACAAGATGAACATGCTACAACACTCAAACATGGCATAAAAATAAATGGAAGGGATCCATTCATGAAGCTTAACAAAAGACTAGCACTGAGCTACGGCCAATTCATCCATTAACAGGTTCAAACAAGCATGGCAAAAATGCATTTGGTAAACAGATTCCAGACTTTGTGAAATTAACACTTGTCTGGAATTTCAGATCAGGTAGCCCATTTGGAGCATGAAAACTATATGCTACAGGACCTGAACATGGCAAAGTAAAGCATGGAATGGAGATACTCAAGGAGCTTAACAAAAGTCCCTTAGTGACCTTGAGCCAAAAGGGATCAGAAAATACATTTGCAAGCATGTGAACATGGCAAAAACATAATCAGATCACAGACTTAGTGAAAACTGGAGCATGCTGAAACAGATATCAAGTAGGCATGTTTACGAGCTCGATGCACTCACTACAGAGCAAGTCATGACAATCTAAGCATACACCCATCAAGAATACACAAAATACAAGCTAGACATGGCAAGAACAATAACATAGCATGCATGGATCAATTACAACATCCTCGGCAAAATTGCTAACAAGTAGACAATCTTCCTAGATTCACAAAATGACAAAAGTAGAGCTCGATTGACTCAAGCTAGGTTGCTCCATAATTGCAAACAAAGACATGGATGGATAGAGCACTACAAGATTAGCAAAACATACTTACTGATCATCCTCAAAAGAGGCACGGATCACTAGGAAACAACATGAACATATGGCATATTGAGATAAACAGCTCAAGGACTTAGTGGAAATGCTAAGTCCCTGAAATCAGCATTAACGAATGCACCACTTTGCAAGCTTGTGCTAGTCACCACACACATCACAAAAATACATGGGTTGCACCTTTGGAAATATGGCAAAACATATAACAAAACACATGTAGAGCTCAGGGGCATATCATGCACACAATAATCATGGCAAAAATGACAAATATCTAATTGGAGCAGCAGATCTGACAATTATCTCAAATAGCATTCTTCTAACAGCATTTCGGGCATCAAGATGGACTCAAATAAAAATGATGCAATGAGATGAAATGATGTACTCTCTGAGATGAACATTTTGATATGATATATGCCCAAAACGGAGCTACGGATGAGGAGATATAGCTGGCCAAAGTATGCCAAAGTAAATAGGGTTAGGGACGAGAAAGTCAACCCGATTTCGAAACTGGATCTGGATCTAGGGTTCCCGTAGTATCACGCAAACCGAGGTTGACCGGTGCCTCGCCGGAGGAGGGAGATGGCCGGAGCAGGAGGGGGATCTTGCCGGGGAAGGGAGCTCCGGTGGCCGCCGTACGGATCCGGCGTCGGAGATGGAGGGGAACCGGGCGGCACGAGCGGTGATGGCCGCGGTCGGCGCGGTCGCCGAGGCCTGCGGCGGTGGGACGGTGATGGCCGTGGTGGTCGGATCGGGCGGCGGTCGGCACGGCTTGCCGGCGGGCGGCGGAGCGACGAACCAGGCGGCGGGGCGGAGGAAGAGGACGAAGGCGGGCGGCGGCGCGCCGGTTCGGGCCGCGGGGGCTCCGCCTGGGCTCGGCGGGCGGCGGAGGGAGGCGGCCGGGCGAATGGGGAGGTGCCACGTGGCGGCGGCTGGTGCAGCGGACATGTCCGGCGCCGGCGGACGTTGTCCGGCGCACGGAGGAAGAAGAGGGCTAGGGTTTCGGGGGAGAGATCCGAATTTCGGGAGGGGGTATTTATATAGAGGTAGAGGGTGCTAGGAGTGTCCAAATGAGGTGCGGTTTTCGGCCACACGATCGTGATCGAAAGCTCTAGATGATGGAGAGGGTTTTGGTGGGTTTTGGGCCAACATGGAGGGGTGTTGGGCTGCAACACACACGAGGCCTTTTCGATACCTCGGTTAACCGTTGGAGTATCAAACGAAGTCCAAATGGTACGAAACTTGACAGGCGGTCTACCGGTAGTAAACCAAGGCCGCTTGGCAAGTCTCGGTACAATCCGGAAATGATTAATCCCCACACATGAAAGAAAGGTAGAAATGACCACCGGAGGAGAACGGTGCGCCGGAATGCAAAACGGACAACGGGGAAAATGCTCGAATGCATGAGACGAACACGTATGCAAATGCAATGCACACGATGATATGATATGAGATGCATGGAAACGATAACAACACACGGAGGCAAAACCCGAACCCGAGAAAACAAAATAACTTAAGGCCGAAAACGGCAAGAGTTGGAGTACATATTGGGAAAATCATATCCCAGGTGTTACACCTCGGCCCTTCACTATGCGTAGACAGGGGAGGCCGGACGCCCGGGCGTCAGGCCGGATGTCCGGGCTTTCACGCGGGGCCGGATGTCCGGGCTGGCGAGGCCGGATGTCCGGGCTGGAGCTACTGGCTTTGTTGCTCTCGGCTTCGGAGGGGTCCGGATTTCCGGGCTGGGGGCCGGATATCCAAGTGCTCGAGAAAGGGCTGGATGTCCGGGCTGGCGAGGCAGATGTCTGGGGCCTGTAGATGCTTGGCGGTTGTGCAGCTAGTGGTGGATGACGGTCCAGGGGCCGGAAGTCCGGGGTCGTGGTCGGATGTCCGGGTCCTGGGAGGTGTTCTTGACTCCTTGCGTGGGTTCTCTTCATCCATGAACTTGGGGACTTGTTCACCTTCACGTGCATCTTCGGAAGGGTCGTTTTGGTACCTAATCATGCACAACACCACGTACTTAGGTAGTAGCCATTTATCGAGAGGATCATATGTGATATCACTAAGGAAAGAAGTCACCTCGTTCTCGAGAGCTCTAGCTCTAGCTCGTGTCATGGGTCCTCTTGGCACTTCGTGAGACGATGGTAGGTCCATGGGGATGACCGTAGGATGCTCCGCATCAATGAGGTACTATACAGACTCTCCCCCTCTCATTGCTATGCATCTCCTAAATAGATCTTGCGTGAGCGTAGGAATTTATTTGAAATTGCGTGCTACGTTTCCCAACAGTGGCATCCGAGGCAGGTCTATGCGTAGATGATATGCACGAGTAGAACACAAAGAGTTGTGGGCGGTGATCATCATACTGCTTACACCAATGACTTATGTTGATTCGGCGGTATTGTTGGTTGAAGCGGCCCGGACGAACCTTACATGACCATGTTCATGAGACCGGTTCCACCGACATATATGCAACTAGTTTTGCATAAAGGTGGCTGGCGGGTATCTGTTTCTCCAACTTTAGTTGAATTGAATTTGACTGCGGCTGGTCCTTGTTGAAGGTCAAAACATCAAACTTGATAAATCACCGTTGTGGTTTTTACGCGTAGATAAGAACGGTTCTTGCTAGAAGCCCGTAGTAGCCACGTAAAACCTGCAACAATAAAGTGGAGGACATCTAACTTGTTTTTGGAGGGCATGTTGTGATGTGATATGGTCAATACATGATGTGATATACGTTATTGTATGAGATGATCATGTTTTGTAAAAGTTATCGGCAACTAGCAGGAGCCTTATGGTTGTCGCTTTATTGTATGAAATGAAAACAACACGTAATTGCTTTACTTTATCACTATGCGTTAGCGATAGTTATAGAAGCGATAGTTGGCGAGACGACCATGACGCTACGATGGAGATCAAGGTGTCAAGCCGGGGATGATGGAGATCATGATGTTGCTTTGGAGATGGAGATCAAAGGCACAAGATGATGATGGCCATATCATGTCACATATTTTGATTGCATGTGATGTTTATCTTTTATGCATCTTATTTTCCTTAGTATGGCGGTAGCATTATAAGATGATCCCTCACTAAAGTTTCAAGGTATAAGTGTTCTCCCTGAGTATGCACCGTTCTACATTCACATACAACGGGTGCAAGACAGTTTTGAACATGCGGAATAGTCGGTTTAAACTTGACGAGCCTAGCATGTACAGACATGGCCTTAGAACACTAGAGACCGAAAGGTCGCACGTGAATCATATAGAGATGTTCACCATTGATGACTACTCCATCTCACATGATGATCGGACATGGTTTAGTTGATTTGGATCACGTAATCATTTAGATGACTCGAAGGATGTCTATCTAAGTGGGAGTTCTTAGGTAATATGATTAATTGAAATTAGTTTATCGTGAACTTAATCCTGATAGTTTTTGCATATCTATGTTGTAGATCAATGGCCGTGCTACTATTCCCTTGAATTTTAATGCGTTCCTAGAGAAATCTAAGTCGAAAGATGATGGTAGAAATTACACAGACTGGGTCCGTAACTTGAGGATTATCCTCATTCCGGCCTAGAAGAATTATGTCCTTGATGCACCGCTAGGTGAAAGGCCTGCTGCAGGAGAAGATGTTATGAACGTCTGGCAAGCTCGATCTGATGACTACTCGATAGTTCAGTGTGCCATGCTTTATGGATTAGAATCGGGACTTCAAAGACGTTTCGAACGTCATGGAACATATGAGATGTTCCAGGAGTTGAAGTTAATATTTCAAGCAAATGCCCGAGTTTAGAGATATGAAGTCTCCAACAAGTTCTATAGCTGCAATATGGAGGAGAACAATTCTGTTAGTGAACACATACTCAAAATGTCTGGTTATCATAATCACTTGACTCGGCTGGGAGTAAATCTTCTAGATGATACTGTTATTGACAGAGTTCTTCAATCACTGCCACTAAGATACAAAGGCTTCGTGATGAACTATAATATGCAAGGGATGGATAAGACAATTCCCGAGCTCTTCGCTATGCTCAAAGCTACAGAGGTAGAAATCAAGAAGGAGCATCAAGTGTTGATGGTTAACAAGACCACTAGTTTCAAGAAAAATGGCAAGGGAAAGAAGGGGAACTTCAAGAAGTATGGCAGGCAAGTTGCCACTCCCAAGAGGAAGCCCAAGTCTGGACCCAAGCCTGAAACTAAGTTCCTCAACAGCAAAAGGACTAGTCACTGGAAGCGGAATTGCCCCAAGTATTTGGCGGATAAGAAGGCTGGCAAAGTGAACAAAGGTATATTTGATATACATGTTATTGATGTGTACCATATAAATGCTCGTAGTAGTGCCTGGGTATTTGATACCAATTCGGTTGGTCATATTTGTAACTCGAAACAGGGACTACAAATTAAACGAAGATTGGCTAAGGACGAGGTGACGATACGCATCGGGAATGGCTGCAAGGTCGATGTGATCACCGTCGGCACGCTACCTCTACATCTACCTTCGGGATTAGTTTTAGACCAAAATAATTATTATTTGGTGCCAGCGTTGACCATGAACATTATACCTAGATCTTGTTTAATGCGAGACAGCTATTCATTTAAATCAGAGAATAGTGGTTGTTCTATTTATATGAGTAATATCTTTTGTGGTCATGCACCCTTGAAGAGTGGTCTATTTTGTTGAATCTCGATCATGGTGATACACATATTGATAATATTGATGCCAAAAGATGCAAAGTTTATAATGATAGTGCAACATATTTTTGGCACTACCGTTTAGGTCATATTGGTATAAAGCGCATCAAGAAACTCCATGCGAATGGAATTTTGCAATCACTTGATTATGAATCATTTGATGCTTGAGAACCATGCCTCATGGGAAAGATGACTAAGACTCTGTTCTCCGGGACAATGGAGCGAGCTACTGACTTATTGGAAATAATACATACGATGTATGCGCTCCGGTGAGTATTGAGGCTCGTGGCGGGTATCGTTATTTTCTGACCTTCACAAAGGATTTGAGAAGATATGGATATATCTACTTGATGTAACACAAGTCTGAAACATTTGAGAAGTTCAAAGAATTTGAGAGTGAACTAGAGAATCATCGTAGCAAGAAAATAAAGTTTCTACGATCTGATTGCGGATGAGAATATTTGAGTTATGAATTTGGCCTTCATTTAAAACAATTTGGAATAGTTTCACAACTCACGCCACCTGGAACACCACAGCGTAATGGTGTGTACGAACGTCGTAACCCTGCTTCATTAGATATGGTGTGATCTATGATGTCTCTTACCGATTTACCACTACCGTTTTGAGGTTATGCATTAGAGACATCTACATTCACTTTAAATAGGGAACCATCTAAATCCGTTGAGACAACACCGCATGTATTGTGGTTTGGCAAGAAACCTAAGTTGTTGTTTCTTAAAGTTTGGGGTTGCGATGCTTATGTGAAAAAGCGTCGGCCTGATAAGCTCGAACCCAAATCAGAGAAGTGCATCTTCATAGGATACCCAAAAGAAACTGTTGGGTACACCTTCTATCACATATCCGAAGGCAAGATCTTTGTTGCTAAGAATGGATCCTTTCTGGAGAAGGAGTTTCTCTCGAAAGAAGTGAGTGGGAGGAAAGTAGAACTTGATGTGGTAATTGTACCTTCCGTCGAATTGGAAAGTAGCTTATTATAGAAAACAGTTCTAGTGATGCCTACACAAACTAGAGAGGAAGCTAATGATAATGATCATGAAACTTCAGATCAAGTTACTACCCAACCTCGTAGGTTAACCAGAGCACGTTCTGCACCTGAGTGGTATGGTAATCCTGTTCTGCAGGTCATGTTACTAGACCATGATGAACCTACGAACTATGAGGAAGCGATGATGAGACCAGATTCCAATAAATGGCCTAAGGCCATGAAATCTGAGATAGGAACCATGTATGAGAACAATGTGTGGAATTTGGTTGACTTGCCCGCTGATCGGCAAGCCATAGAGAATAAATGGATCTTCAAGAAGGTTGACGCTGATGGTAATGTTACTATCTACAAAGCTCGACTTGTTGCGAAAGGTTTTCGACAAGTTCAAGGAGTTGCCTATGATGAGACTTTCTCACTCGTAGCGATGCTTAAGTCTGTCCGAATCATGTTAGCAATTGCCGCATTTTATGATTATGAAATCTGGAAAATGGACGTCGAAACTGCATTCCTTAATGGTTTTCTCAAAGAAGAGTTGTATATGATGCAACCAGAAGGTGTTGTCGATCCTAAAGGTGCTAACAAAGTGTGCAACCTCTAGCGATCCATTTATGGACTGGTGCAAGCATCTCAGAGTTGGAATATACGCTTTGATAGTGTGATCAAAGCATATGGTTTTATATAGACTTTCGGAGAAGCTTGTATTTACAAGAAAGTGAGTGGGAGCTCTGTAGCATATCTGATATTATATGTGGATGACATATTGTTGATTGGAAATGATATAGAATTTCTGGATAGTATAAAAGGATTTGAATAAGAGTTCTTCAATGAAAGTCCTCAGTGAAGCTGCTTATTGGGAATCAAGATCTATAGAGATAGATCAAGACGCTTGATAGGACTTTCACAGAGCACATACCTTGACAAGATTTTGAAGGAGTTCAAAATGGGTCAGTTAAAGAAAGGGTTCTTACCTGTGTTACAAGGTATGAAGTTGAGTAAGCCTCAAAACCCAACCACGTCAATATATATAGAGAGAATGGAAGTCGTTCCCTATGCCTCAGTCATAGGTTCTATAAAGTATGCCATGTTGTGTACCAGACCTGATGTGTGCCTTGCTATAAGTCTAGCAAGGAGGTACCAAAGTAATCTAGGAGCTGATCACTGGACAGCGGTCAAGAACATCCTGAAGTACCTAAAAAGGACTAAGGATATGTTTGTCATTTATGGAGGTGACAAAGAGCTTGTCGTAAATGGTTACGTCGATGCTAGCTTTACATTGATCCAGATGACTCTAAGCCACAAACCGGATACGTATTTATATTGAATGTTGGAGCTGTCAATTGGTGCAGTTCCTGTCGGATTCAGGGCTCCGCAGACCCTTGAGTGGTTCGAACAGTGGGGTGCGTACAAAGAACTCCTACTCCCCGACCTACCAGTCCAAAGATTCCACGGCCTAGCTCAACGATCCCAAAGAGCGAGAGAGACAGAGATTTATCCTGGTTCTGGCCATCCTGCAGTGTAATACCCTACTCGAGCTTTCTGGTGGATTGCCTCTAGGGGCCTCGAGTGGATGAACAGCCTCAGGAGGTGAGGTGTTCTTGGGCTTGATGAGATGGTGAGTGTGAAGGTGGTCTCATCCTCCCCCCCATCTATGGTGGTGGCTAAGTCCTATTTATAGTGGCCTCGGTCCTCTTCCCAAATGTTAGGCGGCAAGGGATCCCACAACGGCCAAATTCGAAGGGGGACAACTAGTACAAGTTATCCTGACAAAAGTAGTCTTCATTTGCAAAGGTTCTGGTGGTGATGCTGCTGTGGGCTCCGCGATGACCTCCGTCCTGCCATCCTGGCAGTCTTGGTCTTGTTGCACCGATATGGAAACCTTTGCCTGATTCCTCGGGACTCTGCGCATGCGCTTGCCTCCTTAGCACCAACGAGGAAACTAGTACATTGCGCCTGCTGGCGCCCGCCTGGCCTTGGTCGTCATGGCTCACGTCATGTGAGCCTCGCGAGGTGCGCCCTTCATAGATATCTCCGCTCCTCAGGAGCCAGCCTAGTGAGGCCGATCCCCCAGGGAGGTCTTGGTGTCGTCGGCCTCGAGAGGCTTGGCCCCTCGCAAGGGTCTTGTGTTGTTGCTGCCGAACTGGGCCGTACAGGGCCGCTGATGGAGCCACACGACGGGCCACAGGCAGGCAAGTCTGGGCACCCCGGTCCTAGAACACCGACAGTAGCCCCCGAGCCCAAGGCGCGATCGAAGTTGGCTTCGAGGCAAAGCCAAAGGGCAAGTGTGGAGCGCCACAGGTCCCAACCGCCTGCGACCCCGGTCGACGCGTGGCGATTGATGAGAGATGGGCGCCCCCACTTCCCCATGCAGCCATGATATTTGTCGACCTGGCGGTCGACATTACCAACACATCCCCGCTCTCATCGCCTTGATGTGTGTCCCCCTGGCTTCTTTGCCTTCCGGAGAGATAGAGGCTTCCTTCCCTGGTCCGACCTCGGCACCGGTCCTCCTTGTCACTATGGCGCCGCGCCCGAAGAAGAAGGGAAAGGGGAAAATCTGCATTCCGGCGGAATCGCCGCTGGCCTTCGAGCCAGCCGTCGAGCAGTAGGTGGTGGTCAATCATGAAGGGCTGGAAAAGGTTCGACCAGCGCTCGCCTCCGATTCCAACGAATGGGGGGCGGCAGTGGCTTGGCCTACTTCTCGCGCCATGGTTGATATGACAGCCATTGAGATCCCCATCCATCTTCATTCCCTCTGGGTTGGCCTGATTCCCCCTTTCTTTGCTTTCTTCAATGTCGTTTTCTCGCATTACCAAATCCATGCGCCGCATCTTGATCCCCAATCCATCATTCTCCTCTCCGTCTTCACCTTTGTCTGCGAGGCCATGGTGGGCATTGCCCCTTCCATAGCCTTGTTTCGCTATTTCTTCTCTCTTCACCTGACTGATGGCCGCCAGTGCTCGAGATGCGTGACCTTCCACACTGTAGTGGCAATAGCCGGCTCGTGGATCGACTTTGATCTCTCACCAGTCGTAGGCGGGTTTTGGGAGCGATGGGTGTTTATGGATGTTGGCGTGCTCTATCCCTTGTTCTTGCTCCCACGGGCACTGGCCACTCCTAGCTCTGGTTGGGAGCATGCAAGGCTTGTCGACCAGTGGCTCGCCCATGTCTGGCGCCGGTTGGCCAGGCTGAAGGATCTCGGGTGACAGCGGCCATGGTGGGGAAGGAGTTCGTCCGGTGCTGCATTGCTCGATTGCAGCATCACTCTCAGCCGATGTGGACCTTCTCCGGTTGCAAGGACCCCATGAGGCTTCATGTGCCAGCACTTCCCTCCGAAGCACTGCGGACAGTGTACGAGCTCTTGACGGGCGACCCAGCGCCGGCCAATCCGCCGGTGGAGGGTTGCCTCTTGTACTGCTGCTCGAACAAGGTGGTGTTCGCGAGGCAGATGCCCTCTTTCGATGAATGGGGGTTGCACCCAACCGTCCTTGAAGGGTCACACGAGAACCCTATCCCTGTGGATCCTCTGCCTGCCGCCACCGCGGCACGCACCTTGGAGGTGGATGCAGGGGGCGAGTGTCATAGGATGCTAACAAGGTGGATGCCGAAGGAGTGGCATCGGACAAGGCTCCCGAGGTGGCCGCTCCCGAGACTCGGGTGAGCCACCCTAGTTGGATAGTCGGGAGGCTGGCGCTGTCCGACGCTCCTGAGGCGGAAGCCTCTGAGGCTCGGGCTGGCAGTCCTGAGGCAGGGGTTGTGGAACCGCCGCATCCTGGTGCTCCCAAGG
Source organism: Triticum urartu (assembly GCF_056163025.1). Classification (NCBI taxonomy): domain Eukaryota; kingdom Viridiplantae; phylum Streptophyta; class Magnoliopsida; order Poales; family Poaceae; genus Triticum; species Triticum urartu. The sequence continues at coordinate 238,814,490 of NC_141878.1, read as the reverse complement.
TCACCACCCCTGAGGACCCAACAAATGCATGGGGTGCAAATGGTCGCGCTTCGGGCTTTGGTTAGCTCCGCCTGAACTTCGAAGCGCTCCGCAAGAGGAAGGGGTCTCCAAGATGCAGTGGTAACACCTACCTACCGTTGAAGCAAAGGAACTACATAGCCGTAGACGAGTAAGTACCTCTTCTTTGCGATTCCTTGAGTGCTACATCCTTTTCTGACCATGGCCCCTCAGGATTCCTTCGGTTTGAGCGGTGAGATCTCCTGAGGAGCGGCCTCCGCCAGTCGTTGGCTCATCACTGATCCTGAGCCCTCCTCGCTGGACCGCTGCACGTGGCTCGGGGCCCGTTCCGGAGGAGGATGCGCCGACTGGGGGTCTTGATCTCATGTTCTTGTCTTCCCTCCTTCACGGTCCTGTCTGGGGTGCTGGAGGTGTGCCGAGGGCTCCTCCATTGGTCATTAACCGCAGCTGGGCGACCTTGGCCCTGGCTTCGTCTTCAAGCTGCGAGGCCTCGCCCTGCAGCGCCTCTGTCGAGGCCCGAGTGGCGGCAGGGAAGGCCCGACCTTCAGCCCCCTGCTAGGAGCAGACAAGCCACCCCAAGCTTCCCCAACGATTCCCGGCACGGCGGACGGACCCGGCCACACGTTTGGGCTCACGCGTGGGTGCGGCGCTGTCCGCCACGAGCTGTTCCGGGAGGCGATGGGTGCGCTGAGTCTGCTTGGGGAAGAGCTTGTTGGTGTTGACGCCCGCCTCGAGACAGAGGGCTTCGGCTGGCGGACAGGTGGCATCAGTTGAAGGTGGCCATCAACCTCGGGCGTCTTCAGCATGAGCACACCAGTGCGAAGGCCAAAGCGTCCCTTGCGACCTCACGCGAGGCTAGAGCCCGGGCCTTGGAGGAGGCCAGGGAGGCTGATCACTGCCGTGAGCTCGTTGAGGAGCGTAAACGGGAGCTCCAGGCCTTGAATGCTATCCTCGAGCAGCAAATCGAGGCGCGCAGGGCCGTCTTAGTGTCAATGAGGGGGCGCCTTCTGAAGAGAAAGAGATCCAAAGGCGTGAGGAGGCGCTGATGTTGGAGGCCTCGGAGCGCTGCCTCAAGCTTGAGCGGCTGGAGATAAGGGAGCGCCACGTGGACATGGCGGAGGATGCCGTCACTGCACGCGAAGCCAAGGTCTAGGAGGAGGTTGATCGGAGGGTGGCGAAGGCTCGCGCAGATCTTCCCAACGAGTTTGACATGAAGTTGAAGTTCCTGGAGGTCGAAGCTGAGGGCAGGACCACCGCCCTCAGGACAAGACTGGATGAGGCAGAGCAGCGCGAGAGGGCCGGTGCGGCTGCCCAGACCTCCGCCCAGGCTGACCTGGCCTCCACGCATGCTAACTTTCTCTCACTCCAATAGTAGATTGATGACGCCGGATCCCTCGTGAAGCAGAATAGGGAGGGGGCGTGTCATCGGCAGACGCTGCAGCGTGAGCACGCCCCCATGCTCCAAGCACTCAGGGTGAGGACCAACCATGCACTGGGCATCATCTGCGAGGAGGGCGTTCCTCATCACCATGTGGAACATTACGCCAGTCACCTACGCTTCTTCACTAAAGTGGTGATGCGAGTGGAGGACCGGGCCGCGAGGGCTCGCGAGCTTGTCGAGGAGAGCAGTCGGGGCCTCCTTGGGTGCGCTTTCTCACACGTCTTTAGTAATCTTCAGAACCTCGACCCCCACTTCGACTTTGACTCCGCCATAGCCCTAGTGTCTGGGGCTATCCGGGATAACATGTTGCACTACATGGACAATCACGTGGATGCCTTGGTCATGGCATTCGCCACCGATGACGATGCAGTGGTGGTCGCTGCGGACGAAGATGGCGCGGTCGACGACGCCGAAGATGACGCTAGCGATAGTGCTAGCAGCGCGTACGAGAGTGACCAGGGCGACGTTGTGAGCAGCATGTCCAGTTAAGCCTGCATTCCTTCGCTCGAACCTACACACAAAGACTTGGACACGACCCCGCAAGGATCGTGAGCATTTGGGAGGGGGAGCCCCTTTTGTATGTAAAATTAATGTTCCGTTTTCTTTTTATGTCGAAACGCGCTTTTGCGAGCTTGTGAGTCCTTGAGCAGGGTTGTTACTATGATTTACCTCGATCCTAGCAGGCCTTGAGTGAGCTCTAAGGTTGTTGGCGTGCCTTTCTCTTGAGGCGAGTCCTTGGGAGCTCGCGAGCCCTGAGCCTCCTGAGGAGCCTGCAGATTCGTCCAAGAGGGCCACACCAGGAGCGTTGTCGGAGTAATGGGCCACGGGTAGCCCCACCCGGGTCCCTGAGCCTTTCAAGTCATCGGGGCTGGCTGCACACCTCAAGACATCAAGAGGAAGTGCCGCCTTCGGGTGGCCGGCTGTCCCAAGCGGCCGGCTGCCGGAAGGCAGCCGAGTTCAAGAAGGCAGCTCCAAGACGGGCCGATTTCCTGCGGGAAGCCTCTAGAGAGGCCTGCTCCTGGCAGGCGGCCCACCACGCTCTCAGAGTCTGCACTCCGATTCAAGAGGAAGAGACATGGTGAGGCTACAATGTAGCCCACCCCCCATTTCCACGGCCAGGCGTGGCCATAGTGATCAGTACATGCGGAGATCTCTGCCTGTACGTGGCACTATTGCCACTCCATCCGTGACGTCCCTGCTGGCGGGCAAGCCCTGTTCCCACGATGACCTGTCGGTACGGCCTGCAGGCGGCAGGCCCTACCGGGCAGCGAGAGCCCGGAAGCCGGCGAAGGCTTGACCAATCGGGCCTCGGGGGGGGGGGGGGGGGGCGCTCCCAGCAGGCAGCCTGTTCCCCCCTCGGTGCCCGTGCACCATTAACCAGATGAGACAGGGAGTGGATACAGTGATCTCCCACCAGGCGGTAGGACTGTAGCCACACTCCCCTGACCAAGCATGCATCATTAGTGTCAAAGCTACAGTAATCAGCAGCCGGCAGGACCCGCGAGTGGAGGGAGCAGCCTATCGGCTCTGTACCATACCAGTCGAAGGCGCCCGCCAGGCGGCGGGCCCCAGCAGTCGGCGGAGAAGCCGGCGACCAAAGACATTGACAGTCGGGCCCTACACCCGGCCAGATTACCCTTGTACCCCTGGGGGTAAGCCTATATAAACCCCCCAGGGCATCCATGCAAAGGGTTCCCAACCTGTTAGAACTAGACTCATACCTAGAGGAGGGAGAGAGCGAGCCTGCCTTCTCCTACCTCTAGCATACAGCTCGAGGAGCACCATTGTACTCACTAGTGGCTTAGTGATCATGAGGAGACCCATCAGAGCAGGACTAGGGGTGTTATCTCCTAGGAGAGCCCCGAACCTGGGTAAAGTACGCCGGCTTTCGTGTCTATGCCTCATCCCGCTTCCAGGCACCGGCGACGTTCTACTCGCTCCCACCATGATAAGCCATCCATTGCCGTATGTCGCACCCAACACCCGACATTTGGCGCCCACCGTGGGGCGAGGTGCACCGTCTCCCGGAGACCTGTTCTGGACGGGAACCCTGTTCCTTCCTGGTGAGCGCAGCCAGCCCGGCACGCCAGATGGCGTCTGAGCCAACGCGCTGCATGGCGTGGAGGTCGCCTGCGCGGCAAGCTGCCTCGCCGATCTTGTCGGCGAGATTCGCCTCTCCGACGAGCCCACATCTTATGCGGGCGCAGAAGGCCTCGACAGCCGCCTCGTCAGCCTCCTCGACCAGTTCCACGTCGCTAGCGAGCCTGCTGCGGACTTGGAGTCTGTTGGCTGCACCGACCCGATGGTTGTCGACTCCGACACAGCGTCACTTGATGCGTTCCCCACCAACATGGTGGTCTATGACGAACCGCCTCCTCACGTGGACAGCTGTGGCAGCACCGTCACTGTGGTGCTCTCATCAGCCACGGCGAGCGCTCTGGCGGAGGTGGTCAAGATCCGTTGCAGGCGGCAATGCAAGACCTAACTGCGCCCATCCCGGAAGACGTGGACGGGGAGATGCTGGAGGAGCATCGAGTCCAGCTCGTCGAAAGCGCCAACCGGCTGGCCAGCATGAGATGCCTTTCAGAAGCTTACCAGTGTGAGATGGATCGTGCCGTCGGTGGCACGCCGGCTCCTGGAGGGCCTAGCCGTGTTGGCCCGGTCTGGCAGCATGGCGCGGCCATCGCCAGCATGTTCGGGACTGATCGTCCCGTCTACACCACGCCTGAAGAGAACATACGAGCTGCCCAGGCGGCAGCAGACGAGCTAGACAAGCTCGAGGGCAACGAGCGTCACCACATGACGGAGCATGTCCAACAGCTCCTTGACCCGGCTACCGAGCAGCAAGAGGCCGGCTGTCGCGCTGAAGTGCCCAGCCGGCGAAACAATGATCCGCCTCCTCGCCAGGACCAAGGCGCGACATCCCGCACGCCGACTGGTGGCGTCCGTGATAGAAGAGACAAGGAGTCGGCTGCCATCCGCAGCCGGACTCGCATCACCATCGAGCGCGACCAAGATGGCCGCCCAAGAACCGTGCGGTGGCGAGAAGACTGCTCGCCTTCCCCTCCCCGTAGGGAAAGGCGCATTTCCCCTCCTCCTATTGACCACCCGACACTCGGCGACCACCTCGGTCGTCGAGAGGGAGTCAGAGAAAACGATGCCAGCCACTGGATCGACCGCCTCAACCGATCCCTGGCGCTAGAAGAAGAGGACGAGCTGGGTCCACCTTGTTCTGGCCCCCGCATCCGAGATGAGCCCTTCCCCAAAGGGTTCACGCTCCCGAGAGATACGCCCAAGTACACTGGCTCTATGAAGCCGGAGGTCTGGCTAGTCGACTATTCTAGAGCCGTCAGCATCGCCAGCCGCAACAAGCGCGTAGCCGTGAAATACGTTCCACTCATGTTCCAAGGCACAACCAGGATGTGGTTGAACAGCCTGAAGCCCTGCACCATCAACAGCTGGGTTGATTTCACTGAAGCCTTCATCTGCAACTTCACTAGCATGTAAAAGCGGCCGCCCAAGCCTCGCCAGCTCTCGTTGTGCGTCCAAGGTCCCAACGAGTCGACTCGTGATTACCTCACACGCTGGGCTAAGCTGCGCAACTCCTGCGGGGGTGTGGACGAGGTGCAGGCCATCGAGTATTTCACTGTAGGGTGCCAAGAAGGCACCCTCCACAAGCACCGGCTTCTCTGCGACAAGTCGGCGACACTCGACGAACTACTGATCATAGCAGACAAGTACGCCACAGCTGACTCCTCCATGAAGATGGAAATCAAAGTTGACACATCCTGCAAAGTGGCTCCTCAAGCTCCTCGGACTTCGGCTGGCGACACCAGTCGGCGCTAGAAACCAAATGACAACAAGCGCAAGGCCACACTGCCGGCTCCCACTAGCTGGCAGGTGGCGATAGTCGAAGAACGGAAGCCAGAAGGACAGCCTCCTCCCAAGCGTCAGAAGGGCGGCAAGACCAACTGGTTGCCCGCCTTCTCGTACGAGCAGACTGTCGATGCACCCTACAAGTTCCACAGTGGTGCGAAGCTGTCCAACCACACCACTCAGAAGTGCCACTGGCTCACTAGGATCGCCAAGGGTGATGGGCTCCCGCCTCCTCCGCCTGCCGGCCCGCCGCCTCCTCCTCCCCAGCAGGCTGCGGTTCGGCCAGTCGGCGCCATACAAGATAAATACCCTGAAGAGCATGGAGCTTATGTCATGTTCACCAGCGTGGCCGACGATAGGCACAGTAGACATCAGTGACAAAAAGAGGTAAATGCAGTCGCATCAGAGGCCCCTTAGTTCATGCATTTGTTTGAGAAGCCCATCAACTTGAGCAGAGCTGACCACCTGGAGGTGATGCCCAATCCTGGTTCTTACGCTCTGTTTTTGGATGCCACTTTCACCACAGAGAGGCAGGCTGCTCGCTTTTACCGAGTCCTGATAGATGGCGGCAGCAGCATCAACATCCTGTATCAAGACACTATGGAGATGCTACGAATCAAACAGAGGCAGCTTCAACCCAGTCGGACTGTGTTCCATGGCATAGTTCCTGGCCTTTCCTGCTCACCAATCGTCAAGACTCTAATTGATGTCCTCTTCGGAGACAAGGAACACTTTCACCGAGAGCCGGTCTGGTTTGAGGTGGTGGACCTTGAGAGCCCATATCATGTACTGCTTGGCCGGCCTGCTCTGGCCAAATTCATGGCGGTCCCCCACTATGCCTACCTCAAGATGAAGATGCCAAGCACCAAGGGAATCCTAACCATAACTGGGGACTACAAGAAGTCATCCGCCTGCGTGGCAGACAGCAGCCGGCTAGCCGAGTCCCTCGTGATCGTAGCTGAGAAGCGGCTCCTTGACCAGGTTCTGGCAATGGAAGGCAAGCTGCCGGAAATGTCGCCCAACCCCAGGGATTCGGAAGCTGAGGGCTCATTCAAGCCGGCCAAAGAGACAAAGAAGATACCCGTGGACCCAGAGCACCCGGAGAGGCACGCTGTCATAGGTGCGAACCTAGATAGCAAATAGGAAAGCGAGCTCATCGATTTCCTCTGTGAGAATCAGGACATCTTTGCATGGTCTCCCAAGGACATGCTGGGTGTTCCGACGGATTTCGCTGAGCACAAGCTACATGTACGACCCAAAGCCAAACCAGTCAGGCAGCCCTTGCGCCGCCTATTAGAGGAAAAGAGAAGAGTTGTCGGAGAACAGATAGCCCGGCTTCTAGCGGCCGGCTTCATCATGGAGGTGTACTTTCCCGAATGGTTGGCCAACCCAGTCCTCGTGCTGAAGAAGAATAAGGAGTGGCGCATGTGTATTGATTATACCAGCCTCAACAAAGCTTGCCCCAAAGATCCATTTTCCCTACCAAGAATCGACCAAGTAATTGACTCCACGGCTAGATGCGAGCTGTTGAGCATTTTGGATGCATACTTAGGGTATCATCAGACCAAGCTGGACCCGGCCGACAGGCTAAAGACCGCCTTCATCACACCATTCAGAGACTTCTATTACCTGACCATGACGTTCGCCTTGAGAAATGCCGGCGCCACGTTCCAGCGTTGCATGCAGAAGTGTCTCCTCAAGCAACTCGGTAGAAACGCCCACGTTATGTGGATGACGTTGTGGTGAAGACGGAGAAGCGCGGAATGCTGCTGGAAGACCTCAAGGAGACCTTTGAAAACCTGCGCCGATTTCAGATCAAGCTCAACCCAGAGAAATGCGTCTTTGAGTACTAGCCGGCCAGCTTCTTGGTTTCCTGGTCTCAGAGCGTGGCATAGAGTGTAACCCTATGAAGATCAAGGCCATAGAGAGGATGGAGGTGCCCACCGACTGCTGAACGTGCAAAAATTCACTAGCTGTTTGGCATCCATCAGCCGTTTCATCAGTCAGCTGGGTGAGAAGGCTCTTCCCCTGTACCAGCTCATGAAGAAGACCACTTTTTTCAAGTGGAATGACAAGGCGGATGAAGCTTTTCTCCATCTCAAGAATATGCTGACCACTCCGCCTATCCTGGCGGCTCCGACTGCTAAGGAGCCCATGCTTCTCTATATCGCCGCCACCAGCCGGGTGGTCAGCACAGTCATCATTGTGGAATGCAAGGAAGAAGGAAAAGCACTAGCAGTCTAGAGTCCGGTGTATTACCTAAGTGAAGTGTTGTCATACTTCCAAGAGCACCCAATCATTGTTGTCTGCACTGCTCCTCTTGCTGAGATCATTGGAAGCCGAGATGCTTTGGGCCGAGTGGCCAAATGGGCCGTAGATTTGGCCCCCTACACTATTAATACTAGCCGCGCACCGCCGTTAAGTCACAAGCACTGGCCGACTTCCTCGTCGACTGGGCCGAGACCCAATACCTGCTGCCAGCGCCAGACTCCGCCAATTGGTGGATGCACATTGATGGTTCCAAGATGCGCACCAGTTTGGGAGTCGGCATCGTCCTCACCTCTCCCAAAGGCCACAAGCTCATATATGTGCTGCAAATCCACTTTGCTGCCTCCAACAATGTTGCTGAATACGAAGCACTCATTCACGGGCTCTGGTTTGCCAAGGAAATCGGCATCCGCCGGATCCTGTGCTATGGAGACTCTGACTTGGTGGTCTAGCAGTTGTCAGGCGACTGTGACGCCAAAGATGCAAACATGGCAAGCTACTGCTTCGTTGTCCAGCAACTCAGCGGATACTTTAAAGGGTGCGAGTTCCTACATGTGCCAAGAAATGACAATCAGCAAGCAGATGCCTTGGCACGAATCGGCTCCACTCGACAAGCAATACCAACCGGTGTCACCCTGCAACGCCTCCTTAAGCCGTCCGTTAAGCCATCGCCAGAGTCAGATTTCATCTTTGTGCTGGCTCCTCCTGAAGCGGTCGGATCTGACTTGAGGACCCCAGCAGCCGGCGTGGGGAATTCGGCAGGCGGCCCGGGGACTGCGGCAGCCGCACCCGGCCCGGGGACTTCAGAACTCGGCCCATGGACTGCAGCAGTCCGCCCGGGGACTTCATCAATTCAGCAAGCGGCAGCCGACTCCACCCCGCCGCATCCCGGCCCAACCGCCCTTGTTCAAGTTGCAGTCCTGGCAGTCGAAGAAATAGCAACACCTTTCATGGGCGCAGCCCATCCTCAACTTTCTGGTGTACAAAGAGCTGTCGACTAATGAGATCTCGGCCCGGCGAGTCCAACGCCGGGCAGCAGCGTACACAATTGTCAACAAAGAACTTGTGAGGCGCAGTGTCATGGGCGTATACCAGCGCTGCGTATAGCTAGAGCAAGGTCAAGAAATCCTCAAAGATATCCACCAAGGCGAGTGTGGCCACCTCGTGGCTTCAAGAGCTCTTGTTGCCAAAGCTTTCTGCCATGGGTTTTTCTGGCGGACTGCTCTAGAAGTCGCCAAAGGCTGGGTCCAGAAATGGAAAGGGTGCCAGAAGTTCCGCTCTAAGCCTCATCAGCCGGCTTCTGCACTCAAGACCATCCCCATTGCCTGGCCCTTCGCTATCTGGGGGCTGGATATGGTGGGACCATTCAAGACAGCATGCGGCGGCATGACTCATCTGCTTGTCACGGTGGACAAGTTCATCAAGTGGATAGAAGCAAAACCAATCAAGAAGTTGAACGGTCCGACTGCTCTGACCTTCATCACCAACATCACTATCCGGTATGGCATAACACACAGCATCATCACCGACAACGGCACAAACTTTGCCAAAGGCGCTTTGGCTCGTTTCTGCGCGACGCAGGGCATCCGACTGGACTTAGCATCCGTTGCCCATCCACAGTCAAATGGCCAAGTGGAGCAGGCAAACAACCTCATTTTGTCCGGCATCAAGCCCCGACTGGTCGATCCTCTGGACCGCTTGGCCGGCTGTTGGCTCGACGAGCTGCCGGCCGTCCTCTGGAGCCTGCGCACAACTCCGAACAAGTCAACCGGCTTCATGCCCTTCTTCCTCGTCTACAGTGCCGAAGCTGTCATCCTGACAGACATAGAATTCGACTCCCCTCGAGTCACCATGTACACCAAAGAAGAGGCAAAAGAAGCACGAGAAGACGGCGTCGATCTACTGGAAGAGCGCCGGCTGCAGGCACTCAGCCGGTCCACCATCTACCAGCAGAGTGTACATCGGTACTACAACCGGAAGGTCAATCCAAGATCATTCCGAGAGGGAGACCTTGTGCTCAGGCTGATCCAGCGAACAGCCGGCCAGCACAAGCTCTCGGCACCTTGGGAAGGCCCCTTCATCATTAGGAAGGTGTTGGGAAACGACTCCTACTACCTGATAGATGCTCAGAAGCCTCAAGCACGCAAAATAGATGACTCCGGAAAGGAGACAGAACGACAATGGAATGCAAACATCCTCCGAAGGTTTTACAGTTAACGCAGTATGTACCAAGCCAACTTTTGTATTAAGTATGAAGACTCTGGGTCCCCCGAGAAGAAGCTTGGGGACTGCCCTCCTTTATCTATATTATAAGTATTATGCCTATGAATGCGTTAGTCTGCCTGGCACTGGGTTTGACCAGTCGAACCGGGGGCTTGCCGCCTTGTACTATGTAATGCTTCCAGCAGCCAGACAAGTAATGTGTTAGCACTTAAGACCTCTCCTGCCAAAGCCGTAGCTTACAGAGCAGCTACCCGGTAGGTAGGAGTCAAAAGCAGGAAAGGGTGCCCACATGAAAAATGGCTAAGGACCCAAAAGCATGTGCATAGTTCAAGCCGGCTCCCCGCCTCACCGACCGACTGTCGCATAGCCGGCCGGTCGGCTTCTACTTAAATTGCTAAAACGCTCTAGTCGGCTAAGTACTTGCCTTCCCAAAGTGGCTAAGTACTCGACCCAGCCACAGTCCGCAGAGCCGCTGTCCGGCTGGCAAGACGGCCACTGAGGGAGGGTGGCAAAGGAAAAAGGCCAAGGAGCAGAAAGCGAGAAGAGATAGAACTCAGCAAAAATATTTACATAACAAAAGGCCCTTGGCCAATATTCAACAGAAGTTTAAAATACACCCCGCGGGTGGAATTGTGTGAAGCTAATAAAGTTTGTCGAGACTGATAAGCACGTAAAAACAAAGATAAATTGGCAGCCTAGAAAGCAGCAGACGAGTTCGGCAGAACGGTGGAGTCGGTGGTGCCGGATGGTGGAGCGGCCGGCTGGTCAGTTTCCGCTTGGCTGCCTTCAGCAGGAGTCGGCTTGCGCTGGCGTTGCTCATTGTTGGAGGCGCGGTCGAGCTGAGGCTGGCTGTCCGCTTCGACCTCTGGTGCTTCCTCTTCACCTTCCTCCTCCTCCTCGTCTTCTCCCTCGTCGGTGGAGTCGATCACTTCGCCCGAGTCCTCGCCATCCTCCGGGTTCAGCCCGAACCACTCTGGTGGCACCTCGGCACCATTCTCAGCCAGCTCTGGGACGAAGACATTGGTGTTGGTGTACTCGGCGATCGCCGCCGCCCACTTGATGAGATAACGCTCCACCGCCACCAGCTCCTGCTGGGCCTCCAGTCGAAACGTGGTCAACTGGGCTAGATCTAGCCTGTGGTACCACGCCTTGACTTACTACAGGGCCTAGCGTGCGCCAGCCCGGGATGAGGAGCCCTTCCAAGCCTCAAGCCGGCCGGCCGCCACTTCAGCCAGTCGGCAGTCCCGCTGGGAGTGCGCGGAGCCAGCATGTCTGGACACAGGGCGGAGCTTGCCTGGGCTCCAACGTGCTGAAGGCGACGCGTCATCTGATGAGCCGTCCGAAGGCAGGCTTGGATACTGAGGAGCTACTCACTAAGCACTCTGCGCTCCTTCCGTCCTCTGTACCTCGTTATAGGCCTCAATGCCCTGGTTGGTGGCGCCGGAGTGGCCAGGAAAGAAGTCTACACAAGCAAAAAAAAGCAAGTAAGGCAGAAGCCGGAAGCTATAAGCCGGCCTGATCGGCAGCCGACAAGTGAAAGAAAGAAGAAGAAAGAAGCTTACCGTCAACCATGTCTTCGATCTCGCTGAAGCCGGTAGTCAGCATGGCCTCCTTATTAGTCCAGGAGGAGCGTTCGGTCTTGAACTCGGCAAGGAGACTGGACTCCTTTGCCTCCGCCTCTTTCTGAGCCGTCTTGAGAAGCTCTGCCTGCTCCGCCAGCTGTGTGGCCAGCCGGTCACGCTCTTCGGCCAGGTTGCTGCACTCCTCCTTGGAGCGCAAGGCGGTCTCAGCTTCACCAAGCTGCTGCTGCAGGGCGGCGTTGGCCTCTGCATGAAGAGAGAAAGGAAAGGGCGTCGGCGGCCAACGGAAAAGAAGAATAGTTGCCGGGGAGATTGCTACCTCTTGAGCACTTGCGTTGGTTTTCCCTTGAAGAGGAAAGGGTGGTGCAGCAAAGTAGCGTAAGTATTTCCCTTAGTTTTCGAGAACCAAGGTATCAATCCTGTAGGAGGCTACGCGCCAGTCCCTCGGACTTACACAAAACAAATAAATCCTCGCAACCAACGCGATAAGGGGTTGTCATTCCCTACACAGTCACTTACGAGAGTGAGATCTGATAGATATGATAAGATAATATTTTTGGTATTTTTATGATAAAGATGCAAAGTAAAATAAAAGGCAACAAAAATAACTAAGTATTGGAAGATTTAATATGATGAAGATAGACCCGGGGGCCATAGGTTTCACTAGTGGCTTCTCTCAAGAGCATAGTTATTTTACGGTGGGTGAACAAATTACTGTTGAGCAATTGACAGAATTGAGCATAGTTATGAGAATATCTCGGCATGATCATGTATATAGGCATCACGTCCGAGACAAGTAGATCGACTCATGCCTGCATCTACTACTATTACTCCACACATCGACCGCTATCCTCGATGTAGAGGGATAAGTTCAAGAGATGTAGACCGATATCCGAGGCAAGTAGACCAACTCCTGCCTGCATCTAGAGTATTAAGTTCAAGAGAACAGAGTAACACTTTAAGCAAGATGACATGATACAGAGGGATAAATTCATGCAATATGATAAAAACCCCATCTTGTTATCCTCGATGGAAACAATACAATACGTGCCTTGCTGCCCCTACTGTCACTTGGAAAGGACAGCGCAAGATTGAACCCAAAGTTAAGCACTTCTCCCATTGCAAGAAAGATCAATCTAGTAGGCCAAACCAAACTGATAATTCGAAAAGACTAGCACTGAGCTACGGCCAATTCATCCATTAACAGGTTCAAACAAGCATGGCAAAAATGCATTTGGTAAACAGATTTCAGACTTAGTGAAATTAACACTTGTCTAGAATTTCAGATCAGGTAGCCCACTTTGGAGCATGAAAACTATATGCTACAGGACCTGAACATGGCAAAGTAAAGCATGGCATGGAGCTACTCAAGGAGCTTAACAAAAGTCCCTTAGTGACCTTGAGCCAAAAGGGATCAGAAAATACATTTGCAAGCATGTGAACCTGGAAAAAACATAATCAGATCACAGACTTAGTGAAAACTGGAGCATGCTGAAACAGATATCAAGTAGGTATGTTTACGAGCTCGATGCACTCACTACATAGCAAGTCATGACAATATAAGCATACACCCATAAAGAATACACAAAATACAAGCTATACATGGCAATAACAATAACATAGCATGCACGGATGAATTACAACATCCTCGGCAAAATCTAGCTAGCTCTTGTTCTCTTTGAGCCCTTGAGGAGATATAGCCAGTCAAAGTATGCCAAAGTAAATAGGGTTAGGGACGAGAAAGTCAACCCGATTTCGAAACTGGATCTGGATCTGGGGTTGCCGTAGTATCACGCGCACCGAGGTTGACCGGTGCCTCGCCGGAGGAGGGAGATGGCCGGAGCAGGAGGGGGATCTCGCCGGGGAAGGGAGCTCCGGTGGCCGGCGTACGGATCCGGCGCCGGAGATGGAGGGGAACCGGGCGGCGCGGGCGGTGATGGCCGCGGTCGGCGCGGTCGCCGAGGCCTGCACCGGCGGGGCGGTGATGGCCGCGGTGGTTGGATCGGGCGGCGGTCGGCGCAGCTTACCGGTGGGCGGCGGAGCGACGAACCAGCCGGCGGGGCGAAGGAAGAGGACGAAGGCGGGCGGCGGCGCGCCGGTTCGGGCCGCGGGGCCCCGCCTGGGCTCGGCGGGCCGGCGGCGGAGGGAGGCAGCCGGGCGAATGGGGAGGTGCCACGTGGTGGCGGCGGGTGCAGCGGACACTTCCGGCGCCGGCGGACTTTGTCCGGCGCGCGGAGGAAGAAGAGAGCTAGAGTTTCGGGGGAGAGATCCGAATTTCGGGAGGGGGTCTTTATATAGAGGTAGAGGGAGCTAGGAGTGTCGAAATGAGGTGCGGTTTTCGGCCACGCAATCGTGATCGAATGCTCCAGATGATGGAGAGGGTTTTGGTGGGTTTTGGGCCAACATGGAGGGGTGTTGGGCTGCAACACACATGAGGCCTTTTCGGTCCCTTGGTTAACCGTTGGAGCATCAAACGAAGTCCAAATGGTACGAAACTTGATAGGCGGTCTACCGGTAGTAAACCAAGGCCGCTTGGCAAGTCTCGGTATAATACGGAAATGTTTAATCCCCACTCACGAAAGAAAGGTAGAAATGACCACCGGAGGAGAACGTAGCGCCGGAATGCAAAACGGACAACGGGGAAAATGCTCGAATGCATGAGATGAACACGTATGCAAATGCAATGCACATGATGATATGATATGAGATGCATGAGAATGATAACAACACACGGAGACAAAACCCGAACCGAGAAAATAAAATAACTTAAGGCCGGAAACGGCAAGAGTTGGAGTACATATTGGGAAAATCATATCCGGGTGTTACAACACTCCACCACTACGAAAGGATCTCGTCCCGAGATCTAGGACTGAAAGAACACAGGGTATTCAGAACGGAGGTGATCCTCGCGTTCCCAGGTAGCTTCATGATCGGAATGGTGTGACCAGTTGACTTTGAGGAATTTGATTGACTTCTTGCGAGTCTTGCGTTCAGTCTCTTCAAGAATAGCCACGGGGTGCTCACGGTAAGAGAGATCTTCTTGGAGCTCAATGTGCTCGAAGTTGACGATGTGGTCAGGAGTCTTGAAGCACTTTCGGAGCTGAGAGACATGGAACACGTCATGCACATTTGCAAAGTTTAAAGGAAGCTCGAGTTGATAGGTGAAATCGCCTCTCTTGCTGACGATCTTGAAAGGTCCCACTTATCTAGGGGCAAGCTTCCCTTTGATACCGAAGCGACGAGTACCTTTCATAGGAGAGACGCGGAGGTAAACACGATCTCCGATCTCGAAAGCCAAATCACGGTGCTTACTATCATAGTAGCTCTTCTGGCGGGATTGGGCTGCTTTGAGGTTATCTTGAATGACTTTGCACATTTCCTCTACCTCTGTGATTAAGTCATTACCCAAAAGCTGATGCTCGCCGGTTTCAGACCAGTTGAGAGGGGTACGGCACTTACTGCCATACAGAATTTCAAATGGGGCCTTGCCCGAACTTGCTTGAAAACTGTTGTTGTAGGAGAATTCAGCATATGGAAGACAATCCTCACACCTCAAGCCGAAGGAGATCACACAAGCCCTGAGCATATCTTCATGAATCTGGTTGACACGCTCGACTTGACCGCTAGTTTGCGGATGGAAAGCTGTGCTGAAGCGGATGTTGGTGCCCATGGCCTTCTGAAAAGAATCCCAAAACTTGGAGGTAAAGATGTTGCCACGGTCTGAACAGATCACTTGAGGAATACCGTGCAGAGAGACAATTCGAGAGGTATAGAGCTCCGCCAATTGAGCTGCAGTGATTGACTCTTTGATAGGCAGAAAGTGAGCCACTTTAGTGAGTTTGTCGATGACAACGAATATAGCATCATTGCCATGCTTGGACTTTGGAAACCCAGTGATGAAGTCCATCTCAATGTGGTCAAACTTCCATTCTGGAATGGCAAGAGGTTCGAGGAGACCAGCTGGCCTTTGGTGTTCTTCCTTCACTCTTCTGCAGACATAACATTCGTTCACGAACTGAGCAATTTCACGCTTCATTCGAGTCCACTAATAAGCCTGCTTGAGGTCCTGATACATCTTCGTGCTCCCAGGGTGGATGGAGAGGAGAGAATTGTGAGCCTTATTCATGATCACTTTACGAAGGTCACCTTTGGGCACAACAATATGATCCTCGAAGAAGAGAGTATCCTTGTCATCAAGGTGGTAGCACTTGTACTTGGGTTGACTCTTGGCAATCCCAATCTTCACCTTTTTCACCATAGCATCAAGAAGCTGAGCTTGGCGAATCTGGTCTTCCAAGGTAGGAGAGACTTGAAGGTTGGCGAGGAAACCTTGAGGAACATTTTGCAGATTAAGTTTGCGGAAAGCTTCACAAAGCTCGGGTTGATAAGGCTTGAGAATCATACTGTTGCAATAAGCCTTCCTGCTCAATGTGTCAGCAATCACATTGGCCTTGCCTGGAGTATACTCGACACTCGGATTATACTCTTGAATCATTTCGACCCATCGAGTCTGCCTGAGGTTGAGATTAGGCTGAGTGAAGATGTACTTGAGACTCTTGTGATCAGTGAAAATGTCCACTTTTCTTCCCAATAAGAGATGTCTCCAAGTCAAAAGAGCATGCACAACTTCCGCCAACTCAAGGTCATGAGTGGGGTAGTTCTTCTCGTTGGGCTTCAACTGGCGAGAGGTATAAGCCACAACTTTCTTCTCTTGCATCAACACTGCGCCAAGACCTTGGAGAGAGGCATCACAAAAGACCTCGTACGGCTTGGATTCATCAGGCGGAGTCAGAACTGGAGCGGTGACCAATTTCTCTTTCACAGTGTTGAAAGCAATGTCACACTCCGTAGACCAAACGTACTTGACGTGCTTCTGGAGAAGATTTGAGAGAGGCTTCGCGATCTTAGAAAAGTTTTCAACGAATCTTCGACAGTAGCTTGCGAGACCGAGGAAGCTACGGAGTTGCTTCACATTCTGAGGTGGTTCCCAATTCACAATTGCAGACACCTTCTCAGGATTCACCGCAATGCCCTTGGAAGCGAGGATATGACCAAGATAAAGAACCTCATCGAGCCAAAATTCGCACTTGGAGAACTTGGCGTAGAACTTGTGTTCCCTGAGCTTATCGAGTACCAAACGCAAGTGCTTGGCATGATCTTCCTTGTTCTTCGAAAAGACCAGAATGTCGTCGAGATAGACCAAAACGAAGTCATTGGTGTAGGCGTTGAAGATGAAGTTCATCATGCGAGAGAAAGTCGGAGTAGCGTTGACGAGACCAAAAGACATGACAGTGTATTCATATGAACCAAAGCTTGTCTTGAAAGTCGTCTTGGCAATATCTTGCTCGCGGATTCGGATCTGATGATAACCCATACGGAGATCAAGCTTTGGAGAATACTTGGGCACCTTTGAGTTGTTCGAATAGCTCATTGATGTTGGGAAGTGGGTATTTGTTCTTGATGGTCTTCTTGTTCAATGGACGGTAATCAACACAAAGTCGGTCCGTTCCATCCTTCTTCTTCACAAAAAGAACTCCACAACCCCACGGAGAAGAACTAGGTCGGATGAGGCCCATTCTCTCTTGAACATCGAGTTGCTTCTTCAGCTCCTTCAACTCCTCAGGTCCGAGCTTGTAAGGACGTTTGCACACAGGTTCCGTGCCGGGCTCAAGATCAGTGACGAATTCAACTGGCCAGTGCGAAGGCATTCCTGGAAGCTCTTCTGGAAAGACGTCTTGATATTCGCAAACGACTGGAATTTGCGAGATAGCATCCAGTTCACCCTTCTCATTGAGAGAAAACAGCCGGATGGTATCATCACGAGCGGCAAAGACGATTACATCCTCAGACGAATGAGTCAATTGAATCTACCTGGCTGCACAATCAAGATGCACCTTGTGCTTAGAAAGCCAATCCATTCCGAGAATAAGATCAATATCCGAGTCACCAAGAACCGTTGGAGAAAATAGAAATTTGTAGTCACCCAAAGTGATAGTAACATCCGGAGCAATGGAGTTAGCATGCATGCGCCTACTGGGAGAGACAACTACTAATGGACTAGGCAAAATTTGCAAAGCCAAACCATGCTTAGATGGAAACGGTCTCGAGATGAAACAATGCGATGCACCCATGTCAAAAAGAAATTTTGTAGGGATATCGTTAACAGGAAGGTTACCCATGATGACATCTGATGAGTCCTCTGCCTGGGCTGCATTCATCAAGTTGACCTTTGCGTGCTTGGGGTTATGCCTGACCACAGTTGTACTTGCCGATCTCACAGGAGGAGGAGGAGGAAGACGCCTCTGATTGAAGCATTTGTTGGCATAGTGACCCTTCTGTTGGCACTTGTTGCACGTGACCTCTGAAAGCGGACGGTGATACGGAGCACTCGATCTTGGAGCTTGAGACAAAGTCTTGTTCTGAAAGCCAGGGTTGGGTGGGTGGTAAGATCCACTGCCACCTTTGCTCTTCTGCTGATACGGCTGACAGAACGGAGGAGGAGGAAGCCAATACTTCTGCTGCTTGGCCACTTGAGTGGAGGAAGAAGGAGTAGCATCTCTGACTCGCTTCTTGGAAGCATCACACCTCAGTTGAGCGTCCTCTTGCTTCAATGCCATGTTGTAGAACTCGTCGTACCACCCCTGAACAGGTATATCATGCTCTTCTCATCAGGTACGTCCTGCTTAGCAAAGCGGGCGAGCTTCTGAAACAACTTGTTGTAGTCATAGACAGACAAAGAGCCTTGCTTCAGGTTGCGGAATTCCTCATGCTTGCTTTCAACCACGCTCTGAGGGATATGATGAGCTTTGAAATCTTGAGGGAATTCATCCCAGGTAATCACACGGCCCCCTCTGGAATCCTTGTACTGCTGGAACCATTCTGCAGCTTGATCTTTGAGTTGGAAGGAAGCGAACTTGACGAAGTCCTCAGGCCTGACGTTTCTGCACTCGAAATGCTTGCACAGATCCACGAGCCAATCGTCAGCATCAGTTGCCTCAACACAATTGCTGAAAGTCTTTGGCCCGTTAGCAAGGAACTGGTTGAGTGTAGCAAAGTGATTCTGATTGTTGCCTTGGTTCCCTTGGTTGGCTTGATTGCGCTCTTGGAGAATTTGCATGATCAACTGTGTGTTTGCATTGGTTGCGGCCATCACAGCTTGCCATGCCTCCGGAGGAGGAGGAGGTGGTGGCGGATCTTGATTCTGATTCTGATTGGTGCTCTTAGCGGGAGCCATCCTGAAGAGGGTGACAACCGTTAGCACATTGACTGATAAAATGAAGCTGAATCAAATGGGTTGAAATTGCAACATATAGTCTTCACATCCGAACATAAGAACGAATGCATTCCACTTGAAATGGTCACATATCCATAAATTGAGAAGCCACTTGGAATTTAGGTAGAGGAATAAATCAACAAGGTACGGATCAAGAACGAATACTCGGTAAGAAATCCCAATCTCAAACCAAATATCTGTGGAAGAAGAACTAGAGCTACAAGAATTCCCATCTATGAAACTCCCGAACCTTTCCGGTTATGCAATCAGGTCTTGGGGATACAGGGGAAGCATAATATCTCACCCAAATCTAGCAATTCCTACATCCAGCTGTATCCATCCTTCAACACATAACCGAGAAAAACTTCGGAAACCATCTACCTCAACCTTCGAAAAGTATCCGTTATACAAGTTATGGCGATACTCCCGAACTCCCGCCCCGGTACTGGGTGGCGTCGAGGTTATCTCACCAACGAACTGCATAAAAGAGATTTTCAATGTCGGCGTACTAAACTCAGGTATTCCAGAACTGCAACGATAAAATTGTGACGACAACACCTCGGAGCTCAACTCCCCGGGACACTGCCACAACCCCTAAAGACAAGAGGCACCAAGAACAATGTTCTCGTCAAAAAACCATCGGAACGATTCCAAGATACCCGCGTGATCCTAAAAAAATTAGTGAAATTTGAGAAGAGAATAGTCAAAACTCTACGTCAGGATGCCTTACCAGAGCGATGAGGAGACTGGGGAGTAAAAAGAATTCCTAAACTCTCCGATATATAATTCCTAAATGACTGAAAACATTTTTTTCTAGACTCAACAACGGCTGCTAAAAACGATAAAGCAATGGGGCTCCTAAGGTCGGGGAAGGCTCTGATTACCAACTTGTAATGCCCTCGATGCGGCTATAGCTCCCACATGTCGAGGCACGACTTAGAGGCATAACCGCATTGACAGCAATGTCGCAAGTTAGGCAATCTTCACAACATCCCATGTAATATAGATAATAAAAGGGGAGATACATAGTTGGCTTACACTCGCCACGTCAATCAAAGTACATAAATAGCAATACATCAATCAAACACTCATGGCCCGACTACGACGCCAAAATAAAAGATAACCCAACATGCGACACGGTCCCGATCACCCCAACTGGGCACCACTACTGATCATCAGGGAAAGACACATAGTATCGGCATGAGTCCTCGTCGAACTCCCACTTGAGCTCAAGCGCGTCATCTGGAAGGGAATCATCAGGCCCTGCATATGGTTTGGAAGTAATCTATGAGCCACAGGGACTCAGCAATCTCGCACCCTCGCGATCAAGACTATTCAAGCTTATAGGTAGGGCAAGGTAAAATATGTGGAGCTGCAGCAAGCGGCTAGCATATATGGTGGCTAACCTGTTCGCAAAAGAGAGCGAGAAGAGGAGGCAAAGCACGAACGAGTATCTAGAGGGCATCCTGCGGCAAGCATTACTCCAACACCATGTTTGCTTCCCGGACTCCGCCGAGAAGAGACCATCACGGTAACTCACATTAGGATTCTTTTTAATTAAGTTAAGGTTCAAGTTATCTACAACCGGACATTAAAAAATTCCCATCTGCCCATAACCGCGGGCACGGCTTTTGAAAGTTCAAATCCCTGCAGGGGAGTCCCAACTTAACCCATGACAAGCTCTCACGGTCAACGAAGGAATAGAACCTCTCCCGAGACATTCCGATCAGACTTGGTATCCCGGTTCTACAAGACACTTCGACAAGTTAAAACAAATCCAGCAACACCGCCCGAATGTGCCGACAAATCCTGATAGGAGCTGCACATATCTCGTTCTCAAGGCACACTTAGATTGTCTTAGGTACGGGTAGGCCAGCCCAGAGTTGCCCCTGGTGGCCACCGGCAGCTGACAGGTGGACCAACACTCAGAGGAGCACTGGCCCGGGGGGGTTTAAATAAGATGACCCTCGGGCTCCGGAAACCCAAGGGAAAAAGTGGCTAGGTGGCAAATGGTAAAACCAAGGTTGGGCATTGCTGGAAAAGCTTTAATCAAGGCGAAGTATCAAGGGGTTCCCATAATCACCCAACCACGTAAGGAACGCAAAAATCCGGGAACATAACACCGATATGACGGAAACTAGGACGGCAAGAGTGGAACAAAACACTAGGCGAGAGGCCGAGCCTTCCACCCTTTACCAAGTATATAGATGCATTAAGATAACATGGCAATATAATGATATCCCAACAAGTAAATAAGGTTCCAACAAGGAACGGTCTCCAATCTTCACCTGCAACTAGCAACGCTATAAGAGGGGCTGAGCAAAGCGGTAACATAGCCAATCAATGGTTTGCTAGGACATGGTGGGTTAGAGGTTTGACATGGCAATTTGGGAGGCATGATAAGCAAGTGGTAGGCATCGTAGCATGGGCATAGCAAAAGAGCAAGCATCTAGCAAAGCAAAGATAGTAGTGATTTCGAGGGTATGATCATCTTGCCTGCAAAGTTGTCAGAGTTGACTGGATCCTCGAAAGCAAACTCAACGGGCTCCTCGTTAGCGAACTCGTCTCCCGGCTCTACCCAATCAAGACAAACAAGCAACAAGGACACAATCAACCACGTGCAAGGCTCAAACAATATGATGCAAAGATGGTATGCTATGCGGGATGCAATATGTGATGCATATGCAAGATTTGACAAGGAATGCATGAACCTGGCCTCAACTTGGAAATCCAAGTGTTCCACTGTAAAGGTGAGGTGAAATCGCTTGAAAATGATATAAAGAACACCGGAAACAGAGTTACGGTTTGGAAATGGCAAGCAATTCAAATATGAGCACGTTCTGCGATTTACAGGAAGTAGCCAAGTAGATGCAACAAGATGAACATGCTACAACACTCAAACATGGCATAAAAATAAATGGAAGGGATCCATTCATGAAGCTTAACAAAAGACTAGCACTGAGCTACGGCCAATTCATCCATTAACAGGTTCAAACAAGCATGGCAAAAATGCATTTGGTAAACAGATTCCAGACTTTGTGAAATTAACACTTGTCTGGAATTTCAGATCAGGTAGCCCATTTGGAGCATGAAAACTATATGCTACAGGACCTGAACATGGCAAAGTAAAGCATGGAATGGAGATACTCAAGGAGCTTAACAAAAGTCCCTTAGTGACCTTGAGCCAAAAGGGATCAGAAAATACATTTGCAAGCATGTGAACATGGCAAAAACATAATCAGATCACAGACTTAGTGAAAACTGGAGCATGCTGAAACAGATATCAAGTAGGCATGTTTACGAGCTCGATGCACTCACTACAGAGCAAGTCATGACAATCTAAGCATACACCCATCAAGAATACACAAAATACAAGCTAGACATGGCAAGAACAATAACATAGCATGCATGGATCAATTACAACATCCTCGGCAAAATTGCTAACAAGTAGACAATCTTCCTAGATTCACAAAATGACAAAAGTAGAGCTCGATTGACTCAAGCTAGGTTGCTCCATAATTGCAAACAAAGACATGGATGGATAGAGCACTACAAGATTAGCAAAACATACTTACTGATCATCCTCAAAAGAGGCACGGATCACTAGGAAACAACATGAACATATGGCATATTGAGATAAACCGCTCAAGGACTTAGTGGAAATGCTAAGTCCCTGAAATCAGCATTAACGAATGCACCACTTTGCAAGCTTGTGCTAGTCACCACACACATCACAAAAATACATGGGTTGCACCTCTGGAAAGATGGCAAAACATATAACAAAACACATGTAGAGCTCAGGGGCATATCATGCACACAATAATCATGGCAAAAATGACAAATATCTAATTGGAGCAGCAGATCTGACAATTATCTCAAATAGCATTCTTTTAACAGAATTTCGGGCATCAAGATGAACCCAAATGAAAATGATGCAATGAGATGAAATAATGTACTCTCTGAGATGAACATTTTGATATGCTATATGCCCAAAGCGGAGCTAGGGATGAGGAGATATAGCCAGTCAAAGTATGCCAAAGTAAATAGGGTTAGGGACGAGAAAGTCAACCCGATTTCGAAACTGGATCTGGATCTGGGGTTGCCGTAGTATCACGCGCACCGAGGTTGACCGGTGCCTCGCCGGAGGAGGGAGATGGCCGGAGCAGGAGGGGGATCTCGCCGGGGAAGGGAGCTCCGGTGGCCGCCGTACGGATCCGGCGCCGGAGATGGAGGGGAACCGGGCGGCGCGGGCGGTGATGGCCGCGGTCGGCGCGGTCGCCGAGGCCTGCACCAGTGGGACGGTGATGGCCGTGGTGGTCGGATCGGGCGGCGGTCGGCACGGCTTGCCGGCGGGCGGCGGAGCGACGAACCAGGCGGCGGGGCGGAGGAAGAGGACGAAGGCGGGCGGCGGCGCGCCGGTTCGGGCCGCGGGGGCTCCGCCTGGGCTCGGCGGGCGGCGGAGGGAGGCGGCCGGGCGAATGGGGAGGTGCCACGTGGCGGCGGCTGGTGCAGCGGACATGTCCGGCGCCGGCGGACGTTGTCCGGCGCACGGAGGAAGAAGAGGGCTAGGGTTTCGGGGGAGAGATCCGAATTTCGGGAGGGGGTATTTATATAGAGGTAGAGGGTGCTAGGAGTGTCCAAATGAGGTGCGGTTTTCGGCCACACGATCGTGATCGAAAGCTCTAGATGATGGAGAGGGTTTTGGTGGGTTTTGGGCCAACATGGAGGGGTGTTGGGCTGCAACACACACGAGGCCTTTTCGATACCTCGGTTAACCGTTGGAGTATCAAACGAAGTCCAAATGGTACGAAACTTGACAGGCGGTCTACCGGTAGTAAACCAAGGCCGCTTGGCAAGTCTCGGTACAATCCGGAAATGATTAATCCCCACACATGAAAGAAAGGTAGAAATGACCACCGGAGGAGAACGGTGCGCCGGAATGCAAAACGGACAACGGGGAAAATGCTCGAATGCATGAGACGAACACGTATGCAAATGCAATGCACACGATGATATGATATGAGATGCATGGAAACGATAACAACACACGGAGGCAAAACCCGAACCCGAGAAAACAAAATAACTTAAGGCCGAAAACGGCAAGAGTTGGAGTACATATTGGGAAAATCATATCCCAGGTGTTACACCTCGGCCCTTCACTATGCGTAGACAGGGGAGGCCGGACGCCCGGGCGTCAGGCCGGATGTCCGGGCTTTCACGCGGGGCCGGATGTCCGGGCTGGCGAGGCCGGATGTCCGGGCTGGAGCTACTGGCTTTGTTGCTCTCGGCTTCGGAGGGGTCCGGATTTCCGGGCTGGGGGCCGGATATCCAAGTGCTCGAGAAAGGGCTGGATGTCCGGGCTGGCGAGGCAGATGTCTGGGGCCTGTAGATGCTTGGCGGTTGTGCAGCTAGTGGTGGATGACGGTCCAGGGGCCGGAAGTCCGGGGTCGTGGTCGGATGTCCGGGTCCTGGGAGGTGTTCTTGACTCCTTGCGTGGGTTCTCTTCATCCATGAACTTGGGGACTTGTTCACCTTCACGTGCATCTTCGGAAGGGTCGTTTTGGTACCTAATCATGCACAACACCACGTACTTAGGTAGTAGCCATTTATCGAGAGGATCATATGTGATATCACTAAGGAAAGAAGTCACCTCGTTCTCGAGAGCTCTAGCTCTAGCTCGTGTCATGGGTCCTCTTGGCACTTCGTGAGACGATGGTAGGTCCATGGGGATGACCGTAGGATGCTCCGCATCAATGAGGTACTATACAGACTCTCCCCCTCTCATTGCTATGCATCTCCTAAATAGATCTTGCGTGAGCGTAGGAATTTATTTGAAATTGCGTGCTACGTTTCCCAACAGTGGCATCCGAGGCAGGTCTATGCGTAGATGATATGCACGAGTAGAACACAAAGAGTTGTGGGCGGTGATCATCATACTGCTTACACCAATGACTTATGTTGATTCGGCGGTATTGTTGGTTGAAGCGGCCCGGACGAACCTTACATGACCATGTTCATGAGACCGGTTCCACCGACATATATGCAACTAGTTTTGCATAAAGGTGGCTGGCGGGTATCTGTTTCTCCAACTTTAGTTGAATTGAATTTGACTGCGGCTGGTCCTTGTTGAAGGTCAAAACATCAAACTTGATAAATCACCGTTGTGGTTTTTACGCGTAGATAAGAACGGTTCTTGCTAGAAGCCCGTAGTAGCCACGTAAAACCTGCAACAATAAAGTGGAGGACATCTAACTTGTTTTTGGAGGGCATGTTGTGATGTGATATGGTCAATACATGATGTGATATACGTTATTGTATGAGATGATCATGTTTTGTAAAAGTTATCGGCAACTAGCAGGAGCCTTATGGTTGTCGCTTTATTGTATGAAATGAAAACAACACGTAATTGCTTTACTTTATCACTATGCGTTAGCGATAGTTATACAAGCGATAGTTGGCGAGACGACCATGACGCTACGATGGAGATCAAGGTGTCAAGCCGGGGATGATGGAGATCATGATGTTGCTTTGGAGATGGAGATCAAAGGCACAAGATGATGATGGCCATATCATGTCACATATTTTGATTGCATGTGATGTTTATCTTTTATGCATCTTATTTTCCTTAGTATGGCGGTAGCATTATAAGATGATCCCTCACTAAAGTTTCAAGGTATAAGTGTTCTCCCTGAGTATGCACCGTTCTACATTCACATACAACGGGTGCAAGACAGTTTTGAACATGCGGAATAGTCGGTTTAAACTTGACGAGCCTAGCATGTACAGACATGGCCTTAGAACACTAGAGACCGAAAGGTCGCACGTGAATCATATAGAGATGTTCACCATTGATGACTACTCCATCTCACATGATGATCGGACATGGTTTAGTTGATTTGGATCACGTAATCATTTAGATGACTCGAAGGATGTCTATCTAAGTGGGAGTTCTTAGGTAATATGATTAATTGAAATTAGTTTATCGTGAACTTAATCCTGATAGTTTTTGCATATCTATGTTGTAGATCAATGGCCGTGCTACTATTCCCTTGAATTTTAATGCGTTCCTAGAGAAATCTAAGTCGAAAGATGATGGTAGAAATTACACAGACTGGGTCCGTAACTTGAGGATTATCCTCATTCCGGCCTAGAAGAATTATGTCATTGATGCACCGCTAGGTGAAAGGCCTGCTGCAGGAGAAGATGTTATGAACGTCTGGCAAGCTCGATCTGATGACTACTCGATAGTTCAGTGTGCCATGCTTTATGGATTAGAATCGGGACTTCAAAGACGTTTCGAACGTCATGGAACATATGAGATGTTCCAGGAGTTGAAGTTAATATTTCAAGCAAATGCCCGAGTTTAGAGATATGAAGTCTCCAACAAGTTCTATAGCTGCAATATGGAGGAGAACAATTCTGTTAGTGAACACATACTCAAAATGTCTGGTTATCATAATCACTTGACTCGGCTGGGAGTAAATCTTCTAGATGATACTGTTATTGACAGAGTTCTTCAATCACTGCCACTAAGATACAAAGGCTTCGTGATGAACTATAATATGCAAGGGATGGATAAGACAATTCCCGAGCTCTTCGCTATGCTCAAAGCTACAGAGGTAGAAATCAAGAAGGAGCATCAAGTGTTGATGGTTAACAAGACCACTAGTTTCAAGAAAAATGGCAAGGGAAAGAAGGGGAACTTCAAGAAGTATGGCAGGCAAGTTGCCACTCCCAAGAGGAAGCCCAAGTCTGGACCCAAGCCTGAAACTAAGTTCCTCAACAGCAAAAGGACTGGTCACTGGAAGCGGAATTGCCCCAAGTATTTGGCGGATAAGAAGGCTGGCAAAGTGAACAAAGGTATATTTGATATACATGTTATTGATGTGTACCATATAAATGCTCGTAGTAGTGCCTGGGTATTTGATACCAATTCGGTTGGTCATATTTGTAACTCGAAACAGGGACTACAAATTAAACGAAGATTGGCTAAGGACGAGGTGACGATACGCATCGGGAATGGCTGCAAGGTCGATGTGATCACCGTCGGCACGCTACCTCTACATCTACCTTCGGGATTAGTTTTAGACCAAAATAATTATTATTTGGTGCCAGCGTTGACCATGAACATTATACCTAGATCTTGTTTAATGCGAGACAGCTATTCATTTAAATCAGAGAATAGTGGTTGTTCTATTTATATGAGTAATATCTTTTGTGGTCATGCACCCTTGAAGAGTGGTCTATTTTGTTGAATCTCGATCATGGTGATACACATATTGA
This sequence comes from Triticum urartu, assembly GCF_056163025.1. Taxonomy (NCBI): domain Eukaryota; kingdom Viridiplantae; phylum Streptophyta; class Magnoliopsida; order Poales; family Poaceae; genus Triticum; species Triticum urartu. The sequence continues at coordinate 238,787,528 of NC_141878.1, read as the reverse complement.
TAATATTGATGCCAAAAGATGCAAAGTTTATAATGATAGTGCAACATATTTTTTGCACTACCGTTTAGGTCATATTGGTATAAAGCGCATGAAGAAACTCCATGCGAATGGAATTTTGCAATCACTTGATTATGAATCATTTGATGCTTGAGAACCATGCCTCATGGGAAAGATGACTAAGACTCTGTTCTCCGGGACAATGGAGCGAGCTACTGACTTATTGGAAATAATACATACGATGTATGCGCTCCGGTGAGTATTGAGGCTCGTGGCGGGTATCGTTATTTTCTGACCTTCACAAAGGATTTGAGAAGATATGGATATATCTACTTGATGTAACACAAGTCTGAAACATTTGAGAAGTTCAAAGAATTTGAGAGTGAACTAGAGAATCATCGTAGCAAGAAAATAAAGTTTCTACGATCTGATTGCGGATGAGAATATTTGAGTTATGAATTTGGCCTTCATTTAAAACAATTTGGAATAGTTTCACAACTCACGCCACCTGGAACACCACAGCGTAATGGTGTGTACGAACGTCGTAACCCTGCTTCATTAGATATGGTGTGATCTATGATGTCTCTTACCGATTTACCACTACCGTTTTGAGGTTATGCATTAGAGACATCTACATTCACTTTAAATAGGGAACCATCTAAATCCGTTGAGACAACACCGCATGTATTGTGGTTTGGCAAGAAACCTAAGTTGTTGTTTCTTAAAGTTTGGGGTTGCGATGCTTATGTGAAAAAGCGTCGGCCTGATAAGCTCGAACCCAAATCAGAGAAGTGCATCTTCATAGGATACCCAAAAGAAACTGTTGGGTACACCTTCTATCACATATCCGAAGGCAAGATCTTTGTTGCTAAGAATGGATCCTTTCTAGAGAAGGAGTTTCTCTCGAAAGAAGTGAGTGGGAGGAAAGTAGAACTTGATGTGGTAATTGTACCTTCCGTCGAATTGGAAAGTAGCTTATTATAGAAAACAGTTCTAGTGATGCCTACACAAACTAGAGAGGAAGCTAATGATAATGATCATGAAACTTCAGATCAAGTTACTACCCAACCTCGTAGGTTAACCAGAGCACGTTCTGCACCTGAGTGGTATGGTAATCCTGTTCTGCAGGTCATGTTACTAGACCATGATGAACCTACGAACTATGAGGAAGCGATGATGAGACCAGATTCCAATAAATGGCCTAAGGCCATGAAATCTGAGATAGGAACCATGTATGAGAACAATGTGTGGAATTTGGTTGACTTGCCCGCTGATCGGCAAGCCATAGAGAATAAATGGATCTTCAAGAAGGTTGACGCTGATGGTAATGTTACTATCTACAAAGCTCGACTTGTTGCGAAAGGTTTTCGACAAGTTCAAGGAGTTGCCTATGATGAGACTTTCTCACTCGTAGCGATGCATAAGTCTGTCCGAATCATGTTAGCAATTGCCGCATTTTATGATTATGAAATCTGGAAAATGGACGTCGAAACTGCATTCCTTAATGGTTTTCTCAAAGAAGAGTTGTATATGATGCAACCAGAAGGTGTTGTCGATCCTAAAGGTGCTAACAAAGTGTGCAACCTCTAGCGATCCATTTATGGACTGGTGCAAGCATCTCAGAGTTGGAATATACGCTTTGATAGTGTGATCAAAGCATATGGTTTTATATAGACTTTCGGAGAAGCTTGTATTTACAAGAAAGTGAGTGGGAGCTCTGTAGCATATCTGATATTATATGTGGATGACATATTGTTGATTGGAAATGATATAGAATTTCTGGATAGTATAAAAGGATTTGAATAAGAGTTCTTCAATGAAAGTCCTCAGTGAAGCTGCTTATTGGGAATCAAGATCTATACAGATAGATCAAGACGCTTGATAGGACTTTCACAGAGCACATACCTTGACAAGATTTTGAAGGAGTTCAAAATGGGTCAGTTAAAGAAAGGGTTCTTACCTGTGTTACAAGGTATGAAGTTGAGTAAGCCTCAAAACCCAACCACGTCAATATATATAGAGAGAATGGAAGTCGTTCCCTATGCCTCAGTCATAGGTTCTATAAAGTATGCCATGTTGTGTACCAGACCTGATGTGTGCCTTGCTATAAGTCTAGCAAGGAGGTACCAAAGTAATCTAGGAGCTGATCACTGGACAGCGGTCAAGAACATCCTGAAGTACCTAAAAAGGACTAAGGATATGTTTGTCATTTATGGAGGTGACAAAGAGCTTGTCGTAAATGGTTACGTCGATGCTAGCTTTACATTGATCCAGATGACTCTAAGCCACAAACCGGATACGTATTTATATTGAATGTTGGAGCTGTCAATTGGTGCAGTTCCTGTCGGATTCAGGGCTCCGCAGACCCTTGAGTGGTTCGAACAGTGGGGTGCGTACAAAGAACTCCTACTCCCCGACCTACCAGTCCAAAGATTCCACGGCCTAGCTCAACGATCCCAAAGAGCGAGAGAGACAGAGATTTATCCTGGTTCTGGCCATCCTGCAGTGTAATACCCTACTCGAGCTTTCTGGTGGATTGCCTCTAGGGGCCTCGAGTGGATGAACAGCCTCAGGAGGTGAGGTGTTCTTGGGCTTGATGAGATGGTGAGTGTGAAGGTGGTCTCATCCTCCCCCCCATCTATGGTGGTGGCTAAGTCCTATTTATAGTGGCCTCGGTCCTCTTCCCAAATGTTAGGCGGCAAGGGATCCCACAACGGCCAAATTCGAAGGGGGACAACTAGTACAAGTTATCCTGACAAAAGTAGTCTTCATTTGCAAAGGTTCTGGTGGTGATGCTGCTGTGGGCTCCGCGATGACCTCCGTCCTGCCATCCTGGCAGTCTTGGTCTTGTTGCACCGATATGGAAACCTTTGCCTGATTCCTCGGGACTCTGCGCATGCGCTTGCCTCCTTAGCACCAACGAGGAAACTAGTACATTGCGCCTGCTGGCGCCCGCCTGGCCTTGGTCGTCATGGCTCACGTCATGTGAGCCTCGCGAGGTGCGCCCTTCATAGATATCTCCGCTCCTCAGGAGCCAGCCTAGTGAGGCCGATCCCCCAGGGAGGACTTGGTGTCGTCGGCCTCGAGAGGCTTGGCCCCTCGCGAGGGTCTTGTGTTGTTGCTGCCGAACTGGGCCGTACAGGGCCGCTGATGGAGCCACACGACGGGCCACAGGCAGGCAAGTCTGGGCACCCCGGTCCTAGAACACCGACAGTAGCCCCCGAGCCCAAGGCGCGATCGAAGTTGGCTTCGAGGCAAAGCCAAAGGGCAAGTGTGGAGCGCCACAGGTCCCAACCGCCTGCGACCCCGGTCGACGCGTGGCGATTGATGAGAGATGGGCGCCCCCACTTCCCCATGCAGCCATGATATTTGTCGACCTGGCGGTCGACATTACCAACACATCCCCGCTCTCATCGCCTTGATGTGTGTCCCCCTGGCTTCTTTGCCTTCCGGAGAGATAGAGGCTTCCTTCCCTGGTCCGACCTCGGCACCGGTCCTCCTTGTCACTATGGCGCCGCGCCCGAAGAAGAAGGGAAAGGGGAAAATCTGCATTCCGGCGGAATCGCCGCTGGCCTTCGAGCCAGCCGTCGAGCAGTAGGTGGTGGTCAATCATGAAGGGCTGGAAAAGGTTCGACCAGCGCTCGCCTCCGATTCCAACGAATGGGGGGCGGCAGTGGCTTGGCCTACTTCTCGCGCCATGGTTGATATGACAGCCATTGAGATCCCCATCCATCTTCATTCCCTCTGGGTTGGCCTGATTCCCCCTTTCTTTGCTTTCTTCAATGTCGTTTTCTCGCATTACCAAATCCATGCGCCGCATCTTGATCCCCAATCCATCATTCTCCTCTCCGTCTTCACCTTTGTCTGCGAGGCCATGGTGGGCATTGCCCCTTCCATAGCCTTGTTTCGCTATTTCTTCTCTCTTCACCTGACTGATGGCCACCAGTGCTCGAGATGCGTGACCTTCCACACTGTAGTGGCAATAGCCGGCTCGTGGATCGACTTTGATCTCTCACCAGTCGTAGGCGGGTTTTGGGAGCGATGGGTGTTTATGGATGTTGGCGTGCTCTATCCCTTGTTCTTGCTCCCACGGGCACTGGCCACTCCTAGCTCTGGTTGGGAGCATGCAAGGCTTGTCGACCAGTGGCTCGCCCATGTCTGGCGCCGGTTGGCCAGGCTGAAGGATCTCGGGTGACAGCGGCCATGGTGGGGAAGGAGTTCGTCCGGTGCTGCATTGCTCGATTGCAGCATCACTCTCAGCCGATGTGGACCTTCTCCGGTTGCAAGGACCCCATGAGGCTTCATGTGCCAGCACTTCCCTCCGAAGCACTGCGGACAGTGTACGAGCTCTTGACGGGCGACCCAGCGCCGGCCAATCCGCCGGTGGAGGGTTGCCTCTTGTACTGCTGCTCGAACAAGGTGGTGTTCGCGAGGCAGATGCCCTCTTTCGATGAATGGGGGTTGCGCCCAACCGTCCTTGAAGGGTCACACGAGAACCCTATCCCTGTGGATCCTCTGCCTGCCGCCACCGCGGCACGCACCTTGGAGGTGGATGCAGGGGGCGAGTGTCATAGGATGCTAACAAGGTGGATGCCGAAGGAGTGGCATCGGACAAGGCTCCCGAGGTGGCCGCTCCCGAGACTCGGGTGAGCCACCCTAGTTGGATAGTCGGGAGGCTGGCGCTGTCCGACGCTCCTGAGGCGGAAGCCTCTGAGGCTCGGGCTGGCAGTCCTGAGGCAGGGGTTGTGGAACCGCCGCATCCTGGTGCTCCCAAGGTCACCACCCCTGAGGACCCAACAAATGCATGGGGTGCAAATGGTCGCGCTTCGGGCTTTGGTTAGCTCCGCCTGAACTTCGAAGCGCTCCGCAAGAGGAAGGGGTCTCCAAGATGCAGTGGTAACACCTACCTACCGTTGAAGCAAAGGAACTACATAGCCGTAGACGAGTAAGTACCTCTTCTTTGCGATTCCTTGAGTGCTACATCCTTTTCTGACCATGGCCCCTCAGGATTCCTTCGGTTTGAGCGGTGAGATCTCCTGAGGAGCGGCCTCCACCAGTCGTTGGCTCATCACTGATCCTGAGCCCTCCTCGCTGGACCGCTGCACGTGGCTCGGGGCCCGTTCCTGAGGAGGATGCGCCGACTGGGGGTCTTGATCTCATGTTCTTGTCTTCCCTCCTTCACGGTCCTGTCTGGGGTGCTGGAGGTGTGCCGAGGGCTCCTCCATTGGTCATTAACCGCAGCTGGGCGACCTTGGCCCTGGCTTCGTCTTCAAGCTGCGAGGCCTCGCCCTGCAGCGCCTCTGTCGAGGCCCGAGTGGCGGCAGGGAAGGCCCGACCTTCAGCCCCCTGCTAGGAGCAGACAAGCCACCCCAAGCTTCCCCAACGATTCCCGGCACGGCGGACGGACCCGGCCACACGTTTGGGCTCACGCGTGGGTGCGGCGCTGTCCGCCACGAGCTGTTCCGGGAGGCGATGGGTGCGCTGAGTCTGCTTGGGGAAGAGCTTGTTGGTGTTGACGCCCGCCTCGAGACAGAGGGCTTCGGCTGGCGGACAGGTGGCATCAGTTGAAGGTGGCCATCAACCTCGGGCGTCTTCAGCATGAGCACACCAGTGCGAAGGCCAAAGCGTCCCTTGCGACCTCACGCGAGGCTAGAGCCCGGGCCTTGGAGGAGGCCAGGGAGGCTGATCACTGCCGTGAGCTCGTTGAGGAGCGTAAACGGGAGCTCCAGCCCTTGAATGCTATCCTCGAGCAGCAAATCGAGGCGCGCAGGGCCGTCTTAGTGTCAATGAGGGGGCGCCTTCTGAAGAGAAAGAGATCCAAAGGCGTGAGGAGGCGCTGATGTTGGAGGCCTCGGAGCGCTGCCTCAAGCTTGAGCGGCTGGAGATAAGGGAGCGCCACGTGGACATGGCGGAGGATGCCGTCACTGCACGCGAAGCCAAGGTCTAGGAGGAGGTTGATCGGAGGGTGGCGAAGGCTCGCGCAGATCTTCCCAACGAGTTTGACATGAAGTTGAAGTTCCTGGAGGTCGAAGCTGAGGGCAGGACCACCGCCCTCAGGACAAGACTGGATGAGGCAGAGCAGCGCGAGAGGGCCGGTGCGGCTGCCCAGACCTCCGCCCAGGCTGACCTGGCCTCCACGCATGCTAACTTTCTCTCACTCCAATAGCAGATTGATGACGCCGGATCCCTCGTGAAGCAGAATAGGGAGGGGGCGTGTCATCGGCAGACGCTGCAGCGTGAGCACGCCCCCATGCTCCAAGCACTCAGGGTGAGGACCAACCATGCACTGGGCATCATCTGCGAGGAGGGCGTTCCTCATCACCATGTGGAACATTACGCCAGTCACCTACGCTTCTTCACTAAAGTGGTGATGCGAGTGGAGGACCGGGCCGCGAGGGCTCGCGAGCTTGTCGAGGAGAGCAGTCGGGGCCTCCTTGGGTGCGCTTTCTCACACGTCTTTAGTAATCTTCAGAACCTCGACCCCCACTTCGACTTTGACTCCGCCATAGCCCTAGTGTCTGGGGCTATCCGGGATAACATGTTGCACTACATGGACAATCACGTGGATGCCTTGGTCATGGCATTCGCCACCGATGACGATGCAGTGGTGGTCGCTGCGGACGAAGATGGCGCGGTCGACGACGCCGAAGATGACGCTAGCGATAGTGCTAGCAGCGCGTACGAGAGTGACCAGGGCGACGTTGTGAGCAGCATGTCCAGTTAAGCCTGCATTCCTTCGCTCGAACCTACACACAAAGACTTGGACACGACCCCGCAAGGATCGTGAGCATTTGGGAGGGGGAGCCCCTTTTGTATGTAAAATTAATGTTCCGTTTTCTTTTTATGTCGAAACGCGCTTTTGCGAGCTTGTGAGTCCTTGAGCAGGGTTGTTACTATGATTTACCTCGATCCTAGCAGGCCTTGAGTGAGCTCTAAGGTTGTTGGCGTGCCTTTCTCTTGAGGCGAGTCCTTGGGAGCTCGCGAGCCCTGAGCCTCCTGAGGAGCCTGCAGATTCGTCCAAGAGGGCCACACCAGGAGCGTTGTCGGAGTAATGGGCCACGGGTAGCCCCACCCGGGTCCCTGAGCCTTTCAAGTCATCGGGGCTGGCTGCACACCTCAAGACATCAAGAGGAAGTGCCGCCTTCGGGTGGCCGGCTGTCCCAAGCGGCCGGCTGCCGGAAGGCAGCCGAGTTCAAGAAGGCAGCTCCAAGACGGGCTGATTTCCTGCGGGAAGCCTCTAGAGAGGCCTGCTCCTGGCAGGCGGCCCACCACGCTCTCAGAGTCTGCACTCCGATTCAAGAGGAAGAGACATGGTGAGGCTACAATGTAGCCCACCCCCCATTTCCACGGCCAGGCGTGGCCATAGTGCTCCGTACATGCGGAGATCTCTGCCTGTACGTGGCACTATTGCCACTCCATCCGTGACGTCCCTGCTGGCGGGCAAGCCCTGTTCCCACGATGACCTGTCGGTACGGCCTGCAGGCGGCAGGCCCTACCGGGCAGCGAGAGCCCGGAAGCCGGCGAAGGCTTGACCAATCGGGCCTCGGGGGGGGGGGGGGGGGGGCGCTCCCAGCAGGCAGCCTGTTCCCCCCTCGGTGCCCGTGCACCATTAACCAGATGAGACAGGGAGTGGATACAGTGATCTCCCACCAGGCGGTAGGACTGTAGCCACACTCCCCTGACCAAGCATGCATCATTAGTGTCAAAGCTACAGTAATCAGCAGCCGGCAGGACCCGCGAGTGGAGGGAGCAGCCTATCGGCTCTGTACCATACCAGTCGAAGGCGCCCGCCAGGCGGCGGGCCCCAGCAGTCGGCGGAGAAGCCGGCGACCAAAGACATTGACAGTCGGGCCCTACACCCGGCCAGATTACCCTTGTACCCCTGGGGGTAAGCCTATATAAACCCCCCAGGGCACCCATGCAAAGGGTTCCCAACCTGTTAGAACTAGACTCATACCTAGAGGAGGGAGAGAGCGAGCCTGCCTTCTCCTACCTCTAGCATACAGCTCGAGGAGCACCATTGTACTCACTAGTGGCTTAGTGATCATGAGGAGACCCATCAGAGCAGGACTAGGGGTGTTATCTCCTAGGAGAGCCCCGAACCTGGGTAAAGTACGCCGGCTTTCGTGTCTATGCCTCATCCCGCTTCCAGGCACCGGCGACGTTCTACTCGCTCCCACCATGATAAGCCATCCATTGCCGTATGTCGCACCCAACACCCGACATTTGGCGCCCACCGTGGGGCGAGGTGCACCGTCTCCCGGAGACCTGTTCTGGACGGGAACCCTGTTCCTTCCTGGTGAGCGCAGCCAGCCCGGCACGCCAGATGGCGTCTGAGCCAACGCGCTGCATGGCGTGGAGGTCGCCTGCGCGGCAAGCTGCCTCGCCGATCTTGTCGGCGAGATTCGCCTCTCCGACGAGCCCACATCTTATGCGGGCGCAGAAGGCCCCGACAGCCGCCTCGTCAGCCTCCTCGACCAGTTCCACGTCGCTAGCGAGCCTGCTGCGGACTTGGAGTCTGTTGGCTGCACCGACCCGATGGTTGTCGACTCCGACACAGCGTCACTTGATGCGTTCCCCACCAACATGGTGGTCTATGACGAACCGCCTCCTCACGTGGACAGCCGTGGCAGCACCGTCACTGTGGTGCTCTCATCAGCCACGGCGAGCGCTCTGGCGGAGGTGGTCAAGATCCGTTGCAGGCGGCAATGCAAGACCTAACTGCGCCCATCCCGGAAGACGTGGACGGGGAGATGCTGGAGGAGCATCGAGTCCAGCTCGTCGAAAGCGCCAACCGGCTGGCCAGCATGAGATGCCTTTCAGAAGCTTACCAGTGTGAGATGGATCGTGCCGTCGGTGGCACGCCGGCTCCTGGAGGGCCTAGCCGTGTTGGCCCGGTCTGGCAGCATGGCGCGGCCATCGCCAGCATGTTCGGGACTGATCGTCCCGTCTACACCACGCCTGAAGAGAACATACGAGCTGCCCAGGCGGCAGCAGACGAGCTAGACAAGCTCGAGGGCAACGAGCGTCACCACATGACGGAGCATGTCCAACAGCTCCTTGACCCGGCTACCGAGCAGCAAGAGGCCGGCTGTCGCGCTGAAGTGCCCAGCCGGCGAAACAATGATCCGCCTCCTCGCCAGGACCAAGGCGCGACATCCCGCACGCCGACTGGTGGCGTCCGTGATAGAAGAGACAAGGAGCCGGCTGCCATCCGCAGCCGGACTCGCATCACCATCGAGCGCGACCAAGACGGCCGCCCAAGAACCGTGCGGTGGCGAGAAGACTGCTCGCCTTCCCCTCCCCGTAGGGAAAGGCGCATTTCCCCTCCTCCTATTGACCACCCGACACTCGGCGACCACCTCGGTCGTCGAGAGGGAGTCGGAGAAAACGATGCCAGCCACTGGATCGACCGCCTCAACCGATCCCTGGCGCTAGAAGAAGAGGACGAGCTGGGTCCACCTTGTTCTGGCCCCCGCATCCGAGATGAGCCCTTCCCCAAAGGGTTCACGCTCCCGAGAGATACGCCCAAGTACACTGGCTCTATGAAGCCGGAGGTCTGGCTAGTCGACTATTCCAGAGCCGTCAGCATCGCCAGCCGCAACAAGCGCGTAGCCGTGAAATACGTTCCACTCATGTTCCAAGGCACAACCAGGATGTGGTTGAACAGCCTGAAGCCCTGCACCATCAACAGCTGGGTTGATTTCACTGAAGCCTTCATCTGCAACTTCACTAGCATGTAAAAGCGGCCGCCCAAGCCTCGCCAGCTCTCGTTGTGCGTCCAAGGTCCCAACGAGTCGACTCGTGATTACCTCACACGCTGGGCTAAGCTGCGCAACTCCTGCGGGGGTGTGGACGAGGTGCAGGCCATCGAGTATTTCACTGTAGGGTGCCAAGAAGGCACCCTCCTCAAGCACCGGCTTCTCTGCGACAAGTCGGCGACACTCGACGAACTACTGATCATAGCAGACAAGTACGCCACAGCTGACTCCTCCATGAAGATGGAAATCAAAGTTGACACATCCTGCAAAGTGGCTCCTCAAGCTCCTCGGACTTCGGCTGGCGACACCAGTCAGCGCTAGAAACCAAATGACAACAAGCGCAAGGCCACACTGCCGGCTCCCACTAGCTGGCAGGTGGCGATAGTCGAAGAACGGAAGCCAGAAGGACAGCCTCCTCCCAAGCGTCAGAAGGGCGGCAAGACCAACTGGTTGCCCGCCTTCTCGTACGAGCAGACTGTCGATGCACCCTACAAGTTCCACAGTGGTGCGAAGCTGTCCAACCACACCACTCAGAAGTGCCACTGGCTCACTAGGATCGCCAAGGGTGATGGGCTCCCGCCTCCTCCGCCTGCCGGCCCGCCGCCTCCTCCTCCCCAGCAGGCTGCGGTTCGGCCAGTCGGCGCCATACAAGATAAATACCCTGAAGAGCATGGAGCTTATGTCATGTTCACCAGCGTGGCCGACGATAGGCACAGTAGACATCAGTGACAAAAAGAGGTAAATGCAGTCGCATCAGAGGCCCCTTAGTTCATGCATTTGTTTGAGAAGCCCATCAACTTGAGCAGAGCTGACCACCTGGAGGTGATGCCCAATCCTGGTTCTTACGCTCTGTTTTTGGATGCCACTTTCACCACAGAGAGGCAGGCTGCTCGCTTTTACCGAGTCCTGATAGATGGCGGCAGCAGCATCAACATCCTGTATCAAGACACTATGGAGATGCTACGAATCAAACAGAGGCAGCTTCAACCCAGTCGGACTGTGTTCCATGGCATAGTTCCTGGCCTTTCCTGCTCACCAATCGTCAAGACTCTAATTGATGTCCTCTTCGGAGACAAGGAACACTTTCACCGAGAGCCGGTCTGGTTTGAGGTGGTGGACCTTGAGAGCCCATATCATGTACTGCTTGGCCGGCCTGCTCTGGCCAAATCCATGGCGGTCCCCCACTATGCCTACCTCAAGATGAAGATGCCAAGCACCAAGGGAATCCTAACCATAACTGGGGACTACAAGAAGTCATCCGCCTGCGTGGCAGACAGCAGCCGGCTAGCCGAGTCCCTCGTGATCGTAGCTGAGAAGCGGCTCCTTGACCAGGTTCTGGCAATGGAAGGCAAGCTGCCGGAAATGTCGCCCAACCCCAAGGATTCGGAAGCTGAGGGCTCATTCAAGCCGGCCAAAGAGACAAAGAAGATACCCGTGGACCCAGAGCACCCGGAGAGGCACGCTGTCATAGGTGCGAACCTAGATAGCAAATAGGAAAGCGAGCTCATCGATTTCCTCTGTGAGAATCAGGACATCTTTGCATGGTCTCCCAAGGACATGCTGGGTGTTCCGACGGATTTCGCTGAGCACAAGCTACATGTACGACCCAAAGCCAAACCAGTCAGGCAGCCCTTGCGCCGCCTATTAGAGGAAAAGAGAAGAGTTGTCGGAGAACAGATAGCCCGGCTTCTAGCGGCCGGCTTCATCATGGAGGTGTACTTTCCCGAATGGTTGGCCAACCCAGTCCTCGTGCTGAAGAAGAATAAGGAGTGGCGCATGTGTATTGATTATACCAGCCTCAACAAAGCTTGCCCCAAAGATCCATTTTCCCTACCAAGAATCGACCAAGTAATTGACTCCACGGCTAGATGCGAGCTGTTGAGCATTTTGGATGCATACTTAGGGTATCATCAGACCAAGCTGGACCCGGCCGACAGGCTAAAGACCGCCTTCATCACACCATTCAGAGACTTCTATTACCTGACCATGACGTTCGCCTTGAGAAATGCCGGCGCCACGTTCCAGCGTTGCATGCAGAAGTGTCTCCTCAAGCAACTCGGTAGAAACGCCCACGTTATGTGGATGACGTTGTGGTGAAGACGGAGAAGCGCGGAATGCTGCTGGAAGACCTCAAGGAGACCTTTGAAAACCTGCGCCGATTTCAGATCAAGCTCAACCCAGAGAAATGCGTCTTTGAGTACTAGCCGGCCAGCTTCTTGGTTTCCTGGTCTCAGAGCGTGGCATAGAGTGTAACCCTATGAAGATCAAGGCCATAGAGAGGATGGAGGTGCCCACCGACTGCTGAACGTGCAAAAATTCACTAGCTGTTTGGCATCCATCAGCCGTTTCATCAGTCAGCTGGGTGAGAAGGCTCTTCCCCTGTACCAGCTCATGAAGAAGACCACTTTTTTCAAGTGGAATGACAAGGCGGATGAAGCTTTTCTCCATCTCAAGAATATGCTGACCACTCCGCCTATCCTGGCGGCTCCGACTGCTAAGGAGCCCATGCTTCTCTATATCGCCGCCACCAGCCGGGTGGTCAGCACAGTCATCATTGTGGAATGCAAGGAAGAAGGAAAAGCACTAGCAGTCTAGAGTCCGGTGTATTACCTAAGTGAAGTGTTGTCATACTTCCAAGAGCACCCAATCATTGTTGTCTGCACTGCTCCTCTTGCTGAGATCATTGGAAGCCGAGATGCTTTGGGCCGAGTGGCCAAATGGGCCGTAGATTTGGCCCCCTACACTATTAATACTAGCCGCGCACCGCCGTTAAGTCACAAGCACTGGCCGACTTCCTCGTCGACTGGGCCGAGACCCAATACCTGCTGCCAGCGCCAGACTCCGCCAATTGGTGGATGCACATTGATGGTTCCAAGATGCGCACCAGTTTGGGAGTCGGCATCGTCCTCACCTCTCCCAAAGGCCACAAGCTCATATATGTGCTGCAAATCCACTTTGCTGCCTCCAACAATGTTGCTGAATACGAAGCACTCATTCACGGGCTCTGGTTTGCCAAGGAAATCGGCATCCGCCGGATCCTGTGCTATGGAGACTCTGACTTGGTGGTCTAGCAGTTGTCAGGCGACTGTGACGCCAAAGATGCAAACATGGCAAGCTACTGCTTCGTTGTCCAGCAACTCAGCGGATACTTTAAAGGGTGCGAGTTCCTACATGTGCCAAGAAATGACAATCAGCAAGCAGATGCCTTGGCACGAATCGGCTCCACTCGACAAGCAATATCAACCGGTGTCGCCCTGCAACGCCTCCTTAAGCCGTCCGTTAAGCCATCGCCAGAGTCAGATTTCATCTTTGTGCTGGCTCCTCCTGAAGCGGTCGGATCTGACTTGAGGACCCCAGCAGCCGGCGTGGGGAATTCGGCAGGCGGCCCGGGGACTGCGGCAGCCGCACCCGGCCCGGGGACTTCAGAACTCGGCCCATGGACTGCAGCAGTCCGCCCGGGGACTTCATCAATTCATCAAGCGGCAGCCGACTCCACCCCGCCGCATCCCGGCCCAACCGCCCTTGTTCAAGTTGCAGTCCTGGCAGTCGAAGAAATAGCAACACCTTTCATGGGCGCAGCCCATCCTCAACTTTCTGGTGTACAAAGAGCTGTCGACTAATGAGATCTCGGCCCGGCGAGTCCAACGCCGGGCAGCAGCGTACACAATTGTCAACAAAGAACTTGTGAGGCGCAGTGTCATGGGCGTATACCAGCGCTGCGTATAGCTAGAGCAAGGTCAAGAAATCCTCAAAGATATCCACCAAGGCGAGTGTGGCCACCTCGTGGCTTCAAGAGCTCTTGTTGCCAAAGCTTTCTGCCATGGGTTTTTCTGGCGGACTGCTCTAGAAGTCGCCAAAGGCTGGGTCCAGAAATGGAAAGGGTGCCAGAAGTTCCGCTCTAAGCCTCATCAGCCGGCTTCTGCACTCAAGACCATCCCCATTGCCTGGCCCTTCGCTATCTGGGGGCTGGATATGGTGGGACCATTCAAGACAGCATGCGGCGGCATGACTCATCTGCTTGTCGCGGTGGACAAGTTCATCAAGTGGATAGAAGCAAAACCAATCAAGAAGTTGAACGGTCCGACTGCTCTGACCTTCATCACCAACATCACTATCCGGTATGGCATAACACACAGCATCATCACCGACAACGGCACAAACTTTGCCAAAGGCGCTTTGGCTCGTTTCTGCGCGACGCAGGGCATCCGACTGGACTTAGCATCCGTTGCCCATCCACAGTCAAATGGCCAAGTGGAGCAGGCAAACAACCTCATTTTGTCCGGCATCAAGCCCCGACTGGTCGATCCTCTGGACCGCTCGGCCGGCTGTTGGCTCGACGAGCTGCCGGCCGTCCTCTGGAGCCTGCGCACAACTCCGAACAAGTCAACCGGCTTCATGCCCTTCTTCCTCGTCTACAGTGCCGAAGCTGTCATCCTGACAGACATAGAATTCGACTCCCCTCGAGTCACCATGTACACCAAAGAAGAGGCAAAAGAAGCACGAGAAGACGGCGTCGATCTACTGGAAGAGCGCCGGCTGCAGGCACTCAGCCGGTCCACCATCTACCAGCAGAGTGTACATCGGTACTACAACCGGAAGGTCAATCCAAGATCATTCCGAGAGGGAGACCTTGTGCTCAGGCTGATCCAGCGAACAGCCGGCCAGCACAAGCTCTCGGCACCTTCGGAAGGCCCCTTCATCATTAGGAAGGTGTTGGGAAACGACTCCTACTACCTGATAGATGCTCAGAAGCCTCAAGCACGCAAAATAGATGACTCCGGAAAGGAGACAGAACGACAATGGAATGCAAACATCCTCCGAAGGTTTTACAGTTAACGCAGTATGTACCAAGCCAACTTTTGTATTAAGTATGAAGACTCTGGGTCCCCCGAGAAGAAGCTTGGGGACTGCCCTCCTTTATCTATATTATAAGTATTATGCCTATGAATGCGTTAGTCTGCCTGGCACTGGGTTTGACCAGTCGAACCGGGGGCTTGCCGCCTTGTACTATGTAATGCTTCCAGCAGCCAGACAAGTAATGTGTTAGCACTTAAGACCTCTCCTGCCAAAGCCGTAGCTTACAGAGCAGCTACCCGGTAGGTAGGAGTCAAAAGCAGGAAAGGGTGCCCACATGAAAAATGGCTAAGGACCCAAAAGCATGTGCATAGTTCAAGCCGGCTCCCCGCCTCACCGACCGACTGTCGCATAGCCGGCCGGTCGGCTTCTACTTAAATTGCTAAAACGCTCTAGTCGGCTAAGTACTTGCCTTCCCAAAGTGGCTAAGTACTCGACCCAGCCACAGTCCGCAGAGCCGCTGTCCGGCTGGCAAGACGGCCACTGAGGGAGGGTGGCAAAGGAAAAAGGCCAAGGAGCAGAAAGCGAGAAGAGATAGAACTCAGCAAAAATATTTACATAACAAAAGGCCCTTGGCCAATATTCAACAGAAGTTTAAAATACACCCCGCGGGTGGAATTGTGTGAAGCTAATAAAGTTTGTCGAGACTGATAAGCACGTAAAAACAAAGATAAATTGGCAGCCTAGAAAGCAGCAGACGAGTTCGGCAGAACGGTGGAGTCGGTGGTGCCGGATGGTGGAGCGGCCGGCTGGTCAGTTTCCGCTTGGCCGCCTTCAGCAGGAGTCGGCTTGCGCTGGCGTTGCTCATTGTTGGAGGCGCGGTCGAGCTGAGGCTGGCTGTCCGCTTCGACCTCTGGTGCTTCCTCTTCACCTTCCTCCTCCTCCTCGTCTTCTCCCTCGTCGGTGGAGTCGATCACTTCGCCCGAGTCCTCGCCATCCTCCGGGTTCAGCCCGAACCACTCTGGTGGCACCTCGGCACCATTCTCAGCCAGCTCTGGGACGAAGACATTGGTGTTGGTGTACTCGGCGATCGCCGCCGCCCGCTTGATGAGATAACGCTCCACCGCCACCAGCTCCTGCTGGGCCTCCAGTCGAAACGTGGTCAACTGGGCTAGATCTAGCCTGTGGTACCACGCCTTGACTTACTACAGGGCCTAGCGTGCGCCAGCCCGGGATGAGGAGCCCTTCCAAGCCTCAAGCCGGCCGGCCGCCACTTCAGCCAGTCGGCAGTCCCGCTGGGAGTGCGCGGAGCCAGCATGTCTGGACACAGGGCGGAGCTTGCCTGGGCTCCAACGTGCTGAAGGCGACGCGTCATCTGATGAGCCGTCCGAAGGCAGGCTTGGATACTGAGGAGCTACTCACTAAGCACTCTGCGCTCCTTCCGTCCTCTGTACCTCGTTATAGGCCTCAATGCCCTGGTTGGTGGCGCCGGAGTGGCCAGGAAAGAAGTCTACACAAGCAAAAAAAAGCAAGTAAGGTAGAAGCCGGAAGCTATAAGCCGGCCTGATCGGCAGCCGACAAGTGAAAGAAAGAAGAAGAAAGAAGCTTACCGTCAACCATGTCTTCGATCTCGCTGAAGCCGGTAGTCAGCATGGCCTCCTTATTAGTCCAGGAGGAGCGTTCGGTCTCGAACTCGGCAAGGAGACTGGACTCCTTTGCCTCCGCCTCTTTCTGAGCCGTCTTGAGAAGCTCTGCCTGCTCCGCCAGCTGTGTGGCCAGCCGGTCACGCTCTTCGGCCAGGTTGCTGCACTCCTCCTTGGAGCGCAAGGCGGTCTCAGCTTCACCAAGCTGCTGCTGCAGGGCGGCGTTGGCCTCTGCATGAAGAGAGAAAGGAAAGGGCGTCGGCGGCCAACGGAAAAGAAGAATAGTTGCCGGGGAGATTGCTACCTCTTGAGCACTTGCGTTGGTTTTCCCTTGAAGAGGAAAGGGTGGTGCAGCAAAGTAGCGTAAGTATTTCCCTTAGTTTTCGAGAACCAAGGTATCAATCCTGTAGGAGGCTACGCGCCAGTCCCTCGGACTTACACAAAACAAATAAATCCTCGCAACCAACGCGATAAGGGGTTGTCATTCCCTACACAGTCACTTACGAGAGTGAGATCTGATAGATATGATAAGATAATATTTTTGGTATTTTTATGATAAAGATGCAAAGTAAAATAAAAGGCAACAAAAATAACTAAGTATTGGAAGATTTAATATGATGAAGATAGACCCGGGGGCCATAGGTTTCACTAGTGGCTTCTCTCAAGAGCATAGTTATTTTACGGTGGGTGAACAAATTACTGTTGAGCAATTGACAGAATTGAGCATAGTTATGAGAATATCTCGGCATGATCATGTATATAGGCATCACGTCCGAGACAAGTAGATCGACTCATGCCTGCATCTACTACTATTACTCCACACATCGACCGCTATCCTCGATGTAGAGGGATAAGAACAAGAGATGTAGACCGATATCCGAGGCAAGTAGACCAACTCCTGCCTCCATCTAGAGTATTAAGTTCAAGAGAACAGAGTAACACTTTAAGCAAGATGACATGATACAGAGGGATAAATTCATGCAATATGATAAAAACCCCATCTTGTTATCCTCGATGGAAACAATACAATACGTGCCTTGCTGCCCCTACTGTCACTTGGAAAGGACAGCGCAAGATTGAACCCAAAGTTAAGCACTTCTCCCATTGAAAGAAAGATCAATCTAGTAGGCCAAACCAAACTGATAATTCGAAGAGACTTGCAAAGATAACTGTAAGTGCATCTAGTGCCACCCCGAGTTGGTTTTGGAGTATTGACGACAAACCTAGTTGAGGGACTAATGTGTTTGTGAGAATTGCAGGAAAACACAGGTAGAAGTCCCTCATTGATTTGGTTTTACTACCAGAGATGACCCCTAAAATGTATGAAGACATTGAAGACAAAGGTGGTATATGAAGATATTCACATTGAAGTCTATGACAAAAAGAAGACACGTTATGAAGCCTATGTAGCTCGAAGACTTAGATCTTTCGTAGTTCTTTTTCTTTTGTGTTGAGTCATAGGAACCACCGTACTGTTAAGTGGGGTCCTGGAGAAACAGTCAGAATGACTGAAGTGATGCCTAAATCAAAAACCTATGTCTTCGAGCGAAGACAATGAGAGCGAATCGTGTCCAGAGCCGGACAAGTCAGCTCTGCTTGTAGCCCAAGCAAAGTTGCCATGAGAGTTTGAAATCTGACCGTTGAGACACGTGTCAGTTCCTTAGTGACCCAGGGTCATTTCGGACAAATCAGGTCGGGTTGCCAAGTGGTTATAAATAGCCCACCCCCACAACCATAAACGGTTGGCTGCTCAGACTTCAGTGCACGGATTTTGTCGTTTGAGAGCAACCCACCTCGAAGCCTTTGAGAGAAAATTCCTAGTGAGGAGAAAACCCCTAACCACCCAGAGCCAGAGCAAATTGGGCATCACTTGAGTCTTCTTGTCTGTGATCTGAGGACTTATTACACTTGAGGACTGTGAATCCTCCAGACGGTTAGGCGTCGCGTTCAGAGCATCCAAGAGACATTGTGGATTGCCAGTGAACGAAGTTTGTGAAGGTTTGGGAGTCTACCTTGAAGACTTACCAGAGTGATTGGGCGAGGACTAAGTGACCTTAGCTCAAGGAGAATACGGTGAGGACTTGGTGTCCTAGACTGAGTGTTCTGGACTGGGTGTCCGGGACTGTGTGTCCTAAGGTTTAAATACCTAGCCGCTCCAACCAGACGTACAGTTGTCACAGCAACTGGAACTGGTCCAACATATCATTGTCTTCAACGAGTCACTGGTTTCATCTTCACTTCCTTTTCTTACTATTACACATTGTGAAGGCATTGCATGCTTGCTTTATCTTTTGTCTTCAAACGTGAATGTATGAACTGTTTGGCTTCATAATTTCTTCCTACCTGATCCTTATTACACTGCAGTTGTTTGTCATTGTGCTTTCACTCTATTGAATACATGACCATGGCTGGCCTAGTGTAATCTAACTTCCGCCGCATAGTAAAAGGCATAGTCTTCGCTGTTTGTCTTCATAACTCTCACGTTTTGAAGACTTTCATAAAAATCGCCTATTCACCCCCCCCTCTAGTCTATATAACGCACTTTCAATTGGTATCAGAGCAAGGTGCTCCCTTGTTATGTGTGATTCGGTTTAACCACCTGGAGTTTTAGCTATGTCGACCGCAGGGATAATCAAAGTCTCCGCTGTGTGCCCCATCTTCGATGGAACTAAATATCCCTACTGGAAGAATAAGATGCGCATGCATCTTGAAGCCATTGACGTCGACCTATGGTATGTCGTTGAGAACGGCGTTCCCAAGGCTGGAGAAGGTGTCACTGCTGCTGATGTCAAGAAGTTCACTCAACTGGACTCTACCGCCAAAAATATCATCTGTGGCCATCTGACAAAAGGACAGTATGGCCGTGTGAGTGCCTTGAAGACATCCAAGCTGGTCTGGGACTGGCTCTCCAAGGTCAATGAGGGCGTCTCAACCCAGAGAGATCAAAGAATCAGTGTCCTTCGCAACCTCTTCAACCGCTTCAAGCGAAATGACAATGAAAATGACCAGCACACATTTGATCGGCTCACTGACATCACAAATGAGCTTCAAGCCCTCGGGGCCACTGAGATCACCAAACATGAAATCGTCAAGACGCTGCTGAGATCACTTGATAGTTCGTTTGACATCCTAGCCCTGATGATTCAAGAACGTCCTAATTTCAAGACACTCGATCCATCTGACATACTTGAGAGGCTCAACACACATGAGTTTCAGCTTTCTAAGAAAAGAGATATCTACGGTCCAAACTATGGGCGAACTCGTGCCTTGAAGGCAAAAGCTGTTTCCTCATCTGAAGAAGAATCTGACAGCAGTTCTGATGATCCTGAAGACATTGGAAGGGAACTTGCAATGCTAGTGAAGAAGTTCCAAAAATTCACCAAGAAGAAAGGCTTCAGAAAATCTTCACGATCAAGCTCAAGGAATGATGAAGCTTCTGCTCATGACTACAAGAAGAAAACATGTCACAAGTGCAAGAAAACTGGACACTTCATCTCTGAGTGTCCATAGTGGGACAATGAGAACAGAAGGAAGAAGAAGAACAAGGAATATGATTCTGACGACAAGAAGAAGAAGAAATACTCAAAGTCTTCTTCCAACTCTTCCTCAAAGTCTTCATCACACAAGAAGAGCTCATCTGGGAAGGCACGTGCGTTTGTTGGCAAGGAGATGGATTCAGAGGAGGAGTCCGCATCTGAGGAGGCAGAGGTGGAGTCTGAGGAGGAGTCTGATTCTGGCATTGCGAGACTGGCTACAGCATACGTCGCCAAGTCCATCTTCAACACTGAAGACAATGACTGCATCACCGACACTGACGTAAATGACAAGAACGACTCCACTCCTACCTACTGCTTCATGGCATGCGGTGCCAAGGTAAACACACGCGCTACTCGCTATCAAACATCTAGTGATGATGACTCTGACTGTGATTCAAAACCCAGCTACAAAACACTTGCTAAAATTGCAACTGAACAACAGAAAGCTATGGAACATACTCAAAAACTGTTAGACAGAAGCGATGTTCTGTTGGGTGCTGAAATGACTCGATCTGAATCCTTAATTGAAGACATAAAAAACCTTCACGTTAAGTATCAGGAACTTGAAGATCGTCTTGATACTCTCTCAACAACTCATGAAAAGCTTTCCTATGATTATCTTCAAAGGAAGCAAGAACTTGAGAAATTGAGAGCGGCTCATGAAGATCTTCAAAAGGAAAATGAGTCACTTCGCGCCGAACAGATCAGTCCCGCTCAGGAAGGATTTGAACCACCATGTCTTAAATGCATTGAGCGTGATAATGCTACTTCTGTTGCTGAATGTTCCACTGCTACTGCTGTTCCAATATCTTCAACTGTTGATGTGGTAACTAACCCCTCTGCTGAGGATACCACTACTATTGCTGATGAGAATGCTAGGTTGAAGACATTGCTTGAAACAGGGATGTACAAAAGTCTTAAAGGACATCAGACATTATGTGATGTCCTCAAGAAACAGATTCTGAACCGAAACCCTAGGAAAGAGGGTGTTGGGTTTGTGAGGAAAATAAATGCAGATGGCTCTTACTGGAAACCTGAGCAGTATCCCAAAACCACATGGGTTGCTGCAAAGGAACTTTCAGCAGATCCATCCAATTTATCTGGCTTCACTTGTGCTAACCCCATTATCATTGATGAATCCTTTGATGCAAACTACAAACTGTTTAAGAATCAGAATGGTGAAGTGTTTGCCAGGTACATTGGTACTAACTGCAGGAATGGACCGCCTCTGAAGAAGATCTGGGTTCCAAAAAAATGTCTGGAAAATCTTCCTATGAATGTCTTCATGACACCTCACTTGAAGAAGACAAACCTCAGACCAAAGGCTTCATATGGTCCAAAGGCTTCATACAAACAGAGGACTCACCTGAGTCACACTAATGCAAATGTTTTGCAGGGAAACCATACTCAGGCATATGAATATGAGAGCGGTTCTTCGAATCGTCATGTTCATATGACCAAAAATTATGCTGCCTATTCCTATGAGTACTATTGTCCACCTGCTAGACTGTTTGCTAAGGCTTCAAAGCCAAAATTCTCAGATGCTGCACTTAGACTTATTGCTTCTAAGCCACCCTTGAAGATGTGGGTGGTTAAGAAAGCTTAACTCTCTTTTGCAGGGAAAGGTCTCCAGCAGAAAAACAAAATCTTCTGATGCTATTGTTGGGGACCTTAAAAATCTTGTAGGGCACAAGATAAAATGCCCGAATCATTATGTACTTCGTTCCTGAATCGCATGCTACTCTCCCTATTAGTCCTAATCTGGATCTAAGTTTTCATAACCCACTGGTTCGTCAAATGTTTATGCTTCACAATTCTCTTCGTGAAGCTATCCCCCTAACTGCACTGTAGGGTACGACACCAGCGACTTCAAAGTCTTCAAAATGGATTATTGACAGTGGGTGTACAAATCACATGACTGGCAAAAGAAGCCTTCTTATGGACTCAACATTACGTCCATCCGACAAGAGCCACATCACATTTGCTGACACTGGTAAAAGTAAGGTATTGGGTCTAGGTAGAGTTGCAATCTCCAAGGATCAACACATGGATAAAGTCATGCTTGTTGAATTCCTTGGCTTCAACTTAATGTCTGTCTCAATGCTTTGCGATTTGAATATGATCGTAATGTTTGGAAAATATCGTTGCCTGGTACTAATGGAATATGACAAGTCTCTAGTGTTTGAAGGGTATCGGAAAGGTGATTTGTACGTGGTAGATTTCTCAGTAGGACCACAACTTGCAGTATGTCTTCTTGCAAAAGCTTCAGAATGCTGGCTTTGGCATCGGAGGCTTGGGCATGCTGGCATGAGGAACCTCCACACCCTTGCGAAGAAGAAGCATGTCATAGGCATCGAGGGCGTCAAGTTCAAGAAAGATCACTTATGCGGTGCCTGTGAAGCAGGGAAGATGACAAGGGCAAAGCATCCTTCGAAGACAATCATGACTACTACTCAACCCTTCGAACTGCTCCACATGGATCTTTTCGGTCCCACTCACTACTCAACTTTTACTACCACTGCTTGCCTCTATGGCTTCGTGATTGTTGATGATTACTCTAGATATACTTGGGTGCACATAATCCTTTACAAGACTGAAGTGCAGGATGTCTTCAGATGCTTCGCCAATCGAGCCATGAACAATTTTGGTGCCAAGATAAAGCACATCAGAAGTGACAATGGCACTGAATTCAAGAACACTAGCCTTGATACATATCTTGATACCTTGGGCATCACACATGAATTCTCAGCTCCGTACACGCCATAGCTGAATGGCGTCGTCGAACGCAAGAACAGAACACTCATTGAGATGGCCAGAACGATGCTAGATGAATACAAGACTCCAAGAAAATTCTGGACTGAAGCCACTGACACTGCATGCCATACAATCAATCATGTTTATCTTCACAAGCTTCTGAACAAGACATCTTATGAACTCCTAACTGGCAAGAAGCCAAATGTCAGTTACTTCAGAGTATTTGGCTCAAGGTGCTGGATCAAGGACCCACATCACACTTCAAAATTTGCACCTAAAGCACATGAGGGCTTTATGCTAGGATATGGAAAGGATTCACACTCCTACAGAGTCTTCAATCTCTTCCATTACAAAGTGGTTGAAATAGTGGATGTGCGGTTTGATGAGACAAATGGTTCACAAAGAGAGCAACTGCCAAATGTGCTAGATGAAGTTCCAGCTAGTGAATCAATCAAGCTTATGGGAACTGGAGAGATTATACCTTCTGAAGCTCATCCTGAAGAAGAACTTATCATCTCAGCACCTGATCAACATGAAGACAATGCTCAGTCTGAAGACATTCCTCCCAACAACAACACAGATCAGCAAGAGCAAAGTCTTCGCCCTGTACATCCTCGTGTTGCAAATGAAGTGTAGATTGACAGAATAATTGACAGCATCAATGCACCTGGTCCACTCACTCTTTCAAGGGCAACTCAGCTAGCAAACTTCTGTGGGCACTTCGCATTCGTCTCAATATCAGAACCCAAGAAAGTTGAAGAAGCCTTCATGGAACCTGAATGGATTCAAGCTATGCAAGAAGAGCTTCAACAGTTTGAGCTGAATAATATATGGGAACTGGTTAAGCGTCCTGATCCACGGAAGCACAACATAATAGGCACCAAATGGATATACCGCAACAAGCAAGATGAGCATGGTCAAGTTGTCAGAAACAAAGCTCGTCTCGATGCTCAAGGATATACTCAAGTGGAGGGCATTGACTTCGATGAAACATTTGCTCCTGTGGCA
Organism: Triticum urartu; assembly: GCF_056163025.1. NCBI lineage: Eukaryota > Viridiplantae > Streptophyta > Magnoliopsida > Poales > Poaceae > Triticum > Triticum urartu. Next base: position 238,764,035 of record NC_141878.1, on the reverse strand, counting down.
AGGCTTGAAGCTATACGCATACTGCTGGCCTATGCAAATCATCATAACATACTTCTATATCAAATGGATGTGAAAAGTGCCTTTCTCAATGGCAAGATTGAAGAAGAAGTGTATGTTTCACAGCCACCTGGCTTTGAAAATCCAAAACATCCTGACATGGTATACAAGCTCAACAAGGCACTGTATGGCCTCAAACAAGCCCCTAGGGCCTGGTATGACACACTCAAATACTTCCTGAAGAGCAAAGGCTTCATACCTGGTTCCCTGGATCCCACTCTTTTCACGAAGACATATGATGGTGAACTGTTTGTGTGCCAAATATATGTGGATGACATTATCTTCGGCTGCACCAATCAGAAGTACAGTGAAGAGTTTGGATATATGATGCAAGAGCAATATCAGATGTCCATGATGGGGGAACTGAAGTTCTTCCTTGGTCTTCAAATACGACAACAACACAATGGCATCTTCATATCTCAAGAGAAGTATCTCAAAGATTGCCTGAAGAAGTTCGGTATGCAAGACTGCAAAGGCTTCACAACACCAATGCCAGGCAAACATCATCTAGGTCCTGACGACAATGGCAAAGAGTTCGATCAAAAGGTATACCGCTCCATGATTGGGTCTTTGCTTTATTTATGTGCATCTAGGCCAGATATTATGCTTAGTGTTTGCATGTGTGCTCGATTTCAAGCGGCACCAAAGGAGTCGCATCACTTAGCTGTGAAGCGAATTCTTCGATATTTGGCTCACACCCCAACTCTAGGATTATGGTATCCAAAGGGCTCAGAGTTTGATTTGGTTGGATTTTCGGATGCTGATTATGCTGGTGACAAGGTTGATCGCAAGTCTACATCAGGCACATGTCACTTTCTGGGACGATCACTTGTATGTTGGTCTTCAAAGAATCAGAACTGTGTATCTCTCTCCACTGCTGAATCTGAATACATTGCTGCTGGATCTTGCTGCGCTCAGCTTCTGTGGATGAAGCAAACACTCAAGGACTATGGCATTCATCTGAAGCAAGTGCCACTTTACTGCGACAACGAAAGCGCCATCAAGATTCCCAAAAACCCAGTTCAGCACTCGAAGACAAAGCACATTGAAATTCGTCATCACTTTCTCAGAGATCATGTTGTGAAGGAAGACATTGATATCATACACGTCAACACTGAAGAGCAATTGGCAGATATCTTCACCAAGCCCTTGGATGAGAAGAGATTTTGCAAGTTACCGTGTGAGCTAAATATCTTGGAATCCTCAAATGTCCTGTGATCAGGCACACATCCTAACACTTATGCATATTGATGACTTAGATGTGCAACACACAAAGTAAAGTATATCTTCAATCCATGAAGACATACATTCTAAGTGTGAATACATTAATGTGGAATCTGACTTCGGAGCGCCACGATAATTGTGCGCCGTGTCTGGGTCTAATACTTCCTATACGGTGGGTAACGCCACCACCAAACGTTCCTTTTTGAAGTGTTTCACTCATGGCGTTACCTTGCAATATCTTCACATTTGGTTTGGTTTCGAACTCAACATGTTTTCATGATTATCTTCACTACGTTGATTATATAGATATATACATACTAGTGTTCTGTCCTCTACAGCATTCACTTATAGCTATGTCTTCTTGGTTGAATCTTTTGAACTAAGTGAATGTGATCGGACCCTAATCTCTCTATGCTTTCTATCTCAAATTCTATCTCTCCAAGTCATATGCATTCTATTGAAACTGTCGAATGTCTTCACTGCGTCCTTGTCAGCTGAAGATATAGAGACAACCATAAAGTCAATTTTTTAATGCTCATTCCTCCACACAAAATCCGGAGAAGCAGGAACGACCGCCCGACAATTTAGGCATGCATGGGACGTGGAACAAACCCCAAACATCCGCTAACTGGCCACGCGTTCCTCAAATGCGAACCGCTAGGGGCACCTGTGTAATAGCACAGTGCCGCCCCTGAGCCTATAAATTCACACTTACCGCAATCATTATCTCCTTCTTGCACCCTCGCAAGAACCCTAGCGCCACCGCTAGCACTCGACGACGCCAGAGACGAAGCGCTTCGCTGCCGCAACCTCTCCAACGCCGTCCTCACGCCGACCGCGGACATCGTCCTCTCCGCTGTCGCCGTAGGTGTTTTCCGTCGCCAAGTTAGGGCACGGAGGACTGAACTGCTCGGCATCAACTCCCTTCCGTCTAGCAGTTCCAGTGTGGTAAATAAAACTTCTTTTTACAGCCTCTTTTGATCTCATGGTTCTGTCACTTTCTACCATAAGAAGTTTCTCTTCACACTAGTTAGATCTCTCGCTGCATCTCATAACATGCCTAGTATATTCACTTGTGCTTCATAAAGTAGTTAGATTCCTCACTTGTACTGATCTGTGGGTTCGTACAAATCTGGAACCAACTTCTTATCTATGAGTGAATGTCTTCGCACGATGAGGTCAATGTCCTCTAAACTGATTAATCTTCAAAACCTTCTGAGAATGCATATGACCTCTTCCCCTTCCCTCGCACCTTAATGCTGTCACAGGTACATGTCCGTGGGAGAATCCTTCGGTTCTCATAGTCTGCATTCATTTGCAGAATTCCTACAGCATCACATAAACTCTCCTGAAGCCAGTTCCTATTGGTCCATAAAAAGAAAGCCTTTGAAGCCTTTGAAAGCTTTGAAGCCTTTCAAGTTAAAGTTTATGGCTTCAGAAGCAGCAGCAAGGAAGGGGGGGAGACAGAGACGTGAGGGAACTTCCAAGGATCTGCCTGAAGACTTGGCAGAAATGTACAAAATAGATCCAGAAGAGAGCTATGGGCAGCGCAAGACACGAATCCAATGGATTCGACGCTATTGGGCAGAATAGTGGTTCAAATACGGCTTCATCACCGAAGAGTATGCTGAGAAAAGTGCCATCAGGAGACCATGGGGGGACATCCGTTTCAATAATCTCTTACCCAGAACCAGAGATGAAGCCATTGCTCAAGGCTTCTACCCATGCATGGTCAGAGGACCACAGCCTGATGATGCGCATCCGTCGTCACTCCTCTGGTGTCGTGACGACAATCTGTTCAAGCATAACTATCAGTTTGCCCAACAGTCAGCGAAGCTAAACAAGAAGAAATTTGGGTTAGACTTCAAGCCTGGTCCCTCCGCACCAAGGGCAGATGGCACACGCGACGCGGAACCCAATGTCATCGGTCCGTTTGCCAATCTTGAGGGCCTGATCACTCACATCTTAGTCCAAGGTACTGCCGTAAATGACCCTCCAGCTGACTCTGAGTCTGATGAAGCTCCTACTGTGCCGAAGCCAAAGTAGAGGTAGAAACCAAAAGCTTCAAAGCCGGCCCCTACCTCAAAAATCTCAAGGGCGAAGCCATTGAAAACAGCACCTCCTGAAGTCAGTGTGCAGTCTGAAGACGTACCCCGCGTCTCCAAGGCCAAGAAGGAAAAGGAGCCCCAGCAACAAACAGGCAAAGAGCTCACTGCTGCTGCCATTCTGCGCAACGAAGCCATTGATCTATCAAGCGATGAAGATCTGGGAGATGATGCTCTAGAGCAGCTAATCAAAAGCAAAGAAGAAGCTGAAATCTTCAACAATTTACCTTTCTTTGATGTCGCCATCATCCACAACTTCATTGATGAATGGTTTGCCTCACCAGACATCAGCTTCGAAGATCTGCAGCTGCCTGTCGGTCTCAGCGTCGCCTTCCAAGGCGCAATTGCCTCAGAACTTGCCATTGCTCAGCGCATAGTTGAGCTGAAGCAGAAAATTGATCATGAAAAGGCTCAGTTCAAGAAGCACATGGCCAGGCTCAGCGTGCAGGAAGTAACGAGCTTCAAAACCATGTTGCATGAGCTCAAGGAAAATTTCCTGAAGAAGCGTACTGAAGCTCAGGGCTCGCGTGAGCGGATGAAGTCTCTCGCAGAACGATGTGTGCAGGCCTACAATGAGGCCCAGAAGCGCAAGGCACTTGGGCGTCCTGGCATTGACCCCAAGATGGCCGCGAAGAAGAAGAAGCAGCCTGCTGTGAATGAACCAGAGGCACCAAGACAAGAAGCTATTCCGATTGTCTTCCCAACCGCCACGACTGGCTCGAAGCCAAAGAGCCGGTCAACCGCTTCAGAGCTTAAGAAGACACGGAATGCAGAGGCTAAAGCCAGGAAAAGGAAAAGCTCTGAAGCCTCTCCTACTGCCCCAGCAAAAAGAAACGCCAGATCAAGAAATCTCGGGCTGCTCCCACAGAGCCCTTGATAGTTGAACCCCTCTCTGTCATTCACCCAAATGCAGAAAGACGACTGACAGTTCATGAGCCTGCTTCCACAGAGGCTCCTGAACCTGAAGACATACCAGCAGCCGACCCAATAGCTGCTGAAGACATTGGTCATCAGGACAATGTACAAGATGATGCAGCCCTTCCTCAGCTTGAAACAAGCGAACTCATCAGTATCGGTCGTCCTCTGACGCCAATGGCACAACATGAGTCATGGGCGGATCGCCCTCAAGAGGAAGAAGACCTTGAGATCCAGCCCACTCAGACCCCACAAGCGTCGTCTGCGTTCCGTAGGCTTCGCAAAGGTCCACGGCCTCAAGTCCATACTGCAGAAATTCCGGCTGCATCAGCCGAAGACAATGAAGAAGCACCACCAAAACCCACTTCCCCGCTCCATCAAGATGCAGTTCTTCATGAGAACGTGCCTGAGGTTGTCCCTCCAACTACACAAGCGGAGGAAGAACATGTTGCGGCTGCCACCACAAACACCGAAGCCAATGTGGAGCCCGCCCCACCAAATGCTTTAGCGGACAGCGAAGCTACTGAGCCAGGCACTTCAGTCCCTGAGTCTGCTGCAGGTCCACTGTTTGATTATCATATTGAGCACAGGCCTCATGTCCAGAAGCCAGTCCCAAGGCTTCCATGGTTTCCAGGTCCTGCATCAGCACCTAGCTCCTTTGATATTAACAGCTTCAAGGTAGACAATACATTTTTCAATAGCTCCAAGAACCCCTATTCAAGGGAAAGGATTGTATCAGACAGGTTCTGGAGCTATTCTCAGCGCAGCTATTATTCATGCATCTTATACAACCAAGGCCGCATCTTTCCGCACAAGCGCCTTGAGGTTGAAGCCATTGCTGGTCTGCCCTGCTTAGAGGAAGCACTGGATTGCTTCAGGCAAGTTGGTCTGCTGCCATTTGTGACTGATGAAGAGCACTGGAATGAAGAGCTTCTGCTTCAGTTCTATGCCACTCTCCATATCAAAGGATACAACAGAGATCCGAAGACTTGGACCCTGGAGTGGATGACCGGCAATGTCCATCATGAAGCCCATGCATTTGATATCATTGAGCTCACCGGCCTGCCCACTCCAGGCGAATTCTTCGAGGAAGGTTGTCAACTACATTCTGAAGCTATTGAGAGCATATTCCAGAGGCCTGAACCCAATATGAGTCAGATGCTCTCAATGATGAAGCCATTGCCTCGGGATGCACCCTATCCAACTGAGTTGTTCGTTGAAGACCTAGAGTACCTGCCCAGGACCATATATCACATCATCCGGCAGACTCTCTGGCCCATTAAGGGACACTCAGCACATGCTAAGATTGAGGGTGCAATGAAGACTCTCATATTCTATATCCTGCATGGCAAATGCTTCAACGCACAGGATCTCTTCATACGCCAACTTGCAGCGTCAGGCTCAGAATTATTTGGTTTGAAGTTCTATGCTCCTTGGGTGATGAGGCTAATCAAACTACACTCTGCGATCTCGTATCAGCCCTCTGCCTGAAACCATCGGATCTTCTTGCCAGATGTGGATACCTCTGCTGAAGCAATATACCCTGAGCCTGCCAAGCAACCGATAAGTCTTCAGAATGCAGAACACCAGAGCTTCACGTAGAATGTTGAAGGTGTTGAAGCCATATCCAGGGTATATCCGTTGGCTGGCACTACACATGCACCGGCATCTACTGAAGCCACAGACAGCACAAATGCTCCAAGACCCAGGAAGCGTGCTCGTGTCCTCACTGACCGAGAGCTTCTTGTGGCCCTTCACCAAAAGCAAGATAGGCATCACGACTGGCTAAAACGTCAGATGAAGAGCCTCTTGGTGGATGTCAATCGTCTTCGAAACCTTGCCACCAAGAATGCCTTCGTTACACACAAAACCTGCCGTCGTACATGGAAAGGGCTCTCAATGATATGTACTGAAGCCGAACTTGAAGAAGATGGCTTCACAAAGCGTTTCAAGTTTGACACCACACCTCCTAGAAGGGCTGTGATGCGCAACACACCATCACTAGAAGACTCTAAGTTCTCTTCATCTGCTGCCACAGTTACTGCAAGGATCATTGATGAAGACGACGATGCTACATCACCACCACCTGCTTCAGCACATCCCAGCTCTGCACCGCCAAACAACTCCACCGACCCTGCTGCGCCTGGGAACGCATAGCAAACTCTATGTCTTCAAACCTTTTTGGTCATTATTGACAAAAGGGGGAGAAGCGTATGATGTTTATAGTCTTCAAGCGGGTCAATATGGGCGGGTGCCTTATGTTTTGTCATATTTTGCTTCGTGTTTACAACTCTTGTTTTGCTTCATTTGGTTCTTTGAGTTGTAAACACTAAAAATCGATGGTCGTCTGCTACTTGTTTGCCACTCTGTTTGCGACGATAAATTCCACACTTATCTCATTCTGCAGACGTCCATTTTCCATTATGCATGTCATTATCTTCATATACTTTCACATGCATAGTGGATTGTCATCATAAGCTGAAGAGGATCTCCACAAGTACAACCTGCCATGTGCATTTGCATTCCAAAAGCAAATTAACTTATATGCACATCTTCAGGGGGAGCCTTTGCAACTTATGAAGACAATTCCTTATCCTTTACAAACTTCACACATTATATTCCCCGTTGAAAACTTCAACTAGTTTGTCATCAATCACCAAAAAGGGGGAGATTGTAAGTGCATCTAGTGCCACCCCGAGTTGGTTTTGGAGTATTGACGACAAACCTAGTTGAGGGACTAATGTGTTTGTCAGAATTGCAGGAAAACACAGGTAGAAGTCCCTCATTGATTCGGTTTTACTACCAGAGATGACCCCTAAAATGTATGAAGACATTGAAGACAAAGGTGGTATATGAAGATATTCACATTGAAGTCTATGACAAAAAGAAGACACGTTATGAAGCCTATGGAGCTCGAAGACTTAGATCTTTCGTAGTTCTTTTTCTTTTGTGTTGAGTCATAGGAACCACCGTAATGTTAAGTGGGGTCCTGGAGAACCAGTCAGAATGACTGAAGTGATGCCTAAATCAAAAACCTATGTCTTCGAGCGAAGACAATGAGAGCGAATCTTGTCCAGAGCCGGACAAGTCAGCTTTGCTTGTAGCCCAAGCAAAGTTGCCATGAGAGTTTGAAATCTGACCGTTGAGACACGTGTCAGTTCCTTAGTGACCCAGGGTCATTTCGGACAAATCAGGTCGGGTTGCCAAGTGGCTATAAATAGTCCACCCCCACAACCATAAACGGTTGGCTGCTCAGATTTTAGTGCACGGCTTTTGTCGTTTGAGAGCAACCCACCTCGAAGCCTTTGAGAGAAAATTCCTAGTAAGGAGAAAACCCCTAACCACCCAGAGCCAGAGCAAATTGGGCATCACTTGAGTCTTCTTGTCTGTGATCTGAAGACTTATTACACTTGAGGACTGTGAATCCTCCAAACGGTTAGCCGTCGCGTTCAGAGCATCCAAGAGACATTGTGGATTGCCAGTGAACGAAGTTTGTGAAGGTTTGGGAGTCTACCTTGAAGACTTACCAGAGTGATTGGGCGAGGACTAAGTGACCTTAGCTCAAGGAGAATACGGTGAGGACTTGGTGTCCTGGACTGAGTGTTCAGGACTGGGTGTCCGGGACTGTGTGTCCTAAGGTTTAAATACCTAGCCGCTCCAACCAGACATACAGTTGTCACAGCAACTGGAACTGGTCCAACATATCATTATCTTCAACGAGTCACTGGTTTCATCTTCACTTCCTTTTCTTACTGTTACACATTGTGAAGGCATTGCATGCTTGCTTTATCTTTTGTCTTCACAACGTGAATGTATGAACTGTTTGGCTTCATAATTTCTTCCTACCTGATCCTTATTACACTGCAGTTGTGTGTCATTGTGCTTTCACTCTATTGAATACATGACCATGGCTGGCCTAGTGTAATCTAACTTCCGCTGCATAATAAAAGGCATAGTCTTCGCTGTTTGTCTTCATAACTCTCACGTTTTGAAGACTTTCATAAAATTCGCCTATTCACCCCCCCCTCTAGTCGATATAACGCACTTTCAATAACCAATCATACATAAACAATTCAGAGAAGATTCAAATATTGTTCGTCGATAAACTTGATCATAAACCCACAATTCATCGGTCTCAACAAACACACCGCAAAAGAAGATTACATCAAATAGATCTCCACAAGAGAGGGGGAGAACTTTGTATTGAGATCCAAAAAGAGAGAAGAAGCCATCTAGCTAATAACTATGGACCCGAACGTCTGAGGTAAATTACTCACACTTCGTTGGAGAGGCTAAGGTGTTGATGTAGAAGCCCTCCGTGATCGATGCCCCCTCCGGCGGAGCTCCGGAACAGGCCCCAAGATGGGATCTCATGGATACGGAAAGTTACTGCGGTGGAATTAGGGTTTTGGCTCCGTATTTGATCGTTTGGGGTACGTAGGTATATATAGGAGGAAGAAGTACGTCGGTGGAGCAACAGGGGGCCCACGAGGGTGGAGGGCGCGCCTGGGGGGGGAGGCACGCCTATCGGATTTCGGGTTCCGGTGGACCCTTGAGGTTCGAACACTGGGGTGCGCGCGGAGATCTCTCCCCTACCGATCTACGTCCAATCTCCTCGCGTCATCTAAGCAGGAAACAACGAACAACACAAGGGACACAAGGTTTATACTGGTTCGGGCCACCTTTGTGGTGTAATACCCTACTCTAGTGTGTGTTGTGGTGGATTGCCTCAGGGGCTGATGATGAACAGTACAAGGGAAGAACAGCCTCGCGAGAGGTGTTCTTGAGCTGGTGCGATGAACTGCCTGGGTGAGTTCAATCGCCTCTCTCTCTCTATCTCTCTTTTTCTGTCCCTTCTTGTCCGCCCTCTACTCTGTGGTGGCTAGCTCTATTTATAGAGGCCCTGGGCCTCTCCCCAAATAATGAGCGGGAAGGGTGCCAACAATTGGCGAATTTGAAGGGGAACATCTAGTACAAGTTATCCTGACTAAAGGTGGTCTTCGGCTGCCAAAAGCACTGGTGATGACGCCGTCTTGGGCTCCATGGTGACCTCCGTCCTGCCGCTCTGTTGGTCTTGGTCTCGTTGCACCGGAATGGTAACCTTTGCCCGGTGCCTTGGCCCATGCTTGCCCCCTTTGAACCAATGGGGAAACAAGGACCCTGCGCAGGCCGGCACCCGCCTGGTCTCGATCGTCATGGCTTGCGTCATGGGATCCTCATGAGGTACCCCTGCCTTGATCTCTCCGCATCCTCGTGAGCCTGCCTGATGAGGCTGCATCTGAGGAAGCTTCCAGTCACCCGCCCCGCGAGGCTTGGCCCCTCGCGAGGGTATTGAACTTGAGCTGATGAAGATGGGTCGCGCTGGGCCCCCACTTGAGCCACGCCACAGGCCGTAGGCAGGGAAGTCTGGGGACCCCCATTCCCAGAACGCCGACAGTAGCCCCTGGTCCCAAGGCACGCCCGGGCTTGGCCTAGCAGGGAAGCGAAGGGGCAAGCGCGAAGCGCCGCGGCCCCCAAGAGCCTGCGGCCTTGGGCGCCGCGTGGCGATTGATTAGATGTGGGCGTCTGCGCTTCCCCATGATGCCTCGACGACTGTCCATCTGACAAAAGAGGTGTCCGGGCCAGACTTACTTGCTTTGTTCTTGTTCGCCTCGCCCCCAGATCCCCTTTCTCGCTCTCCTCCATCTTGCTCCCGAAATCCTCCAGATATGTCTCAATCCTCCTCATCTGGCACGCCATGGCACCCCGCAAGTCCTCGACCGAGGCCTGGTACTCGCCGGCTCTGGATTCCCCAAACCTGTCGGAGAAGAACCTCGTCCTCACGCGCCTGATGACGGTGGCACAGGGCAGCAAGGGGGCGACTGTGCTCAAGGCCGGCTCCGACCAGCCTGAAGGCAGGGGGAGCACCTACTATCCGCTCTTTGTGAGCGCCATTGTCGCCGGTCTGGTGCCTCCTTCCTCTGAGTTCTTCTTTGCTGTTCTCCGCCAGTACAACTTGCAGGCTCTGCATCTCCACCCCAACTCTGTTCTTCTCCTGGCGATCTTTGCTTACTACTGTGAGGCTCATGTCGGGGTAAAGCCCTCGATGGCCTTGTTGCATCACTATTTTTCCCTCCGGGTTTCTGGTGGCCATATCTCCGCATGTGCGAGCTTCATCGCATACTCCAATTCCAATGCTATCTCGAAGCCTGGGAAGAGAATCGAAGGCTTCCGGAGCAAGTGGGTCATGGTGGACGTCGGGCACCTCCACCCCCGTCTGGTGTTGCCTACGGGGCAGCCCAAGGCTGTCGACGCATGGTCCCGTGCGGAGCTTGTCGATCCCCGTGCGAGGGCGGTGCTAAAGAGGATGAACGCGGACGTGAGGCCAAGCAACTTGGGGGCGGCTAAGCTGACCGGGGCCACGCTCCTACGGGAGTTCTTGGTGCACCGGGTGGCTCCACTCCAGGAGCACTCGCTCCCGTTGTGGAGGATTGGGGAAGCGGACGCCGTCTTGCGCCTAAGCTCTAAGGCCCTGACTGACGAGGATCTGGTCACGGCCCTCCATTCCTTGGTTGGGTGAAACGTGGTGAGGCCAGTGGGCGCCCCCGTTCCCCTGTTCCTTCATGACGACTGGGAGCAGATGGTGAACGCCATGCCCACCTTCAATGGTGAGGGGCTGGTGCCCGCGGAAGCTCCCGAGGGTCTTGCGGCACAGGCGATGGTGAACGTGTCCTCCGACAGCTCTAGCGAAAGGGAGGGGGAAGAAGAGGCAGAGGAGGAAGAGTCTGACTCATAGGAGACTAGCGAGGAGTCGAGGGAGTCTTTCCCTCGGCGCAGGTCCCAGGCCCTCCGCTCCATGCCGGACGACGACGAGGCCGACGCCAGGCGAGGAGGGGATGACTCTCCCTTGGTCACAAGGAAGGGCAGGTCGGGGCTGGTTCCTGGGCGGTCTGAGCCCAGCTCCAGCCCTCCTGATGTGCCCTCTGTTTCCGGGCCTCCCGAGGCTGACCTCAGCTGCAGGCTCTCGGGCTTCAAGTTTGGCTGGAGGTTGCTTGGGTCCGCGAGCGACGACCAGTAAGCGCTCGATTCGTGCTTTGCTTGGTTTCTGCCGCCGAGGCTTGACGTCCATATTCTTTGTCACGCTGGCGCCTGCGGCAAAGAGGTTGAAAGGGGCTTCTGCGGCCCTGCTCGGGGCGAGTCCACCTGTTGGGATCGCGCCTTCGTCCGCTGAGGGGAAAGACGGCAAGGCTCGCGCCTCCCCGGTCCGATCGTCTCAGCGAGGCCGACCGGGACGCCTTGGCGAGGAGTCAGCCCCCGTGCCCCCGCTGACCCTGGCGTCGACTGCGCTCGATGTTGCAGCCGGGGCGACCAAGGCCCAGGGGGTTCATTCCTGCCAAACCATGATCACGCTGCCGTCCTCTTCGCCTACTCCGTCGGTTCCCGCTTCTTCTGTTCCCCCTGCCGCCGTCCTGGACCAGGTCGCCATCGAACTAAGCCAGCTGCAGGAGGATCTTCTGAGCGCGGACCGTCGCCTAGCGGCTGGACGCCTGGACCTAGCTTCTGGCTGGGCCCGCTCCGCTGCCTCCGTCCGAACAGCGCTGAGCCAGGCCGTGGCGGCCTCCCATGGGGAGAAGCAGGCCTCCAGCCAAGCCAAGGCCGCTCGCGATGCTGCCCTGGGCGACGCTGCGGCTGCCAAGGCTCGCTGCGAGGCGCTGGAGACCGAGCTGCAAGGCCTGTGCGATGAACTCGCCAAGGAGGTCCACGGCCGCCAGGAGAAAGAGAAGGAAATGAAGGCTCGGGAGGCCGCCGTCAAGGACCGGGACGCCAAGCTTGATGACCGCCATGGCGAATTGGAGATGCTGGAGCGGTCGCTGAAGGCGGAGAGGATCGAGCTAGACGCCAAGGCGAAGGTCCTGGCGGAGGATCGGGTGGCCTTCGTGAAGATGGAGAAGAGGGATTGTGCTGCGCTGAACACGCTTTACGAGAGCGGTTTGGAGGAGCCGTTGGCCGATGCGGAGGACGGCCCCGCCAAGCTGCTTCCCTTCCTGGTCCGTGCGCTTGAAGATGTCGTGGACGGCCTTGGCCCCACGGCCGAGGCCGAGGAGCGTGCCCTGTCTTCTGCGGCGCTAACACATGTCCTCAGCCACGTCTACCTGCGCGATCCCGACGTCGACTTCAACAGCCTGCTGGAACCCGTGAGCGGCGACCTCGCCGCCGCTGCCGCTGAGGCCGTGAAAGGCCGAGCCGAAGCTTTGCTGGGGAGGTTCCGCGCCTTCAGCATCTTGCCCGGGCGCGTTGCCGCCAGCTCCGCGGCCCCGGGAGGCGGAGTCGCCTAGCGTGACTCCACCACGGGCGGTGGCGCCACTGGACAGTGATCCCTTCGCGGCTTATGTCCTGTTTTTATTCATGCAACATGCACCATGCTTCGCGGAGGCGTTTAAACCTGTGTTTGGCATCGTGAAACAATCTTTGGACTGTAATATTTGCTTTGAATTTCCTGGAATATGCATTTTTCTCCCCTACTTGCTCGTGCTCTACTTCGGCAGGGCCCGCCCCGCGCATACCTCACCCAGTGTTAGTCCCGACCGGAAACTAGGACGGGACTAAGGAGCGAGGGGCTACATGGCAAGTTAGGCTCCTGAGTCACGATGCTCAAGAGTCCCCCTTGACGCGCAAGCAACAAGTAGTAAAAAAGGGGGAATGAGGAGTGGATTAATCGTTCTGCGTCGGCAGGGGCCGGCCCCGCACATACCTCACCCAGCGTTAGCCCCGACCGGAAACCAGGACGGGACTAAGGAGCGAGGGGCTACGAGGCAAGTTAAGCTCTTGAGTCGTGATGCTCAGGAGTCTCCCTTGATGTTCAAACGGGTTTCCATACCTTGGCTCCGCTCGGGGTGGGGCGCGTGACAACCAGGTCCGAGGGACCTGGCTGGGTGGCATGTGCTCGGGCGAGGCCCAGGCATAGCTCCCGTGTCCACCCCCCCTCTTGCGGCGCTCCCAAGGGGAGGCGTTGCAATGGTGCCGGACACTGAGCTCTGGGCTCCCCGAGGTTGGTACAACCGTAGCCCGCCCTCAGTTGTTTATCACCAGCGCGGAGCATAGCGCTTCCGTATGTGTACATGCATAGCGACTCCTCGGCAGTGTCGTCAGCCAGCGCAGAGCATGGTGCTCCCACTGGTACGTGGGAGGGGGCTCCCCTCCGGGAGGAGCCCCCGGGGCGTGTACAGCCCCGCCCTGACACGTGGCCGACACGGTAGGGCTAGGAGAGGTGTATCTGGGCACTCGTGAGCCAGCGCGGGACTCACGAGGCCCTACCTCGAGGCGGGTTGCGCCTGGCTCTGGGCATTTATCAATGGTGTGTTCCTGTAGGGTGATTAGAATGCAAATGCTCTACGTCCTCAGGTCCCGGCCCTCAAGCTAGCTCAGCCACCGCTGGTATGACAGGTCGCGATGCCGTGGGTCAAGGCCAGGGGGTGAGGGCTGGAGAGCCAGTAGGAGCCCATGAGTCGCGATGCTCAGTTACCCCCCTTTTAACATGCAAGCGCTTTGCATGAAAGCGGAGAAGTCCGCGATAAGCAGCAGGTGACAATTATGTGCGAAAAAGCAAATGCATTTTAAGTAGACGCGGGAAAAGCAAACACCGCTGGGCCAGGCCCGATCAGCTCGGGGATGATGCAGCCCGAGGGGCGCCCCCAACAAGGTAAGTAAAGAGCATAAGCAAAACGGATACATGCCGCAGGGACGGACCCACGTGACCTGGGAATGATGCGGCCCTGTGGGCGCTACCAGCTAAGAACGGAACTTAGAAAGGTGTCACCTGGTGCCGTTGAACATGGAGTGATGTTGAAAAAGTGGGCGATGCACGATTAAGACGTTGACTCTCACGAGCCCCCAGGCCCAGGAGCCTCGGGAGGCTCCGGGGACACAGGTGGGTCTCCGAGAGCCATCTCCATCTCCGCCAGGACCGCACAATGCCTGACCTCCTGGGCCTCCAGAATGCTCCTCAGCAGGCACTGATGAGCGGCGACCGCATTCGGCAGGACGAGAGGCATGCGAACGTAGCTGTGAGGTGGACCCTCGCAACGCCCCACGCGCGAAGGCCAGAGGCGCTCCTGAGACACGGCTCGGTTGAGCCCTGGCACGTTGATGCAGATGCACAGCCCACCATCCTCGCCTGGATGTGGGGCTACGGTGGGCAAGCAGCGGCTGCCGCGCATGACTCTCGACTCCTGTAGCTCCTGGAAGCACCCATCCAAGTGGTGCCCAAGGGCCTCCATCGCGACCTTGGCAAAGTCGGTGGCTCTCCAAAAAAGAGCGCCCGAGCCCTGCCCAAGGAGGGCGCCGGGCGCGCCTTCCTATGCAAGAGAGGGTGGCGCTCCCTGATTGGGCGTGGACCGTGACGCAACACCTCCGGAGGTGTCTGCCTCCTTGTGGCTTGGGCCAGGCGAAACCTTCTGCTTCTTAAGGGTCGCCTCGGGATGTCTTCCGTTCCTGTGGTCCAGGTCTTCGATTGCTGCGGCTTGGAACGCGCGCTCGAGTGAACACACTGCGTCCCTTTCTTCACAGGGTACGGTGATGACTCCACCGCTTCCTGGCATCTTGAGGACATTGTATCAATGGTGAGTCACCGCCATGAACTTGGCCAAGGCTGGGTACCCGAGGATGGTGTTGTATGGCATGCGGATGTGGGCGACATCGAAGTCGATGAGCTCCATGCAGTAGTTGTTGCGCTGTCCGAAGGTGACTGGAAGGCGAACCTGCCCTATGGGAACAGTGGAACCATAAGTGACTCCTGAGAAGGGCTTGATCGGCTAGAGCTGATCGTACGGCACTTGGAGATTGTCGAACATCTCTATGGACAGGACGTTGAGTCTTGCTCCACCATCAATGAGGGTCCTGGTGACCTGCACATTGCTGATGACTGGGGAGCAAAGCATTGGGAGGACTTCAGCCGTTGCTGCGCACTTGAGCTGATCCGCTGAGCTGAACGTGATAGCGCACACAGACCACCTGAGAGGGTGCGTGGCCTCAAGCTTGGGGAGGACTGCATTCACCTCGCGAGCAAACTAGTTGAAGATGCGCTATGAGGATGGGGCCTGCGCGCCACTCAAGATGCAAGCGATTGCGCGCGGCTCCTAGAAGCCCCCAACCCCTCGTCTTGATGTTGGTCTTCGTTCGTCCTTGGCGGTGGCGGGAGAGGAGGAAGGCATGCGTTGCCGTACGAGTGATCCTCACGAGGCTGATCTCTCCAGCCTCCCTCGCGAGGCTGGTCCTGCCAGCGATCCTCGCGAGCTCGGTCACGCCACCTTTGGCGAGGGCCACGGTCTTCCCATCGTCTGCCACCTCTTCCTCCTCCTCGGCCATAGCCCCTGTCGTTGCGTTCGGGGTATCGGCCGACACGTCCATCTCTCACGGCCCTGAGCTCTTGACATTCATTGGTGTTGTGGGTGTGGAGGTCGTGGTACACGCAGTACCGGCTGCCCTTGGATGACTCAAGCTGATCTTTGCCTCGCTTGGTGTCTGGTTCCGCTGCAAGCACGACAGCCCCCTTGCGCTTCACGTCCTTGGCCTTGGGTTTCTTCTCTTCTGGGTCTGCAGCCGGGAGTTCGAGGAGGGAAAGGCGCCCTTCCTCTGCCCTGGCGCACTTGGTCGCTAAGTTGAACAGCTCCATGGATGTGCACAGGTCTTCATGGATTGCTAGCTCCTCCTTCATCTTGATGTCGCGTACGCCGTCAGAGAAGGCCAAGATGATGGCTTCTTCAGTCACCTTGGGGATCTTGAGGCGAGCGTTGTTGATGCACTGGATGTATTTCTGCAGGGTTTCCCCTTGCTGCTGCTTGATGCGGTGCAGATCGCTCATGGCCGGGGGCCGGTCGCGAGTGCCCTGGAAGTTGGGGATGAAGCAAGTGCGCATCTCGCCCCAAGGGGAGATTGTGCCAGGAGGCAGGTTCAGGAGCCAGGTGTGGGCCCCATCCTTGAGCTCCATGGGAAACCAGTTCGCCATGACCCTTTCGTCTCCGTTGGCGGCTTCGATGCATAGCTCGTAGAGCTGTAGGAACTCCGTGGGGTCCGTCATGCCATCGTAGCAAGGGGGCAGGTCAGGCTTTAATTTGCATGGCCATGCGACGCCGCGTAGCTCGTGGGTGAGGGCGCGACAGCCTGCCGTGGCCACCGGTGCCTTTTGCTGGTGCTGGGCTTGTTCCTGGGGATTACCGCGCGCCGTCGCTTGGAGCAGCGCGGGGTCTTGGCGTGGAGGTGCAGGGACGCGATCTTGGCGCGCCGGCGCTGGGAGCTGGCGAGCACCTTCTTGGGGACGAGGGATCTCTTGGCAGCTCCTTTCTTGCTGCGCAGGCGCCGGACGCGGAGGGTCTCGCCCTAGGGCTGCGCGCATTGGAGCTAGGGCGCCTTCTTGGGGAGGAGGTGGTGGAGGCGCCTCCTGATCGCCGCCTCCCGCGCAGAATGGAGGGTGAGGTAGCGAGAGGGACAGGAAGGGGGAGCCCCCTGCGGCGCTGACGAGCTTGGTGATGCGCGCGAGCCAGTCCTCGTAGAGGTCGTCGATGGGGCGGTAGTGCAAGAGCTCTCTTGCCAGGAGCAGCGCAGTGTGCGCATCTGTGGGGGCGCGACGGGCGTGGGACGATGAAGCGGCTGGAGTCAGCGATGGTGTGGCGGTGTGGCCCTCCCGCCGCACCGAAGGATGCTGGGACGAGGCCTGCTGCTCGTTCCCCGCCGGGCCGGTGGTGGCGTTGGCGGCAGGCGACGGGGAACGACGAGGGCGTCCGCCGACGGGTGCTGTCTAGGCGATGCGGGTGGTGAGAGCAGCCCGGCGCTCGGCGCGAGCCTGGCGAGCGTCACCCATGGACACGACGGGAGATCATACGCGAACAGTGGAAGAAAGATTCCGGCGCACCCCTACCTGGCGCGCCAAATGTTGGATTTCGGGTTCCGGCAGACCCTTGAGGTTTGAACACTGGGGTGCGCACGGAGATCTCTCCCCTACCGATCTACGTCCAATCTCCTCGCGTGATCTAAGCAGGAAACAACAAACAGCACAAGGGACACAAGTTTTATACTGGTTTGGGCCACCATTGTGGAGTAATACCCTACTCCAGTGTGTGGTGTGGTGGATTGCCTCATGTGCTGATGATGAACAGTACAAGGGAAGAACAGCCTCGCGAGAGGTGTTCTTGAGCTGGTGCGATGAACTGCCTGGGTGAGTTCAATCGCCTCTCTCTCTCTATCTCTCTTTTTCGGTCCCTGCTTGTCCGCCCTCTACTCTGTGGTGGCTAGCTCTATTTCTAGAGGCCCCGGGCCTCTCCCCAAATAATGAGCGGGAAGGGCGCCAACAATTGTCCATTTTGAAGGGGAACATCTATTACAAGTTATCCTGACTAAAGGTGGTCTTCGGCTGCCAAAAGCACTGGTGATGACGCCGTCTTCGGCTCCACAATGACCTCCGTCCTGCCGCTCTGTTGGTCTTGGTCTCGTTGCACCGGATTGGTGACATTTGCCCGGTGCCTTGGCCTATGCTTGCCCCCTTTCCACCAAAGGGGAAACAAGGACACTGCGCAGGCCGGCTCCCGCCTGGGCTCGATCGTCATGGCTTGCGTCATGGGCTCCTCGTGAGGTACCCCTGCCTTGATCTCCCCGCCTCCTCGCGAGCCTGCCTGATGAGGCTGCCTCTGAGGAAGTTTCCGGTCGTCCGCCCCGCGAGGCTTGGCCCCTCGCGAGGGTCTTGAGCTTGAGCTGATGAAGATGGGCCGCGCCGGGCCCCCACTTGAGCCATGCAGCAGGCCGCAGGCAGGCAAGTCTGGGGACCCCCGTTCCCAGAACGCCGACAACGCCCCCTACCTCGTGGCCTCCCTGTTGGTTGCTTGACGTAGGGTCCAAGTCTCCTTGATCATGTTCGGTGAGAAAATCACGTTCCTGAAGGTTTCATTCCATTTGGACTCCGTTTGATATTCCTTTTCTTCGAAACCCTAAAATAGGCAAAAAACAACAATTCTGGGCTGCGCCTCCGGTTAATAGGTTAGTCCCAAAAATAATATAAAAGTGTATAATAAAGCCCAATAATGTCCAAACAGTAGATAATATAGCATGGAGCAATAAAAAATTATAGACACATTGGAGACGTATCAGAGAACCGGCCCGACTGCTCAGTAGTCGGCCCGAATCTCGAGGACTATAGCCCGCGGGTGCACCAGCGCGCCCCCGCAGAGAAAGGAAACATGGACTTACTCCAGCTCTCGAACAAGTCGACGGCCCGCTGGTCCAGCTCTGTGATGTTAGAGTTGAAGGCGACTGCGCGGGGGTTGTGATAGTCCTATAAAGAAGATAGCAGATGAAGTCAGTACTCGGAGCCCGCCAAATAACGCTCTGAGCCGCCTGCTCAGTAGCCGGCCCGAAGCTCGGGGACTACACCCAGTGGGTGCGTAGGCGCGCCCCCGCAAAGAAGTACAAAAAACGCAAGAATCAAAGATGAAGAAGCATACTCGGATGGCTGCTCGCGGCTCCAGGAACGCTTTGTTGCACCGCTTTAGCGCATCGGCTTCAGCTCGAAGCTTGCTTTGGACGTCTAGGATCACCTGGTTCAAAGGGCCCGTCCCGCCTCCTCGCACCCAGTCGGCGGGCGCGGCGTTTGTCGCCTCGGTGTCTGGGATCGATGAGCTCGCGACACCGACTTCCAGCGGGCATGGTGCCGAGGCCGCCTTTGCAAACCGGCAGTGCGATGGTGTGTGTACCTCAGGAGCTGGGCCCGTCACCATCTCGCTGCCGGCTGGTAGCACTGGCGGGTCGGCCGGCTTCGTGTCCTGCGCACCTTCGGACGGCGGTGCTAGAGGCATGACTACGTCCGGCATGAAGACGTTGCCGCCCTCCCTCTCCATGACCAAGTGGTCGTCGCTAGCACCCCAAGTCGGCGCCACAAACTCTGACGGTGGCGGTGCGGAGTTCAGGGGGACAACAAAGACCGACTCCTAGCGGCGTGCGGCTTCCTCAAGCCGCTTCTTTGCGGCGGCATCAGCCTCGGCCTCCGCTAGCTTCTTCAGCGCGGCGGCCTCCGCCTTGTCTGCCTCCACCTTCTCCCAGCGGGCGGCTTCCTTCTCCTCGCACACCTCACGCGCGTTTCGCTCCCGCGCCTCCCGGAGGTCGGTCGCGGGATCGATTCGCCGGCTGGTGGTGGAGGCCTCCGCCGACCCGATAACGGAGGCGGCGGCCGACTTCTCGAGTGAGAGCGGGGTCCTAAATCAAGAAGACAAGGATGAGAAGCTCAGATAAAATCGACAAGAAAGGAAGGCACGAGAAAAAGATACCTACGCCCACACCATGGGAGGCGCCTTCGGGAGTTTTTGGAACTCGGCTGCCTTCTCGGCGGCCTCCTTCCGCCTAGTCATGGCGGTCGGATTCTTGGCCTTCTTCGGCGCGCTGCCAAATAAGGCGGCGCCCTGTTTACGCTTTTGCGTACCGCCTCGGCCAGACGGCTCGGCGGAGGGGCCCGCGTCCACCTTGCTGGCGCCTCGTGAAGGGCGCGGTTCCTCCTCCTCCTCCTCGAAGTCGTCCGACCATGACTCGATGCCGACTCCTTCTTCGGAGCCGCCTGCTCCATAGAAGCCGCCTGTGGCGTCATCTTCCAAGGAGGCCGCCCCCAAGTCGGTGTCGTCCACGTCGCTCACGGCTCGGTCCGGCAGGTCGGGGCCTCCTGCCGCCCACGACGGTGGCTCTCGCCTCGGACATGTAGATCTGTTTCAAAATTAAGAGGCCGAATGGTCGGATCAGCAAGATGGAATCAAGATTAAGCGCGAAAGAGGGAAAAAGTTAAAGAAGTTTACGGCAGGCGGCGGGTCTGCGTGGTAGTACGGCTGCTTGCCGAATTGCCAGGACCCGTCTAGCTTGAGGTCGGAGATCTCGTTGACCAAGTTCGCCACCTCGGCAGCTGGCATCTTCTTGGTGCTCAACCGGCACAGGTCGCGGTGCCCACTCATTCGGCAGATCAAGTGAGGCCGGCCTTGGAGCAGGAGAACCCGGCGCGTGACAAAGGCGACCAACAGGTCGGACGCTTTGAGGCCTTCGGCTTCCGTCAGCACTCGGAGTCGGGCGATGGCAGTTTGATGGAGGGGAAGGCGTTCCTTGGAGACGGACGACGCGCGCCAAAGAAGGCACCGCACCGGGCAGCCACCTCCCGGACTGAGGTGCCCAACTTGGTGTAGAAGAAGGCTCCCCACAACACGATGGTGGGGAGGATGCCAAGGTAGCCTTCGCACATGGTGACGAAGCCGCAGAGAAGCATCACGGTATTGGGCATGATGTGGTGAGGTTGAATATGGTAGAAGTCGAGGAACGAGCGGAGGAAGCCGCTCACCAGAAGGCCGAAGCCACGGATGAAGTGCGAATGGAAGATGACCCGCTCGCCCTCTCCCGGTGCTGGCGAAATCTCCCCCTCGAGAGGCACGCATGCCTTCACGTAACCGGCGCCGGTGAGACACCGCGTGTCGCGGAGGAAAGCGATGTGGTCGTCATTGACATTCGGCCCGTCCCAGTCTCCTCCCCGCTCGCACGCCATGAAGAGCTTGGCTAGGCAAGTGGCGCGGCGAGGGAGCTGGGATCGCAGCAGGGCTGAGAAGGGCTCGGGGCAGAAGAGCTGACGAAAGCAGGCGGCGGCAACGCTCCAGCGGAGTTCGAGGGTGCCGCAGCGACAGGAGGAAGAAAGAGGCAAGAGTAGGGGGAGGAGGGCGCGCTTGCTCTGCCTCTCCCCCTACTTATATCCCTCGGGCTACGAAGCCAAGGGGGCGAGAGTGGGGATCATGGGATTAACTGTGCCCACGACCCCATGTCCCCCCGTTTATCGCGCGAGTTACCACGCATGGTAACTCCCCGGGGAAGCTCAACCGGCCGCCTCGGCCGTGGCGGATTCGCTCGCGTGCCGAGGCCCAGTAGTGGCGGGCCCATCCTGCTGTCATGTCCCATCGCTCGCGTGGGCTGGCAGGCTGGTCCGGTTGGTTAACGCCAAGTGGTGTGCCCACAGTAGGTGGCGGGCTTGGATGCTTCGCCAATAAGCCACCTGGTTCCTACCGTCGCATTCAAAGTTTTTAGACGAATCCGACTGGCGGTGGCCGACTCCCTCCACTCGACACGCTAGGAGTCGGACGAGGATTCAGACCAGAGCATTCAGAGGAGGAAACTTCTGAGGCTTCTTGGCTTACCAGCTTCGGGAACTACTGTCGGAGTAATGGGCCATGGGTAGCCCACCCGGGTCCCTGAGCCTTTCAAGACATCAGGGCTGGCTACGCCCCTCAAGACATCAAGAAGAAGTGCCACCTTCTGGTGGCCGGCTGTCCCAAGTGGCCGGCTGCCGGAAGGCGGCCGAGTTCAAGAAGGCGGCTCCAAGACGGGCCGGCATCCTGCGGGCAGCCTCTAGAGAGGCCGACTCCTGGCAGGCGGCCCGCCGTGCTCTCGGAGTCTGCGCTCCCATTCAAAAGGACGAGACATGGTGAGGCTACAGTGTAGCCGATCCCCCCATGTCCAGGGCCAGGCGTGGCCACAATGCTCCATACAAGAGGAGATCTCTGCCTGTACTTGGCACTGTTTCCACTCCGTCCCTGACGTCACTGCTGGCGGGCATGGCCCTGTTCCCATGATGACCTGTCGGTACGGCCTCCAGGCGGCGGGCCCTACAGGGCAGCGAGAGCCCGGAAGCCGGCTAAGGCTTGACCAATCAGGCATGAGGGGGTGAGGGCATGGCCCTGTTCCCATGATGACCTGTCGGTACGGCCTCCAGGCGGCGGGCCCTACAGGGCAGCGAGAGCCCGGAAGCCGGCTAAGGCTTGACCAATCAGGCATGAGGGGGTGAGGGAGTCCTGGATTAGGGGGTCTCCGGACAGCCGGACTATCTCCATTGGCCAGACTGTTAGACTATGAAGATACAAGATTGAAGACTTCGTCTCGTGTCCGGATGGGACTCTACTTGGCGTGGAAGGCAAGCTAGGCAATACGGATATGGATATCTCCTCCTTTGTAACCGACCTTGTGTAACCCTAACCCTCTCCGGTGTCTATATAAACCGAAGGGTTTTAGTCCGTAGGACAACATATAACCATACCATAGGCTAGCTTCTAGGGTTTAGCCTCCCTGATCTCGTGGTAGATCTACTCTTGTACTACCAATATCATCAATATTAATCAAGCAGGACGTAGGGTTTTACCTCCATCAAGAGGGCCCGAACCTGGGTAAAACATTGTGTCCCCTGCCTCCTGTTACCATCCAGCCGAGATCCGCCGGTTTTGACACCGACATTGGTGCTTCCATTGAGAGTTCCTCTGTGTCGTCGCCGTTAGGCTTGATGGCTCCTACTATCACCGATAGCGATGCGGTCTAGGGTGAGACTTTTCTCCCCGGACAGATCTCCGTATTCGGCGGCTTTGCACTGCAGGTTAATTCGCTTGGCCATCTGGAGCAGATTGAAAGCTACGCCCCTGGCCGTCAGGTCAAATTTGGAAGTTTGAACTACACGGCCGACATCCGCGGAGACTTGGTCTTCGACGGATTCGAGCCACAGCCGGGCGCACCGCACTGTCGCGATGGGTATGACCTAGCTCTGCCGCCGAATAGTACCCCAGAGGCCGCGCCTGCATCTGCTCTGACCCTTAGTTCGGAGCCAACTGCGCCCATCGAGGACGGGTGGTTAGACACCACCTCTGGGGCTGCAGTCTCAACGGCGATCGAGCCAAACACCAGCATAATCCTGTGCGTAGCCCGTGACTCCAAGGTGCCGGACTCTCTTCCGGACTCTGAACCATCCGCGCCCCTGCCAATCGAATCCGATTGGGCGCCGATCATGGAATTCACCGCCGCGGATATCTTTCAGCACTCGCCCTTCGGCGACATTCTGAATTCACTAAGGTCTCTCTCTTTGTCAGGAGAGCCCTGGCCGGACTATGGCCAACAGGATTGGGATGCGGCCGACAAAGAAATTCGACGCCCACCCACCACCCACTTTGTAGCCACTATCGATGATTTAACCAACATGCTCGACTTCGACTCCGAAGACATCGACAGTATGGACGACGATGTAGGAGACGAACATGAACCAGAGCTTATAGGGCACTTGAAAGCCAACTCGTCATATGACATATACATGGTGGATACACCCAACGAAGGCAATGGCGACGAGATAGCGGAGGATGACCCCTCCAAGAAACAACCCAAGCGCCGACGTTAGCGGCGCCGCTCTAAGTCCCGCCAAAGCAAAAGTGGTGATACCGGCACAGGACATAATAACACTCCGGATAGTACCGAAGACAATAAAAATCCCCTCCAGCAAGATTTAGAGCAGGAGAATGAAGGAGCCAGCTCTCCTGAGAGAGCGGCATACGGAGAGGAGGAGGATGACAATTACATCCCCCCCTTCGAAGACGAAGCAAGCCTCGGCGACGATGAATTCGCCATCCTAGAGGATCCCGTCGAACAAGAGCGCTTCAAGCGCCGGCTTATGGCCATGGAAAATAGCCTGAAGAAAAAGCAGCAGCAGCTTCAAGCTGATCAAGATCTGCTAGCTGACAGATGGACTGAAGTCCTCGCGGCCGAGGAATATAAACTCGAGTGCCCCTCCAAGAACTACCCAAAGTGCAGGTTACTACCCCGACTGGAGGAAGAAGCGTACGATACGGCTGAGCGGCCACCTCGTGGCCGCGATAGAGAGGCATTCCAGCCAAAAGCTCAGCCTCCACCCCGACGCCATTCAAATAAAAATGGATGGGAAGATACACCAGACCTGCGAGACATATTGGAGGACAAAGCAAAGCATGCAAGATCGATCTACGGATCACGACGGCGCACCACTCTGCGAGACGTTAAACGTCACGCCGGATATAGTAAAAGCAAATCCGGCCGGACCGAACACAGCAGGCAAGGCCCATTCGAGCTGCGTCGCGATATAGCCCAATACAGAGGCACCTCACACCCCTTATGCTTCACAGACGAAGTAATGGAACATCAATTCCCAGAAGGTTTGAAACCTGTAAATATTGAATCATACGACGGCACAACAGATCCTGCAGTATGGATCGAGGATTTCCTCCTCCACATCCACATGGCCCGCGGTGATGACTTACACGCTATCAAATACCTCCCACTAAAGCTCAAAGGACCAGCGCGGCATTGTCTTAATAGCTTGCCAGCGGACTCCATTAGCTGTTGGGAAGATCAGGAAGCCGCGTTCCTCGACAACTTTCAGGGCACTTATGTGCGACCACCAGACACCGATGACTTGAGCCACATAATTCAGCAGCCAGAAGAGTCGGTTTCTTACAAAGAAAAATCAAATCGTCAACTGTCCGGATGCGGAGGCCTTAGCGGCTTCCAAGCACAACATCCGAGACGAGTGGCTAGCCTGGCACCTTGGTCAGGAAATGCCGAAATCTATGGTAGCTCTCACGACGCTCATGACCCGCTTTTGTGAGGGAGAAGACAGCTGGCTGGCTCGCAGTAATAACATATCAAAGAACCATGGTACCTCAGATACCAAGGACGGCAATAGCAGGTCACATCGCAACAAACATAAGCGCCGCATTAACAGCGAAAATACTGAGGATACGGCAGTCAAAGCCGGATTCAAAGGCTCTAAACCCGGTCAGCGGAAAAAGCCATTCAAACAAAGTACGCTGGGTCCGTCCAGCTTGGACCGCATACTCGATCGCTCGTGTTAAATACACGGCACCCTAGACAAGCCAGCCAATCACACCAACAGGGATTGTTGGGTGTTCAAGTAGGCCAGCAAGTTAATTGCCGAAAACAAGGACAAGGGGCCGCATAGCGATGACGAGGAGGAGCCCCGGCAAGCGCACACTGGAGGACAGAAGAGGTTTCCCCTGCAAATGCGGACGGTGAATATGATATACGCAACCCACATCCCCAAGAGGGAGCGGAAGCGTGCGCTCAGGGACGTATATGCGCTAGAGCCAGTCGCCCCAAAATTCAACCCTTGGTCCTCCTGTCCGATCACCTTCGATCGCAGGGACCATCCCACTAGTATCCATCATGGCGGATTCGCCGCACTGGTCCTAGACCCAATCATTGACAGATTTCACCTCACTCGAGTCCTTATGGATGGCGGTAGCAGCCTAAACCTACTTTATCAGGACACAGTGCGCAAAATGGGTATAGACCCCTCAAGGATCAAACCCACAAAAACGACCTTTAAGGGCGTCATTCCAGGTGTAGAGGCCCATTGCATAGGCTCACTTACACTGGAAGTGGTCTGCGGATCCCCGGATAACTTCCGAAGCGAAGAGTTAATCTTCGATATAGTCCTGTTCCGCAGTGGTTACCACGCGCTACTCGGGTGAACCGCATTTGCTAGATTCAATGCAGTACTGCATTATGCATACCTCAAGCTCAAGATGCCAGGACCTCGCGGAGTTATTACAGTCAATGGAAACATAGAGCGCTCTCTCCGAACAGAGGAGCACACCGCGGCCCTTGCAGCAGAAGCGCAAAACAGCCTTTCAAGGCAATCCACCAGTTCGGCGTTTCAAAACCCGGACACCTTCAAGCGCGCTCGGAGAAACCGGCAAATAGATCGCCTGGCGCAATATGAGCTCGCGTAGCAATGCGGCCCCCACCCCAGTCCCAGCCAAACGGCGAAACTCGTCCCGCGCGTACATAAATACGCATTACAAATACCATGGGCACAGGTGGGGATGGGGGCACAACTACGGCACGCCCCAAGACGCGGCTTAAACTGCACTAGGGGCTTCTCGTTTGGTTATTTTTCTTTTTTTCAGGACCTTAATCTCTGGAAACACTGTCCGACAGCACTATTGCCGAACACATGATGCAGCAACCAAGGAGGGAGACAGCTACGTCATACCACGGAATTCCCAGGTTGATTACAGTAACGAGCGAAATATTTGATTTAATATCATTCCTCAGCTCGCCCTTGGAAGGGACATAGTCCTACTTTTGCTTATCGCACTATCTGTATCACTCTGCTCTAACGCAATTTTTTAATAAACAATGCATGACATTACGACTATTATTGCATTCTTGTTATATATATATATATATATATATGTATATATATATGTGTGTGTGTGTTCATTAATGACGCCTTGCAACCGTACACTCTGGTACGGCCAATACACCAGGGGCTTACATACCCCACAATACGGTGTGAAAAGTCCGAACACTTTCACAAGTGCGGCACCCCGAACTTATAGCATTATATGCATCAGCTCCGAATCATGTCTTTGGTCAAATGTTGGGTTTGCCCGGCTCCTATGTTTTGGTACATTACATTCCACTCTATCGGCTAAGGTAGCGCTAGGAGAACTACTTCGATTGTGCCCCGGTTCTACCGGGCTTAGCACCTCAGTAGAGAAAGCTAAAACTGACAGACATGATAAGGCGAGAGACTGGTCCCTGTTCGGCGAGGTTTTGCGAGTCCCTAAAGACTTATGCCGCTTAGGGCTAGGGGCCGGCCCTGTCCGGCTTACAGGCGTGTATCGCGCCCCAATTTCGGCCTTCCGAATACCAGGGGCTTCGCCGAAATTTAAAATTATAGAATTCTATGGCTAAGTGAGAGTGATAAAGCATTATTGGTCTGGTTGCCTTGTTCGTTGTGCTGAGCACCTCCCTCGAAGGACCCAAATATGGGAACAAGAGTGCTTAGATTTATCCCGAACACCCCAGCCCTCTTGTCATGGGGGCAGAAGCCGAGGACTAGCCATCTCTCAGATTGGATAAATGGCCAAACAGAAGGTAATATTTTAAATTCACACAAGTGTTTCATAGCGCATATGAAACAAGTTTTCATCACACAGGATCACACGAGCAGGTTTACTCAAATATTACATCCTTTGAACATTCGTCCGCTTCAAGACGGGCACCCTTCAGGACACCCTCATAATAAATTTCGGGGGTGCAATGCTCCTTGCCGTGCGGTGGCCCTTCCTTGATCAGGTTCACACTGTCTAGCTTGGCCCACTGCACCTTCACACGGGCGAAAGCCTGGCGTGCACCTTCGATGCAGATGGACCGCTTGACGACCTCCAGCTGTGGGCAGGCATCCACAAGCCGCCTCACTAGGCCGAAGAAGCTGTTCGGAAGGGCGTCGCCAGGCCACAGCCGGACTATAAAGCTCTTCTTGGCCCGATCGGCCGCCTTATGTAGCTCGACCATCTGCTTCAGCTGGTCGCTCATTGGCACCGGGTGCTCGGCCTCAGTAAACTGAGACCAGAACAGCTTCTCCGTTGAGCTTCCATCCTCGGCCTGGTAAAATTGTGTGGCATCGGACACACTGCGGGGCAAATCTGCGAATGCTCCTGAAGAGCTCCGGATCCGGGTAAGTAATCGGTAATTTACTTTTACGTGCTTGCTTTGCATATAGAAAGCCTTACCCCCCGCTATCTTCTTCATCGCGTCGATCTCTTGGAGGGCCTTTTGGGCTTCGGCCTTGGCACTTTTTACACTCTCGAGGTCCGCGGCAAGCTCAGACTCCCGCGTCTTTGAGTCAAGCTCCAACGCCTCGTGCTTCGCCACGAGAGCCTGGAGCTCTTGCTGCACTCGCCCACCCGAGCCTCGTGCTTCTCTCGCTCGGTGCGCTCCTTGGCCGCTTTATCTTCGACCTTGGTTAGCGCTTGCTTCAGGGTTGCCACCTCGGTCGTGGCCCCTAGCAAACATTCGATGATCCTGTCATTTTGCAATCGCGTCCTCTTTTATATATACATATCTATAGATAGGGTATTACTTACCCTTGTTCTCCTCGAGCTGCCTCTTGGCAAGGCCGAGCTCTTTCCTGGACCCCTCGAGGTCCTGCTTCAGTACGGCGACCTCCACAGTCAGTGCGGCGGACGCCAGCAGCGAAGCCTGCATATGCATATTGACACACTTATATTAGACTCCTGCGATATTATTTGATCCTCTGTTTGGCTTTTCTTCATGAACACCGAACAAAGCATCAGGGGCTACTGTCTATGCGGTAATATTTCTACTACATTTTAAAACACTTACCTCGAAGCCTGTTAGAAGGCTGGCATAGGCTTCAGTCAATCCGCTCTTGGCGAACTGAACCTTCTGGATCACCACACTCATGATAGTGTGGTGCTCCTCGTCGATGGAAGCGCTGCGAAGCACTTCCAGCAGATTGTCCGGCGCCTCTGGATGGACAGAGGTCACCGGCACAGGCGTCTTGCCCCTTTTAGAAGGAGGCCGCCTGCCCGAGCCTAGAACCGTTGGAGGTTCCGGCACGGTGTTCGGCTGAGTGCCGAACTCGGAGCTCTCAGGGGCCCCGTCCCCTCGGCTCCCAGAGTCCGTAAGGTCGCCTTGAGGCGCCTCTGGGACTGTCTCCCCTCGATCTGGTGCCTCTTGAGAAAACACCTCGGCGTCGTCGGCAGGATGAGGGGAGGTGGCGGTCGGGACTGGATCGCTATCCATGTCCGACAAGCCCAAGGAGCCGTCCGACGATACATCGATACTGGCTCGGGGCGGCCTGCATAATTGTGTTCGGCTTTAGGGAAAGCAGTGCGACAAAGGAATCTTATGGGTTACTCTGGTATCCGAATACTTACGATCTCCCCGGGGGCTTGGCCCTGGGCAACCACTTGTCTTCGCCTTCGTCGGCGATGGTGGAGCTGTCCGGAAGGAGAATCCTTCCCTTCTTGGACCCTTCGCCCCCCCCCCCCCCCCCGGTTGGGGCGGCCTTCCTTTTCCTGTCTCCCCTAGTCGGTGGGGGAGCATCTTCTTCTTCTTCCTCGTCTTCGGGGGAAGAGTGTGCCACAGAGTCATCGGATGGTGAGTCTGACGACGCCTGGCCTCGGGAACTCTTTTGGGTTCCCTTGGCCTTCTTGGTCTTCTCCGGCACCTTATAAGGGGCCGGGGTCAACATCTTCGCCAAAAGAGTGTCTGCGGGGCCTTAGGGCAAAGGAGCCGGACATTCGATCTGTCCGGCCATCTTCTGCCAGTCTTGTCAAAGGTACGGGAGTTTAGATCCCGCATAGAATCAATCTATAAAAAAACAAGTATCATGTGAAAGGTAAGGCAGCTTACCGCACTAGCTTAGCGCTGCGCGCTGAATCCGCGATCCTTAGTAATAGGAGGGGGGACCTCGGCACTTTTAAACAGCACCCTCCAGGCATCTTCATAAGTCGTATCGAAGAGCCTGTTTAGAGGTCGGTGCTGCGCCGGGTCGAACTCCCACAAGTTGAACTCCCGTTGTTGGCACGGGAGGATCCAGTGGATGAGCGTAACTTGGACTATGTTGACAAGCTTGAGCTTCTTGTTCACCATGTTTTGAATACATGTTTGGAGTCTGGTTAACTCTTCCGAACAACCCCAGGGCAGGCCCTTCTCTTTCCAGGAGGTGAGCCGCGTGGGTATGCCAGATCGGAACTCGGGGGCCGCTGCCCATACAGGGTCGCACGGCTCGGTGATGTAGAACCACCCCGATTGCCACCTCTTTATGGTTTCCACAAAGGAGCCCTCGAGCCATGTTACGTTGGGCATCTTGCCCACCATGGCACCTCCGCACTCCGCCTAGCGGCCGCCCACCACTTTCGGCTTGACATTGGAGGTCTTCAGCCATAAGCCGAAGTGGGGCTTAATGCGGAGGAAGGCCTCGCACACGATGATAAACGCCGAGATGTTGAGGATGAAGTTCGGGGCCAGATCGTGGAAATCCAGGCTGTAATAGAACAAGCGCCCCCGGACGAATGGATGGAGAGGGAATCCCAGTCCGTGGAGGAAATGGGTGAGGAATACTACCCTCTCGTGGGGCCTGGGGGTGGGGATGAGTTGCCCCTCATCTGGGAGCCGGTGCGCGATGTCGTCGGGCAGGTATCCGGCTCTCCTCAGTTTCTTGATGTCTCCCTCCATGACGGAGGAGACCATCCACCTGCCTCCCGCTCTGGACATGGTTGGAGAAGGTTAAGGTGGGAAGTGGGGACTTGGGCGCTAGAGCTCGAGTGTGCGAAAACGGATGAGCAAAGGAGGAAGAAGGCGTGGATACAAAGGTGAATCCTTATCCCTTTATATGGGTGGACGAATCTAAGCGTCCCCACTTGCCTGGTAAAACTCGCTTATCCCCCAAGCGCCGCAATTGGTGACGCGGTTGGGTCACCCATGCCCATATTGATGAGAATCCCATAATAAGGGGACATGATCTCTGCTTTGACAAGACGTGTCGAAAAACTGCCTCGTGTTATGTGCGGGGCTGGTTAAAGGAAACGACTCGAATAATCACCGGGCCATGACATAATGTCGTGCTGCCAAAACAAGCTGACGAATTAGATCTGTGAAAATATTATTCTCTCTACGGTGGTACGTGGAACTTATTTTGCAGGGTCGGACACTATCCTCGTTTTCAAGTTCTTCTGTGATGTACTCGTTGAAGGAACCCGCCTTGCAATGCCAAAGACAATACTGCGCGCTGGACTCATCGTCATTGAAGCCTGGTTCAGGGGCTACTGAGGGAGTCCTGGATTAGGGGGTCTCCGGACAGCCGGACTATCTCCATTGGCCAGACTGTTAGACTATGAAGATACAAGATTGAAGACTTCGTCTCGTGTCCGGATGGGACTCTACTTGGCGTGAAAGGCAAGCTAGGAAATACGGATATGGATATCTCCTCCTTTGTAACCGACCTTGTGTAACCCTAACCCTCTCCGGTGTCTATATAAACCGAAGGGTTTTAGTCTGTAGGACAACATATAACCATACCATAGGCTAGCTTCTAGGGTTTAGCTTCTCTGTTCTCGTGGTAGATGTACTCTTGTACTACCCATATCATCAATATTGATCAAGCAGGACGTAGGGTTTTACCTCCATCAAGAGGGCCCGAACCTGGGTAAAACATCATGTCCCCTGCCTCCTGTTACCATCCAGCCTATACGCACAGTTCGGGACCCCCTACCCGAGATTCGCCGGTTTTGACACCGACAGGGGGGCCGTCTCCTAGAAGGCGGCCCGTTCCCCCCTCGGGGCCTGCGCACCATTAACCAGATGAGACAGGGGAGTGGCTACAGTGATCTCCCACCAGGCGACAGGACTATAGCCACGCTCCCTTGACCAAGCATGCATCATTGGCGTCATGCCTATAGTAATCAGCAACCGGCAGGTCCCACGAGCGGTGGGAGCGGCCTATCAGCTTCGTATCGGACCAGTCGGTGGGGCCCACCAGGCGGTGGGCCCCAGCAGCTGGCAGAGAAGCCAGCGACCAGAGACACTGACAGCCGGGCCCTACACCCAACTAGATTACCCTTGTACCCCTGGGGGGTAGGCCTATATAAACCCCCCCAGGGCACCCATGCAAAGGGTTCCCAACCTGTTAGAACTAGACTCATACCTAGAGGAGGGAGAGAGCGAGCCTGCCTTCTCCTACCTCTAGCATACAGCTCGAGGAGCACCATTGTACTCACTAGTGCCTTAGTGATCATGCGGAGACCCCGTAGAGCAGGACTAGGGGTGTTATCTCCTAGGAGAGCCCCGAAACTGGGTAAAGTCTGCCGGCGTTCATGTCTACGCCTCATCCCGCTTCCAGGCACCAGCGACGTTCTACTCGCTCCCACCATGATAAGCCATCCATTGGCATATGTCGCACCCAACCCCCGACAAGTGTTCCGTGGACTGTGACAGGATGCGCACACGGCAATGCTGCGGCGCGTGCACTCTTGCCCCGAGGATGTCCTATCAAGGTCGCCTAAACACACCCAATTGTGGTCTGCTGACCAGCCCCCGAGCCGTGGGGAACTCGCAAGAGGTGGGTCGGGGGCACGAGCCTTAAAAATAAAGCATATGACCAGAATGCAATGAAGTCGGCAGAAAACCAAAGAAAAGCTCCCCCCAACTTTAAATATCATAGAAGAACTTCAATTCTCATTCTGAAGGGAAGAAGGCAAACAAGTTACAGAAAAAAGGGGCAAAGGCAAACAGCTGCGTCCGGCACCTAGCTAGTCTTCTTGTCTTCTCACCAGCGCAGAGCTAAGTGCTTTCACTGGATGTGATCATAGTCATTGGGGGACAGGGTTGAAGGCTAGCGCGGAGCATGGTGCTTTCACTTGGATGTGGGCGGGAGCCCCCGAGGTCGAGGTGCAGCAAACTAGAGACTCCGGGGCGTGAGCCTTACTTCATATCGCCTGTCGAGGGCCTCGCCTTCCTCAACCACCGTTGGGACGTCTGGAAACCAGGATGGGACCAAGGGGCAATGGGGACGCTAGCGGCGCCCTCAGCGACCACGAGCCCTCTGCCGGGGGGAAGGCTTGCCAGCACCTCCCCTGGCAGAGGACCTACCTCCGTCCGGGCCTCGCCTGTGCAGCCCGCAGAGGGCCGGTCCCGCCGGGGGCGGGGGCACCGTGCCAGGGTCTCTGATCGCTGCTGCAGACCGGTTCACCTACGGTCCATGGTTAGCATAAGCACGTCCCTGGGGCACTGGTCGTACCCTGTGGTTGTTGTCATCGAACGGTTTGACAAAGTCTCTAGGCAGCTCATGGAAAGCCCCGACCTCCAATAGATCTCCTGCCCAGCTCGGCTCGGGGAACAAGCTGGGGTCTTCCTCGAGCGTGTATTCCAGGTCCATCATGCGGGGCACGTAGGCATCAGGGGCGGCTGCTCCGGAGCCTTCACCTGGGTGCTCCACGCCTTGGGTTTCCGAGGCTTGTGCCTGATACAGGCGGTCACGGGGCAATGCCATAGTGCGGCCCCTCAGAGGACCACTAAGGCCAGCCCCAGCCGCTGGCGCCGTGGTTGTGGCGGGATGATAACCCACAAGTATAGGGGATCAATTGTAGCCTCTTTCGAGAAGTAAGAGTGTCGAACCCAATGAGGAGCTAAAGGTAGAACAAATATTCCCTCAAGTTCTATCGCCCACCGATACAACTCTATGCACGCTTAACGTTCGCTTTACCTAGAGCAAGTATGAAAGTAGAGGTACTTTGTAGGTGTTGTCGGGTAGGTTTGCAAGATAATAAGCAGTGCGTAAATAAAAAGTAGGGGCTGTTTAGATGAAGACACACCTAAATTAGTTTTAGTAGAGAGCTTGTTGTCACACAAGAAAGTTATTTGTCCCTAGGCAATCGATAACTAGACCGGTAATCATTATTGCAATTTTGTTTGAGGGAGAGGCATAATCTAACATACTTTCTCTTCTTGGATCATATGCACTTACTCTAGCAAGCATCCGCAACTACTAAAGACCATTAAGGTAAAACCCAACCATTGCATTAAAGTATCAAGTCCTCTTTATTCCCATACGCAAACAACATACTTACTCGGGTTTGTGCTTCTCTCACTCATGCCACCAACCATAAGCAAATCATGAACATATTGCAAACACTACAACGCGGATCCCTCATGCTTGCACGACATGGAGAGCACCATACGACAGCACCAATAATAAAACATGCAACTCAAACCAATCGCAATCATCAATTAACCCATAGGACAAAATAGATCTACTCAAACATCATAGGATAACCATACATCATTGGGAAATAATATATAACGTTGAGCACCATGTTTAAGTAGAGATTACAATGGGTAAAAGAGGGGTTACACTGCTGCATAGAGGGAGGAAGAGATGGTGATGGCGGTGGTGAAGTTGTTGGTGTATATCGTTGTCGCGATGATGGCCCTGGCGGTGCTCCGGCGCAACCAGGAGAGAGGGGGAGAGAACCCCCCTTCTTCTTATTCTTCCTTGAACTTCTACCTAGATGGGAGAAGGGTTTCCCCTCTGGTCCATGGTCTCCATGGCATGGGAGGGGCGAGAACCCCTCCCAGATTGGATCTGTCTCTCTGTCTCTCTCTCTGTTTTTACGCTCCCAGATCTGGCCTTTCACCGTCTCTTATATTCCCGGAGATCCATAACTCCGATTGGATTGAAATTTGAACATGATTTTTATCCGGATATTAGCTTTCTTGCGGCAAAAGAAGGGCACCAACTGCCTTACGGGGTGTCCACGAGGGTGAGGGGTGCCCCCACGCCCCCTGGGCGCGCCCCCTGCCTCATGGGCCCCTTGAGCATTGTCTCGCGTTTATTTCACTTCCCAAAATTCACATATATTCCAAAAAATCTCCGTCTGTTTTTATCCCGTTTGGACTCCGTTTGATATGGATTTTCAGTGAAACAAAAAAGATGCAACAAACAGGAACTGGCACTGGGCACTGGATCAATATGTTCGTCCCAAAAATAGTATGAAAAGTTGCCAAAAGTATATGAAAGTTGTATAATATTGGCATGGAACAATCAAAAATTATAGATACGATGGAGACGTATCACGGGACGAGCTGCGGAGAGGGCCGTGTTATTGTGGTCGAGCCCTTCAGGCGCTCCGTGGTGTGCGCGAGCGCATTGAAGCCTGGCACATGCCTCTGCCACCATCTGAGGGGTGGACAAGGGGCAGAAAGGAGTCTCACCCCTGTAGGCAGCGCCGAGCAATTCGGCAAACCGCTCCAGCAGGGCGTCGCGGCCACACTACGCCAGCCTGCAACATAGTAGCTCCCGCGCCATGATGATCGCGGCCCGCATGTTCGCCTACTCCCGGCGAGTATGCGGTGCCCTCGTGGCGGCGTAGCCCGACGACTGCGCGGCAGCACGCGTGCGCCGAGGGGCGAGGGCGGAGGAGCCGGCCCGCGTCGCCCGTGTCCGGCAGAGTTGGGCGGTGTATGCACTGCCTGAAGCGCAGAGTGGATGTCTTCTTGGATGGCATGCATCCCCGGGAGGGCCAAGCAGCCGAGTGCTCGGCGTGAGCCCTCTGATCGTCAGCCATCTAGGCCGTCGGCTGGCAGGAAGAAGAAAGGTCTCAACGCACCCCTACCTGGCGCACCAAATGTCGGATTCAGGGCTCAGCAGACCCTTGAGAGGTTCGAACACTAGGGTGCGTATGAAGAACTCCTACTCCCCGGCTTGCCAGTCCAAATATTACACGACCTAGCTAGACGAGCCCAAAGAACGAGAGACACAGAGATTTATCCTGGTTCAGGCCACCCTACGGTGTAATACCCTATTCCAGCTTTGTGGTGGATTGGCTCGAGGGGCTAAGGATTAACTAGTACACTGGTTGAAAAAACTCAGGAGGTGAGGTGTTCTTGGGCTTGATGAGCTGGTGAGTGTGAAGGTGGTCTCCTCCTTCCCCCCATCTATGGTGGTGGCTAAGTCCTATTTATAGTGGCCTCGATCCTCTTCCCAAATGTTAGGTGGGAAGGGATCCCACAACGGCCAAATTCGAAGGGGGACAACTAGTACAAGTTATCCTGACAAATGTGGTGTTCTCCTGCAAATGTTCTGGTGGAGACGCTGCCGTGGGCTCCGCAATGACCTATGTCCTGCCGTCCTGGCAGTCTTGGTCTTGTTGCACCGATATGGAAACCTTTGTCTAAGTCCTCGGGACTCCGTGCCTGTACTTGCCTCCTTAGAACCAAAGAGGAAACTGGTACACTGCGCCCGCTGGCACCCGCCTGGCCTTGGTCATCAGGCTCACGTCAGATGAGCCTTGCGAGGTGCGCCCTGCATTGATATCCCCGCTCCTAGGGAGCCAGCCTAGTGAGACCGCCCCCATGGAGGTCTTGGTGTCGTCCGCCTCACGAGGGTCTTGTGTTGTTGCTGCCGAACTGGGCCATACAGGGCCGCTGATGGAGCCACGCCACGGGCCGCAGGCAGGCAAGTCTAGGCACCCCCGGTCCCAGAACGCTGACAGTTCCAAGTAAAGCGTCATGGTGGAGTACATAGTTATTCATCTCCGATCTAGGTGTAATACCTAGTGCATCGTGCCCAATGAAAATCTTTTGTGACAATACTGGAGCGATTGCCTTGGCGAAGGAATCCATATTTCACAAAAGAACCAAACACATCAAGAGACGCTTCAACTCCATCCGTGATCAAGTCAAGGAGGGAGATATAGAGATTTGCGAAATACATACAGATGTGAATGTAGTAGACCCATTGACTAAGCCTCTTCCACGAGCAAAACATGAACAGCACCAAGACTCCATGGGTGTTAGAATCATTACAATGTAATCTAAATTATTAACTCTAGTGCAAGTGGGAGACTGAAGGAAATATGCCCTAGAGGCAATAAAGTTGTTATTTATATTTCATTATATCATGATAAATGTTTATAATTCATGCTAGAATTGTATTAACTGGAAACTTGATACATGTGTGGATACATAGACAAAACGCAGTGTCCCTAGTAAGCTTCTACTAGACTAGCTCGTTAATCAAAGATGGTTAAGTTTCCTAGCCATAGACATGTGTTGTCATTTGATGAACAGGATCACATCATTAGGAAATGATGTGATGGATAAGACCCATCCGTTAGCTTATCATAATGATCATTAAGTTTTATTGCTATTGCTTTCTTCATGTCATATACATATTCCTTTGACTATGAGATTATGCAACTCCCGGATAACATAGGAATACCTTGTGTGCTATCAATGTCACAATGTAACTGGGTGATTATAAAGATGCTCTACATGTATCTCCGAAGGTATTTGTTGGGTTGGCATAGATCGAGATTAGGATTTGTCACTCCGAGTATCGGAGAGGTATCTCTGGGCCCTCTCGGTAATGCACATCATAATAAGCCTTGAAAGCAATGTGAGTAATGAGTTAGTTGCGGGATGATGCATTATGGAACGAGTAAAGAGACATTTCAGTAATGATATTGAACTAGGTATGAAGATACCGATGATCGAATCTCGCGCAAGTGACATACCGATGACAAAGGGAATAACATATGTTGTCATTATGGCATGACCGATAAAGATATTCGTAAAATATGTGGGAACCAATATGAGCATCTAGGTTTCGTTGTTGGTTATTGACTAGAGAAGTGTCTCGGTCATGTCTAACTAGCTCTCGAACCCGTAGGCCCCGCATGCTTAACGTTCGATGACGATTTTGTATTATATGAGTTATGTTATTTCGTGACCGAGTGTTATTCCGAGTCCCAGGACAGATTACGGACATGACGAGGAGTCTCAAAATGGTCGAGAGGTAAGGATTCATGTATAGGATGATGATATTCGGACACCAAATGTATTTTGGGGGTACCGGGTACATATCGGGGCACCGGAAGGGGTTCCGAGCACCCCCCGGCAAACTATATGGGCCTAATGGGCCAAGAGAGGGACAAACCAGCCCCTAAGGGGCTGGTGCACCCCCCTATAGGCTGAATTGGATGATAAGGAAAGGAAGGGAAGGGAGAAGGAAAGGGGAGGATTCGGCCTCCCCCTTTCCGTCCCTCCGCCCTCTGTTCCCTTCCCCCTGGGATGCATATCGAAGGGGAGAGGCCGACTTGGAGGAGGCGCCCAAGTAGGATCCCTCCTACTTGGGGCGCCCCTTGCTACTCCCCTCCCCCTTCCACCTATATATATATATGTGGGAGGGGGAACCACTAAAATACACAACATTGATTCCTGGCCGTGTGCGGCGCCCCCCTCCATAGTTTACGCCTCCGATCATATTCATGTAGTGCTTAGGTGAAGCCCTGCGCGGATCACTTCACCATCACTGTCACCACGCTGTCATGCTAACGTGACTCTGCCTTGATACTTTGCTAGATCAAGAGTTCGAGGGACGTTATCGAGCTGAACGTGTGCAGAACTCGTAGGTGCGGTACGTTCGGTGCTTCGTCGGTCGGAACAAGAAGTTTGACTACATCAACTGCGTTGTCAAAGGCTTCCACTTTCGGTCTACGAGGGTACATAGACACACTCTCCCCCTCTCTTTGCTATGCATCTCCTAGATAGATCTTGCGTGAGCATAGGAATTTTTTTGAAATTGTGTGCTACGTTTCCCAACAGAAATTACCTATGCAACCTGGTACCTTTGTGCTCCTTCTGAATCAACCTTCAGTTGCACCATCGACGAGGCCAAACAAGAGAAGAAATCTGAATTTTGGTGAGTACTTTCTGGCAGAGTTTCCTACAGCCATCGGGAAGGAAGTTGTTGGAAACAACAAGATGCTTGCCGGTGAGCAATAAGCTCTGGTAGGGCATGAGGCCTTTGTTGTCGAGACAAGCACTGCCAGATTGGAAGAGTTGCCTTTTTTCCTTGTCGTCGAGCCACAGGCTCCGACATGGGTACAACAGATCGTCCATTACCTTCAGACATGGCAACTTCCCGATGAATAAGAAGAAGCTTGGAAGTTAGCCCGCTAATGAAGTATGTATCAGTTTGTCGATAGCAATCTATAAAGAAAGGCGCCAAATGGGGAGAAATTGAAGTGCATCTTCTTGGAAGATGGACAAAACCTAGTGGTAGAGATACATGAAGGGGTGTCTGGCTCCCATATCGGGTCCCACACGCTTGTCGGCAAGGTTTTTCCTCAAAGTTTCTACTAGCTGGTGGCCCTTCAAGACGAAGCGGCTGTGGTAACAAGATGCGAAGCATGCCAGTTCCACGCCAAGAACATTCATTAGCTAGCTCAAGCTGTTGAGATAATCCCTCTCTCCTGGCCTTTCTCGACCTGGGGGCTCGACATCCTCGGACCCTTTCCCGTGCCATTTTGGGCTTTATGTACTTGTACATGGCAGTTGACGTGGCTTGTATCTGCATCGGTTATAGCACAACTACGGTAAGTATTGACCTCAGTTATGAAACCAAGCTTATCAATCCAGTAGGAGAACCAATCAACACTATGTAAACGGTACCTACACACAAACAACAAATACATGCAACCCAACATGCAAGATGGGTTGTCAATTCCTCTATGGTAAAAAGATACATTAAATTGTATGAGATTGGATAAATAGATCTAGCAAAAAGACAAAATAAAATAAGTAAAGAAAAAGTGTAGCAAGGTATTTTTGGGTTTTAGAATAATAGATCTGTAAACAATATGATAAAAGATTGACCCGGGGTTTGTAGATTTCACTAGTGGCTGCTCTCGAGAAAATAACATATTGTGGGTAAACAAATTACTGTTGGGAAATTGATAGAAGAGCAAATAATTATGATGATATCCAAGGCAATGATCATGTATCAGCAAGAGTGTGCGCACCGGCAAGTTTTCGGCAACCCTATGGTACAAAAATCATGCAAAGATAGAATAAGACAAGGAAGATAGCACACATCCATTAACCAGACACTATTTTATATTACATCAAAAGCCAAATGCAGTTTTCACTTAAGATAGCCTTGTCTTTTACATAGACTGCATTGGCGGAAAGATAGTGTAGGGAGCTAGTTCCTATGCTGGCCCTCAGTCCTCGGGATTTGAGTGACCTTGTCGGCAAGCGGGGTGACAAGCTCTTTAGCGGCCTTGGTATCCACTCTCTTTGGCATGCTTTTGAAAGCCTTGGATATGTCAAGGCCAGCGTTTCGGTACATGTGCCTGATGAGTACCTTGAAGAGGATGTCGTGGCAGAATGTGCGGGACATGCTGGCAAAGCTGGTGGATCTCTCCTCATGATGTTGCTTTAATGCTTTAATGAGATTCTCAAAGAAGAGTGTGGGCCTGACACTTGGGACCACATGCTCGTTGTCAGTAAAGGCGTAGCCATCCATCTTCATGGTGGTCAATTGCAAACTGAGGCATTCTTGCGATGTCCACAAGGTCTATAGTCCTGAGCTCCACATTGTACCTCAGCTCGTTGAATCATTTCGCAGCATTGGCGAGAGAAGCTTTTTCAACGTTCCAGTTCACCAGCAAGTCCTTCTACCTTTTCTTGCCAGCCTCGAGATCTTGCTCCAGAGTTGTGAGTTTTTGCTTAAGGTCAGCAATGGAATTCTTGGCAGTGAAGAGCTCTGTGTTCTTGGTAGAGATGGAAGTCTGTAGCTCAGCCAATGGGTGGGCCACCTTCTCTGCATCAACTTTAAGCGCCGAGACCTATTTGCGGTTGCCGGCCAGAGCTTCTTCAAGCTTCTATACCTTGGCGTCCAACTGCGCCTTGGCGACCTCTATGAGTTTGCCGGCCTGATCCAGTGCTTGAGCGTCTAGGGCTTCTTTGAGCTTCTGCCCTAGCTCCTAGGTCCACGTGGCACACAGAGTTTGGAACTCCTTATCCTTGCCACGCGGCTGGGCAGCAAGTCACTCCTCTCTAGCGGTAGGTTCTCTCTCCTTACTGTCATGCTATGCTTCTCACTTAGATAATTTTCCGCAAAGGGTTGCCACTTCATGCTTGCTGGCCTCAAGCTTTTTCTCTTCGCCCTAGATGTTTTGGAGCTTCTCTTCATACAATTTGCCGGTCTCTGAGACCCTCTCGTGTAGCTTCTGCTCGGCCAACTCCACGGCTTGCTGCTCCGCTTGAATCTTGTCACAACATTTTCTATATGGCTTTTGCACATCCTTGAAACCGACAGCCATGGTTTTGAGGAAGGCAAGGTCGGCAGCGCTGTCCCTGAAGGTGCCTATGTCAGTGGAACCACGGGACAAGGGGATGACAATCCCATCAAACACGTCCTTAGGGTTAGTCTTCTTGGCATCAGATGAACCGGGGGCTTCAGAATGCTACAATTGAAGAGAAGTCACCAATGGAATTGTTTTGGCTATTCCTCGTGC
The DNA here is from genome assembly GCF_056163025.1 of Triticum urartu. Lineage (NCBI taxonomy): Eukaryota > Viridiplantae > Streptophyta > Magnoliopsida > Poales > Poaceae > Triticum > Triticum urartu. Next base: position 238,723,270 of record NC_141878.1, on the reverse strand, counting down.
AGGACTAGGTGATTGACAATGCTTGGGTCCTCATTGCCAACATCCATCATCTCAACACACTACTAGGGAAATGCTTATAGGTAGGACATCAGTAGTTGCGCTGGAAAATAGCAAGCGCTGCTGCTAACTAGTAGGAGCGTTGGTCTGGGGCAGCGCTACAATTAATGCTTTAGTAGTAGCGCTGTAAAGGTAAAAAGCCCTACTACTAAGTGGGACCCAACGAGCCCACTATGGCTAGCTGTAGTAATAGCACTGTCCAGAATACATCGCTACTACTAAGATTTTAGCAGTAGAGCTTTTTTTACAGCACCGCTACTAGTAATTGGCCCCACTTAATAGTAGTTCTTTTCCTTGAAAGCGCTACTACTAAGTACAATAGCATCAGCGTTTTCTAGAAAACAGCGCTACTGCTAGGCGTGGTTGGTGCCACCTTTTCACCCCCTCTGCCCCTCCTCCCCCCTTTACCCTCTCTCCCCCTCCTTTCCCCTCTCCCCTCACCATTGTTGCCCTTCTTCTCTCTTCCTCCTACCTCTCTTCTCTCCCCATTAATGCCCCCCTCCACCATAACTCTCCTCCATAAATGGCCTTCTCATCTCTAGCTACCTCATTTAATTGGGTCTCCCTCCATTCCATAGATATAGATCTATCTAGATCATCTCTCTCACTATCCATTAGTTACCTAGAGTCATCTCTCCTCCCCGACAACTAGATCTAGCTTGCTATTTAGCCATCCACACTTTTCATCCCTATAGGTAGCGAAAGGCCTCATCCAGTCAGTCTCTCTCGGGAGATAGGTGAGTAAAAAGTTGTTTATTTCAAGAATGGGAATATGTGTGTCAATGGGAATATGTGTGTTTGGGATATGGAGATATTTGGGCGACTGACATGCCCCCGGGTTGCTTATGTTTTGCCGAAATGTCGATTTATTTCCATTTTGGTGAATTTCGAGCAAACTCGATATGTCCTATTTTTAGGCAAGGTCATGCCAAATTTTTATATGACTTTGATGCATGCATGAATTTTGTTTATAACCCTTTTGCTTGCTATACCGTGCAGTCAGTCATGAAGGTGAGTGGATGGAAGGTGGAGCGATACTTGCAATCCGCGGTGATGGATATGTATGCAAATAATCCAACTAGAATTAGATGTCTGTGTACAAGATGGAAAGAAGCAGTCCTTTTGGACCCTTTAGATCGTGACAGTTTGAAGGCGCACCTACTGATGAATGGTTTCATGGATGGCTATACTCGGTTGATAAGTGGAGATGATGATGATGAGGACGTCCACATGGGAGGGAATAATGACATGGGGCTAGATGAAGAGATGACCGATCGACACGAAGACGATGGCGCTGGACATGGTGGCAGGGAAGAGTCTGGAAATGACGGCGGCGGAGAAGATTCCGGACACGGTGAAGAAGAGTCCGGACATGGCGGAGAAGAGGCGGAAGTCATGCCGCAGTCTTCGATGCTACTAAGTGCATTCGTGCAGGACCCTCATGTTCGAGACCTCCTTCGCACGAGTATGATTAGCAAGAGATCTGCTTCCAGAGAGGAGGCCAAGCTGGCGCAACTTGAAGTTGACTCGAAGACTCCATTGTATGATGGTTGCGATCCCGACGTGACCCGCTTGAGTTTCACCCTCGAACTTCTAAAGACGAAGGCCAAAAACAAATGGATAGACAAAAGCCTCGATGAGCATTTGAAGTATCTACCTAATAAAGTTCTTCCCGCCGGGAACCTATGTTCTACTAGTGTCGAGGAGGCCAGGAAAATCGTTTTCCGTTTTTATTTGCCGCACATTAGGTACCACACATGCATCAATGATTGCATCATTTATCGGGGAGCACGCGGAAAAACCCAGTTGTCTAGTGTGCAATGCTTCTCGATACAAGGAGGCGGGAAAGAAAGCTCCTCAGAAAGTTGTATGGTACTTCCCCATCACTCCCCATCTGCAATGGTATTTCATAGATCCTAACGAAGCAAAGCTCATGCACTTTCACGCGGGGAGGAAGATGCCTGATGATGGAGATGATCTGAAGCTGAGACACCTCATAGATCGAAGCCAATGGAGAGCATTCAACACCGTATATGGATTTGCTGCAGAAGATCCAAGGAACATCGTGCTTGGTGCGAGTACCGATGGCATGAATCCGTTTGGAAACCTAAACACCAACCACAACACCTGGCTCGCCTTTGTATGGATGTACAACCTCCCCCCATGGAAGTGCATGAATACAAAGTACATACACATGAGCATGCTGATTCAAGGGCTGAAACAACCGGGAAATAATATTAACCTATATATGGGGCTTTTGAAAGAGGAGCTAGACACGTTATGGAAAACACCGGCATGGACATGGGACGCCGGCAACGTAGAGTATTTCTATATGAGAGTTGCAGTGATGACGACGGTGCACAATTATCTCGGTTACGGGTACACCTCAGGTTAGGTGTGCAATGGATACTGTGGATGCACGAGGTTCATGGATGATACAAAGTCTCAACAGCTTACTTCAAAGAAAGATGTCTGGTCCAGGAAAATCATATACCTGGGGCATCATAGATGGCTCGAGAAGGATGACCCATGGACAAAGCATTGAGATCTATTCAATGTGTTGGCTGAGCATCGAGGACCTCCACGTAAGAGGAACGGTGCCGAAATCAATGAGCTGTTGAAAAACTGGGAATAGTGCCCTGCGCCGGGAAAGATGAAAAAGGCACCGGAGCCACTACTGAAGGTATGGAAAACGACGTCTGTTTTCTGGGACTTGGAGTACTGGCCCAATCATGACATGCCTCATAGCCTTGATCAAATGCATATCACGAAGAATGTCCTCGAGTGCTTGCTTGGCACACTGATGAACATGCCAGAGAAGACCAAGGATGGGCCGAAGGCAAGGAAAGACTTGGAAGATTTGAAGATCAAGAAAGATATCCACCATAACAAGTCGACAGAGGAGATGGAGATGGAGATGGAGGAGAGAGAAAGGGGCAGAAAAGTCAACAAGGAGGAGAATTATTGCCCCCCTTCTTGCTTCACCTTAAGTGCGAAGGAGATCGATCAATTCATCAAGTGCCTTATGGGAATCAAAGACAATTCCGATTATTGTGGGAAGATAAGCAGATTTCTAGAGACCAAGAAGAAAAGGTTCTGCGGGATGAAGTCTCATGACTGTCACGTGATGATGACGCAGATACTCCCGGTTGCCATTAGAGGGATAATGGACAAGCATTACCGTGATATGCTTACTAGTCTCTGCAACTTCTTCGACATTATCTCTCGAAAGTCCATCAGTGTGAAGTAGCTCCGAAGGCTACAAGAAGACACCATTGTCATACTATGTCAGCTTGAGATGTACTTCCCGCCCGCATTATTTGACGTCTTGGTGCATCTGTGTGTCCACATTGTGGACGACATCATTGACCTCCGGCCGGCATTCCTTCAGAGCATGATGCCGTTCGAGAGGATGAATGTGGTCATCAAAGTGTCGGGGTTCTGGAACGACACCTATGGGATCCCTCGACGGAATCCCTTCTACGGTTGGCGGGGCATGGGGCTACGCAAAGAGCGGGTTTAGAAGATCAACTTGGTGGGATTTTTACCCAGATTAGGGCCGTAAGTGATGCATAAAACCCTAATCCTGCTTTGTGTGTATTTAGTGTTCTTGAGCTCTTGAACTAGCTGCGGTGCATGCCTAGTCCAAAATGTCCGAATCCTTCCTCAGTACGCCTCGAGCCTCCTTTTATATGTCAAAGGGGTTGCCACAGTGGCACACGGGAGGTGGAATGTATGTATAGTGTACAAGTCTATGTCCTGACATCCTAGGACAAACGCATTTAATGTGCCGCCTATGTGTCCTCTTGCTTTATCGGGGACGCTAAAGAAGCTCGTCCCGTCCATCGCCGCCTCGCCTTGCTTCGACGCGCATCCAAGGTGATGAGGCATGTAGCGCCATGCTGGCTGGCTAGCTGCTGAGCTGGTGCGATGGCAGGGTGTAACGCCCTCGATGCGGCTATACCTCCCACGTGTCGAGGCACGACTTAGAGACATAACCGCATTGAAAGCAATGTCACAAGTTAGGCAATCATCACAACATCCCATGTAATATATAATAAAAGGGGGAGATACATAGTTGGCTTACACTCGCCACGTCACATCAAAATACATAAATAACATCCACCATTCAAACACTCATGGACCGACTATGGCGCCAAAATAGAAAATAACCCAACATGCGACAAGGCCCCGAATCAAACCCCAACTAGGCACCACTACTGATCATCAGGAAAAGACACGTAGTAACGCTGAGAGTCTTCGTCGAACTCCCACTTGAGCTCGTACTCGTCACCTGGAGCGGAATCACCTGGACCTGCATCTGGAGTTATAGTAATCTGTGAGCCACAGGGACTCAGCAATCTCGCACCCTCGCGATCAAGACTATTTAAGCTTATAGGAAGGGTAAGGAAAATATATGTGGAGCTGCAGCAAGCGACTAGCATATATGGTGGCTAGTTTATTCGCAAAACAGAGCGAGAAGAGGAGGCAAAGCGCGAGTGTGAAAAACAAGAGGAACAACCTGCGCAAGCATTACTCCAACACCGTGTCCACTTCCCGGACTCCGCCGAGAAGAGGCCATCACGGTAACACACTCAGTTGATTCATTTTAATTAATTAAGGTTCAAGTCATCTACAACCGGACATTAACAAATTCCCATCTGCCCATAACCGCGGGCATGGCTTTCGAAAGTTCAATCCCTGCAGGGGAGTCCCAACTTAGCCCATGACAAGCTCTCACGGTCAACGAAGGAATAGACCTCCATCAGAGACACACCGATCAGACTCGGCATCCCGGTACAACAAGACATTTCGACAGGTTAAGACAAGACCAGCAACACCGCCCTAATGTGCCTACAAATCTCGATAGGAGCTGCACACATCTCTTTCTCAGGGCACCCTCAGATTGTCTAAACTTCCGGTAGGCCAGCCCAGAGTTGCCCCTGGTAGCCACCGGCGGCTGACAGTTTGGACCAACACTCAGAGGAGCACTGGCCCGGGGGGGTTAAATAAGATGACCCTTGAGTCTGCAGAACCCAAGGGAAAGAAAAGGCTAGGTGGCAAATGGTAAAACCAATGTTGGGCATTGCTGGAAAAGCTTTAATCAAGGCGAACTATCAAGGGGTTCCCATTATAACCCAACCGCGTAAGGAACGCAAAATCCGGGAACATAACACCGATATGACGGAAACTAGGGCGGCAAGAGTGGAACAAAACACTAGGCGAGAGGCCGAGCCTTCCACCCTTTACCAAGTATATAGATGCATTAAGATAACATAGCAATATAATGATATCCCAACAAGTAAATAAATGTTCCAACAAGGAACGGCTCCAAACTTCACCTGCAACTAGCAACGCTATAAGAGGGGCTGAGCAAAGCGGTAACATAGCCAATCAACGGTCTGCTAGGACAAAGGCGGGTTAGAGGTTGACATGGCAATTTGGGAGGTTGACAAACAAAAGGTAGGCATCGTAGCATTGGCATAGCAAGAGCGAGCAAACTAGCATAGCAAAGATAGTAGTGATTTCGAGGGTATGATCATCTTGCCTGCAAAGCTGTCAGAGTTGACTGGATCCTCAAAAGCAGACTCAACGGGCTCCTCGTTAGTGAACTCGTCTCCCGGCTCTACCCAAACAAGACAAACAAGCAACAAGGATACCATCAACCACGTGCAAACTCAAACAATAATATGCAAAGATGGGATGCTATGCGGGATGCGATGCGGGATGCAAAATGCAAGATGTGACAGGAAATGCATGAACCTGGCCTCAACTTGGAAAACCAAGTGTGCCACTGGAAAGATGGGATGAAATCGCTTGAAAACAATATAAAGATCATTGGAATCGGAGTTACGGTTTGGAAATGGCAAGCGTTTTAAGATGACACCAGTCTGCGATTTACAGCAAGTAGGCATCTAAATGCAACGAAATGAACATGCCACAGCCACCAAACATGACAACAAAATACATGGAAGTGATGCACACAAGATGCTTAACAAAAGCCTAGCACTGAGCTACGGCCAATTCATCCATTATGTGGTTCAAACAAGCATGGCAAAAACGCAAATGCAAAACAGATTTCAGACTTTGTGAAATTAAAACTTGTCTGAAATTTCAGATCATGAAGCCCTGTTCGGAGCATCAAAACAACATGATACATGACCTGATTATGATAAATAAGAACATGGCATGGAGCTACTCAACAAGCTTAACAAAAGACCCAAAGTGACCTGGGGCCAAAAGGGGTCACAAAATATACTAACAAGCACACGAACATAGCTCAAACACAATCAGTTTTCAGACTTTGTGAAAACTGAGACATGCTGAAATCTAACTCACGAAGGCATGTAAACGAGCTCGATGCACTCACTACAGTGCAAGTCATGGCAAGGCATGCATAAATACATTAAGAAGTCACAAAGTGCTAGCTAGACATGGCAAGAACAAAGGCATAGCATGCACGGGTCAACTGCAATAGCATCGGCAAAATCGCAAACGAGTTGACGATCTGCCCAGATTCACCACGAAGCAAAAGTAGAGCTCGATTGACTCAAGCTAGGGTGCTCCATAATTGCAAGTAAAGACATGGATGCATAGAGAATAACATGATTAACAAAACTCCTTTACTGATCATCCTCAAAAGAGGCACGGATCACTAGGAAACAAGCTGAACATATGGTATCATGAACTAAATAAACCCAGACTTAGTGAAAACTACTAAGTCCCTGAAAACAGATTTACCGGGTGCCTCACTTTGCAAGCTTGCACAAGTCACCACACACATCCTAAAAATGCATGGTTGCACCTCTTGAAAGATAATAAAATCCTTAACAAAACATATGAAGGACTCACATGCATATCATGCACACAATAATCATGGCAAAAATGACAAAAGTCTAAGATGAACTAGCAGATCTGACAATTAACTCAGGAAGCCCTCTTCTAACAGAATTTCCAGCATCGAAATGAACTCAAATTAAAATGATGCAATGGAATGAAATGATGTACTCGTCGAGACGAACATTTTGATATGCTATATGCCCAAATCGGAGCTACGGATGCGGAGATATAACAGGTCAAAGTATGCACAAAAATTAGGGGGGAGAGGGAAAAAGTCAACCCTAGGGTATTTTGGATCTGGATCTGGTGCGGTTACTGTTCACGACACTGTTCACCGGCGCAGACTTCGAGGTTCGTCATCGGAGATCGTCGCCGGAGAGGAAGGAGAGGGTCGGGGCGAGGCCGGCCGGATCCGGGGCGGCGAGGGCGGAGGCGCCGGCGGCGAGGTCCGGCTCGGGCGGTGGCGTGGCCGGCGATGGCGCGGTGGACGGAGTGGAGCGGCGCGGCCGGCGATGGAGCACGGCGGCGGGGTCCGGCACGGTGGCGGTGGAGGCTCCGGCCGCCTGAGCCAAGGGAGATGGCGGCGGGAGGAGGCCGGGAGGCGCGGGGCTCCTCTGGCCCGAGGAGGCGGCGTCGGGGGCCGGCTAAGGGCCTTCGGGCCCGGTGGCGGCGGGTGTGGCCGGTGCCACATGGCGCTTGGGGAGTGGGCGAGGGGGTGCGGCGGACGTGTCCGGCTAGGCTTCGGACATGTCCGTCGGCGGCGGGATCTCTGTTTTTTTAAGCTATGGTTTCGTGGGGAAGAGAGATCCGAAAACGAAGGGGTTCTATTTATAGGCATAAGTGGAGCTAGGAGAGTCCAAATGAGGTGCGGTTTTCGGCCACGCGATCGTGATCGAACGCTCTAGATGATGGAGCAGAGTTTGGTGGGTTTTGGGCCAAATTGGAGGGTGTTGGGCTACAACACACACGAGGCCTTTTCGGTCCCTCGGTTAACCGTTGGAGTATCAAACGAACTCCAGATGATACGAAACTTGACAGGCGGTCTACCGGTAGTAAACCAAGGCCGCTTGGCAAGTATTGGTCCAATCCGGAAACGTTTAATCCCCACACACGAAAGAAAGCTAGAAATGACCATCGGAGGAGAACGAAGCGCCGGAATGCAAAACGGACAACGGGGAAAATGCTCGAATGCATGAGATGAACATGTATGCGAATGCAATGCACATGATGACATGATATGAGATGCATGAAAAAGGAAACAACATACAGAGACAAAGACCCGAACCCGAGAAATAAATATAACTTAACGCCGGAAACGGCAAGAGTTGGGTACAAATTGGGAAAGTTATAACTGGGGCGTTACAACACTCCACCACTACGAAAGGATCTCGTCCCGAGATCTAGGACTGAAAGAACGCTGGGTACTCAGAACGGAGGTGATCCTCGCGTTCCCAAGTAGTTTCACAGTCGGAATGGTGTGACCACTTGACTTTGAGAAATTTGATTGACTTATTGTGAGTCTTGCGTTCAGTCTCTTCAAGAATAGCAACTGGGTTCTCATGATAGGAGAGATCTTCTTGGAGCTCAATGTCCTCGAAGTTGGGTGGGTGGGAAGAACCACTGCCACCTTTACTCTTCTGCTGTTACGGCTGACGGAACGGAGGAGGAGGAAGCCAGAACTTCTGCTGCTTGGCCACTTGAGTAGAGGAAGAAGGAGTAACATCTTTGACTCGCTTCCTGGAAGCATCACACCTCAACTGAGCAGCCTCTTGCTTCAGTGCCATGTTGTAGAACTCATCGTATCTCAAGGGCTCGAAGAGGACAAGAGCGAGCTGAATATCTTCTCTGAGACCACCCCTGAACTGATATATCATGCTCTTCTCATCAGTGACGTCCTGCTTGGTAAAGCGGGCGATCTTCTGGAACAATTTCTTGTAGTCATAGACAGACAAAGAGCCGTGCTTCAGATTGCGGAATTCCTCACGCTTGCTTTCAACCACGCTCTGGGGAATATGATGAGCTCGGAAATCTCGACGGAAATCATCCCAAGTGATAACACGTCCACCTCTGGAATCCTTGTACTACTGGAACCATTCTGCAACTTGATCTTTGAGTTGGAAGGAAGCGAACTTGACAAAGTCCTCAGGCCTGACGTTACTGCACTCGAAATTCTTACACAGATCCACAAGCCAATCATCAGCATTGGTTGCCTCAACACAATTGCTGAAAGTCTTTGGCCCGTTACCAAGGAACTGGTTGAGTGTAGCAAAGTGACTCTGATTGCTTCCTTGGTTCCCTTGACTGCCTTGATTGCGCTCTTGGAGAATTTGCATGATCAGCTGTATGTTTGCATTGGTTGCGGCCATCACAGCTTGCCATGCCTCTGGAGGAGGTGGGGGTGGTGGCGGATCAGGATTCGGAGTCGTGCGCGTTGGAGGAGCCATCCTGAAGAGGTTGACCACCATTAGCACATTGACAGATAAATATTGAAGCTGAATCCAATGGAATGAAAATTGCAACATATAGTCTTCACATCCGAACAAAATGAACGAATGCATTCCTCTTGAAATGGTCACATATCCATAAATTGAGAAGCCATGTAGAACTAAGGTAGAGAAATAAATCAACAAGGTACGGATCAAGAACTAATAATCGGTAAGAAATCCCAATCTCAAACCAATATCCGTGGAAGAAGAACTAGAGCTACTAGAATTCCCACCTATGAAACTCCCGAACTTTTCCGGTTATGCAATCAGGTGTTGGGGATACAGGGGAAGCATAATATCTCACCCAAACTAGCAAATCCTACATCCAGTTGTATCCATCCTTCAACACATAACCAAGAAACCTTCGGAAACCATCTACCTCAACCTTCGAAAAGCATCCGTTATACAAGTTATGGCGATACTCCCGAACTCCCGCCCCAGTACTGGGTGGCGTCGAGGTTATCTCACCAACGAACTGCATAAAAGAGATTTTCGATGTCGGCGAAAATATCTCAATTATTCCAGAATTGCAATGATAAAATTATGATGACAACACCTCAGAGCTCAACTCCCCGGGACACTTCCACTAAACCCCTGATAGGAGGCACCAAGTCAATGTTCTCATCATAAAACCATCGGAACGATGCCAAGATACTCGCGTGATCCTAAAAAAAATTTAGTGAAATTTGAGAAGAGAAGAGTCAAAACTCTATGTCAGGATGCCTTACCAGAGCGATGAAGAGACTGGGAAGTAAAAAGAATTCCTAAGCTCTCCGATATATAATTCCTAAATGACTCAAAACATTTTTCTAGACACAACTCGGCCGCTAAAAACGATCAAGCAATGGGGATCCTAAGGTCGGGGAAGGCTCTAATACCAACTTGTAACACCCTCGATGCGGCTATAGCTCCCACGTGTCGAGGCACGACTTAGAGACATAACCGCATTGAAAGCAATGTCGCAAGTTAGGCAATCATCACAACATCCCATGTAATATATAATAAAAGGGGGAGATACATAGTTGGCTTACACTTGCCACGTCACATCAAAATACATAAATAACATCCACCATTCAAACACTCATGGCCCGACTACGGCGCCAAAATAGAAAAGAACCCAACATGCGACAAGGCCCCGAATCAAACCCCAACTAGGCACCATTACTGATCATCAGGAAAAGACACGTAGTAACGCTGAGAGTCTTCGTCGAACTCCCACTTGAGCTCATACTCGTCACCTGGAGCGGAATCACCTGGACCTGCATCTGGAGTTATAGTAATCTGTGAGCCACAGGGACTCAGCAATCTCGCACCCTCGCGATCAAGACTATTTAAGCTTATAGGAAGGGTAAGGCAAATATATGTGGAGCTGCAGCAAGCGAGTAGCATATATGGTGGCTAGTTTATTCACAAAAGAGAGCGAGAAGAGGAGGCAAAGCGCGAGCGTGAAAAACTAGAGGAACCACCTGCGCAAGCATTACTCCAACACCGTGTCCACTTCCCGGACTCCTCCGAGAAGAGGCCATCACGGTAACACACTCAGTTGATTCATTTTGATTAATTAAGGTTCAAGTCATCTACAACCGGACATTAACAAATTCTCATTTGCCCATAACTGCGGGCACGGCTTTCGAAAGTTCAATCCCTGCAGGGGAGTCCCAACCTAGCCCATGACAAGCTCTCACGGTCAACGAAGGAATAGACCTCCACCCGAGACACACCGATCAGACTCGGCATCCCGGTACAACAAGACATTTCGACAGGTTAAAACAAGACCATCAACACCGCCCGAATGTACCGACAAATCTCGATAGGAGCTGCACATATCTCTTTCTCAGGGCACACTCAGATTGTCTAAACTTCCGGTAGGCCAGCCCAGAGTTGCCCCTGGTAGCCACCGGCGGCTGACGGTTTGGACCAACACTCAGAGGAGCACTGGCCCGGGGGGGTTAAATAAGATGACCCTTGAGTCTGCAGAACCCAAGGGAAAGAAAAGGCTAGGTGGAAAATGGTAAAACCAATGTTGGGCATTGCTGGAAAAGCTTTAATCAAGGCGAACTATCAAGGGGTTCCCATTATAACCCAACCGCGTAAGGAACGCAAAATCCGGGAACATAACACCGATATGACGGAAACTAGGGCGGCAAGAGTGGAACAAAACACTAGGCGAGAGGCCGAGCCTTCCACCCTTTACCAAGTATATAGATGCATTAAGATAACATAGCAATATAATGATATCCCAACAAGTAAATAAATGTTCCAACAAGGAATGGCTCCAAACTTCACCTGCAACTAGCAACGCTATAAGAGGGGCTGAGCAAAGCGGTAACATAGCCAATCAACGGTTTGCTAGGACAAAGGTGGGTTAGAGGTTGACATGGCAATTTGGGAGTCTGATAAGCAAAAGGTAGGCATCTTAGCATTGGCATAGCAAGAGCGAGCAAACTAGCATAGCAAAGATAGTAGTGATTTCGAGGGTATGATCATCTTGCCTGCAAAGCTGTCAGAGTTGACCGGATCCTCAAAAGCAAACTCAACGGGCTCCTCGTTAGCGAACTCGTCTCCCGGCTCTACCCAAACAAGACAAACAAGCAACAAGGATACCATCAACCACGTGCAAACTCAAACAATAATATGCAAAGATGGGATGCTATGCGGGATGCGATGCGGGATGCAAAATGCAAGATGTGACAGGAAATGCATGAACCTGGCCTCAACATGGAAAAAAAAGTGTGCCACTGGAAAGATGGGATGAAATCGCTTGAAAACAATATAAAGATCATTGGAATCGGAGTTACGGTTTGGAAATGGCAAGCGTTTTAAGATGACACCAGTCTGCGATTTACAGCAAGTAGGCATCTAAATGCAACGAAATGAACATGCCACAGCCACCAAACATGACAACAAAATACATTGAAGTGATGCACACAAGATGCTTAACAAAAGCCTAGCACTGAGCTACGGCCAATTCATCCATTATGAGGTTCAAACAAGCATGGCAAAAACGCAAATGCAAAACAGATTTCAGACTTAGTGAAAATTAAACTTGTCTGAAATTTCAGATCATGAAGCCCTCTTCGGAGCATCAAAACAACATGATACATGACCTGATTATGATAAATAAGAACATGGCATGGAGCTACTCAACAAGCTTAAAAAAAGACCCAAAGTGACCTGGGGCCAAAAGGGGTCACAAAATATACTAACAAGCACACGAACATAGCTCAAACACAATCAGTTTTCAGACTTAGTGAAAACAGAGACATGCTGAAATCTAACTCATGAATGCATGTAAACGAGCTCGATGTACTCACTACGGTGCAAGTCATGGCAAGGAAAGAATACATACATTAAGAAGGAACAAAATGCTAGCTAGACATGGCAAGAACAAAGGCATAGCATGCACGAGTCAACTGCAATTGCATCGGCAAAATCGCAAACGAGTTGACGATCTGCCCAGATTCACCACGAAGCAAAAGTAAAGCTCGATTTACTCAAGCTAGGTTGCTCCATAATTGCAAGTAAAGACAAGGATGGATAGATCATAACATGATTAACAAAACTCCTTTAGTGATGATCCTCAAAAGAGGCACGGATCACTAGGAAACAAGCTGAACATATGGTATCATGAACTAAACAAACCCAGACTTAGTGAAAACTACTAAGTCCCTGAAAACAGATTTACTGGGTGCCTCACTTTGCAAGCTTGCACAAGTCACCACACACATCGTAAAAATGCATGGGTTGCACCTCTGGAAAGATAACAAAATCCTTAACAAAACATATGAAGGACTCACAGGCAAATCATGCACACAATAATCATGGCAAAAATGACAAAAGTCTAAGATGAACTAGCAAATCTGACAATTAACTCACGAAGCCCTCTTCTAACAGCATTTCAGGCATCAAGATGAACTCAAATGAAAATGATGCAATGGATTGAAATTATGTACTCGTCGAGTCGAACATTTTGATATGCTATATGCCCAAATCGGAGCTACAGATGCAGAGATATAACAGGTCAAAGTATGCACAAAAATTAGAGGGGAGAGGGAAAGAGTCAACCCTAGGGTATTTTGGATCTGGATCTGGCGCGGTTACTGTTCACGACACTGTTCACCGGCGCGGACTTCAAGGTTCATCATCGGAGATCGTCGCCAGAGAGGAAGGAGAGGGCCGGGGCGAGGCCGGCCGGATCCGGGGCGGCGAGGTCCGGCTCGGGCGGCGGCGTGGCCCGCGGTGGCGCGGTGGACGCAGTGGAGCGGCGCGGCCGGCGATGGAGCTCGGCGGCGGGATCCGACACGGTGGCGGTGGTGGCTCCGGCCGCCTGAGCAGAGGGAGATGGCGGCGGGAGGAGGCCGGGAGGCGCGGGGCTCCTCTGGCCCGCGGAGGCGGCGACGGGGGCCGGCTATGGGCCTTCGGGCACGGCGGCGGCGGGTGTGGCCGGTGCCACGTGGCGCTTGGGGAGTGGGCGAGGGGGCGCGGTGGGCGTGTCCGGCTAGGCTCCGGACATGTCCGTCGGCGGCGGGATCTCTGTTTTTTTAAGCTAGGGTTTCGTGGGGAAGAGAGATCCGAAAACGAAGGGGTTCTATTTATAGGCATAAGTGGAGCTAGGAGAGTCCAAATGAGGTGCGGTTTTCGGCCATGCGATCGTGATCGAACGCTCTAGATGATGGAGCAGAGTTTGGTGGGTTTTGGGCCAAATTGGAGGGGTGTTGGGCTACAACACACACGAGGCCTTTTCGGTCCCTCGGTTAACCGTTGGAGTATCAAACGAACTCCAGATGATACGAAACTTGACAGGCGGTCTACCGGTAGTAAACCAAGGCCGCTTGGAAAGTCTCGGTCCAATCCGGAAACGTTTAGTCCCCACACACGAAATAAAGCTAGAAATGACCACTGGAGGAGACCGAAGCGCCGGAATGCAAAACGGACAACGGGGAAAATGCTCGAATGCATGAGATGAACACGTATGCGAATGCAATGCACATGATGACATGATATGAGATGCATGAAAACAAAAACAACACACGGAGACAAAGACCCGAACCCGAGAAATAAATATAACTTAACGCCGAAAAGGGCAAGAGTTGGGTACAAATTGGGAAAGTTATAACTGGGGCATTACACAGGGTCTTCACCAACATTTGTGTGCCACCACACAGGTGCTTGGCTGGTTGTCCTAGAAGCTGCATGCTGCCACGCAGGTGCGTTCCTAGTTGGTAGGCTGATTGCCACATTGGAACAGACGTGCGGCAGTGAAGCTTTGGTAAGTGCGGGCCTGGCCTCGACCCTTTAGACGCCCCCGGCAATGCCCTTGCGGGATCTCGTGGGCGTCCCCGGCAACGGTCTTGCCGGGGGCTTGCGAGCGTCCCCGGCAAGGATCTTGCTGGGGATCTTCGTCTTCTGGTTCTCATCTATGTTTGAAGGCCTTTGGTTTTCACCAAGATCTGCATTCCACCTTGCAAGCACTCCCGAGCCTTGGTCTTGATGTTGTCGATGGCGTCATAACTCTCAGGCTCAAGGGTGGCTGTCTTGCTAGTGTTGGGCAAGTTGCCCCGGCAAGGCTATTGTCGGGGCCATGCAGGCTGTCCCAGCAAGGCTCTTGCTAGGGGAAGCCCATCTTGTCCCTTTCCTCTTTATGCTTCTGGCTTGGGTGCTGCCTCGGCAGCCTTGTATCTTCGCTTCTTCTGCCCTGCCGAGCCCGGCCGTAGGTGTGGCTACGATTGCCCGTGCACAAGTAAAGGGGTACAGAAGGGCCCCTACTTTTGTACACCGAGAGGACCCCCGGGCCTGGGCTGCACATAAGTGCGGAGCGTTTGTTGGGCAAGGCCCAGAACGGTGCGGGGGCACGCGTGGCCGAGTTTTAACTACAGTAATCCCTTCGCCAGTTGCGCTCCCCACGACCCGCATTGAGTGCGTGACGTGGGGGTCGTGCGTGGAATGGCCGCAGCATGCTTGCATCACCCCGTGGTGAATAGTAAAGAGGTGGCCCGCGTCTTCCCCATAAAAACAGAAATTTGTAGGTCTGCAACTCATTTACTCTCCGCGCCTCTCTCAACCTTGGAACCGCCGTTTCATGTTTTCCCACCATGTCCGTCTTTTTCGCCACGTATGCTGCATGCATGGCATGGGGTAGGTGACGGACACACGGGATATGGGAAGGCGCGCCATGGCCGATAGCCATGTGCCTATGATTGGCGCGGGGAGGGCGGTCGACGACCTCACTCGTCCACAACTTAATGATCCAGACTTGAAAGGGCTCTTCAGAGGCGTAGAGCTAGTCTTCAGCCTTCCCTGCTTGGCTATAAAAAAGGGGACTATGGAGGAGGAGGAGAGGCATCCCCTCACGTCGCCTCCATTCTCCACCCACCACCATGCCGAGAGGGCACCGCCGCGGCCATCCTTCTGCGGAGGCGACTAGATCTTCCTCTCGTCAGAGAGCCACGGCGGTTAAGGAAGAGCTAGACGCCCAAGGTGGAGGCGCTGAACGGGGGCGCGGTCAGCGAGGCGGTCGAGGCAGAGGT
The DNA here is from genome assembly GCF_056163025.1 of Triticum urartu. NCBI lineage: Eukaryota > Viridiplantae > Streptophyta > Magnoliopsida > Poales > Poaceae > Triticum > Triticum urartu. Next base: position 238,707,360 of record NC_141878.1, on the reverse strand, counting down.
GGGAGCGGAAGGGAGACACCTGCGACGTCACCATCTCCGCCACCATCTCCTCCTGCTTCGTCGAGCGGCCATGTCGGGGACACGACACTGGAGTTCATCTTGCAGGTGCGCGAGCCGCCGCGTAGCTGCCTTCGCCTCCCCGAGGCATTCGCGAGGGTCCTGGAGATCGACCAGCCACCGAGGCTAAGGCTTCACATGAAGGGGTGTTGCAATGGCGACATATGGGTGAACACAAGGTTCCCCGTCCCTCATGTAATGCTTCTTCGTCGGGGTTGGAAAACCTTAGCACGCGCCTATTGCTTGATAAAGGGGCACGTTCTCCACTTCAAATTAGCAGAGAGCGACCTGCTCTCCACTAAGGTCTTCGGGCGCTCAGGATACAGGTTAGGGTGCTGCACGGAGAGCTCCACCGATGACGAGAGCTCCTCCTCGAGTGACAGCGACGAGGAGGGGACTGGGCGGGAGGACGCCGATTCCGACTCCGGATGATCGTCGTTTGTAGCGTCGTCATCTGCATCACCCTCCTCCCTCGGCCATGCGCCTTGCCGAGGGCCATTCCCACCATGCTCTCCATCGGCGCGTTCCCCGTCGCCCCTTCTTCGCCTTCACCTGCCACACATGGGAGGAAAGGGGCAAGAACGGGGATCATGGGGCACTTATCTTTTTTCCCTAAACTTGTAGGAATTTGCCTAATTTTAATTTCTAAGTAATGTAATCTCTCGAGCCCATGCTCATGTTTCGCAACATCCGTACTTGTATCAGCATTTTAATGAAAAGGACTAGCCTTGCCGGGAACCCGTGCACGAATACATTCATGCAGAGGCAAAATGCCTCTTTAACGCAAATAAATGAGTTCTCTCGGCAAGCCATCTTGCCAGTGCCCTCTGCGCCTGCCGGAGAATCACATCTGCGGGTTACAAACAAAGGGTCCAGCCACCCGTCCATCTCCTTTTAGCTAGGGCTACTACGACCACTCCGACTGAAGCAGCATTCGGGCCGGGAATGGGAGTACCCGAGTCTTTCAAAAGAGAGTGGTGAGGTTTTCTAATGCACAAGTCACAGGTTACGAACATGGATGGGCAAGAGGTAAACTTTATCTATCTGGTTTGCCGGGGATCGCCGTGTCGGGCGGTCTTCTCAACTTCTTGCCGGAGCCGGGTCCTTGGTGGGATCGAGCGTCCTTGAATGCCATCCTCGATCTCCTGGGGGACTGCGCCAGGCCTGGTGACTCGTATTACCCGATGAGGGCCCTCCCACTTTGGCCTCAACTTGTTTGAATTCCTGGCAGATTGGATCCGCCGAAGAACAAGGTCGCCTTCCTCAAGGCTTCGGGCGTGAACCTTGCGGCTATGGTAGCGGCGCAAGGCTTGCTGGTAACGAGCGGCTCGCAGAGCAGCCTGAAGACGATCTTCCTCAAGGAGTGTCACATCATCTTGGCGCAACTGCTCTTGCTCAAGCTCATCGTAAGCGAGCACTCGAGGTGACCCGTATATAAGTTCCATGGGGAGAACTGCTTCTCTCCCGTATACTAGGGCAAAGGGTGTCTTGCTAGTGGCTCGATTTGGTGTCGTTCTGGTCGACCAAAGAACCATCAGCAACTCATCAAGCTAGTGCCTTCCGCACTTGTGTAGCCTGTCAAAAGTCCTGGTTTTGAGGCCTCACAACACTTCCACATTCATCGTCTCAGCCTGGCCATCGCTTCTGGGATGAGCAACAGAAGCAAAACAAACCATGCCGCCAAAGTCTTGAATGTACTACATGAAGGTGCGTCTCATGAACTGCGTGCCATTGTCGGTGATGACTCTATTTGGCACACCGAAACGGTAAACTAGTCCCTTGAAGAACTTGACGGCTGATTGTGCTGTCACCTTCCTCACCGGTTATACTTAAGGCCACTTTATGAACTTGTCAATTGCGACGTACAAGTACTCAAAGCCCCCGACAGCACGGGGAAAGGGGCCCAGTATGTCGACCCCCCAGACCAAAAATGGCCAGGAAAGAGGGATTGTTTGAAGCTCTTGGGTTGGCTGATGAAGCTTCTTCGAATGGAACTGGTATGCTTCACACTTGGTTACTAGTGCAGTTGCATCCTGGAGAGCGGTGGGCCAGAAGAAACCTTACAAGAACACTTTGCCGGCAAGGGCTCTTGACCCTATGTGGGAGCCACACATGCCTCCATGTATCTCTGCCAACAGCTCCAGTCCGTCCTCCCAAGGAATGCACTTCAGTTTCACACTGTTCGATCTCCTTCTGTATAGGGCATCATCCACAAACTGGTACATGCTAGACCGACGGGCTACTTTCTCTGACTCTTCCTGTTCCTCAGGGAGTTCCCCTGTTTGGAGGAAACGGACGGTGTGCTACATCAATGCCGGAGCCTGGGGCTCGACGGCAAGGACTAAAGGCTCGTCTTCAGCCGTAGGGGCAACTGCCTCTACGGTCGGGGCTTGGGGCCCTGCCGGAGGTTGCTACTCCCCGGCAAACTTGGGGCTTCCGACAACGTCTTTGCCGGTGGGTCTTGGGAGCTCAACGGTAAAGTACTTGTCGGGCCTGTCTTCCTTCGCTTGTTCTATCCTGCTGATGGCTCAACGGATGGCTAGGTTAATTGTACCACAAAGGTACCTGGTTCCACAAGCAACTTGCGGGCAACGCATTTTGACAAGTCATCAGCAATGTTGTTCGCCGCTCGGCGAACATGCTCCGCTTGCTGACCGTCAAAATGCTCTTCCAACTTCCTCACCTCATCCACATAACCCTCCATCAACGAACTCTGGTAATCCTTGTTGACTTGTTTGACGACGAGCTATGAATCACCTCTAACGATGAGCTTCCTGATTCCGAGGTCTGCCGCGATCCTGAGACCGGCGGTAGGATTGAAACAACGAGTAAATTGATATGATAACGAAGAAAATAAATCTTGAATGAACCACCGTAATAATTGAAAATGAAAGTATCAAAGGAACAATTCATCGGGAAGAATTTGGAAAAAACGAATGAAGATACTTGTTGGAATTTAGATACAAGGGAACAAAGATATCATGAACTGATTAGAGAACACTTGAACGATGCACCGGTCAGATTTGGATAACGAGAGCTGAAAGCTGGAAATGAATAATTCTGATATGATGGCCTCCGGAGAATTAAACTGAAAAGACTCCTGAAATGCTCCGAATGGGTAAAAAGAATTCTCACAATCAAAAACAATTATGAGAGGATGGCAGCAAGCTAGAACCATGAATCTTTGAGAGAACATATAAGATTTAGAGAAAAACTCTTCTTTGGTCTTCAAATGTTGAGAATGACGACGAGAAAAACCACCATGAGTTGTTGAGACACTCCAGTATGAAAATTAGAAAGGTTGAACCAACGGTGAAAAGAATTTCAAAGATCTTGGAGAAACCATTTGACTGATGATGAGTCATTCTTACGTCAAACTTCGAAAAGAATTTGAGAAGCTCCGGGAAAATTAGATGAGTCAGGTAAGATCCTGGGAAAAGACCTGTGGGTTAGGGCCCACTCAAAAGAAACACCGTTGAAAAGATTGCTTGAAAAGAGAGATTGCACCGGTTGAATTAAATGTCTTGAATGAGATAACATCCTCGAAAGAGCTTGAACGAATGCAGAGTGGACACACAAATCTTCAAGATATCTTTAGTACTTCGGAACAATTGAATGACGAGAGGGGAATGATTAAGAGGTGCACCGGCATGAGAAGACATTTGGAACAAGGACAAGATATAATTGACAAAGCTTGACTTGAATTCACCGAAGAAGAAAAAGAACGACTAATGATGAACTTGAAGCTCCGTTAGAATCTTCATGAGAATCACCGGATATGAACATTGAAAGAAAAGAATGAAGAGACTTCACATGAATAAAATGGATACTCGATGAAGAAATCTGAGTCTTTGAAGAAAAAGGGTGGGAGGGCGGGAAAAACAAAGGTAACTTGGGACGAATGAAACAAACACCGTTGCAAAGAACTGAGAATTGATCTCGCGAATGTAGAAATGATCGGATCCACTTGAAGATAAAGACGCCGGTAGAGAAGGAATTTAGATGACAATCTCGATGATCAAGAAGGATTAGCATTCACATAGATATATGAGAACACCGCTTAGGAAAGGTATGGAAACAACACTTGACACTGAAGCAACTCGAATACCACAACAAAACAAAACAAAGGATTGACTTGCAAAATAAGTCGGAACAAACATATGATAGAGATTTCGTCCGAAGTTTTCGTGGCGGGGCCCACATGGGCTCGATCGTACAGCACCATCATGTACAAGGCAGTGCACATGACATACGAACCGTCCCCGAGTTAGCATAGCCAAGGAATCTTTGAGACACAACAAGACCACTGTAAAAACCAACCATGGATAGGCGGAGCACTAGACGTTGATGTAACACTTCCGGATATGATTTACCCAATATGTACTCCAACTCTTGCCGTTTCCGGCCTTAAGTTATTTTATTTTCTCGGGTTCGGGTCCTTGCCTCCGTGTGTTGTTATCGTGGTCATGCATCTCATATCATGTCATCATGTGCTTTGCATTTGCATATGTGTTCATCTCATGCATTCGAGCATTTTCCCCGTTGTCCGTTTTGCATTCCACCGCTTCGTTCTCCTCTGGTGGCCATTTCTACCTTTCTTTCGTGTGTGGGGATTAAACATTTCCGGATTGGACCGAGACTTGCCAAGCGGCCTTGGTTTACTACCGGTAGACCGCCTGTCAAGTTTCGTACCATTTGGACTTCGTTTGATGCTCCAACGGTTAATCGAGGGACCAAAAAGGCCTCATGTGTGTTGCAGCCCAACACCCCTCCAATTTGTCCCAAAACCCACCTAAACCCTCTCCATCATCTAGAGCGTTCGATCAAGATCGCGTGGCCGAAAACCGCACCTCATTTGGACACCCCTAGCTCCCCCTATGCCTATTATACCTCCCCCATTCGAAATCCCGGGTCATTCCACCCCTAACCCTAGATCCACCCCTCTCCGCGCGGCCGGACACGTCCGCCGGCCGCCGGACAGCGTCCGCCGCCGCCTGCAGCGAATCATAGCACGCCAAGTGGCACTGTGCCCACTTCCCCGCCGCCAGGCCCGCCGGCCCGGAGCAGGCCCGCCCGCGCTGCGCCCGGGCCAGATCGAGCGCGCCCGAGCCCCGCCGCCGTCTTCCTCGGGGCCGGCCGCTGCCGTCGCGCGCCACCTCTCCTCCGGCGAGCCCTCGCCGAACCTTGCCCTCCGCCAGCCACCGCACCGGGCTGCCACCTTCCTCGTCCCGGCGCCGCCCGACGTCGGCGACCACGCCTGCTGCGCCGCCTCCCGCCGTCCCGCGGCCAGATCGGGACGCCGGAGAGCTCCCGTTGCCGTCCCTGCCTTCTCTGGCGCGGATCCGGCGAGATCCGCCGCCGCTTCGAAAACCGTGCCGCGGTCAACACTAGATCCGCGAGGTGATGAATTTCTCCAAGTCCCCGTTTTCCAGATTCAAATGCCCTTGTTCATCGTGCCGTAATTTTGCATCCGTAGCTTCGTTTTCGGCATATAGCATATCAAAATGTTCGTCTCAGAGAGTACATCATTTCATCTCATTGCATCATTTTCATTTGAGTTCATCTTGATGCCAGAAATGCTGTCAGAAGAATGCTATTTGAGATAATTGTCAGATCTGCTGCCCCAATTAGATATTTGTCATTTTTGCCATGATTATTGTGTGCATGATATGCCCGTGAGCTCTACATGAGTTTTGTTATATGTTTTGCCATCTATCCAGAGGTGCAACCCATGTATTTTTGTGATGTCTGTGGTGACTAGCACAAGCTTGCAAAGTGGTGCATTCGTTAATGCCGATTTCAGGGACTAGCAATTCCACTAAGTCCTTGAGCTGATTATCTCAATATGTCATATGTTCATGTTGTTTCCTAGTGATCCGTGCCTCTTTTGAGGATGATCAGTAAGGATGTTTTGTTAATCTGGTAGTGCTCTATCCATCCATGTCTTTATTTGCAATTATGGAGCACCCTAGCTTGAGTCAATTGAGCTCTACTTTTACTATTTCGTGAATCTGGGTAGATTATCTACTTGTTAGCAATTTTGCCGAGGATGTTGTAGTTGATCCGTGCATGCTATGTTATTGTTCTTGCCATGTCTAGCTTGTATTTTGTGTATTCTTGATGGGTGTATGCTTAGTTTATCATGACTTGCTCTGTAGTGACTGCATCGAGCTCGTAAACATGCCTACTTGATATCTGTTTCAGCATGCTCTAGTTTTCACCAAGTCTGAGAACTGATTATGTTTTTGCCATGTTCACATGCTTGCAAATGTATTTTCCGATCCCTTTTGGCTCAAGGTCACTAAGGGACTTTTGTTAAGCTCTTTGAGTAGCTCCATGCCATGCTTTACTTTGCCATGTTCAGGTCCTGTAGCATGTTGTTTTCATGCTCCAAAGTGTGCTATCTGATCTGAAATTCCAGACAAGTGTTAATTTCACTAAGTCTGAGATCTGTTTGCCAAATGCATTTTTCCATGCTGGTTTGAACCTGTTAATGGATGATTTAGCCGTAGCTCAGTGCTAGTCTTTTGTTAAGCATCATGAATGGATCCTTGCCATGTATTTTGATGCCATGTTTGGGTGCTGTAGCATGTTCATCTTGTTGCATTTAGATGGCTACTTGCTGTTAATCGCAGAACGTGGTCATGTTTGAATTGCTTGCCATTTCCAAACCGTAACTCCGATTCCGGCGATCTTTATATAGTTTTCAAGCGATTTCATCTCACCTTTCCAGTGGCACACTTGGATTTCCAAGTAGAGGCCAGGTTCATTCATTCCTTATCAATTCTTGCATATGCATCCCGCATCGCATCCCGCATCGCATACCATCTTTGCATCATATTGTTTGAGCCTTGCACGTGGTTGATTGTGCCCTTGTTGCTTGTTTGTCTTGTTTGGGTAGAGCCGGGAGACAGTTCGCTAACGAGGAGCCCGTTGAGTTTTCTTTCGAGGATCCAGTCAACTCTGACAACTTTGCAGGCAAGATGATCATACCCTCGAAATCACTACTATCTTTGCTTTGCTACATGCTTGCTCTTTTGCTATGCCTATGCTACGATGCCTACCACTTGCCTATCATGCCTCCCAAATTGCCATGTCGAACCTCTAACCCACCATGTCCTAGCAAACCGTTGATTGGCTATGTTACCGCTTTGCTCAGCCCCTCTTATAGCGTTGCTGGTTGCAGGTGAATATTCGAGACCGTTCCTTGTTGGAACATTATTTACTAATTGGGATATCATTATATTGCCATGTTATCTTAATGCATCTATATATTTGGTAAAGGGTGGAAGGCTCGGCCTCTCGCCTAGTGTTTTGTTCCACTCTTGCCGCCCTAGTTTCCGTCATATCGGTGTTATGTTCCCGGATTTTGCGTTCCTTACGCGGTTGGGTTATAATGGGAACCCCTTGATAGTTCGCCTTGATTAAAGCTTTTCCAGCAATGCCCAACCTTGGTTTTACCATTTGCCACCTAGCCTCTATTTCCCTTGGGTTTCCGGAGCCCGAGGGTCATCTTATTTAAACCCCCCGGGCCAGTGCTCCTCTGAGTGTTGGTCCAAACAGAGCCACTTGCAGTGCCACCTCGGGGCAACTCGAGGGTTGGTTTTAGTTGTACGTAGTGTTCATCTGAGTGTGCCCTGAGAAAGAGATATGTTCAGCTCCTATCGGGATTTGTCGGCACATTCGGGCGGTGTTGCTGGATTGGTTTTAACTTGTCGAAGTGTCTTGAAGAACCGGGATACCGAGTCTTATCGGAACGTCTCGGGAGGAGGTCTATTCCTTCGTTGACCGTGAGAGCTTGTCATGGGCTAAGTTGGGACTCCCCTGCAGGGATTTGAACTTTCAAAAGCCGTGCCCGTGGTTATGGGCAGATGGGAATTTGTTAATGTCTGGTTGTAGATAACTTGAACCTTAACTTAATTAAAATGAATCAACTGTGTGAGTTGCCGTGATGGTCTCTTCTCGGTGGAGTCCGGGAAGTGAACACGGTGTTGGAGTAATGCTTGCCTCAGGATGCCCTCTAATTACTCGTCAGCGCTTTGCCTTCTCTTCTCACTCTCTTTTGCGAACAGGTTAGCCACCATATATGCTAGTCGCTTGCTGCAGTTCCACATATTTACCTTGCCTTACCTATAAGCTTAAATAGTCTAGATCGCGAGGGTGCGAGATTGCTGAGTCCCTGTGGCTCATAGATTACTTCCAAAACAGATGCAGGGCCTGATGATTCCGTTCCAGATGACACACTTGAGCTCAAGTGGGAGTTCGACGAGGACTCACGCCGATACTATGTGTCTTTCCCTGATGATCAGTAGTGGTTCCCAGTTGGGGTGATCGGGACCGTGTCGCATGGTGGGTTATCTTTTATTTTGGCGCCGTAGTCGGGCCATGAGTGTTTGAATGTTGTAATGCTATTTATGTACTTTGTGTGACGTGGCGAGTGTAAGCCAACTATGTATCTCCCCTTTTATTATCTATATTACATGGGATGTTGTGATGATTGCCTAACATGCGACATTGCTTTCAATGCGGTTATGCCTCTAAGTCGTGCCTCGACACGTGGGAGCTATAGCCGCATCGAGGGCATTACAGTTGAACCCCAATTTCATATCACACATCTGTCGGAAAGATATCCTAGGAGCTACTTGAATTCCCACTTATAAACTCCTGAAACTTTCTGGTTATGCAATAAGGTGTTAGGGATACAGGGGAAACATAATATCTCACCCAAAACTAGCAAATCCTACATCTAGCTGTATCCATCCTTCAACACATAACCGAGAAACCTTCGGAAATCATTTACCTCAACCTTTGAAAAGCATCCATTATACGAGTTATGGCAATAATCCCGAACTCCCACCCCAGTACTGGGTGGCATTGAGGTTATCTCACCAACAACTGCATAAAAGAGATTTTCGATGTCGGCGAAACTCAGGTATTCCAGAACTTCAACGATAAAATTGTGACGACAACACCTCGGAGCTCAACTCCCCGGGACACTACCACAACCCCTAAATGTCAGGAGGCACCAAGAACAATGTTCTCGTCACAAATCGATCGGAACGATTCCGAGATACCCGCGTGATCCTAAATTTTTTTAGTGAAATTTGAGAAGAGAAGAGTCAAAACTCTACGTCAGGATGCCTCACCAGAGCAACGAAGGGACTGAGGAGTAAAAGGAATCTTACTCTCTGATATATATAATCCTAACTCAAAACATTTTTCTAGACTCAACAACGCCAGCGATTCGATCAAGCACGGGGCTCCTATGTCGGGGAAGGCTCTGATTACCAACTTGTAACACCCACGATGCAGCTATATCTCCCACGTGTCGGAGCACGACTTAGAGGCATAACCGCATTGTAGGCATGTCGCAAGAGGGGTAATCTTTACACAACCCATGTACCGAATAAGAAAGAGGTACAGAGTTGGCTTACAATCGCCACTTCACACAATACATAAATATAGCATTACATCATCCAGAATACAAACAAGGTCCGACTACAGAACCAAAATAAAAGAAGACCACCCCTAATGCTAGATCCCTGATCGCCCCAACTGGGCTCCACTACTGATCGAAAGAAAAACGAAACAACACAACGAACACGATCTTCATCGAGCTCCTCTTTGAGCTCACTTGCGTCACCTGCACGGTTATCATCGGAACCTGCAACTGTTTGAAGTAAACTGTGAGCCACGAGGACTCAGCAATCCCACACCCGCGAGATCAAGACTCTTTAAGCTTATGGGAAGGGAAAAGGTAGTGAGGTGGAGCTGTAGCAAGCACTAGCATATATGGTGGCTAACTTACACAAATGAGAGCGAGAAGAGAAGCAAAGCATGGTCGTGAACTAGAAGTGATCCTGAAACTACTTACGTTCAAGCATAACTCCAATGCCGTGTTCACTTCCCGGACTCCGCCGGAAAGACACCATCACGGCTACACACGCGGTTGATGCATTTTAATTAAGTTAAGTTTCAAGTTTTCTACAACCGGACATTAACAAATTCCCATCCGCCCATAACCGCGGGCACGGCTTTCGAAAGTTCAAAACCCTGCAGGGGTGTCCCAACTTAGCCCATCACAAGCTCTCACGGTCAACGAAGGATATTCCTTCTCCCTGGAAGACCCGATCAAACTCAGAATCCCGGTTACAAGACATTTCGACAATGGTAAAACAAGACCAGCAAAGCCACCCGGATGTGCCGACAAATCCCAATAGGAGCTGCACATATCTCGTTCTCAGGGCACACCGGATTGTCCAAACTTCCGGTAGGCCAGCCCAGAGTTGCCCCTAGTGGCCACCGGCGGCTGACAAGTTGGACCAGCACTCAGAGGAGCACTGGCCCGGGGGTTTAAACTAAAGATGACCCTTGAGTCTGCAGAACCCAAGGGAAAAAGGCTTAGGTGGCAAATGGTAAAACCAAGGTTGGGCCTTACAGGAGGAGTTTTATTCAAGGCGAACTGTCAAGGGGTTCCCATTAAAACCCAACCGCGTAAGGAACGCAAAATCAAGGAACATAACACCGGTATGACGGAAACTAGGGCGGCAAGAGTGGAACAAAACACCAGGCATAAGGCCGAGCCTTCCACCCTTTACCAAGTATGTAGGTGCATTAAAGTAAATAAGAGATATTGCGATATCCCAACAATAAACGTGTTCCAACAAGGAACAAACTCCAATCTTCACCTGTAACTAACAACGCTATAAGAGGGGCTGAGCAAAGCGGTAACATAGCCAAACAACGGTTTGCTAGGACAAGGTGGGTTAGAGGTTTGACATGGCAATATGGGAGGCATGATAAAGCATGTGGTAGGTATCATAGCATAGGCATAGCAAAAGAGCGAGCATCTAGCAAGCAAAGATAGAAGTGATTTCGAGGGCATGGTCATCTTGCCTGAGATCCCGCAAGGAAGAAAAACGAGTCCATGAAGAAGACAAACGGATGTAGTCGAATGGATCCTCACAAACGCGACATTATCGGAACTAACCCGAAGAAGCAACAGCGTAAAGAAGCAAACAACATAGTAAACAACCACCACATAAACATGGCATGATGCACAACCAAGTATGATGCATGTCCGGTTTAATGAGGCATGGCATGGCAAAATGCACAAACAATCCTACAAATTAAGTGAAGCTCAATATGCAACTCCGTTGCATATTGATGAAACCCCACGTGACTTATTTAGTTCTCTCTTGTTTAGGTACCCAACAATATTAAATGTTGGTTAACATGGCAAGAGGTGAAGCATATGAAAACTACCTATCTAGGCAAGTTCAAATGAGGCCGGAACAACAAGCAACAAGTCCGGAAAATCCTCATGTGCATATTAATGAATTGGTACTGTTCTTCCCTAAACCATATTTTAGAGTTGTTAAACATGCAAAGTAAAGCCACCATGTTAAACTAGTCATTTTTCTACTCCATTTACATATAAAGTTTATTAAATTTGGAGCTACGGTTATTAAGTTATGAAATAAAGCATTTTAACATGTTATATGAGCAAATTTAATCAAACATCATTTTAAGCATTTCAAACATGGATGAAAGTGGCATATTATGAAACTAAACAGAAATCTAAGCATATTTCATATATAAAGTTTTTCCATATGATGCACAGTTTGAGATATATGGTATGCATGAAGTTTGAGGGCTTTTCTGCAAAACTGTTTTAATTGGATAAAAGTGAAAATCGCAGCACCATGAAAAAAACACTATGGGCCGAAACATAGCAGGCTGGACCAATAGAGAAAAAAACAAAAGCGGGGGCACTGGGGGCCTCACCATGGGCTTTGGCCCAAGGCGGTGGAGAGGAAGGAGGCCCGCAGAGGGCGCGCGGCTGGGCCTCGCTAGAGGAGGCTGTGGTCAACACGACTGCAGCGCGGCACTCTGCTCCTCTCGATGCAGGGGAAAGAAGAGGACGCAGCGCAGGGGAAGAAGAGGACACAGCGGAGGACTCGAGCGGGAGCGGGCTCCAGGGAAGGCCGGCAAGGTGCAGACGGGGCGGATTCGGCTGGCCTGCGCCGGATCCGGGCAATGACGGCGCGGGTGGAACTCAGGGCAGCGTCAATTCCCTGATGTGGCAAGTACAAGGAGAGAGAGACTTGAGAGAGAGCAAACTCAAGGAAGAGGGAAGGAAGCAGGGGCACAGCCTTGGTTCGAGGAGCTCGTCTCCATGGATGGAGGAAGCGAGGAGGCGCACGGGTGAGTCCCTGGCATCCACGGCGGCGTCGGGGAAGGCCGGCATTGCAAGAGTGCCAGGCTTTCCTTTTGGTGTTCAGGAACGAAGGCGGCTGCGGGCACTGCAGCATTGTCGGAGGAGATGCAGGCGTCGAGGAGGGTACGGGACGGGGATGCCGGCGTGGAGAGGAGCGCTCGGGCGCGGCTGCTTCTTGGGGCGGCGAAGAGGAACTCCTCTCCTCGTGGAGCTCGTGGACGAGGGGGCGACAGGAGCGCGGGCATGGGCCGTTCTGGGAGGTGCTGGAGGGTGCTAGCAGGAGAGGCTCGACGGAGCAGACTAGGGTGCGGGGTCAAGGTGCGGTGCACGCGCATGGGAGGAGCGGGGCTCTGCTTGCGGGAGGCTGGGAGCGAGGTTGCGGTGGATTTGCAGGATCTGAAAACGAGGAAGGAAAGGGTTTGCGGGATTTGCTTGCGGTTGGTTCGCTGGTGATCCCGAGGGAAACCAGAGAGAGTGGCGGTGGGGAGGAGGATCCCTAGAAAATAGGGTTTGGCTTGATTTGGTAGGGGTTGACTATATATAGTGACAAAAGGATTAGGTTAGGGGCTAACTCGTCCCTCCGGTCAAAATCGGACAGTCGAAAAAAATAAACTAGGGAGTCCAAACAAGGAAACGATGATGTTTTGTAGATGTTTGGGAACGATCCGGACCCAATGGTGACGGCTGTCCGGGTCGGGTCCGGGGCTGCTTTTCAGACACGCGCGCGAGGAGGGCCACGGGCTGACGAGAGAGGTTAGGCTGGGCCTAGCGGTGAGATGTAGTGCAGAAGGCAATGGGCTGAGAAGAGAGAACAGAGAGAGAGACCCGGCGACTGTTTCCGGAGACCGAAAACGTCCGATGTTTGACCGACTATATTGTCGCTATAGTTAATCATTGGGGCGTCAAACGAACTCCGAATGCGATGAAATTTGGCAGGCGGCCTACTGGCAACATAACAACATCGTACGCCAACTTTCATCCCATTCCGAGAACATTTTTTGACCACTTATAAAATACTATTTCGGATATGTCGCGGGCGCGTGCAAGTGTGTCTCGGCTCATAACGGACAATGGAAGGAACTAGGAGAACCCAGACGAATGCAAGTTTTGAAAACATGATGATGCAATGCACATGATGACATGACAAGATGCAACTCGCAAGCGAATGACATGGCAACGATGGCGAATAACTAGAAGACAACTGGCGCATCGGTCTCGGGGCGTCACACCCAAGAAGTTTGCCGGATGGGATGCCGAACACGCACTTCTCTGGGTTGAGCTTGAGGTTGATCTTGCGTAGGTTGGCACGAGCGTGGCCTTGTCTTTGGTTTTGACTACTATATCATCCATATAGGCTTCCATATTTCTATGTAGCTGGGGCTCAAAACCAATTTGGAAAGCTCAGGCAAATGTCGAACCCGCGCTCTTCAACCCGAAAGGCATTCGTATGAAACAGTACGTGCCACATGGGGTGTCGGCGTTCTGGGAACGGGGGTCCCCAGACTTGCCTGCCTGCGGCCCAAGGCGTGGCCAAGCCAGCAGGCTGTACGGCCCATCTTCATCAACAAGGCATCCAAGACCCTCGCGAGGGTCCAAGCCCCGCAAGGCGGACGGCGCAAGACCTCCTCTGGAGTAGCCTAGCCAGGCAGGCTCACAAGGACCGGAGATATCAAGGCGGGGCAAACCTCACGAGGCCCTCGTAACGTGAGCCATAACGCACGACACCAGGCGGGTGCCAGCGCGCGCAGCATCCTTGTTTCCTCTTTGGTGCTAAGGAGGTGTAATGCCCTCGATGCGGCTATATCTCCTACGTGTCGAAGCACGACTTAGAGGCATAACCGCATTGAAAGCAATGTCGCAAGTAAGGTAATCTTCACAACAACCCATGTAAATAAATAAAAGGGGAAAAGGATACATAGTTGGCTTACACTCGCCACGTCACACAAATACATGAATAACATTACAATCATCCAATACACTCATGGTCCGACTATGGCACCAAAATAAAGATCAACCCCCACATGTGACAAAGTCCCCGATCACCCCAACTGGGCGCCACTACTGATCATCTGGGAAGACACATAGTAACGGCAAGAGTCTTCATCGAACTCCCACTTGAGCTCAAGTGCATCGTCTGGAACGGTATCATCGGTCCCTGCATCTGGTTTTGGAAGTAGTCTGTGAGTCACGGGGACTCAGCAATCTCGCACCCTCACGATCAAGACTATTTAAGCTTATAGGTAAAGGCAAGGTAATATGTGGAGCTGCAGCAAGCGACTAGCATATATGGTGGCTAACCTGTTCGCAAAAGAGAGCGAGAAGAGAAGGCAAAAGCACGGTCGAACAACTATGATCAAGAAGTGATCCTAGAACAACCTACGTCAAGCATTACTCCAACACCGTGTTCACTTCCCGGACTCCGCCGAGAAGAGACCATCACGGTTACACACGCGGTTGATTCAATTTTATTAAGTTAAGTTTCATGTTATGTACAACCAGACATTAACAAATTCCCATCTGCCCATAACCGCGAGCACGGCTTTTTAAAGTTCAAATCCCTGCAGGGGAGTGTCAGGACACCGATTCCAAGTCACATCGATCTAGCCGGTAACACCTCATATCACATTGCGGCCTCACGCACAGTATCCCCACGGGTGTCGCCTTACCATGGCCCGGGACCGTTTGCGCCTTTTGGCTCACGTATATGATAGTGTCGCTAGCATCCATATGACAGAGAATCCGGGCCAACATGGCTAGTCGTGAACCCAAAGTGGCACAGACCTATGGAGACAGGCATACATGAATCACATCGAGCATGTCGGTCATCAGCGTGTGAATCCGGGCTGTAGCACTGGGCTAACAGGACTCCGGGGAACCCGGGCTGTAGCAGGCTAGGCAGGACTCCAGAAGTCACCGCGTGACATTTCCCCGAAGGGACAGACATAGGAACGAAGTGAAACACATGCCGGCCAGTCAAGTGTCCTGAGCAGTAGTGCTGGGCTAGAAGGACTCCGGTGAACCGGGCTGTAGCGGACTACTATGGCTCAAGGAGCACTAGACTACATTTCCCCATAAGAGAGGCTACCAAGGATAAACAACTAGATTGTCGGATCCCACACATACCAAGCATTTCAATCATACACACAATATGCTCGATATGTGCAAATACAACATGGCATCACAACAAAACTCTACAACTCAAGTACTTTATTTAAAGGCTCCAGAGAGCCATACATAACATGTTCATACAGGTAGGGGTCACATGACCCGACACTCAAGTCATACAAGCATACAAGCACATGCGGAAGCAAATAGTCTGAGTACAGACACTAGAAAGAAAGAAGGCTTCTCGAAGCCTGTCTATCTACATAGGGCCCTCCATGGCCAGGATCACCACCTGGGTGGCAAGTCACTCATCGACGTCGAGGTCTACATAAAACCCATCGGAGGGGCGGTGTTGTCGTCTGAAAACAGTAATTAAAGAAAACATGAGTACAAAGGTACTCAGCAAGTCTTAGAACAGAACCTACTATACATGCTCATTCTCAAGAAGGTGGTGGAGTTATTGCAGCAAGCCAGCTTTGACTCTTGGCTAAGCTATCCTATGAGACACCACTAGTAAAAATAGTTTTCGCACACGAGTCCACTAATCACCAGCACAATACTCCACCGGGGATCCTCCCTCGTCACCCTAGGAGAGGGCCATCCTCGGTACTCACACTTATCTTGAGTCTTTTAGTAGTAGCCATTAACTTGTCTATGAACTGTACAGGAAACCAAGTAGTTCTTTACCGCGTTCGCGGCTATTCGAATAGATGATGTTAACCCTGCAGGGGTGTACTTCTTCATACACGCTCTCACCACTTACCGTCGTTTACACGACATGTACTCGGCAACCTTCAAGCGGAAGCCCAACGAGGGTGTCGGCCACGGCCTACCTAAACACTCAAGTCTCTAGTCCAGGTTTATCGCCTATCCAGGTTCCATCCGTAGGGAGTCCGGCCGAGGTTTCCACATACGGCCCCGAACGATGTGAACAGGGTCCCGAGACGCCAAACAGGCGCCCGGCATACCCGGCCATGGTGTATCTATCGCAACAAAGCCCACCCCTAGGGTTAGCGCTACGCACGGCCGCCAACACATAACCTACAAACACCAGAAACTAATTGCAACTCCTGGACAGAGTACTAGGGTGATTAAGAAGCCGAGAGGGTCCATTGGTTTCGGGCCCAATGTATGGTAGTGGTTGATTCTTAAATCACACATATACAGATCTCAGTTCTTAGGGACAGCCTCAATGAAATAACCCACCATGTACTCCTACATGGCCTCTCATCGATACCTTTACCAAAACATGTTCAACACATTCCTCACATTACCGACATAGTCATTTCACTCTAGCCCATCACCCAGATGAACCAGACCTGACACAACTCTAAGCATAGCAGGCATAGCAAGGTAGGAAACACATACATGGCTCAATCAACTCCTACAGATGCTAGTGGGTTTCATCTAGTTACTGTGGCAATGATAGGTCATGCAGAGGATAAGGGTTCAACTACCACAGCACACAACAGTTTGAAACGTTATTGTCTTAATGCAGTAAATGAGAGCAGAGGCGAGAACATGGGATTGTGTCGATATGATCAATGGGGCTGGTTGCCTGATGGAGTGGTAGCAGGGTACTGCCCTTCAGTTGGATACTCGGAGATATCCTCGGAAGTAGAACCTACCATGGAGATCACGACGAAAACACATTAAAACAACATGGCAATATGCAACAATATGATGCATGATCATGACATGGCAAGGATGAGTGTTTTGGTCTAATGCATCTACCGGCAATTTGAAAGGAGTTGGTTTGATCACTAGTATCAAAATCAACCCCCTTATATTATTTAATATAAGCCATTTTCATGTTTTGCTCTAAACAGCAAGGTTAAGTTGTTCTAACATGCATGAAACTTGCATAAATGGATTCTTTGCATTTTTCTAATGATTTTTCATATATAAATTATTTCCATCTGAGTTATGGTTGAATTACTATGAATTTTAGAAGTTTTCAGCAATTAAAAGAATTTCCAGAATTGTTTTTATCCCAAAACTCCTTTTATTGCGTCAGCACTGCGTCATGCTGGCGTCAGCAGTCAACAGCGCCTGGTCCTGGTCAAACTTGACCAGTGGAGCCCACTGGTCAGTGACTCTGTGCACTAACTAAGCTAGTTAGTCCTAATTAATTGGGCAGGGCCCACTAGTCAGTGACTACTAACTAAACTAACCTAGTTAATTAGCACTAACCAGACTAATTAGTCGGGCGGGGCCCCCGTGTCAGTGAGGGAGAGGGGAGGTCAACCCGTGTCAGTGGGGTCAACCTCGCCGGTCAGCGGTCAAAGCCTGCCGGCGAGGCCAGACGCGGCGGCGCGCTGCGGGATTTGCCCATAGGGCACCATTTGGCGCGCGGAGAGCACCTACGTGGAGCTGGGACTCGCCCGCATCCAACCACGGTGGTGGTTTGGCCGGGGAGTGGCCGGAGCATCGCCGGCGACGAGCTCGGCGGAGGCCGAGGCTCGGGTGTGCTCGTGCTCGTGGCTGCGGTGGCCTAGGCGATGCGGCGAAAGCACCTACAGCATCTACGCCATGCGGAGAGTGTGACGGGCACAAGCCCGTGACCAAATGGTCACCGGAGCATCGCCGGCGACGTGGTCAGGCGGCGGCGCATTCGGGCACAAGAGGCGTGGCGTCTACGGTGTTCTAGGGGCGAAACGAAAAGCACGGGGAGGTTCAGCAGCTCACAGGGAAGCCGCAGGGAGGGTCAGTGTGGTCGGGGAAGCTCGTGTGCGGCGGATCGATGACGACGATCGACGGTGGCCGAAGGTTGAAGACGACGGTGCGGGGACGATGCAGGGGCTCCGGCATCGTGCAGCTCGGCTGGTCGATGTAGTCGACGACGGCGAACCGTCCGGACACGGTGAGAGGGCGCGTGGATGGCGTTGGACACGGCTGCGGCGAGCGGCGGCGACGATGACGTCTCGGGCGACATCGGGGAGGGCGAGAGAGGGAACTAGAGAGAGAGCGAGTGTATCTGGGAGCTCGGGGAGAGAGAGAGAGGGTTCGTCCCAGGGCGACAAGTCGACGAAGGGAGCGGCTGGGCCGCGGGCGGCTGCATGGCAAGCATGTTGTGCTCGCCGTCGAGCACCTGCCTGCCTGTGCTGGCGAGAGCAAGCAGCTCACTGGCATAGCAGGGGGGCTGGGCTGCTAGGTGGGCCGGCCAGGTGGGTTCAAGTAAGTGCTCTACACTGTTTTCTGTTTCTCTTTTATTTATTTTCTGTACTGTGTTTTGAAATAGAATAAATACTATTTCATTTCCAAAAACTCTGGAAATATTCAGAGGCACATTTGAGAATATTCTCAACTGCCTAAAAATGCTTCCAAGATTATTTGAGCACTTTAAAATATTTATAAGATTTAAAATGCCCAAATTCAAATACTTATGACTTGGTTCAAAAATCCAGAATGGCCCCGTAAATTGTAGAACCATTTTTGGCAGAGGTTTAAACCAGAACCCAAAATGGTGGGCTTTTATGAAGGGCATTTTGGGTTCATTGAAATTCCAATTGTTGGGATTTAGCATTTTCAGCGGGGTGTTGGGGTTGATTAGCCCACATTTCAAGTTTAAAAGAAATTTAAACATGATGCACAAGTTCAACTAACCCTAATGCATAATAGGAAAGCAGGGATGTGACAGTGAGTCCCAACTTAGCCCATCACAAGCTCTCACGGTCAACGATGGATATTCCTTCTCCCGAGACATTCCAATCAGGCTCGGCATCCCGGTTACAAGACATCCTCGACAATGGTAAAACTAAACCAGCAACACCGCCCGAATGTGCCGACAAATCCTGATAGGAGCTGCACATATCTCGTTCTCAGGGCACACCGGATTATCCAAGGTTCCGGTAGGCCAGCCCAGAGTTGCCCCTGGTGGCCACCGGCAGCTGACAGGTTGGACCAACACTCAGAGGAGCACTGGCCCGGGGGTTTAAATAAAGATGACCCTTAAGTCCGCAGAACCCAAGGGAAAAAGAGGCTAGGTGGCGAATGGTAAAACCAAAGTTGGGCATTGCTGGAAGAGTTTTATTCAAGGTGAACTCTCAAGGGGTTCCCATTATAACCCAACCGCGTAAGGAACGCAAAATACAGGAACATAACACCGATATGACGGAAACTAGGGCGGCAAGAGTGGAACAAAACACTAGGCAAAAGGCCGAGCCTTCCACCCTTTACCGAGTATATAGGTGCATTAAGATAACAAGATAATATAGTGATATCCCAACAATAAACAATGTTCCAACAAGGAACGATCTCCAAGCTTCACCTGCAACTAGCAACGCTATAAGAGGGGCTAAGCAAAGCGGTAACATTGCCAATCAACGGTTTGCTAGGACATGGTGGGTTAGAGGTTTGACATGGCAATTTGGGAGGCATGATAAGAAAGTGGTAGGTATCGTAGCATAGGCATAGCAAAAGAGCGAGCATCTAGCAAGCAAAGATAGAAGTGATTTCGAGGGTATGATCATCTTTCCTGCAAAGTTCTCAGAATTGACTTGATCCTCGTAAGCGAACTCAACGGGCTCCTCGTTCGCGAACTCGTCTCCCGACTCTACCCAAACAAGAACAACAAGCAAACGGAACACAATCAACCACGTGCAATGCTCAAACAACATGATGCAAACATGGTATGATATGCGGGATGCGGTATGTCATGCATATGCAAGAATTGACAAGGAATGATTGAACCTGGCCTCAACTTGGAAATCCAAGAGTGCCACTGGAAAGGTGAGGTGATTTCGGTTGAACTCGATATAAATATCACCGGAATCGGATGCATGGTTTGGAAATGGCAAGCAAAACTAATATGGCACCGGTCTGCGATAATCAGCAAGTGGCCAACTAAATGCATCAAGATAATTATGCTACAACACTCAAACATGACAACAAAATACATGGAAGGGATCCACTCATGATGCTTGACAAAAGATGAACACTTAGCTATGGCTAATTCCTCCATTAACAGGTTCATACAAGCATGGCAAAAGTGCAATTGATAACAGGTTTAGGCAAAAGTGCAAATTAACACAAGTCTGGAATTTATCATCAGGAAGCACACTTTAGAGCATGAAAACTACAAGCTACAGGAACTTAACATGGCAAAGCAAGGCATGGCATGAAGCTACTCAAAGCACTTAACAAAAATCCCTTAGTGACCTTGAGCCAAAAGGGATCAGAAAATACAATTGCAAGCATGTGAACATGGCAAAAACATAAACAGATCTCAGACTTGGTGAAAAACTGGAGCATGCAAATCAGTTAACGAGTAGGCATGTTTACGAGCTCGATGCACTCACTACAGAGCATGGCATGACAAACTAAGCATACACCCATCAAGAAGACATGGCATATAAGCTAGACATGGCAAGAACAACATCATAGCATGCACGGATCAATAGCAACATCCTCGGCAAAATCGCTAAACATGTCAACAATCTGCCAGGATCATTTCATAGCAAAAGTAGAGCTCGATTGACTCAAGCTAGGGTGCTCCATAAATGCAAAAAAAGACATGGATGGATAGAGAACCACAATGTTAACAAAACATCCTTACTGATCATCCTCAAAAGAGGCACGGATCACTAGGAAACAACATGAACATATGGCATAACAACAAAATCAGGACAAGGACTTTGTGAAATTATAAGTCCCTGAAATCAGCATTATTGATTATGCTACTTTGAAAGCTTGTGCTAGTCACCACAAGTATCACAAAAATACATGGCAAGCACCACTGTAAAGATGTCATGGCATATAACAAAACACATGTAGAGCTCAGGATCATATCATGCACACATTAATCATGGCAAAAATGACAAATAGCTATTTGCTGAAACAGATCAGACAAATTCATCACATAGCCCTCGTCCAACAGCATTTCGGGCATCAAGATGAGCTCAAATGAAAATGATGCAATGAGATGAAATGATGTACTCGTCGAGAAAAACATTTTGATATGCTACACGCACAAATCGGAGCTACGGATGCAGAGTTATGCCATCTCAAAGATTGCAAAAAATAACTGAGAGAGAGGCAAAAGTCAACCCGAATCCAGATCTAGGGTTCCTCGCGGGCACACGAACCGAGGCCGGATCTTGAGCTCGCCGGAGAAGCCGGGCGGTGGCGGCCGGAGTGGACGGGGAGGAGGAAGGAGAGGCCGCCCGGGCGACGGAGGTCGCCGGAGATGGCACGACGGCGCGGCGGCGAGGTCGGCGAGCGGCGGCGCGCGGTGGCGGCCGGAGTTCTGCAGCGGCGGGGCGGAGCGACGCCGACGGGCGGAGGTGCGGCGAGGTTGGAGCTCGCCGGCTCGGGGGAGGAAGAAGACAGGCGGCGGCGGGCGCCGGTTGGGCCGCGGGGGCCCCGAGCAGGCTCGGCGGGCCGCGGGCGCGGGGTGGCGGCGTTTGCCACGTGGCGTCACCTGATTGGCCCGGGCGCGGCGGCGACTTCGTCCGGCGGTGGCCGGACGTGTCCGATGGCGGCGGGACGATTTTTATGGTTTTAGGGGGGAAAAGATCCGGGAAAAGAGGAAGAGGGACCTATATATATAGGTAGGAGGAGCTAGGAGGCTCCAAATTGAGCACGGTTTGCGGCCACGCGATCGTGATCGAATGATCTAGAGGATGGAAGGGTTTTTGGTGGGTTTTAGGCCAAATTGGAAGGGTGTTTGGCTGCAACACAAACGAGGCCTTTTCGGTCCCTCGGTTAACCGTTGGAGTATCAAACGAAGTCCAGATGATACAAAACTTGACAGGCGGTCTACCGGTAGTAAACCAAGGCCGCTTGGCAAGTCTCGGTCCAATCCAGAAACGTTTAGTCCCCACACACGAAAGAAAGCTAGAAATGACCACTGGAGGAGACCGAAGCGCCGGAATGCAAAACGGACAACGGGGAAAATGCTCGAATGCATGAGATGAACACGTATGCAAATGCAATGCACATGATGACATGATATGAGATGCATGACAAGGACAACAGCACATGGAGACAAAACCCGAACCCGAGGAAATAAATATAACTTAACGCCGGAAACGGCAAGAGTTGGAGTACAAATTGGGAAAGTTACATCCGGGGTGTTACAACACTCCACCACTACGAAAAGATCTCATCCCGAGATCTAGGACTGAAAGAACGCCGGGTACTCAGAACGGAGAGATCTAGATGATGGAGAAGACTTAGGTGGGTTTTGGGCCAAAATGGAGGGGTGTTGGGCTGCAACACACACGAGGCCTTTTCGGTCCCTCGGTTAACCGTTGGAGTATCAGACGAAGTCCAAATGGCACGAAACTTGATAGGCGGTCTACCGGTAGTGAACCAAGGTTGCTTGGAAAGTATCGGTCCAATCCGGAAATGTTTAACCCCCACACATGAAAAGATGTAGAAAGGGGCACCGGAGGAGATAGAGGCGCCGGAATGCAAAACGGACAACGGGGAAAATGCTCAGATGCATGAGACAAACACGTATGCAAATGCAATGCACATGATGACATGATATGAGATGCATGACAAAGACAACAACACAATGGAGACAAAAACCCGACACCGATGAAATAAAATTACTTAGCGCCGGAAACGGCAAGAGTTGGGATACATATAAGGTAAACTACATCCGGGGTGTTACAGGAGGCCAGCGCAGGTGAAGAGTACCGAGGCATCAGGCAAAGGTTGCTATATTGGTGCAACAAGACCAAGACCAGGAGGATGGCAAGATGGAGGTCATCATGGAGCCCAAGACGGCGTCATCACCAGAGCTTTTCGCAGGCGAAGACCACTTTTGTCAGGATAGCTTGTACTAGTTGTCCCCCTTCAAATTGGCCCGCCGTTGTTGGCTCCCTTCTTGCTCGACATTTGGGAAGAGGACCATGGCCTATATAAGTAGAGCTAGCCACCAAAGTAGGGGCATCTGATGAGATCGCATTGCATCTGATCGCATCTCATCTCATTTTAGCTTGATCCAACCCGATCGAGAGCCTACTCACAAGAACACCTCAACCTCAGGAGGCTGTTCTTCCCTGGTACTGTTCATCATCAGCCCTCGACGCAATCCACCACCACCACACTGGAGTTGGGTATTACACCACAACGGTGGCCCGAACCAGTATAAACCTTGTGTCTTTCTGTGTTGCGAGTTTGTCGAGTTCGTCCGCGAGATCTTAGCGAGCTAGGGCGTAGACCGGTAGGAAGGAAAGACTTCGCGCTCACCCCAGTGTTCGAACCTTAAGGGTTTGCTGGAACCCCACGTCCGACATGGGGTGATGAACGCAGTTTTCTCTTCCTCTTCCTTCATCATGAAGATCTGGTGGTATCCTCAGTAGGAGTCGAGGAATGACAGCAGGTCACACCCGACAGTGGAATCCACTATCTGGTCAATGTGTGGCAAAGGGAAAGGATCCTTTGGACAGGCCTTATTATTATTTGTGTAATCAATACACAGCCTCCACTTCCCATTTGCCTTACGCACTACCACTGGATTGGCAAACCACGTGGGGTGGAGAACTCCTCTGACCAAGCCTGCCGCCTCCAACTTCCTGATCTATTCGATGATGGACTCTTGTCGCTCCAAAGCTTGCTTTCTGACCTTCTGCTTGATGGGCCGCGCATGGGGACAAACAGCAAGTTGGTGCTCAATCACCTCCTTGGGAACGTCGGGAATGTCGCATGCTTTCCATGCAAACACTCGACATTCGCCCGCAGGAAGGCAACGAGTGTGCTTTCCTATTAGATGTCGAGGGTGGAGCTTATGGTAAAGGCTCCACCCGTGCCATCCTCCTTGACGGGCACCTTCTTAGTTTCGGGTAGGGCCGCCTTGGACCTCTTGCTCCTGCTGGCGGAGCTCTGGCACGCCCTCAACTGTAACGCGGTGCTTCAAAGAGGAGCGTTTGCCGAAGGAGGTGCAGGAGTCCTTGCGGGGGTCGGAAGTCTTACCGGAAGAGGCAGAGGACTTGCCGGCTTTCTTCCCTCCCCAGGTGTCGGGACCCCGATCCTAAGTCACACCAATCTAGCATTTAACACATCATATCACTTTGCTGCCTCACGCACGGTATCCCCACGGGTGCCACCTTACCTGGCCCGGGACCGTTTGCGCCTTTTGGCTCACATATATGATAGTGTCGCTAGCATCCAAATGACGGAGAACCTGGGCCAACATGACTAGTCATGAATCCAAAGTGGCACTAACTTACAGGAACAAGCATATATGACCCAGCAACGAACGTGTCGGTCATCAACGTATGAACCCAAGTTGTGGCAAGCTACAAGGACTTAAAGGAACAACGCGTGACATTTCCCCAAAGGGACTGACACAGGAACGAAGAAGGACACATGCCAGCCAGCCTAAGTGTTCCGGAGCAGTAGCAAGCTACCATGGCTAAGTGGAAGCACTAGGAGACATTTCCCGGTAAGAGAGGCTACCAAGAATAAACAACTAGGTTGTCGGATCCCACACATACCAAGCATTTCAATAACATACACACAATATGCTCGATATGTGCAAATACAGTATGGCATCACAACAAAACTCTACAACTTAAAGTATTTATTTATTAGGCTCTGAGGAGCCAAATATTACAAACATGGGTATCATGACCCAATATTCAAGTCATACAAGCCACAAGCACAAGCGGAAGCATAAACATGTCTGAGTACAGACAGCTACAAATGAAAAAGGCTGAGAAGCCTGCCTATCTACAAGACCCTCCCAAGAGTACATGATCGTAGCTGAGGTAACAAGCTAAACGTCGAAGTCCACACGGAACTACTAGTGAGAATGAAATCTCTCTTCAAAACATAAATTAAGCAAACGTTAGTACAAATGTACCTAGCAAGACTTATGTTAGAAATAGCTACATATGCATCAGTATCAACAAAGGGGGTGGAGTTTAGCTGCAGCAAGCCAACTTTGACTCGGTGGTGATCCTGTACTACGACTGCTGGTAACTCTTTTGAGGTGGCGCACACGAGTCCACATATTCACCATATCAATACACCACTATGGATCCGCTCCCCTCTCAATACGAGAAGGCCATCCATAGAACTCACGCTTATCTTGCGCATTTTAGAGTATCCACTTTCACTTGTCTATGAACTGCATAAGCAACCCAGTAGTCCTTTACCGCGGACACAACTATTCCAGTGGATCATGTTAACGATGACTCAAAGGAACCCGTCCCATCAGCAATGTTCCCTCGTAGAACACGTATCTACGTCCAGTCCGAACACTGTGCCATGCCATGTGTCACCCGAACACACGCGTCTTGCGTCACCTGCCCGCACACCTGACCACAAATGTCCGTGTAACCGCAAGGTAGGCTCTGATATGCACGAAACTCAATTCTTGTGAGCCGTATCACAAGACAATCCACCATGTTTTTCAACACGGCCTCTGGTCACCAACTTGACCAAAACGGGTCAAGACACTTAAGTCTCTTCATTAGGACATGTTCATTCCAATTCACCCAGATGGATCAGACCCGACACAACTCTAAGCATAGTAAGAAAGCATGGAAGAGTGGTCACAACAAAGATCAACCAACTCCTAAGCATTCTAGGATGGTTTAGCTATTTGGTGACAATGACAGGTCATGCAAAGGAATGGGTTCAACTACCGAGAAAAGGTAACAGTTGAAACATTATTGTCCTAATGCAATAAAAGAGAGCAAGAGCAGAGAGTAGGATTGTATCGAAATGAAAAAGGGGGGGTTTCTTGCCTGGCACTTCTAAAGATAGTATAGCTCTTCATCGGTGTCATCGAACTCATCATCGGAACATACGTCTACTCAGGGGAAACAACCACCGGCAATAGAGAAAGAACACAATCATTGCAATGCAACAATATGATGCATGATCATGACATAGAAATATGTTGTGATTTGGGCTAATGCAGCTAGCAACAAATTAAATGAAGTTGGTTTGAACCCAAGGTTCAAATTCAAACTCCATATGTGGATATTCAAATGCCATTTATTTGATTTTCCCTAAACAGTAGCCAAAAGTTGTTCTAACATGCTTGTCAATGGTACAGATGGATAGATTGGATTTTTCTAATAATTTTTCATATATAATTTATTTCATTTGGAGTAACGGTTGAATTTCTATGAATTTTAGATGTTTTGGACATTTTTTGAAATTCTCTGGTTTATTTTTAATCCAGAAAATATATTATTGCGTCAGCATTGTGTAAGCATGACGTCCGCAGGTCCACTGCGCGGACCCAGGTCAAACCTGACCTATGGGGCCCACATGTCAGTGGCACAGCTAATAACAGTGGTTAGTTAGCCTAATTATCCGGTTAGTGGGTGACAGGGCCCACATGTCAGTGAGCTAAGGACATTAGGTTAGCGCCTAATCTGCAGTTAGGCCGGTGTTTAACCGGAGTTAACTCGCTGGCAAGGTGCCACGGCGGTAGGGTGGATCGGGAATTACCTACGGGGCACGGATCGATGTGCCGATGGGCTATTTGGAAAGCTCGTGCGATGGCACGTCAGAAGGTGGCGGTGGCCGGTCCTGGGATGGCTAGAGTCGACAGCTACGAGCACGGATGTGGCGGACGAAGCTCGGGTGGGTTGCGGGTTCAGTGTTGCAGCTCATAGACGAACCAACTAACTCTCTAGCCAAGCTCTACGTATGTCCACGAGCTCATTGGACACTTGCGCGTGACCAAATGGTCACCGTAGTGACGCCGGCATCTGGCTCGTGTGGCGGTGGGTTTCGCCCTTGATGGAAACAGCGGCTAGAGGACATGCTAGAGTGAAGTAACAGGGGGACAGAGAGAGAAGCTCATGGTGGGGCTAGCAGAGGCGATGACAAGGTCGGGGAAGAGCTGTGGCCGGCGAATCGACGACGATGGTAACGAAGCAGAGGAGGCGATGGAGATGATGGGGGCAGTGCTTTGCTACTCCTGGTGTTGTGTGCATCTACGAGGATATGAAGAGCGGGACGGCGGAGCATATGGACCTGCCGGAGAAGCGAGGGGGAGGCGGCGGATGCGACGGTGCTTGTCGGCATTCTCGGGCGCCCACGAACAGAGAGAGCAGGGGGGGAGAGAGGTTGTGAGTGAGGGGAAAGAACTAGGGGGCTCAGGCGTCTTCAGGCGCTTGGTTGAGAACGGGGGGAGGAAGCAGGAGGTGGCGGGGAGACGTGGCCGCGGCCGGCTGTGATGCGGGCACGCAGCAACTCCTACTGGCAGGAGCTTGAAGAAGCTCCTAGCGGTTGGGCTGGGCTGCCTGCTGGCTGGGCCGAAACAGGTAAGTGGGCTGCTGCCAGGGTAGTTTCCTTTCTCTCTCTCTTTTCTGTTTTCTATTTTGTTTCTCTGTTTTGAATTAGTAATAATACTAATCCATTTCATAAAATCCTGGAAATAATTATGGGTGCATTCTAAATTATTCCAGTGACCCTTAAGAATTCTAACATTTTTGAAGCATCTAAAATATATATAGCATTCAAATAGCTCCAATTCAAATATGATTGAATTAATTCAAAGTCCAAATATGTCCTGCAATAATGTGAACCATTTTTGGTAGATGCTTCCACCTTGTTCCAGAGATGATGAACATTTTTAAAGGGCATTTTGAAATCATTGAAAAAGATTTTAGTTGAACCTATTTGGATTTCTTTTCATGCTAGGGTTTGAACATCCCCATTTCAAATTTCCATGAAAGTTAAACATGATCAAGCAAGATGCAAACACTAGGCAGCACCAGAAGCTAGGGATGTGACAACTCGCCCCACTAAACAAGAATCTCGTCCCGAGATTCAAGTGTAGGGTAAAAGGAAAAGGGGACTCGAACTAACACAATCTTCATGATCCAACTTCCCTTCTCAAAGATGTTGATTATTGCATCATATTGATCTTTGACATCTTTGCCTTCGAGATCTTCATCCAACATGATGACGATACAAAGAAACTCTACAAGAACCGATCTTCTTGAAGATCGAGCATCTCACGGTCAACTCATGGAATGAGACATGATAACATCACTCGAGCTGAGCCACAAAACACATACATCAAAAGGGATGGATAGTAGCAGATGATGAAAGTTCGATTTGGTAGGCAACAGTTCCACGCTTAGGAAGATGGTGGACGGTCTCAAGGTAACGAGAAAAGGTAATAGCCTTTTATGCCATAACGGAAAACCATAGAGAAGGTGACTCATAGAACTATTCTCTTAAGTGGCAAAAAGAATTACTTTTGATACAGAGATCATTGAAACTCTTAATACCGGCCTAAGACAATCACAATCGATCATTTGAAGGAGTTCGAAAGAATGCCATACTCGGACTAGGATAGATGATGTGGACTACCTTATTGAGGACAATGCAATGGATGACTTTGCTTATCATCGGAAATGGATGGGACCCATGGTTGGACCACTTTTGAAGATGATCCTGAACAGCAATTACTAAGAGGGCAGCCTGTGGGAAATTGGCACAATAGCATTGCAAGCTGGGAACAAAATGCTTGGGAATGTTCCAACCATCATATCTGCCTAAGATTCAGATCTGGTTAGAAACATGATACTTCAGACTCAGTATGTCTGAAAAGAAGAGTTGCAACACAAATCGACGAGAAGACGTTGCGAGATTCTTGGGAAACGGACTATGATAGCAAGCTCCAAAACATGAGCTGGTTCTGCTACATACATGTGAACATGTTGTCCAAGACAAGCATGACCACATAATAGTCTTACAATAAAACACTACTGAGTTCTGGTGGGAACCATCATCGCAGACAGCGAAGTCCTCGCATAAGTCATATGATTAGCTCTTATGAAGGAACTTATTCTCTTTGAACAGATCAATAAGTGGCTTGGTGTGCTAGGAAACACATATGGAATGGAGGCGGCCAACCTATCAAACCATAGAGTACTTCGCACATATGCGTGACTTACTTGGGGTGATTCCAGAGGAAGCAAAAACAACTTTCTCGGATTCACGGTGGCAACTTGCATAGAATGCACATGAATTCGAGGAAGTCACTTCTTCCATCCAAGCATAAGCTTCATGAACGGAACACAAAGGCATTGCTTACATAGTTTCCAACACTAGCTTAATGTCCAACAAAGTCATGGAGAAGATAGGAATGTTGTCGATGGGCTCAACAACAATTTATCTAGGTTTCCATATAAATGGAATTCCACATTTATGTGAACAAGGTGATAGCATTGGTCAGACCCAAAAGATATAATAGTGTATGCTCGACGCATCAAGCACGAGTAAGACAACTTTACGGATATCATTGGTTCTGATTTGATTTGATGATAGCCGACACTCAAATCAAAGTTTTGACAAGACAATAGGTCCAACAACTGATCACGAGGACCAATCGATGAAGATATCATCTTTCTTCAACACACATACAACCACATAGGGGATAACCCTTTGGAATGAACTAAGTTAGACAAATATTTTATCCTCCAACTCTCCAAGTTGTTATTTAGCTTAACCAACTAGCTCAGGGTATCCACCACAGATTCTTGGAGAAGGGGTGGTTTACAAGAAACCAACTTGATTAAGAGCTCAACATAACTGATAGGTGACAACCTGGTGATAATTCCGGGAAGATATCTGGAGAATTACGAACCACTGATATGTTATTAAGCTCGAGAACAATCTTGCTTTCCAGGGCAACACGATATGATCGAAAGACCAAGGGATTAACATAATCCAAACTCATTGAGAAAAGAGTGCGCCAGAAATAAGGACTAGGTAGCACGATCAATCTTAGGATGATGATTCAATAACCAGCACGCTAAGAGTGACAGTATTGTCCATTTACTACCACGCAACGAGGTTGCTAGGAGTATTTATTTCACACATCACAGTTCACTTGTCGGCATTCCGGTTACAACAACACCAGACCGAGGAATGAATAATGATGGCGAGAAGTATCACTGTATCAAGAATTCATAAGAGGCCATGCAATTCTCATGACATTCTTGACATAAAGATGGTAGTGCCCCAAGGTAGAACAGAACAAAAGCTTGATTGGCATTTTGATCTGCGGAATAGAACTAGTTTGACCAGTCCAAAAAAATGGATGTGGTACTGGAGTTTGTTTCTCATAGTCATTCCGGAATAGAATGGCTTAACAGATCACAGGAATAATAAGCATCGATAACATGGATGCACAACTACTCCTGACTATCAATTGATAGATGGGGGTCAGAAAGCAACTAAACAGGGAAAACTCAAGGGAACATATGATTTTCTGAGATGCATAGATTATTATGTTGAACCAAGTTCAACAGGTTTCTTCCGGATAACCCATGCAGAGAGGTAGGGATGGCAGAGTAACATTATAGAATGAGGAACTCACTGAGAGCACTCTTGTTGTGATCTTTTGGTTCAAAGAACTTCTGCCATAAGCAGTTCATGGTATTTGGAAGAAGGAAATACCACGGACCTCGAGGACTATCGCAAGGTTACTAATATCCTAAAGGTACGAGCAACACTATCAACGGGAAGTAAGTAGAGTGAATCTTGGGTTCAAGAACCAAAAGATGGAATACCTACTAACTAAATGGCATCATAGGATGCTTTCGAGAATGATGGCCAGAATCATCACTTCAGGAAGACTAATCATGGCTAGATTATTAGGTGGTTCGCCGAGATGCCTAGGGTCATAATAATAGCTTCAACATATATGCCGAGGCAACGGAGTACCTCAACAAACCATTTAGTGTGCTTAATCTGGCCCAAAAAGACATCGGGAATATAGGGGAAGATTTGCAAGTGCATCAGACTATTTAGAAACCTGGAATGACTCAGACAGTATAACGGCTGTAAATGCTCAAAAAAGATTTGAGACATCCTGCAAAAATGGTGGCATAACCACTCAACATCACAATATTGAGTTTCCAAGATCAACTGTGAACAGATGGAAGTAGTAGGAACTGAAGTGAGAATTGAATCCATCAATCCTAAGAGTCTACGGATTAGTAACACGTGATCCTGATAGATAGACGAGAGAGCCTAGTTTCTTAACCCCATAGAAAAGAAGAGGGTGACATAGATCAGAGGGACATAAGGGAAAGGAGTAAAAAGAGCCTCACGTTCCCTTCCACAATCGATTCCCTTATATAACTAAAGCATTTCTAGACACGACTTCGACTAGTTTGGCTTGGTAATCCAACAGGCAGTCAGGCTGTGATACCAAAGCTGTCGGGACCCCGATCCTAAGTCACACCGATCTAGCATGTAACACATAATATCAATTTGCGGCCTCACGCACGGTATCCCCACAGGTGCCACCTTACCTGGCACGGGACCGTTTACGCCTTTGGGCTCACATATATGATAGTGTCGCTAGCATCCATATGACAGAGAACCCAGGCCGACATGACTAGTCTTGAATCCAAAGTGGCACTAACTTACAGGGACATGCATACATGACCCAGCAGCAAACGTGTCGGTCATCAACGTATTAACCCAAGTCGTAGCAAGCTACAACGACTTAAAGGAACAACGCGTGACATTTCCCCGAAGGGACAGAGATAGCAACGAAGAAGGACACATGCCAGCCAGCCTAAGTGTTCCGGAGCAGTAGCAAGCTACCAAGGCTCAGTGGAAGCACTAGGAGACATTTCCCAGTAAGAGAGGCTACCAAGAATAAACAACTAGGTTGTCGGATCCCACACATACCAAGCATTTCAATAACATACACAGAATATGCTCGATGTGTGCAAATACAGTATGGCATCACAACAAAACTCTATGACTCGAAGTATTTATTCATTAGGCTCCGAGGACCCAGATATTACAAACATGGGTATCATGACCCAACATTCAAGTCATACAAGCCACAAGCATAGGCGGAAGCATAAACATGTCTGAGTACAGACATCAACAAATGAAAAAGGCTGAGAAGCTTGACTATCTACAAGACCCTCCCAAGGGTACAAGATCGTAGCTGACGTAACAATCTAAACGTCGAAGTCCATGCGGAACTACTTGTGAGACTGAAGTCTCTCTGCAAAACATAAATTAAGCAAATGTCACGACCCGATTTTTCCAGACATTGATTTCCAGAAAATGGCCGTTGTGCTCACCAGCCCCAGGATTACTGTTAGCTGATGAGGCACCAACTTGATACAGAAATCCCAAGCAAAAATACAAAATATGCAGTACAAGACCATTCGGGCCTGTGAGTACAACAATTGGTTTCTAGTGGTCGATGGCGGAAGCGGTTTGTGAGACATCAGTGTCTATGGGACTCCATTTCCCACAGGAACAGCTGACCAAGATAACTCCTATCTTCGCGAGGCTGCTATCTCCATTAAGTAGGTTCCAGGGCTGTCATCGCAATGCTCCTCTCCAAGCAAGCAATCTGGCCAAGACAATAGCCAGGGACAAGCCAGTGACTACTTTTGAATGTACTCGCAAACATTATGAACACGGGTATAATATAATTGATCAACATACACTAAAATATTCTATGATCACATCGTCAGTCATAAATAAAATCTTGATGCATGAAAGCAGGTTATTTATATGCAACCGGAACATGCAATGGCATAATAGAAATAAAATGCACCGATCGGATGTCTGAAGCGACGTCTCGAAAGGATAGTAAAAGTGAGCATGCCTCAGTCGGGCGTCTTAGCGACACCACGTAAGGGGCTTATAAAGTAAATAAAATAACAAGCATGCCACAGTCGGGCGTCTGAGCGACGCCACATAAAGGGCTTAAGAGAAAATGAAATAACAAACATGCATCAGTCGGGTGTCTGAGCGACGCCACATAAAGGGCTTATGAGAAAATGGAATAACAAACATGCCACAGTCGGGCGTCTGAGCGACGCCACATAAAGGGCTTATATGAAAATGAAATAACGAACATGCCACAGTCGGGCGTCTGAGCGACGCCGCATAAAGGGCTTATAATCATAGTGAATATCCAGGAGGTGGTACCGTCCCAGGGATATTCATTATTTCAAACAATGCAAATGGTTAGTCCATAATGATAACAATCATAACCATCATATATCACAAGTCATAATCAATATTCGGGTTAGTAGTTTCTCCTCCGAAGACCGACACTAAGACCAACACTTGACCCATCCCAGACTGTAATCCTTAACCATGGACACGGCTATTTGAATAGGTTTAATCTCTGCAGAGGGTGTACTCTTTACCCACGAGTAACGGATTCCTTTAGTCCATCGGGACTAATTCCGTCTATGGCCTTTTAGTTGAAAACATGCCTAACTTGCGCACACCAGCTTAACTCATCGGTGTCTGGAATCACCCACGACACTTGTTAAGCAAAACTCTAAGTGGGGAGGCTACAACCTCGCGTAGCATGGGATCAAATTTATATCGCGTGCTCTAAGGGGTGGCCTCCCCTCTCGGTCCCAACCGGAAACACCCATGCCCCCTGACCAGGTGGCATGCCTACCGGCTACAACCGACATCTTCCACCATGGCCTCTCTGTACGGTGTGTGCTGGAAAGGGGTTGACGACTTACTGAACCGTACCCTACCTGCGGCAGGGATGAGTGGTAGTACGAGGCAAATATGGGGGTTACTGGAACAAGACTCGATCTATGGCCGACTCTGGAGGCTTATACGTTCCCTGCATGACATGTATATCAAATATATTTCAACCGACGAAATCACCACCCATTATACCTTACTATGCCATACCGGACATAACTGTCCCGACGGGGACCGGCGACAAGCTCACTCCTACCCAAGGTAGAGGCTTTCCCGGATTCCTTTCCGGCATGCATGCAAGGCACATGAGGATGATTACCATCACAAGTATATTCATTTC
This sequence comes from Triticum urartu, assembly GCF_056163025.1. Lineage (NCBI taxonomy): Eukaryota > Viridiplantae > Streptophyta > Magnoliopsida > Poales > Poaceae > Triticum > Triticum urartu. Next base: position 238,673,206 of record NC_141878.1, on the reverse strand, counting down.
CAACAGCAAGGAAATCACTAATATGCCTTCATGCAAATGATCACATCGCCACATAAAATAACGAGTTCTCCGAAATGAGATGGTGTTATAAACGAGTCAACTAACACACCAAAAATATTATGCCGGGGTTCAGAATGCTTGCCTTCATGGTGTGGAAGGGCAGGGTGTACTCCAAATCTTTTGAAAGCTTTCTTCTCTTCCAAAATCCTATTTTCAAAAATATGCAAATAACACATATTTCAAAAACAGTACAAAAAAGTTGTTTGGAAAATTTCAAATAAATCTTAAAATAAACTAGACAGAATTTGAGAGATGTAGGAAAAAGAATCAATTCATTTGGAGTTATATTTAAAAAGTTATAGACAGTCAAAGCTCTGGTCAAAATCTGTTTTTAAAAGAAAATCCAGAAAAGAAAACGGTTCGAATGGAATTACGCTTCCGCACAGAGAAGACGTACTTGAGCCTTTACGCCTCCACTTATCCAGCGTGGGCGGCGCGTGAGTCACTGACAGTGGGCCCGGGGGACCCACTGGTCAGGTTTGACTAGTCGACCTCCCTCCTCTTCCTCTGCCCCGAGAGGAGGCGGGACTTCGGCGATGCTCGCCGGCGAACGGCGGCATCGTTCGGGAAACGGAGGTCACCCGCGGGCTCAGGGGATCGAGACGGTCACTCCGGTAGTCGTTACGGTCTCGGGGGTGGACGGAGCTGCCGGCGGCGAGCTTCACGACGAACGGTGGCCGTCGGGCAAAGTGGTTTTTCTCCCACGGTGAGTCCCGATCAAAATCGAGCAGGGGGGATGGTTCACGGGAGGAAGAGGGAGTTCTTGGTGAAGAGAACGGAAAGGGGGAGGCCCTGGTGGTGCCGGAATGAACGAGGCAGTGGCGGCGGCCGTGGTTGCCGGAGATGGGGAAGGAGACCTCCCCGGGTCGATTGGCTGCCAATGGGGGTCCTAGGGAGATGGCTTGGGACTGCCTGCGTGCGGCGAAGAGCTCGGGGCTCCTTAAATAGGAGATCGGGGTCGGTTCCGACGGTGGCCGCGGATAAGGTCGCCAGCGGCCGCCATTCTGTAGCTAGGGCGTCGTGGCGGCGACGAGCGCTAGTGGACACGCTTGTGGATGAGCTCGCGCTGTTCCAGGGGCCAGGTGGCGAGCGGGAGAGGCTTGGGCGGCGTTGAACTGAGCAGGGGCTGTCGGTGGCCGTGGCGGCTAGCTCCTGGCTTGCCGGGGACGTGGCGAGGGGCGGCTTGGCGTGATGCGGTGAGAAGGGGAGTGCGTGGCGCGGCTCTGCAGTGGGTAAAACCAGGGGCGCGACGCGTTGGCTCGGGCGCGGCACATGCAAAACGCGTGCTCTGCTCGCGCCCAGAGCACGCACGGAACATGCTCGACGAAATGCCAATGCATGCCACAAGGCTTGGGTGAGGCTGGCACTTAGTAGACCTAGGTTAGGAGTAACTGGGAGTCTAGTGGACAGGTTAGTTTGATCAGAGGTGCAAGTTCACAGTGCAATGAAAAAATTCATGTCAAAGATGTTCATGGACTCTAGGTGTTTGACAAAATGCCACAGGCACCTAGGCATTTCCTGGAGTGGCCAAAACTTCTAGAGTGGGGTCTCTTTAGATGAATAAGAGGGTGGTGAGGTTAGTTTGTGAAAAGCACAAACTTGTTAGTGCAAGTTTTGCAAAACTACAATTCTGGACAGGAGATAAATGGCATTATTTCATGAACCAAAAATATTCAAATGGGTGCATGCTCTTGGACTTAGGGGTTTGGTAGGGTTGTCTACAAGTAGGAGAAGGCACAAGGTTACTGGAGCAAAAATAAATAGGGTTGCAGTAGAAATCACAAGGCTGGACCAGAATGAAAATGAGGTTGATTCACTCAAATTTTTCAAATAACATCACTGGGTTTTTGCATAAAGTTGAATCATATGCTACTACCAACATCCCATAATTTTGGTGGAGGCCAGAAAGAAATATTTAAATCGGTTGTAGTGCAAAATTGCACTCTGGACCAGAGAAGAAAATTTGATGCAGAGCTCAAAATATTACATGAATAAAAGATATTTTCGTATAAAAGTGATTTAAAAACATCACATGACATCTCCAAATTTTGGTTGGAACTTTAAGTGAATTTATCAAATGGTTGTAGTTCAAATATGGCCATATAACCTTGAAAAACCATTTTTCAAGAAAATAAAGATCAAGCAAATTAATTATGTAATTAGTCATACTGATAAAAGAAAAGTTTTTCTTGAGAGGTTAAACAAGTCCAATAACATATTTGAAAGGTTTTCCCTTTAGGGAACAACTCAATGATAATAAGAAAGGAAATGCTTCAAAAAATCAAAAGGGAGTCCAAAAAAATCAAAGTTTTAATTCCTGGCAAAAAACTTAATTTAATAAAACAAGGCCAAAAAAAATTTGGGGTGTCACAGCAAACGTGAGTACAAATGTACCCAGCAAGACTTACGTCAGAACTAGCTACATATGCATCAGTATCAACAAAGGGGGGTGGAGTTTAACTGCAGCAAGCCAGCTTTGACTCGGTGGCTATCCTGTACTACGACTGTTGGTCACTCTTTTGAGGTGGCGCACATGAGTCCACATATTCACCATATCAATACACCACTATGGATCCGCTCCCGTCTCCCTACGAAAAGGCCATCCATAGCACTCACGCTTATCTTGCGCATTTTAGAGTATCCACCTTCACTTGTCTATTAACTGCATAAGAAACCCAGTAGTCCTTTACCGCAGACACGCCTATTCGAATGGACCATGTTAACCATAACTCAAATGAACCCGTCCCCGTCCTATCAGCAATGTTCCCTCTTGGAACACGTATCTACGTCCAGTCCGGACACTGTGCCATGCCTTGTGTCTCCCGGACACATGTGTCATGCGTCACCTGACCGCAAATGTCCGTGTAACTGCAAGGTAGGCTCTGATAAGCACAGAACTCAATTCCTATGAGCCGTATCACAAGACAATCCACCATGTTTTCCAACACGGCCTCCGATCACCAACTTGACCAAAATGGGTCAAGACACTTAAGTCTCTTCATAGGTGTTGCTTGCATGGCACTTCTGAAGATAGTATAGCTCTTCATCGGTGTCATCGAACTCATCGTCGGAACATATGTCTACTAAGAGGGAACAGCCAACGGCAATAGAGAAAGAAGACAATCATTGCAATGCAACAATATGATGCATGATCATGACATAGCAATATGCTGTGATTTGGCTAATGCAGCTAGCAACAAATTAAATGAAGTTGGTTTGAACCCAAGGTTCAAATTCAAACTCCATATGTGGATATTCAAATGCCATTTGTTTGATTTGCCCTAAACAGTAACCAGAAGTTGCTCTTACATGCATGGAAATTGCGCAGATGGATAGATTGGATTATTCTGATAATTTTTCATATATAATTTTTTTCATTTGGAGTTACGGTTGAATTTCTATGAATTTTAGAAGTTTTGGACATTTTCTGAAATTTCTTGGTTTATTTTTAATCCAGAAAATGTATTATTGCGTCAGCATTGTGTAAGCATGACGTCCATAGGTCAATTGCGCGGACCCAGGTCAAACCTGACCTGTGGGGCCCGCGCGTCATTGGCATAGCTAATAACAATGGTTAGTTAGCCTAATTATTCGGTTAGTGGGTGACGGGGCCCACATGTGAGTGAGCTAAGGCCATTAGGTTAGCGCCTAATCTGCAGTTAGGCCGGTGTTTAACCAGAGTTAACTTGCGAGTGAGGTGCCGCGGCAGCAGGGTGGCTCAGGAATTGCCTACGGGGCATGGATCGATGCGCCAATGGGCTCTTTGGAAAGCTCATGTGACGGCACGTCGGAAGATGGCGGTGGCCTGGCCTGGGATGGCCGGAGTCGACGGCGGCGAGCACGGATGCGGCGGCCGAAGCTCGGGTGGGTTGCGGGTTCGGTGTTGCAGCTCGCAAACGAACCAACTAACGCACTAGCCAAGCTCTACGTGCGTCCACGAGCTCGTTGGACACTTGCGCGCGGCCAAATGGTCACCGGAGTGATGCCGGCGTCGAGCTCGTGCAGCGGTGGGTTTCGGCCTTGCCGAAAACAGCGGCTAGAGGACGCGCCAGAGTGAGGTAACAGGGGGGATAGAGAGAGAAGCTCACGGCGGGGCTAGCAGAGGCGAAGGCGAGGTCGGGGAAGCGCTGTGGCCGATGAATCGACGACGACAGTGACAAAGCAGAGGCGGCGATGGAGATGATGGGGGTAGCACTCTGCTACTCCTTGTGTTACGTTCATCTACGAGGAGGTGAAGACCAGGACGGCGGAGCATATGGACCTGCCGGAGAAGCGAGGGGAGGCGGTGGATGCGGCGGTGCTTGTCGGCGTTCTCGGGCGCCCACGAACAGAGAGAGCAGAGGGGAGAGAGGCTGCGAGTGAGGGGAAAGAACCAGGGGGCTCGGGCGTCTCCAGGCACTCGGTCAAGGACGGGGGGAGGAAGCAGGAGGTGGCAGGGAGACGTGGCCGCGGGCGGCTGTGATGCGGGCACGCAGCAGCTCCTACTGGCAGGAGCTTGAAGAAGCTCCTCGCGGTTGGGCTGGGCTGTCTGGTGGCTGGGCCGAAACAGGTAAGTGGGTTATTGCCAGGTTAGTTTCCTTTCTCTCTCTCTTTTCTGTTTTCTATTTTGTTTCTGCATTTTGAATTAGTAATAATAATAAACCATTTCATAAAATCCTGGAAATAATTATGGGTGCTTTCTGAATTATTCCACTGACCCTTAACAATTTCCAACATTTTTGAAGCATCTAAAATATAGGTAGCATTCAAATAGCTCCAATTCAAATATGATTGAATTAATTCAAAGTTCAAATATGTCCTGGAAAAATGTGAACCATTTTTGGTAGATGCTTCCACCTTGATCCAGAGATGATGAACATTTTTAAAGGGCATTTTGAAATCATTGAAAAAGATTTTAGTTGAACCTATTTGGATTCCTTTTGATGCTAGTGTTTGAACATCCCTATTTCAAATTTCCATGAAAGTTAAACACGATGCAAGCAAGATGCAAACACTAGGAAGCACCAGAAGCTAGGGATGTGACACCAGGCCTCAGCGGCAGGAACAGGTGTCTTGGCGGCAGCCGCTACAACTGCCTCCCGGTAGAGTAGGTCAGTGCAGATAAGCACGCCCTTCTTGTTGGAGGGGACGGTGATGATGCTCATTGGCCCGGGCATCTTCAACATGTTGTAAGCGTAAAGTGATGCCACCATAAACTTGGCCCGCGCTAGGCGGCCGAGGATCCCATTATAAGGCAAGGGGATCTTGGCAACATAAAAGCGATCTTCTCCGTCCGATAGTTCAGCTCGTCCCCAAATGTGGCGGGCAACGTGACTATGCCCTTCAGCTGCTCCACCCCTGATTGACCCCTTGAAATGTGCCTGTCTACTCGAGATCTCCTTTGGGGAAGTGCGGCCATTCGATCGCAGCGGGCGAGAACACGTTCAGACCGGCCCCACTGTCAACTAGTATTTTCGTCACCTTGAGGTTGCGTATTGTTGGGGAAACCAACAATGGCAAACACCCGACCGCAGTTGTGGGGTCAGGGTGATCCTCTGTGTCAAAAATAATAGGCGTGCTAGAGCACTTCAGTGGCCTCTAGGCGTCGAACGATGGCTCTGCCGAAGTGACTTCACGCGCCCATTGCTTCAGTTGGCAGTGAGAGGTGTGCAACGAAGCACCACCGTCGACGCACATGGCCTCCGTAGCTTCCTGGAACTCGTGCTTGCTGGACTCGTTGTCCTCATCATGATCATCATCTTCGTCCTTCTTCTCACAGCCCCGAGCGGGCCTCTCTTGTTGATTATCCTTGTCACAGTGGCCTCCTCGACCGCCACGCTTCTTGCCGTACCCCTCACGGACCATCCTGGCCCTTCTCCTTGTCACGCCTCTCATATTCCGCTTTCTACTTCTCTACAAGCAGCTCAACCTGCTGGAAATCCTGGAGGTCATGGCCTTTGGTGCTGTGGATCTTGCAATACTGCTTGTCGGGGCACCTGCCTTGTCGCCATCCGCCAAGGCCTGGCAGGCGGCGCACCCGGCAACTTCCTTGCCGGGGTCGTCAACCTTGGTCTTCTTGGCGGCGCCGGGGTCACCGGATTCCTCGACGGCAAGCACGTTCTTGCCCTTACGCTTCCTGTTGCAGCGTCGACCCTTCTTTGCCAGGCCGATGGCGTCTTCATCTATGGATTCAGTTTCCGCACCGACATCTTCGTCGGGGTACTTCATTCCTTCTTGAGCCCGAGCGCACCTATGGGCCAAAACATATAGCTCGGCTACAGCCTTGACCTTGTTCATCGCCAGCTCCTTGCGCATCCTGTGGTTGCGCAGATTCTGACGAGATGCACTGATGATAGTGGAGGGATGAACATCTGGGATGTTGTACTACACACGGCTGAACCTTTGTATGTACTTGCGCAGGGACTCGTCGTCCTTCTGGGGGATGACATGCAAATCACTCGCCTGGCCAGGAGCTTGGTGGCCTCCGGTAAAGGCGCCAACAAACTCGTGGCACAGATCCGACCAAGAAGAGATAGAATCCACTGGCAGGTGCATCAACCATGACATGATGTTGGGCTTAAGTGCCAACGGGAAATAATTGGCAAGCACCTTATCGTCGCGAGCCCCGGCAGCTTGCATCGCGATGGTGTAGATGCTGAGCAACTCCGACGGGTGAGCCTTGTCATTGTATTTTTCTCCAACCTCGGGCTTGAACGTGTGGTGGGTGGGCCACTGGAACTGCCGCAGCTCACGGGTGAAGGTTGGGCAACCCACCTCATAAGGTAGGTCACTAGCACCCCCGGCACTGCGGCGGTCCACAATGAGTCCCGCGCGCCTATCTGACTGATGGCGCGTGTCTCGCCGCCGCTCGATAGTGGTCCAAGTGTCTTCCTGAGCTCGCTCCTGAAGGACTTGACATTGGTCGCAGCGGGCTCGTGGGTCAGACGACGTCGTAGAAACGTTGTCGCGGCATCGGCCCGGCGAGCAGGCGGCTGCTGTCGCGGCCGCGAGGGAGGAGAGTGCACCATGGTCGCAGCGTCCCCGGTCCTGCCACCGCCGACATGCACTGGCTTGATGGAACACCGGCACGAGGGTCCTTCTGGGCACGGATCATCTTTGTTGGCGAAGCTGACGAGGCTTTGAATGGTGGCCCTCCACTCGTCGAGCTTATCCGCTGCTAGAGGGAAGTCGAGGAGTAGTTGCACGCATGCCAACGCTTCCGCTGGCATGGGTGGCGGCGAAAGCTATGTGGACCGTGACGCGCTCCAACTTCTAACCACGTTAGAAGGAGCTCTATCACGGTCTCACTGTCGCGTGTCATTTCTGCTAGCATCTGGGCGCGCATGTCGTCCTGGTGCATCTTGAGAGTGACGCAAAGGGCTCTTCCCGTGGCGCTGTCCGGAGGCACCGACGTCGCGGCGTTGCATGTCACGCGCGGCCTGGGAAGGTCGTGGCGCGAGCACCGGCTAGGGCGTCCAGGAGGTCACCGCGCCGCCCGTGGGAAGCACGGCGTCGCCCCCGGGCCTAGCGGCGTGCGGCTCATCGTCTCGGGCGCGCACGACGCCGCTCGCCTGGCTCCGTTTGCCAGAGTGTCGTGGATGCTCGCGGGGCACATCTCCACCACCATCCGCGACTGCTCTGTCGCTCGCCCGCGCTGGGATGGGTGGTTCGTCCCCAGACGAGCCGATCGCCGTGATCGCCTTCTTCTTCGGAGCCATCGCGACGAAGGAGTCGATGAGTTGGCTTCAAAACCGGAATTTCATAGCCTCAGTGCCCCCTACCTGGCGCGCCAAAGATGTTGAGGTTCTAGAATGACACCTATGGGATCCCTCGATGAAATCCCTTCTACGGTTGGCGAGGCGTGGGGCTGCGCAAAGAGCAGGTCTAGAAGATCAACTCGGTGGGATTTTTACCTGGGTTCGGGCCGCAAGCGATGCGTAAAACCCTAGTACTGCTTTGTGTGTATTTAGTGTCCTTGAGCTCTTGAAATAGTTGCGGTGCATGCCTAGTCCAAAAAGTCCGAAGCCTTCCTCAGTATGCCTCAGGTCTCCTTTTATATGTCAAAAGGGGTTGCCAGAGTGGCACACAGGAGGTGGACAGTATATATAGTGTACAAGTCTATCTCCTGACATCCTAGGACAAACGCATTTAATGCGCTGCCTATGTGTCCTCTTGCTTTATCAAGGACGGTAAAGAAGCTCGTCCCGTCCATCGCCGCCTCGCCTTGCTTCGACGCGCGTCCAAGGTGACGAGGCATGCATCAGCACACTGGATGGCTGGCTGCTGAGCTGGTGCGGTGGCAGGGTCTTCACGAAGATCTGCGTGCCACCATGCAGGTGCTTGGCTAGTTGGCCTAGAAGCTGCATGCTGCCACGCGGGTGCGTGCCTAGTTGGTAGGCTGGTCGCCACATCGGAACGGGCGTGGGCCAGCAAAGCTTTGGTAAGTGCGGGCCTGGACTCGGCCTCACAGACGCCCCTGGCAAGGCCCTTGCCGCGATCTCGTGGGTGTCCCGGGCAAGGGTCTTCCCGGGGGCTTGCGAGTGTCCCCATGTGGGGACCCCGACTCATAAGTCGTGATCACCGAATGCACGTGTACAGTGATCCCAGAGATCAATGCTCACTGAACACACAGAAGCTGAATAACAAGAGACTTACATCCATACATACCGTATTACACAAGTAGGACCATTATGGTCAAGTCTTGAGTATAGCATCGCAACGGAAATCTTCGTCGATAACTTGGACCCATGCCATCTGCCTTAACCCTACAGGCATTCTGACTGGTAAGCGTCCTAGCTCGCATGCTCGTCACCGAAGTATTCTTCTTCATATCATGTTCTCTCATGCCTGGCCAATAAAATAACCAATGGCAAGCCAATGAGTACTTTGAATGTACTCGCAAGCAACCCAAGGGTGATAACAGAATAATTATGCAAGGCACTACTGCTAATTTGGCATTTTTGCGGAAAGCTAGTTTTTCTCATGCAAGTATGATCAACATTTATCAAGGATATGAATGCGTCTGCAACAAGTATCAGGAGGTTACGGACATCAACATCGAGAGAGAGTTATGAACAACTCATGCTCAAGCTCATCGTGACTTCCTCAAGAATCACGTCAATATTTTTTTCCAACCCGTGTTGTTTGTCAGAAACATATGGACGTAGTCTAAGCAGCACCACCCAATTGTCCTTGACCGTGGACACGGCTATTCGAATAGTTTTACACTCTGCAGAGGTTACACACTTTACCCACAAGATCCGGGGAACTTCCGTGTCATCCATGACCCGCGGTACCTCAAGTACCCGGGGTAAGCACCCGATCACTATCTTTCCCTAGACGATACTAACATGGAGTCCACTAGATTGGTAGTAACCCCCGTGCCCAACATTTCACAACTTAAAATTGTGGAGCCTCGCACCCATATTCATCACATACCACTGGCACGGGGTACCAACGGTGTGTCCGGTGCCCCATAAAAATGTTCTTGGCCGCCCTACCTGGCACGACCCCGTCCCGAGAGAGAGCACCAACTCTCCCCCGTCACTAGTAATGCGGGCTCCAAGCTAGTATCGGCCTAGGTAATCAATAATGCCCTTTCCCATACAAGGGTAGAGTGGTTGCGCATGTAAGGTTGGGACAGTCGACAAATCTTAAATCTAATCCGTCTCTGTAAACAACACTTTTATCGAGCCTCCGTACACTACCTCTCCACCAAGTAGTGACCTAGTTCATCATCATCTCCCAGGGGCATTAGTGGCACCCACTGGGCTTTTTTGCAAGTATGTCAAACCACACTTGTTTTTTCCATGCATAACCCTAACCCACTTTGCGTAGCCATTTACTATAGCATATTTCTACAACCCACCAACACAACTCTAAGCAAGGGTAGAGTCATGAACAATGCAAGTATCAATGGAGTATGCAACGGAGGCAAGCCTAGCAAGGTTGCCATTCAAGGTATATCATGCACTCAGTGAAGCAACGAAAATGCCATCATGATGTAAAATGGTTCATCATGGTCAAAGGGCTGCTTGCCTGTTTTAACAAAGTCTTCGAGGTCTTCAAATATCTCTGGTCCAACTCCAAGCATTTCGTCTACTTCGTCAACTATCCTTGAAAGCAACCATAATAAGCAACACAACAAGGCAGGAAATGAAAGTGCTCCAAAAATATTGATTTGACTTTTCTAGGACTTCCCTGGTCATAAGAAAAATAACCAGGGTGGTTTCATTGGTTTTGGAGTTCAAATGAATTTCCTATGAATTTGCAAAGTTGACAAATATGAAGAAATGGCTCATTATTTTATGTGGGATAGAAAGTATTAATAAAAATGTTCATAAGCTAAGTTATGAACTTAGAAGCATCTAGGAATTTGAATCATGGCATTTGGATCAAATTTGAGCCCTCTGTGATTTTCTAAAGTTTATGACAGAAATGGAAAAATGAGATTTGATAATTATTTGTGAAATAGATACTTGTGGAAAAATGTGCAAATAGCACCATGAGATAGGGCATGATTTTAGAAACTACTAGAAATTTGAATCATCAAATTTGGAGGTAATATGAATATTTGGGGCGGCGCTATAATGGGAGGAGGAGGAAGAATCACCGCATGCGAGTCGGCGACAGCAGAAGAAGGGGCCAGGGGCTCCTGAGCCTTTGGGACCTTGGCCGGTGAGTTGGGGCGGACGCCTCCGGAGCTGGCTGGGCTGGTGAGGCCGTTTTCTACTGAGGATGGTCCTCTGCACCTCGCGAGGATGACTGGGCTGGAGAGGCACGGGCACCGTCATTGCCTTTCTGCGTCAGAGGGGGTGCGGTCGCTCCCTCTCTCTTCTTCTTGGCCGCCAGCATCGGCCTGATGGCGCAAAAGAAGAGCGTCAAGAAGCAGCGGCAGAAGCAGTAATGAAATCAAGGCAAGGTACTTACTGGTCCATGGCGGCATAGTCCCTCGGCCTCTTCAGAAGCACGGAGCCCGGAGGCCTCCCAGCCCAGGCCACCGGCCCGCGAGTCCCAGGAGCGGACGAGGTCGCGGCCGCCGGCCCTGCGGCAGCATCGGACGACGTCAGAACAGGGGCGCCACCTCAGGAGACCAGCACCGACCTGCTCTTCGTTGGGACCCCGGCCGACGGCTTCATCGGGGGGTGCCCCTGGTCCTCGTAGTGACTCCGGTGAGAGCTTGGGACTCCCTCACCGGATGGTCGCCAGCCTCATCATCGTCGGGGAGGGCTCGGAGGAGGTCCGCCGCAAGGGAAGAAGTCTCCCCTTCCCCCTCTTGGGTCGCCTTCGAGTCAAGCCTCTCCTCCTCGCTGGAATCACCAGAAGACACCAGTACTGGGGTCGCCTCCTCCGTGGCCTCAGAAGGCATTCGCGGCACAAGCCCGCGTCCATCGAAGACGGGCATGGCGGTGGGTACCTTCGCCCCATCTGGGCGGCGGTACAGAGGAAGATGGGAGTCCGCTGGGTACCCCAAATCATCCCCGACCAGGAGACGGATGGCTGCACTCAGCTCCTCCTCGGACAGGGCATCCGGGCGCAGACGGAGGTCATCCCCCTCCTCCCCAAGCTTCCACAGGGGGCATAAGCGCGCCTGGAGTGGAGCGACGCACTGTGCGAGGAACTCCTTCACGAGCATAGCCCCATCAGCTTCTCCGCCCTCGGGTCGTCAGGCTTCAAGTCGGCAGTCATCTTCTCCAGCACCTGTCTCGCCCGGGGGTCGGTGAGCTTGGCGCGGAGCCAACATTCGTGAGGCGAGGGCATCTCCGTTGGCTGCACCAACCACGGGTGGACGCACTTGGTGTCCATCATGACCCACTTGTTCCTGAAGCACTCGGCCTTCTTCCAGGCCTTCCAAATCGCGTTTGTCCCATTGGCCGCAACGAAGTTGGCGCACCCTGAGCAGTGACCCTCCTTGAGCCGGAGGTAGAAGAAGTGGCGGAGCAACGCCATGGACGGCATCACCCCCACAAATTCCTCGCAATAGAAGGCGGAGATCGACAGGAGGAGGAAGGAGGTGGGATGGAGATGAAGGGCATGCAGCTTGTAGTGGCGGAGGATGACATATAAGAAGTCGGATAAAGGAGGGATGATATGTCTCCAACGTATCTATAATTTTTGATTGTTCCATGCTATTATATTATCTGTTTTGGATGTTTAATAGGATTTAATATGCACTTTTATATTTTTTGGGACTAACCTATTAACCGAAGGCCCAGTGCAAATTGATGTTTTTTTCCTATTTCAGTGTTTCGCATAAAAGGAATATCAAACGGAATCCAAACAGAACAAAACCTTTGCGACGATCTTTTTTTCGAACAAACGCAATCCAAGAGACTTGGAGTGGAGGTCAAGGAAGCAAAGAGGTGGCCACGAGGTAGGTAGGCGCGCCCCCACCCTCGTGGGCCCCACAGAACTCCACCGACCTACTTCTTTCTCCTATATATACTCTTATACCCTGAAAACATCCAAGGGAGCCACGAAACCAATTTTCCACCGCTGCAACCTTCTGTACCCGCGAGATCCCATCTGGGGGCCTTTTCCGGCGGTCTGCCGGAGGGGGGTTCGATCACGGAGGGCTTCTACATCAACACCATAGCCTCTCCGATGACGTGTGAGTAGTTTACCATAGACCTTCGGGTCCATAGTTATTAGCTAGATGGCTTCTTCTCTATCTTTGGTTCTCAATACAATGTTCTCCTCGGTGTTCTTGGAGATCTATTCGATGTAGTACTTTTTGCGGTGTGTTTGCCGAGATCCGATGAATTGTGGGTTGATGATCAAGATTATCTACGAACAATATTTGATTATTCTCTGAATTTTTTATGCATGATTTTATATCTTAGCAAGTCTCTTCGAATTATTGGTTTAGTTTGGCCTACTAGATTGATCTTTCTTGCAATGGGAGAAGTGCTTAGCTTTGGGTTCAATCTTGTGGTGCTCGATCCCAGTGACAGAAAGGGAACCGACACGTATTGTATTGTTGCCATCGAGGATGAAAAGATGGGGTTTATATCATATTGCTTGAGTTTATCCCTCTACATCATGTCATCTTTCCTAATGCGTTACTCTGTTCTTATGAACTTAATACTCTAGATGCATCCTGGATAGCGGATGATGTGTGCAGTAATAGTAGTAGATGCAGAATCGTTTCGGTCTACTTGACACGGATGTGATGCCTATGTTCATGATCATGCCTAGATATTCTCATAACTATGCACTTTTCTATCAATTGCTCGGCAGTAATTTGTTCACCCACCATAATATATGCCATCTTGAGAGAGGTCACTAGTGAAACCTATGGCCCCCGGGTCTACTTTACATCATATAAGTTTCTGATCTATAATTCTAGTTTACTATTTATTTTGCAATCTTTACTTTTCAATCTATACAACAAAAATACCAAAAATATTTATCTTATTATCTTTATCAGATCTCACTTTTGCAAGTGGCCGTGAAGGGATTGAAAACCCCTTTATCGCGTTGGTTGCAAGGTTCTTGATTGTTTGTGCAGGTACAAGGCGACTTGCATGTAGTCTCCTACTAGATTGATACCTTGGTTCTCAAAAACTGAGGGAAATACTTATGCTACTTTGCTGCATCACCCTTTCCTCTTCAAGGGAAAACCAACGCATGCTCAAGAGGTAGCAAGGGACCAGCCCCACGATGACGATGTTCGTAAAAAAGGGATAGAAGGTACTGCCTGAGGGCTCTGCCTCGTCGGAGCTAGCCCAAAGCTTGGTCTTTCCCCCTTGTTGGTGCCGTCGGCCGTCATCAGGAGCATGGCGGCGAGGTTCTTCTCTGAGACGCTAGGCGCACTCAAGGCCGACTGATACCAGGAAGGAGAATCCGCGGCCTTCGCTTTGCCGGACGGCATTGGCTGCAGGCTCGGAGAAGAGTTCATGTGGATCTGGAGTCTCTCGAGGCGAGAAAGAGATAGGGGATCTGAAGCAAGGAGAAGGGAGGCAATGAAAGCCCTATGGTGCGCGCCAGCCTTTTGTCAGCCAGGGAAAGTTACTGAGGCGGCATGGGGAAGCGGAGACACCCACGACTTATCAATCGCCACGCGTCAATCGAGGCCCCAGGAGGTTGGGGACCCGCGGCGCTCCGCACTTGCCCTTTGGCTTCGCCTCGAAGCCAAGTCCGAGCGCGCCTTGGGCCCGGGGGCTACTGTCACCGTCTTGGGAACGGGGTACCCAGACATGCCTGCCTACGGCCCGGGGCGTGGCGCCACCAACGGCCTGGTACGGCCCACCTTCAGCAGCGACAAATCAAGACCCTCGCGAGGGGCCAAGCCTCACGAGGCAGACGACACCATGACCTCCCTAGGGGCGGCCTAGCTAGGCTGGCTCCTGAGGAGCAAAGATATCTATTTTAGGGGCACCTCGCGAGGTCCGCGTGATGCGAGCCATGACAACCAAGGTCAGGCGGGTGCTAGAGGGCACAGAGTGTCAGTTTCCTCTTCGGTGCTAAGGAAGAAGGCGCAGGCGAGGAGTCCCGAGGCATCAGGCAATGGTTTCCATATCGATGCAACAAGACCAAGACCAGCAGGACGGCAGGACGGAGGTCACCGCAGAGCCCATGGCAGGGTCACCACCAGAGCCTTTGGCAGGCGAAGACCACCTTTTGTTGGGATAACTTGTACTAGTTGTCTCCCTTCGAAATTGTCCGTTTTGGGATCACTTCCAGCCTAAACATTTGGGAAGAGGACCAGGGCCTCTATAAATAGGACTAGCCACCACCATAGTCAAGGATCGGCTCACCTTGGATCGGATCCACTCCACCAAGGCCATCTCACCAACTCATCGAGCTTAAGAACACCTCCCCTCAAGAGGCTGTTCATCCACTATACTAGTTCATCCTCAGCCCACGAGGCAATCGACCACACCACATTGGAGTAGGGTACTACACCACAACGGTGGCCCAAACTAGTATAAACTCTCATGTCTCTTGTTCCTTGGGTTCGGCGAGCTAGGCCTTGAGATTGTTGCGAGAGCAAGCTAAGGAGAGAGAAATCTTCATGCGCACCCCTATGTTCAAACCTCAAGGGTTTGCCGGAACCCAGAATCCGATGGAAGCACGACGAGTAGAGCTTCACCTGGCTGTCATGCAGTCGCAGCTCTCCTCCAAGACCCAAAGCCTTGAGTCCGCCAACGGCAAAATCTCTGATATGAAGGCAAGAATCGGCTCACTGGAGCGGTCGGCGGAATCCCTTGAATCCCGGCACCAGTTACTGTCCAAGGACTTGGTGATTTCCAAGCGCCTCCGGCAAGATGTAGAGGACAGGCTAAGGTACCGGGTCGATATGAACAACCTCTAGATCAAGAGCCCGATTGACGTTGCAGAATGTCTTGGCGCCCAAGCTGTGGCGATGGGCATGGACGGCCTAGTCTAATCAGCTAATGCGGAGGAGGTCCCGAGTGTCAAGCTGGGGATCTACTTCAACAAGTTGGTTGACAAGGTGAAGGTGCATGAAGAGGAGAGGGCCGAGCGTTTCGCGGCCGACTCGCGGAGGCTCGCTCGCGACGCCCTCTTCATGGTCTTGAGAAACATCGCCTGTAGCCACCCCCCTCACCTCAGTGATGGCTTCAAGAAGTTGCCAGCAGGTGCTGACGTTGCCGGCGCTGAGAAGAAGGCCGCCCCCCTCGCCGACAGGGTTCTCTGCGTTTAAGTTATCCCTTCTGGTCCTATAACAGAACATGATGTATATTTTGTGATTAGTCATTTCATCTCAAGTGTTTGTGCAAGGCTGATTCTTCTAGCTGGATCTTTAAGTGTGTGTTTATCCCTTTAAACTCTATATGCTCATGTTTGTATGATCAATTCCTATGCATGCTCTGGATGCCTGCCGATATCATATTGCCGCAATTTTCGTAAGGGTCCACCCTTAACAATCATCTTGGCATGGATGCGTCTCGGAAGGTTTTTCCCAAGTAGCTCTCGATGCAGCCTCTCGTCCTGTGAGCGTGGCTCTGGACAGGACGATGGAGCGATCATAGAAACTAGCCAAGGTTCCATCGCACGAGGGATTTCACGATACGAACACTTACTAGAGTTAAGGGATAAACGACTGCAGAATTCTGAAATGCATCAAATAGAAGTGATAATGTGGACTTAGCTTTCATTTCAAGCTTTTTTCTGTGTGCCAGGCCGCGCGCGTTCTACGCGTCCACGGCACCTGGACAAGCAGAAGGCAGTCCGGAGGTTTCTTCTTTCCCGTTAAGGATCGTCATGTATCTCTTGTAGCTGGCGGGCATGGGGGCATGGTGTCGGGCTTCGCTCGTCCTCCTTCCTTTCACTCCCCCCTCGAATCAGTGCAGCGGCTACCGTCACATGGACTGTGCTAGTGCAGGCAGCCTCGCTAAAGTGTGCTTGCCGGGGCATCAATCGATGGACTCATACCAGCATTCTCCTCAGGATTACCCATGACGGGGAAAATACTGGACCGATTGTCGCGTGGTAATCATCGACATTGATGATGCCGAGGCTAAAGCAAATCGACTGTCGACGAGGTGGGGGAAACATGAAGGAGGGATGATAACCCACAAGTATAGTGGATCGCAACAGTTTCGGAGGGTAGAGTATTCAACCCAAATTTATTGATTCGACACATGGGGAGCCAAAGAATATTATCAAGTATTAGTAGTTGAGTTGTCAATTCAACCACACCTGAAAGACTTAATATCTGTAGCAAAGTAATATGGAAGTAACGGTAACGGTGACAGAAGTAACAGTAGCAGTATTGAAGCAATTGTAAGAGTGGCAACGGAAAAGTAACTAAGCAAAGATCAATATGTGAAAAGCCCGTAGGCAATGGATCAATGATGGATAATTATGTCGCATGCGATTCCTCATGCAACAGTTATAACATAGGGTGACACAGAACTAGCTCCAGTTCATCAATGTAATGTAGGCATGTATTCTGAATATAGTCATACATGCTTATGGAAAAGAACTTGCATGACATCTTTTGTCCTACCCTCCCATGGCAGCGGGGTCCTATTGGAAACTAAGGGATATTAAGGCCTCCTTTTAATAGAGTGCCAGACCAAAGCATTAACACTTAGTGAATACATGAGCTCCTCAAACTACGGTCATCAATGGGAGTGGTCCCGATTATTGTCACTTCGGGGTTACCGGATCATAACACATAGTAGGTGACTATTGACTTGCAAGATAGGATCAAGAACTCACATATATTCATGAAAACATAATAGGTTTAGATCTGAAATCATGGCACTCGGGCCCTAGTGACAAGCATTAAGCATAGCAAAGTCATAGCAACATCAATATTAGAACATAATGGATACTAGGGATCAAACCCTAACAAAACTAACTTGAATTACATGGTAAATCTCATCCAACCCATCACCGTCCAGCAAGCCTACGATGGAATTACTCACGCACGGCGGTGAGCATCATGAAATTGGTGATGGGGGAAGGTTGATGATGACGATGGCGACGGATTCCCCTCTCCGACGCCCCGGACAGACTCCAGATCAGCCCTCCCGATGAAGATCAGGGCTTGGCGGCGGCTCCGTATCGTAAAACACGATGAATACTTCTCTCTGATTTTTTTCTCCCCGAACGTGAATATATAGGGTTGGAGTTGATGTCGGTGGATCCTCAGGGGGCCCACGAGGCAGGGGGCGCTCCCTGCACTCTCGTGGACAGGGTGTAGGCCCCCTTACGCTGATTCTTTCACCAGTATTTTTTATAAATTCAAAAACGTGTTTCCATGAATTTTCTGGTCATTCCAAGAACTTTTATTTCCGCACAAAAATAACACCATGGCAATTCTGCTGAAAACAGCGTCAGTCCAGGTTAGTTCCATTCAAATAATGCAAGTTAAAGTCCTAAACAAGGGCAAAAGTGTTTGGAAAAGTAGATACTTTGGAGATGTATCAACTCCCCCAAGCTTAATCCTTTGCTTGTCCTCAAGAAATTCAGTTGACAAACTGAAAGTGATAAAGAAAAACATTTACAAACTCGGTTTGATCTTGTTGTTGCAAATATGTAAAGCCAGCATTCAAGTTTTCAGCAAAGATTATGAACTAACCATATTCACAATAACATTTAGGTCTCATGTTCACTCATATCAATGGAATAATCAACTAGCGAGCAATAATAATAAATATCAGATGACAACACTTTCTCAAAACAATCATAATATGATATAATAAGATGGTATCTCGCACACCGTTTCTGAGTCCGCAAAACATAAATGCAGAGCACCCCTGAAGATCAAGGACTGACTAGACATTGTAATTCATGGTAAAAGAGATCCAGTCACAGTCATACTCAATGTAAATTAATAGCAATGCATGTGAATGACAACAGTGCTCTCTAACTAGTGCTTTTTAATAAGAGGATGATGACTCAACATAAAAGTAAATAGATATGCCCTTCACAGAGGGAAGCAGGGATTTGCAGAGGTGCCAAAGCTCAAGTTTTGAAACAAAGATAAATAATATTTTGAGTGGCATACTTTCATTGTCAACATAACAACCAGGAGATCTTGATATCTTCCATGCTACACACATTATAGGCGGTTCCCAAACAGAATGGTAAAGTCTATACTCCCCCACCACCAACAAACATCAATCCATGGCTTGTCCGAAACAACGGGTGCCTCCAACTAACAACAATCCTGGGGGAGTTTTGTTGGCAATTATTTTGATTTGAGCATGGGACTGGGTATCCCGGTTACCAGGCATTTTCTCGTGAATGATGAGCGGAGTCCACTTATCTTGAGAATAACCCACCTAGCATGGAAGATATAGACAGCCCTAGTTGATACATGAGCTATTCGAGCATACAAAATAGAATTTCATTTGAAGATTTAGAGTTTGGCACATACAAATTTATTTGGAACGGCAGGTAGATACCGCTTATATGAAGGTATGGTGGACTCATGTGGAATAACTTTGGGGTTTATGGAAGTGGATGCACAAGCAGTATTCCCGCTTAGTACAAGTGAAAGCTAGAAATAGACTGGGAAGCGTCCAACTAGAGAGCGACAACAGTGATGAACATGCTTTAATATTAATCAACAATGAGTGCAAGCAAGAGTAGGATATAAACCACCATGAACATAAATATCATAGAGGCTATGTTGATTTTGTTTCAACTACATGTGTGAACATGTGCCAAGTAAAGCTACTCGAATCGTTTAAAGGAGGATACCACCCTATCATACCATATCACAACCATTTTAATAGCATGTTGGCACGCAAGGTAAACTATAATAAACTCCTAGCTAATTAAGCATGGCATGGGAAACTATAATCTCTAATTGTCATTGCAAACATGTTTCATTCATAATAGGCTGAACCAGGAACAATGAACTAATCATATTTACAAAAACAAGATAGGTCGAGCTCATACCAGCTTCTCTCATCTCAATCAGTCCATCATATATCGTTATTATTGCATTTCACTTGCATAACCGAACGGTGTGGATAATAATAATAGTGCATGTGCATTGGACTAAGCTAGAATCTGCAAGCATTTAATACAAGGGAGAAGACAAGGTAACATGGGATGTTGGTTAAATCAACAATAATGCATATGAGAGCCACTCAACATTTTCATCATGGTCTTCTCCTCTCGACCCCCAAAAGAATAAGAAAAGAAATAAAACTATTTACACAGGAAAGCTCCCAGCAAGCAAAAGAAGAACGATAAATCTTTTTGGGTTTTCTTTTAATTACTACTACTGCGGGCATGGAAAGTAAACTAGCTAAAAGATACAACTAATTAATTTTTTTCTTAAGGTTTTTCAAACACACAAGAAGAATGCTTAGAAAATAAAATAAACTAGCATGGATAGTACAGTGAAAAAGTATGAGCACCGACAACTAGAATGAGTGTGTGAACATGAATGTAATGTCGGTGAGAAATACGTACTCCCCCAGGCTTAGGATTTTGGCCTATGTTGGTCTATGCCCACGGATCAAAGCTACTCCCTCCGGTGTACTAAGGAGGGTCCTTAGAGTGCCACTGGTTCGTGATCTCCTCCGGATCCCACTAATAAACGACTGACCATAAGGGTCAAGTGGTGGCTCACGCTCAGGCTCTGGGACTTGTGTCAGCCTCCAGTACACATAGATGGCCTCGCGTAAGATGAGGTACGTGGTGTTCGTGCCGGTCGTGGAGGACGTCGGTGAGGCCTCCGCAGTGCGAGGAAGATTGTATTGGGCTTTTTATTCTCCTCATTCTGCTTATCCTTCGAACTTCGGCTCGAAGAGCCCCTCAACAGTCTCTTCATCATTTTCTTTCTCGAAGAACAATCCCCCAAAGCAGTTTTGTGAATGGACCTTTGAGCAAGGAGATCGAAAATGGCAGCAAGATGAGCTTGAACTCGGGTTTGAGCTATGTGAGGATTTTTTCTGGAGGAAGACGAAGTGAGTAGGTGTTGGAATAAGTGGAGGGGGTCCATGTGGGGTCCACGAGGTAGGGGCGCGCCCTACACCCTCGCGGCCAAGTGGTGGGGCCCCCTGGTGTGTTCTCAGTGCCAGTAATTCTTAAATATTCTACAAAAAATCATATATCATTTTCACGACATTTGGAGAACATTTATTTTCGGGGTATTTTTATTGCAAGGATAATGCGGAATACAGACAGAAAAATACTATTTTTTCTTTATTTAATCTAAATAACAGAAAGTAAAAGGAGGGTACAGAGATTTGTGCTTTCTAACTTCATCCATCTCATGCTCATCAAAAGGAATCCACTAAAAAGGTTGATCAAGTCTTGTTAACAAACTCTTTCCGAATAACATGAAACCAGAGAATTTTCGAATAACACTAAGTTACCTCAATGGGGAGATGCATATCCCCAACAATAGGAACATCATATTTCTTCTTGACAGTAGGAAGAGGGGATTCAAAACCTCCAATAGTAATCATTGAAATTTTTCCAATAGAATTGATACTGTGGACTTGAGGTTGTTTCCTCGGAAAGTGTACCGTATGCTCATTACCATTAACATGAAAAGTGACATTGCCTTTGTTGCGATCAATAATAGCCCCTGCAGTATTCAAAAAGGGTCTACCAAGGCTAATCTACATACTATCGTCCTTGGGAATATCAAGAATAACAAAGTTCATTAGAGTAGTAACATTTGCAACCACAACAGGCACATCCTCACAGATACCGATAGGTATAGCAGTTGATTTATCGGCCATTTGCAAAGATATTTCAGTAGGTGTCAACTTATTCAAATCAAGTGTATGATATAAAGAGATAGGCATAACACTAACACCGGCTCCAAGATCACATAAAGCAGTTTTAACATAGTTTCTTTTAATGGAGCATGGTTTAGTTGGTACTCCAGGATCTCCTAGTTTCTTAGGTATTCCGCCTTTAAAAGTATAATTGGCAAGCATGGTGGAAATTTCAGCTTCAGGTATTTTTCTTTTATTTGTATCAATATCTTTCATATACTTAGCATAAGGATTCATTTTAAGCATATCAGTCAAACGCATACGCAAAAAGATAGGTCTAATCATTTCAGCAAAGCCCTCAAAATCCTCAAAATCCTTTTTCTTGGATGGTTTAGGAGGAAAAGGCATGGGTTTCTGAACCCATGGTTCTCTTTCTTTACCGTGCTTCCTAGCAACAAAGTCTCTCTTATCATAACGTTGATTCTTTGATCGTGGGTTATCAAAATCAATAGTAGGTTCAATCTCTACATCATTGTTATTGCTAGGTTGAGCATCAACATCAACATCATCATTAACATTATCACTAGGTTCATGTTCATTACCAGATTGTGTTTCAGCATCAGAAATAGAAATATCGTTGGGATTCTCAGTTGTGTCAACAACAAGTTCACTAGAAGCATCCAAAGTCCTATCATTTTTCGTTTTCTTCTTCTTAGAAGGACTAGGTGCATCAACATTAGTTCTCTGAGAATCTTGCTGAACTCTCTTAGGGTGGCCCTCAGGATACAAAGGTTCTTGAGTCATTTTACCACCTCTAGTCACAACACTAACAACATTTTCATTTTCCTTATTATTCAATTCATTGAGCAAATCATCCTGTGCTTTAAGCACTTGTTCTACTTGAGTGGTAACCATAGAAGCATGTTTACTAATAAGTTTAAGGTCACCTTTAACTCTAGACATATAATCACTCAAGTGTTCAATCATATAAGCATTACATTTCAATTGTCTACCAACATAAGCATTGAAGTTTTCTTGTTTAATAATAAAATTATCGAACTCATCCAAGCATTGGCTAGCAGACTTATTATGAGGAATATCACCTTCATCAAATCTATAGAGAGAATTTACCCTTACTACCTATGTCGGGTTATTAAGACCATGTATTTCTTCAATAGGTGGTAAATTCTTAACATCTTCAGCTTTAATACCCTTTTCTTTCATAGATTTCTTTGCCTCTTGCATATGTTCAGGACTGAGAAATAGAATACCCCTTTTCTTCGGAGTTGGCTTGGGAGTTGGTTCAGGAAGTGTCCAATCATTATCATTACTCAGTATATTATTCAATAGCGATTCAGCTTTCTCAACAGTTCTTTCCCTGAAAACATAACCAGCACAACTATCCAGGTGGTCTCTGGAAGCATCGGTTAGTCCATTATAAAAGATATCAAGTATTTCATTTTTCTTGAGAGGATGATCAGGAAAAGCATTAAGTAATCGGAGAAGCCTCCCCCAAGCTTGTGGCAGACTCTCTTCTTCAATTTGCACAAAATTATATATTTCCCTTAAGGCAACTTGTTTCTTATGATCTGGGAAATATTTAGCAGAGAAGTAATAAATCATATCCTCAGGACTACACACACAACCAAGAGAAAGAGAATTAATTAAACCATGTTTTAGCATAACACTTTAATGAGAACGGAAATAACTTAAGGATATAGTAGTAACGAATTTTTTCCTCATGAGTGGATAGGGTGGTTATATCATTCAATTTAGTAAGATGTGCTACAATAGTTACAGATTCATAGCCATAAAAGGGATCAGATTCAACCAAAGTAATTAACTCAGGATCGACAGAGAAATCATAATCCTTATCAAAAATACAAATCGGTGAAGTAGCAAAAGCAGGGTCATATTTCATTATAGCATTCAAAGACTTTTCTTTCAGCTTAGAGAATAGTTTCTTAAGATCATATCTATCTTTGCAAGCTAAAAGATTTCTAGCAGTTTCTTCATCCATAACATAGCCCTCAGGCACATCAGGCTATTCATATCTAAGGGGGAGAATCTTCATCATCACTTTCATCAATATTATTAGTTTCAATAATTTCATTTTCTCTAACCCTAGCAAGTTGTTCATCAAGAAATTCACCTAATGGCACAGTATTATCAAGCATAGAAGTAGTTTCATCATAAGCATAATGCATAGAAGAAGTGGCATCATCAATAACATGCGACATATCAGAATCAATAGCAGGAGTAGGTGTCGCAAGTTTACTCAAAACAGATGGAGAATCAAGTTCAGAGGTAGATGGCAATTCTTTACCTCCCCTCGTAGTTGAGCGAAAAATCTTGGTTCTTTCATCTTTCAAGTTCCTCATAGTGAACAACAGATATAAATCCCAATTGACTCAAAGAATAGAGCTATGCTCCCCGGCAACGGTGCGAGAAAATAGTCTTGATATCCCACAAATATAGGGGATCGCAACAGTTTTCGAGGGTAGCGTATTCAACCCAAATTTATTGATTCGACACAAGGGCAGCCAAAGAATATTCTCAAGTATTAGCAGTTGAGTTGTCAATTCAACCAAACCTGAAAGACTTAATATCTGCAGAAAAATATTTAGTAGCAAAGTAATATGGAAGTAACAGTAATGGTGACAAAAGTAACTGTAGCAGTTTTGTAGCAATTGTAACAGTGGCAATGGAAAATTAACTAAGCAAAGATGAATATGTGAAAAGATCATAGGCAATGGATCAATGATGGATAATTATGTCGGATGTGATTCCTCATGCAACAGTTATAATATAGGGTGACATAGAACTAGCTCCAGTTCATCAATGTAATGTAGGCATGTATTCCGAATATAGTCATACGTGCTTATTGGAAAGAACTTGCATGACATCTCTTGTCCTACCCTCCCGTGGCAGCGAGGTTCTATTGGAAACTAAGGGATATTAAGGCCTCCTTTTAATAGAGTACCGGACCAAAGCATTAACACTTAGTGAATACATGTACTCCTCAGACTACAGTCATCGCCGGGAGTGGTCCCGATTATTGTCACTTCGGGGTTACCGGATCATAACACATAGTAGGTGACTATTGACTTGCAAGATAGGATCAAGAACTCACATATATTCATGAAAACATAATATGTTTAGATCTGAAATCATGGCACCGGGCCCTAGTGACAAGCATTAAGCATAGCAAAGTCACAGCAACATCAATATTAGAACATAATAGATACTAGGGATCAAACCCTAACAAAACTAACTTGATTACATGGTAAATATCATCCAACCCATCACCGTCCAGCAAGCCTACGATGGAATTACTCACGCTCGGCGGTGAGCATCATGAAATTGGTGATGGCGGAAGGTTGATGATGATGATGGCGACGGATTCCCCTCTCCGGAGCCCCGTACTGACTCCAGATCTGCCCTCCCGATGATGATTAGGGCTTGGCGACGGCTCCATATCGTAAAACGCGATGAATCCTTCTCTCTGATTTTTTTTCTCCTCGAACGTGAATATATAGAGTTGGAGTTGACGTCGGTGGATCCTCAGGGGGGCCATGAGGTAGGGGGCGCGCCCTGCACCCTTGTGGACAGGGTGTGGGCCCCCTTAGTCTGATTCCTTCTTCAGTATTTTTTATAAATTTCAAAACGTGTCTCCGTGAATTTTCAGGTCATTCCGAGAACTTTTATTTCTGCACAAAAATAACAACATGGCAATTCTGCTGAAAATAGTGTCAGTTCGGGTGAGTTCCATTCAAATCATGCAAGTTAGAGTCCAAAACAAGGGTAGTAGTGTTTGGAAAAGTAGATACGTTGGAGACGTATCAACGGAGCTCACGTCCGCACATCTTGTGCCCCTTCCTCCGAGCAGCGTTCGGATGGCGATAACGCCATACGAGCCACCGGAGTAAATCTATTGCCATCAGCCATGGCCTAGGTCATGACTGTTGCCATGGTAAATCTTGGAGGGCGGCAACAGGGCGTGAAGTTGAATCTTCCCCTGCTTCTCTTCTACGCCTCCGCAAGCGCCATGGTCGATGGTGCTGTCGAGGATGAAGATGTCGATGAAGATGATGCGCGGTGTACACTTTCAGGTTCGCGCAAGCGCTCCCCTACCTGGCATGCCAAAGATGTCGTGAGATTACCGCGGCCACCTATGGGACCGGGTGGCCCCTTGTTTGTCCAGAAGGGGGACGGCTTATTGCAAAAAGAGCAGACCAGCGTCCGACCGCATGGCAGATAGCACACAAGCGATTTACCGAGGGTCGGGTAGCCGCGAGGCGTAAGACCCTACTCCTGCTTTAGTCGGTTAATGGAAGAATGAATGTGGTGGTGTGTAGTACACTTGCCTAGCAAGGTTTCTCTCATGGGTGCAGTGACTACGCGCGTGTGGTGGCTTGGGGGTTGTCAACTTTCCAACCTTCTAACCCCTCCTACGAGTGCCATGGACCTCCTTTTATAGATTAAGGGGTCACCATAGTGGCAAAGTGGTCATTATCCACTGATATGATAGTAAACAGTGCTATCATACCTAACTCTGCAGGCTGACAGGGTGCATTAAATGCACCGCTGAGTCTCACATCACTGGGCGCCCGGCAAGGCCTATCGGGCTATCTTGCCAGCTCCGCACCTGTTCTCTTGACACATCGTAGGACGGGTGCCATCTATAGGCTTCTCCGTAGGAAATGGCTACCATGTGGCGAATGGCTGTCACTTAATCATCTTGCATCTTGACACCGCACGGATTGACGACGTGAGTCATCCTTGAGCGGTCGGTGGGGTGGCTTTGCCCCCGCGAGCCCCGGTAGGCTCTGCCGAGGAGCCTCGGTTGCTTGCTTCTGGTGGTGTCCTCGCCCCTTGCCGGCCTCGCCTGCCCGGCAAGGGAGGCCCTTCTCTTGCCGATATCTTGCTCCTTAGGCTCAATCTTGGTCCCTCTGAGCTGCATGCTAGTTTCTTCAAATCTCTTGGTCCTTCAATCCTTGATTTGTCCCTGGCTTGTCCGTGCATGAGTCAGGGGAAAATGTCTGCCCCTATATATTTCCCCAACACACGTGGACTACTCGTATCGACGGAACGACTTCGACAGGGCTAACTTAGTAGTGCTACAACACCTAGATGTGGTAGATGATTATGTGGCACGGCACAAAGAAACCATCACAAAGAAGTACCGTGATATGGGGATGCTCAAGACAGTTTACTATAGAGCACAACACCAATTTCTTGTGTTGGATCAAAGAGCAAGTTCTTGCTAATCCCCCAGAAGAGGGCAGTTCGGACGGATTGCTGATACACGCCTTAGCACATGGCCCCGCGCCCAAACTCGCGACCTATCAATCATACGATATCAACGGGTACACGTTCTACCCAGAGGCAAATGACATGGACAGTGATTACCAGAACTCTGGGGTGACAATTGAATGCATGACCGATGCCAACAGCAGAATTGAATGATTATACGAAAGGGTCAAAGAGATCTGGGAGCTTGACTATGCTCGAATGCATGATGCGACGATGTTCCGTGTCAGATGGGCTAAGGACATCATAAAAAAACAAGTATTTCACTACCATGTCTATTCCCGACACGAAGAGCGCTACCAAAATTTAACATCATCGCCAAAACTGAGCCATGGGTACACGCTAAGTATGTGACACAATGCTTCTTCATAACCGAACTGAGCAATCCCAGCCGTGTTGTCATGAGGGGAGGCAAAAGGAGCATCGTCGGAATGGATGGAGTTTCCAATGAGGAAGACTACGACCAATACGGCAACCCGATGAGGGAAGATGATGATGATGACGAAGCATACGTGAAAAGAAGAATCAATACTACATTACCTAAGAAAGACCGCACTCCATGGTTCCAGAAAAGTCACAAGGAGGGGCTCAATTATTCGGCAACGAACAAGAAAGGGGAGAAGCTCAATGTGAAACGTCATTGATGCAGCTGAGAAACTATCATTTATATATATGTATCTATTTTGTGTACCCACTTAAGTAATCGTTATCGGTCAGTGTATGCCTGATTCCGGTGATATTCACGCAGTGTGGGGGGAGACACCGTTGTCGGGAGAAAGAAGATAAGAAAACAAAAGGGAGAAAGCAATACAAAAGAAAAAGGAAAGTAAACAGAAAGGAAAAGGAAAATAATAAAAAGAAAAGAAAACTAAAAACTAGAAAAGGAAAATAGCGGTAGTGCTGGTTTGGGATCCAGCGCTATAGCTAACTTAGTTATTGTGTTGGATCCTAATCCATCTCATTGAAGGTGCCAAGCATTTCCATGTCGCCGACGACCCGATCCTACCTGTGAATGCGCTAGAGCACATACTGAACAATGATATAAGCCGACTTCATGAAGATGTGCGGGCCAGAGAGAAAAGCCTTCTCATTTCGGAAAAATCAGGATACCCGCTTTACGCGGCTCAGGTGCCTGGCGGGAAGTTGTACATCGAGAGATGGCCCGTGGATAAGTTCATCTTGCGATTTGACTACATCTACAACATGTTCCACATGACCAAGCTAGATTTCCAGTTCATTCGCATGTATGCGTTGTATCTCAACTACTTCGTTAAGTGCGAGAACATAAAATATATCTATGTCATTGACCCATACTATATGCACGAGAGCTTCTTGGCAGTTTGCAAAGAGCACCATGACTACGCGAGCAAGTACATCGCCGAGTTCATGTACGCCAATAAGGACAAGGAAGCAATTCTCCTGCCTTATCATCCCATATATGTCATCCACAAATATCCTTTCATAAGTTTTAATCATTCCTTTAAAAGCATGGAGGCTAATTTGAGGTGTACTTATTTTGCGTAGTGGGGAGGGGGGTCACCCAGAATACTCCCATGTTATGTACTTGGACTCATCTAAGAACATCAAGAAAAAGGATTGCATGCACATCAAGAGTGTTCTCGATAATGCCCTGTTAACCTTCAGCCTGTCTGGTGGATATATCAAGGTGAAAAAGCACAGGAAGAACGGGCTGGGTTTCGGCCATAAGACCGACTTCTGCTACATCCAGCAATCGTACACCAGTAAGGCTGATGGATTCTACCTCATGCATCACCTGATCGAGTACAAAAGGGATAATCAATGCCTTCGCATGTTAGCTACTACCAACGATGCCGACATTGTCAACTTGGCCACAAGCATAGGAAAGACAGTAGATCATTGAATCCGAGCTGAGTTTTATCACGTATAGTGTGAACTTTCTCAAGCACTACTAGAATCAACGATTTTACCTAGGGCCAAGTTGTTTACCTAGAGCCCATAGATCTCCTCAAGGGAAACAAGAGCCATGAACAATACACCCTAGGGGAAGGGAAATTCCTGTGTGAGTTTTTTGAAAACAAGGTAGCCACGGCCTCCCACTCATTTCTCGTCGTCCGCGCGCTTTCTTTGGGTGGTCTGCGCCATATTTCGGCAGGGGGTTCAATGGGTTAAAAACATTCAGTTATTAGTATGTGCTAATTCAAGTAACTCCTTTTTTGAGATGGCTGTGATGTTCTCTTTCTTTATGATCTATTGTGTTTTTGCACCTTTGATGTGTTGTATCTATAGTGGTTTATGCACCGTAATGGTTGATTGACTACATCATAACATGATGTAGTTGTATCATAGAAGTAACTTAGCAAGTGGGATATCATACATGTTCCTGCATGGTTTGTCAAGTGGTTTTTATTTGAGAAGGCAAAAGCGAGGTATGACACGAATGCTTTGCTACACATGGTAAAAAATTGTGTCTTCTTCCCGCGATTAAACTTAGGAGTTGAGGCTATTTTCTGGACACTTGCAGTTTCATTTCGAGCTTGGTAGACTTTGGAGAGGTTTGAAAACATGTGTTGTACTCACATAGATCGTATAGCATTGTACTTATTTTCTGGTATTTTGTATAAAAAGATCAATATTCTTTTCTTATTTTCAGTTATTGTCGACATGAGGTCTGTATCTCCATGATTGTTGTGCTTCTGTTAATATGATGCAGATTTTTGTGTTCTTATGTAAGCTGCCTTTTTTATATTTTAACGAAGTGCTAAACTTGTGATTGTTATTTTCAGCCTCATGTTTTGTGAGCCCAGATGTTCCTCTTTAACATTTGGATGGGCAACCTGTTGCAAGTGCTCAAGGGGTGTTCGGAGCATATACTTCCCAAGGTCAACATTGTGATGCATGGGTAGTTAGTTTAGAAGTGTTTTGTATAGCAACACTAGCTGACATGTAGTCTGGTCTGTAGCTGATTGTATATGCATGTCGAAGTATCCTGACCATTTTATGCAACTTAATCTAGCTTTTTATTGGATTGATGGGTGGTATGAATATGATGTATGATAAAATAATTTTGAACTATGGCTGGTATAAATACAAATTTGTCGTGTGTTACTAGGGCAACATGGAAAATATTTAAAATTCAAATTGCTGCTATATATATATATATATCAAAAATAGGGTCCCACAAGCTTTCCCTAGGGCAATTTGACCCTAGGGATATGTACTTTCCACGTTGGCAAAGATAACCCAGCTTATACTTTCCCTAGGGCATGTGCCTCTAGGTAAAGCATACTTCCCCAAGGGCTGATGTAAAACTCTAGGGAAAGCCTTCTTTCCTGTCTATACTTCACCTAGGGCCCTTACCTAGGGGAAGCTCTAGGTAAAGTCTTTACATAGAGTTTTTGGGCTTTCACCTAGGGTATTCTCCCCTAGGTAAAATCGTTGATTCTAGTAGTGAAGTGATCATGAAGGAGGTCCTCGAACCAACATGGATGTTCTACCATGGGCCGATCACGCATGATGATGTCCAAGCACTGCTACTCGCTCAGTGTCTAGACCTGAAGCCTTTCAAGAAGCTCGGGTGCTTCCTCCCTGACTATGAAGATCGGACCGCCGACATGGAGGACTGATTGTCAATGACAATGTGTCACTACTGTCTTTCTATGGAAAAAATTTGAATTTTATTTATGTTTACTATAGGTTGCTTGTATTTTTCTAATTATGCCTCTTTGTTTTCTTAATTACATTATGTTGCATATTATCGTTGAATTCATCGACTGATGATGTAGGTACATAGATTAGAGATGGCGAAGGACTGCTACGCCGTGTTCGTTGGGAGGGTTCCAGGAGTCTACGACCACTGGCCAGACGCTCAGGCCTAGGTGGACAAGTACCCGGGTGCTAGCCACAGAGGGTTCAATAGCAGAGCTGAAGCGGAAAGTAGTTACTTGAGGTGGACGCTTTGGCAAGAGCGGGGGCGAAACCGCTGGTGCCTCAAGTACTACATAGTCGCGCTCTTGCTCATGCTGATCGCTCTTCTCTTCCACATCATGGTTTAGATAGAGATGATGAAACAGGTGTGTGTAACATGACCATGCAGTTGCACTTATTCGAGACATGGCATGACTTGTGTATGGCTATTTTTGAGATGTGATGATATTTGTGTTGAATGATGATGATGATGGTATGACGAGACTACTGTATGTGTATGATATGATGAGTATACTGTATAGAGTTTGTACAAATACATCACAAATACATAGAGGGGGTATAAATTTGTGAAAGCGGGAATACTAACAGCACTGGATTAGCAGTAGCGCGTGCATTGCTGCACCACTACAGATAGCTAGCAGTAGCGTTGGTCAGGGCAGTGCTACTGCTGACCATACTTACCAGTAGCGCTGGTCAGGGCAGCGCTACTGCTACAACTTAGCTATAGCGCGTTAACAGTAGCACTGGACCCAGTGCTACTGTTATATGTATTTAGAGCGCTACTAGTAGGCTTTCTCCTAGTAGTGATATTAGCACTGGCAGAGGCGTATGTGCCGCCATGAACCTTGTTGGCTTTCTCCGCGGCCTTGATGGCCTCTTCGGTTTCTGATGTTGTAGCCTCCACAACAGAAATTCTGGTAGCCTCATCAGCTGCACTCTTTGCAATTTCTTGGACATCTATGATGGGCTCCTCCTCTACCATTAGAGTCGAGTCTATAAGATGGGAAAGAAAGAGCAAAGAATATAAGGAACTCATGGTTCAGATCAAGTTCAAGAAGACAAAAAATAAGAAAAACCAACAAGGATAACAAAGCACTCAACAAAGGTTTACATTGATGGGCTTGTGGAGGAGACCTCATATCTTCTTTGGCAACATCAGTTGCCGTTGCTCGGTCCCCGGTAACGCTGGTTCCCGGCAGGTCCTCGATGTGGACAAATTCCTCTTGGCACTCCTCTAGAGGAGGGGTGGACCTTGTCGGCGAGCTTCTTGGTGATATGTCTCCAACGCATCTATAACTTTTGATTATTCCATGCAATTATATTATCTGTTTTGGATGTTTTATATGCATTAATGTGCTTTTTATATTATTTTTGGGACTAACCTATTAACCTAGAGCCCGATGCCATTTTCTATTTTTTCCTTGTTTTTGCCTTTTACAGAGAAGGAATGTCAAACGGAGTCCAAATGGAATAAATCTTTATAATGATTTCTCTTGGACTAGAAGACACCTATGTGACTTGGAGAGAAGGCCAGAAGAGTCTCGAGGAAGGCACAAGCCTCGCGCCCCTCGGAGGTCCTCTAACCCTAGCTCCACCTCTACATATTCTCAAATATTCCCCAAACATCAGAAGCGTCCACCAAAATACTTCTCCTCCGCTGCAAGCCTCTATTCCCGTGAGATCCCATCTTGGGGCCTTTTCCGGCACTCTGCAGGAGGGGGATCGATCACGGAGAGCCTCTACATCAACCTTGCTTCCCTTCCGATGAAGCGTGTGTAGTTTACCACAGACCTACAGGTCCATAGCTAGTAGCTAGATGGCTTCTTCTCTCTCTCTCTCTCTCTTTGATCTTCAATACAATGTTCTCCTCGATGTTCTTAGAGTTCTATCCGATGTAATATTCCTTTGCGGTGCGTTTCTTGAGATCGGATGAATTGTGGATTTATGATCAGATTATCTATGAATATTATTTGAGTCTTCTCTGAACTCTTTTATGCATGATTAAGATATCTTTGTATTTCTCTTCAAACTATGGATTTGGTTTGGCCAACTAGATTTGTTTTTCTTGTAATGGGAGAGGTGCTTAGTTTTGTGTTCAATCTTCGTTGTCCTCACCCAATGACATAGTAGGGGCAGCGAGGCACGTATTGTATTGTTGCCATCAAGGATAAAAAGATGCGGTTTACATCATACTGCTTGATTTTACCCCTCTACATCATGTCATATTACTTAAAGTGTTACTCCATTCTTATGAACTTAAAGTGTTACTTGAAGTAGTAGTAGATGCACACAGGAGTCGGTCTAGTTGTCACGGGCGTGATGCCTATATTCATCATCATTGCCCTAGATATCGTCATAACTTTGCACTTTTCTATTAATTTCTCAATAGTAATTTGTTTACCCACCGTATGTTTTCTTTCAAGAGAGAAGCCTCTAGTGAAACCTATGGCTCCTGGGTCTATTTTCTGTCATATATTTTCACATCTATAAGCCAAAAAACAAAAATACCTTGCTGCAATTTATTTATATTTACTTTATTTGCCCTTTTATTTATCTTTTATACCTATCTCTATTAGATCTCACTCTTGTTCGTGACTGTGAAGGGATTGATAACCCCTTTTTCACATTATGTGCAAGTGTTTGTTAGTTTGTGCAGGTGCATATATTGGAGACTTGCTTGTGCCTCCTACGGGATTGCTACCTTGTATCTTAACTGAGGGAAATACCCTTTCCTCTTCAAGGGAAAATTCAACGCAAGCTCAAGAAGTAGCAGGAAGAATTTCTAGCGTCGTTGTCGGGGAGGTTCTACATCAGGCCTACCAAGTACCCATCATAAACTCTCATCTCTTGCACTTACATTATTTTCCATTTGCCTCTCTTTTTTGTCACAGCCCTAGATTATCCTTGTTTGTCTTTGCATCTCATCATATCATCATCATAGTTATGTTTATGAAAGTTGAAATGAGGTTAGTTTAAACCCTCAGAAATCCTTTCAAAAATAATCAACATTAAAATCTCTTCAAAGAAGTCCAAGAAAATGTTCCTCTTAGTCTCTGAAAATATTAGCAAGAGGTAAAACTCAGAACAATATTTTTGTAATCTCAGAGATATTTATTTTGGGCCTTTGAATTAAATCAATTACATATTTGAGTTGGATTTATTTCTATTATATAAGAGATAAAGTTCAAATATTTTTCTAAGTTTGCATGTGACCTTGGACTTGTTTCCTGAGCTCACATAAAAATTTACAGGAAGTTTCTAAATGATTTGATGCTTCAAATCAAATCTAACAAATTACAGAAAATAAAAAACAAGATAATATTGAATAGAGAGAGAGAGAACCACCTGGGCCACTAACCTGCAGCCCACTTACCTGAGAGGCCCAGCCGCAGCTGGCCCATCTGGCCCATGCCAATCATCTCCCTCCTCCCGCCAGAAGGACGAGAGGCGCGTGCTTGGCATGCACGACCACGCACCCCGCCACCTCCTGCTTCCTGCTGCTGCCCTGACGTGCCCGGACGACGCCACGATACCCCCTGGCTCCGTCTCTCTCTCATCTCCCTCACTCCTTGCTCTTTCTCTCTCCCCTCCTCTATCTCTCTCATGCACAGCCACCCAAACACGCCGTCGTTGCCGCGCCCAGAGCCATCACCTCGCCTCGCCGCCGTGTTTTGAAGCTTCGCCGTAGTCGCCTACGTCACCCCAATCGAGCCCCATGAGATCGGACACCCTGCATCACCGGCTGCCTCATCATCATCCTCCTCGGGCGCACAAGATTGCCGTCGTCGGTTCGCTTCGCTCGAGCCATCCTCGAGCCCGCTGAGACCTCTACCGGCCTCCCTGTGAGCTCCTCAGCCTCTCCCCCTAGCTCCCGTGCTCGTTTGGCCACATTAATTGTCGTTCCCATCCTGGCCAAGAACCACCGCCGCCACGAGCTCAATTCCGGTGAGCTCGCCCCACCCCCAGCTCCTCTCGCTTGCACCACTCGATGCGGACGGGTCTTCGCAGCCCGTAGATGGCCTCGACTGTCCATCTGGACATCGGAGGGCCAAACCCGAGCCATCCGCCGCGTCTGTCGTCGCCGGAAGTTAGCCGCCGGTGAGTTTGATCTCGCTGACCAGGGGTTTGACCTCCCCTAGGTCACTGACATGCGGGGCCATGGTAGCTTGCTACTACTCCGGAACACTTAGGCTGGCCGGCATGTGTCCTTCTTCATTCCTATGTCTGTCCCTTCGGGAAAATTTCACGCGTTGTTCCTATAAGTCATTGTAGCTTGCTACGACTTGGGTTCATACATTGATGATCGACACGTTCGTTGTTGGGTCATGTATGCCGGTCGCTGTAAGTTAGTGCCACCTTGGGTTTATGACTAGTCATGTCAGCCCGGGTTCTCTGCCATATGTATGCTAGCGACACTATCATATACGTGAGCCAAAAGGCACAAACGGTCCCGTGGCAGGTAAGGTGGCACCTGTGGGGATACCGTGCATGAGACCGCAAAGTGATATGATGTGTTACATGCTAGATCGGTGTGACTTAGGATCAGGGTCCTGACAGTTTTCCTCTCCCACACTTCTAAAACGTTTTCAGATAAATACAAAAATAGTTGTGTTTTTATTCGTCTTCTTTCCGTTCATCTTTTCATTTGCCTTTATGTCTTACTTGGTTTGTTTACTCGTTCGCTTGGTATGATTGTGTGTTCATTGAAAATTAGAACGCAAAAAGTTTATGGATCCTCATCCACTAGCTAATCTTTTTAAAAGATCCAATTATGATGAACCAATTGCTAGTGGGTTGAATGCACTAGATTATCTTTTTGAAGTTTTTCTTGAAATTCATGAATCTGGAAATTGTGATGAAGTATTAAAATAAAAAATTTATGAAGTGATTCACGATAGCTCCTTGAATGAAAAGCATGATTGCAATTATGTTATTACAAATTCTATTAATGTCAATTATGCTAATAATAGGCAAAACTCTAAGCTTGGGGTGCTAATTTTGCTATGTCCACTACTTATTGTAATGATCATGATTGGGGTGATTCTTCCTACGATCTTGAAAAATTATTTAAGCCTCACGATAAACATGATATTAATATTAGTGTTCACAATAATATTGAAAGTGTGTTTGGAAGAGTGTCAACTCTAGGTAATAATGATCTCACTACTTTGGAGAATGATCAATATTATGAAATTTTTAACAACAGTGGGCTTGGACAGGTCATGACTTTAGTTCATGATAATCCCACTATATTGGAAGAGTGTCAACTTTGCATGCATGTGGATCATGTAGAGATTATGTTATGTGATAGCTATACTGTTGAATTTGATTATAATTCTACATGTAATTATTATGAGAGAAAAATATGGATGTAGAAATTTTCATGTCACTAAATTACCTCTCGTTATATTGAGATTGCTATTGTTTCTTTCTTGTTCCTTGCATATGCTAGTTTTTGCTTGTCTTGATAATTTGTTTGCTTATAAAATGCCTATGCATAGGAAGCATGTTAGACTTAAATTTGTTTGTCACATGTTTTATGATGCTCTATTTCTATTTTAATTATTATCTTTCATGCGAGAATCATCGAAATCTCAATGCCTAGCTAAAAGGCTTTAAAGAAAAGCGCTTGTTGGGAGTCAAACCAATGTTTTTCCTTTCTGTTTTTATGAAAATACACATTATTACCTTTGTAGTTATTGTGTTCTGGTGTTTTAATTAGTGTTTGAGCCAAGTAAGACCTTTGGGATGGTCCATGGTGATAGTTGATTTGATCTTGCTAAAAAATAGAAACTTTTGCGCCTAGTAATAGAATTGATCTGAGCTACTAGATCATGATAAATTCTTGAATTTTTTACACAAGATTGATATACGAAGTGCCTAAATGTCCTAATTTTTGGAATTTTTTGAGTTACAGAAGTATACCAAGTTTCAAGATTACTACAGATTGTTCTGTTTTTGACCGATTCTGTTTTCTTTGTGTTGTTTGCTTATTTTAATGAATCTATGGGTAGTATCGGGGGGTATGAACCATGGAGAAGTTGGAATATAATAGATATAACACCAATATAAATTTAGAATGAGTTCACAACATGTGAAGCCCCAAGACCGACGCTCCAGATGCCTTCCATGTTTTCGGGTGTCATCGTGTGAGTTGTTGGTTTTTTGCATTCATCATTGCATCATTTGCATTGCATCATGTCATCTTGCAACCCGTTTTAAAACTCAACCAAATAAATTGCATAGATCTTTTGATCTATTTAAATCGAGGGAATTCACATGGTGATTTCTCTTTAAAACATATCCTCCCAATATTTAGGGAGCTATGATAAATATTCCATTCTTTTGGAATCATCGTTAAACACACCTGCAAATAAATCCCAATGCTTTTGTTAACTCAATTCTTGGTCTCCGACTTGTCCTCATATTATTTTATCGTCTTATCGAGACTCTTCATAAGTTCTCAACGTTTCTGTGCACTTCAAAACCCTAGTACTAGTTCAAACCGTTTGATTAAATTCGGACGAGTTTGAGTTTAAATCTTGCAATCATGCAAACTTCTATCTTTCCTGGTTCTAACTCATTTTTATGAGTCCGGAAAAATTAACCGCATGCCCAAATTGTTCTTCCAACCTTCTCTTGTCTCCTTTCCTTTCTTCTAGTTCTATGTTAATGAAAAGAGAAGGGAGGAAGAGAGGAGCCCAGCTGCCACTTGTATCTAGCCGGACCAAATTGGCCCAAGGCCCAGGCCACCACGACCTCTCTAAAGCTCAGCCGGTGCCCCACCAGCTCGAACCCTAGGCCCGACCTCTCCTCCCGATCCAACTCCTCGTTCCCTTCCGCCGCCCCCACCCATGCACGCAGGAGCCCCCGTGCTCGATACCGATCCCACAGCTCCCCTGCTTCATCCAGGGCCTCCACCACCAGACCAACTGTGGTCGTGGCGTCGTCCCCTCGGCCCGCGCGACGGCCCTGCAGCTGCTTCCTCCACTCGGCCTCAACCACCGGAGCCACGTCACCTCCCCGCCATGGCACCCGCGTCGGCGACCCTGCAGGTCGCTGCCTCGCACCATCTCCGTCTTCCTCGCCCTCGCGCTTGCGCCTCTCGATCCAGTGCCTCCTCCCTCGCCCTAGAGGTTGCTAGGAGCTCAAGCCCCGCCGTCGGTCGCCCACGACCTCCTCCTCCTGGCTCTGCTCTGCATCGCCGTGTTCCCATCAAGTCAACGCTAGCCCTCATCCCCTTCTGCTGACACCGTTCTGCCAAGGCCCGGCAAGATCACGGGTGGTTCTGGTTTCCTCGCATCTCCCCACGTCAGACCCGGCCTCCACCACCTCGCCTTCAGCCGCCTCGTCCCCTCGCCAGCAAGCTTGCCGCCGCGCCTAGCATGTGCCCTGCGCTTGCTGCCTCTTGCACGACCCTGAGTGGTCGTTGAACGCACCTCCTCGCTCGATCCCATGTGACTCCCTCGACCAGTCCGGCCCAGCCGCAAGCCTTTGTCCAACCCAATCACTTATCTGCTTCCAGCTAGAGGCCCTTTTCGTCTCGCTTTGTTTTGGGTCAGCAAGAATGAGATGCCAAGACCTGTACCCGGACCGTCAGGCATCTTATCTGTGATTTTGTCCAAGTACCACGACAACGCGTCAAGTTCGTCTTCTGCCGTCTCCGAAATCGCCAAGTACCATGACGCCAAGTACCCCTTTAGAACATGAAGGTGGATCTCTACCGTTGATGAGGTTTCGATAAGACCGTCAAGTGAACGACTACTTCCACGACGATACGAGAACAACTACTTCGACGTGCATTTTGCCAAGTACCACTACCATCGACACTCCCTCGAACACTCCGTGGACGTAAGTTCCTCGCCGTGACCCTGAACATCTACGAAAACTTGTGCGACTAAGAACGTGATCGACTATCATCGACCCCAAGTTACTCGGATTCATCAAGTCCCTCTACGAAACGGGTATCACTACCACCATTGCCGATGTCGTGTACCACTACTTGCACTACGACTGTCCCGAGAATGTCAACTTCCTCTACATTGCACCGAACCTGAACCGT
This sequence comes from Triticum urartu, assembly GCF_056163025.1. NCBI lineage: Eukaryota > Viridiplantae > Streptophyta > Magnoliopsida > Poales > Poaceae > Triticum > Triticum urartu. The sequence continues at coordinate 238,634,941 of NC_141878.1, read as the reverse complement.
TCCATTTGCACGCTTCGAAGGTATAACCCGAGATGACGCCCGTGAATGAATGTTGTGTGATGTATGAGATGAACCCCGTGTTTGCATGGTGCTTGTTTGTTTCGTGCATGTCCCTCATTAGCCATCCACCGACACATGGGACACCTGGTATCCGGGATCACTCCCTGTTGCATTGCACATTCCATGCATCCCATGTTTCTTTTGCACCGACGTCTCAATGAGTTGTCGGTGGCATCATTTTCGTTATCGCCGCCATGGCACCCCTTTCATTCCGTCATGGCGACCAAATGCTTCATATCATGTTCATGTCAACTTTTAACAAAAATTGCATAAAACTTGCATATGTCATCCGCATCATGATAATAACATTTAAAATGTTTAAAAAAATTGCATTAAATTGCTATATGCCTATGAGGATTTACCGGAATTGTTGTTTGATGTTTCTGGCCTCATTTAAACTTGCCTAAATAGTTAGTTTAATTATTCATAACCTCTTGCCATAATTAACAACATTTAATATTGTAGTGTCCATAAACGAGAGTTAACTAAATAATTGTTGTGGTGTTTCGTCAATATGCAACTCGTTGCATATTAAGCTCCACTTAACTTGTAGTATTGTTTGTTGCACTTTTCCATGCCATGACTAATTAAACTGGACATGCATCATACTTGATTATGCATCATGACATGCTTATGCTTGTTGGTTTGCCATGATGTTTACTTCTTTCCGGTTGCGCTTCTCCTTGATAGTTCCAATTACGTTGCGATTGTGAGGACTGTTCGACTACGTTGGTTCGACTACTTCATGGACTCGGTCATCTTCCTAGCGGGATTTCAGGCAAGATGACCGTCACCTTGGATCTCACTACTATCTTTGCTACGCCAGTTGTCTCGATGTTGTCGCTATTTTGCGCTACCTACCACTTCTTGATCAAGCCTCCCAAATTGTCATGATAGCCTTTAACCTGTTCACCCTTCCTAGCAAACCGTTGTTTGGCTATGTTACCGCTTTGCTCAGCCCTTCTTATAGCGTTGCTAGTTGCAGGTGCAGGTTGTTCCATGTTGGGACATAGATATCATGGATATCATGGGATATCACAATATCTCTTATTTAGTTAATGCATCTATATACTTAGTAAAGGGTGGAAGGCTCGGCCTTTTGCCTGGTATTTCATTCCATTCTTGTCGCCCTAGTTTGCGTCCCTAACATGGTGAGGCGTATGGGACCCTCTTGACAGTTCGCTTTGAATATAACTCTTCCTGCAAGGCCCAACATTGGTTTTACCATTTGCCTTATAACAACTAAAACTTGCCTAGGGATTTTCCGGACCCCGAGGATTTCTTAATTCAAACCCCGGGCCAATCCTCCTCTGAGTGTTGGTCCGAACCGGGCAGCCTGCGGGGCCACCTCAGGGAACCTCAAGGGTTAGTTTTACTCGTAGCTTGTCCCCTCTGTTGTGCCCTGAGAATGAGATATGTGCAGCTCCTATCGAGATTTGTCGGCACATCGGGCGGACTTACTGGTTTTGTTTTACCATTGTCGAATTGTCTTGTGCACCGGGATACCGAGTCTGATCGGGTGTCCCGCGATGGAGGATTGTCTCCACGGATCCTGAGCTTATCATGGGCTAAGTTGGGACACCCCTGCAGGGTTTAATCTTTTGAGAGCCATGGCCGTGGTTATGTGGCAGATGGAAATTTGTTAATATCTGGTTGTAGAGAACTTGACATCGGACCCGAAATAAAATACACCAAACCGCGTGCGTAACTGTGACCGTCTCTTTTCGGGGAAGTTCGAGAAGAGAACACGGTAGGGTTATGTTTGAATGTAAGTAGTTTAAGATCACTTCTTGATCGTTACTAGTTTGCGACCATTGCATGGTTCCTCATCTTATTCTTATACTCGTAAGTTAGCCACCATACAATGCTTAGTCT